>NC_137334.1:38914684-40277184 GCF_965287045.1 Carcharhinus amblyrhynchos
AGGAGTAGGCCATCTGGTCCTTCGAGCCTGCTCTGCCATTCAGTAAGATCAAGATTGATCTTCTCATGGACTCAGCTCAACTTACTCGCCTGCTCACCATAATCCTTAATTCTTTTACGGTTCAAAAATCTATTGCTGCCTTAAAAACATTCAACACAGTACTCCAGGTGTGGCATCACCACCATCTTACACAATTGCAACATATCTCCCGGTTTTTAAACTACATCACTTTAGCAATGAAGGACAAAATTCCATTTGCCTTCTTAATAATTTGCTTCACCTGCAAATCAACTTTCTGCAATTCATGCACAAGGACACAAAGGTGCCTCTGCATTAGCACCATGCTGCAATTTTTTACCATTTAAATAATCTATATTGCTCTTTTTCCTACCAAAATGGATAACCTCACATTTACCAACATTGCACTCCATCTGCCAAACCCTTGCCCACTCACTTAAATTATATATATTTCTCTTCAGACTTTCAGTGTCCTCTGCACATTTTGCTTTACCACTCACCTCAAGTGTCACCTATGAACTTTGACACACTACATTCGGCCCCCAACTTCAAATCATCTATGTAAATGGTAAACAATTGTGGTCCCACAACTGATCCGTGAGGCACACGACTAACCACTGATCGCCAACTAGAAAAACGTCCATTTATCCCCACTCTTTGTTTTCTGTTAGTTAATCTATCTATCCGTGCTAATGCATTACCCGTTATGCCGTGCACCTTTATCTTATGCAGCGGCCTTTTATGCGGCACCTTGTCAAATGCCTTCTGGAAATCCCGATACAGTATGTCCACTGTGCTTGTACTGTCCTCAAAACATTCCAGTAAATTGGTTGAACATAACCTCCCTTTCATGAACCCATGCTGCATCTGCCCAATGGGACATTTCTATTCAGATGTCTCACTACTTTTTCCTTGATACTAGATTCAAGCGTTTTCCCGACTGCAGAAGTTAAGCTAGCTGGCCTATAGTTACCCTTTTTTTTGTCTACCTCCTTTTTATAACAGTGGCGTGACATTGGCTGTTTTCCATTTTGCCAGAACTGCCCCAGAGTTCAGCGAATTTTGGTAAATTACCACGAGTGCATTTGCTATTTCCTCTGCCATCCATTTTAGTACCCTGGGATACATTCCATCAGGACCAGGAGACTTGTCTACCGTTAGCCCCATTAGGTTCCCCAACACTACCTCTTTAGTGATAATGACCGTTTCTAGGTCCTCATTTCCCATAGCATCCTTGTCATCAGTTTTTGGCGCGTTATTTGTGTCTTCCACTGTGAAGATTTCAACAAAATACCTGTTGAATACCTCGGCCATTTTCTTATTTCTCATTATTAAATTTCCCTTTTCATCCTGTAAAGGAACAATGTTTACATTAGTCATTCTTTTTTCATTTTGTACATTTGTTGAAACTTTTGCTATCTGGTTTTGTGTTCTCAGCTAGTTTATTCTCATAATCTATCTTAGAACCATAGATAATTACAGCTCAGAAACAGGCCTTTTGGCCCTTCTTGTCTGTGCCAAACCATCTTTTGCCTAGTCCCACTGACCTGCACTTGGACCATATCCCTCCACAACCCTCTCATCCATGAACCCGTCCAAATTTTTCTTAAATGTTAAAAGTGATCCCGCATTTTCCACTTTATCCAGCAGCTCATTGCACACTCCCACCACTCTCTGCATGAAGAAGCCGCCCCGCCCCCCGCCAATATTCCCTTTTAAACTTTTCTCCTTTCACCCTTAACCCATGCCCTCTGTTTTTTTTTCTCCCCGAGCCTCAGTGGAAAAAGCCTGCTTGCATTCACTCTATCTATACCCATCAACATGTTATACACCTCTATCAAATCTCCCCTCATTCTTCTACGCTCCAGGGAAAAAGTCCTAACCTATTTAATCTCTGTAACTCAGCTTCTCAAGTCCTGGAAACATCCTTGTGAACCTTCTCTGCACTCTTTCAACCTTATTTACATCCTTCCTGTAACTAGGTGACCAAAACTGTACACAATACTCTAAATCCGGCCTCACCAATGCCTTATATAACCTCAACATAACACTCCAACTTTTACACTCAATACTCCGATTTATAAAGGCCAATGTACCAAAAGCACTCTTTACGACCCTATCCACCTGTGACGTCACTTTTAGGGAATTCTGTACCTGTGTTCCCAGATCCCTCTGTTCAATGGCACTCTTCAGAGTTCTATCATTTACCTTGTACGTTCTACTTTGGTTTGTCCTTCCAAAGTGCAGTACCTCACACTTGTCTGCATTAAATTCTATTTGCCATTTTTCAGCCCATTGTTCTAGTTGGTCCAAATCCCTCTGCAAGCTTTGAAAACCTTCCTCACTGTCCACTACACCTCCAATCTTTATATCATCAGCAAATTTGCTGATCCTATTCACCATATTATCATCCAGATCATTGATATAGATGGCAAACAACAATGGACCCAACACCGATCCCTGCGGCACACCACTCGTCACAGGCCTGCACTCAGAGAAGCAATCCTCCACAACCACTCTCTGGCTTCTTCCATTGAGTCAGTTCTAATCCAATTTACTACCTCTCCATGTATACCTAGCGACTGAACCTTCCTAACTAACCTCCCATGAGGGACCTTATCAAAGGCTTTGCTGAAATCCAGGTAGACAACATCCACCGCCTTCCCTTCATCCACTTTCCTGGTAACCTCTTGTAAAACTCTAATAGATTGGTCGAACATGACCTACCACGCACAAAGCCATGTTGACTCTCCCTTACTTTTCTTTAGAGCTTTTTTCATGGCTTTCTGTTAACCTTTAAAGATTTCCCAATCCCCTAGTTTCCCAACAATCTTTGCCACTTTGTATGCATTATCTTTCATTTTGATACCCTCTTTTATTTTCTTAGACATCCATGGCTGATTATCCCTTTTCCGAAAGCCCTCCCTTTTCACTGGTATAGACTTTTGCTCAGCAGTGTGGAAAAATTGCTTTGAAAGTCCTCCAATGTTCCTCGGTTGGAACTTTCAAGAGGTTATTGGATAGGCACACGGAGCACACCAGAATGATAGAGAGTGGTATAGCTTGATCTTGGGTTTGGACATAGCTCAGCACAACATCAAGGGCTGAAGGGCCTGTACTGTGCTGTACTGTTCTATGTTCTAATTGTCCCACTATAAAGTCTTTGCTTCCAGTCTACCTTAGCCAATTCCTTCCTCATCCCATTGTAGTCTCCTTTGTTTAAGCACAAGACACTATTATTGGATTTTAGCTTCTCACGCTCCACCTGTGTTTAAAATTCAACCACGCTGTGATTGTTCCTTCCGAGAGGTTCCCTATCTATGAGATAATTAATATTCCTGTCTCATTATGCAGGACTGGATCTAGGATAGTTTGCTCCCTTATAGGTTCCATTATATACTGTTCAAGGAAACTGTCACTGATACATTCTATAAACTCCTCCTCAAGGCTGCCTTAATCAACTGGCTTGACCAATCAATCCGTAGATTAAAATCCCCCACGATAATTGCCATGCCATTTTTACGTGAATCAGTTATTTCTTTGTTTATTGCCCACCCCACCATGATATTATTATTTGTTAGCCTATAGACTACACCTATCAGCGACTTTTTCTCCTCACTATTTCTAATTTCTGCCCAAATGGATTCAACCTCTTTCTCCATAGAATCTATATCTCTCACTACTGCCCTGAAGACATCCTTAACTATCAGAGCTACACTACTTCCCTTATCTTCCTGACTGTCCTTCCGAACAGTCTGATACTACTGGATATTTAACTCCCAGTCATGACCACCCTGCAACCATGTCTTTGTAAAAGCCACTAAATCATACTCATTTGCGATGGTTTGTGCCGTCGGCTCATTTACCTTGTTTTGAATGTTGTGATCATTCAGGTAACATGCCCTTATGCTAGTTTTTATATCTTTTTGAATCCTAACACCTCCATTAATAACATCTCCAGAGTTGTCCTTCCATCGAACTTCTTTCAGAATTTTCCATGTAGTTGAAACCTCCTCCCACACTCTAACCTACTGCTTTGCTAGTTTAAAGTCCTTATGACCACCTTATTTATCTTTTCTGTTAGAACACTGGCCCCAGATCCATTCAGGTGAAGACTGTCCCAATTGTACAGAGCCCTCCTGTTCGAATACTGATGCCAATGCTCCATGAAATGGAACCCCTCTTTCCCGCATCACTCTTTTAGCCATGTGTTTACTTCCCTAATTTTCTCATCCCTATGCCAGTTCTCACATGGCTCAGAGCACCTGGCGGAAACCCATGCAGACATGGAGAGAACATGCAATCTCCACTCAGTCACCCAGAGCTGGAATTGAATCTAGGCCCCTGGTGCCGTGAGAAGGCAGTGCTAACCACTGTGCCACAGTGCCACCCTATTGAAATATAAACTTTAAAAAAAATGTGAAATTTATTATAATGGAGAATTTTGACATTCCACAAATATAAAATTGGTTTCAGTTTGAAAATCTTTAAATTCACTACCTGTAGAAATGAGACACCACACTTTCAGTTGTCACCCTTCTGGCTGGAGAGGTTGAATGCAATTGCAGGAGCATAGATATGATCATTGAGAGAGTAATTGTACTGTTAAGCAATATCCTTAACATCTTGTGCTAGGTTTAATTCGTGCATGACAGCAATTTGTTGAAATTTGTATAGGTTGACAGGAGCTGCTATCTTTGAAAGACTAATTGGTGGAATATTGAATTTTTCTAGTAATTTGCGATGATTTACAGCTTTTTGTTTTAAAATTCATTCATGGGATTTTGGCATCACTGGCTAGTTCTTTTTAATTTCCCTTCACGATTGAATTTACCTCAAGTACCCCATTGATATTGACAGAGTTAAACACAGGTGGCTGGAGGCTGATAAAAGATTCAGCTGCCAGCTCAGTGAATTTCTATGAGGCATTTCATGTTCAATTTGTTACAGATCAGAGACTTCAAGTGCAGTGGAGAGACTTCAAAAGAGTCTGTTCTCACCTGCAAATTCTAACAAGGAGAAAGGAAAGTCTGCTGCAGAATGGAATGCTGCAGTGATTTAAAAGTCTGCCTCGTGACTGGGAGTATGGAGGTTAAAGTGACCTGACCATTTCAGAATTTTCACAGCTGATGGGAAGGAAAGCAGATACTGATCACAGAACTGCCTGAAATCACCATGCCAGGGGATCTTCAGGTCTGTCAGGGCTGGAAGGAGCAGTCTAGCTGCGACACCATCATCCTGGCAGAGAGTGGTGAGGTCAACCTCTTGCCCCCAGTCCAAGCCCACATAGCTCCCAGGACCTTTTGAGGAACTCGTCGTCTGCAACCTGACATCAGCAGAGGGGCAAATGTCCATGGACCTACCTCCTCAGGGCCCAAGTTGCCATATCAGGTTATCAGTGCCAGGATGCCAGGGGATAGTGCACTATGGGCACTTCCAAGACGCGTGGCCTGAAGGAGGGCTGAATAAGGGTCTGGGAGGAGGGAGGCTGGTTGGGATTGCCTTCTTGTCTGCATAGTGTGGGGGTGTGGGTGGATTACCTGTTATTTGTGGGTGGGGAGGGGAGGATGGCTTTCTTTGGTGAGGGGTTGCTGGTTCTCCTCTAATCAGTGTGGGGCTGCCATTTTTTTTTTGTGAGAGGGGGGCCTGTCTCTGAACACTGATCAGGTCACCCTTTAAAGATGGCGACCTTGTCTCGGAACAGCTGGGCTGGCCAGTGGGTTGTTCTCGATGCATAAATTAGCATCTTTCAGGTGGAAAAATCTAATGTTAGCAGGAAACCCTTCAGGTTTCCCACTGGAATGGGTACTTAGTCCCAATTCAGGAGAAGCGCAGCCATGTTGTCCTCATGATCCACCTTGTGCTTATCACCAATTAAATGATGTATGCTACAGATTTCATCAGGAACAAAAAGTTATTTATTGACAAGGAAAAACTTGTATAGATGTTCGTAGCTTTATATGTCTTCTGCCAAAGATAAGACTGCACCTACTAGTGTGATTGTCCACCCTTAGTCCAGTTGGTCCCCCAAGCCAGGTGATCCTCTTTTGCTATGTTGCCCTTAAAGGGACAATCACCACAGGGGTGATGGGCAGTGGGGCAATTCCATTGATAATCAGAGCCACAGACACAAGGAACAACTGGGGTTGGAATGCCTGGAGGGAGGTCTATCCAGAGGCTTCACAAGGACTGCCTAGCTTGTGATTGGAAGATCTTCATTGCGGGGATATGTTCAATCATAATTCTGTTCATTGTTTCTGCAGAGATGAGCAGGGGTAGAGAATTGATTCAGTAAGCAATGTTGCTTTTTCGTGGTTATAGGGCAGCTGAGGAAGAGAAGAAGGGCCCTTCACTATCAGGTATGGCAAAGGGAAGAGCCCTGCCCTGAGGAACATTGGCCAGTGGGGCCCCAACAAGACTCAGAAGTTGAGGCTGACTGACCAATATCATAGAAGTAGTTGGCATGACCAAGACTGTGCTAAAGGCACTTCTCATATCTATAGACAAGTGAGGGACAATGGTGCAGATGGCTCACATCTGCAACAATCTTTGGGAGGAGTTGACTCCATGGGACCTGGTTCGCCATTCATTGCCAATGGCTGTAAAGGTGGCTGCATGCTGAACTTCGCAAGTGGCTCACTTCAGGGCTCCAGTAGCATATCCCAAGTATCTGCTACGTCTTGGTTCATCCCTGATATCTGCAGCAGAGGTGGAGGCAGCCTGCTGACTGCTGTGCCCTGTTTACCTGTGATGACCTTGGCAGGCATACTGGAGGGCCCCAGCCTGCTTTAGGTGAGGTGGCTGCACCGTCCTTGGCCTGAGGAGCTGGAGTTGATGGGATCACAGGCAGAGGAGACTGGAACGGCTGAATAGCACAGCAAGGTCTTGGGTAAATGTCCCTAAGATGTCTAGCTGATGCTCCCCCTCCCCTGAGGGCCCCTCCCTGACTCCTTGAGAAGAGGCACCTGGAGGAAGATGGAAGTGCCTTGTTCCCCTTTTGCCTAGCATTGGTGTGCTAGTTCTTATATCTGTCAGAAACTGTTGGACCAAGGTCTACATGGTGGTTGCCATCCTTCCAATGATGACTTCAGTGCACTGGCATGTCGTTGTTGAGACATCAGACCGAATGTGGGGACATTCTCCATTCTAATCTGGGTGACAGTCATTGATAACTCTGCCTAATGTGCCCGTCTGTCCTTGGAGCTCCAGCATCTTTCTAATGGCTGAGTTAAGAGAGTCGCCAGGAGGCCTGGACTCAGAAGCAACCTGGCCTCCATCAGTCGTCTGAGTGTTGGTGATCCTGACTGTCACAGCCTCTGCCTGCTGTGGACCAGAATCTCTGCTGTTCGTTCTCCATTCTAATCTGGGTGACGGTCACTGGCAATTCTGCCTGATGTGCCCGTCTGTCCTTGGAGCTCCAACATCTTTCTCATGGCTGAGTTAGGAGAGTCACCAGGAGGCCTGGACTTGGAAGCAACCTAGCATCCATCAACCCTCTGAGTGTTGGTGATCTTGGCTGTCACAGTCTCTGCCTGCTGTGGACCAAAATCTGTGCTGTGCTCACCAGATGGTGATCTCACAGTAAAACTAATTCTCACCGAGGTATGTGTTGTTCCATTGGTGGAGGGTGTGGGTGAAACCGTGAAGTCCCTGGGGTGAATGTGCTGCCTCCACCTTTCCTTGCTGGTGACTATAATCGAGAGAAGAAAAGATCAGTGTTTGGCTGGATAGTCACCTATATTAAAGAGAACTCGGTTTCAGTGGTGGCTAATGACTAGTAGATGGGCATTAATAGCTTGTTGAGAATGCCAAAATCATCATCTGCACAGGTATGATCCTGCTCCTCACCAGCCAATCTTGCTGCTTGCTCCTCTTGATTCCCATTGACTTCAGTTTTGTTCAGACTCCTTGATGCCACATTCGGCCAATGCTGCCTTAATGTCAAGGGCACTCAACTCTCACCTCATGTTTTGAGTTCAAGTCTTTTGTTTATGTTTGGACCAGGCTGTTATGAGGACAGGAGCTGAGTAGTCCAAACTGAGAGTCAGTGAGTAAGTGCCACTTGATAGCACTGTCAATGACAGTTTTCATCGCTGAGCATTTCTTCACCAGAGACTACTGGGTGCATGAAACTCATCATTCTTTTGCTCAAAGATTCTGGTCTGATATCTTATGAAACCCACTTGAATTATACTTTGAGGACTTTGTTATGGATTGGGCTGGCCAGGACTGTGATGCCATCTATGGGCATATAACTTGTTTAAAGTTTTAAAATTTATTTATTAGTGTCACAAGTAGGCTTACGTTAAGTCTGCAATGAAGTTATTGTGAAAATCCCCCAGTTGCTACACTCTGGCACCTGTTCGAGTCCAGTGAGGGAGAATTTAGCATGGCCAAAGTACATAACCAGCACATCTTTTGGTTTGTAGGAGAAAACTGGAGCATCTGGAGAAAACCCACACAGACATTGGGAGAACATGCAGACTCCACACAGACAGTGACTCTGGCAGGGAATCGAACCCAGGTTTCTGGCACTGTGAGGCAGCAGTGCTAACCATTGTGCCACCATGCGTTTCCACTGGTCATTAGGTTTAGATGAATAACGGTCACCTTCAACACGATTAAGCGTTGAAATGCACCATAGAAATTGGTTAAAAGAGGAGAGGTCAGGATTGGATCATAGATGGAATTTTTTAGCTTTTTATCTAAGCAAAATTCTAGATTGGCCATTCACTGTCAGAAGGATTCACTGAATTAATTTTGAATGTTTTTTTCATTTAGTATGTGTCAGCTGAACTTTCTGACTGTATTTTGAAATTTTAAATAATGATTGTTCGCAGAAAATATATTTTTTGTCCCAAAAAATGTTGCAACCTATACCTCTGAGCTGTATAACTAACACTATTTTAATTTTGAACCTAAATTTCACATGAAAATTATCCTTGAAAGAACAATCTAGCTGTGATCTAGAAGGGACATCCAATCTCTATTATTTTTGATTTCTCAAACATAACTTTAAATATTGTTTATAAAGCTGCGCCTACTGTATGAAAATATTAAATTTTCAAAATTCTTTCACAGGAGGTTTCACACTGCAACACTCATGAAAATGCACAGCAGTGTGAACCATGAAAGTTTTCTGAGGTCAGTAAATGTAAAAATCATTGTATGTCTGAGGACTTGTATAAAAATTATTTGTTTATTAAATCAGCTAACTGCTATTAATAATACTTATTTTCCAAAAATTTATCGGAAATGCTGTCCTTCAATATCTCTGAGATCTGAAAATGCATTTTAAATTCTTCGTTGGTGTTATCAAACCCAGTCTTTAATACTGCACACAGTTTTGGAATAATTTTTCCATTACATTTTGTTGCACCCTTTATTTTTATGAAACCGTTACTGTTGGACTGACACTGAAGTGTGGTTGCATACTAATAAATTAAAAATGGTTAATGGTTTCAGCTTTCTAATAGTATTACACCTGTAGGTGGATCTGTGAACATAACGATTCACCATTCAGTTGAGCACAAGCCCTTTACATTAAGTCTAACTGCAGTACGTTTATAATTTTCTTGGGCTAATTGTAGTGGTGCATTTTCCCATAATAAATATTTTGCTATTGGTAAGTAAGCAAATTCTTTTTACTTAGGGCTAAAGAGTTCTTGCTTTTCTGTTCTGCCCTCATTGCTCCTGTTGTTGCCACGGTTCGTGTGTTTGGCTCCGAGGGCCACTATGTAGGTCAGTCCCTTCTGTTCTGTGGCAATTTTACTACAACTGTTCATCCTACAGCAGTTACTAGATGGCCATTCATCTGGTCTTTACATTCTGCCAGTTTTGTTGCTTGCCGGCCTGTCTAATTTTCATTGAAGGTGCAAAAGTTTTCCCAGCTTCACTTAAATGGGGCTTCGAGCCTCATCTTCGTTTGTATTGACACCGTTTGCTGCTAGTTACAGTCCAACCTTTGATTCTGCCATTTACCTTGAGACCTGTCCTGTGATGACTCAGATCGCTTGCTGTTGGTCATTAAAAAAGATTCTACTTTTCTAATAGCATCTACATCAGAATTCAATCCTACATTTTCCAGAATTTCAGAAAAACTTTTAAAATGTTCAATGTAGCTTACCATCTGCAAGTTGTTTATTTTTGTACGCTCAGATTCACTATTACAAATGATCACATTTCCAACAGTGGTTTACGTAGAAATGGGTGGCATGGTAGCACAGTGGTTAGCACTGCTGCTTCATAGCTCCAGGGACCTGGGTTCGATTCCCGGCTCAGGTCACTATCTGTATGGAGTTTGCACATTCTCCTCGTGTCTGTGTGGGCTTCCTCCGGGTGCTCCAGTTTCCTCCCACAGTCCAAAGATTTGCGGGTTAGGTTGATTGGCCATGCTAAGAAATTGCCCCTTAGTGTACTAGGATGTGTAGGTTAGAGGGATTAGCAGGTAAATGCATGGGGATAGGGCCTGGGTGGGATTGTGGTCGGCGTAGACTCAATGGGCCGAAGGGCCTGTTTCTGCACTGTAGGGTTCTATGTTCTATGAGGAACAATGGGGGAGGAGCACGAGTTGGCCGTTGGGCCCCTTGAGCCTGCTCTAAGATCATGTCTGAACTGGTTGTGGTCTTCACTTTCCTATCAGCCCACCACAACCCTTAACTTGGTTGTCTATCAAAAATCTGTCGAACTTTGTTTTGAATGAATTCAGTAACGCAGCATCCATTGCTGTCTGGGGAAGAGAATTCTGTACACACAACCCCCTGGGACAAAAAGTTCTCCTCATCTCGGTTTTATTGATAGTTGTTTCCAAATCTGAGGCACAATTATTATATTAAAACATTTGTACATGTTTCTTCTGATATCCTATTCAATGAGAGTAGCTAGTAACCCAAAAATCTTTATTAATCATCTTTGTCTTTTGCGTTTTTTTTCTGTGTGTGAATGTTTTTTTCTTCTTAGTTCACTCCTAATAATCAATCCCCTTCAAAATTATATTAATTGTCCTTTCATTTATTTTGTAAGTAATATATATCTGTCTATAAACTTAAATCACTAATGTTTGACAAACATGTTTCAGTGGAAATGCGTAACGTATAGGGGTTTTGCATAAAGACAATTCGCTAATCAGCTTTCAAAGGCAGCAGATGTCTCCTTCGAGTGGTACAAATTTCACAATGGATGCCACAACTTGATCATAAACTTAGTTTTATTTTATGTTAAAAAGCAGCTGTCTGTAGTTGTGAATTTTTAAAGTTTGTTCAAAACAGCCATTAAAATGGAAAATGATAATTGCAGGAATTTCCTAGTATTTTGTTGTTGACGTGTTTTTAAAAAAAAGTTATTCTAGACATGCGTTATATTGTCTTACAAAAAGCAAGTGGACCTGAATTTATTTATTTCATTATATTTAATTATATCCCAACATAAAACATTTAGAATAAATGCAAAGGTAAGTTGCCTTTTGGATGTAGTTACAAAACCACTGTAACTCTTGGTGTCAGCAGTCTTTTGGCATGATAACTGTACTTATGATTGAGTGATAGCAGCAACTGTGTTTGAAGATTAGGATTGTAATTGTTGCTGTGAGTCATAGGCAATGTATTTTGCCAATTTTTGGTATTAAGTCTTGGTTACCCCATGCATACAGTGAACATAATTAGTGTTCTGATGAAGCTGGTATCCATCTGGAAGGAGTAACTTTTTTATATAAGATTGCACACTTTTATTTAATCTTTAGACTTCTCACTGTGACTGAAATCATGATTTGATCCAAATCCATTCTGTCATATTAATTATGTTAATGGAAAAAGTGACCCTGATTGTGTAGTGAAGCTTAATTTATTGTAATGAAAAATCTTTTGTTTATTTTTATTTTGATTCTGGTATTAGGCACCTAGTTTATCTAAAAATACATTTACAAATAAAGAGAGTTACAATAATTGGTTTAGTTTGTCAACTGCAGGAGAACTAAAACATTACAGAACAAGTAGAAAACTGCTTTTGTTACACTGTAAAACATTTCACTAAATGGAAAATAAAACTTCAGTGAAATGGGAAAGAAAATCATTTAACATTATTAGCTCTCTCTAGGGATATGCATAGCAAGAATAAATATTTTAAGTAGCCATTCAATTTTAAATTACTTACTGTTGCTGATCCATTTTATAAAATACAGATGAAGTTGGAATGTTGATATAAAGCAAATTTGTTTATAGGAATATTAACAAATTGTATTGCAATACTTATTATCATTTTTGAAACTGCCTGACTCTTGTGTTATTGTTTGCTTTTTATATGAGATGATATAACAAATATGAGACAAGTTGTCTAACAAAGTTGTCATGTGTTTGGTTTTGATACCTTACTAAAACAAGAGTTTTTATTCTCTTAGCATGTGTTCTAACACCCCTTTTACTTAACAAAAGCACACTAATTGTAAAAGTAGAAAAAAATAAGTGTTCAAGGAGTAATTTTATTTAAAATGCTATAGTTTTCAAATGATGCAATGAAAGGTTACAAGCATTTATAGGTTCCTGTCACATTGCTTGATGTAGGACAGGGAAAAGTCACCATCTATTAATGCAAGTGGAAAAGGTTTGAAAACTCAAAAATAAGATGATTAAATAATTGAAGGGAATGAAACATTACATAAAATATATGTAATACTAAAATAACCAAGAATTTTATAGCCTTGAACAGATAGGATATTCTAAGGGAGATTGACAAAAATACACTATAATCTCTCCAGTCCAAAAATCTGAAGTTCAATAACAGTAGTTCCCCATATATCTTTTGAGCAGACCCATTGACTTGTGACTGGGCAATGCGACAGATAAGGAGGGCATCAGTTCACCTGATGTGGTGAATGTATAGAATGTGAAAATGCATCACTAGGTTACAAAGTCACTAGCCTTTGTCTCTATCTGTGTCAGTTTTTCTCTCTTTATCAGTTCATTTCTCCATCTCTCATGTCTCTGTTGGTCTCTATCTGCCTGTCTCTCTCATTTCTCTCTTTTTCTCCTCTACTTTTGCAGTGGTACTTTTGAACAAGTTCAAGAATTTCCTCTCTATAGTTTGTTTTCTGCAAACCTGTACCATGGTAAAAAGTCTGACAACACCAGGTTTTAGTCCAACCTATTTATTTGATAATATACTCACTAGCTTTCGGGGTTACCCCCTTCGTCAGGTGAATGGAGAGTTCTGAAGTCCAACGCCGGCATACCCACATCATGAACCTGTACCATGGCATTTAATGGTAGTGCAGCAAAAAAAAATGTACGTGATATGGGAAAAAGTGGAAATCGTAAAGAAACTAGATGAGGGATCGTCAGTGGAAAAAATTGTGTCAGACGTATGGTTTGGGTGTTTCAAGAGTTTATTACATCAAGAAGTAGTGTGAAAACATGGAAGATACAATATTTGGATAAGTAAAACCATTTTTCTTACTATTTTATAATGTTTTAACACTTTTTATGTTTCCAGAAAGTATTTATATTTCTGGTATTTTCCAATTCAAACAGTTGTGATTAGGCATTCTATAACCCAAGAATTCAAAAATCCAGGAATGACTTTGTCCCAGCATTTGGACTAGAGAGGTAATAATGTATTTTAACATTATTGTGGTTATCTACCAAGTTATTAATAATTTAATAAAATTAAATGCGTATGTTTAGTGCTTTAATCCAAAAAAGATAAATACATTTTTCGTGACAGTGCTTGAAAGTTAAATAGCGTATTCCTAATTTGAATAGAATCTGCTGGATTGTAATAATTTTGGTTATAAACAAAACCTAAAAATCAAAAACAGACATATTCAAACTGATCTTTTTACTTTAGAAACTGGCAAAGTTTTGCATACCCTTTGTAAAGAACTTATTATGCTTTTGTTCACTTAGGTTGTGATTTATTCTGAACCATTATGTGTAGCGTAGTCCTGTATCACAGTCCAAAGGACCTGCTATTTTCAGTATAGTTGTATATTGTTGAAAAGATACAAATATAACTTCTGTACCTTTGTTGCCGAATTGAATTTATATGGAGCATAGATACAATGAATTGCAAACATGATGCAACAGTGATTAAGATTGAATGTAGATTTAAAATTTGAATGAAGCTCCATATTTAAATTTGAACTTTGTATTTGGATTTGAATGATGAATTCTAGTTTGTCAACTGGTTGCCACTGGTTGATACTTAAACTGTTTAATTAACTGTAGGTGTCTTGAAAGTGCATAATCTGTAGTAGGGGTTTGTAAGTTTCCCTAAATTTCTTCTTTGAGAGTTTTATAAATAAACATTAAACTGTAACACTTTACTGGCAGAGTACATCCTACTTTTTAGAATAAATAATAGCTAGAATTTTAAGGTTGTTCGTGCCGGCAGGATCTTCTGATCCCACCAATAGTGCACCCCTGCCACAGGTTTCCTGGTAGCATGGGGTGCAATCAATGTGTTATCTCGTTGATAGTGGTGGAACCAGAAGATCCCATCACTGGCGAAAGATGCACCATCTCCCACCGTAAGAAACACTCTGCAGGATTTCAGCAAATCCCTCCAATATGGCAGATGTAATTCTTTTGAATTACTATATATAATCCATAGCAGTTAAAATTAACGACTTCAACAGTCACTCCCATTCAGCTCTATGCATATGCCCCAGTCTTTGGTGTGTCAAACTAGTGACGGAGAGATCGGAGATGCTGATTGATCATGATTCTGAATATAACATGACAGGTTGTTGCTTCACTAGGCTGTGGCACAACTTGTTTTGAAGTACCAATTTCGGTCTTTTCCTGCTTCACTCCATTGTATGATCTGCTTGATTAGTCATCTGCATTTTCACACTGTTACATTGATAAATTACTTCCCTGTAATTGCAACCATTCATTTCCAATTGAAATTATCCTCTACATGCATCTTTTCCACACTATTTCTCTCTGAATCTTGGTCAAGAAAGGAGAAATATCCGATATACATCATATGCATTTGTAAGAACGTAAACAGGTGTAAATTTTTAATTCACTTTTTCACTATTTAAACAGATTATATTGATCAAAACCAACATAATCAAGGGGTTATTTGGACTATATGCTGGATTTCTTCAAATAATTATATTTTGCTGAGTTGCTGGACAATAATTAATCACAAATTTTATTTAAAGAATAATCACTTGAACATAGGAAAAATCAGTTTATATTTTTTATCACTGGTGATATTTTATACCACTTTATATTACCTGGTGTCTCTAATTTACAGAGGGCAACTTTTTCCAAAGTATCATGATGAATAACTTATTGTACCTAAATTGATAAAGCTCTACATAATAATCTGTTACCTGATGCAATAATTTTTACTGGTGAAGACAATTAAAATTCATATAAAAATGGCTTGGATTTTATGTTATGAATAAAGTAAGCTATCAGTGATTGCCATTAATTCTGAGTGAATCAGACACTAACTTTCTGAGTGTATGCATGCACAGTTAAATGCAGAAATCTGAAAGTTGTGGTCTGATATGCCCTGCTGTTTCACAAGCATTGTTACACAAGTATCTCGCTGATAGACGTGTCATTTAAACACATGAAAGGTGTGAAACTGTGTTACTTGTTCACTGGATTGTTCCAAACATGACAAAGAAGTTAGGACTTATGTAAAAGCAGAAGGGCTGGGTATATTTCGCTGCACAGGCAACGTCTGTGGGAAGAGAAATAGAACTGATAATGTGAAGGGTCAACTCTGTTTCTTGCTCCATAGATGCTGCCTGATGTGCTGAGAATTTCCAGCATTTTCTGGTTTTATTTCAGATTTTCAGTACCACAAAATTTTGTTTCAGTAAAAGTTGTGGCTTGTCCTTGAAAATGTAAATTGTTTTTTAATGGAATGGTAAATCTTAATTAGTACCTAGCGACCTCTGAAACCACAGAAAATTTACTTTTAAAGTGTGCATTCTTAGATTTTAATTGGTTAAGAAAGTTAAACACATTTTCATGACTTTATCTTTCTCTTTCTCTCTCCCAAACATACAACACAAGAACACAACACAAGAAATACAGGCAGCGGTAGGCCACCAGGACCTTTTAAGCCTGCCCCACCATTTAGTACAATTATAGGTGATCTATGCTAGCCTCAACTCCTTTTCTGTGCCATTTCCCCATAGCCTTCTATTCTTCAGCCTATCAAATATTTACCCACCTCCCCTTTGAATATTTCAAATGGTCCAGTCTCCACTACCCTGTGTTGCAGTGAATTTGAGATGTACCACCCTCTGTGAGAAGAAATTTCCATGCATCACTGTTTTAAATCAGTGGCCCTTTATCTTGTAGCCATGCCCCCTTATCCGAGGCCTCCCACTCATGAAAACATCTTACCATCTACCCTGTCAAGTCCCCTCAGGATCCTGTATGTTTGAATGCAGTTGTCCCTCACTCTTTTAAACTCCAAGGAATGCAGACTCATGCTATTTAGTCTCTCTTGATAGGACAACCCTCTCCCAGGAATTAGCCTGGTGAATCTCCTTTGGTTTGTCCCCAATGTAACTATGTCCTTTTTAAAGTAAGGGGACCAAAATTATATTCTGTATTCCAGGAGAGACCTCACCAACACGCTTTATAACTTTAACAAATCCTCCTTATTTTTAAATTCCAACCCCATTGCAATAAAGGCCAAAATGCTGTTTGCTGCCTTAACTACTTGTTGGACCTGGCTTGCTAGCTTTTTGTGATATGTGCACTAGAACATGTAGATTCCTTTTCACTTCACTCACCTGCAGTTTCTCTCCATTTAGATAACAATCTCTTTTGATTCCTTCTCAGTAGCCATTAATAAGAACAATTTGCATTTCTATTGTGCCTTTAATGTTATAAAGTATTCCACAAGGTGTTCTATCGGAGAGTAATGAAACAAAATTTGGCACCGTGTCACATGTGATAATAGGACAGGCTGTCAGTTTATTGGTCAAAGCAGTAGGTTTTAAGAAGCATCTTAATGGGGAAGAGAATGAGGTGGTAAGGCTTACGGAGGAAATTCCAGTATTTAGAACCTTGGTCAGTGAAGATACAGTCACGCACAGTGGAGTAATGAAAATTGTGAATGTGCTACAATCTGGAATTGGAGAAACAGAATTATTTTGGAAAACTTGTAGGGCTGGAGAAGCTATTCGAATGCAAGACTTCTTTTAAGATAAAACAAAATGCCCTCGAGTGGTCATGGTTTGCTGAACTCTGCCTGGAGACACGACCATGTCATTTGGTTGTCATTGAGATAAAGGTCCAGGTGAAAACCCCTTGGAAGTCAAGTACTGGTTTTCATACTTCAAGACAAAAAAGAGGCAGCTTATTTTTTTGGACACAGGGTCTCAGACTCAGACAGGCAGAGAGACTTGAAGAGGAATACCAAATAAAGTTGCTGTGCCAGTCAGAGGAAAATATTGTTTGTATTAAACACCAAGCAGAATATTGGCGAGAACAGATTTCCTGTTTGAAAAGATGGGACATCTAGAGATTTAAGGACCAAGAGCTTCCAGCGGGTGCTTTGGTGCAGTAAACCAGTTTGATGATACTAAAGAGGTTGAGTGAAAGGAATTTCAAAAGAACTCCTGGAAGACTTGCCCTAGAGAGAAGAGAGCCTGTTGAATAGGCAGGACAAACTTAGGACTCTATCCACAAGGCTACATACCTGCTGAGAGTGTGGCATAAAATATGTTTTTTTTTGGTTGTGTTGGTTATTTAATGGAAAAGTATCTTTTCTGTAGTTCAGCACAATAGTTGCCCACTAGGTAACGTTGAGTTAATTTGATTTATGCTTGTTTGTTACAGTCAGTCTTAAAACATGCAGTTGTTTACGTTGGTTCTGGGGAAACTGGTATGTTTCATCTCTGTGGAGATTGTAACAGATTATAAAGTTAAAAATACCATGAAGGGATCTGCATAAAGGTTTAGGAGAAGTGTGAGCTTGACAGCTATCAGGAGCGGGTATCCTCCTCCTCCCGGTGCCAGGTTTGTGAGTACCTGCCGCACAGTCTTCTTGTGAAGACATAGTCATTGGCGGCACATGTTATCTGGCAACTCCTCAAAAGAGAAGCACTTCCTGTAGACATGAGGCCTGTGGTATTACTGTGTTCTTTCCCCCTCCTCGGCCTGATGGATGGTAGGCCCGAGTCTCTGCTGCAACCCTGTGATGTTCCAGGGCCACCTCCTATGGTGCTGGATAATTCCTGGGCTGCCCCTTGCTTTCTTGCCATCTCCTGCATGCCTCAGTGCCAATCAGTAGCAATAAGGCAAGGTAGCCAATCTGTAAGGATATGAAAGAGAGAGAGAGAGAGACTGTCAGCAGTGTTATCCATTCTTAAATGTTAATGTCCTCCCTCATCCCTTTGTGGTGCAGGGGCTGAAGACTGACCAACCCTTAGCATTCCCCTGCATAGTGCTGCTTATAGTAGCTGCTGTCCATACCAGCTACCTTGTTTAGCACTGGCCACTGCCCCATATCCTTTCATCTTGCAACATGGCCTCCTGTCCTTCCTTCATCTCACTTACAGAAGGCTTTTTGATCTGATGAAAGTGGAGGCAAATCAGTGCACCCAAGGCCAAGAACCTCATGACCCTGAATGTGACTGTATCTTGCTATGACCCTTGATGTGGTGTTGCCCTGGGGGATTGCTGCTTCTTCGAAGATGAGGGACAGTTGCTAGGAGGATCAGGGAAAGCATGCATGAGAGAGGGTATATCTTGATTGCACAGGCAAGAAAGAATTCCCAGTCACTTCCAGGGACTACAGAAGACATTACAGCCCTGCACCCTTCAGGGAGTTACCGGCTGCCCCTTGGTATGAAATGCTTCAGTTATTCAGGTTGTTGCTTGGCTATTTTGTGAGACAGCTCTTCCAATTTTGACACAAACCTCCAGATGTTAATAAGGAGGACTTTATAGGGTCGACATGACGAGGTGTGCCTTTGCCATTTCTGATGCCTAGCTCGATGCCAGTTGGTCCTGGGCTGACATTATCTGGCATCCAACAAAAACCATTTTCCTCTGTGCAGTCCATGGAGAGTTGCCCCTGTTCATATGCATAGATTCCCATTACCCTGACAAGAGCTCTATAAGGCAGTTCCCCCTCCCTCACACATAGTAACATGTGAATGCAATGTTCTATAATTGCTGTGGCCCTTCCACTGGGACTCCAGGGGACTTGTTCGCACACTGCCCTCGTGGCCTGTTGTCTGGTTGTGGCAGTTGTTTGAGTGGACCAGGTGTTCATTCTGTGCAGGCAAACGTTTCCTCATGAAGAAGCTGAAGTGGTGCCTCAGACTGAAGGTTATATTCAGTGACATATGTATGCCTATGGTGGAAGCTCAGCTGCAGTTAGTGATACAGAAGAGCAGTGGGGGATGTTCAGAGATGAAATGGGGAGGGTACAGGCCCAACATGTTCCCGCTAGGGTAATAGGAAGGTGTAACAAATCTAGAGAACCATTGATAACCAGAGACATTCCAGATACAATGAGAAGGAAAAGAGAGGCTCTTAACAAATATAAGGGGAATAAGTCTGCAGAGGCATGAATGGAGTACAGAAAGTACAGGATGGAGCTTAAGAAATCAATTTGGTGAACAAAATTGCACATGAGAAAGCTCTGGCTAGTAAAAGGAAAATTCTAAGATATTCTATAAGTACAAAGCACTTTCTGTACTCCATTCATGCCTCTGCAGACTTATTCCCCTTATATTTGTTAAGAGCCTCTCTTTTCCTTCTCATTGTATCCGGAATGTCTCTGGTTATCAATGGTTCTGTAGGTTTGTTACACCTTCCTATTACCCTAGTGGAAACATGTTGGGCCTGTACCCTCCCCATTTCATCTCTGAACATCCCCCCCACTGCTCTTCTGTATCACTAACTGCAGCTGTGGTTCCACCATAGGCATACATATGTCACTGAATGTAACCTTCAGTTAGGAAGAGAATAACCAGGGAAAGAGTAGGGCCCATTAGGGACCAAAGGGGGAATCTGTGAGTGGAAGATTAGTTGAGTGTTAAATGAATATTTCACATCTGTCATCATCCATGAGAATGAGGAGGTAGTTATGGAACTCGGAGAGATATTGTGAGCTGTAGAAAAAATTATCATAGGCAGTGACAAGGTATTGATGGACTTAAAAGTGGACAAATCTCCAGGTCTGAATGAATTGTCCTAGGTTGTTGTGGGAGGCAAGGGAGGAAATTGCAGGGGCTGTGACCCAAATTTTTAATTCCTACCTGGCCACCAGGGAGGTCATGATGTGGAAGTGCCAGCAAAGAGCAGCGTTCTGAAAGCTTTGGGTTGTGCTACCAAATAAACCTGTTGGACTTTAACCTGGTGTTGTGAGACTTCTTACCAGAGGATTGGAGAATAGGTAGTGTGGTCTAAGAAAGGTTGTTGAGACAAGCCAAGGAACTACAGACCAGTGAGCCTCATGTTTGTGGTTAGGAAACTACTGGAAAAGATTCTGAAGGAGCGAATCTATCTCCATTTGGATAGTCAGGGATAGTCAGCGTGGTTTTGTCTAAAGGCAGAAAGACACGTAAATAGAGTGGTGAAAAAGGCATATGGCACACTTGCCTTTATCATTCGGGGTATAGATTACAAAAGCAGAGAGATCATGCTGGGGCTGTATAGAGCTTTGGTGAGGGCACAGCTGGAGTACTGTGTTCAGTTCTGGTCACCACATTATAGGAAGGACATGAACGCAATGGAGAGGGTGCAGAGGAGATTCACCAGGATGCTGCCTGGAATGGAACATTTAAGTTATGAAGAGAGGTTGGATAGGCTTAGGTTGTTTTCGTTGGAGCAGTGAAGACTGAGGGATGACCCGATTGTGGTGCTGAAGATTGAGGGGCATGGACAGGGTGGATAAGGAGCAGCTGTTCCCCTTAGTTGAAAGGTCAGTTACGAGGGGACACAAGTTAACAGTGAGGAGTGGGAGGTTTAGGGGAGTTTTGAGGAAAAACCTTTTTACGCAGAAAGTGGTGACGGTCTGGAAATGACTGACTCACATCCTTTAAAAAGTACCTGGATGAGTACTTGGCATGCCATAACATTCAAGGCTATGGATCAAATGCTGGCATGTGGGATTAGGTGCGCAGGTCAGGGCATTTCATGCGTCGGCGCAGACGTGATGGGCCTCATTGTAATCTGTTGTAATTGTGATAAAGCCACTGGTCCGAGTGCGAGTTTTGTTTGAGATCATTTGTGATCTCCAGCAAGGTTCTGAGATTTTCGCAGTACTGGGATGAGGATGAGATCAGAAGAGCAGCTGTGGGCAGGGGTCAAGAGCAGCAGCCTCCTTGGAGTGACCCCTGACTGTCTCTTCAATGAGTCTTCTGATGTGAAATGGGCTGGTTTGCCAGCACCTTGTTTACTTCCTACTGGAGCATCTGATCCTTGTGTGCACTAACCTTTTTGATTGCCATCTCTCATCTGCTGTTAGACTGTCACTGAGGGCAGTTCCATGCGCTGTGCCAACATCCTGTGCTCATATAGACTTTCAGGGAGAGAGCTCTTGGGTCACTGATACTTGCCGTGTGTGAGGGGGAGTTGACAGGGATAGCATAAATTGGGAGGGTCTTTCCATGAAACCAGGGGTAGGCCAGACTGAGTAGATTGCGAGACTTGGGCTGGGGGCCTGGGTTTGTGTTGGGAGGTTGCAACATTGGGCCTCTGGCCCACTAATGAGATTACAAGTAGCAGATTTGCATAGTGTTTGAGAGGGGACTTGACCGGGGCCAACAGGGCAGGTCAGGTGAATCCTAATTGCCTTCATGCCCAGTGGGAATCCTGATTTTGACTTGATGCCCCATTCAGCCGGGGCATCGGGATTCCCTTTGGCGATTTGACAGGGCTGGATAATCTACTACCACCACCACCACCACCACACACTTCTTAAAGCTTCCCTAAAATTGCTGCTGTCTTGGAAGTGAGGCCAGTAGGTTTTGCCCGCTATCAGAAGTCTTGGGCATGAATTATGTTCCTTTCCTAGAGTTTATTTCATACAGCTTGTGTTTCATCCTTGATATCCTTCAGTCCTTGCAACCATCAATGTCAGTGCAAATCCTGCACTTGTGTAATGTATAAGTTATATATTTGAAATGGTTAGGACAGCTGTATTTTTTCTGTACATGGATATCTTAAGGTAAACATTTAAGTACCGACAGATGGAGTGACATAATGTACAAGTTTGGAAAGAGTTTCTGAATAAACATCTTGAATTTATCAAATTTTGTAGAAATATTTAGATTTCCTGAGTCTTAGTGCAGGTTTACTTTGAAGAAGAAGACAACAGGTACAAAACAATATAATTTTTGAAAGTTCAAATACTTAACTGCCAGTATGAAACCCATACTAATAAAATGGTCCATCTGTTTTACTTTCTAGGCGAGGAACTGCTATAGTCTCTCTTAAAAATTGCATTGTTTTGAACAAAAATCATACATATTATCTGTTTTATCACTAATCATGAAGGATAGAAGAAATTGGTCAATAATTGTCATGTATGTGGGACCAGCTTGATGGATCACTAACCCATTCCTGCCTATCAAGTGCAGGGAAGGTAAAATAATGTTTTAACTATTTAAACTGAAAGGAAGAATCTTCACTTATTATGAAGAGCTATAGTATGGTTCGTGTATGTTTGTTTATGTAGCCCAAGTGGTGTATCTGTATGTATTGGTTTCTTGATAAAGTGGCTCATTTATGAACATGATAGACTGCTTTTTGAGATTTAAAATTGGCAGTGTTGGTTTGATCTTGATGAAACTATCTGAGGCACTGAACTAAGCAATTGCTTTAACTGCTTGAAATAAACAGAGAGGCACAGAGGGAACAAAAGAGCTGCCTAAGAATATGCACTGTACTGTGTAGAAGGCTAAGATCTAAGTCATAAAATGAAAGTTTCTTCTCACCTTACGATAAGTGTGCTTTTCTTTCAGGCCATTCCACATGTATGGCCAGTATATCCAACAAAGTGACATCCTCCGAGCTGGCAGTCTATTTGTCTGTTAAAAATATATATTCAGTTTTTTTCTTGGAACGCTTCCCCGAGTCCTAGTTGATAGCTGTGAAAAATCGCACAAGAGATTTTCTAGCAAAATATAACATTCTGAGATACAAGTTCCTTTTTGTTGGTGTCCTGATAGATTCTAATCTGGCAGTAATAAACTGAAGTATACACATGTTTTGTAATTTACATAAGAAGAGTTTTGTATGTCAAATAACGTTATTATGAACCATTTTAACAAAGTATGGACATGTGCTAAAGCTGCGAACACAATTAGCATCAAGCAGATAAATCCGACTTTAATCCTGTTTACGGTCGACATCAGACAGATGTGCCAAGATTGAACAGACAAAGCCTCGGCTTACATGAATGCTTCAACCTGCATTGGCCCATTATTTGTTATGTCGTCCAGATAGAGGATTGTTTAAATTTGCTAAAATAGCCAGTTGAAGGAGATTATTGTTACTACTTACATTAAAATGGATTAATTTAAAAGAATAACAAAGTTAGAGGACTACAAAAGAATCTTAAATAAACAAAATATTTAAGGGCTGCACCAAAATCCTATTCAAGAATAGGTGGAAACTCAAATCCTGACCAAATAATGCAGAAATACTGTTGGTCCCATCATCTGTCAAGGCACCCATTGGAGTTTCATTTTGAGTGTTGCTTTTTTTGTATGAACTGCCCTGCCTGACAGATTAATTTGATCATAACTCAATGCCACACCAAGTCAAATGCTTCCTCATAGAGCTCTAGTAAAGGTAGAGGGAATCTACGCATATGAAGAGGGGCAAACCTCCATGGACAGCACAAAGGAAGATGATTTTAGTTGGATGCCTGATATATCAGCCCAGGACCACCTGACATCAATCTGGGCAATTGGAAATGGCTATGGCATGTCTAGCCATGTCAACGCTATAAACTCCTCCTTATTAACATTTGGAGGCTTTTGCCAAAATTGGAAGCGCTGTCCTACAGAATAGTCAGGCAATACTCGTGGCATCATACCATACAGTGTCCCAGATATCACCATCATTGTCCCTGGGTATGTCCTGTCCCATCGACAGGACATACCCACTGGGGTGATGTACAGTGATATACAGGCATGAGGAAGTTGCCGTGGGAGTCCTCAGCATCGACTCCAGGCGCCATGAAGTCTCATGGAATTTGCTCAAATATGGGAAAGGAAATTTCTTGCTGGTTACCACCTACCATTTGTCCTCAGCTGATGCATCAGGAATGGCATGTGGTAAGGATAACATAAAGGCTGGGATTTTACCATTGCATTGTGCCTGTTCTTGGGTGCGACACAATCGTAAAGTGGGGCATAAAGCGATTAGTGCAATTAACGCCATTTTATGAGCGCAGGATTTTTGACATAAGAACATAAGAAATAGGAGCAGGAGTAGGCCATCTAGCCCTTCGAGCCTGCCCCGCCATTCAATAAGATCATGGCTGATCTGTCGTGGCTCAGTTCCACATTCCCGCCCTCTCCCCATAACCCTTAATCCCCTCTCTTATCAAAAACCCATCAACCCGCGTCTTAAAAATACTTAGCGAGGTAGCCTCCACCACTTCAACGGGTAGAGAATTCCAGAGATTCACCACCCTTTGAGTGAAGAAGTTCCTCCTCAACTCCGTTCTAAACCGCCCCCCCTTTATCTTGAGGCTGTGCCCCCTAGCCCTACTATCCTTTCTGAGCGGGAAGAGTCTCTCCACCTCTATCCTATCCATCCCATTCATCATCTTATACGTCTCAATGAGATCTCCCCTCATTCTTCTAAACTCTAACGAGTACAAGCCTAGTTTATTCAGCCTCTCCTCATAGCTCAACCCCCTCAACTCCGGCATCAGCCTAGTAAGCCTCCTCTGTAGTCCCTCCAAGGCCAAAATATCCTTGCGTAAGTACGGCGCCCAAAACTGCACACGGTACTCCAGCTGCGGCCTCACCAATGCCCTATACAGCCGCAGCAAGACCTCCCTACTTTTATATTCAATTCCCCTCGCTATGAAGGCCAGCATCCCATTCGCCTTCCTGACCACCTGCTGCACCTGCAAGCTGGGTTTTTGCGACTCATGCACAAGGTCCCTCTGCACCGTCGCCTGCTGCAGTTTTTTGCCACGTAAGTAATAATCCTTCCAACCTTTATTCCTACCAAAGTGGACCACCTCGCACTTGCCAACATTAAATTCCATTTGCCATTTCCTGGCCCATTCGCCCAGCCTATCTAGATCCTTCTGTAGACTCTCCACACCCTCTGCACAATTTGCCATTCCACCAATCTTGGTGTCATCAGCAAATTTCGACACCCTACACTCGGTTCCCTCCTCCAGATCATCTATATAAATGGTAAATAGCTGAGGCCCCAGCACCGACCCCTGGGGCACTCCACTAGTCACCATCCGCCAATCCGAATAGCACCCATTGACCCCTACTCTCTGCCTCCTCTTTGACAACCAATCCTCTATCCACGCTAACACCCTACCCCCAACTCCATGTCCCCTGACCTTCTGCAATAACCTCTTGTGAGGTACCTTGTCAAACGCCTTCTGAAAATCAAGAAAGACCACATCCACCGGCTCTCCTCTATCCACCGCCCTCGACACAACCTCATAGAACTCCAGTAAATTTGTCAGACACGACTTCCCTTTAACGAAACCGTGCTGCGTCTGCTCTATTAAGCAATTCCTCTCAAGATGCCTCGCTATTTCCTCCTTGATGACGGATTCTAACATTTTAACTACAACAGACGTTAAACTAACCGGCCTATAATTCCCTGCCTTTTGCCTGGCACCCTTCTTAAACAACGGCATAACATTAGCCGCTTTCCAATCTTCCGGCACCTCCCCGGAATCCAGCGACGTCTGGAAAATAACCACCAAGGCATCCACTATCACCTCCGCCAATTCTTTCAGAACCCTTGGATGCATTCCATCCGGTCCTGGGGACTTGTCCACAATCAGCCCCTCCAGTCTGTCGAGCACCTCCTCTCTAGTAACAGTAATGTCATTAAGACCCTCCAGTCCTACCACCTTTCCATCTCTAACACCCAGCAAATTATTCACGTCCTCCTCCGTGAAGACAGTAGCAAAAAAGTTATTCAGGACCTTAGCCATATCTCCATCCCCTACCACTAAGTCCCCCTTCTCGTCCTCTAAGGGACCAACGTTCACCCTAGCCAGCCTCTTCCTTTTTATATATTTATAAAAACTCTTGCTATCCTTCTTTATATTAAGCGCTAGCCCAGCTTCACAGTTTTTCCTACCCTTCTTTATCAACTTCTTTGTCAATCTTTGTTGACACGGTCAGCGTCTTGCTGGAAATGGATGAGAGGCAGGTTAACTTATTGAAATAAGCATTTCAATGTCATTAGCAAGCCCGGCGCTCAATCTTCGGGACTCGTCTATCTTTATGACATTGCCGAGGAAAGTTCTTGCTGATGAGGAATAGGCATGCTCCGATGAACAGGGAGCAGTCAATTTGGCCTTGCTGGTGGAACCGGAGGCCTTTGAGGCCCCCCGGGGAGGCTGAAGGCAAGGGGACGTGTCCCTTGGGCAGTGCCAAATTGGCACCCGGACACTGCTGGCCTGGCACCTGGGCAATGCCCACTGGGCAGTGCAGGATGGGGCTAATGGAGGTGGCCGCTGCCACTCTGCAGTGATTGGTGGGGGGAGGGCAGCGGGGGAGTCGGCGGGAGCTACATCTATAGCCACGGACCCCCATGATTGCGGGGTGGGGGGAGCTGTTTCAGGCTGCCTGCAGTAGCAGAAACCTGAGAGCTCTCTCCTTATCTGTCAGACCCATGCTACTGCTAATGTGCATGTACAGCATCAGAGACCTGCACGTGCACATTACCTCCCTCTGCAGGCTTTTGGGTGCATTAAGCCCCACCCACTAGTTTCTGCAACGAACAGCAGGCTCACTCAGAATTTTGCAGCCAGAATGCATGTGGGGGTCTGAAAACAACACGCAAAAATGAATCTGGAACTCTCCCAATTCCAAGTCTGCCCAGCATTTAGACTAAAAATGGTAAAATATTACCCAACGAGTCTACAGAGGGATATAGACAGCTAAGCTGAGGGGGCAAAAGCTTGCCAAGTAGAACATAATATAGGAAAATGTGAAGTTATGCACTTTTGTAGGAATATTAAAGGAGCTGAATATTATTTAAATGGCGAAAGACTGCAGAAAACTGCAGCACTGAGGGATATGGGGGTCCTTGTGCATAAATCACAAAAAGCTTGAATGCAAATTTAGGAGGTCATAGGAAAGGCAAATGGGAAGTTGGTTTTGATTTCAAAGGGAATGGTGTATCAAAATAGGAAAGTCTTGTTAAAACTATATAAGGCACAAGTTAGACCACTCCAGTTTTAGTCCCCTTATTTAAGAAAAGATATATTGGCATTGGACAGTTCAAACAAGATTCACTAGGTTGGTCCTGCATTTTCTTGAGTAGGTTGGGCTTGTACTTATTGGACTATAGAAGAATGATTACTGAGACATATTGGATTCTCAAGGGAGCTTGACAGGGTAGATGCTGACAGGAGAGTCTAGGACCAGGGGCATAATCTCAGGTTAGGGGGTCACTCATTTAAGATGGAGATGAGCAGTAATTTCTTCTCTGAGAGTAGTGAATTTGTGGAATTCTTTATCACAGAGGGATGCATCATAGAATCATAGGAACACCACAGTACAGAAAGAGGCCATTCAACCCATCAAGTCTGCAGCGACCACAATCCCACCGGTGTGTTTGGTAATTTATTGAACATTTAAAGGCCATTTCTTGCTCAGCCTCAATTTTTAGGCTGGCAGGATTTTGGGACAGTGGGAAAGCCCAAATGTTAACCCTGTTCATGCATGGTCTGGAGGGGGTTGGGCGTGGGGGGTGGTTTAGAATTGAAGGTGCCTCCATCCACAGCCGCCTTTTAACACCAGGCTTGCCCTCAAAAGTCCTGACCAGTGCAGTGGCTCTCTCCTCCACACCTGCCCGTCCAGCAGCACCCCACCACCATCTGTCCGCCCGTCAAGACCTCACCTACCCTGTCAGCCCTGAGACCAGCAAAACCTATCACATCTTGGACCTGTGGGACTTGGGCTGGAATTTTCCATCCTGTAGAGGGGCTGGGGAGCCATTGAAATCTCTGTTCACATCGATGGGTGTGACTGACCGGCGTGAGGGGCTGGAAAGTTAGATTCTGGCTAACGCTTGTTGTTCCAGTTCTGTCCATTGCAGCTTTGGGCACTGCAGAGACCAGAGAGCTGCTGGCCAGTCACATTGGGCAGCAGCTCTCTGAGGCAATGCCTCCTTCTGTCTGAGGGGCGGAAGCCTGACTACAATCAATTAGAGCTCCGTGAAGTGTGAAATGGCTGTGGGACAGCTGGCTTCAGGAGGGGCCCAACCCTAGTATCTGTCCATTTAACAGGGCTACAATCACAGCTATGTTTCCCTGGAGAGGGAGCAGCAGTGTCCACCAGCACCATTGACACCTTACCTGCCAATTAGGCATTGCAGGGACTGGGGTGTTTATCCACCCTCTTAATCATGTTTTTGTTCGATGTTTTATGTTTAATTTGTGATTTGTTTTTGCCTGTTTAAGGCAGTGTCCTCTTAAAGCATTATTGCTTTAATCCCTTATCCCTTAGTTCATTTGATTTCGTTTAATTGGTTCTGTTTTACCCCAAAATAGGGTGTAGGCGGGTTTCTGTTTGTTGCTAGCTCCTGATATACTCAGAATGCAGGAAAGGAAACGCTCCCGTCTGAAACAAAAGTTTGTTTATTTATTAGTCACAAGTAGAATCTAGCATGGTCAATACACCTAACCAGCATATCTTTCGGACTGTGGAAGGAAACCAGAGCACTCAGAGAAAACTCATGCTAACATGGGGAGAACGTGCAAACTCTGCATGGACAGTGACCCAAGTCAGAAATCGAACCGAGGTCCCTGGCGCTGTGAGGCAGCAATACTAACCACTGTGCCGCCCCACATTCTGGCCATGAGGGTTTTTTAACCTTATTTATGGATACTGTCCTGCTTACCTGTAAGAATAAGGCCTCTGACTAATGCAGTGTATGTTTCACTAGTGTTGACTAATATGAAAACGTCACTGAAAACCTTGATTACCCAGTTCTACATCTTTAGTTGTGTCCTTTTTATGATATGGAATCCAGTTGTGGCATAGTTATTAAATAATAGCTTCTAAAAGGCTAAATGCCACTGTAATAAAAGAACAGACTAATTGTTAATTTCATGGGTAGACTTTAATGCTGTGCCCCACAGCCAGGTTGGTGGCAGGAGGCATTTAATCAGGCAGGAAGGTGGCAGATGGGGATCTTGTTGCCTCCTGCAACTGTCCCACATAAGTCAGTTGACGGAAGGCCCATGGATGGCCCAGTCTTTAAGTGAGCAATTTACGCCTTCGTGTCTAAATGCCACCATGGACTGGGAACTTGCTTTGCAGGAACCCAAATAATAAAATTGATTGGGCTTGCTTGTGAGCTCTTGAGGGGCTCTTGATGTTGAATGCTGGAAGTCACCTCTCTGCACTTATTGTTGACGCCCCTCCCCTGTGACTTTCCTCTTGTCATCACTCATATGTGGCAGGGTTTATAGGCATGTTAGACTGCTGGTGGGTGTAGTACTGGCAGCAACCATCGTCTACTCTGTGACACTGCTGAGTAATGAAGTACCTGATTGGTATTTAATTCAGCAGGCCTTCCTGAAAAAAGATGATTCAGGACTCTCCAGCTTTTCAATTTTGTGCGAGAGAGGTCCTCGTCATCACAATTAAATACTGCCTCATTTGTTTCTGTGCCTTTTGTATTTTGCAACTGGGTATGGTGTTTGCCTTTTTGTTTTTATTCATTCGTGGGATGTAGGCATTGCTGGTTAGGCTAGAATTTACTAACTATTCCTAATTGCCTTTGAGAAGGTGATGGTGAGCTGCCTTCCTGAACTGTGGTACACCCACCTACAGCCCTGCTAAAGAGGGAGTTCCAGAATTTTGACCCAGCGACAGTAAATGAATGGCGATACATTTCCAAGCTAGGATGGCAAGTGGCCTGATGGGGAACTTCCAGGTGATGGTGTTCTCGTGTATCTGCTGCTGTTGTCCTTCCAGATGGTAACGGTTGTGGATTCAGAAGGTGCTGTCTAAGAGACTTTAGTGAGTTCCTGCAGTCCTTCTTGTAGATGGTACACACTGCTACTATTGTGCATCAGTGGTGGAGGGAGTGAATATTTGTGGATGGGAGGCCAGTCAAGCAGGCTGCTTTGTCCTGGATGTTGTCAAGCTTTTTGAGTGTTGTTGCAACTGGACTCATCCAGATCAGTAGAGAGAGTTCCATTACACTCCTAACTTGTGCCATATAGATGTTAGGAAGACTTGGGGGAATCAGGCGTGAGTTACTTGCTCCAGGATTCTTATCTTCTGACCTGTTCTGGTATTTATATGGCTAGTCCGATTCAATTTCTAGTCGATGGCAAGCCCCAGGATGTTGACAGTGGGGGATTCGGCAATTGTAAAGCCATCGAATATCAAGGGCAATGGTTAGATTTGATCGTGTTGGAGATGTCATTGTCTGGCACTTGTGCAGCATGAATGTAATGTGCAACTTGTCAGCTCAAGCCTGGATATTTTCCAGGTCATGTTGCATTTGGACATGTACTGCTTCAGTATCTGGGGAGTGTTGAACGTTGTGCAACCATCAGTGAACATCCCCACACCTGACCTTATGATGAAAGGGAGGTCATTGATGAAGCAGCTGAAGATGACTGGACCTAGGACACAACCCTGAGGAACTCCTGCAGATGTCCTGGAATTTACATGATTGACCCCTAACAACCAAACCATCTTCCTTCGTGCTAGGTATGACTCCAACCAGTGGAGAGTTTTCCCTGATTCCCATTGACTCCAGTTTTTCTATGGCTCCTTGATGTCATATTCAGTTAAATGCTGCCTTGATGTCAAAGGCAGTCTTTCTCACCTCACCTTTGGAATTCAGCTCTTTTGTCCATGTTTGAACCAAGGCTGTGTCCAACCATAGTTGCGCCTGAACAGTATTTCAATGTTTGTGAAGTGGTTTGAGACATGTTGGGAGCGTGAATTGCTTTTTAGTTGCTTTACAAATGAAAGTTCCTTCCTCCTGGGAAACAAATAGCTGAGGGTATTAATAAAACAAAATCAACAAAATATTATAGAATTACTTCTAAAATGCTTATGAAGGATTTAATATGCACATTTGTAGCACATAATCTATGCCATATTTTGCATAATAATGTGAAAAAGAACAGCAAAATTGGATTAACTGGTTCCTTTGTGGAGCTGGTGTTGACATAGGAACAGTGGAATGTATAGCTAATTGCTGTGCTGAAATATTTTTGATTTTGTATATTTACTGACATACTGTAGCAATGCACAAGTGGAAAAACACTGTACTCATGAAATTTAAGAATTAAGCACCCTTATATAAAATGTACATTATATAATATGAATACACAGTTATTCAATTCATACAAAAAAAAGGTATATTATTTCAGTTATGCACCCAGCCTCCTCCTGCTCTATCCTAGTCTGCACCCTCTTTGTCTTCCCTCCCCACATTAATTATGTGGCAGCCTTTGCCCAACCTCTATAATCACTGTAAATGTTGGCTGCAATCTTGCTGTTTGATCTGGACTTTAATAAAGGCAAAAGTTTTAAATTGAATACCTCCACAAAGCAATCTGCATGAAATGCATACAAAGAGCATGAGTTATAGAAAAGAGACATTAGAGAATAATGTCTCTGAAGGAGGGAAAAGCAAAACTGAAATATACAGAAGGATTTACTGATAATAATGGGTGGGATGCAATGAAGAGTGGAAGTCGAAGAATTGAAGAGAGAGACAGATCAAATAAGAATGGGAAACCAGTAGAAAGACTATTATCTTTGTGACCAGTGCCATATAACATGATATAGTGTAAATAGCGACTTTTTGATTTCTAAATGGCAAAATGTATTCCTAAGAGTGGTGCTATATTTTGATACAGATGACGATAAAATTATTTCTCAACATAAGATGGAATCTGTGGAGCTGAAAGAAGTGTTTGCTGTAAAAATGAAACGGCGACGATCTGCAGGACAACAAAAAGGAGGAACTCTGTTAGGAATCACCATCTTTGTGTGTATTAAAAAAGGACAAAATAAACTCAAAGATCATGCTATTCATCTGAGCAATTTAAGTGAAGACTACTGTAACGTCTGGTTTAAATATTTGAAAGAGATTCTGAATGGTAAGTAATAATACTTGGTATAATAAATACATATGTCGGTATAAATTGTTTCAGTTAGTTTGATACAATACCCAGTTACATAGCGAGCTGTCAAGTTTTAGAAAATGTGACAAAATTAATTATCTTATAGTTATTTACATTTTATTCATTCATCACTGAGGAGAACTGTAGTGGTTATCTAAACATGTTTCATACTATTCATTTGGTATAATTTCAGGAATGTTACTTATCAAGAAATGCTTTCTAAATTATATTCTGTTTAATTATCCCAAAATTCTATAGTAATTATTCAAAATGCTATTGTGATTTTAGATTCTGAATTCAGTTTGCATTACATAAAACAGTAGCTCACCAGCTTGCACTCTGTGGATTAAGAGTCAGTATGCAGGGGGTGTTCCCTTATGTGCTCCTTATTCTTTATCCGAGCTTCTGCCTGAAACTATTGTTTCACCTTCAGAATAAGACTTCTTGCTCATGAATCACAGGATGATACAGCACAGATAGTCTACTTGGCCCAACATCTCTGTGGCATCTGGGCTGTAACGTCCAAGCTCCTTAGAGTTGGTTGTTGGTGTGGGGGTATCTCAAAGATGTGCTGAGAAAACCCCTCTTGGAAGTTGACAGGTAAGGTTTGCAAGGCAATTGCCTGTAAATTAAGCTTCCCTGCGCAATTGCCATGCCCTGGGAACCATCCAAAAATGCAATTTAAGTTGCAAACTTCAGATGGTTTGGACCACACACACTCCCTACACGGATCAGGGAATGAGAGATGATTTTAATACATATTAATATATTTCCATACTGTTAACTAGTTCCCTTGCCAAATTATGCCCCATTAATATTCATACCTCCCCGATGTGATATCACATTGGCGAGGTTCTTGACAGGTTTTTAGAAAGATAAACCTTGTCAAAGGGATCCCTCTGAGGCAAATATAGCCTCTGGGGGAAAGGGACATGGCGCCAGGGCATGCTCCGGAACAGACCCCTGACACTTGTTGGTACTGCCAGGTTTGGGCCTTAGTGGGACCCCTTTGGTGGGGGGTTCATTTATATATGGTAGGGATGGGGAAGTGTGGGCACTGAGCAATGTTGAGAATGTTGGCAGTGATCGTTGGGGGAATGTTGGGGATGTTGGCAGTGATTATAAGAGGTGAAGGGGAACGAGGGAGGAGAGCTCCTGACATCTCGGTGCTGATGGGATGGGGTAAAAGTTAACATTCTGTTTGGATCGGGGCATCCCAATCACTGTGTAGCTGGCTTTGACAGCTCTAAGAGATCATGCCCTGCCAGAGTGATGGCACAAACCCTGCACACTCTCTTTAGCTGTTGAAGTATGAATATTCTGGGAAAAAACTAGGCGTGGAGCTGGAGAACTCCACACCGGTTTCTTGTCAGAACTGACACTAACTGAAAAAGGTAGCTTTTTTTTTTGTATTTAGCTGGGCCACAAGGTGGCGGTTGCAATTCATTGCAATTAATTGTAAAATAATTATTATAGAACAACCAAACAAGAGTGGACGGTTTATTTGTGTTAAATAGAACCATGGTACCATATGCATTGAATAAGAAAGGGCATCTAGGTATAGAGGGAAATTTGCAAAACAGTCAGAAAAATGCTTTGTAAAAATAAAAAAATGAGCAAATATAGTTACTTGCTTTCATTACTGGAGCAATGGAATTAATTTATGGGATGTGGGTGTCACTGGCTCGACCAAAGTTTATTGCCCATCCCTGGTTGCCCTTGAGAAGGCGGTAGAGAACTGCCTTTTTGAATTGCTGCAATCCCTGAAATGTAGATATACCCACAGTGCTGTTAGGCAGGGAGTTCCAGGATTTTGACCCAGCAAAAATGAAGGAATGGCGATATATTTTCAAGTAGAATGGTGAGTGATTGAAGGTGCCAGCTCCGACTGTAGGCATGTTGGGAAATGACCTGCGATCAGGGCAAAGGCCGATAATTGGTGGGGGGGAAAGGGCGAGCTGTTTATTGCTGACTCCGACTATGTGAGGGGGGAGGGGCCGATGATCGGGGAGCAAGAGCTGGGGGAGCGAGGGTGGTTTCCATACCGACTTCATGATGGCGGGTGGGGTGAATGCTGGTTACGATTGGGAAGGGGAGGCCCTGAAACACCTGTGTTGGGCTGCAGGGAGGTTTATTGCTGTTCTGATTGGGGTGTCCTTTAAAGATGGCACCCTCAACTTAATGCAGCCAGGATTTTCTGGCGTGTTGACCCCCGCCTCCCCATGCCGCTTGATTTCTTTTGGCAGAGTGTCGTAAGATCTGGAGAGGAAGCTGACCTATGTCTCTGGGAGAAACGCGCCGGTTTTCTTGCTGGAAACAACACTGTTACTTTTTGGTGAGATTTCAACCAGTGAGGCTGTCCAATCCTCACTGAGGGACGTTCCTCGTCACAATGGATGTCTCGGCGCTCTACACCAACATCCCCCATGACGATGGCATTGCTGCCATTTCCTCAGTACCCAGTGCCGACAACTGCCAGTTTCCAGATGCAATTTTACAACTCATCCGCTTTATCGTGGACCACAATGTCTTCACCTTCGCCTTCAACAACCAGTTTCTCATCCAGACACACAGAACAGCCATGGGGACCAAATTCGCATCTCAATATGCCAACATCTTCATGCACAGGTTTGAACAAGACTTCTTCACCACACAGGATCTTCAACTGATGCTATACGCTAGACACATCAATGACATTTTCTTCCTTTGGACTCATGGTGAGCAATCACTGAAACAACTATATGATGATATCAACAAGTTCCACCTCACCGTGGACTATTCTCCAGAATCGGTTGCATTCTTGGACTCGCGCATCTCCATCAAGGATGGTTACCTCAGCACCTCACTGTACCGCAAGCCCACAGACAACCTCACAATGCTCCACTTCTCCAGCTTCCACCTTAAACACGTTAAAGAAGCCATCCCCTACAGACAAGCCCTCCGTATACACAGGATTTGCTCAGATGAGGAGGGTCATGACAGACACCTCCAGACGCTGAAAGATGCCCTCATAAGAACAGGATATGGCACTCGACTCATCGATCGACAGTTCCGATGCGCCACAGCGAAAAACCGCACCGACCTCCTCAGAAGACAAACACAGGACACGGTGGACAGAGTACCCTTCATCATCCAGTACTTCTCCAGAGCAGAGAAGCTACAACATCTTCTCCGGAGTCTTCAACATATCGCCAGGGCCATCCCCACATCCCCACTTCTTGCCTTCAGACAACCGCACAACCTCAAACAGACCATTGTTCGCAGTAAACTACCCAGCCTTCAGGAGAACAGTGGCCACAATACCACACAACCCTGCCACAGCAACCTCTGCAAGACATGCTGGATCATCGACATGGATGACATCATCAGACGTGAGAATACCATCCACCAGGTACACGGTGCATACTCTTACAACTCGGCCAACGTTGTCTACCTAATACGCTGCAAGAAAGGATATCCCGAAGCATGGTACATTGGGGAGACTGTGCAGACGCTACGACAAAGGATGAATGAACATCGCTTGACAATCACCAGGCAAGACTGTTCCCTTCCTGTTGGCGAACACTTCAGTGGTCACGAGCATTCGGCCTCTGACCTTTGGGTAAGCATTCTCCAAGGCGGCCTTCACGACGCACGACAGCGCAGAGATGCTGAGCAGAGACTGATAGCCAAGTTCTGCACACATAAGGATGGTCTCAACAGGGATCTTGTGTTCATGTTGTGCTATCTGTAACCCCCATGACTTGCCTGGGTTTGTAAAACCTCACTTACTGTACTGTCTGGAGACAATACACATCTTTAACCTGTGCTTAATGCTCCTTCCACTCACATTGTCGGCCTCTTTAAGACTTGAATAGCAGGTCAGTTGTAAAGACTCGCATTCTAATCAGTAATCTGTAAACTGTCTGTGCTGTTATATGCTCTGTCTGAGGCCAGAACTCTCCATTCACCTGATGAAGAGGCAAACCGCAAAAGCTTGTGAGTTTACTATCAAATAAATCAGTTGGACTTAAACCTGCTGTTGTCATACTTCTTACTGTGTTTACCCCAGTCCAATGCCGGCATCTCCACATCAATCCTCACTGAGGCAAATGGTGACTAAACCAGGAAATATAAATTAGATTCAAATAATCTGCAAAGAAATGAAATACAGGTAGGGTTAAGGAAGAGATATAAGGAACAGATTGAAAAAGTAAAATATAAAATTTAATGTTTCCTTTAAACAGAATTTCGAACACTAATTTTCATCTGAGTAAATGAGACTATAGTATAAAGTAATTTTTGAAGACCAGAGAGGTTGTTTAACAGTGATTAGCACTTGTCACAGTTAAAAACTCAGTTGCTTCGTGGAGAAGTGGTGGGCAACTACAACAAGTTCATGCCATTGGAGCTGTTTCAATGCCAAATCAGTTGGCTGGGATGCCAGCAGTGTTCCCTGTGGAGGAACAGGATCTCTGACAACTTCCAGATTTTTTCTTTTAACTATGCTTATGTGGATGCCAGAAGTTGCTATCCAGTTTACCCCATAATAATGGTGAATGCTCATAGCCGCACCTTCATTATTACCACAAATTTTGCGGCAATAAGCATGGGCCAGGTTTTCAGACAATCCAGTAAGTTTATTTTGCCTGCCTTTAAAAGTTTGGTTAAGTCCTGTTAACTATTTTCCTAAACAACTTGAGTGTCTTTAAGCGTTGTCCACCACTTTTAACTGTTTTTCATTCCCCGGAGCAGATAAGTGAAGCTGCCCAAAGCTTCCATTTTGCAGCTGCCATTATTGTTAACAGTGCTCATAACTGCTGAGATCCTTGGATAGCTTCGATCAGTTGTTCACAAAATACATTTGATCCCTTTCGTCTGATTTTGGATTGATTTAGCACTGTGCAATACAGTCTGCACCATTTTAACTAGATTAGAGATTCTCGAACCTTGTTTAAAACATTTGGCATCAGGGAGTCCTCTGTGTCTGAATGAACATACTTACTATATACTGTCTAGATTTTGTTTCATCAGCTGTGGAGCACCTTAGAATGTTTTGAGGATAAGAAAAGTGTTGTTTGAAATCTAATGGTTATATTACTGAACTAGTAATCTGAAGGCCTGGACTACTAACCCAGTGAGTATGATTCAAAATCCCACATAAGACTTGAATTCAGTTCAGAAAATAATAAGGCCATTATGAGTATAAGTGGCCAAGTCATTCAGATAGTCATTAAAAGGATAACTGGTTAATTTATATCCATAAGGAAAGAAACCCCAGTCTTGTACCAATGTTGTTAACTCTTCACTTGCTCACCAAGGTAGCCTGAAAGGTCACTCCTTCAAGTAGTTATCAGCATTTCAAGAAGGTGGGACACCATCTCCTCAGGGTACAACAAATATTAGCCTAACCCATATCCCAAAACAAATTTTTAAAAATTCCCAACTAATTAGACCAAACTATAGTGTGAAGATTGGTTCACTTAATCATGGTGAGCGACGCAGATATTCTGGCATCAGGAGTCTAAGTTATGATTAAAAATTTAAATTAGATTTGTAATTCTAGAAAATATGAATTATTAGAAGTATTAGATGACTTCATTGAGATTTTTGAGATTGTGAAGGAAATTGGCAAATTTGATCCAGACAGATTGTTCACTGTGACTAAGGGTTCACGGGCTCAAAATTAAGTTAGGACAAAGTATAGAAATTGTGTGGAACATGTTGGCTAAAGTGTTATAAATATATAATCATGTGAAGAGAACTCTATTAATCAATTCATGAGATTCTATTATGACAAAACCATACCATTACGAAACATATTTAGGTCATGGTTTGTGTGCAAGATCTGTTTTAACAATTTGTTGTGGTGCCACTGAGTCTGCATCCAGCAGCCCTATGTTGTTACTGCAGCAACATAATTGCTAGAACATTAGTTTTAGTCTAATCTAATGCTGTTCTGTTATTTTAGTGTTCCCCTGGGTTTTGCAGAGTAGGACTTGATTAGGTTAATTGACAGAAAAAATCAGGTGACTGAAGATCAGATACTGCTTGAAGTTGTTAGAGAGCAATGCCTCCATTTTCCTCTCAGGAGTTAGAGACTGCAGTTGCCAGGAAGTAAGTCTCTTTCTTTCAGATTCTACTGTTTGGGGGTGGATCTTTCTCTGAGGTGGTTGTGTGAGAGTCAGAAGACAGGTTTCTGTCTAGACCTCTATCCAGAGGTGTGAAACAGCTGGAAATCTAGCATCCATGTGAGAAAATCTGTTTTTGGTGCTAACTGACTCTGAAGAAGGGATTAATGTCTATGTAGATTCTGCTTACATTGGAACTGTAGCGATAACTGGTTGTTAAGAATTATACTTTGTCGTGTTGAAGTATTTTAATTGTTAAAAATTCTTTTAGTTATATTCTAACTGTGTCCTTAAATAAAGATTTGCTTTAATAAAAGCTTCCTAGTGGGTCAATTGATTCATACCTGGATGAAACACCTTATGCTCATGTCGATGCCAAAATAAAAAAAAGGAATCTCGGCTAACTCCATACTATACCTTGGAATTTCTGATCTGGTCCCTAACACTTTGCATTTCAGGAGAGATTAAGTTTTTAGTAATATGGCCTTGACGTGCCTGTGTACTTAGAGCTATATATCCATATTTGGCAATTCTAGCTGAGAGGCTTTCCTGATGCATCACTGTGGTTTCACTTCAACAGTAAGAAAGAGCTCTAGTTAATCTGACAAGGCTATGTGAAGAGTGAGGCACTGGTAAATGGATTGCAGGTTGATCAGAAACTCTCTGGTGTCTGTAATGACTTCTTTAAAAAAAGAGATCCTGCTGCCGGTGCACCCCACCTTTCGTGCATACAGTCAAGTGATTCTAATTATTATCTCTTGAGATGCTCAGGATTTCTTTTCATTATCAGGAAGTAAAGACTCAGCTGTTACTGTTGTAATTATGAAAATGCACCAAATGGTATCCCCCATGTGATTGTAGCTGTTTCAGCATCTGTGTTTCTAGTGCCAATTCAGTGCCTGTTAGCACCATATTGTGTCAAGATGAACAGTTTTGGCTTCAGCAAGTTCCCACTTATTAATTGGTTAGTGTTGATGTGCGTTAGTCTTACTGGTTTATCAATTTCAAATCAATAAATCAAGATCTGTTATCATCTGTAACTTGTGGTTTATGCTTTATCCATTACACCAATTTAGTGCTGTCCTGGAGTTTTCACTGGACTCAAAAAGGAGTTTTTATCTGATCAAGTACTGCTGAGCTTTATAGGGGCCTAAAGTCAGGGAATTCCTGGATTGTCAGGGACAATTAGAAGCCTTTATTCCACCACCATGCTCCCCCACTGCCGCACCCGTCCCCCTGCTCCCATACTTCCCTGAGGGTTCTGCATGAGATGAAATCTTGATGGAACTGTGTTCTATCCAAATTCTTTCCTCCCAGCTGGTGTTGTGTCCATTCTCTATCCTCCAGGGTTTTGACGCTTTTTTTGGACAATAGCCTGATAACATGTGGATGGAGAAAGAATGGTTACAACAATAATTTAGCAACAGTAATCACAATTGTAGCTTAAAATGGCTATTCTGACTGAGTGAAGCATGCTGGGATTTTGGTCAACTTATACATTAAAACCAGATGCAGGTTACAAAGACACTCTATCTGAGAGCTGTGATCTGAAGCTTCCTGTGTTGGCCAAGATAAGGGAACTCGTTTTCATTAACTGAGACACCATAGCTCTGATTTATATGGGACGTGTTAAATGAACAAAGTTCAAAACTAATTTAATTGCGTGTTCGAGCCATGTGATCAGTTTATGGTTACACAGTTGGCTGGATGACAGAGAATCTTCTGGAAGTGGGCAGACAATTGTGGATAAAAAAAGATATTTAGCCTTTGTTTTGCAGCGATAAGTCAGAGACCAACCATCACAAGAAAAAGCTCAAACCCTGAAGGATGCTTCAAAGAGAAGAAGGTAGATTCTAAATCGAGGATATTTCTTGGCTCGTTAAACTGGAATGCTCAGAAGGTGTTTAAATTAAAGCTTTACAACACATGGAAGACTGTTGTAAATAGTGAGTGCTGTAAAACATAAGCACATAGATTTTTGCCACAAAGTGGAGACAAAGAATCACTGGAACTATTTTTCATATCAGTTGACTATTGCAAGAATCTTGGAGTACATTTTATAATACTTAAAGCTGTGTTAAAATATTCCAGGGTGTGTTACAGAAGCATGAGGACAATGAAGCTAGATGCTGCGCTGAAGAGAGATTAGGAAAGACATAAACTGATTTTAAAATGTCTAAAACTTAGAAAAGTAGGGGGAATGGCAGAAAGCATGTTGGAGCAATGGTGAATGCACAAGTGATTGGAGTCTGAAGAAAAGAATGGAAGTGTAGGCAGAGTCAGCAGATGGGAGGCTGGTTTGTGTGATGGACTGGGCTACGTTCAAAACCCTTTGTAGTTTCTTGCAGCCTTGGTCAGAGCAGGAACCACACCAAGCTGTGATACATCCCGAAAGGATGCTTTCTGTGGTGCATCTGTAAAAATTTATAGTGGACGTGCCAAATTTCCTTAGTATTCTGAGAAAGTAGAGGCATTGGTGGGCTTTCTTAACTTTAACATCAGCGTGGAGGGACTACAACAGATTGCTGGTGATCTGAACACCTAGAAACCTGAAGCTTTTGACCATTTCCACTTCATCACTATTGATAAAGAGAAGGGCATGTTCTCTACTGCATTTTATGACAACTATGAAAATCCCCTTCGTTTTAATGACATTGAGGGAGAGATTAATGCAATTGGATCATTTCACTAGATACTCAATCTCTTCCCTGTATTCTGACTCATTATTCTTTGAGATCCGATCCACTATGGTGGTATCATCAGCAAACTTGAAAATGGAGTTGGAATGGAATTTGGCAACGCAGTCATCAGTCTATAAGAAGTATAGTAAGGAGCTGAGGACACAGCCTTGTGGGGCACTGGTGTTGAGCATAATCGTGAAGGAGCTGCAGTTGATAAGGAGGATATGCTTAGATATTCTTGAGGGTTTGAAAATAGATAAGTCCCCTGGGCCGGACGGGATTTACCCTAGGATTCTCTGGGAGGCAAGAGAGGCGATTGCAGAGCCTCTGGCTCTGATCTTCAGGTCGTCGTTGGTCACAGGTATAGTGCCAGAAGATTGGAGGATAGCGAATGTTGTCCCATTGTTTAAGAAGCGGAACAGAGACTTCCCTGGGAATTATAGACCGGTGAGTCTTACTTCTGTTGTGGGCAAGGTTTTAGAAAAAATTATTAGGGATGGGATTTATAGTTATTTAGAGAGTAATGAATTGATTGGAGATAGTCAGCATGGTTTTATGGAGGGTAGGTCGTGCCTTACTAACCTTATTGAGTTTTTTGAGAAAGTGACCAAAGAGGTGGATGGGGGTAAGGCAGTTGACGTGGTATATATGGACTTTAGTAAGGCGTTTGATAAGGTTCACCATGGAAGGCTTCTGCAGAAAATGCAGATGAATGGGATTGAGGGTGATTTAGTTAATTGGATCAGGAATTGGCTAGCAGATAGGAGACAGAGGGTGGTGGTTGATGGTAAGTATTCGTCATGGAGTTCGGTTACGAGTGGTGTGCCTCAGGGATCTGTTTTGGGGCCACTGCTGTTTGTAATTTTTATAAATGATCTGGATGAGGGTATAGTTGGGTGGATTAGTAAATTTGCTGATGACACCAAAGTCGGAGGTGTGGTAGATAGTGAGGAGGGGTGTCATAGTTTACAGAGAAACTTGGACAAGTTGCAGAGCTGGGCCGAGAGGTGGCGGATGGATTTAATGCTGAAAAGTGTGAGGTAATTCACTTTGGCAGGAATAACAGATGTGTAGAGTATAGGGCTAACGGTAGGACTCTGAATAGTGTTGATGAACAGAGGGATCTAGGTGTATGTGTACATAGATCCCTGACAGTTGGGAATCAAGTAGATAAGGTTGTTAGGAAGGCATACGGTGTCTTGGCGTTTATTGGTAGGGGGATTGAATTTAGGAGCCGCAGCATCATGTTGCAACTGTACAAAACTCTGGTGCGGCCGCACTTGGAGTATTGTGTGCAGTTCTGGTGCCCACATTATAGGAAGGATGTGGAGGCATTGGAGAGGGTGCAGAGGAGGTTTACCAGGATGTTGTCTGGTATGGAGGGGAGGTCCTATGAGGAGAGACTGAGGGATTTGAGGTTGTTTTCGTTAGAAAGAAGGCGGCTAAGAGGGGACCTTATTGAAACATATAAGATGATTAGAGGTTTAGATAGGGTGGACAGTGATAGCCTTTTTCCTCGGATGGAGAAAGCTAGCACGAGGGGGCATAGCTTTAAATTAAGGGGTGGTAGTTATAGGATGGATGTCAGAGGTAGGTTCTTTACCCAGAGGGTGGTGAGGGATTGGAATGCCCTGCCTGCTGCGGTTGTAAATGCGCCTAGTTTGGGGGCGTTTAAGAGATCCGTGGATAGGTTTATGGATGGAAAGGGATTGGTTTAGGTTAGAGGGTCATTGCTTTTTAATTGGTCGGCGCAACATCGTGGGCCGAAGGGCCTGTTCTGCACTGCAATGTTCTATGTTCTATGTTCTGTGTACCTGTCCTTACTGATTGCGGTCTGTGGGTTAGGAAGTCTAGGATCCAGTGGCAGAGGGAGGAGCTGAGCCCTAGGCCATGGAGTTTGGAGATGCGTTTTGTTAGGATAATAGTGTTGAAGGTGAACTGCACACCGAACATTATGGGTGGAATTTTCTAGCCGTGCTCACCCCAGACCAGAAATTCCTGCTTGAGGTCAACAGGCCTTTGCATGGTCCTGTTCCACCTGCTACAATTCCTGTGGTGGGTGGGATGGGAAAATTTCACCCTATGTGTTCAACATCATCGCTACTTTACTCACTCCAATCTACACCTCTCATTGGCTGACCGCCTGCAGAGCTGTTGAATGGAAGTATAATACAATTCTGCCAAAATGAGATACTCTCTCCAAGTGATTAGGAGGACATAAGAGCAGGCGGGATTTCCAGCTCGGACAACAGGAGGCAACTTCATAGATGAGACGGGAAAATTTTCCTGTCCAGTCCATGATGATGCCTACTAATGTTGGGGCTGGAAAATCCTGGCCCTGATGATGCACTGCAGATGTTTTGTGGCTCTGCTGATTTCACAATAATAACCTAGTAATTGGCAGTTGACAATATGAATCCCTTATTTGTATGGGTGTAGGAGGGGCCACATGGGCATTATGCCAATCAAAAGATTTTGAAGAGCAAATTTTCTGATGTTTCCATGGCAATAAAATGTTAATAATGCTTCAAATTTTTAATTATTTTCTTCCTCAAGTTACTTGAAAATTTCTGCCTTTTTTTGGAACCATTTAATTCTTCCGTTTGATAATGCATTATGTGTATATTGTTAGCTAAGGTCTTGATGTCTTAATTCAAATTAAAGAATTACAAAGATTTGACAAGGTAAGTAATCTTTCTTTTCTTTTCACTGTGAAACCATAAGAACTAATTTCCTTGTCCTTATATCGGTTTACCTCCCGTTTTATGGATAAAACTTTTACCATTCTCATTCCTTACCTTACATAATAGAAACTTAGAAAAAGTACAGCACAATACAGGCCCTTCGGCCCACAAAGTTGTGCCTAACATGTCCTTACCAGAGAGATTACTAGGCTTACCTATAACCCTCTATCTTACTAAGTTCCATGTACGTATCTGAAAGTCTCTTAAAAGACCCTATCGAATCCGCCTCCACCTCCTTTGCTGGCAGCCCATTCCACACACCCACCACTCTGAGTGAAAAATTTATCCCGACATCTCCTCTGTACCTACTCCCCAGCACCTTAAACCTGTGTCCTCTTGTGGCAACCATTTCAGCCTTTGGAAAAAGCCTCTGACTATCCACTCGATTGATACCTCTCAATATCTTATACACCTCTATCAGGTCACCCCTCATCCTTCGTCTCTCCAAGGAGAAAAGGCTGAGCTCACTCAACCTATCCTCATAAGGCATGCTCCCCAATCCAGGCAACATCCTTGTAAATCTCCTCTGCACCCTTTCTATGGCTTCTACATCCTTCCTGTAATGAGGCGACCAGAACTGAGCACAGTACTCCAAGAGGGGTCTGTCCAGGGTCCTATATAGTTGCAACATTATCTCTCGACTCCTAAACTCAATTCCTCAATTGATAAAGGCCAGCACACCATACACCGCCTTAACCACAGCTTCAACCTGCGCAGCTGCTTTGGGCGTCCTATGAACTCAGATCCCAAGATCCTTCTGACCTTCCACACTGCCAAGAGTCCTACCATTAATATTATATTCTGCCATCCTATTTGACCTGCTAAAATGAACCACTTCACACTTATCTGGTTTGAACTCCATCTGCCACTTCTCCGCCCAGTCATGCATCCTATCAATGTCTTGCTGCAACTTCTGACATCCCTCCACGCTGTCCACAACACCTCCAATCTTTGTGTCATCAGCAAACTTACCAATCCATCCCTCCACTTCCTCATCCAGGTCATTTATAAAATCACAAAGAGTAAAGGTCCCAGAACAGATCCCTGGAGCACTCCACTGGTGACCGACCTCCATGCAGAATATGATCCATCCATAACCACTCTTTGCCTTCTGTGGGCAAACCATTCTGGATCCACAAAGCAATGTCCACTTTGATCCTATGCCTCCTCCCTTTCTCAGTAAGCCTTGCATGGGGCACCTTATCGAATATGTTGCTGAAGTCCATATATACTACATCTACTGTTCTTCCTTCATCAGTGTGTTTAGTCACATCTTCAAAAAATTCAATTAGGCTCGTAAAGCATGATCTGCTGTTGACAAAGCCATGCTGACTATTCTTAATCATATTATACCTCTCCAAATGTTCATAAATTCTGCTTGTCAGGAGCTTCTCCATCAACTTACCAACCACTGAGGTTACACTCAGTGGTCTGTAATTTCCAGGGTTATCTCTACTCCCTTTCTTGAATAAAGGAACAACATCCGCAATCCTGTAATCCGCCGGAACCTCTCCCGTCTCCATTGATGATGCAAAGATTATCGCCAGAGGCTCAGCAATCTTCTCCCTTGCCTCCCACAGAAGCCTGGGGTACATCCCATCTGGTTCTGGTGACTTATCTAACTTGAGAGTGTTTTTCAAAAGCTCCAACACATCCTCTTTCTTAATATCTACATGCTCAAGCTTTTCAGTCCGCTGCAAGTCTGCACTACAACCACCAAGATCCTTTTCCGTAGTGAATACTGAAGTAAAGTATTCATTAAGTACCTCTGCTATTTCTTCCAGTTCCATACAAACTTTCCCACCATCACACTTGATAGGTCCTACTCTTTCATGTCTTATCCTCTTGCTCTTCACATACTTGTATAATGCCTTGGGGTTTTCCTTAATCCTGCCTGTCAAGGCCTTCTCATGACTCCAGTAATGAGTTGTAAGATACAAAATTGCTTCTTTGTTACCAGCTGAATGGATTTACAATTTTGTTTGTCTCAAGTGAGCAGATTAATTTACTGATGCAAAAATATCCCACTTTTATCATTTGTCCTATATGGATCAGTAGTAAACATAAGAACATAAGAAATAGGAGCAGGAGTAGGCCATCTAGCCCTTCAAGCCTGCCCCGCCATTCAACAAGATCATGGCTGATCTGTCGCTGCTCAGTTCCACGTTCCCGCTTTCTCCCCATAACCCTTAATCCCCTCTCTTATCAAAAACCCATCAACCCGCGTCTTAAAAATATTTAGCGAGGCAGCCTCCACCACTTCAACGGGCGGAGAATTCCAGAGATTCACCACCCTTTGAGTGAAGAAGTTCCTCCTCAACTCTGTTCTAAACCGCCCCCCTTTTATCTTGAGGCTGTGCCCCCTAGTCCTACTGTCTTTTTTGAGCGGGAAGAGTCTCTCCACCTCTATCCTATCCATCCCATTCATCATCTTGTACGTCTCAATGAGATCTCCCCTCATTCTTCTAAACTCTAACGAGTACAAGCCTAGTTTATTCAGCCTCTCCTCATAGCTCAACCCCCTCAACTCCGGTATCAGCCTAGTAAACCTCCTCTGCACTCCCTCCAAGGCCAAAATATCTTTGCGCAGGTGCGGCGCCCAAAACTGCACACAGTACTCCAGCTGCGCCTCACCAATGCCCTATACAGCTGCAGCAAGACCTCCCTACTTTTATATTCAATCCCCCTCGCTATGAAGGCCAGCATCCCATTCGCCTTCCTGACCACCTGCTGCACCTGCAAGCTGGGTTTTTGCGACTCATGCACAAGGACCCCGAGGTCCCTCTGCACCGTCGCCTGCTGCAGTTTTTCGCCCCGTTAAGTAATAATCCTTCCTACCATTCTTCCTACCAAAGTGGAGCACCTCACACTTGCCAACATTAAATTCCATTTGCCATTTCCTGGCCCATTCGCCCAGCCTATCTAGATCCTTCTGCAGACTCTCCACACCCTCCGTACAATTTGCCATTCCCCCAATCTTGGTTTCATCAGCAAATTTCGACACCCTACACTCGGTTCCCTCCTCCAGATCATCTATATAAATGGTAAAAAGCTGAGGCCCCAGCACCGACCCCTGGGGCACTCCACTAGTCACCATCCGCCAATCCGAATAGCACCCGTTGACCCCCACTCTCTGCCTCCTATTTGACAACCAATCCTCTATCCACGCTAACACCCTACCCCCAACTCCATGTCCCTCGACCTTCTGCAATAACCTCTTGTGAGGTACTTTGTCAAACGCCTTCTGAAAATCTAGAAAGACCACATCCACCGGCTCTCCTCTATCCATCGCCCTAGACACATCCTCATAGAACTCCAGTAAATTTGTCAGACACGACTTCCCTTTAATGAAACCGTGCTGTGTCTGCTCTATCAAGCAATTCCCTTCAAGATGCCTCGCAATTTCCTCCTTAATGACAGATTCTAACATTTTACCTACCACAGACGTTAAACTAACCGGCCTATAATTCCCCGCCTTTTGCCTGGCACCCTTCTTAAACAACGGCGTAGCATTAGCCGTTTTCCAATCATCCGGCACTTCTCCGGAATCCAGCGACGTCTGGAAAATAACCACCAAGGCATCCACTATCACCTCCGCCATTTCTTTCAGAACCCTCGGATGCATTCCATCCGGTCCTGGGGACTTGTCCACAATCAGCCCCTCCAGTCTGTCGAGCACCGCCTCTCTAGTAACAGTAATGTCATTAAGACCCTCCAGTCCTACCACCTTTCCATCGCTAACACCCGGCAAATTATTCACGTCCTCCTCCGTGAAGACAGAAACAAAAAAGTTATTCAATACCTTAGCCATATCCCCATCCCCTACCACTAGGTCCCCTTTCTCATCCTCTAAAGGACCAACATTCACCCTAGCCAGCCTCTTCCTTTTTATATATTTATAAAAACTCTTGCTATCCTTTTTTATATTAACATTAATTGACTTCTTCAGATAAAGTTAGTAATTATTTTGTAGGCATTTATTGAGGACAGACTTAAGGTCAGTGATGATAGTGCTGTGATTAAATACTCTGGTCATAACCTTATGTGAGAATAAAATTGTTAAAGTCAATTTGTGTTGAAATGACTTGTTTGAGTGTTTTGATAAGCAACACTGAAGGTTGAGAGTGACACAGTTGATGTGATGTATGTGCATTTCCAAACGGCAGTTAATAAAGTGCCATGTGACGGGCTTGTCAGCAAAGCTGATGCCTGTGGAATAAAAGAGAGTAGCAACATGGATACAAAGTAGGCTGAGTGATTGGAAACTGAGGACTGGAGGAGGGTGTACCCAGGGGTCAGTACCAGAGCCACAGCTTATCTTGATACATATTATTGATTTACACAGGGCAGAACTTTTAAGATTTTCAGATGACACAAAACTTGGAAGTATTGTTAGCCTGGAGAGAATAATGATAGACTTCAAGAGGACATAGGCTGGTAGAATGGGTGGATGTGTGACAGTTGATATATAATGCAGGGAAATGTAAGGTGATACATGAAAAATGGGGAGTGGTATTTTAAACTAAAGAATACAGTTTTAAAGGTGGTGTAGAAACAAAGATTTTGGAGCTAAATGTGTGCAAATCATTGAAGGTGGCTGGGCAAGTTGAGAGTGTTTAAAATGGAATGTGGGATCCTTGGCTTTATAAATTGAAACATAGAGTACAAAAAACAAGGAAGATGTTTTGAAACTTTAAAAAAATACATTGAACTGGTCTTAACTGGCATATTGTCTCCAATTCTGGGCATTGTGCTTTAGGAAGAATGTGTAGGCTTTAGAGGGGATGCAGAAAAGATTTACAAGAATGCATCTAGAGATGAGGTTCTCAGCTATGAGGATAGATTAGTGAAGCTTGTGTTGTTTTTCTTAGAGAAGAGAATGCTGAGGGGTGATCTGACAGAGCTTCTCTATTAATGAGGGCTCTAGACAGAACAGATAGAAAAAATGTTCTCTTTGGCAGAGAAGTTTTGACAAGGGGACAAAGATTTAAGGTGATTGGCAAAAGAACAAAAGGTGACACGAGAAAACATTTTCTGAGCAGCAATTGGTTAAGATCTGGAATGCGTTGCTTAAGAGACTGTTGGAGGCAATGTCAATTATAGCTTCCCAAAGCCAATTGGATAAGTACCTGAAGATATGAAATGATCACAGTGACGGGTAAGGGGCAGGTGAGTGAGACTAGTTGAATTGCTTTAGAAGGGAGCCAGCAAAGACTCAAAGGCCTAATGACCATCTTTGGTGCAATAACTATTCTCTACTTTTAAAATAAGTACTTAGATAAGATACTGCTGGATACTTGCAGAGCCAAACCTGAGAAAAGAATCAACATTTTAAATCAGAACGGGGAAAAACCTGTGAAAGAGCAAGAAATGCTACAATGAAACATTGATTCACAATCTAATCTAAATGGTAGTAAAATCTGCTGAAAACAAATACTGGATAAATTTGGAAAGTTTGTTTCTACAACTGAAAATGTTTGGCAAAAACTGCATTTGATAAAATATATCCTTGGTTTGAATTGTTAATGGAAAAATAATAGTCCCTTCTGAAAACTAAAAACTGAAATACAGAATTGCAAAAATAATTGACTTAGCAGCAATTATACAAAAACCCATTGTGACTTTAATAGTACTCTGCAGTAAATAATTACACTTCACTCATTAATGCAAAAGGATCTTCAGCAATTTCAAGTGAAAAAAATGAATGATATTAGTTCCCAAAAAAATGCTGGTTAACACAAGACATAGTACTGATTCAACTTATTAGTATTTACCCTTAGTATAAAATATTTATTTTCCCTCTATCTTTGTGCTGCTCATGCATGTGCTATTAGTTAAATTGGGTGTTCAAAGGTCATCAATTTGAGATAATTGATGAAGATGCAACTTAAACATATCAAATTAATAATGTTTTATTTCCTTGTAAATTTTTAGTGAAAGACTTAGAAACGTAGAAGTACACTACAACTCAGGCAATTTTATATGTATATGAATTTGTAGATCCTAAATGTTTGTTTTTCTGAAATGTTGAGTTTAGAAACAAAGCTTTTATATCTACCTCTGTGGTTAGTTTCCTGGACTCTGAGGCATCATATTTTTCACCATGGAATGCTAAAATGTTTATGGAGTCACAATATGATTACTATATATTGTGTAATGTTCTGATTTTCATGAGTACTTTTATCAACATATGCTGCAATTGGCAAGGACACTGATTAGGCTAGTGCCTACATTTAGTGCACTGAAGCGTGATCTTTCATTTGAATGTTACATATTAACTTTGGTCACTTTGATATTAACAGAAAGCAGTCAGTTTTCGTATCCTATAATACATTCAATCTGTGCTTAGGTTTTGTTCAAATCACTCATATTCTAGGAAGCTTTCACATTGGGATTTATGTATATTCAGTCTATTCAGTTTTAGTCTACAGGTACCAAGTGCAGTTGAGAAAAGGGTGTGAAGAGAGGCACAGATGTGAGGCTGAAACTAGCGTCTTTGCTGGTCTGACAGCCTTTGTTTCCTCAACACCCTGATTAACCCTCCGTCTTCATGGTTCAGTAGTTCCCTGATAGATCAAGTATAAACTAGTGTGTATTAGCACATTTGTTACTCTTGGAGGAACAGTTGGTCGTTCATTGTGAGCTGTTGTTTTTTTTCCCTCAATTTGAAGTAGTGGGAAAGGCTAAATTATTTAACCCTTTGTGAACTTAAGTAGCAAAAATACCAAAACGTAGCAAGACTACATCAAATATTTGATTCCTCACCAAATTTTATTATAAAGAAATGTTAGACAACCTTTTGCATTTGTCATCCATTTTGATATTCAGGGTTGAAATTTGTTTTCGCAAATGAATGTTAGAAAATGTGCAGACGTATAGAGCTGCAATATATTTGTGGATTCATGCAGCATTTATTATTTTACAAGGAGGACAGTTGATGAAGATGAGAGTGGAGCTTTAGGATGTTTGAAGTTCAAAATGTGAGCATTCATAGATTCATTTAAAACTAACTTGAATATACAATCAATATAACTAAATGTTCTAATATCATAACCCATTAAATTCTTTGTAAATTGTTTAGTTCTGAGCCAAGGTAGACTATAAAAACTGTTCCAGATGGGAATTGCAATATCTCTTGTTCAATTCCCAAAAGGTAGATTTCAATTTATGTGTACCTTACAAAAGCAAAGCTCATCACTTGTGGTTTCTTATTACACGAAACAAGATCTCCACATATGCCTCACTGACAAAGTACTCTAATGGAAACCAAGAGACACCATTGTGAAGAACACTTAATTTTTTGAGGTCATTTTGTAAATGATATGGAAGAACACATACTAATGTTGCTCCTGATATAATATTTGGGCATTAAGCTCATATATGCTATGCAAGAAGTATATTCTATAAAGCAGATTTTTTTGCAACTCTCAGTTTTCTCATTAGTAAATACAACAATCAAACATGTAAAAAAGTTAATTATTTAGTCACATATTGAACACACATTGGGACTGGTACAATTGCAAATCTCTGCTGAATGTAAAACGTCTTGTAAACTTTTATTATATTATTTCCTAATCTGTCTTTTCTCATCAATGATAGCACTGTTACCTCAAAATTGGAAGGTTGTGGGTTCAGGGTCTGATCTAGGGCGGATATTTCAAATCTGTTTAAAAAATAGTGTTGCATTGTTGGAGGTATTGTCTTTCACATGACTTTTTGAGTGGACGTAAAAGATCTTCTGGACAAAAATTTCTCCCAGGTGTCTGGCCAACATTCCTCTCTCATCCAAGACCACTGAAAACAGATTAATTGGTCACTTAATTGTTGCCTACATGAACGGGCTATTGCATTTGCTGACTTAAAACAGTGACTAGGGGTGGAATTCTCCCTTCCTGCCCATGGTCTATTTGGCAGGCAGGAGTGGAAAATCTAGCGGGAGCCAAGAAGTTGGAAACCTATAAAACCACATCGCAATTCTCTCAGTGGTGGGTTGACCTTTCTGGGTGAACACAATTGCATTTATTTGCACTTTATGAATGCTCATTAAAACAGTTGCCTGCGCTGGCATCCTGTCAGGCTTATAGAACCTTAGTTAGGCCGCACTTGGAGTATAGTGTTCAATTCTGGTTGCCACACTACCAGAAGGATGTGGAGGCTTTGGAGAGGGTACAGAAAAGATTTACCAAAATGTTGCATAGTATGGAGGGCATTAGCAATGAGGAGAGGTTGGAGAAACTTGGTTTGTTCCCACTGGAGTGACGGAGATTGGGGGGAGACCTGATAGAATCTACAAGATTATGAGAGGCATGGACAGAGTGGATAGTCAGAAGCTTTTCCCGGAGTGGAAGAGTCAATTATGAGGGGGCATAGGTTTAAGGTGCAAGGGGCAAAGTTTAAAAGAGATGTACGAGGCAGATTTTGTACACAGAGAGTGGTGGGAAACTGGAATTCGTTGCTGGGGAAGGTAGTGGAAGTGGATACGGTAGTGAATTTTAAGGGGCATCATGACCAGTAGATGAATGAGATAGGAATAGAGGGATATGGTCCCCAGAAGGGTAGGGGGTTTTAGTTAAGTTGAGCAGCATGATCGGTGCAGGCTTGGAGGACCAAAGGGCCTGTTCCTATGCTGTAGTTTTCTTTGTTCAGGCCTTCCAATCTTGCATCACATCAACGAGAAATTATGCCGGTCCAGAACCAACTGGTGTTTAAATATGATGCTGAAGTCTTCAAACTTGCCACCCTACGGCAGGCAGATGAATCCGCCAATTCTCAGCCGGTGATTCAGAGAACTCACCTGTGCATTATTCATAGAATCATAGAACCCTACACTGCAGAAGGAGGCCATTCTGCATATTGAGCCTACACCAATAACAATCCCAGCCAGGCCCTTTTTCCTTTAACCCCACACATTTACCCTGCTAATCTCCCTTACACTCAGGGGCAATTTAGCCTAGCCAATCAACCTAACCCACACATCTTTGGACTTAATTCATGAGGTTCGAAGCGCTGAGTGGGAACTGGCCACTCCGGCCAGCCGGAAAGGTATCGCTGGAGCCACCCACCACTGCACTTAGTCGCATATATGGAAAATTCCACTGTACTTCTCCGAAGTAATTGGTGAAAAAAATAAAAGCAATGTTGTGCAGGACCTGAGAACAGATAGTGAAAAAAATGGCATGCTTTAAATAGGTTGATAAGGCAAGCCAATTAAATAGTAATAGATCAGGTAGATGTTATAAAGGTATTGTGATCCATGAAAATCCTTCCTCTTTCACTGCTTGTCTTGTTTGCCTATGGCAAATGCTCAAGCTACAACTGAAAACCACTAATATTAGCATCTTATGGAGTTTTCAGTGGCACATTGCTGGGGAAGATTTGAAATCCCAGGTCCTTCCAGTACCTTGCCGCCCCACTTTCTCAAGAGTACTTTATTGCTACCCGAAGATAGGCAGGATCTTCTAAAGACAGCCTTCATAAGACGTTATTTGTGGCTACCATTCCCAATGCCTCTGCCGTAAATACTTATTCTGTAGATAATCCTACCCTGAGCAAGTGACTCAGACCTAGATGCAGATGTGAAGTTGTGGAAGTATTCAAGTGGAAAACCTGATGAACTCCACCTTCAAGCAGAAGTAAGATTATTCAAAATCACAATGTCTTGACGCCAGAAGATGTTACCTGCAGAATCGAGCCCTTTTTCACAATTTTTCATATCTTTTAGTTCTTTCACTACCTGGTTTGGGTGTGTTAATTGAGATTCACTTAAGAATTGCAACAAAGATATTACAGATGTTCTTTGGTAGCAGGGTAGACAAGTTGAGGAGTGTAGGAGGGCTTCAGTGGTTGCAAAAACTGGTCAAAGTTTGTACTGATGGAACTCAAAAGGATCTGATGAATTCTAGATTTTTGTGTAAGGGGACCAGCTGCCCCATACCAATTTCTCAACTCAGTAAAATGTTCTAGTTTTTATATCACTTATGACTCCAGTGTTGTATTTCTCCTATTCATGCCAGTCTTTCAAACCCAATTCATATGCAGATTGGACGACTGTGGCATGTTGTTTGTTCACCCTCCTGGCTGTAACAGCTCCTGGGATTTTCAGTCAGCTGTGGTGCTGTTTTATCCTTGGTGTCCTGCTGCCATTAATATATTCATGTGGAGTGTATCTTGACTTGTGCCAGTTGCAACAGATAAATTATTTCCACCCTCAAAATATTGCCTTTACATCCATGCCCAGAATAATACATGCATATAGGATGATGTAAAAATAGTTTGTTCGTTGTGATGTGACGAAACCTAGAAGTATTAGTTCATGATGCGTCCACATACATTAACAAGTGAAAAGTGCCTAACTTTGCTTCACAAAAAGCTGAATCTAAGATCCAAGTCAAGATTCAAATTCTGAACCCTGGTACAAAAAGCTGGGAATTAAACTAAGGTACATTGTTTTCTATTTTAATGCAAAACTGTGTTATGCCACTATTCTCATCCCCATACAGATTGCCTGTGAATTTGTAGCTTTAATAGTTATGAACGTTTCACTGTGGTTTATTCAATCTTGGCCATTTTCAAATCCGTGCAATCTATTTTAAAAGTGAAAGGGTTACTATTGCTTCATTTCCCCGAAACAACAAGAAATATTTTCCCTATAAGTACTGATGATAATCATTTTTTAATGTCTAAACAACCAAAAGTTATGGCTCATGAAATTTCAATAAATGTTATTAGAACATTAATTGTTTATAAACTTTTTGAAATATATACATTTTGCACAGCATCCAAAATATTGCAAACACGTAAAATATAACACTCTAATTTATGTTCAAAATTTGACTTGTTTCATAATATTTATTTATTTTTTATATCCTCTTGAAGTTATCCCCTTATTGAGCCTGCCTAACAGCAGAAAATCTCCTTTTTGCACCTGCTCCTGCTGTGGCCCCAGTGTTTGGCAGACTAGAAATGCAGCAAATTGTAGTATCAGATCTCATCACCAACTGTGCGCCAAGGTTATCATTGAATCCCTGTTGAGAGGCGTTCCCCTTTCATTCCCCAAGGGAGGCTTTTTTTTGTTGCCTTCAGTTTTAACTCTGAACTATGATCCCATATTTTCCCATGTCTGCCCTTCCATAATTCAATAGTGATGGTGGAATGAGTCATGTGCTCATTAGCAGGTCAGGGCTTCATCGGCCAGAGGTCATTCAGGTGTCAAAGTCACATAACAATGATTCTCTTAGGGAATTAAAGGAAATGTACTTACAGTTTATTACATTTTGCAGATTTTCTGTAGCTGTAATGAAAGTGAAATTGAAATTGTTAAACCTTAAGGACCGTAGCCAACTAGAAAATTTAGAGGCATTTCTTGCCTTTGCATATAATAATGTTTGTTGTGCTGGTGAAGCTGAAATGTAGAGGAAGCTTTGTTTTCCTGTATTTATTACAGCTACAGAAATGATCATACATTTTTGATTCACCACCTATCACCCAGTTGTTCAGAATCTTGAGGTTTTGCCAATGTGTACTCAGCATCTGATTTTGCCATGATGTGAAAATAAATTCTGAAATATACTTTCAAATTACAATTTTATTGCAAGTGATATCCTGATCATTAATGAATAAATAAATCTCTAGTACTTTTTTTTTAAGGGGCTTGATTTTTTAGTTGTGTAAGGCAGTGGGGTGACACAGCACATTAATTTGCAAATGGCGTTTTATTGCAGAGTAATTGGATTTAAATTGTGATTCCAACGCATAATTAGTTTTGGATCCACATGCTAGAGGATCTATGGTTCAGTAGTGACATTCACCATAGAAATGAGGCATGTCTCAACATGGAGAGCGAATGGTTGGAGAAGACTGATTGTAGCCTGTCAAATACCAATCACATGAGGAAACATCTGGAATTTGATTGAGGTTTGCATGAATTGAAGAGATTCAAAGAAGGTTAGGACAAATCTCTGGGTTATTTAGGGTTTCAATGGCTTGGCATTTGTGGTTGTAATGATGGCAAAACTGTCAGTATTTGCCATCATTGTGTAAGATTGACAGCAATTTATGGCCCGTGACATATGCAGTTGCACATGAAAATTTGGAACTTGCTGCCAGTGATACCATGTTGCTCCTCCGGGTGCATGCCAATGTAATCAGCGCAGAATCAGTCATTTGATGTGAATGTCAGCTGTATATATACTAACCTTGCTACAAAAACCATGGAAAAAAGTTAATGCTATCGAAAGAAGTGTCTGAGTTTTGAATGCCATACTAAGTCAGAATGATGGCCAAGTAATTTCTCTGACTCTGAAAAACAAAATCTAGAAGTCTTGAGTGGCATTTTTTCCATTCCATGATTCAAAATTCCTTAGGTTTTAGAACAAAAATAATTTTTATATTACATTTTAAAATTTATTTATGGTATTTCGTCATCTACTTTAGTTGTACATGTATTCTCAAGTCTTTATTTCACTTCCTGTAAAATAATTAAAAAGTGGGTGATAAGTTTTTTTAATTCTTGGTGTGCTATTCGTGAGAACTCTTCAATTTGATTGGTGGCCCAGTCTGGATTACACTATTCCTGGATGTTAGAGATCCCATATATAAGGAGACATCCACCTCCCCTCTTAACTCATTCTTTATCAAGGACGTGAATACTGTGCTATTCCTTGTTTCCCAATCAGTCTCCTGTCCATACCCCTTCATATATGGAATGTAGAATGACATTGTGATGAGGGAAATCAACACCACGGAGCATGCACAATTTATGTAGGCAGCCTTGTATAAGGGCAGAGATGGCTGTTTGTGCCCTTGCCACTGACAGTTAAGTCCAGGCTAATGTTTCCCATTCAAGATTTGTGACTATATTTGAGACAAAAATAGTGTACCTACATCTTCAAAGAAAAAAAAGATTTATAATGGATGGTTAGTAAACTTGTACAAGACTAGGCTTTCCTGGACTTGTCCTAGAGATTATAGGCTAAACACTTCCAAATGGTTCTCACCACCATCCTCATGTCCCTCATCTACAGGAAGACTGAAGGTTTCATTTTTGGAAAACTATTTATAGTTTTGAGGCAATTATACTCATCATTATGATATGCTCTGAGGATGGAGGACATTTTCTGTAAATAAGGATCCACGTTCCCATTGACTTGACTTTTGTGTTTTTGAAGAAGATTTTAAAATCGTGCTTAAATAGATCTGTAAATGCTGTAACTCTGTTCTTGATTTGACTTCAGACAAGAGTACATTTAATCAATAAAATTAATACAAGGTTTTAAAAAGGAACTTTGTAACTTGTTTGTGCAGATTTGTTATGTATTCCAGGCCCCCACATGGTCAATGGAGAAAGTGACTACATGATGAATTTGGAATTTTTGGTTTCCCAAATGGTAGCTTACATTGCCCAAGTTAGAGAACACTCAGGAAGCTTGACACCATCTTGGACAAAGTAGTCTACCTGAATGGCACCCCATTCACCACCTTTAACAGTCACCTTCTCCACCGCTGATGCAGAATGGTGTGTCTTCTGGTTGCACTGCTGCAACTCACCAAGGTTCCCTCGACAATACCTTTCAAACCCATGACCTCTATCACTTCGAAAGACAAGGGCAGCACGTGCATGGGCACATTAGCACTTTCGTGTAACCCTCCCAAGTTGCACACCAGCCTGACTTGGAAACGTGTCATTGTTTCTTTATTGTCACTGGTTCAAAATCTTGGAAAACTCTTCCTAACAACACGATGTCATAGGCATCAAATCGTACAGCGCAGGAAAGTCCCTTCGGCCCATCGGGTCTGCAGTGACAATAACTGCCATTAAAGTTGTGCTAATCACATTTTCCAGCACTAGTCCTGTTTCATTGAATGTTATGACCTTTCAAATCTCATCCAAATGCTTTTTAAAGATTGTAATGTTTCTGGCGTCCTGACCTTCCCAGATGATGCATTCCAGATTCTCACCTCGGAGTGATTTTTTTTTTGCAAATCCCCTCTGACTCTCCTGTCTTTCACCCTAAAACGATATGCCCTTGAGACTGACCCCTCCCCCGCTCCACCAATGGGTATCCACCTATCCAGCCTCTTATTGTTCAAATTCAACATCCTGGTGAATCTCCACTGTAACCTCTCTAGTGCAATCACATCCTTCAAACAGTGAGGTGACCAGAACTACATGTAGTACTCCAGCTGTGGCCCAACCAATGTTTGTACAGCTCAAATATAATCTCCTTGCTCCTGTATTCTATGAATATGGACTGCAGGAGTTCAAGAAGGTAGGCCACCTCCATCTTATCAAGGACAATTACAGATGGACAACTATTGCTGGCCTAGCCAGCAATGCGCACATCCTGGGAAAGAACAAAAATAGTTGTATGATTGGTCTACAAATCAAATGTAGTTTTCATTTCTGGTGCACCTGCGCAAAGATATTTTGGCCTTGGAGGGAGTGCAGAGGAGGTTTACTAGGCTGATACCGGAGTTGAGGGGTTGAGCTATGAGGAGAGGCTGAATAAACTAGGCTTGTACTCGTTGGAGTTTAGAACAACGAGGGGAGATCTCATTGAGACGTATAAGATGATGAATGGGATGGATAGGATAGAGGTGGAGAGACTCTTCCCGCTCAAAAAAGACAGTAGGACTAGGGGGCACAGCCTCAAGATAAAGGGGGGGCGTTTTAGAACGGAGTTGAGGAGGAACTTCTTCACTCAAAGGGTGGTGAATCTCTGGAATTCTCTACCCGTTGAAGTGGTGGAGGCTGCCTCGCTAAATATTTTCAAGAAGCGGGTTGATGGGTTTTTGATAAGAGAGGGGATTAAGGGTTATGGGGAGAGGGCCGGAAAGTGGAACTGAGCCACGACAGATCAGCCATGATCTTATTGAATGGCGGGGCAGGCTCGAAGGGCCAGATGGCCTACTCCTGCTCCTATTTCTTATGTTCTTATGTTCTTAAATATAAAATAAGAGCAAATGCAATAAAGCAGATGCTGACAGGTACATTGTGAACGTGTTCATGGGGTTCGATACACACAACGAAAGTGTAGTTGTAATTAATGTAAAAGTAGGTTATAATTAAGAAGATCACATTGGAATAAGAGCTGAATTATTTATTTTATTTCTTTTACAGGATATTTTCCAAAGAGACCAAAGGTCCTGAAAGTTATAATTAACCCATATAGTCACAAAAAGGAAGCTAAACAGGTCTACTATGAACAAGTTGCACCTCTTTTCAAGTTGGCTGACATCAAGACTGACATCACCAGTAAGTTAGTCAGAATTTCATGACTGTACCACAGTATCTGATATCTGATTGGTACCTGAGCAGTGGGGATTTTTCATTATCTGTATGATTTAATATAACATGACAAACTGAACGGATTGCTCGGCCTGGATTTTCATTGAGTTGAGACTAATGAGAAGCCCTGTAAAAATAGTTGGTGGGACTCAGCCCCAGGATTGCTGCTCCATTCCTGTTTCTGACCATTTTTACGGGTATGGGATGTGGATACTGGCTGTCAGTTCACATGTGTCAGTCCCGCCCTTGCCAGCTCCATCACAGGAGTGGGCAATTCAAATGCACCTGGAATTTTAGTGGAGTTGGGTCCCTTCAGTAAGTATATGTGGTTTATGGCCTTTCAGAGTAGATGTGACCCATGGCGAGATGACTGTCAAATGGGAAACCAATAAAAAAGCCACTGGGGCCCTATTTACCATTTTGATTCTAAGTGCTGGGCGGACTTGAAACTGAGAGTGTTTCAGATCTGACTTTTAGAACCATTCTCAGGTGCCCCCTTTGCCTGAAAAAATATCAGCAAATCCAAATTGTACTGCAGAAGCCTGTGGCTGAGGTTTAATGCGCCCAAAATCCTGCAGCTCCAATTAGTGCCTCTGTGTGCATGCGCAGAAAAAAAATTCTAGAATGCAGCTCCCCTGCCACATTGCTCCCACGCCAGATAATGCCTCCCCCTGGCCTCCACAGACATTGCCCCAACCCCACAACATTACTGACCTCCTTATCCCCCCCACCACAACCTTCCATCTGTCTACCTGTAACAAGACCTCTTGGATGCATGCCCACTGTAAGCATTGGCATTTTATTGACTGTGTCATTGTCAGGAGAAAAGACAGGCAGGATGTCAGAGTGACTAAGTCCATGTGTGATGCTGACTGCTGGACAGAACACAGGTTCATTGTCTCCAAAATGAGGCTCTGCATCAGACGCAAGAGGTGACCACAAGGAAGCAAGGTTATGAAAAGAATCAATGCAACCAAGCTAAAGAACCCCAGCATAGCTTCAGTACTGGGTAAAGACTTAGAAATCAAGCTTGCTGACCTACACCTTGCAGGCAGTGCTGAGGACGACTGGGAACACTTCAGGGATGCTGTCCATACATCTACACTGAAGATGCTCGGGCCCTCTACCCGCAAGCAGCATGACTGGTTTGATGAGAATGATGAGGGGATACGGTCTCTACTTGTTGAAAAGCACCGTCTTAATCGAACTTGTCTGAACGACCCAGCATCAGCTGCCAAGAAAAATGACTTTACCAGTGCTCACAGAACAGTCCAGAATAAACTGTGTAAAATGCAGGATGCCTGGCTGAGCACCAAAGTAGATGAAATACAGGGATACGCTGACAGAAGAGACTTGAAACGGTTCTATGAAGCCCTCAACACTCTCTACGGACCTCAATCTCTTTGGAGTTCCTCCCTCCTGAGTACAGATGGTACAACGCTCATTACAGAGAGGGCTCAGATCCTGCAGAGATGGGCTGAACACTTTGAAGCTGACCTCAACTAACCGCCACCTATTAATGATGAGGCAATAGACAGGATTCCCCAAGTCGATATCAACAGCGCCATGGATGACCCACTGGTAATAGCCAAAGTCATGAAAGCTGTCAGCCAGCTATCCAGTGGCAAAGCCCCAGGGGCAACTGCCATACCCGCAGAGATCTACAAAGCTGCTGGTCCAGTACTTAGCGAGAAGCTCACCGAGTTCTTCCAGTTCTTTTGGAAGCAAGGATCCATTCCTCAGGAACTTAAAGATGCTTCCATTGTACACCTCTACAAGAGGAAGGGCAATCGGCAAGTATGCAACAACCACCGAGGAATCTCGCTGCCCACCATCACAGGAAAAATCCTTGCAAGAGTCCTGCTAAATCGCCTAGTCACTCATCTGGAGCTGGGCCTGCTTCCAGAGTCACAGTGTGTTTTCTGCAAAGGTCACGGGACTGTTGACATGATTTTTGCTGTGCGCCAACTTCAGGAGAAGTGTCAGGAGCAGAATCGCGAGCTCTACACAACCTTTGTTGACCTTCCGAAAGCCTTCGACACTGTAAGCTGACAAGGCCTGTGGAGGATCATGTCAGGATGGTATGCCAGTTCCGTGATGGCAGGATGGCCAGAGTACTGGATGGCAGAGAATCCTCTGAGGCATTCCCAGTCACCCATGGCGTCAAACAGGGCTGTGTGCTCGCACCCACACTGTTCAGCATGATGTTTACTGCCATGCTGAATGATGCCTTCCAGGACAGTGTTGCTGGAATCAGCCTCAAGTATAGAGTGGGTGGGAAGCTCTTCAACCTGAGGAGACTTCAAGCTATTACCAAAGTGAAGGAGACTGTTCTGAGAGATTTCCTCTTTGCTGATGACTGTGCCCTGTATACTGGCTCAGAGCCAGAGCTGCAAATCAGTATGGACAAATTTTCCGTGGCTTGTGATAACTTTGGACTCACCACCAACATTAAAAAGACTGAAGTCATGCACCAGCCTGCTCCTCATGCACCGTGTACAGAACGCATAATCACAACCGAAGGGCAGAAACTACAGGCAGTGGACCAGTTCACTTATCTTGGCAGCACCCTCTCCCAAGCAGTGACTGTTGATACAGAAGTTAACTGCAGAATAGCAAAGGCAAGTTCTGGCTTTCGGTCGACTGCGGCCCATTGTATGGGAACGTCAAGGAATCAGCCCAGAAACAAAACTGAAGGTCTACAGTGCCACGGTACTCACTACCCTCCTGTATGCCTGTGAAATGTGGAATGTGTATTGAAGGCATGTAAGAACATAAGAACATAAGAAATAGGAGCAGGAGTAGGCCATCTGGCCCTTCGAGCCTGCCCCGCCATTCAATAAGATCATGGCTGATCTGTCGTGGCAGTGTAAGACAGCTCAATCATTTCCACGTGACTTATCTTCACAGAAATTACGCATCAGATGGCAAGACAAAGAACCAGACACTGAAGTTCTCTCTAGAGCAAGTCTACCATCAGTCCACACACTGCTGATGAGATTGCAGACCCGGTGGGCAGGTCTCGTCATCTGTATGTCAGACGAGCACATGCCGAAGCACTGCTTTTTGGGGAACTCTCTGCTAGGAGATGCTTGCATGGAGGGCAGAAGAAATGTTTCAAAGACACACTCAAGGCTTCCCTGAAGTTGCTTGACATGGACACGACCACCTGGGAAGAGCTGGCACAAAACCTGTTGCTGCCTCATCCACAAAGGGTGTCACGCTTACAAAGCAAGATGTATTGCTGAAGCACAACTTAAATGCGAGCTGTGCAAGTCCAGAGCCACCAGCGCAACAACTACAGTGCCTACACAAGTCTGTCCAATATGTGCCAGGACGTCCTGTGTCTGAATTGGCCTGATCAGTCACCTTCGGACACACCACAACCAGCCTCAATGTTGTCGAGGTTCTCATTGATGATGATGGACGAACAACATCCCCCCACTCCTTCTGCTACCCAGACCGATCATGGCCCCTCCCCCATTCCTCCCCCACCAATCTTAGGCAGAGTGGAAGCAGAGTGGAAGCAGACCTCCCTTCCTCCACCATTGATCTCAGACAGAGTGGCAGTGGACCTCCCCTTCCCCCTCACCTATCTCAGGCAGAGTGGCAGCAGAGCCCCCTTCCCTTTCTCAGATCACAGGCAGAGTGCCCCAACCACCATGATATGTGAGGGCATGAGGGAAATGTCAGTTAATACAAGGGGACATGGAATCATGAAGAGGTCATGCAGAATGTGAGGGGGCTTGGAGAGGGCATATGGAATATGAGGAGGTAGGGATGGCACATGTGGGATGGCTGGGAGGAGGATGAGGGTTTGACTACTGACGTTCACATTAAAGCTGGGCCGATGTCCCAGTAAGCAGAGAAGGACGATCTAGCCTGATAACCTGGCCATCTACCCATCTCTCTTGTCAACTTTGGCCTGCCTCTGAAGGCAGCGGGCCCACCTGTTCCATCCTGGCCCACCTCCTCAGAATGAAGATATGGCAACTTGGGGCCTTCATAAAGGAGACTGGTTAGGAAATTTCCCGCCTTGACTTTTCCAGCCCCTCCATGACTTTCCAGCTCCTAATTCCTGCCTTGACTATGAATATAGATTAATTGAACTTTTTATTAGATGTATATCATTTTCTGATTTAAAAAATACAGATATGGAGCCCAATTATTATGTTAAAATGTGTTGTAATTTGAGAAATATTATCATGTACAGCTATCCCTGTAACCCCACACATTTACCATGGTTAATCCATCTAATCTACACATGTTGGGACACTCATGGTAGTGCATATTCTGATACTATTTCAAATAATCTTTTATACTCTCTTTAGCCTGTTATGGATGGGGAGAGTTGCTAATAGGATAACTTTTCCACTGTTTGCTCATTTCTTGGTTGTTCCCACCAAGATGTATATTTTTAGAGGGGGTGTTTTTAAACCTCTTTTGGGTTTAAAAGTGTAGCTTTGGACAGAGTGTGGAAGATTGCTGAGAAGAGGAGTTCAGTGACGAGGGGAAAGTGGTACTCCTTTAGCTTTCTAACTTTTTAACCCTGTAGGAATTGGTTTCTGCTGTTCTACAGAGTATGACGTGAGCTGCTGACGAATATCTGATACATATCCAGTAAGTGGTCAAAGTCTGTTTTCCAAAGGTTTAAATTTACCCTGAAGTCTCTGATAAAGTTAATCAGTATCTGAAAGATAATAAATAATTAAGTAATTAGTTAAAGATCATAAGTATTGCAGCACAGTTTATGGAATGCAGGAATGCCCACCTCTGCAATTATCTAGCAGGTTTGAGGTTTTTTCAACTTGTTTGGATAAGAGTGGGTGCTGGATGGATGAGTTGACTGACTATCGCACTGTTGTCCAGGGAGCCATTCACATGGATGGGGGTTGGGGTGGTTGGATCAGAGGGAGGGTGGTTGTGGTGGACAAAAGAACGTAGTGGTAGTAGGGGACAGCATAGTGAAGGGGAGTGACACTGTTCTCTGTAGCAAGAAGCGAGAGTGCAGATGGCTGTGTTGTCTGTGCCTGTCCGGTATCAGATTTGGGACATCATACTCCAGGCTGAAAAGGAACTTGCAGTGGGAGGGAGAGGATCCCGTTGTTGTGGTCCACGTAGGTATCAACGGCTATGTCCGACAACAACCCGGAATGCTCGACCACGCAGACGTATCTACTAGCAAGGCAAGAAATCCTTCCTCCACACACTGACCAGAGCGAATGACCTCATTGGATACAACCATACCCGTAATACTGCAAACTTGTCTCACCATCTCCCAGGCTTGAAAACAAGCAGCCACTCTAGGAAGCATGGAAAGCATCCAGGCCTGGAGGTGAGAGTGAAACAACGTGGTCCCAAGGCCCCCCCCTCCCCAGCTTACTGCTCGTAAATGTCAATCTCTGGAAAACAAGCTAGATGAACTTGGAACCAGACTCACTTTCCAAAGAGAACTGAGGGACTGCTGTGAACTCTGGTTCAAGGCGACATAGCTCACTCATGCTTCACCAGACAGTGCCCTATAACCAGAGGGCTTCTCAATCTATCAAATCGACTGTACAGCGGCCTCAGGCAAGGCTAGGGGAGGTGGGGTCTGCTTCCTAATCACCACTTCATGGTGCCTAGACATAACAACACGGGCAACTTTTCTGCTAGCTGTTGGACTTTAACCTGGTGTTGTGAGACTTCTTACTGTGTTTACTCCAGTCCAACGCAGGCATCTCCACATTATAACTTTCCAGACCTAGAATACCTGATGCTAAAATGCTGCCCTTACTACCTTCCACGGGAGTTCACCTCTGTTATCCTGATGGCAGTTTACATTCCACCCCAGGCAGATGTGAAGGTCGCACTGGATGAAATATACACCATCGTGAATAGCCTCGAGACATCCCGAGGCCTTGTTCATCGTGGCTGGGGACTTCAATCAGGCCAAGCTCGAGCATGTTGCCAAGTTATCACCAACACATCTCCTGTTCCACCAGAGACCCAAACATCCTGAACCACTGCTACACAAATATCAAACATGCTATTGCTCCATCGTTCGCATACACTTTGCAAGCAAAAACTGAAGCAGGAGAATCCATCGAAGAAAGTTGTACAATGTTGGTCTGAGGAATCAGATGGTCTCCTGTGGGGCTGCTTGCAGTCAGTGGACTGGTCAGTATTTAAACACTCTGCAACCAGCCTGAACGAGTACGCCACTATGATAACTGACTTCATTTAGTAAGTGTGTAGAAGACTGTGTGCCAAAGAAGCAAATCTGTGTGTTCCCCAACTGGAAACCATGGACGAACAGGGATATCCATTGCTTGTTGAAGTCCAGGTCTGAGACATTCAAATCAAGTGACATTGACCTATACAAGAAAACCAGATACAATCTAAAGAGACACATCAAAGATATCAAAAGACAGTACCACACCAAGCCTGGCTAGATAGGCTAGCCATACCAACCTCTGCTGACTATGGCAAGGTCTGCAAGACAGAACAGGCTACAAGATGAAGGCATGTAAAATTGCATGCTCCAGCGCACTGTTTCCTGATAAGCTCAATGTATTTTACGCCTGTTTTGAGCAAGAGATCAGTGAGAGCATGCCCTCCACCCTGGAAGCCCTGGATGAACCTGTAGCTGGGGTCACCATTGCAGATGTCAGGGCCTTCTTGAAGGTCAACCCACGGAAATCGACGGGCCTGGATGGGGTACCCAGACAAGCACTCAGATCCTGCATGGATCAGCTGGCGGGAGTATTCACAGACATCTTCATCCTCTCTTTACGACAACCTGAGGTCCTTATCTGCTTCAAGATGACGACCATCATCCCAGTAGCCAAGAAAAACCAAGCAGCATACCTTAATGACTATCGACCGATGGCTCTGACATCCATAATTATGAAGCGCTCGTAAAGGCTAGTCATGGCACGAATCAATTCCAACCTCCTGAACTACCTAGATCCACAACAGTTTGCCTACCGCTGTAACAGGTCCACAGCAGACACCATCTCCCTGTCCCTGCACCTATGTCACACTCTTATTTATTGACTACAGCTCAGCCTTCAACACCATTATTCCTACGAAACTCATCTCCAAACTCCATGGCCTGGGCTTTGACACCTCCCTCTGTGGCTGGATCCTGAGTTTCCTAACTCACAGACCACAATCAGTAAGGGTAGGCAATAGCACCTCCTCCATGATCATCCTCAACGCTGGTGCCCCACAAGACTGTGTTCTCAGCTCCTACTCATACACTCATGACTGTGTGGCCACATTCCCCACCAATTCAATTTTCAAGTTTGCTGATGATATCATTGTAGAGGGTCGGATCTCAAACAATGATGAGACAGAGTACAGGAATGAGATAGAGAATCTGGTGACCTGGTATGGCAGCAGTAATCTCTCCCTCAATGTCAACAAAATGAAGGAGATTGTCATCAACTTCAGGAAGCTTAAAGGAGAACATGCTCCTGACTATATCAATGGGGACGAAGTAGAAATGATCGAGAGCTTTTTAGGTGTCCAGAGCACCACCAACCTGTCCTGGTCTCTCCATGCCAACATGGGGCATGGTTAAGAAAGCCCGACAACACCTCTACTTTCTCAGAAGACTTAGGACATTTGGTATGTCAGCTATGATTCTCACCAATTTTACAGTGCACCATAAAAAGCATTATTTCTGGTATCATACTTGGTATGGCTCCTGCTCTGCCCAAGACCGCAAGGAACTACAAAAAGTCATGAATGTGGACCAATCCATCACACAAACCAGCCTCCCATCCATTGACTCTGTCTACGCTTCCCGCTGCCTTGGCATAATTAAGGACCCCATGCACCTCAGACATCCTCTCTTCCACCTTCTTCCATCAGGAAAAAGATACAGACGTCTGAGGTTACTGACCAATCGACTCAAGAACAGCTTCTTCTCTGCTGCTGTCAGATTTTTAAATGGATTTACCTTGCATTAAGTTGATCTTACTCGACACTCTAGCTATGACTGTAATAACACCATATTCTGCACTCTCTCATTTCCTCTATGAACGCTATGTTTTGTATATAGCGCACAACAAACAATACTTTTCACTTTATGCTGATAACCTGTGACAATAATAAATCAAATCAAAGGTAGCATGGCTTCAGGAGGGAAAATAATGCCTGAAAAATTAATGAGAACAAGCAGGATAGACAAAGTAGAACCAGTAGATGCAATGTACTTAAATTTCCAAAAAGATGTTTGATGAAGTATTGCATACGAGGTCACTTCAAAAGAGTAGGTGTTAGTTTGGAGATAGTACATTAGCACAGATGGAAGATTGGCTGACTGATAGAAATTATGTGGAAATGCCGGCGTTGGACTCGGGTAAGCACAGTAAGAAATCTCACAACACCAGGTTAAAGTCCAATGGGTTTATTTGGTAGCACAAGCCACTAGCTTTCGGAGAGCTCGCTGCTCCTTCGTCAGGTGGGTGGGAGTTCTGTTCACAAACAGGGCATATAAAGACACAAACTCAATTTACAAAATAGTGGTTGGAATGCGAATCTTTATAGATAATCAAGTCTTAAAGGTACAGACAATGTGAGTGGAGAGAGGGCTAAGCACTGGTTAAAGAGATGTATATTGTCTCCAGTCAGGACAGTTGGGAAGCACTTCAGCAGTCATGGGCATTTGGCCTCTGAGCTTCGGCTAAGCATTCTCCAAGGTGGCCTTCACGACACACGATAATGCAGAATCGTTGAGCAGAAACTGATAGCCAAGTTCCGCACATATGAGGACAGGATCTTGGGTTCATGTCACGCTATCTTAACCCACACGACTTGCCAGGGTTTGCAAAATCTCACTAACTGTCCTGGTTGGGGACATAATACATCTCTTTAACCTGTGCTTAACCCTCTCTCCACTCACGTTGTCTGTACCTTTAAGACTTGATTACCTGTAAAGACTCGCATTTCAACCATTATTTTGTAAATTGAGTTTGTGTCTTTATATGCCCTGTTTGTGAACAGAACTCTCACTCACCTGATGAAGGAGCAGCGCTCCGAAAGTTTGTGGCTTGTGCTACCAAATAAACCTGTTGGACTTTAACCTTGTGTTGTGAGATTTCTTATTGACTGATAGAAGACAGAGAGTTGGGATAAGAGGGATATTTTCACGATGGCAGCCTGTGAAGTGCCATAGAGATCAGTTCTGGGGCCACAATTATTTACAAAACATATTAATGACTTGTATGAGGGAACTGAATGTACTATTATCAAGTTTGAAGATGACACAAAAATAGGTGGGAAGGCAAACGATAGACAGACATAGACAGGTTATGTAGAGTGGGTAAACCTTGGCAGATGGGAATATAATGTAGGAAAATGTGAAGTTAGGCACTTGGTCAGAAAACTAAAGGAGTTGAATATTATTTAAATGAAGAAAGATTGCAGAAAACTGCAGCACAAAGGGATTTGGGGGAGCTCGTGCATAAATCACAAAAAGCAAGTTCAGCAGATAATTGGGGAGGCAAATAGAATGTTGGCTTTTATTTCAAAGAAAATGGAGTATAAAACTAGAGAAATCTTGTTAAAAAGAGATATGGCATTAGCTAGACCAAACCTGGAATACTGTGAACAGTTTTGCTCCCCTTAGTCAAGGAAAGGCAGTCCAGAGAAGGTTCATTAGATAGATCCGGGGTATGGAAGGATTTTCTAATGAGTAGAAGTTAAGTAGTTTGGGGCTATTCTCATTAGAGTTTAGAAGATTTAGAGGCGACCTTATTGAGGCATATAGGATTCTCAGGGGGCTTGATAGGTTAGATGTTGAGATGTTGTATTCCCTTGTGGGAGAGCCAGTGACTAGAGGGCATAATCTCAATGCAAGGGATCAAAAGGTAATGACTTTTTTTTTAACCACAGAGATGTAGAGGCTGGGTTGTTAAGTATTTTCAAGACTGAGATTGACATTTTTAATGTAAGGGAATCCAGGATTATGTGAATAATATAGGAAAGTGGAGTCGAGGATTACATCAGATCAGTCATGATCTCATTGAATGGTGGCACAGATCCGGTGGGCCAAATGGCCTACTTCTGCTCTTATGTATTATGGTTTTATGGGTGTTATGACGAAACAGGTTTCCTGGTAATTTTAAACAGAAAAAAAATGGCAGCCAGTAAGCCCGCACTTCACTTTTTGCAGGGAGCCCTCATCAGTATGCTGGATGGACTGCAATAGAGGTGAGATGCACTCCACCCCAACTCCAGGAGAAGGCTGTGCTCTTGCATCTTGAAGGTCCAAACCTGCTTTCGAGCAGCATGGATGTTTGACTGCTGTCCTCCTCATTGTCAGGGGTGGAGATGTTTCGCTCACACAGAGGGAGGTGTCAGATGGACTAACGATGCCTAGGGTTCTTTGGGTGGAAGGGCCCAGGCTGCACACCTGCCGATTGCTTTCCCTTTCAGTTCCCAGGGGCTCCTGTGCTCCTCCATGGGATAGAGGGGCAGTGGAGTGAGATGCAAAAGCACCCCCCCCCCACCCCCCTTCCTCTGGCTCTGACACTTGTGGATTCCCTCCAGTGCCTGCACCATGGAACTCACATGCTCATAATTGATGGTCATAAGCTGAAACATGATTCAGACATCTTCTGCATGCAGTGAACGTCCTGCACCAAGTTCTCCACTGTGGACATACCCTCATAGTGTTGACCTTGGTGTGCTATGGTGACAGCACATCTTCTTGGATAGAAAGCGATGGGAATCCTCCAGTCGGCCTTGCAATCCAAGAAGGGATGCTGTTATCTCCTTCTAATGCTTGCGACTCTGGCTTTGCTGTGGAATGGCCAGATCCAGGGGCACATCATCAGCCCACGACTCAGCAGAGGTCTGGGCTCTAGCACCCCTCTGAGTGCCAGGTCTCTGGGATATCTTTGCGTCTGCTTGATGTGGATCTTCAGCTCTGAGGTGCTCACCAGTAAATGACCCAGAAGTCTATCTACTTAGTGAATCTTTCAAGATGTGAGTATCTGTTGGTGCCGGGTGCAGATGACAGCTGTGATGCCTCTTCCTTGGTGGGGTTGGAGAAGTCCCTCTCTGAACTGCTCGTGTCTGCTAAGTCCAAGAGATGCAAGGATGGTCCAGCCTGTATTTTTTTGGTCAGCCTGAAAGAGAAGGGAGATGGCATTAGCGTATTACAGGAGGTAAAGGTGAGAACATTAATTACTCACCTAAGACTTGAGGAATGACAGCGTGTCTTGAGGATTCTCACGTTTGTCTGCTGTCCACACTTCACCAGCAGCGCAGGTGCAGTCTTCCTCCTGTCCAGCCAGCTCGAGGGCTTTCTCTTCAAAACAAGTGACGGATCTGAGCTCGGGCATGAGTCCAGCTGGCTGCATGCGCTCATGCTTGATGTGGTTGAGTTTCTTTTGCAATGATGCAGAGAGGGAAAGTGTAGGCAGGCATTGTGAGACTGAAGGTGGTGATGAGGTGTAGTAAACATGGAGCTTGAGGGGGAGCTGCAGAGGACCATAGCAGCAATTGGTGGGAACATAGTGATTGTGAAAGGATGGGATGAGGGCCTTGCGTCTGGTGCTGGAAATCCCCAAGGTGGCTGAGTGAGGGTTGGAGTTGGAGGTGCAAGGAGAGACACTGGAGGTGGTTCATGTATCCGGCAAAGTGAACAAGATCTCCTACCAACATTGCTGCCTTGTCCTCATTTGCAGCGAACTGGCAGTCTCCAGGGCTGCCACTGTATCCAAGGTGGGAGTGATGACTCTGCTGCAAGGCCTTCACCTGGAGCTGGAGTAGAGTGCATCTTGTCTCTGTCACACTCCATCCAGCATTCTGGTAAGGATTCCCTGCAAAAGTGCAGACTTCTTGGCTGCCATCTCCTGCAATTGATCTCTGATAAGTATTGGGGAGTTATTTATATGGAGCTCCTGAGTGATTGCAGTGATTAAGTTGGTGGTGAAGTGATTGAATCAGAGAGAACGGATGTAATGCTTGTGAGCATGGAGATTTTTGTTAATGAGGCATATAAGTTAGCCTGAAATCACACCGCCGCCGTTGGTGGGAATCACTCTGTTTTTTGTGCTGGCATTTTTTGGTAAGACTCCGCCCACATAGAATTAATTTGAAAACAATGAAATAATGTACCACTATGATTTAGGTCTCTGTAATCTTTTATGTGAAACAAAAAGGTTTGGAGATGATTTTTGTTTAGTAATCTTTGATGGTTGAGGCAATTGGGGCCAGCGGCTAGTAGGAATGTTTTGTAGGAGGCAGGGTAAACATCTTTGACAAGGCTAGTTTGGACCATTGTTGTGAGCAGTGTGTAGTAGTCTCTTTAAAGAACACAAGTTCAGCTGCTCAACGCTCAATTTCACTGCTCCATTCAGTGGAAAGCAAGTATACAGCATCGGAACCTGGATTAAATATTTCAACGTGGCTTCTGTTTGTTTCAGGGAGGAGCACTGATTGTTAGTTTAAGACCTGCTTCAAAATCAAGTTGAGTAAGTCTGGCTGGCAAATGAGCAGTAGTTATTAAAACATTTTTGCTAATTTATCTGCTCACACTGAAAAATGGTGCCAGAGGAAAAGTGCCTCCATTATTTTTAAAATATCATTAAAATAAACAATTTTACTGTGGCGAGATATGATCTAAATGTTGCAGCAATCAGTTGGCCCTCTGTATACAAAAAATATTTGCATGTTTTAATGTTAGAACGCAATGGGAAGGATTTTACGGCCTCGCTCGTCCTGAAACCGTAAAATCAAGTCTGAAGTCAATGGATTTTTCCATGGTCCGTCCCTCGCCTGATCCAATTCCCATGAAGGGCGGGATAGTAAAATTCCAGCCAATGTCTATGAGCTAGATCTTTCTACCATTCTAATTAGAGCTTTCAGAAAGAGAACTAAAAAAATACATTACACCACAATATGTTTCTGAACTTAAACTATACATTTTGAATAAAGAAGGGTGCAATATTTGTATTATCAATCTAGTTTCAGTTAGCAATCCTCAAAGGATTAATGAATTGCCTTTTTGAGATGGTGAATAATTATACTATTCTTGCATAACCACAGATATGTCAGTATATTCTGCTGAGCAGCTTTGTGTAGTGGGCCACATGTGCACAGAAAATCACTGGTCCTAGAATCCAATTTATTTAACTGTTCACTACTCCCCCTACAGTTACATTGAATGACTGGAGTATTTTGCTGTGATGCAGATGGACTCACTGGCAATTAAATGCAAAATGGAGTTTGTTAAACTGAGGCAGTTAATTGTTTTCTTCTTTATTGTTCTAACAAAAAAACGCTTCTTATTACTAATCCAATATGTCAGAATTTCAAGGAGATCTAATCTGGTCATATATGGATCATTTATAAAATTTATATTAAGCAAATTTATGTATGTACACTTAATATGAGGGAGATCATTATACACAGTATCCTTAATTCTTCAGTGGTTCTTTGAACTAATCTAATGGTCAACATTTACATATTTTAAAAACAATATATTGCTGAAGTTATAACCAAAAGCACACTGGTACCGGAAAACAGGCAAGCATGAAAGATTAATGTAATCTTGCAAATAATGATGCACATTCTTACACAAAAAATCCATCTGCAAGTGTCATGTCAGTCAGCAGAAATCTTTGATGGGTAGATCCAGCTGGGCCGTCTCTTCTGGCAAAGCTGCCCTAGAAAATGCTAAATGCAGTTATGATGCTTAGTGCCATCTGCAGCATGCCAGCTCATCCCATTTTCATTGGCATTTAGAATGCCACATAGGGCATAAACACAGTAGAGATGGCAATGTGGAATGACAGATTCTGATCCTCTAGAGAATGCAGGCTCTGGTGTGTAGCTTTGCCACCTTCTCCCTACTATCATTTGATGTTGTCACTGGTGTTTTCATGCACTTCATCTTTTTATATTCACAATAATATTTTAGTTCCTTATTTCTTCAATTACAGGCTGACAATTTTAAAAGTAAAAATGTATAAAATCAAATTGTTATATGCTGTAGTATTGTAAATATAGAGTTTGTACAGGAGTATTCTATTTTGTAAAAATCAGCACTAACTGCCTTGGCATCTAATTATGTGTTTGCATTGCATTTTTTCTTAATTATAAAATACACGTTCTAATATAATTTGCCTTTTATAGCCTTACCATATGTTCATGCATATGGCAACCACAAGTTCAAAGGTACCTATTTTTTTTAAGTTGTCAAATCTTCAGATTACTTCATTTTCTGTTCCTGATCATGTCTTTCTTTTGTAGTTACGGAGCACGAAGGACATGCTTTTTCAGTTCTCAAGGAATGTGATATTCAAGAATTTGATGGGTATGTAAACCTTAATCAAAGCTGTCAAAATGTTTGTTGAATTCTGAGAATCTGTGATAAGTTTCCTCTGAAATTATCTCTTTCAAATTGGTCCATTATCAGAAATCCATAATACAATAACTAAATGGCAATAGTCAACCATTTGCAACTGAAATAATTCATTTTAGACAAAGATTTCTTTGTGTACAGCCACAGCAGGTGAAGATTTAATTGCTTGTTCAGTAAGCAGTGATGAAGTACCTTTCTGTAAAGGACTATTGAGGTTTTGTACAACTCCCTGGTACTTATATTAGAGTCAAATTTAGCTCACCAATATTTTCTGCTCGTGTTTGCAAGGTATAATGATGACACTACCATATGCAATTGCGACTTGAACATTGTTGTCCTTTGTTAAAGAAAAAATGTAATGTTGAATTTTGGCTTACATCTGCAATTTGTGCTTCTAGATAGTCTGTCAGATCTGAGATATTTCATATCAGCCATTTGAATACTAAATTGTTTTCAGGCTTTTAAGAAATTTTGTAAGGCAGTTGAAAATTTAATTAGTGCATAGCTTTGATCATTTTAACCTGCAGTTACCTTTTTTTTAACCCCAAGACTCTTTTCCTTTAGTCATGTTAAATGTTTGTTTAATCTAGAAAATTTTCCGGGGCTGAATTTTTGTCTGGATATAGAGTTGTGTTTCAGTGCACAATTGGCCACACTTAGTTTTTTGGAGGAATTCTGACTTTCCCCTGCATTCCTGGCCCAAAGCTATTTTCTTCTGACCATTTTGTGAGTTGGAAATGCCAAACGTGCAAAATGCACACTACCCCTACTGAGACCAGGTTCCCTATTTTAAATGGGGGATGAAAATCGGATTCCTCTCTTACACCATTTCCATGTGGTGGTGGGGGATTTTGGAAGCCCATTAAAATTACGTCAGGTTTGAGAGTTCATAAAGAAAATGGAAAATCTGTTGAGGTATCTGAAATATTCCAAAAGTTAAGTGCAAAGTCATGGTCACAACCATCAGCTTGATGACACTGTAGCTACTGACGGGCTATTAAAGAGTCTCCTGTTCAGTAAGGCTATGCTTCACTACTAGGACATTGCAGGTTGAAAGATTTTTGCACATGACACACTCCCATCAAATTTCTCATGGTAGAACATTAACCCAGAGCTGCCACATGATTCAGCAATGCCTCCCTCCAGGTTCTCTTCCAGGCCATCAGAGAAAGGCGAGACTTGCTCTTCCCTGCCGATGGCATCAGACTCTCCCAACTGGCAAGGTGGCAAGCATTGAGGTCGCGAAGGAGGTAAGCAACCATGGAGTAACAAATCGAACCTGGCCCAATCAGGAAACAGGTCAACAAGCTGCTCTGACCCACCAGGATAAGTTCTAATGTTGCATCATCAAAAGGAACCTCCGTGATGTCATCAGTAATGCATCTCTGTGAATAGGCAACAATTCTAGTGTTTGAGTGCATGATCAACCTTAGTGCCACATGACACTGAAGCAACACAATGTGCCTGATCTTAGATTTCTAACAGCTGCAGAGCAAGAGGCGATGGAGATCGCTGTTCAGGAGTGCATTGACACCCCCTCATCAGCAACCTCTGCTAGCGCAGTTACACCCATGTGATTTGCGGCATGCTTGCATTTAGTTTTGGGAGCGCAATCTGATGAGCACAACACAGACATAATCCAGCAGCTGAGGGAGTCTGTAAAAAGTGGGACCACAGATTAATGTGGACCAGGCCCCTGCTAAGCCCCATGCTGATGACATGCCTCTGCTCATGACCTCAAGAACCTGATGGACAAGCAGCAGAGGTTAGGAGAAAATATGGCACATCTGTCAGGGATTATGTGCAGCTTTGCACAGAGTATTGAGGAGTCCATGCTAGCCATAAGTTCTCCCATGTTTTAGGCATTTGAGCATATTGCCTTGTAAAGAATGATGACCACCAGGTTGAGCATTTGACCTCTGTGGACTGGTACGTGCACTCCATTGGTCTAGCCATGAGCTCTGCACCTGGATCTCCTTTCAGGAGTCCCTTTCCCAAAGACAGTAGGCAGGTGCTATTGTGCACTAAGGTGAAAGAGGAGCAAATGCCAGCTGCTCATGGGGCCTTCATCTTGGGACACTTCAAGGTGCATCTCCTCATCCTCTCCACTATTGATCCCAAATGACAAGGCTGAATGGGATGCTACTTCACCAGTGCAGGGAAATTCCCATTAGCCTGGAGCCTCGAAACCACATGCCTTCAGAGGATGCTTGTCATTGTCATCCAAGACTACAGGCCATTACGCTGAACAGACTACCTCATCTCAATTGCTGATCTTGGGGTTGCACTTTGACACAGTGGTAGAAAATGTTAGAATAAAACATTCTGAGCACAAGTGGCATAGATGATTTTTACAATTATTTTTCACTTAGAGTCATAGAGGTTTATAGCATGGAAACAGGCCCATCAGCCCAAATTCTTGTTGCTGCCCTTTTTTAAAACCCCTGAACTAATCTGAATTGCCCGCATTTGGCCCACATCCCTCTATACCCATTGCACATCTATGGCAGACTAAATGGGTACCTTCATGATTTTATGAAATACAGTTTTTTTTTTCATTTGTTCTTTTGTTCTTCAAAAGCATTCTTCAAATCCTTTTTTGACCATTCTTTGGTTAATACTCCAAATTTCACCGCCATCGCGCAGCCATAAGTGACATGCATTCTTGTTGATTCTCCCATCTTGCATTTATTGTGTGCAGTTTAACATAGAAAATGATTTTCTGTGATAAATTGCACACAATAAGTGCAAGATGTTGTTACAGTATGCAGGATCAGTACTATTTCAGAAGTTATATTCTATTAACTAAAATAAGTTTAATGGGGTTTCCATTATGCAGTATAACGAGAAGGTTATTCTTTTCACCGGTGGATAATATAAATTGGCAGATAATCAAAACTCTCCCATTTTTTATTAGTTTTTATACAATAATACATTGAGCTAGCAATACTCATAGATTTTTATTTATGGGCTGCAGAGGTATGCACCATAAGCCATCAGTAATTTAAAAATATTAATACATAAAATACTAAAGCTAAAAGAAACCTTATGTAGCTTGCATGTATCTCAAATTGTAGATACAATAATAGATCTTGCTATCCTGAACAAGGATTTAGTCACCAATAGCACTAAGATCATCACTTTCCAAATGTCCAGATAGACAAAATTTAAACAGGAACAGTCAATGAATAAGAAATATAGAAAGAATTTGATCTATTAACTGGACCTTGAAGGCTAAATTGGAAGGATTCAAGGATGTTGTTCCAGAGCTATTAATTAGCCATCCATGGAATGAAACTGAGCAAAGTATTTACAGCAACCTGAACATAATCTAACTTGAGCTGTTGGAAGTTGTTATGTTGGACGTGATATGACAAAGAGTTTTCTCTTCAAAACATTTTGACTAACAATATGGAAGATGGATGAATGGAATTTAGATGATGAAAGTTCCACTTGTATTGTAATTTTCAGTTTGAGGAACCAGCACAAAGCTGTATTTGCTTCATAATTGTAATTGTTTGGATCTTTAATCTGGCAATATGTGGTTAATCTACTTGGTGCTCACTTTATCACAATGTGGAAGCATCTGGTATACAACCCCTGAATCAGTGGATTGTGGAGTGTTTATCAGAACCTTGGCAATACAGTTGACCTGACAATTCCTGTCTAATTTTACCACCATTTGGGACTGCTTGTGCATGTTAGCCTAAGATTATTTGACATTGATTTAAAGAGAGATTAGGAAGAACCCTAGAATGTTTGAAGACTAGGATCTCTTTGAAAAACTGACAAGTTGTTCACCATTCAGGTTAGGGACATCCTGATCCCAAGCCTTTGTATTTTGGGCCGCCTTGATTTTAAACGCATCGAAAAAAGTGCCCTTTAGTTTTGTTTGTTATGTGTGGTCTGTTCATTTGAATGTGCAGTAGCTTTAAATTTTTGTGTACGGGGATAACTGGTTGGCAGCTTGTGTGGTACCTTCCAAGCCATACACACGTGCAGTATACAGACATCTTGTTAAATGACCTTGCTGAGTAATACTGGGTCTAGCCAACAAATGTGTGCATAACATCACTGCCCTGCTCTTCTTCCTTGTTATTTTTTGACTTCCAGTCAACTTGAGTAAGCTTTTCACTTTTTAGATGCTAACAGTACTGATGTACTTTCACTTGCAGTATTGTTTATTATTTGAAATGACACTGTGAAAGCTAAAAGAAACCTTCAGACATGTTTAGGTGAACTTGAGTATTTTCTGTCTTGATAGATCAGAATGGATAATCAGGGTTCAAAATACATAGGAATAATGGGCAAATTCACTCTCGGAATGTCACATGTAGCCCAAAGAAAACAAAAATGTTGAAGAGAAACTGTTAGTGAGATACTTAGGGGGTGATTCTCCCATCCCACCATGCTAATTTTTCAGTGCAGTGGGCCAGGAGAATCGTGTGTCAGTCGATTTGCGGAGTTCGAGCATGTGTTCCCGACGCAAGCGCGTCTCCCAGTGCCAGATATCCAGTGCAGTCGGGACCAAGCTGGAAACTGATTGGAACAGCAAGTAAGTTATTTTAACCTATTTTTAATCTTATTTAAGTGTGATTATCAGGCCTGGGACTGAAGTCTCCAGGCCTGCTGGCATCTCCCAACCACCAATACAATTTCAATCCAATGGGGTTCAGACTAACTCCTCCCCACTTTTGGGGAACTAGCAGCCCAACCCTGCTGGTGTGAAGGGGGGACAATCGAGGCCCCCCAGGGGGTTGGGTAGCGGATGGTGGTGCCTCCTGGGCATGGGCCCAGGCACTGTGCCCCCAGGCACTGCCCAAGAAGCAAAGTGCCCAAACTCAGGGGGCACTTTTGCACTGTCCACTGGGTATGGGGCAGTGCCAAGGGGATAGAGGGAGCCAAGTGGGTGGGGCCATCTGGGGATGGGGCCAAGGGGGCAATTGGTGGGGCTGGAGGGTTCTGCTGCTACCCTGCATTTAGATCGATCGGGATTGGTGGGAGGCCAGCAATCGAAGCAGACTGGTGGGGGGAGGAGGGGAACAGGTGGTCTGCTGGGTGGTCTGTCTTCTGTGGGAGTAGTCTTCTGTGGGGAGGAAGGAAGTCTGCTGGGGTGGCTGGGGGGCTGCCTCCCAGCAATGGGGAAACTCCTGGGGGTGGGGGATGTCATCACTGCTGTGGGGGGGTGGGTGGAGACTGGAGATTGGGGCATTTCTGGACTGCGGGGTTTGGTGCTGGCCTGGGAATGCTCATGGGGAGCCGCAATTGGGTTGGGGATGGAGGGGCAGCATTGCAAGGGTCCCGGACTGGCCAGCAATTGAGCTACCAGCAAAGTGCATGCTGACGGTTCAGAGCCACTGCATGCTCCACTTCTCCAGTTTCCACCCTAAACATGTTAAAGAAGCCATTCCCTATGGACAAGCCCTCCGTATACACAGGATTTGCTCAGATGAGGAGGATCGTGACAGACGCCTCCAGACCCTGAAAGATGCCCTCATAAGAACAGGATATGGTGCTCGACTCATAGATCGGCAGTTCCGATGCGCCACAGCGAAAAACCGCACCGATCTCCTCAGAAGGCAAACACAGGACACAGTGGACAGAGTACCCTTCGTCGTCCAGTACTTCCCCGGAGCGGAGAAGCTACGACATCTTCTCCGGAGTCTTCAACATATCATTGATGAAGACGAACATCTCGCCAGGGCTATCCCCACACCCCCACTTCTTGCTTTCAGACAACCACACAACCTCAAACAGACCATTGTTCGCAACAAACTACCCAGCCTTCAGGAGAACAGTGACCACAATACCACACAACCCTGCCACAGCAACCTCTGCAAGACATGCCGGATCATCGATATGGATACCATCATCACACGTGAGAATACCGTCCACCAGGTACATGGTAAATACTCTTGCAACTTGGCCAACATTGTCTACCTGATAGGTTGCAAGAAAGGATGTCCCGAAGCATGGTACATTGGGGAGACCATGCAGACGCTACGACAACGGATGAATGAACATCGCTCGACAGTCACCAGGCAAGACTGTTCCCTTCCTGTTGGCGAACACTTCAGTGGTCACGGGCATTCAGCCTCTGACCTTTGGGTAAGCATTCTCCAAGGCGGCCTTCACGACACACGACAGTGCAGAGTCGCTGAACAGAGACTGATAGCCAAGTTCCGCACACATGAGGACGGTCTCAACAGGGATCTTGGGTTCATGTCGCACTATCTGTAACCCCCGTGACTTGCCTGGGTTTGCAAAACCTCACTTACTGTACTGTCTGGAGACAATACACATCTCTTTAAACTGTGATCAGTGCTCCTTCCACTCACATTATCAGCCACTTCAGGTCTTGAACAGCAGGTTAGGTGTAAGGATTCGCATTCTAATCAGTAATCTCTAAACTGTCTGTGCTTTATATGCTCTGTCTGAGGCCAGAACTCTCCATTCACCTGACGAAGGGGCTAACCCGAAAGCTTGCGAGTATATTATCAAATAAATAGGTTGGACTAAAACCTGGTGTTGTCAGACTTTTTACTGTGTTTACGCCAGTCCAACGCCGGCATACCCACATCATGCTCAGAGGGCCAGAAATGTCAGGCCTCGCCCCTGTGCTTGTAATAATGTTCATGATTGTGGCCTGTGCATTGCACAGAGTGAGGGAGATTCGAACGTGAACTCCCACTGAAGAAACAATTGTGATTCACACCAGTTTTTCCACCAATTCAGCACTTAGAACTTTTTTAGGAGAATTGCCCCCTTAGTCTCTGGTTCATCACCAAATCTCTTGTTTCTTTAATGAAGGTATGGAATGACTTTGCAAATTAATTATTTGAGAATAGTCTAACTTAAATTTTTAGATCTAAGAAGCCTCTGAAAATCAAAAAGTAGCTCTCAAGAAAACCTTCAAAACAGCCCTTGAAAATATATTGTTGACCCTGTTCATTATGTTGATGCTGCGAGGTAACTCAGTTGTGCTGTGGCTGCTAGCTATTGATTTGCCTTTGGTTCAGGGTCTAGATGGGGTTTCATAGAATCATAAAATCCTACAGCACAGGAGGAGGCCATTTGGCCCATTGAGTCTGCACTGGCCACAATCCCACTCAGATCCTATTCCCGTCATCCTGTACATTTACTTGAGCAAGTCCCCCTGACACTAAGGGGCAATATAGCATGGCCAATCCACCTAATCCGCACATCTTTGGACTCTGGGAGGAAACCGGAGCACCTGGAGGAAACCGATACAGACGCAGGGAAGAACGTGCAAACTCCACACGGTGACCCAAGCCAGGAATCGAACCCAAGCCCCTGGCATTGTGAGGCAGCAGTGCTAACCATTGTGCCACCGTGCTGCCCAAATGTCTACCTTAATATTTTTCAGGACCCCCAATACCTCCTTTTTGATCTCAACATGACCCTAACGATCTACGTACCCTTCCCCAGACTCATCATCCACTGAATCCTTCGCTTTGGTGAATACTGACACAAAGTACACATTTAATACCTCGCCCATTTCCTCTGGCTCCACACATAGATTCCCTCCCTTGTCCTTGAGTGGGCCAACCTTCTCCCTGGCTACCCTTTTGCTCTTGAAAAATGTATAAAAAGCTTTGGGATTTTCCTTAATCCTGCTGACTTTTTGTGACTCTTTTTACCCATCCTGACTCCTTGCTTAAATTTCTTTCTACTTTCCTTGTAATCCACACTTGCTTCATGTGTTTCCAGTCTCCTAGCCTTGACAAATGCTTCCTTTTCCTCTTTGACTGGGCTCACAATATCTCAATATGCAAGGTTCTGGAAACCTGTTATAGTTTTCTTTAGGATTTGCCTGATATTCTAAGAATGCTACCATAGACTGTTATTTATATTAAGAAAACTTTCTTGTTTATTTATACATATATTTACATATTCAGGACTCGACAAGAGGCTGTATTTCTGCTTTGCACGAGATCTCAGTCTCTTAGTTATGTTACATTGCATCATAGTTACATCATTAGTTACACCATTACCAGCTGCTTCTGATATTATCTCGATATGTACCCTCAAGTATTTATCCCAACTATATACATCTTCCTACATCTCCCCACGAAGTCTGAGAGTGAGATTTTCTGGCTGTGCTCGCCCCAAGTCTGGAAATTCTTGCCTGAGGTCAATGGCCCTTTGCATGGTCCACCCCAACTCGCTATGGTTCCCATGGTGGGTGGGATGGGAAAATTGCAGTCTCAAATTTCATAGGGTTAATCTCTGTGGCACTTCACCTGGTCCTGATTTCATTTTGATCTTGGGGATGGTCTACAATCTCTTGTTGTTTGATAGGACTGATTTCCACCTGGGTGTTATAGAATTTCTACTTCTTTCTGGTTCCTTTAGATATTTCCATTGTCCAACTCAATTTTATAAGATCTTGGCTGGTGAACTGTTTCTCTTACAATTCCTTCTTTCTGCTGAACTCATTTCACATTCCCCAGACTGCTTGCCAGTATTTTCATCAACTTTGTAAATGAGCCTCAGCTTAAAAAGATTATTTCTGGTTCTTGATTGCATACAGGGGTTCAACAATTCCTTTTTCTTTGTATCTTAATCTTCCCAAGTGTTGTTCTATTATTTTTAGTGTAGTTTCTAGTGGACCTTGCAACTGGAAAGAGCATTGTTGAAATGTGATGTTTTAAACTATTTGAACACTGAAACACCTTTGCCATCTTGAATTCTGTGGATTAACCATCAACCTCTAATTTAATGCACCAAATTACTTTCTTTTCATAACCTCTCCTTCAAAAGTTATTTGTTTTTATATGGTTGTTCCATTTCTTGTTTTTTTTTTAATTTGGTCTTGTTTTTGTATTTCACATTCCAACTTGGTTGACAATCCCAGAAGTCTTTATAATTCTGTAAACCTGCCTATGAGCTATTGGAACTTTGGATCTGCAGACACTTTTAAATGTCCTAACTTCCCAAGGTTTGCTCCCCATGCTGAGCATTCGTCCTATTCATGTAGGGTTTTCCTGCCATATTGTGAGTGTCTAAAGATGGCAGCTGATGCACTTTTTTTCCAACTTTGTGGACTTCTTCACTGCATTTTCTGTTTTTTGCCTGGCACATTGAATTGCTTCACTTTTTTTTCTCACTTAAGAACATAAGAACATAAGAAATAGGAGCAGGAGTAGGCCAGCTAGCCCTTCGAGCCTGCCCCGCCGTTCAATAAGATCATGGCTGATCTGTCGTGGCTCAGTTCCACATTCCCGCCCTCTCCCCATAACACTTAATCCCCTCTCTCATCAAAACCCATCAACCCGCGTCTTAAAAATATTTAGCGAGGCAGCCTCCACCACTTCAACGGGCAGAGAATTCCAGAGATTCACCACCCTTTGAGTGAAGAAGTTCCTCCTCAACTCTGTTCTAAACCGCCCCCCCTTTATCTTGACGCTATGCCCCCTAGTCCTACTATCCTTTCTGAGTGGGAAGAGTCTCTCCACCTCTATCCTATCCATCCCATTCATCATCTTATACGTCTCAATGAGATCTCCCCTCATTCTTCTAAACTCTAACGAGTACAAGCCTAATCTATTCAGCCTCTCCTCATAGCTCAACCCCCTCAACTCCGGAATCAGCCTAGTAAACCTCCTCTGCACTCCCTCCAAGGCTAAAATATCCTTGTGTAAGTACGGCGCCCAAAACTGCACACAGTACTCCAGCTGCGGCCTCACCAATGCCCTATACAGCTGCAGCAAGACCTCCCTACTTTTATATTCAATCCCCCTCGCGATGAAAGCCAGCATCCCATTCGCCTTCCTGACCACCTGCTGCACCTGCAAGCTGGGTTTTTGCGACTCATGCACAAGGACCCCGAGGTCCCTCTGCACTGTCGCCTGCTGCAGTTTTTCTCCACGTAAGTAATAATCCTTCCTACCATTATTCCTACCAAAGTGGACCACCTCGCACTTACCAACATTAAATTCCATTTGCCATTTCCTGGCCCATTCGCCCAGCCTATCTAGATCCTTCTGTAGACTCTCCCCACCCTCCGCACAATTTGCCTTTCCACCAATTTTGGAGTCATCAGCAAATTTCGACACCCTACACTCGGTTCCCTCCTCCAGATCATCTATATAAATGGTAAATAGCTGAGGCCCCAGCACCGACCCCTGGGGCACTCCACTAGTCACCATCCGCCAATCCGAATAGCACCCATTGACCCCCACTCTCTGCCTCCTATTTGACAACCAGTCCTCTATCCACGCTAACACCCCACCCCCAACTCCGTGCCCCCTGACCTTCTGTAATAACCTCTTGTGAGGTACCTTGTCAAATGCCTTCTGAAAATCCAGGAAGACCACATCCACCGGCTCTCCTCTATCCACCGCCCTAGACACATCCTCATAGAACTCCAGTAAATTTGTCAGACACGACTTCCCTTTAAGGAAACCGTGCTGCGTCTGCTCTATCAAGCAGTTCCCCTCAAGATGCCTCGCAATTTCCTCCTTAATGACGGATTCTAACATTTTACCTACAACAGACGTTAAACTAACCGGCCTATAATTCCCCGCCTTTTGCCTGGCACCCTTCTTAAACAACGGCGTAACATTAGCCGTTTTCCAATCTTCCGGCACTTCCTCGGAATCCAGCGGAATTCACTTGCACAACTGCTCTGTTTAGCTTCCTAAGCTTGGCCACTCAGCATATTGTACTATCTTTTTGAGGGTTAAATCGTCCCTCATTTTCAAAAAAATTGATCAGATTTTGTTTAAGACTTCAACCATAATATGCTGATGTATTAATTCATCTCTGAGGATTCCATAGTCACAATTCTCAGTGAATCTGTACAGATCATTTATAAATGAGTTCATGGATTCACCTAGTTTTTGCCTCTTATTAAAGTTTGCTCGGTCAGTTATTAAATTCCTTCAAACACTGAAGTACAAATCAGATGCCTGGAAGATTTCCTCGTATGAGCTTGGAGCCTAATTGATGCCCTAACTTGCAATATAATTGTCTGCTATGCCCCCTGTTGCTTAAAGGACTGACCTGATATGTCTGTTCCTTCTTCTGGAAAATCTCTTCCTATAATTGTCACCTTGTTGAGCCTTTTGCAAGTCTTCAGCACTTCAGAACTGTTCTGGTAGTGCTTAGGTACTAACCCTAAGTTATGGATTCATTCAGTAGTTTGACTTGTATATTGTAATCTGTTTTAGTGCTGTCTATATCACATCAGGCTCTCCTGATGTGAACCTTTTACAGTCGTGCCCTTCATAAGAGCACTATTCACAGAGTATTGAAATTGGAATTATGTGAGGCAGTGGCCTCACCCCTCTGAGGAAGTTGAGACTGACTATCAATCAATAACATCGGAGCTCTATTTGTTTCCATTAGTTTTTGAGAGTCTCTATTATGTCCTGGATGCTTTAAGCTCTGGCTCCTAATTCACAACATTCCTACGCTATATGTGGTACAAATTAGGCAAAAATAATAATATTAGCAAATCTAATTAACATGTTTTGATATTCATTTAAAACTCTATTTCAAGAGATCTTACAGCATAAACAGAAGTGTAATAATATGCAAACAATTTTTGATAAATATATTTTGTTATATATTGCATTATATTCATGTGCAGCGATAACTCGAGCTAAATATTTAATGAGAAATTAATATTATTACATCATTAAGACAAATCTTATCAAGTACCAGCAAGAGAAATGATGCGGTTTAATTTAAAATGGTCTTAAATAGACCATGTTCACTATTGCTTTCCCAATTAGAGCATGGTTATAGCCTTGTCCAAATGATATACATGGTTTCCTCAACTGTAATTTCTTTTTGTTACTTTTCAGGGTAGTGTGTGTGGGTGGTGATGGGACTACAAGCGAAGTGGCCCATGGCTTACTCGTCCGAGCCCAAACTGATGCTGGGAGGGACATCGATTCCAACTTCATGCCTGTCAGAGCACCGCTTCCTCTCGGCATAATACCGGCAGGTGGGCTTAGAAAAATGCTGACTCATTTGGTTCTGCATCTGTCCTTACTCTGTTTATCACCCCTTCATAATTTAAGTCAAGCAGCAGCATTTAAATATGTATATGACCTATACGTATATGTATATATGAATATTTGTTGTATTCATACATGTATGTGAGTGTCTATACAAAGCAGGTATTTCAATCCAAAATAATTAAGTAGAAAGTTTTATTTTTATTAAATGAGGGAAGTATATCTCATGAGCCTTTTTTTACCATCTTGCCTGATCTTTAAATATATGTCGAATGATCATTAGGGCCCATAACTTCCTAGATCCCCAGCGTTGGATTTGGGGGTACCTCAAAGATGCTCTGGGGAATCCATCTTGGAAGTTCCCAGGCAAGGCTTTATGTGATAATTGCCCAGAAGCGATAAATTCCCCTGGACAATTGCAATTTGCTGGGAACCATTAATAAAGCAATTTAAATTGCTAAAGGGGTTCTGCCAGTGTAACGCTAATAGTTACTCTGAAGACATTAGAAAAAATAAAATCATTTCTAACTTCATGACTATTTTAAATACCCAGACCAATCCCCGCATGGGACACCCCCACACTACTGACGTCCTAAGGGTGTAGACACCCCCATCCCCTCGATCCAACCCCAAACATCTGGCATGACCATCCAATGCCTTACATCACCAAAACGGCCGACACCATCCCCTGAATCCCATCTACTTGCTTTAGGTGTGTCATTCTTTGCTGTGATAATTTTGGACTCCAACTCTGGACCCAGGACACACTGTGCTGCCTGGATCTCATCCTGCCCTAGTCAGGAAAGTCAGGTGAGATGGGCACTGAAGAAATTCAGTGCAGGGAAGTGGGTAGAGAGTGTCTTTCCGACACTGACTGCCAATCCGAAGAATAAATCACCAAAACTGTAGGTTTTAGATATGCATCAAATGTTCAGTGCAATAGGCAGATCATTATTATATTCAGTTATTGTGTATAGATTACACTGAAAACTCTTATTCAAGTTTAATATGTAATTGCAAAGAACTAAATTTTTAAGTACAGGTCTGTAAACATGAACTCATTAATCATTACAATATGATTTTGCTCTAAAGCATGTGTTGGTTTTCTAACACATTTTTTTCAAATCTATTCCACTGGCCTCTTAATTCATTTCTGTAGTGACAAAATAATGTAATTGTAGAATTCAATACTGTGAAGTTGCTTTAAGTAGAGATATTTTCTGTGAGATATCCTTTCACCGTTTCCACTTTTCCATTACCCCTCAGCCAAATTACTACCATAAAAATAACACTCAATTATAGGAAGTGATCTAAGAAAATGTGGCCCTGCTGCAACAAAATGTTAATGCACAACATGGACAGTTCTAAAATAGTTCTCGCAAATTATTATTAGCCGGAACTGGAGTTTTTAGCATAATCCACACAGGCTAGATAATATGGAAATAAAGCCTAATGAGATAATAAGAATACTTTCTGCTTGATTATTTTGTGTTTAAATACCTTGATTCAAAATGGTGGCTGCCAGTAATTTTCTTCAAGTTAATTTAATTTGAATATAAATTTGACAGTGGCAGGAGCCAAAAAAGCCAATCCTAAATCACTTCAAATGATTATATTTTCACGCTTCCTAAATGTCTAATTTGATACTAATCGGAAAAGCTGATGGATTGGTAATTAATCCAGTCTTGAAGGGAGAACAAATAACTTAATTTGACATAGCTGAAAACTATTTTGAAAATTGAAACAGAATGGAGGTGGGACAGCAAAATAAAAAGTAGCCTGCACGCCAGTCTGCCATTTCATTTCCCAACACTGATGACTTTCCTGAGAATGGGGCAGGGCAGGGTAGGTGGTGGAGAAGTGAAGTTGCCCGCCTTGTTAATTGGCCATGTTGAAATCATTGGGGACCTCGTTAAGTGCTTTTGACTTGCTGAGATTTTCGTGGGGGCGGGTGGCTTTGAAGCTGATCAGTTAGTTGCAACCTGATGTGAACAGAGGTAGTAGCATTGTAAGTTTGATACCAAAAAGTAAAAGTTTTGGATCACAACATCCTGAGCAGCAATAGAATTTCAAAAAACCATCTTTCTCTGCCCTATCCCATAACCCAGCTCCACAATAGTCCTAACCACTTAAAAGATGAAGATCTGCTTACTTTTTAAGACCACGGACACACAACAGCCATAGCAATGGGTGCCACTTCAGACCACATCGTGGTCCACTTCCCTGATGTTCTGCCTCCATCCCCCCCTCCCCCATGCCAACTCCAGCTGCCAACTGGATGATTAAAACTCCGAATCTGTAAAAATTATGCTTTATTGCAGGCTGGCATCAAGAACAGGTCTGAGACCTGGACTTGAACCTGATTCCTACCTCTAGTGGAAAACCAGGCCCCTGATGTTGGTTCTCCTGACCCAAAGGGGTGAGAACAGTTGATTCAGACTGCTTGAACTGTCAAAATTCATTTTAAGCATGATCTTATAATTTGATGCCTGCGGTAATGATAAATTGTAAACACTGTTTACCAAATGTAGACAGCTGTCGATGATGACTGAGGACAGTGCAAGTGGTAGGGAATGTAAATTAATTTCTTCTCTACATTTGATGTCGAAGTAATTGAAGTATAAGAATTGTATCTGTTATATTTATGTCTAGAGAAAAAGCTGACATCTCCAATATATCAAAAAGCTCTATTTCAAGAATGATGTACTTGGTAATTTTAAGTTCATTTTGCTTCATATCTATTAAATGGCAGTGACTGGACTGGGAGTCATCAGAAAGTTGTTTGGAGAAATTAATGGTGAGATTTTTAGATCCTGCTAAGTGCAGGAACAAAGGCAGGAAAGCGCTGAGAATGGCATTGCAGGCCAGTGTGCCAGTTTCCTACTGTAATTCCTGCTACTGGTGAGCTGGCCAAAGGCTGGTTCTAGAAACCTGCCCAATTCAACAGTTACACTAATTTTAAGTTTGTTAACAAGCTCACTGAGAGGTTGTAGAGTACCAATTTGGTACCTTGGTGGGGGTTCATAGGTTGCATTTGGGTCAGGACCATACAGGTGCATAGAATCATTGAATCATACAGTGCATGGAAGTGGTAAAAGGGAAACATAACTAAGATGGACAGTGAACCATTGACACAAAGGTGCCATTGTGCACAGCTTGTGGGGAGCGTGGCTCAAAACACACTTGGAAATTGCAGTGTCATCACCCTTATCAAAGGGACATGGGTGAAGGTAGAAGTAAGGTTTTCAGACATTAATTTTAGCTGAATGCAAGGAGGATAGTTGCTGGTAATGGGAACTTGAATTTTAGGTCTAGTGGCAATAAGGAACAACATCCTCTGCAGAAGAGGCAGAGCCTGAGACTTCAGGAGTGATGTGGGAGAAGGAAGACAATGGAGGCTACAGTCTCAGCAGTGGATCCATTTCCAAAAACAGTAGTGTTTTTGTAGTACTCCAACCTGTAGTGTTGGAGAGTCAGTGCTGAAGGACTCTACAACAGGTTGTCACAGAGATTTGTGCTCTCATAGAGCATCTCATACCTCACAGTTATGCGATGCACCTGGAGATCATTTCTTTTCATCACATTAGTCCTCCACCAATTTGTAAGTTTTATTTTAGATTGTTCCTTCTCTTTATTACTAATTTAAATCTTATGCTGCAATGATCTTATCCAGATGTTCCTCATAGAAACTTAGGGCTGGATTCTATGACCCTCAGTCTGCATGTTTTAGTCAGGGAAGCATGTAAAATATGTTGAGTACCCACCATCTTTGCACTCCTCCCCAACATATTTCTCATAATATGAGGATGGGTAAGTGGCCCAGTAAACTGCCCACCTTTTGGCCTATTGAGGCCGTTAACTATCCAATTAATTGACAATTGAGGACTTTAATCTACCTCCACTGCCATAAAATGCTGGCCAAAGTGCAAAGAACATTTTTGAAAGGGTGTCTTTGAAAAGGTGCTTAAGCAGAGGGGCACATCATTGAGAGGGCATGTCCTGTGTGCATCAGGATATCCCCCTCCTCAAGATGTCACCACCCTCCTCCATTGATCCCTGTCTGACCTTGAGAATGCCCCCAATCTCTGTTTGCGCCCCCCCCACCAACCCCCAGGTTCTGCGACCCTTCCCCATCTCAGAATCCTAGGACATACTTCTCTCTGGTAGCTATCACTCCTCCTTGTGCCTCCTTGCAGATTGGCATGTGTCCACCAGGGCTCTGGCCTGCCAGAGAGATTGGGGGAATTCTCAATTCACTTTCCTGCCCTTCCCCATAACCCTTGATTTCCTTACTGATCAAAACCTATCAATCTCAGCTTAAAATATATGCAGTGAATCTGCCCCCCACAGCTCTCTGTGGCAATGAGTTCCAAAGAGTCACAGCTCTGTGGGAAAATAAATTCTTCCTCATCTAGTCTTAAATTGATGCTCCTTTATTCTGAAACTATGCTCACTGGCCCTAGACTTCCTCGTGAGGCAAAACATCCTCTCAGCATTTACCCTGTCAGGCTGCTTAAGAATTATATATGCTTCAATGAGATCACCACTCATTCTTCTAAATTCCAATGGATAGAGTCTCAACCTGTTTAACCTTTCCTCATAAGTCAAGCCATCCCTCCATACTGAGGGTCATCCTAATTAACATTCTCTGAACTGCCTCCAATGAAATAATATCTTTTCTTAAATAAGGGGGCCAAAATTGCTCACCTGGAAAAGACCCCATACTTGCAGCTAGCTACGATCTAATCTCTCCCCTGTTGGTCCTACACAAAACCCTTGAACGCTTCATGCTTCGACATATATCCTCAATCGTAGAAGAAGTCCTTAATGTTGACCCAGCTGGTTTCTGCAAGGACCGCAGCATAGGGGAACAGCTTCTTGCCTTTGCACTGAAAACAGCTTTCAGAAAAACTTGAAGATAGGTGCTGTTTATGGCACCGTTTGGCACACTGGTCTCCTGAAGCTGTCATAGGTCCTCCCCTCCTAGGTGACTAAAAGCATTGGAACAATCAAAGGTTCAGAGTTCACCTTGGACAGGCAAAAAGTACATGGAAAAGACAAACCAATAAACTCCTGCAAAGTTCAGCGCTGAATCCAATCCTGTTCAACTTGTACACAAATGATCTTCCAAAAATTACCTCCAATTCATAGACTCAGCAGAGGCCTATCTGCACCCTACACAGCAGCACTGGAAGAAGCTGCTTGGTTTAGGGACTTTGCATTTGCTGAATAGAAGAAAAATACCTTCTGGACAGCAAATACATTTCGAAGAGATGAACAAGTGGATTATCTCCCAGTTGGTAGGTTTTCTGTAGTGTGGTCCTAAATTCCACTAATGTGAAACTGCCCACATTCATCCCAAAACCTTCATAGGAGTGCTGGAAAGCCTGAAAATGACAACTCTTGGCTTGTCATTTCTCATCTATCCTTTGAAAGATTGAACCATTAAGTATGAACCTTGCCTTTTATCAGTTTGTTCATGGGATGTGGACATTGCTGGCTAGACCAGTATTTATTACCCATCCTTAATTGCCTCTGAGAAGGTGGCAATGAGATTCCTCCTTGAACTGCTGCAGTCACAGAGTTCATAAGAAGGGGTTTCTAGCTCCTGACACTGCAAGATACCAAGGTTACAGCTATTTAGATGGTAGGAGCAGGCATCATGGGCACATAGGGCAGGAAGCTGTCCATTGCTTGGTGCAGGCTGGATAGAGGGAAGTAGTAAATGGAGTCAGTATTACTTCCACAAATTTAAAAGTTGAAATGTTGTGCTGGAAAATGTTCAAAATCCTCACAAATGTAACATAGGTGAATCAAGGTTTTCCTGCACACATTCTCTATCACTAACATAACCCTCACCTCTCTCCTATTCTTTTATACTTTTTTTCTCTTTCTCTTTGTACCTGGAAATCAGGGGATTTTAGTAATGTAGTGGACAATTTCCCCAAACACCCCATCAAAATCTACATCTAATTCTCATCATCACAGCATGTGTGCGCCTGTATGGGAAAAAGTGTCACTACTACCTGCAGGTTATCATAATAAGAGTCTGAGGCCACAGTAAGAGAAAGTAATGCAAATTCTGGATAGAATCCAAACAAGCCTGTAGGAAAAGGTGTTGTTGGAAGGCAGCAGCAGATTGGTGAAGGCAGAGTAAGGCTCATCAGAATTTCGTTCAGCTTCATATTCATTCTTAAAGCATTGCTATGCCTCTGTCACTTGGCAATTAGTTATTCAAGGGTCAAAGTCACCATCTATGCAACTGAACAAACTGCTATGTTTTTTACTTTGTACAGTGCTTTGCAGAAAGAGACCATCTATTCTGACAATCTTCTGGCACTTCCAAAGAATTAGTCACTGCTGGCTCCTGGATTTTGCATTGCTATCGCATCCTGACCAACTCTTCCATGGCATTTTAACTGAGATAGCACCAATGTAGGCATTCACTTGTGAGGAACTATGTAGCAAGTCAGAATGGTTGTCATTGAGTGAAGCACTGAGCAATTGGGTGATGGGAGTCTTCAGGTGGAAGAATGGAAGAGAATTGTTCCTCCAAAGAAGAGGGAGGGATGACCGTTTTCTTGTTTGAAGAACCAGGGATCTGATCATTTGGCAGCACAGATCTTGTGGGTGTGTTGGAGATGTTTTCCACACACATGATTAAGATCTTGATGAACAGGAGAAGCCAACTGCCACTTTCTGCAACACATTGTTAAGAGTTATTTAATGACCTGCAGTACATTGTAGAGATAATGAAAGTCTATGATGAAATATCTCTAGATATTTCTTCTAATATATTGGAAATGTGGATAGTTTATGAGATTGTTCCAGCCTCAACAAAAGAAAGCTTCTAAGAATATTAGTGACTTCCAGAGAAGCAGTCACTGCCATCAAAACTTGGATTGTCACAGGGCTTTCAAGAGCTGATTAGCACAATTTGGCTTTTGATGACAGCAACCAATAGCACTAGACTATAAGGAATAAGAAAATATCACTGTCTCGGCAACACTGCTGGAAGCTCAAAAACGTGAAACAGGCATCATTTCAGGGATCTAATGCTCTTGGAAAACAAAGCCACCAAGGCATTGCTCAACATCATCTCAACCAGGGAGTATTAATTGAAGTAATAAACTAGGAACTTGGACTAGTAAGTTAGCTAGCACAAAACGATTTATACTGCTAAGAAGAGGTCCCTGATAAATTGAGTGGCTTTTTTTCGAAGTAGATTTCTATCCCCATTTCCTAGAATGGAGTTTGATTGAAAGGGCTATCCATTTCTCATTGGCTTCACTTACATGGGGCAATAAATAATTCTGGTCGGTCTTGCAGTGACTGATGAATTTTTGAAACGGATGTGCAGGTGCAATTTTTGGATTGATTTGAAGACTTAAAGAACCTAATTGCTCATTTTTCCACCCCAAATCAGATGGTAACATATGAGATTTTGTGGTCTCTTAACTGTCAATTGCAGATTGTACCAGTCAAGTATCCTTCCCTCCTAGTAATTTTTCAGGTACTCCGCATTATTTAGTTTGATTCTTTTTATGAGTATAATATTTGAAGCAATCAAGTGCAAGTATGACATTCACTTATGGGAAATTTTGGGGAGATAAAGAGTAGCATAGTATGCATGCAAGACATGTTGTTGGTGTAAACAACAAAAATAAATTAATTACGGGAAAACTATCCCTGTCACTTGGAAGTGTTGCGGTGTCAGGATGTGCACTTGTGAGTATAATTTCCAATAAATGCTGATATGATTGTAATGACCACCTCAAATATTCCCAACATTTTTTTTTAAGATCTGTAGGAGTAAATTTGTTATCAAAGAGTGATATCTCTTTTTAACGTATATAATGAAGCATTGAACATAGGGTTCAGATGTTTAATTTAGGCTTAGTGTTATAGTAACTTCAAAATATTAACTGGTATGAATAATAAAGCTTAAATTTTTAATTTGCTTTCATAAATATTTTACTAGATTAAATTTGAATGCTTTTTATCTGCGTAACCTTTCTAAGTTATTCTGGTGGCATAAAGACATTCGAGGAGATAAGAATTAAGGCGCATTGTATTTTAGGCTAACACCAAATTAAACGCTTTCTGAAGCAACGTATGAAAATCCAGCACAAGAGTTTACATATTTCAGATCATGAACTTCAAAGCCTGCACACTTTTAGCTCATTGTGTAACTGCTTACTTAGCAATTATTTTGTGGGCAAAATGTTGCTTGGTTCTATTTTGACTGATAATTAAGAGAAATAACCAAGATTAAACTGTTAGTATTAACATAGTTTTTAGAAGAATTTCAGATATGCTTGAGTAGTAAGACATTACAACACATTTATCAGCTTGGATATGGGAGACATTAACAGCCTTATGAATATGCATGTGTCTGGTTAATTAAGTTAATTGTTCTGCAGAAGTGCTCACACTTCCAAGGACAATTTTTAAAACAATTTCTGCTTGATACAATCATTAGTCATGCTTTACCTGAACTGTTAAAACCTTTGTCTTCAATTTACCCTTATCATGATTTGAGTTGAGAAGTTGCTATCAAATGGGACAAAACGGATTGTTTCTTCCATTTTGAGAACAACTTATTTTTTGCTCCTTAACAAAATTGGTGCTATCAGGTTTTCTTTATAATGCATATATTAATTAATTTATCAGCACCCATGTTGAGTAGTGTCATTTTTGCTGTTCTGAGATTGTTCACAGTGGTTTGAATAGAAAATTAACTACCCATCTCTTCCCATGCTCAAGCTGTTCAATCTCTGTAACACAGTTGTGCAGCCTGTCCAGGTAGGACCAGCATTCAATATTTTTTCAAAATATGTGGCATATGGAGATTCCCTGAGAACTAAGATACTGACAAGTATCTGCAGAGTCATTTCATTAGGGCACAGAAAATCTGTGGGCAGGAAGATCACATCAGTCATGCAGCATTTTTAGTCATTGTGAATTCCCAATTCCTCCAGTGAAGCAGTCAGCCAAATTTGGGAATGTATAAATTACGGCACCTGAAATAAAATCTGCATGTGTTTTTTTAATGCCCTCATGCTTCTATCTTCCAAATTATAGAATTTATGTTGTTAATATTTTTAATTATTGTAAAGATCACAGGGAGAACCTAGGTTATATGATTAGAATAATGAAGAAAATATTTTAATGTTTATATTATCATTTCCTCTAAAGCCATATGAAGTAATACTTAAAGCTTTGTACAATTGTTAGTTGGCTGAATGTTTTGATGAATAGAAGATTTTCACAGAAGGAAAACATTTAACCCAAAACAGGTAGCAGAATGGTGTAGAACATTATAGCACACATTTAAGGCAATGCTGAATGATGAGGTAAATGTTTAAGAATGAAATCATCCCTTACGGTGAATTTTCAGTCTCAGTTGTTTTGCTGTGCAAAAGTCCTGGGCAAAGATGGAGGTTGAAAGTGGGTGAGCTGCTCACTACTACATTTTCTACTTGACTTCAAAGGTAAGTAATTTGAAGAATGTAAAGCAAATCCTACCGTGAAAATATCCCTAATATAGGTAGTTTTAAGCAGAACTGTCAAAATTTATTGAATATATTTTCTTACCGTCGAGTCTGGATTTAATGGGACTCTGGAATCCTGCCCTCCTACCTCCACTCCTCTGGCAAAAAAGGTGGGGGCAAGCCCGTGTCCACTTTGGCTTTGCAGGCACTTCGTACTTGGAGGGGCATTAATTGATTTAAGGTGGGACTTCCAGCCCCATCTCAGCAGCAAATCACACTCTGAGAGCTAAAGAGAGACCAAAGAGAAAGTCTTAGGAAGTCTGGCAGCATCTGAAAGAAGAGAATGAACTAATGTTTCGAGTCCAGATGACCCTTGTTACACTCTGAGAACTGCCAGCTAATTAAATGATTGGTAGGTCTCTGCTTCCAACAGCACCATTGAGATTAGTGGCTGCTGTTGAGACTACAACAGCCCTCAATGCTAAGGAGCCAGTGTGAAAAATAATTGGGGGACGGGGTAGACAGGTCAGACAGAGGAAAGGCACCGGGTGTGGTAGGGGTGAGCAGCACTCAGTGGATCAGTGGGGCATTTTAAGGAGATACACCCTCCCCATTATACTTCCTTGCCCTCAGTCTGCACAGACAGAGTTGCTGGGCTGAACAGTTGACAAAGATTTCCCTTATTGTTGGTTAAGTCCTCAAAGTGACAGGCTGAAGTAATGGCCATTTAAGGGCCTCAATGGGTCCACAAGCAGGTTAGCAACCTGACACCATCCTGGTGAAATTGCAGCTGGGGCAAGGAGACAACGGGCATCCATGACCTGTACAACTGCTGTAAAATTCAGACCTTGGAGATTTTCAGTGATATTTTTATTCCTGATCATTCTCAAGTAATGCATTCTTTCTTTATTTTAAAGGAAAAACTGCCTCCCATATTTATTTCTAATAACTGAGGTAAATCTTTACAAATACGCACTTGATGAAATGAAATCATAAACCATCTTTGTTAAATAGGTCCAGTTCTGTTCAGGCTAATGGACATTAAAAGTATTGGTCTTTACTGTATTAGTTCTACCAACTTTGAGCACCATGGAGGTTTATCAAAATGTTGATGCAAGCTTTGCAGGGTGGATTATATACTCCACAATGAAATAACAGGTATTGATTCCTTGTGCACGAATCACAAAAACCCAGTCTGCAGGTGCAGCAGGTGATCAAGAAGGCGAATGGAATGTTGGCCTTTATAGCGAGGGGGATAGAATATAAAAGCAGGGAGGTCTTGCTGCAACTGTACAGGGCACTGATGAGGCCGCAACTGGAGTACTGTGTGCAGTTTTGGCCACTGCATTTGCAAAAGGATATATTGGCCTTGGAGGGAGTACAGAGAAGGTTCACTAGACTGATACCGGAGATGGGGGGGTTAGCCTATGAAGAGTGATTGAATAGATTGGGACTGTATTCGTTGGAGTTTAGAAGGCTGAGGGGGGATCTTATAGAGACATATAAGATAATGAAGAGGCTAGATAGGGTAGAGGTAGAGAGATTCTTCCCGCTTAGAAAGGATAGCAGAACTAGAGGGGGCACAGCCTCAAAATAAGGGGGGGGGGGTGCAGTTTAGATCAGAGTTGAGGAGGAACTTCTTCACTCAAAGGGTGGTGAATCTCTGGAATTCTCTGCCCACTGAAGTGGTGGAGGCTACCTCGCTGAATATATTTAAGTCACGGGTAGCTAGGTTTCTGATAGACAAGGGAATTAAGGGTTATGGGGAGAAAGTGGGAAAGTGGAACTGATCCATTTCAGATCAGCCATGATCTTATTGAATGGTGGGGCAGGCTTGAAGGGTTGGATGACCTACTCCTGCTCCTATTTCTTATGTTCTTATGATTTTGTTTGTAAAACTTAACTATTTGTATTTGATTAAGAACGCCATATCCTGGGGTAAAGCTACCTTTTCTTCAATTGTCCATGTTTCCCTGAATGACTCGGTGTGTATTTTGCAGCCATATGCTGTATTATATAACCAGGCAGAAATGCAAGATCCCATTTCAATCCCATTTCGTGTTCTGTTGTTGATCTCAGATGGTGAACAATGAGGGGCATGAATTATCTTGCTGGCTTCTAAATCCTGCTGTAAGGCCGAAATATGGATTAGAAGCCTGTACTGTTTGTGCAACAGCTACTCATTATGATTTGCCCTGGAATGGTGGGTAGGTTCTTGAAGCTGGTGCTGGGCCAGTCAGAGTTTCAAGCTTGAAACAGTGGCTGAATGTGATAGTAAATAAAGGAAAGGGTGCTTCCAAAGTGGAGGCATCCAGTATCCAACTTTTTAAAATTTAAATTGAAAAATAGATTTTACAGCCAAAGGACAGAGTGGGCAGGATCGTCTATGGAGAGCCTCTAGGCCAGCCCAGAATGCTTGTAACTCAGTCTGCTACAAGGAGGCCACTCATTTTCAGCATGTTAAGTTAGCCGTTGATACTTCTGTGGACTTGGACTTGGAGAGCAACAGGAAAGTCCCATTCAGCTTCCTTCAATTGGCTATAAGTGGCAGTTGACTATTTGGATTTGCTACCACCCCATCTCATCGCTTCAAAAATGGCCTCAGGTGGAATGGAGTTGGGGAAGCAGCAAGCCAGCTAGTAATGCTACTTCTAATTTGCCCATCTGTACTCTGGCCCTTGAGTGGCCTAATAATCAAATCCATGGTGTTTATATAAGACAGCGTCAACCTTCAGTTTCTGATCCTTGAAGACCAAGTATCCTGTAGTATATTTTACTGGTATTCTGTATCCATCTAATTGTGCTTACCAGGCTATGTCCCTTTATCTTGAAAATATGATTTTGAATTTTCAACAAACTGGAAATTCTGAAGTTTGAAACAAAACAGAACCACGTATTTAAAAATGCAAGATCATCTTCCACGGTCAAAGTGAGAAAACAATCAACCTCAGGAATGTGAAAAGAAAAACATTTCCTATAATTTAGAAACCCATCCCTGTGCTTTAATATCCATATTTGTTTAAGGAAGAGACATTAAAGCAATGGCTACCACAGATAGACCTACTCATAACCCCTTGGAAATACAAAATATGTGGAATATTTCAAGGCCAGACTGTAGTCACTACAGAGAGATTGCAAGAAAGCTTCCAGTAAAGGAAACAGACTGAAAGCTGAGCTCTCCCCCCTTTTTCCTTTTGGAACAAGTGTATTACCTGGTTTGGAAGTCAACTTTACTAGAAATCTATCAGCAAACCAAGATCTCGGAATGATGCAACATCTTCTACATCAAACCACATCCGCAAAATCAGCTAATCCAAATCAGCCGCAATATTTAAGAATCATGCCTCAATGACAATCAAAGGACACTTAACCATATCCAAACATATGAATTAGGAGCAGGAGTAAGCCACTTGGCCGCTCAAGCTGGCTCTGTCAGTAAGATTATGGCTGATCTGATAGTAACCACAGCTCATTCCCACTTACCCCCGATAACCTTTCAGTCCCTTACTTATTAAGCATCTATCTGCCTCAGCATTAAAAATATTCAAAGACTCTGCTTCTATCTCCTTTTGAGGAAAAGAGTTCCAAAAACTCACGACCATATGAGACAAAAATTTCTCCTCATCTCTTTTAATTGAATGACTCCTTATTCTTAAATAGTCACTCCTAGCTCTAGATTCTTCTATAAGAGGAAAAATCCTTTCTGCATCAAGATTCCTCAGTGTCTTATATGTTTCACCTAATTTCAATTAAGTCCATTCTTTTACTGGAGTCCCTTATTACTGATACCTTTTGATTTGATTTACTATTGTTACATGTATTGGTATTCAGTGAGAATTGGTTATTTCTTGCGTGCTATACAGACAAAGCAAAGCTCATAGAGTACATAGGGGAGAAGGAAAGGAGAAGGTCCAGAATGTAGTGTTACAGTCATAGTTAGGTTACAGAAAAAAATCAATTTAATATAAAGGTAGGTCCATTCAAAAGTCTAATGGCGCCAATTCTTACAGATGCACAGGGAAAGCATTCTTTCTGGATGTATCACAGCTTGATAGGGCTCCTGCTTTGATCAAGACCACAAGAAACTGTAAAGAGATATAACTGCTAGACTGTGTCTACAGCAGGTGGTGAAGGAACCAACAAGAGGAGATAACATACTTGACCCTTTATCCTGACAAATCTACCAGCTGCAGATGCATTTATCCATGACAGTATCAGTAAGAGTGACCACTGCATAGTCCTTGTGGAGACGAAGTCCCACCTTCACGTTGAGAATAACCTCCATGGTGTTGTGTGGCACTATCACCATGCTAAACGGGACAGACTTCAAACCGATCTAGCAACCCAAGACTGTGCATCGATGTGGCACTGTGGGCCGTCAACAGCAGCAGAACTGTACTCCATAATCTGCAACCTCATGACCTGGCATATCCCCCAATCAATCATTACCATCAAGCCAGGGGATCAACTCTGGGGTTGAATGGTTATCAGGGGTATGTGGGAATGAGCTATTGTTACAATGGAGAGTGCAGGAGAGCATGCCAGGAGCAGTACCAGGCATACCTAAAAATAAATTGTCAATGAGGTGAAGATACCAAACAGAACTACTTGCGTGCCAAATGAAAAAACAGCAAGTGATAAACAGAGCTAATGGATCCCACAACTGATGGATCGGATCTAAGTTCTGCAGTTCTGCCACATCCAGTCGTGAATGGTGGTGGACAGTTCATTGGAGGAGGAAGCTCCACAAATATCCCCTGCCTCAATAATGGAGGAGCCCAGCACATCTGTGCAAAAGAATAAGGCTGAAACATTTGCAGCAATCTTCAGTGAGAAATGCTGAGTGGATGACCCATCTCAGCCTCCTCCGGTGGGCCCCAACATCTCAGATGCCAGTCTTCAGCCAATTCAATTCACTCCACGTGATATCAAGAAACAGTTGGAGGCACTGGATATTGCAAAGGCAGTAGGCCTTGATAACATTCCGCCAATACTACTGAAGACACATGCTCCAGAACTTGCCGCTCCTCTAGCCAAGCTCTTCCAGTACAGTTACAGCACTGGATCTACCCAACAATGTGGAAAATTGCCTAGGTATGTCCTGTACACAAAAAGCTGGGCAAATCCAACCCAGTCAATTACCGCCCAATTAGTCTACTCTCGATCATCAGTCAAGTGATGGAAGGGGTCATCAACAGTGTTATCAAGCAACACTTGCTCAGTGATGCCCAGTTTGGGTTTTGTCAGGGTCACTCCTGATCTCATTACAGCCTTGGTTCAAACATGGACAAAAAAGTTGAATTCCAGAGGTGAGGTGAGAGTGACAGCTCTTGACATCAAGGCCTCATTCGACTAAGTGTGGCATCAAGGAACCCTAACAAAACTGGAATCAATAGGTATCAGCTGTTTCATCAATAACCTCCCCTCCATCATAGGGTCAGAAGCGGAGATGTTCACCGATGATTGCACAATGCTCAGCACCATTCGCGACTCCTCAGGTACTGAAGCAATTCATGTTCAAATGCAACAAGATCTTGACAATATCCAGACTTGGGATGACAAGTGTCAAGTAACAATGGCGCCACACAAATGCCAGGCAATGACCATCACCAACAAGGGACACTCTAACCACTGCTCCTTGACATTCAATGGTATGACCATTACTGACTCCCCCACTATCAACATCCTTGGGTTACCGTTGACCAGAAACTCAACTGGACTCACCACATAAACACAATGGCTACAAGAACAGGTTAGAGGCTAGGAATATTGTGGTGAGTAACTCATCTGCTGACTCCCCAAAGCTTATCCACCATCTACATGTCACAAGTCAGGGGTGTGATGGAAGACTACCTCCCTTGCCTGGATGGGTGCAGTTTCAATAACATTCGAGAAAGCTTGACACCATCCAGGACAAAGCAGCCCGTTAGATTGGCACCACATCTACAAACATTCAATCCCTCCACCATTGACACTCAGTAATAGCAGTGTGTACTATCTACATAATGCACTGAAGCAATTCACCAAAGACCCTTAGACAGCACCTTCCAAACCCATGACTACTTCCATCTAGAAGAACAAGTGCAGCAGATACATGGGGACACCACCATCTGCAAGTTCTCCTCCAAGCCACTCATCATCCTGACTTGGAAAAATATCCTTCACAGTTACTGGGTCAAAATCCTGGAGTTTCCTCCCTAGTGGCACTGTGGGTCAACCCACAGCACATGGGCTGCAGTGATTCAGGAAGGCAGCTCACTACTAGCTTTTCAAGGGCAATTAGGAATGAGCAATAAATGCTGGCCAACCAGCGATGCCCATGTCTCACAAATTAATTTAAAATATCAGGGAAGAAGCTGTTTGTGAGTCGGTTGGTACATGATCTCAGACTTTTGTACCATTTTCCTGATGGAAGAAGGTGGAAGAGAGTATGATCGAGGTGCATGGGGTCCTTGCTTATGCTGGCTGCTTTTCCAAGGCAGTGTGAAATGTAGATAGAGTCAAAGGATGCTTTCTTTGGTGCATCTGTAAAAATTGGTGAGAGTTGTAGAAGACATACCAAATTACCTATGTGTAACATCACATTTTTATTTATTTTCTCAGCCTATGTCGTGAATCAAGAAAACCTTGTTTTATTGGTTCCTTATTACTCAATAGTTAAATACATTCTCATTTAGAAAAGGTATACCGTCATGAAAAGAAACATGAACCTTTGTAATGACCAACTGAGGAGGCTAAATATAGGGATGCCAGTTCAGTCTTCCTCATTTAATCATAACATTCCTGAAAACATAAACCAAAGAAACATGTATAAATGGAGTCTTTAGCAGTTGAATACTTTATACTTTTAACACTAAAGTGTACCATCTTACTATGCATTTGTCTTAAGCACCCAGACTGCTGCATTTTTGTGGAAGTACAAAATCCTATGTGCCCCTTCCCACCTTCAGATATGCTGATGGGGAATTGTAAAATTCATTCCAAATGAAAAGGATAATTGAAAAGACCAGCATTTATATTTGTGTTTCAGTTATTAAAACATAGTAAATGTTATATTTTTCAGGTTCCACTAACGTCTTAGCATTTTCTGTGCATGGAATTAAACATCCCGGTACTGCAGCAATGCATATCATCATGGGTATGTATTTCTTGCACTTCCTATGCTTTAAATCTCCATATATTATTGCCATTTAGGTAAGCACAGTGGTTAGGGTGGCACGGTAGCACAGTGGTTAACACTGCTGCTCCACAGCTCTATGGACATGGGTTCAATTCCCGGTTTGGGTCACTGTCTGTGTGGAGTTTGCACGTTCTCCTCGTGTCTGTATGGGTTTCCTCCCACAGTCCAAAGATGTGCATGTTAGGTTGATTAGCCATGCTAAGAAGTGCCCCTTAGAGTCTTGAGATGTGTAGGTTAGAGGGATTAATGGGTAAATGTGTAGAGATATGGGGGTATGGCCTGGGTGGGATTGTGGTCAGTGCAGACTTGATGGGCCAAGTGGCCTCCTTCTGCACTGTAAGGTTTCTATGTTTTCTATGATTCTATGATCAAAAAAAAATACAAGTGTAATTCCACAGTACTATTCACTAGCATCACCATGCATGAAGTCCTGGATTCTTCAGCTTACACTTTGCTGCAATTTTGAATTGCATGTAGATTCATAGAATCCCTACAGTGCAGAAGGAGGCCGTTTAGCCTAGCAAGCTTGAATCAACAATAATCCCACCCATGCCATATCTCTGTAAGCCCACATATTTATCCTGCTCATCACCCTGACACTAAGGGGCAAGTTTGGATGACCAATTAGCCTAATCCAACCTAATCTTTGCCAATAATTTGTCTTGATATTTATGTGCTACATAGGGATGGAACTCCCTACCTCCCTGCTGCGTGTTTCTCGATGCAGCAGGCAGCATGCCATTGGCTGGCGGCAGGATTTTCTGGTCCTGCTGCTGTCAATGGAATTTCCCATTGACTCCAAACCATTCTGCTGGAAAACCCACAGCGGGTAATGCCATCGGTGGAACAAGAAGATCACACCGGCATGAACAGCCAGAAAGTTCCAGCTTTTTTTTTTACCAAGGTTAGTCTTTCAGTCACTATGGCTGGAATTTCCTGTCTTCTTGTGAATTGCCATGGGTGGGACAGAAATTCTGACAGACAGCTAAAGATCTGTTGACTTCAGGTGCTAATTTGAGCAGGAATGGAATATCCTGGCCTATATCTCTTGATTTATGTTAAAAATAGGACAGGATTAGCAAATGATGAATTTAATAACCAGTACCTTTGTAAACAATGCATTATTTTGAACTATTATTTAAGAGAATAAAAATTTCCAAAATCACAGAACCAATGAGAGAAGCTATAATAATTGTATTCAATGTTTATATACCATTAATGGATCTGCAAAGAAACACTTTTTCATTCATTCTTTGGATGTCAGCATCACTGGTAGGCCAACCTTTATTGCCCATCCTTAATTCCCCTTGAGAAGCTAGTGGTGAGCTGCCTTTATGAACGGTTGCAGTCCATGTGGTATAGGCACATTCTCCTTGTGTCTGTATGGGTTTCCTCCCACAGTCCAAAGATGTGCGTGTTAGGTTGATTAGCTATGCTAAAAAGTGCCCGTTAGAATCCTGAGATGCATAGGTAAGAGGGATTAGCCTTAATAGCACAGTGCTATTAAGTGTACAAGTTCTGGGATTTTCACGCAATGAAAGTGAAGGAATAGTCAGTATGTTGTATGGTTTGGAGGTAAACTTCCAGGTAGTGATGTTCCCATGTGTTTGCTGTCCTTGTCCTTCTAGATGATTGTGGGTTTAGAAGGTGCTGTCTGAGAAGCCTTGTGAGTGCCTGTATTTCATCTTGTCAATGGTACACGCTCCTGTCACTGTGTGTCAGTGTTAGAGGGAGTGGATGTTTGTGGATCGGGTGCCAATCAGCAACTGTTTTGCCTTGGATGCTGTTAAGCTTCTTGAGTGCGTTGGAGCTGCACATGTCAAGGCATGTAAAGAGTATTGCATCACACTCTTGACTTGTGCCTTATAGATGATGACAGGATTTGGGTACTAAGGAGGCGAGTCACTCGCCACAGGATTCCTAGCCTCTGACTGGCTCTTGTATTTATATGGCTAGTCCAATTCAATTTTTGATCAATGGTAACCCCCAATATGTTGATAGTAGAGGATTTGGTGATGGTAATGCTACTAAATGTCAAGGGGCATTGGTTAAACTCTCTCTAGTTGGAGTTGGTCAATGTCTAGCACTTATATGACACATGTTACTTACTACTTGTCACCCCAAGCCTGGATATTGTCCATGTCGCAGAGTCGCTGAGCGGAAACTGATAGCCAAGTTCCGCACACATAAGGATGGCCTCAATCAGGATCTTGGGTTCATGTCACACTATCTGTAACCCCCATGACTTGCCTGGGCGTGCAACATCTCACTGTCCTGTCTGGAGGCAGTACACATCTCTTTAACCTATACTTAATGCTACCTCCACTCACATTGTCTGCACCTTTAAGAATTGATTAGCTGTTAAGACTCGCATTCTAATCAGTATTCTGTAAACTGCGTGTGCCTTTATATGCTCTGTTTGAAACCAGAACTCTCCACTCAGCTGACAAAGGGGCAAACCCTGAAAGCTTGTGGGTTGACTAACAAATAAACTTGTTGGACTTTAACTTGGTATTGTGACACTTCTTACTGTGTTTACCCCAGTCCAACGTCAGCATCTCCACATCATTGCTACATTTGGACGTAGACTGCTTCAGTATCCAAGGAGTCATGAATGCTGCTGAACATGGTGCAATCATCAGCGAACATCCCTACTTTCATTCTTATGGTTCCCTAGCAGTGGGCTTGAAGTTGAGGGGGAGCATTCATAAAATGCACTGCTTTGCTTCCCCCCCCCACACCGCCCCTACAACCTTTCTCCCATTTTACGGTGTGGGTGCAAAGTGCATCAGCCAGCCCGCCAGTCCTTGGGCCGCTTAAATGCCTTATCTGTCTGCCACTATTTTACTGATTGCAGGGGAAGGTCCATAACCAGGTGGATAGCTTTTAATTGATGAGCTGCTGTCAGGAAAGGGGGAAGAAAACCTCTTTTTGAAGTGCCCTGTGCCCCTTGGCTGTACCACCCCACCCCCAGCAAGATCATACTCCCCCTATCAAAGCCAGCCAGGCCTCACCGATTTCACCATCATCCTCTTTGGGGACTGCCTGTAGCAGCAGACGTGACCACTGATTGAACCTGATGCTACTGGGCCTGGAGCTGCCAACAAATCAGATTCCTCTCACCACCTTTAATACCCTTGCTCCCAATTAAGCCATTGCACACTCTCTACTTATTTATCCTGCTATACTTCAACCTTTTCTTTGATCAATGGGGCTTCATTGGGAACTCTGCAGGGGATGTACTAACATTTTGATGTCTTATTGGCTAAATTGATAGGGATGCAGATTTGAACATCTTTGGTAGAGAACTGTGTGATCCATTATCAATTCTGCCTGGATCACGTACAGCATTACCGAGCTTTACTCCATCTCCATTATAAAAACTGTCTACTTTTCAAAGATTATTCAGGAATACAAAGATAATACCCAGCTTCTAGTTTCCACCATAAATCAATCTCTTAAACCACCCTCCCCATCCTCCTCCACCTTCACTTCTAACAGTAAGGATAGAGGTGCTCATGGATTTCCTCGTTACAAAGATCAAGACCATCTGTTCACCAGCTTCCCTCTTTTCCCCTGGTTTATCAGGAGAAACCTGTAAGATTCCACTGAACTGGTGTTTGCTCTAATTTTCATTTGCATTGCACAGCAGATGCGCATGCACACATAATGGGAAAGTTGCATGTGTGCAGCCTGTTTTTTTCTCTGCCAGACATATTCTCAATTGCAGTACAAGAGAAGACAGGAAACTACAAGCCAGATATCCTGTCATCAGTTATTGGGAAAGTGCAGGATTATATTATTAAGGAAGTCTTAACAATGCGTTTGGAAAAGTATAGTATATTTAGAACAAATCAAAAATGGTTTTGCTATTTTGGGGACAAATTTATTTGTGTTTTTTCGGGGTGCAACTAGTAGGGTTGATAAAGGGGAACCAGTAGAAGCAGTATATTTCCATTTATGAAAGGCATTCGATAAGGTGCCACACAGAAGGTTAATACACAAGATAAAGGCTCGTGGAGTTTGAGGCAGTTTATTAGCATGGATAGAGAATTAGTTAACAGACAGGAAGATAGAGATCAAACAGTCTTTTCATGTCAGTAACTGTTGCTAATGGAGTAGTATAAGGATCAGTGCTGCAAACTGAGCTGTTTACAATTTATTTAAATGTCTTAGATAAAGATACAGAGTAATGTAATTAAGCTTGCTGATGATACAAAGCTACGTGCAAATGCAAACTGCGAGGAGGACACAAAGAGGCTTCAAAGAGATACAGACAGGTTAAGTGAGCAAGTAGCAAGGTTGGTGATAGAGTATAATGTGGCTAAATATGAGGTTATTCATGGGTCTTAAGAATAGAAAAGCAGAATATTAAAAGGTGTGAAAATGTTGATGTTCAGAGGAGCTTGATTGTGCTCATACAAGAAACATAAAAAGTTGGCATGTAGGTGTTGCAAGCAATTAGCAAAAACAAATGGAATATTAGCCTTATTGCATGGGGACTGGAGTACAAGAATAAAGAAGTCTTACTAGAATTGTGTAGAGCGTTGGTGAGACCACACTTAGAATCCTGTCTCCAATTTTGGTTTCCATATTTAAGGGAGAATAATTGCATTGGAGGCAATGCAGTGAAAGTTCACTAGATTGATCCCAGGGAACTGACTATAATAACCCACTTTAGACCAAGCAAATGGTTTAGAAATCCTTAGGATAACTCCTCATGTTTGCGATGAATGGGCTTAAATCTTGCCATGGACACGTGAAACATGATCCGGGTCTTCTTGTGTCAAAAATCCACCTCCAAGGAGAAACTGTGCTTAAAATTCAGATTTTCATGGGGGTGAGTTCTTTCTTGATATGGAAGGCAGGGTTGCCTGTCCACTGAGAATGAGTGGGCTGGAATAGAGGTGAGTCAGATGAAATGTGGGGCTCATTCGAACACTCCAGGACAGCTGTCACTGAGGCTACTGTTTGTCTTGAAAGAGCTTGTTCCAAAGTCTTCCACTGCAACAAAGAAAAGCAAAATGTCACGGGAGCTGGAAGTTTGGCTCTTGGGGCATGGCAGATCCTCCTTTCATTGATACAAACCTGGATCTAATGTTGGAAGCCATGAGGGAGAAATTGGAGGTCCTTAACCCGAAACATGGCAGCAGTTGGCCAGGTACAGCAGGGTCACCTCCAAGACAATCATCATCTAACTTTCCTCCTCTTCTGCTCCTCTCTCATTCCTCCTCCTCCTCCACTGATGAATGCCCTCTAGTCCCTGCAAGGCTGTACCTGTCATTAAATGGAGGCACTATCCAGCTCTGGCAAAGAGGACGGCAGAGATCAGTGAGATGCAGTAGTTCTTGAGATACAGCAAAGATTCGCAGCTGGTCTGTGGAATGAGCTAAAAACGAGGATGTTCATGGCCTCAGTGATTTTAACAGCTACTGGCAGGGCATAGCAACCAGTGCTACAAAGTCTTTGGTGACAAGACCACAAGATGTAAGCGTCCATCCGCCTGGAGAGTGATATTCTTCTGTGGCATTGGTTCTCAATCACCTCCAAGTGATTCCATTTTCTGTGGTCAATCCTGTGTTGAGCTCAATTGCCTTCTTGCCTTTCTTCATTCTCCTATGTCCTTCCGATGCCTGGTGTTTGCCCTTCCTGCAGAGGGTGCTGTCCCTCATTGTCACTGGACCCAAATTCTGACAGCACCCCTACTGCTAGCTGGAGCCTTCCTTCTGGCTGGATGGTTGCCCAATTCTCCTTGCCCTCTGCTGTTTTGGGGTTGCTAACACTGTTCAATCAAAGCTTGGGCACTCTTTCTGCCACTTATGGAGCATCAGGGCACCCTGTTACCAAATGCCCAGTTTTTGTTTGCCCTACTGACCACCAGGATGATGCCAAGAGAGGCTGCCTCTTTCATATGCTTGCCTTCAGCTGGTGAGTTTCAGCCATTTAAAAATGTAAGCCACACCCAATGTTGCCAAGCTTTTTATAATGATTGAATTGACCTTAATTTGGAGGAGAGTGGATTTCCCATCTGGCCTTCCCTCCCCACCGTACCTTGAAACTGACAATGACCCACACCCCACAGTGGTACTTTCAAGGAAACCTGCCTGTTTTTCACTTTGAAGACTCCAAAAATTCAGCTCAATACCTCTACTTATAAAACCAATGATCACAAAAGCCTGTTTAACAGGCTTCTCAACTTGCTCAGCCCCTTTCAAAGTCTGCAATCCACACCCAGCTTTCTCTATATCCCTGGTGGAGTGGAGGCGGGGGAGGGTGACGACATCTGGTTGGCTAAAGATAGTAACATTTAAGGTACAGAATATACTTAGTATTGATGCACCAGATCCTGCTATACTTACCTGGCAGGGGTGAACATAAGAACATAAGAAATAGGAGCAGGAGTAGGCCATCTAGCCTTTTGAGCCTGCCCCGCCGTTCAGTAAGATCCTGGCTGATCTGAAGTAGATCAGTTCCACTTTCCAGCTTTCTCCCCATAACCCTTAATCCCCTTGCCTACCAAAAACCTATCTACCCGTGTCTTAAATATATTTAGCGAGGTAGCCTCCACCACTTCAACGGGCAGTGAATTCCAGAGATTCACCACCCTTTGAGTGAAGAAGTTCCTCCTCAACCCCGTCCTAAACTGCCCCCCCCCCCTTTATCTTGAGGCTGTGCCCTCTAGTCCTTCTGTCCTTTCTGAGCGCGAAAAATCTCTCTACCTCTACCCTATCCATCCCCTTCATCATCTTATACGTCTCTATAAGATCCCCCCTCATCCTTCTAAACTCCAACGAGTACAAGCCCAGTCTATTCAGCCTCTCTTCATAGTTCAACCCCCTCAACTCCGGTATCAGCCTAGTGAACCTCCTCTGCACTCCCTCCAAGGCCAAAATATCCTTGCGCGAGTGCGACGACTAAAACTGCACACAGTACTCCAGCTGCGGCCTCACCAGTGCCCTGTACAGTTGCAGCAAGACCTCCCTGCTTTTATATTCTATCCCCCTCGCTATGAAGGCCAGCATCCCATTTGCCTTCCTGATCACCTGCTGCACCTGTAGGCTGGGTTTTTGCGACTCATGCGCAAGGACCCCCAGGTCCCTCTGCACCGTAGCATGCTGCAGCTTTTCGCACTTTAAATAGTAATCCCTCCTACTATTATTCCTACCAAAGTGGATAACCTCACACTTGCTAACATTGTACTCCATCTACCAGGTCCTCGTCCACTCGCTTAGCCTTCTAGATCCCTCTGCAGACTTTCCACACCCTCCGCACAATTTGCTTTTCCAATTATCTTCGTGTCATCAGCAAATTTCGACACCCTACACTCAGCCCCCTTCTCCAGATCATCTATATAAATGGTAAATAGCTGAGGCCCCAGCACTGATCCCTGGGGCACTCCACTAGTCACCAACCGCCAATCTGAATAGCACCCATTGATACCAACTCTCTGCCTCCTATTAGACAGCCAATCCTCTATCCACGCTAACACCCTACCCCCAACTCCATGCCCCCTAACCTTCTGTAGCAATCTTTTGTGCGGCACCTTATCAAACGCCTTCTGAAAATCGAGAAACACCACATCCACCAGTTCCCCTCTGTCCACTGCACTAGACACATCCTCATAGAATTCCAATAAATTCGTCAGACACGACTTCCCCTTAATGAATCCGTGCTGCGTCTGCTCTATCAAACAATTCTTCTCAAGGTGCCTCGCTATTTCTTCTTTGACGACAGATTCAAGCATTTTTCCTACAACAGACGTTAAACTAACCGGCCTATAATTCCCTGCCTTTTGCCTGCTACCCTTTTTAAACAGCGGCGTAACATTAGCCGTTTTCCAATCTTCTGGCACTTCCCCGGAATCCAGCGAGGTTTGGAAAATAATCACTAAGGCCCGGAATCCAGCGAGGTTTGGAAAATAATCACTAAGATCATGGTGAAACCATGATCAAGCAGGTGGTTCGCCCAGGATGAGGCTAGCCCATTGCACTTGGGGTGTGCTGATGCCTGCGATGTTCCCAAATGCAGGATACTTGACTGCAAAATTTGGAACTGGGGCAGTCTTCTGGAGGTTTACAGAGGTCGCGGGTAAGTTCAAAGGGCAGAATGAAGAGCATCCTGTGGGTAACAGGCAGAGAAGAAGGTCTACTCCAAACAGTTCTGCGTTGCTGAGGAAACAAGTGTCAGAGAAGCTCCTCTGTGTTGCTATGGGTTGGGGCTCAGGGAAGTCGTGGAGCACGGATTACTTTGTGCGCTGAGGAGTTAGGGACTCCAGGAAACCTAAAAGCAGTTGTTGGCAGCAACAAAGAACAAAGAAAATTACAGCACAGGAACAGGCTCTTCGGCCCTCCAAGTCTACACCGACCATGCTGCCCATCTGAACTAAAATCCCCTACTCTTCCGGGGACCATATCCCTGTATTCCCATCCTGTTCATGTATTTGTCAAGACGCCCCTTAAAAGTCACTATCGCAATTGCTTCCAAAACCTCCCCCAGCAGTGAGTTCCAGGCATCTGCCACCCTTTGTGTGAAAAGTCTTGCCTTGTACATCTCCTTTAAACCTTGTCACTCAAACCTTTGCCCTCCTCCCTAGTAATCGACTCTTCCACCCCTGGGAAAAAGCTTCTGACTATCCACTCTGTCCATGCCCCTGATAGACTTCTATCAGGTTGCCCCTCAACCTCCCTCATTTCAGTGAGAATAAACCAAGTTTCTCCAACCTCTCCTCACAGCTAATGCTCTCCGTATCAGGCATCATCCAGGTAAATCCTTTCTGTACCCTTTCCAAAGCCTCTACATCCTTCTGATAGAGTGGCAACCAGAATTGAACACTATACTCCAAGTGCAGCCGAACTAAGGTTCTATAAAGCTGCATCATGACTCGCCAACTTTTAAACTCAGTGCTCTGGCCAATGAAGGCAAGCATGCCGTATGCCTTCTTGACTACCTTCTCTACCTGCGTTGCCACTTTCAGTGAGTTGTGTATCTATATACCCACATCCTTCTACCTATCCATACCCTCAAGCATTCTCCCATTTACTATTTCTTATCTGTATTAGACTTTCCAAGATGTATTACCTCACATTTATCCAGATTAAACGCCAAGTCTCCAACCAATCTATATCCTGCTGTATCCCCTGGTGGAAGCTAAGACTGTAGACTTAGTCCCATAGAAGCTGGGACTGTACCGATGTTTAGATGCTGGAAAATAGCCTGGCCATCATGGGGTTGGAGTATTGGTTGTAGATGGGCTTAAAAAAAAGCCCCTAGAAGCAGATTTGAGAGAGAACTGGAATAATGTGCTTTTTGGGTGAGGATTGCACTTGGGAGGAGTAGAGCTGCTTTGTGCTGGGGACCAGACTGCTCTTGGAAGAAGAGGAGCTGAAACCCTTTGTGAGGACGATAGAGGTTTTAAAGGATTTTTGTGGGTCAGAACTTATTTGGGTGGGTTGTCTTGGAGAACCTGTCTTGATCGTGTCTGCCATTTAATATGCATTTTGTGGTCTCTTAGGGGAAACTCCCTGTGAAGACTGACAGTGGCAGAGGGGCACTTGGGCATAGCACTTAACTCTCTACCTGCACCACCACCATCTGCCCACCCCCCCCTCCCTGCCCTCCCTTCCTCCCCCTCACCCCTCCAGCCCTGAGTTCAGGGTGCCAGGTCAGGGAGTCACTGCTGGGATGCAAGGGTAAAGCACTACCAAGGAGCAGGGAATGAGGGGACCCCATCTCGGTAAGTTGCTCTTGTGAGGGGAGGAGAGTCAGGTCACCCATATGCTTGCTTAGGGGAGGGAAGGGACGACTGTCTCTCAACGCTGAAATCGGGGTCCCCTTTCTGAATGGCACTCTTAATTTCTGTAAAGCTGAGCTGACTGACGTGTCTTGCAGTGTGAATATTTTTAAATGCTTACGGTGGAAGAATTATACCTGACCGGTGCTGCCCTGTCCCTCTTTCAGTCTCTTTGTTGATATCTCCTTTTGGTTTGATGATGTTTAATATTTTGTTGTGAAGTTTGTTGATTTAATACTGCTACATTTCTGTCTCATTTAGATTTAATGATATACAATGACTTTGCTGTCTCTAAATTTTAAACCACTTTTTATTCCTGGTTTCCTCTTGTGCTTTAGGTAACCTCCAGGAAGTGGATGTTTGCAGCTTTAATAGTCATCACAGGCTGCTTCAATTTGGTTTCTCAGCCATGTTTGGCTTTGGTGGGAGAACCCTGGCCTTAGCAGAAAAGCATCGTTGGATGCCTTCCAACCAGCGGAAAGAGTTTGCTGTTATCAAAACACTGACAAATCTCAAGTAAGACGGAGTTTTTGGTGTCCAACATGTCTGCTGTCCTCTACTCAATATAGAAATAAATAAAATAAATTCTTCTTTCCTTCACCTCCAGGTTAGTTCTATCTACTAATAAAGTTAGCCCCTTTGAAAGTTATTATGTATCAAATTGATTTCATCTAAGAATAAGAATTGAACATTGTCTGGGGGTTTAATTTCAACAAACAAATTTTTGATGTAATACTTAAATGTGTTTCATGCATTTAGGTCGGAGGCCTGTGAATTGTCATTTCTCCCAACAGAAAATGCTCATGTGGCATATCAGAAGGGCAAAAGGTAAGTGATGAATAGTTCAACTTGCTTACTAACTTTTTAAGCTTCAGTTAGCCAAATTCTTTCAGATAACATTTCCTGTTAACATGATATTCCAATAAGCCAAGTGAACTATTAGTCCATTCCGAGGCAAGGTCATCCACAAACAAGATTAAATGAGATCCCAGGCCAGAATATGAGCTAGGCAATGGGGAGTGAAAAGGAATGTGGTGGGGACCATTATAGTCGGGGGTAGATGCTGTTCTCAGCAACTATGATTGGGCCTTTGAAAGGTGGCTTTTTATCTATCTCTTCACAAATATAGAACTTGAGTGGGGGAGGAGGATAAATTACTGTGAACCAAGTAGAAACCAAGGACATAGGTAGAATGAGGACTGAGGTTCTGTTGAGGAACTTTGAGGAACAGAGTTCAAATTAATATGCAGAACCTCAAAGATAATCTCTGGAATACTACCTGAGCCAAGCACAAATTGGCATTGTATCAAACAGATCAGAGAATTAAATGACATGTCTGAATGAATGGCATGGAATTTGAGAGTTTTGATGCATCAGGGACTGGAACTAATACTGGGAAAAGAGTGAGCTGTTCTGTTGGGATATGCTTCACTGAAATCAATTGGCACCTGGCAAATCAAATAACTGGGCAGGTAGATAGCACTTTACGTAAAAAGAGGAGGTTTCAGGTGAGAGAATATTTAGATATCTAAAGAGAGGAGTCAAGGCCCTAGAGGTGACGAAGGGGCTAACCCGAAAGCTTGCGAGTATATTATCAAATAAATAGGTTGGACTAAAACCTGGTGTTGTCAGACTTTTTACTGTGTTTACGCCAGTCCAATGCCAGCATACCCACATCATGGTCATTTCAGAGACATGATTGCATGGTGACTAAAGTTGTGAAGTAAAATATTCCGGGATACTCAATATTTTGAAAATAAAGATTAAATGGAAAGATTTTTATAGTTGTTGGGTGAGTGCATGGGTGTTGGGTTGCGGGGGGGAGGGAGGTTGGTGGGGGGGGTGGCGAGGGTGGAGGTAGAGGTGTAGTCATCATAACAAAGAATGACAAAAGCGAGGAACGCTTTTGGCCCAGAAAAACAGGATGCATAAAAGTTTGATTGACAATCTGATATTAAGGGGCAGAAGACACTGGTGGAGCTAGTTTATAGCCCACACCCCAGTAGTAGCTATACTGTTGGACAGACTATTAATCGAGAAATAAGAGGAGCTTTAACAAAAATAATACATTAATTGTGAGGGTTTTTAATCTTTGTATAAATTGGACAAATCAAATGGACAAAGTCATTGGAGAACAATTTGTGGATGCATTCAAGCCAGATTCCAAAAAGAGTGCATAAGAACTTAACTGGGAAATCAATCAAGACAGGCTATCTTAAATCTTGTTTTCTGTACTGAAACAGAGTTAATTATTCTCATAGTAAGGAATCATCTTGGCAAGAGTGATCAAAGTATTTAGAATTACACATTCAATTCGAAAGTGATATACATAACTTCAAAAAGCCAATTACACAGGGATAAGGGGAAGGTTGGCTGAGATTGAGAAAACACATATTGGTAGATAAACAATGCAAACCGTTTTTTAAAAAGTCAATATTCTGAATAAATTTATTCAATAAGTTCAATACATATATTTGCTTGAAAAATAAAAATTTCACAAGAAATGTGATCTGTCTATAGCTAACTAAAGAGATATTTGATTAAAGAAGAGGAGAGTTATTCTGCAGGCTTCCTAGCTCCGATCACAAATCATAATGACCTGGAGAATTAGGCATTGCCACAAAAATGGATTTTGCGCCGGATGTCAAACCTGTCGCGATGTTCTCAGCCACTTCGCTGACCCCGATCAGGTTCCTGTACTGTAAATACAATAAGCAGATTATAGCCCATTCAAAAAGCTCTTGCTATTCACCTGCATGCCCAGCGGGATCTGCACCAGGCAGGTTTTTGTCCAGGTCCTCACAAGCAAGGAACTGGTGTGTTGGATCCAGAGGGTTGATGAAGCACAACCAACTCCTCAGCAATGGTAGATATCCACTTTTTTTTTGAGGGAGAGGGAGGGGCCCGTCTCTGAGCATGGAGATTGGGTCGCTATTTAAAAATGGCAGCCCAGTCTCGGAACAGCAGCGCTGCTGGCAGCTTCTCCGCAATGCATAAATTAGCATCTTTCAGTTGGGAGAATCCTACCTGATAGATGCTCCAGATTCCCCACTGGCATGGGCATTAATCCAATTTGGGAGAATCATGGCCATAATGTTGCCAAGAAAAGTAACAAGCCTGAGCATTGGGTCAATTTTAGGAACTAGCAGAGGAAAACCAAAAATTGATAATGAGGAGAAAATAAAATGAGAGTGAACTAGTAATATAAAAATGGATTGTTAGAGCTTCTAAAAATATGTAAAAAGGAAGAAAATAGTGGAAGTAAATGTAGCTCTGTTAGAGGATGAGACAGGAAAAGCCATAATTGGGCTTAAGGAAAGGATTAGACAAATATTTTGTGTCTGTCTTGTGACACAAAACACATAAGAATGAGAAATGATGGGACTGATCACACTCAACAATGGTACTGTGTTTGACTATCAAGGTTTAGATTCTTGTTGATGGTCATTGCCCATGTTCTTTTGAAAGATGTTGCATTATAACTCAACAAATTATATTGGTATTCTGTATTGTGATGTGGCAAAGGATAGGGCAATAGTATAGGCAGGGTTCCAAGGCACAGCATAGCTACCCAGAAATCCAAGTCCAATTAATAGAAAAATTTATTAATTACCCACAGAAAGGCACGTAGCCAAATTCATAGTCATGAAAATGGAAAGGGTTCCACTTAGCGAGGAGCGGTTCTAGTACTTAGTCAAATTCCAAATTGGGTTGATGCCATCATTTGAATGCTAAACCGATGTGGTGGAGCAGCGAGTATCTATGATGGCATTCTGGATTTCACATCTATCTGTACTCCGGAATTTTCTATTGCCATTGGATTTCCTCCATACTAACAGACCTTCCAATGAAGTCTTAATTTGATGTCAATTATTCAGTCGAAGTCACTGATAAATGAATGGGTCACAAGTGGCACTACTTTGTTGGTGGAGAATTATGAATGAAGTTGAATCAAAGAAATAAAAGTATTTTGTGAAGAAACAGAACTCATATCTCCTTTACAGCTACCGTGAGGCTCAAACAACTGGTAGCCTTACCATTAGTCTAATCACAAATTGGAGGTTATTTTATATTGCTTACAGAATGGATTTGCTTTTGATATTGATAAGTTTCTTATTTTCCAATTTGTTTTAGAAATGAAGATGAAATGAATGCGATTGAACAATGTAGTGAGTACTGAATGTTAGCTGCAACATGAAAGCAAATGGAGTCCGTGGGTGAAATTTTACCATTTTTTGCACTAAGTGCTAACTGGGGTGAGAAAACAACATGCAGATCGCCAGATAATCCAGTGCTTGGTGCAAAGAAAAATGAAAGTATGGCCCATGCTGCCAGGGCAGGGCCAGGTAAATCCAGCAATGTCAGGAATCCTGATAACAAAAAATGATGAAGCCTACCCACCATGCACAAGGAGACCCACCCCCAACACACAGACGGGCTCCTCCCCACAAACACAGAAATCTTCCTCACCTTGGAGCTCCCCAGAGGGGCCCCTCCCTTCTCCATTCACCCCCCTCAACCTGGAGGCAAATACCAAGTTAGTGCCCTGGCATGCCCCTCTCCCCTGGGTCTATACTTACCTGTGCCCTCCCGTGGGTTCCTTTCACCTGGTTCCTGTTTTTAATAGACAGTTGTAAACAAAATGCCACGTTGGCAAGTGGACAGTTCCTAATGTGGGGGCCTGGATTTAAATTATATTTAAATGTATTGAATTAAGGTTCCCAAACTTCCTGGGTGAAAAACTCATTACATCACTGGCGGGGAAGTGGAGAAAATTGGTAAATGAGGTCTTGCCAGTGAGATTCTTGTTTTCCAGCTCTTGCAGAATTTTGCACCCGTGCCACCATTTATGCTTGTGGTGAACTTGAGCGCAAAATTCCTCCAGTGAATTTGCAATGCAACTTGGCAGTATACTTCTTGGTAGTATACTTCTGCAGCAATGTTTATTTGTTGTGTGTTGCAGATGATGAAGATAAATGGCAAACCATGCAAGGACATTTCCTCAATATTAGCATTATGGCAATTCCATGTATTTGTTCGATGGCACCAAGAGGCCTTGCACCTAATACTAGGTCAGTGGATTTAAATTAATAGACCGGTACCTGAAATACCTGTCTTCCCTCTGAGCTTTCGGATTCATTCCCAGAAATGTGTATTGTGATGTAGATAAGAACATAAGAACATAAGAAATAGGAGCAGGAGTAGGCCACCTAGCCCCTCAAGCCTGCCCCGCCATTCAATAAGATCATGGCTGATCTGTCGTGGCTCAGTTCCACATTCCCGCCCTCTCCCCATAACCCTTAATCCCCTTGCCTATCAAAAACCTATCAACCCGCGTCTTAAAAATATTGAGCGAGGCAGCCTCCACCACTTCAACAGGCAGAGAATTCCAGAGATTCACCACCCTTTGAGTGAAGAAGTTCCTCCTCAACATAAGAACATAAGAAATAGGAGCAGGAGTGGGCCAACTAGCCCTTCGAGCCTGCCCCGCCATTCAATAAGATCATGGCTGATCTGTCGTGGCTCAGTTCCACATTCCCGCCCTCTCCCCATAACCCTTAATCCCCTCTCTCATCAAAAACCCATCAACCTGCATCTTAAAAATATTTAGCGAGGCAGCCTCCACCACTTCAACGGGCAGAGAATTCCAGAGATTCACCACCCTTTGAGTGAAGAAGTTCCTCCTCAACTCTGTTCTAAACCGTCCCCCCTTTATCTTGAGGCTATGCCCCCTAGTCCTACTGTCCTTACTGAGCGGGAAGAGTCTCTCCACCTCTATCCTATCCATCCCATTCAACATCTTATACGTCTCAATGAGATCTCCCCTCATTCTTCTAAACTCTAACGAGTACAAGCCTAGTTTATTCAGCCTCTCCTCATAGTTCAACCCCCTCAACTCCGGAATCAGCCTAGTAAACCTCCTCTGCACTCCCTCCAAGGCCAAAATATCCTTGCGTAAGTGCGGCGACCAAAACTGCACACAGTACTCCAGCTGCGGCCTCACCGGTGCCCTGTACAGCTGCAGCAAGACCTCCCTACTTTTATATTCAATCCCCCTCGCTATGAAGGCCAGCATCCCATTCACCTTCCTGACCACCTGCTGCACCTGCAGGCTGGGTTTTTGCGACTCGTGCACAAGGACCCCGAGGTCCCTCTGCACCGTCGCATGCTGCAGTTTTTCGCCACGTAAGTAATAGTCCTTCCTACCATTATTCCTACCAAAGTGGACAACCTCACATTTGCCAACATTAAATTCCATTTGCCAGTTCCTGGCCCATTCGCCCAGCCTATCTAGATCCCTCTGCAGACTCTCCACACCCTCCGCACAATTTGCCGTTCCACCAATCTTGGTGTCATCAACAAATTTCAACACCATACACTCGGTTCCCTCCTCCAGATCATCTATATAAATGGTGAATAGCTGAAGCCCCAGCACCGACCCCTGGGGCACTCCACTAGTCACCAACCGCCAATCCGAATAGCACCCATTGACCCCCACTCTCTGCCTCCTATTTGACAGCCAATCCTCTATCCACGCTAACACCCTACCCCCAACTCCATGCCCCCTGACCTTCTGTAATAACCTCTTGTGAGGCACCTTGTCAAACGCCTTCTGAAAATCAAGAAAGACCACATCCACCGGCTCTCCTCTATCCACCGCCCTAGACACATCCTCATAGAACTCCAATAAGTTCGTCAGACACGACTTCCCCTTAACGAAACCGTGCTGCGTCTGCTCTACCAAACAATTCTCAAGATGCCTCGCTATTTTCTCCTTGATCACGGATTCTAACATTTTTCCTACAACAGACGTTAAACTAACTGGCCTATAATTCCCCGCCTTTTGCCTGCCACCCTTCTTAAACAACAGCGTAACATTAGCCGTTTTCCAATCTTCCGGCACTTCCCCGGAATCTAGCGACGTTTGGACAATAATCACCAAGTCATCCACTATGACCTCCGCCATTTCCTTCAGAACCCTTGGATGCATTCCATCCGGTCCTGGGGACTTGTCCACAATCAGTCCCTCCAGTCTGTCGAGCACCGCCTCTCTAGTAACAATAACATCATTCAGGCCCTCCACTCCTACCAACTTTCCATCACTAACACCCGGCAAATTATTCAAGTCCTCCTCCATGAAGACCGAAACAAAAAAGTTATTCAGGGCCTCAGCCATTTTCCCATCCCCTACCACTAAGTCCCCCCTCTCATCCTCTAACGGTCCAACGTTCACCCTTGCCAGCCTCGATATCTTGGATCCTTATGAGGGCAGTGGAATTGAATATTTTTTAAATAGTTGCAGGTTGAGTGTGCTGAGGTCACTGTTGAAATAATCATTGGATAATGTTCAGATTAGGCTCAATGACGAGTTGGATTTTAGAAAATCACATCTGCTTCCATTAGTTAAGGACAACATGCAAACTTGCTTAAATGATTAATCTTAAACCAGTAAAACAATTTTTTCAAAATGCTTAAATGCTACAGATAAAACAAAAGCACATCAAGTATTTGCAATACTAAATCCAACTGTTACAGAGTTAGATTATTCTGATCGAACACACACTGAAATACTGTAATAAACCTGCAACATTTTAATTTTCTACTGTTGGAGATTTTTTTATATATTTCTTCATATGATGTGGGTGTTGTTGGCCAGGCAATAGCGCACTGATAATAACTTTATTTGAACTACATTTATTGACTTTATGGGCGGAATTTTCCTCGAATTGCATAATGCTGGATCAGGCAAGCAAAGCTTTGTGAACTTTGCCATCTTCACAGATGCCTTTTCTGTCCTGATTAAACAGCACTCTGTGCAATTACAGAGTGCTGACGGACAAGACACTCACATGATATTGCACGGGTTGGGGGGGGGTTGAACACGTCACTGGTGGACAGTATGACATTAAATCCTTCCATTATATTTAAAATTATTTAAATGAATGGAGATCAGGTTCCCACACTCTGTGGGTGTGAACCTGATCACTTCTCCAACCGGAGGCGGGGAAGATCGTAAACTGAAATGTCGCCACTGAAAATCCGCTTTTCGGCCACCCATGAGATTTAGCGGGCATAACAAGATTTGCAACCGTGGTGAATGGGGCCCCTTGATCGTGCTCTATATGTCAGGAAGTACTGCACTGTATTATTAAATCAAAGCTAAAAATTGCCAGTAAAATTAGCAAACATGTTCATATGACATTCCTGTCCACTGTTTTAATTGCTTCATTAATTCATTCATTTTAATGCTCATCCACAAATATTACCAACAGTAATTTGTAGACTTCAGACTTACTAACAATTCAAAGTCAAAATCTTTTCTTGTAATAGCTTTTAGTTCACTATTTAAACTGAACAGTGAGTATTAGTTTTTCTGTTTTAGGTTGGACAATGGAAGCATGTCACTTATTGCTGTGCAAAACAGTTCACGAGCAGATTTTATAAAGCACTTAAAACGATATGGTAACCTAAAGAATCAGGTAAATTCAAACATATAGCAACCTTTATTAGGTCCACTTAATTAGTTTTCCTAGATTAATAGGTAGTAAATCCTATACATGTTTCCTAATTGTGTTCGCATACTTCTGTCTTAAAGGAATTAGTTTCTTGTCACAAGACATCAGATACTGGATTATTACTTAATATAAAACACTGTACAATCTAATCCAGATTAGCTCTTTTCATGCTGTCTGTTTTTATTTGCATGAGTTTGTAATCCACTCATGCCACTCTATAAATAGTTTATGGAGCAATCTGAATTTTGAACAATAATAAATTACATTTATAAAGAACAATGTATTTATGTTTCAGTAATCATCTCCAGTTTGATTTTTTTACTTTTGTGGGTTTTTGCACTAGATAATTTCCTCAGGTGAACAGACCACTCTTAAGTGAGTCCTCACTCCCTGTAAACTACTGTATGAATGAACTTGTAAGCTAATGACTCAAAAAAATGACTACCAAAATAGCTGACAATGGGTCAGTCACTGTTTTATTTAATTTTTAAATTCTAAACTGAATAAACATTGATTTATACGTTTATATATTGTCTCTTTGCTGTAGTTTGATTTTCCTTTTGTGAAGACATATACAGTCCAAGAAGTTAAAATCCACGCAAGGATTGATAACGGATGGACTGAAACAACATCAGAGGAGAATTCTAATTTCCATTCACGTCGCCCTTCTGTGCTTTCTCTGAAAGAAAGCTATCCATGGAATGTTGATGGCAACTTAATGGAGGGAACTTCAGAAGTTCATATAAAGTAAGCAATGAATATTTACAAATGCAACAGTCAGAATTTTGCAACGATCTTTTATTATTTTATACTCTTCAAAATGACAGGAATATTATAGTAAGAAACCAGTAGAAAACAATAGTAGAATTTCTAAAATTATAATACTTATTAATTTAATGCTCATGTTAGAATTTTGATATTTTTACATAATTTCATTTGGGGGTAACTATTTGAGTAAAAAATTAAAAAACAAAGAACAAAACCATTTGGTTTAATCCTAAATTGAAATGTATTCTAGTTGTGCATACATTTTATTACATACATTATTAATGAACTAAAAATGTGTATATTTGTAGTTCATGATATATACTTTCCTTACTGAAACACCGTCTACTGACAATCATGCAACAGAATCACATAATGCCATTTTCTGAATTTTGTAAATTATTTTATCCATGATTTTCATAGAATCCACCCACAGCTAATTACTCTGTATGGAAGGAATATTGAAGAATTTGATGATCATACAGTAAAGTGCAGCTGCCTATAGTGAAGATAATACCAAACGATTCCTCGAGTGGTAATTATCAAACTTTTCTGAAAGCAGTGAATCAAGATTATTTTCAGACCATAATCACGATAAAGATTTGTGCAACTTTTATAAAATGACTGCATTCCATTACGTTCTATATTTGCATAACATATTTAAGTGTAAATACATAAATTTTGTTTTGGATGAGTGTACTTTTGAGCCTGTATCCATTGAATACCAACTTGTGTAACATTAGAGGAAAATTTTCTGTTAGTTATGTGCAATAAAATTGTAAATCTGTTTATACCACTTTTGGCACATGTAGCACATAGTGAACTGCTTGTTCTAGTTCAAACAATTTAATGCTACAGTCAGAAGAATGAGGACCTGTGTATGACTTGTTGATTATTTTATACTCTTCAAATTGACAGGAATATTATAGTAAGAAACCAGTAGAAAACAACATAATAGAATTTCTAAAATTGTAAAATCTCTTCATGGCTAACTGAAAACTCTGACAGAAAAATAATTTGGGAATTTAAGAAATGTATTTTATAGTATGCATTATATTTTGAAGTTAAGAAAATAGAGCTTTACAAACAGAATATAGATGAAATATGAAATGCCAAAGTGTCTAAGCTTCCTTTATAGTGATACATTATAAAAAAAGTCGTCTTCAGTTTTTGGATTTTTTCACTGCACATTGTGAGGTGTATGTTTGGTGTAACTTATTGATTTTGATTTACAACTGACTTTCAAAATTATCATGTACAAATGCAAAAAATTACTTTCACTTCCAATAGTTTATTTATTAATTTTTAATCTCTTATTAGTCTTCCACAAGAGAGACAAGTGGAACTTTTCAAGCTAATGGATATGTTCATGCTTCTAAGCAACTTCCCATAACTTGTCATTTTGTTGTTCTGTTTTACTTGTTCAATTCTACAGCACTTCAGACTTCAAACCTCTGACTGGCTTTTACTCTGGAGCTTCAGGAGGTAACATGAGTAAACATTCTGTACAATAGAAAATCTAAATTATTTTGAATACTTTTCTCAAATAAATTAGTTTGTACTTAACTTGCCTTACAAAAATTAAGCTACATATTTCTACTAATTAAATTTGATTAAATAATGGTCTCTTCTAATGCGACATTTCCGGTTGGACATCTTCATTCCAGTGACTAATTCTGGGCTCCTTTGAAACTTAAGCTTGTATTCAGAGAATTACAGAGTTGCTACATCATAGAAATGGGTATTTGGCCCACTGTGTCCGTGCTAGCTCTGCAAATGAGCAATTGACCTATTGCCATTCCACTACCTTGCCATAATGCTGAATGTTCTTCATTTTTAGCCAGCAATTCAGTTCCTCAACTGAACTTGCCTCATCGCACCCTTAAGCAGCTGATTCTAGATCTTAAGCCCTCGCTGTGTGAAAAAGTTTCTCCTCGTGTCTCCATAGCTTCTTTTGGAACATAAGAAATAGGAGCAGGAGTAGGCCATCTAGCCCCTCGAGCCTGCCCTGCCATTCAATAAGATCATGGCTGATCTGATAGTCGTTTAGTTCCACTTACCCGCCTGCTCCCCATGACCCTTAATTCCCTAATTAATCAGAAATCTATCTACCTGTTACTTAAACACATTTAACAAGATAGCCTCCACTGCTTCAGTGGGCAGAGAATTCCAAAGATTCGCTACTCTCTGAGAGAAAACATTCCTCCTCAACTCTGTTCTAAATTGACTCCCCCTTATTTTGAGGCTGTGCCCTCTAGTTCTTGTTTCCTTTCTAAGTGGAAATAATCTCTCTGCCTTTACCCTGTCTAGCCCCTTCATTATATGTCTCTATAAGATTCTCCCTCAGCCTTCTAAACTCCAATGAGTACAGGCCCAATCTACTCAATCTCTCCTCATAAGCTAACCCCCTCATCTCCGGTATCAACCTGGTGAACCTTCTCTGCACTCCCTCCAAGGCGAGTATATCCTTTCGCAAATCAGGGGACCAAAATTGCTCACAGTACTCTGGTTGCGGCCCCACCAGTACCTTGTACAATCGCAGCAAGACCTCCCTGTTTTTATACTCCATCCCCCTTGTGACAAAGGCCAATATTCCATTTGCCTTCTTGATCACCTGCAAACTGAGTTTTTGCGATTCATGCACAAGGACCCCCAGGTCCCTCTGCGCAGTAGCATGTTGCAATTTTTCACCATTTAAATAATAGTCCATTTTACTATTATTCCTTCCAAAGTGGATAACCTCACACTTGCCAACGTTATACTCCATCTGCCAGATCCTTGTCCACTCACTTAGCCTATCTAAATCTCTCTGCAGATTTTCCGCATCCTCCATGCAATTTGCTTTCCCACTCATCTTTGTGTCATCAGCAAACTTTGTTATCCTATACTTGGTCCCCTCCTCCAGAGCGTCTATGTATATGGTAAACAGTTGAGGCCCCAGCACTGATTCCTGCGACACGCCACTAGTCACCAACTGCCAACCGGGAAAGCACCCATTTATTCTAACTCTCTGCTTCCTGTTAGATATGATGTGGGTATGCCGGCGTTGGACTGGCGTAAACACAGTAAAAAGTCTGACAACACCAGGTTTTAGTCCAACCTATTTATTTGATATACTCGCAAGCTTTCGGGTTAGCCCCTTCGTCAGGTGAATGGAGAGTTCTGGCCTCAGACAGAGCATATAAAGCACAGACAGTTTAGAGATTACTGATTAGAATGCGAATCCTTACACCTAACCTGCTGTTCAAGACCTGAAGTGGCTGATAATGTGAGTGGAAGGAGCACTGATCACAGTTTAAAGAGATGTGTATTGTCTCCAGACAGTACAGTAAGTGAGGTTTTGCAAACCCAGGCAAACCCCCCGTGACTTGCCTGGGTTTGCAAAACCTCACTTACTGTACTGTCTGGAGACAATACACATCTCTTTAAACTGTGATCAGTGCTCCTTCCACTCACATTATCAGCCACTTCAGGTCTTGAACAGCAGGTTAGGTGTAAGGATTCGCATTCTAATCAGTAATCTCTAAACTGTCTGTGCTTTATATGCTCTGTCTGAGGCCAGAACTCTCCATTCACCTGACGAAGGGGCTAACCCGAAAGCTTGCGAGTATATTATCAAATAAATAGGTTGGACTAAAACCTGGTGTTGTCAGACTTTATCCTGTTAGATAGCCAATCCTCAATCCATGCTAACACTTTACCCCCAACTCCATGTATCTTAATCTTTTGCAGCAACCTTTTGTGAGGCACCTTATCAAACGCCTTCTGGAAATCTAAAAACACCACATCCACTGGTTCCCCTCTATCAACCACAGTCGTTACATCTTCATAAAAATCCAATAAATTTGTCAAACATGACTTTCCCTTCATGAATCCATGATCATGAATCTGCTTGATTGAACCATTCTTTTCCAGGTGTCCTGCTATTTCTTCTTTAATGATGGAGTCCAGCATCTTCCCAACAACGGACGTTAAGCTAACCAGCCTGTAGTTACCCGCCTTTGGTCTACCTCCTTTTTTAAACTGTGGCGTCACATTAGCTGTTTTCCAATCAGCTGGCACCTCCCCAGAGTTCAGCAAATTTTGATAAATTACAACTAACGCATCTGCTATTACTTCTGCCATTTCTTTTAGTACCCTGGGATGCATTCCATCCAGGCTCAGGGACTTGTCTACCTTTAGTCCCATTAGCCTACCAAGCACTACCTCTTCGGTAATAGTAATCGTTTTAAGGTCCTCACCCGCTACAGTCCCACGACTGTCAATTTTCGGTAAGCTATTTGTGTCCTCTACCATGAAGACCGACACAAAAAACTTGTTTAAGTCCTTGGCCGTTTCTTCGTTTCCCATTATTAAATCCCCCTTCTCATCTTCTAAGGGTCCAACGTTTACTTTAGCCACTCTTTTCCTTTTCGTATATTTGTAAAATCTTTTACTATCAGTTTTTATATTTTGTGCTAGTTTAGTTCCATAATCTATCTTTCCTTTCTTTATCATTTTCTAGTAGTTCTTTGTTGTTTTTTAAAGCTTTCCCAATCTTCTAATTCCCCACTAGCTTTGGCCACTCTGTACACGTCGGTTTTTAATTTAATACTCTCCTTTATTTCCTTAGTTATCCATGGCTGCTTATCCCTTTTCTTACATTCCTTCTTTATCACTGTCTCCTTAAAAATCCTCCACTGTTCCTTAGCTGTCCTACCAACTAGTCTGCTCTCCCAGTCTACATTAGCCAATTCTGCCCTCATCCTATCGTGCTCCCCTCTGTTCAAGCAGAGGACACTGGTTTGGGAACCTACTTTCTCACCCTCCATCTGTATTAGAAATTCAACCGTATTGTGATCACTCATTCCAAGAGGATCCCCTCACAAGAAGAGCTTTAATTTTACCTGTCTCATTACACAGGACCTGATCCAAGATAACTCGTTCCCTTGTAGGTTCTGTAACATACCGTTCGAGGAAACTATCCCAACAGCATTCTAAGAACTCTTTCTCAAGTCCACCGCATTCCTACTTGAGTCAACCAATCAACTATGCAGGTTAAAATCCCCTTAAGTCTGTATGGTCTTGTTCTTGGTCCTTTCAACAGTGTGAAACAATTTTTCTTTATCTACTTTGTCCAGACCCCTTCATGCTTTTGACTATGTCTATCAAATCAAAATGGGAGCACAGTAGCACAGAGGTTAGCACTGCTGCCTCACAGCTCCAGGGACCTGGGTTTGATTTCCTAATTGCAATCCTTCATCCCCATAATCATTCCAGTGTATCTCTTTGTACCTTTATCTTCTTCCAAAAGTGAGATTCCAGCATTGGACATGATATTGCAGCAGGGACCAAGCTATTGTTTTGCATTGGTTTAATATAACATCCTAGCTTTTGTAGTCTGTACCATTATAAAGTGCAGGATCTCATCTGCTTTTATTAACTGCTTTGTTAATCTGTCTTGCCACCTTCAAAGATTTGTGTACAAACACCCCCAAATCTTTCTGTTTTTATATCCCACCTTTCAAGTTGCACTATTTAACATTCTGTTTCTCCGCATTCATCCTACCAAGTTAATAACTTTGCACCTTTTCAACCACCATTTATCTATCCATTCCACAAGAATGCCAGTGCCCTCTTGAACTCTCTGTCTTCCTCGTTGTTTACTGTTTGAATAGGTGTTTTGATTGAGTAAATTAGGAGCAACTGGCAGGAACGTTGATACCCATATGATGCAAATTTAAGATAAGTTTTAAAAGAAGCAGGGGTTGTAGGCAATGATATATATTCCAAAGTGCAGTGAGAAGTTATGATATGGACTGTATTGCCCAAAAGTGCAGTGGGAGCAAAGTCAATGGTAACTTGCAAAGTGAAACTGGATATGTACTTGAATAGGAAAATTTGCAGGGTAAAGGAGGAGAATGGGAGTAACTGAAGATCTGGCACAAGAATGATAGGACACACAGTCTCATTCTGTGCTTCTTATAAGGAGTAAAAAAACTTCAAGTACGCCACCTCTAAAACTGGTCAGCTGACACTTTACATATTGGGCCATAATTTCCAAACTCACCAGCATTGGATTGGGGGATTTCCAGGTAAGGCTTTACATGTCAATTACCCAGAAGCACAAACTTCCTCTGGGCAATTGCCCTGCACTGGGAACTATCTGAAAATGCAATTTAAATCACAAACTTCAGATGGCTCAGATAGGGTTACACCAATAGTTAGTCAGATAAAGTTCTGGTAACATTTTTAAAGACATAGACTGATCCCACCACTGAACTCCTTTATCTGCAACTCATCCCACTTGTGCGATTCTCTTTTACACCCCGCATCCCCATCCACCTTTCAAAGGCCTGACTCTGCCCCACACCTGCCTGAGGTCTGACCATCCCATCTGCAGGCCTTACACTGCTCCCCCCCAACCATACTGATTGCCGCTTCAAGATTAGGATCCATTAATTTTGGACAGACCATGTACTAAATGTCAAACAGCTCCCTGAGAGAAATTATGGGGAGAATTTTACCGTCACGGGATTCAGAATGGGCAAGGGGTGGATCGGACCTGGAAATGTCCGTTGACGTTGGGCGGGATATTTTGGTTTCGGAGCAAGCAAGTGCCACAAAATCCCTGCCTATCTTGTGCAGTCAAAATTAACAAATGCATTCATATGTTGTTATCGAGGTAGACTTTTCCTTGCTGCCTGGGCATAAAACTGGTGTTGTGGGTCAGCCATCCATACAGAAACAACGAGGTTTTAATTTCCATTGCAGTTAATGGAAATTAAAATCAAGTGGTATATTTAATGGATGGCTGATTCGCAAAACTAGTTCTAGTCCCTGGGCAGGAGATAGAAAATCTACACCTTCGATTCTTAGCTGATGCATCTGTCTCAAAAAACAAATGCAATATTTTGCTCATTGTTACAGGTGGGAAAAAGACAAATGGTGTAGATGGGAAATCTGTAGTCTTTTTTTCAAGTAAAGTTGGGAGAGTGCATTTCTCAATAAAACTTGGATTATTTGTTTTGAACTCAAACTTCAATTAAAATAAACCCTAATACAGTTAAACACCATATAAAAACACTTTCATGCACAATGTTTGCCTACTTAGGCTGTCCAAAGTATAATGTGGAATTCCTGCAGGATCATTCACAGTACAATTCAGATGTTTTTACTCAAATGTATATATTTTATAATCTTGCATTGCTGTTTGATCTCCATTTCATAATTTCTCTTGTAAATTTGAATTCTTAGTTTTGAATCATGTACCAAGTGTTTTCATCATTTTCCTCTTGACTTAGTTGCAGCCATCTTCCTCGCTGATTACATTTTTTCCTTTCATCAATGATTTGTTCTTTCAATTTTCTTTTAAAGAATCCACACTAAAGGAAGCGGGAGGGGAAATAAATCACAAAATTAATGATCAGTTTCTTACTGCTTAACATTTACATATCTTTCGAACAGTGGTTAGTGAAGATTTTTACACGATGATTTTTGTCAGTTACTGGCATGGAGAAAACTGAAATCGTAAATATCTTGCAAGTTACTTATGTACTCATCAAACTCCTCAGAAACAACCAGATAATAAACATGGTAATCTTTGAAGGATGAACAAGCAAGCAAGCAAAAGTGGTATTGGCAACACAAGGATAAATTAATATTGATGACACAACAAAAACATTCTTTGGTCTTCTATACCTCACAGATAAAATAAAATGTCATTTGTGCAGGTTTAGCAGTGGCCTGATGTTATAAAATCCTGCCAGGTGAAAGCCTATCAGAATATGATTACTAGAAAAAGAGACTATTCAAGATAACTTTTACTTTTCTTTTGGGAGCCCTGGAGCAGCAAAATAAGATTTGAACAGAAAAGCAAGTATTGAGTTGAGACTTTGATATTTTTATTTTTGTCAAAGTATAAATCAAAGAATGCAATTACATTTCACCCATATTATTATATTTCACTATTCCTTCAAAATATATCCTTATTTCTTCAGTGTGTACTTTGGCATGAGTGTGTCTGTGCATTTAACATTACAGGAAGACCGAACAGTATATGTGAACAGAGTATACTGGAAACATTCAGCGCCTGTGGAGAGACAAGCAGCTAATGTTTTAAATTGTTGACCATTTCATTAGAAAATATTATGAATGTAACAGGTTTTTAAGAAAATACAAAAGCAGGAAAAGTGGAAAGAGTACAAAGAACAAAAGGAGGTGGTTTGTGACAGATGGAAGGCAGGATTGAATAAACAATGGAACAGATAATGCTGCAACTCAAAAGATTAAGTAATGGGACAAGAAATAAAAAATGTCTGAAGATGGTGTAAATGGCAATAGAATCATTACCAACAGCTGCTGTTTAGTCCAGAAGGTGATAAAGTGCAAATTTGAAATGTGAGGTGCTGTTTCTTGCACTAAAATTGAACTACATGAAAATAATGGAAGCAGCCAAGAACGAAGAGTTATGCATTTTAATTGCAAAAGTGGATTAATATTATTCTTACCTTGCGACATATGAATATACATATAACCAAGTTAAAAATCCCCAAGATCAAAGCCATTGCAATGAGTAAAATTGCAACTTTAAGTTTTGGTTTAAAATTATAAATTGCTTCTACGATAACCTAGGGAGAAAAAAAAGGACAAATTGTTTAATGAGCAGGAAGACAGTCATTAATTCTGGAAGAGTAGGCAGAAAATATACATGATCAGAACAATTATGAACTACAATATTGGGGGAATTTTCCCATCCTGCCTGCCACAGGAATTGTAGCAGGTGGACAATGCAATGGTCTGTTGACCTTGGGTGGGATTTTCTGGTTTTGGGGTGAGCACGGCTGGAAAATCCTGCCCCTTGTATTTATCGAGTACCTTTAAACATAATTAAAAACATTCCCAAACTGTTTCACAGAAGCACGATTTGGCACTGTGCTTCAGATATTTAGAGCATTTGATCAAAAGCTTAGCCAAAGAAATTGCTTTTAAGGAACATTTTATAAAAGTAAAGGGGTTCAAAGAAGTATTCCAGAGCTTAGGGCCTTGCCATCTGAAGGTTATTAGTAGACAACATGAATACACAGAGGTCAAATTAGAGGTTTGTGAGACCGGATAAGATTACAGAGATGGGGCGCGTGAAGCCATGAAGGGATTTGAAAAGAAAGCTAAAAAATTTAAAACAGAGGTGTTGCTTATCCAGGAACCAAGTGAATAATGAAAGTAACTTATACTTTTTATAATTCCTTTCATGACTTTAACATGCCCATGGTGCTTCATAACAAATCAAATACTTTTAAAATATGAATTCAGATTTTATCATGTTACGATCCTCATGGTGATAACTGCTTTAGAAAAGGATGAATTTCCAAAGCAAACAACAGAAATAAACTGATGGACAAAATTGCACTTTTTTAGCAACAAATAAACTAATATCAGCATGAATCAAAAATTAATTATAGGCAACTGATACATCAAACAAAAGAAAAAGATAACTTTCACTAACTCATGAAACAATTGCAATATATCATGCAACCACATTTACTTTGTGCCACACTTCTGCAGGTATGTAGCTTTAAATACACATGTATGAAGTCACCACCAGTTCTCCAGCAAAGGTTTGCAGTTCCCACCATGCCAGGTTGAAACTTCAGTATCCTTTAACAGTTCTTTTACTCTACTTGATTTTTCTGGTTTGATTTTTCCAATCACAACCAACAAGGTACATTTCAACTAATTTCTCTCCAGGTCACAACAGTCCTGGCAATTCAAAGTAAGAAGTCTGACAACAACAGGTTGAAGTCCAACTGATTTATTTGATAATAAACTCACAAATCCAAAGTGCCAGACAATACTTGGTCTAATCCCTTTTCAAACTGACTCTGGTAAAACTGTTTTTCCCATAGAGAGCATTATCTCTGCATTGTATTGTTATACTGTGATATGAAAATAGAGACTTCAGAGTGCTGCTCTGCCTGCATGGTGAGCTGCCTGGCTGAGAGGAATGCTTTTGGGGTTGGGTGAACACAGGGAGTTAGGTCAAACAGGTAGCAGAGGCTACAAGGGAGAGTGCTGACTGATCAGTAAGTGTTATTTTTTTTCTTTTTGCTCTTGGCTTTGTAGTTGCTGGTGTTGTACACTACAATAATGTTTGTGTAATTTCTGTGGTTTTTATGGTTTGAAAAGGTTATATTTGGTAGTAACAAGGAGCACGAAAGAAGGGTTCTAGAAAATTGGATATAATCTGAAACAAAACATCTTTCAAAAGTTTAATTTAAAGCGGTAAGACATGACAGGAGAGCTCCAAGCCATGGTTTGCTCCTCTTGCTCCATGTGGCAGGCAGAAGACAGTTCCCATCTCCTGGGTCAGCATGTGTGCAAGAAGTAGCTCCAGTTACAGCTCCTGTAGGCTCAAGTTTCAGAGCCCAAGCCGCAGCTGGAGACACTGGAACATCCGTGAATCAGAGAGTATCATGGATAGCATGCATGGAGAGGTGGTCACACTGCAGGCTCAAACTCCACAGGCAGGAAGAGAACGGGTGACCACCAGACAGAGCAAGAGAGATAGGCAGGTAGTGCAGGAATCTCTTGTGGCCATTCCCTTGCAAAACAGATATATGGCTTTGGATGCTGTTGAAGGGGAATGACCTCACGAGAGAAAGCAGCAGCCAAACTTCTTGTACCACGGTTGGTTCTGCTACAGAGGGAAAGGGTTAAAAAGTGTGTCAGTGCAGTAGTTATAGGGGATTTAATTGTAAGAGGAATAGGCAGGCATTTCTGTGCCTGCAAATGAGACTCCAGGATGGTATGTTGCCTCCCTGGCGCTAGGGTCAAGAATGTTTTGGTGCGGCTGCAGGACATTCTGAAGGAAAAGGGCGAACAGCCAGTGATCATAGTACATGTTGGCACAAATGACATAGGTAAAAAAAAAAGATGAGGTCCTAAAAGCAGAATACAGGGAGCTAGGAGAAAAGTTAAGAAATCGGATCTCAAAAGGTAGCGATCTCAGGATTACTATCAGTGCCACATGCTAGTCAGAGTAGAAATGACAGGATATATCAGATAAATACATGGCTGAAGAGATGATATCACAGGGAGGGTTTCAGATTTCTGAGACATTGAGACTGGTTCTGGGGGAGGTGGGACCTGTACAAATTGGATAGGTTACACCTGGGCAGGGCTGGGACTGATGTCCTGGGGGAGTGTTTGCTGGAGCAGTTGGGAAGGGTTTAAACGAATATGCCAGGAGGGTGGGAACCTAAGTAAGAAGTCTGAGGAGGAGGGAGCAGGAACAAAATGTCGGGAGAAGGTTCCAATTCCATCAAAAATCAGGAAAAATATTAAAAGGAGAACTCAGGGGCTGTTATTAATGGAGGTGGTAGAATTCAAAAAGAAAGTATAAAAACTAGCATAAGGGCATTTTGTCTGAATGCTCGTAGCATTCAATACAAGGTAAATGAGTTGACAGCACAAATCATTGCAAACGAGTATGATTTGGTGGCCATTACAGAGACATTGTTGCAGGATGGTCACGACTGGGAGTTAAATATCCAGGGGTAGCAGACTGTTCGAGGGGACCAACAGGAAAGTAAGGGATGTAGCTCTGACATTTAAACATGACATCAGGGTGGTAGCGAGAGATGATATAGATTCTATGGAAAAAAAGGTTGAATCCATTTGGGTGGAAATTAGAAATAGTAAGGAGAAAAAGTCACTGATAGGCGTAGTTTAATTTTCGCCCCACCATGATGTTATTATTTGGTGGCCTATGAACAAAGAAATAACTGATGCATGTAAAAATTGTGCAGCAATTATCATGGGGGATTTTAATCTACATATCAATTGGTCAAACCAAGTCAGTCAAGGCCGCCTTGAGGAGGAATTCATACAATGTATCTGCGATAGCTTCCTTGCACAGTATGTAATGGAACCTACGAGGAAGCAAGCTATCCTAGATCTGGTCCTGTGTAATGGTGTGGAAATGCCGATGTTGGACTGGGGTAAGCACAGTAAGATGTCTCAGATAGGAATAATTAATGATCTTACAGTTAGGGATCCTCTTGGAAAAAGTGATTACAATATGGTTGAATTTAAAATACAGATGGACCGTGGGAAGGTAAAATCTAATACCAGCGTGTTGTGCTTAAACAAAGGAGACTACAAAGGGATTGAGGGAGGCGTTGGCTAAGGTAGACTGGGAGCAAAAACTTTATGATGGGACAATTGAGGAACGGTGGAGGACTTTCAAAGTGATATTTCACTGTGCTCAGCAAAAGTATATACTAGTGATAAGGAAGGACTGTAGAAAAAGAGATGATCAGCCATGGATATCTAAGGAAATAAAGGAGGGTATTAAATTGAAAGAAAAGGCATACAAAGTGGCAAAGATTAATGGGAACCTAGAGGTTTGGGAAATCTTTAAAGATCAACAGAAAGCCTCAAAAAAGCTATAGAGAAAAGTTTGGTGATTATGAGAGTAAACTAGCTCAGAATACAAAAACAAATAGCAAAAGTTTCTACAAATATATAAAATGAAAAAGAGTGGTTAAAATAAATATTGGTCCTTTAGAGGATGAGAAGGAGGATGTAATAACTGAAAATGAGAAAATGTTTGAGGCATTGAAGAGATATTTTGTATCGGTCTTCACCGTAGAAGACACAAATAACATGCCAAAAATTGATGACACGAAGGCTATGGCAGGTGAGGACCTAAAAACTATTATCATGAAAGAGATAGTGTTGGGCAACCTAATGGGGCTAAAGGTAGACAAGTCTCCTGGCCCAAATGGAATGCATCCCAGGGTACTAAAAGAGATGGTGGGGGAAATAGCAAATTCACTTATGGTAATTTACCAAAATTTGCTGGACTCTGGGGTGGTTCCCACAGATTGGAAAACAGCAAATGTGACACCACTGTTTAAAAAAGGTAGACAATAGGCAGATAACTATACGCTGGTAAGCTTAACTTCTGTAGTAGGGAAAATGCTTGAATCTATCATCAAGGAAGAAATAGTGAGGCATCTGGATATAAATTGTTCCATTGGTAAGACACAGTATGGATTCATAAAGGGCAAGTCACGTTGACTAATTTGGTGGAATTCTTTGAGAACATTACATGCACAGTGGACAATGGGGAACCTGTGGATGTGGTGTATCTGGATTTTCAGAAGGCATTTGACAAGGTGCCGCACCAAAGACTGCTGCATAAGACAAAGTTGCATGGTGTTACGGGTATTAGCATGGATAGAGGATTGGTTAACTAACAGAAAGCAAAAAGTGGGAGTAAATGGGTGTTTTTCAGGTTGGCAATCAGTAACTAGTGGTGTGCCTCAGGAATCAGTGTTGGGACCACAATTGTTTACAATTTAGATGGATGATTTGGAGTTGGGGACCAAGTGTAGTGTATCAAAATTCGCAGATGACACTAAGATGAGTGGCAGAGCAAAGTGTGCACAGGACGCTGAAAGTCTGCAAAGGGATACAGATAGTCTAAGTGAGTGGGCGAAAGTCTGGCAGACAGAGTACAATGTTGGTAAATGTGAGGTCATCCATTTTGGTAGGAATAACAGCAAAATGGACTTCTATTTAAGTAGTAAAAAATTGCAGCATGCTGCTGTGCAGAGGGGCCTGAGTGTCCTTGTGCAGGAATCTCAAGGAGTTGGTTTGCAGGTGCAGCAGGTAATTAAGAAGGCAAATGGAATTTCGCCCTTCATTGCTAAAGGAATGGAGTTTAAAAACAGCGAGGTTTTGTTGCAGCTGTATTGGGTGCTGGTGAGGTCACATCTGGAGTAGTGTGTACAGTTTTGGTCTCCTTACTTGAGAAAGGATATACTGGCACTGGAGGGGATGCAGAGGAGGATTCCGGTGTTGAGAGGATTGGTTTATGAGAAGAGACTGAGTAGACTGGGGCTATACTCACTGGAATTCAGAAGAATGAGGGGAGTTCTTATAGAAACATATAAGATTATGAAGGGAATAGATAAGATAGAAGCAGGGAAGTTGTCTCCACTGGCGGGTGAAACTAAAACTTGCAGGCATTGCCTTAAAATAAGGGGAAGTAGATTTAAGACCGAGTTGAGGAGGAACTTCTTCACAAAAGGTTGTGAATCTGTGGAGTTCCCTGTCCAGTGAAGCAGTTGAGCTACCTTACTGAATGTTTTTAAGGCAAGGATAGATAAATTTTTGAACAGTAAAGGGATTAAGGGTTATGGTAAGAGGGTGGGTAAATGGAGCTGAGTCCATGAAAAGATCAGCCATGATCTTATTGAATGACGGAACAGGCTCAAGGGGCCAGATGGCCTACTCCTGCTCCTAGTTTTTATGTTCTTATTGTGTTAATATATGTAATGCACTGTTCTGATTATGTATGTAGTTAAAATACATCATCACCACTAGAAGTGACGCAAGGCAACATGTGACACAGCAACTGGAGTAGTGCTGAACTGATCGCATTTTTATGTCCAGCTGTCCTTTAACCTGCATATAATATGTTGTTCAACCATAAAGAGCCCAACTGTTTGTACCCACTCTGAGTATTTAATCCTCTGGATGGGGGTAGATTGGGTGACCAGACACTGACTGTCCCCTCTGCAAAGTTCTGAGCCCTAGTACTGTTGAAGATCTACAAGCTTATGTAACTGGAGAAGTATTGGTTAGAGAGGTTAGCAAAGCATTGTCCTCTCTTGTTCTTGTGAAGTAAAGCACATACTCGGGGGAGGCAGTGCCGTAGTGGTATTGTCAATGGACTAGTAATCATCGACCCAAGGTAATGCTCTGGGAGCACATGTTCAAATCCCACCATAGCAGAAATGGAAATCTGGAATTAAAAATCTAATGATGACCATGGAACCATTGTTGATTGTCATAAAACCTCCATCTGGAAAGGCCCCACAAGATAATGGTGGGGAAGGAGATGGGCATATCTGAGGGAGTGTGTGAAAGGATATAGCAGTGAATAGATAAAGGCAGTGAAATGCACTCCTCCCCACTCAATATTAACTTGCCAAAGCCTCAGCCTCAGCAAAGCAGAGGGTTTTGCTATCAAAGATTTGTTCTCACAATCTCTTATTCATATCATCCATGGATTCTGACATGGAGGAGGAAGAATGCCTGACGCCTTTCACAGCACCTGGACCATCACAAGAAACAGACAGCAGAGCCAACACTGTAAATAGACACTGGGTGAAGATTGGGTGAGCAAGTGAGAGATGGCTGTGAACAGTCTCTCAGTAGATGGAGGACAGATGCAGGGCCTCACATTATAGGGGCTTTACCTAGAGCAACACAACAAATGTGTACCCAGATGCCATAGCCTCCCGAACAATGTAATGTCATGGATTAAAAATGGAGCCTTCCATTCAGTTCATCAACAGCATCATGGTTCAGGGTTTGAATACATGAGCTCCTCCATCGACAAAGTAACTGACTTCAAGGAGAATTATGCGGTAGCACTTGGAATGGATATAGGAGCAGGTCACTGACATTCACGGAATCCATGCATGGATCAGCCAATGGTTCTGTGGCACACATACATGGAGTGCGTCCCAGTTGGTGTATCTATTCCCCAGACACGGAAGCTATCTGGAGCATCAGCCAAGAGCTGAGACAGTCACCAATGAGGATGAGGGAGCATCCTTCTGTTTTGCACCATTGTGAATGAGCTACACAGCAGGGTCCTGTGACGGAGGTTACCTCTGCATTGGTGCTGATGCATCAGCCTCTGGAGACGACCACATTGGGACTGCCACAACAAGCACAACGTGCAACCCAGCCACAAAAAGAGACAAGGGAGCAGGCTGCCTCCAACACATTCAAGACCACAAGGGAAGTATGGATCGAGAACATAGGCCACCAGATTGTGCAGAGGATTAAGTAGTTCGCTGGATCTTGCTTCACTTATTAATATGCACTTCATTATTTTTGGAACACAGTGACCATGACTCTCAAGTTGGGCCGAAGGGCCTGTTTCCATGTTGTAAACCTCTATAACTCTATGATTTTCCTTACAACCTTTACACACCCAATGCTACCTGTATATCAATGATTCAGTGCTGCTCTTAACTGTGCCTCCTTTTATGGGACCATTTAATTTCTTGCTGCAACCCCTATGCCCCCAGCAAAATTTCAGACTAGTACTGAACAAGCAGACAGTAAACTTATTAAAGAGTAACTGATTTAATTTCCAATTCAGGCATGTTTCTAGGTCTTGCCATTCCCTGTTCTCAGGAAAATTGCCGGAGGCAGGAATAGCAACATCTAGATGTCCTCCCCCATCAGTGCCTAAAAATCCTTCCCCTAATCACTGTTGTAATGCGGGCAATCAGAACAGCCAACTTACACACACAAAAGTTCAAAATATTTGCTGCAGCTCAAGGGGTTATTTGTAGAATGCAACCATTTAAAGATGGCTTTTCTACCTCTTTGGGCTAAGAGAAACCACTGTCAAAAACTATTGGATGGAAAATCAAGAAGGACTTTCCAAAAGCCCAGAAAAACTGGGTCTAAAGGCATGTCGCAAAAGAAGTGAAATACATAAAATCACTTGTTCGATGTTTCACAGTGGACATTTTGCTGCATGAAGTGGGAACATGGAAAGTTGTCTGTTCTCTGTTCCAGACCATCCTTCTTAGAGGTCAGCTGTACAATATATTTGGAAACAACTTGAAGACAGAAGGCAATAACAGACATTAAACAAGCTATGGTGGCAAAGGAGTACCACATACCACACATGCATTCCAAATACGGCCAGCAACATGCTATGTATTTACTGTTGGCCCATGCAAAACCTTTACAGCTGTTTCATTGCTTACTGTGTGTGCCCATATCCTAGCAGGACAAATTGCTGTTTACAACTGAATACCTGAAATTTTAAAAAGATTTCACACAGCGATTCATATTTATCATGAGCTATAGCCACACATCACAGCTGCAGGTTGAATACACATCTTTGCGCTCCTTAACTTTAATGTTTCATGACTTTTGCTCTACTTGCAAGTTCATTTGGCAATTAATATAATTCAACTTAAGAATAAGTGGCACCAATTTAGAGAAGGTGTGAAACAGGATCTTTATTGCCCTGTACCAAATTTTATTTATGGGATGTGCACATCATTGACAAGGTCAGCACTTAGTCTATTCCTAATTGCCCTTTAGACGGCGGTGGTTGCTGCCGCCTTGAAACACAGCAATCCTTGTGGCGTAGGTACACCCACAGTGCTGTCAGGAAGGGAGTTCCAGGATTTCACCCATTGACAATAAATAACTGTAATAAATTCCAGTTCAGGATGGTGCAAGACTTGGAGGTGATGGTGTTCTCATGGTCTGCTGTGCTTGTTCTTTTAGGTGGTAGACATTGCAGGTTGTAAAGTAAACTGTTGGAGGAACTTTGGTGAGTTGCTGCAGTGCATCTTATATATGGTACGTACTGTTGTCACTGTCTGTTGTTACTAGTGGAAGCAAATGTTTAAGATAATAGGGTGCTGTTCAAGCAGACTGCTTTGTGATGGACAGAACTGGGTGGTCAGGGGAGGGGTCGGTTTGTTGGCGAGAGCCAGAAGGTCAGTGATGGGGGGTTGGCCAAGTGGTCAGTGTGGGAGATGTTTTGGTCTGGGTGACTGGTCGATCAGCAGGGAGTGGACAGTTGGATGGTCAATGGATGGGTGAAGTTTGGGTTGTCAGGGCGTTGGTGGTCAGTGGAAGGACTGAGTGTTCAGTGGGGGGAGGTGGGGGGGGTTCATTACTATAGTTACTCAGGATTTAGAAGTGGTTTTAATTCTTTTAACTTTTCCTGGGTAACTATTCTGTCATGACAACCATCCAAAGTTTGCAATTTAAACTATACTACCAACTATCCACTTTGGCAGGACTAATAGTAGGAGGGATTACTATTTAAAGGGCGAAAAGCTGCAGCATGCTACGGTGCAGAGGGACCTGGGGGTCCTTGTACATGAGTGGCAAAAACCCAGTCTGCAGGTGCAGCAGGTGATCAAGAAGGCGAATGGGATGCTGGCCTTTATAGCGAGGGGGATAGAATATAAAAGGAGGGAGGTCTTGCTGCAACTGTACAGGGCACTGGTGAGGCCGCAGCTGGAGTACTGTGTGCAGTTTTGGTCGCTGCACTTGCGCAAGGATATTTTGGCCTTGGAGGGAGTGCAGAAGAGGTTCACTAGGCTGATACTGGAGATGGGGGGTTTGGACTATGAAGAGAGACTAAATAGACTGGGTCTGTACTCGTTGGAGTTTAGAAGGATGAGGGGGGATCTTATAGAGATGTCTAAGATGATGAAGGGGATGGATAGGGTAGAGGTAGAGAGATTCTTCCCACTCAGAAAGGACAGCAGGACTAGAGGGCACAGCCTCAAGATAAGGGGGGGGGGGGCTGCAGTTTAGAGCGAAGTTGAGGAGGAACTTCTTCACTCAAAGGGTGGTGAATCTCTGGAATTCTCTGCCTGTTGAAGTGATGGAGGCTACCTCGCTAAATATGTTTAAGTCATGGGTAGATAGGTTTTTGGTAGGCAAGGGAATTAAGGGTTATGGGGAGAAAGCGGGAAAGTGGAAGTGAGCCACGTCAGATCAGCCATGATCTTATTGAATGGCGGGGCAGGCTTGAAGGGCTAGATGGCCTACTCCTGCTTCTACTTCTTATGTTATGTTATGTTCTTAACTAGTTTCAACTGCAGGGCAATTGCCCGACAGAAGTTTGAACTTCCCGGGCAATTGCTGAGTAATTCCCATCTCTGGGGTGGGGTCCCCAGCATTTCTTTGGGTTGCCCCAGTTACGATCCATGGAGCCTGGAAGAATTTTTTTCTTTCCTCACTTTCCAAGCTTCAAATTATTCCGTAACCCTATCAGAAGCTGTGTAATCTATGTGCAGGGTGGTAACTGGTTTAATTGATTGATTTGCTAAATATGCCAGGTTAAAAAAAAAATCAACCAATCTGCCTGTTCCTGATTGTCATGTAACCAGTGACCCCTGCTGAAAAGGGCTGGGATTGGCTGTTGATAGCCTTATGTAGTCGAACAGCATTTAGAAGGCGCAGTGTTCTGGAGATGGCTGGCATTTGTCATGAAATTACATACAGTTTCAGGAGAGAGGGCGAAAAGGTGAACTGTACTAAAAAATATATTGTATTTAAAGACTTACAATTACACTTGTTCCTTGTTCATTTTCAATGACATTTGGATTCTGCCCCGATGATGCCACAGCTTCTGTAACAAAGTAAGTCGAAGAAGCGCTATCCTGTTGAAATAAGTGAGCGTTTTGTTATGTTTTAAAAACAAAAATATTAATTTAGCGCATTCTTATGCCATGCTCCATGCTATACAATAGTTTTCAAATGCAAAAATAACAAAAGACAAGGGTACCTGCAAATGCTGCAGATCATACATTATTGATGTAAATTCACTAAAGTTATAATTATATTTTGTTCCTTATTATTAATTGAAGTTGGAATTTTGTTCCTCGCTCCCTTTTTCAGATGCTTTATTGTTACCTTTGGAAAGCACTTTTTTCTCCTTCAGCCAAGAATGTGGGGCAATCTCAACTGCAAATATTAAAATGGATATCATTCCCTGATCGTCTGATGAGAGGTGCATTTTGGGAACCGGGACCAAGCCTGCCAATTTCATAACAGCATTAATCAGGTGATCTCACAATAGATGACAAAATAGGTTTGCGAATAGCAGCAGTGAAGGCTGTAATTTGAACCAGAGATTCTTTACAGCTACAAAATCACATTCAAGATCCTTGAATAGCTTTCTTTACATTCTACAAGAGAAAGAGGAGAGGCAAAAGTTTTTTTGTGCCCTATTAAGATTTCACTAAATAATCTTGCCAACAGACATGTACTTGTAATAATAATAGGGAAGCTAGAGAGTACAAACACAAGGGCCGTGATTTTCCCCAAAAAATAACGAAGGGAATGTGTGAGCCATTAGATTAGACAACAGGTGAAAAATCTGGTTTGAGCCTAGCTTTTTACCTCTCATAATGTTACTAACACTGTTCTGCTGATGAAACTGTTGGAGTGAAATCAAAGTAAAAGACACAAAATGGTTACCTGGCACACAAAATGGACTCTGGGAAGGGACATTAAGAGTTATTACACTAACAGTTATAACCTGTAATGTTTAAATTACTGCAGGAAACAGGTCAGACCTTGAGGCACCTTAAACTTGAGATAAAAGCAAACCCAGAACAATGAGTTTGATAATGAGATCAGCCACTGATGGTGACATAAATGTATCTATTCAATGTACAACAATGTGATAACTGTCAATGTCTGTACTTGTTTGTGTATAATGATGTGTTAACTGTTGATATCCATACTGTCTATTCAACTTGTAATGATATGCCAATGTATAATATTATCTAAAAAGTATAAAAGATGCTCAACCACCATTGTATGGTTGAGAAGGTGGCTGCCTGTACTGCGGAATGCCAGCGCTTCTCCCAGAGCTTTGTCCAAATAAAATGATTTGTTGAACCTCCCAAGTCTGACTTCACAGTGGTGAATTTCCCACAACAAAGCCAATTTCAATATTCAAAACTTGATTTAAATATAATTATCGCCCCAGATGCTATCGTCCAGGTTCCCTTGCCCTTCCCTGCTCACCAGTCAAGGTCCTCACTGGCAAAGATCATGTATGGTCCCCACCAATGGGAACAGAGGGCACTGCAAACCCCAGTGCCAGCCAGGCTCCCTGGCATTGCGCACCAGGGCACTCTGGTACCAAGGGGGGCAGGGCAGGAAGTGTGAACTCTGCAAAGCAGTGGGGTTATGTGATGTGAGTGGCACGGTGGCACAGTGGCTAGCGCCACTGCCTCACAGTGCCAGGAACCCAAGTTCAATTCTGGCCTCGGGTCTGTGTGGAGTCTGCACGTTCTCCATATGTCCTGTGTGAGTTTCCTCCGGATGCTCCAGTTTCCTCCCACAGTCCAAAGATGTGCGGGTTAGATGGATTGACCATGCTAAATTGACCCTACTGTCAGGGGGATTAGCAGGGCAAATGTGTACGGTCATGGGGATAGGGCCTGGGTGTGTTTGCAGTCATTGCAGACTCGATACGAAGAATGGCCTCTTCCTGTACTGTACGGATTCTATGATGTCTGGGGAGGGGTGGGCAAGCCCAGCACAGGGAACGACTGGAACACCTGCACGTTGGCACCCCTAGAGCTCAGCACCCAGTTTTCTGGAAAGGTTAGGCACCACCCCCTTCCCCCTTGCTGGCAGGACTTGCATTTTTTTTTCAACTAAGTGCCATAGGATTATGACTGGGCGCTCACCCAAAAATGGGCACAATTCTCCTGTTTTCACACACATTCGGTATTTAAATTTTTTTTGGTCAGATCACCCCCTTAGTATTATAACAGCAAGAAAACCAGAGCGATCACCGGACTGCAATCGTCTCACACTTAGTCATTTTTTAGGAGAATGCTGAGTTATGCAGTTGTTCTGCGTAGAGTGGGGTCCAAACAGACCAATGAACCCAGAGGCAAAGCAATTGGGCACTGTTTGAAAGGGCACCCTGATCTCATAGTGCACTGGGAGACTCCTCCCCCCCCCCTTGGACATCAGGACTGCCCCTCTCGTTGGCAGCATGTTTCCCCATGCCCTCCCCATCACATCACCAGCATGGGGGGGGGGGCTATTGAGTCTCCCTTCATGACCCCCAACATGCCTCCCTCTTCATGATCCTTGACATGCCTCCCCTTCATAGTGTCCCCGTCATAGACACCATTCAGGCCCCATTCCCACCCAGTGTCAGGTGTACTGGTAGTGCCCAATTGGCACTGCCAGGGTGCCAGGTCAGCATTGCCAGATGGACATTGGTCAGCCATATCCCCTGACTACCCAGGGCCTTGAAACTTCCGAGCCTCCCAGCATAGCCATCACGCTGACCTCTGCTGGTGGAGATCAGTGGTGATTCTCACCAGGCTCTCACTGTGCTCAAGGCCTGGAAGATCCTGGGAGGTGGGAGAATCCAGCATCAAATGAGCTATGCATATTTAAATACTACTTTACATATGCTAATCAGCCTTGTCCCCTTTCTGGGTGTGATCAGATTTGTGTCAGTGGCAAAACCCATTTTTAGGCCTGCACGCTATTTTCCAGCAATGGTGCAATCTGCACAGCGAGACCAGAAAATCATCCCCAATATTTAAATATTCTAATCCTGGTTTTGTCAAAATACCATTTTATATATATAATTTTTTTTCCCCACTCTATAATCAATAGAATATGTCAGCACATTAGCTGAACAGATTAGTCAAAGCACCAAGATGATTTGGTATATGATATTCTTTTACTAAAAGCAATACTTAAAAAGATTTAAAATAATTAAACTTACTCCTGCCAGATGTGCATAATTGAGTTTCATAGCAACATGAACAGTAACAACTCTTCCACGTTCAATGTCTCCTAACTGGCATCTGATGTTTAAACAGGAAATTCCATCTCTGAAACAGGACTGAAAAAAAAGTTAAATCTAATTTATGAAAGGTTAAAAGTGATTGCACATAATAAATACTCTCACTGAAGAAAAGCCCCATCTGGAGGTGTTGTTGTTTGTCCATCGTCATTGATGAGGACCTCAACACCATTAGTCATTTTGAGGCTGGTTGCAGTGTGTCCGAAGATGACTGATCAGGCCAATTCGGGTACAGAATGTCCTGACATATATTGGACAGACTTGTGTAGACACTGTAGTTGTTGAGCTGGTGGCTCTGGACTTGCGCAGGTCACGCTTAAGTTGTGCTTCAGCAATACACCTTGCTTCGTGAGCTTGACAGTCTTTCTGGATGAGGCAGTGCCAGGTAGGGCAGTTTTGTGCCAACATTTCCCAGGTGGTCGTGTCAATGTCAAACGACTTCAGGGAGGCTTTGAGCGTGTCTTTGAAATGTTTCTTCTGCCCTCTATGTGAGCGTTTTCCAACAGAGAGTTCACCAAAAGGAGCTGCTTGGGTATGCGCTCGTCTGATATACGGACGACATGACCTGCCCATCGGGTCTGCACTCTCATCAGCAGTGTGTGGACTAATGGCAGACTTGCTCTAGAGAGAACTTCAGTGTCTGGTACTTTGTCATGCCATCGGATACGTAATATTCTGTGAAGACATGTCACGTGGAAATGATTGAGCTATCTTGCATGCCTTCGATACATAGTCCACATTTCACAGGCATACAGGAGGGTAGCGAGTACCACGGCGCTGTAGACCTTCAGTTTTGTTGCTGGGCTGATTCCTCGACGTTCCCCTACAGTGGAGCGCAGTCTACCAAAAGCAGAACTCCCTTTTGCTATTCTGCAGTTAACTTCTGCATCAATAGTCACTGCTTGGGAGAGGGTGCTGCCAAGGTAAGTGAACTTGTCCATTGCCTGTAGTTTCTGCCCTTTGATTGTGATGATGGGTTCTGTGTACGGTGCATGAGGAGCAGGCTGGTGCATGACTTCAATCTTTTTAATGTTGATGGTGAGTCCAAAGTTGTCACAAGCCGTGGAAAATTTGTCCATGCGGACTTGCATCTCTGGTTCTGAGCCAGCGTACAGGGCGCAGTCATCGGCAAACAGGAAATCTCTCAGAACAGTCTCCTTCACTTTGGTAATAGCTTAAAGTCTCCTCAGGTTGAAAAGCTTCCCATCCACTCTGTACTTGAAACTGATTCCAGCAACACAGTCCTGGAAGGCATCATTCAGCATGGCAGTAAACATTATGCTGAAGTGTGGGTGCGAGCACACAGTCCTGTTTGATGCCATTGGTGACTGGGAATGCCTCAGAGGATTCTCCACCGTCCAGTACTCTGGCCGTCATGCCATCATGGAACTGGCGTATCATCTGAATGAATTTGGGAGGGGGCAGCCAAACTTTGAAATGATCCTCCACAGGCCTTGTCGGCTTATAGTATCGAAGGCTTTCGCGAGGTCAGCAAAAGTTGTTTAGAGCTCACAATTCTGCTCCTGACACTTCTCCTGAAGTTGGCATGCAGCAAAAATCATGTCAGTAGTCCCATGACCTTTGTGGAAGCCACAATGTGACTCTGGAAGCAGGCCCAGCTCCAGATGAGTGACCAGACGAGGTGGAGGTGTAATGGGAGCACAGAACATGTGCTCTTATTCAAAATACTTCAAGCGAGTTATTAATCTCATTTAATTGACAAAATGCTTTCTCATAAGGAAGATATGATTTGTAAATGAGAGTGGAGTAGTGCTTTATACTTAATATTCGTTAGTTACACAAAGTCCAGGAAATGAAGTAGTTAAGAATCTTAGATCTACAGAGGAATACCTTTTGATGTTGTGTTTTAATTTGGCCCCGAACTCCTCAATTATTTGATAGAACATGATTCTTGATTCTAACTTTGTCATTGGATTCCATGTGAAACTGGATCCTCGCTGCTTCACATCCAGGTGCTTTTCTGGTTTGAATCTCATGCTCTCTCTTGCTGCTTCACCTCTGGACTCTCTGGTTTCAGTTTCACACTCTTTCACAGTATCACCCTCCAGGACTCTCCCTTATTTGAGTTTCACTCTTTCTCACTGCTTCAACTCTTAGACTCTCCATGGTTTGAATCTTGCACTCAATCCTGTTGCTTTACCTCCATGGTTCGAGTCACCTGCTCCTTCTCACTGCTTCATCTGCTGGAGTTTCTCTGGTTTAAGCCTCATGCTGTCTCCCACTGCTACATCTCTGTGCTCTCCCTGGTTTGTGTTTCACACACACTTATCGTTTCACCACTTGGACTCTCCTTGGTTTGTGCTTTGTGCCCTCTCACTCCTTCACCTAGCGGACTCTCCTGGTTTGAGTCTTGCACAATCTGTCGCTGCTTTATCTCCTGAACTCTCCCTGGTTTGAGTCTTACACTCTCTCGCTTCTTCACCTCCTGGACTTCCCCTGGTTCAAGTCACGTACTTTTTCTCTTGCTACTTCACCTGCTAGACTTTCCCTGGTGAGTCTCGCTCGCTCACTCTCTCTATCACTGCAGGCATGACTGCCATCAATCAGACTGATGTCCAGGAGCTATCCCTCTGATCCTAGCCTCTTTTATCTTGCACAAACACCTCTCCAATACCAATATCATTTATGTCACTACCTTTATGACCTTAACCTCTTTTAATATGAGAACTGTTTTGGTAAAGAAGGCCACTCAGCCCATTATGTCTGCACCTGCTCCTAAATGAGTAATTCAATTAGAGCCATTCTCCGTTTCCAGAAAACAGCCTAATTTCTTTTTGAATGCTTCAAATGAACCTGCCTCCAGCACACACTCTCACACAGTACATTCCAAATCCTCACCACTTGCAGTATAAAAACCTTTTTCCTCATATTGTCTTTGTTATATTAATTATTTTAAATCTGTACCTCTCATTTTAGATCCTTTCATCAGTGGGAATAGTTTGTCTCTACCTACTCTGTCCACACCTATCATGATTTTTGAACACCTATTAAATCTCCTTCAATCTTTTCCAAAGAAATCAATTGTACCTTCTCCAATCTATCTTCATAACTGAAGTTCCTCATCCCTGGAAGCATTCTCCTGATTTTTTTTCTGCACTCTGGCCAATGCCTTCACATCTTTCCAAAAGTGCAGTGCCCGGAACTGATCGCAATATTTGTGGCTATGACTCATCTTTCATTCCCTCACCCTACAGTATAAATATCTTCCACTTCCTATGCCTTTTAGCTTTGACAAAGGGTCATCTGGACTTGAAATTTCAGCTCTTTTCTCTCCTTACAGATGCTGTTAGACTACCCTAAGATTTTACAGCATTTTCTCTTTTGGTTTCAGATTCCAGCATCCACAGTAATTTGCTTTTAATTCATCATGCCTTGTCTGGAAATGCCAAAACCATAAGCTCTAGAATTCCATTCTTCAACCTTTCCATCTTCCTTTCCTTTTTCAAGACGTCCCTCAAAGCCATCTCTGCCTCAAGCCTTTGGTCATCTGCCCTTAATATCTCCTGTGGTCCAATGTCTTTTTTTGGCAGTCTCCTGGGAATTGCCTGGAGACATTTAAGGTGTTTTTTAACTGCAGTTGTTATTTTTGAAATGATCTCAAGGTATTGATTTTTATCTTGTGCTCTGGAGAACCAATACTTTGCTATATTAGTTATAACTTTGATTGGATTACTGGTTTGCTGTCAATTGCAAGTATTTCTAATTCCCTATTTCATCATTTTGAGTTTGGTTCCATTTTATATTTGTCCTTACCAATACTTTTCTTCCAAACTTATTGAACAAGTTAACCATTTGATGGAATATTGTTACATTCTGCATTTCAGTACAGTCCGGTTCTGAGTGGCTGTCATATCGACATATTCCATTACTGGCCTGCAAAAAAATAAATCACACATTTCAAAAAAGTGAAACACCATAAAATATCAGTATTCACCAACAACAGTAGCTATTAGGTGGAGGATCAGTGAGAATGAAATTCAGCACAGAAAGTTGTACTTTTGAGCTTCCTGTGAAAGTGAGTGACTTCCATTAGTCACAGGATTTGAAAGGGATCTTCTCACACCTGCACCTCCATTTGCTAAATGGAGTGCTGCAGTGATTTGGAAGCTTTCTAGCTATCCAGAGGTGATGAAGATTAAAGTGACCAGGATACTTCAAAGCTTGTCAAGGACAGAGACAATAATGAGTATTTTATTCCAGGATGGTGTATGAGTTCATCAAACATAAACTAAACACCTTTCTCAGGGTTAGAAGGTGCAGTCGAGCCATGAGACCCTCATCCCAGGAGAAGTGGCAAGATCAACCCCTTATCCCGAGCACAACCAACCTCCAGGACCCTTGGGCAACCTTTCCTGTTCTGCCTGGCAGTGACAAGAGCAGCAGCTGAGCACTGGAGCTACCTTCCTGACTACCCCTCCCCTACCCCACCCGAGCACCCAAGGTGCCAGGCCAGGGTGTCAGTGCTCAGGTGCCATTGGCACTGCCAAGGAGTGGGGTCTAAAAGGGGGTGTAGATCTGAATGGTGGCCTGAAAGGGGAGTAGTGCTGTGGGGGGGAAGCTGGGTCAGATCCCACATGCCTGTGTAGTGTGGGAGGAGGATGACCTGTTATTTCAGTGCCGGGGGAAGAACATCCCTCTTTGCTGAGGGTTTGGTGGTGCTCCTCTTGTCAGCAGGGAGGGGGGTGGGAAAGGAGAGGCCACTATTTTCGCCTTGGGGGGTAGGGAGGTTTGTCTGCGAACACAGAGTTCTGTACACTCTTTCAATCTCTGAACAGCTGGGCTCACCGGTGTGATTCCTGAGATGCATGAACACTCCAGATTTCCCACTGGCACGAGTACTTAGTGCCAATTTGGGAGAATCACAGCACTGAAATTTGTCTTTTTGTTGGTATATCATTCAGCCCATTAAGTCAGATCATGTTGTTAATTAACACAGTAATAATTACATCAAAATTAAGATACAGTTAATATGGCACTAGTTCAGTTTCAGAGAAATGACCAGTTGTTAACACTGGTACCAGCAAGAGTGAAAGCCAGTTTGTTTTATCAACTACGCAGTTATTTTTACAGACCAATGTTTAAAAAAAACCTTCCTGGACAAGGTCAGGAGATATAACACCTGTTCATTTATCCTTTCATTCCACTATACGATATGTAATCGTTGGGTTTCTCCACAATTGTGAATCTAAATAACCAGAGTTCAATTGTCTCCATGACAATGTGGCTCACAGCTTGATTATTGTATTTAAAGTATCAGTCCACCTTCTTGAAGCGGATTGGCTCTCTACCTTTCTGCCAGATGTTATCAGGTTCTGTGAGGAATCTAACATTTAAAACATTAACAGTTCACCTATCACCCCCAGCTCCCACCACCACCTCTGTCCCACAGAACCCAAGTGCTCAATTTTTGAAGTTAAATTTCCCCTCATTAACTCTGCTTCATTGTACACAGGAGGCACTCACAAAGAGCAAGTTAAAGAAGGTAACATGTTACATATGTTGCAGAAATGAAATGGGAAATACAACATCATGGCCAATTTTGCTCTGTACAAAGCTGCTTACTCAAATTTAGAGAATATACTGGTAATGTTGTGTTCAGGCCATGTGATTTATTTTTTCAACATGCACCTCAAACTGTACAACGATTATCCTACCTTTATGTCAAGAACTTCAAACAACTTGACACCATTTGTTCTCAGTGCATTGGGCTGTGTAATTCTCAACTCAAAATCAGGAGCTATGCTGTTCCCCAAGTTAGTGACCTTGAAGTAAGTTAAATGTGAATAGATTAATGTATTTACTGACAAACCCATTAATATCAGAATATTTTATGCAACATTCACACACAGCAATGAGAAATACCACTCAATAGATTAAAATACAAGTGTTAACCACAATTTCATGCTATATTTCATATTTATCTTTTCTATATGAATTGTCAATTATTTTCCAAGAACATTACTAGCAAAGGCTGATTGTTCACCTTTTAGGATCAGAATTGAGATCTGACCCATTTTATGGGCTGTATGTTGTAAAATGAGATCAAATTAAATCTGCGGAACAATGCCTGGGCCAATTAGCTAAGGGATGGGCAATACTATGTTGAAGTAAGATACTGCCCAGGTACCATTGGTGTCTGCCTAAAACAGCTGTCAGGACCTCTGAATGATGTTAGTGAACAATTAACAGAGTAGGCGTTGGGCACATTCTGCTCAAAATATTTTCAATAGTCGCAGTGGCCTCAGCATTGCACAAGAACTTAAGGACTAGAAGCAGGAGTAGGCCATTTGGCCCCTCGAGCCTGCTCCGCCATTCAATAAGACATGGCTGATCTTTTTGTGGACTTAGCTCCACTTACCCGCCCACTCACCATAACCTTTAATTCCTTTACTGTTCAAAAATTTATCTATCCTTGCCTTAAAATCAAAAAGTAATTCTAAGGTTGTGTCTAATTTATCAGTGTAATGAATTATTCTACAACTATGGTGCAAAGTAAAAGCTTATAGTATAGGTATAATATATTAGCATGGATAGAAGATTGGCTGGTGTACAGTGAGTATGTATAAGTAGGTCATTGTCTGACTGGGAGGATGTGACAAGGGAGTCCCATGGGGTCTCTGTTGGAGCCTCAATGTTTTACAATTTACAGCAATGACATGGATGTGGAGAGTGAAGACATAGTAGCTAAATTTGCAAATGACACAAAAATAAGTAGGAAAATATGTTGTGAAAGAGGTTGCAGATAAATATGGTTGCATGAGAGTGCAAAAATTGGTAGCTGGAGTATCATGTGAGAAAACGTGAAGTTGTTCACTTTGGCAGGAAGAGTGAAAAGGCAGAATATTAATTAAATGGAAAACAAGTGCAAAATTCAATGATGCAGGTGATCCAGATATTAAAAAAAGTTAGGATGCAGCTACAGCAAGTAATTAAGAAAGCTAATGGAACGTTATCCTTCATTACGAGAGGAATTGAACATAAAATGAAAGATGTTATGCTTCAATCATACAGAGCATTGATGAGACCATATCTTGAATACTGTGTGTAGTTTTGGTCTCGTTATTTAACAAAGGATATTAATGCATGGGAGGCAGTTCAGAGGAGGTTTACTAATTTGGTGTCTAGAATAATCAGCTTGTCCTATGAGGAAATGTTGAATAGGCTGCCCTTGTTTCCACTGGAGTTTAGAAGAGTGAGGGGTGATCTGATTGAAGTATGTAAGATCCTGCGTGATCTTGACAAGGTGGATTTGATGTATTATTGTCACATGTATTAATTCACAGTGAAAAATATTGTTTCTTGCATGCTAAACAAAGCATACCATTCATAGAAAAGGAAACAAGAGAGTGCAGAATGTAGTGTTAGAGTCATAAGTAAGGTGTAGAGAAAGAGCAACTTAATGCAAGGTAGATCCATTCAAAAATCTGATGGCAGCAGGGAAGAAGCTGTTCTTGAGACAGTTGGTATGTGACCTCAGACTTCTGTATCTTTTTCCTGACTGAAGAAGGTGGATGAGAGAATGTCCGGGGTGCATGGGGTCCTTAATTATGCTGGCTGCTTTGCCGAGGCAGCGGGAGTGCAGACAGAATCAATACAGGGAAGGCTGGTTCACATGATGGAGTGGGTGTCATTCACGACCCTTTGTAGTTTCTTGGGGGTCTTAGATAGAGCAGGAGCCGTACCAATCTATGGTACAAACAGAAAGAATGTTTTCTATGGTACATCTGTAAAAGTTGGTGAGGATCATAGCTGACATGCCAAATTTCCTTCGTCTTCTGAGAGAGGTGTTGGTGGGCTTTCTTAACTATAGTCTTGGCATGGTGGGACCAGGACAAGTTGTTGATCTGGATACCTGAAAACCTGAAGCTCTCAACCATTTCTACTTTGTCCCCATTGGTGTAGGCAGGGGCATGACCTCCATTATGCTTTCTAAAGTCGATGACTATCTCCTTCGTTTTGTTGATAGTGAGGGAGAGGTTATTGTCGTCGCACCAGTTCACCAGATTTTCTGTTTCATTCCTGTATTATATCATCATTGGTTGAGATCCGACCCACTACAGTGGTGTCGTCAGCAACTTGAAAATTGAGTTGGAGGGGAATTTAGCCACACAGTTGTAGACTTATAAGGAGTATACTGGGGGCTGAGAACACAGCCTTGTGGGACACTGGTGTTGAGGATGATTGTGTTGAGAAGGAGTTGTTGTCTATCCTTGTTGATATTGGTTTGTGGGTTAGGATGTTCAGGATCCAGTCACAGAGGGAGGAGCTGAAGTGCAGGCCATGGAGTTTGGAGATGAGTTTTGTAGGAATAATAGTATTGAAGGCTGAGCTGTAGTCAATAAATAGGAGTCTGACATAGGTGTCTTTGTTACCTAGGTGTTCCAGGGTTGAGTGCAGGGCCAGGGTAATGGTGTCTGCTGTGGACCAATTGCGACGCTAAGTAAACTGTAGTGGACCAGGCAGTCCAGGAGTCTAGAACTAATTTGTGCCATAACTAACTTTTCAAAGCAGTTCCTAATAATGGATCTCAGAGGCACCAGATGATAGTCATTCAGGCATGCTGCGTGGCTTTTCTTTGGTGCTGGGATAATGGTCACCTTCTTGAAGTAGATAGGGACCACAGATTGTTGTAAAGAGAGGCTGAAAATGTCTGCGAATACCCCGCCAGCTGATCTGCGCAGGATCTGAGTGCTCGTCCAGGTACCCCATCTGGGTCAGTCACTTTCCGTGGGTTGACCTTCGAGAAAGCTGCTCTGACATCTGCAATGGAGACCCCAGATATAGGTTCATCCGAGGCTAACACGGTGGAGGGAATGCTGTCGCTGACCTCTTGCTCAAAACGGGTGTTGAATGCATTGAGCTCATCAGGGAGGGATACGTTGGAGCTGGTAATTTTACATGCCTTCATCTTGTAGCCTGTTATGTCTTGCAGATCTTGCCATAGTCAGCAGGGATCTGTGTGGCTAGCTTGGGACTTTAGCTTTTGGCATCTTTGATGGATCTCCTTAGATCGTATCTGGTTTATTCCTCTTGTGGATGAGTCCAGAACTAAGGGGCATTGTTTTAAAATTAGGTGTAGCCCCTTTAGAACAGAGATGAGATGATTTTATTTTGCTTAGTGGCTTGTCTGATATTGGAACTCTCTCTGCCTGGAGAAGTTAGTGGAGATAGTGGGGGGGGGGGCGGATGGCAGGGTCATTGAATATTTTAAGACAGAGGTAGATAGATCTTCTTAAGAAAGGAAATTAAAGATTATCAAGGATAGATGGAGGATTAGAAACACAAACAGATCTGCCATGCTCTTAATAAATGCCAGAGCATGTTGAAGAGGCCGAATGGCCTACTTCTGATTCTATTTCATATGTTTATATTCTATTTTCTGTCCCATTACCATTTCTCTTTTAATGGCAAGCAGTTTAAGAACAGTTCCTGCTCAATATGTTCCTATCCCCAGCCATTTGCGACAAGCCAAGTACTATGGGCAACAGTTTCCTGTGCCATTAGTCAATTTGCACTTTACTCAATCCACTCATTGACATCCCATTGGTGACACAGTGGTTAGCAGTGCTGCCTCACAGTGCCAGGGACCCGGGTTCGATTCCCAACTTGGGTCATTGTCTGTATGGAGTCTGCACGTTCTTCCCATGTCTGCATCAGCTTCCTCTGGGTGCTCTGGTTTACTCCCACAGTCCAAAGATGTGCAGGATAGGTGGATTGACTGTGCTAAATTGCCCCATAGTGTCAGGGGGACTAGCTAGGGTAAATGCATGGGTTTATGGGGATAGGGCCTGGGTGGAATTGTGGTCAGTGCAGACTCAATGGGCTGAATGGTCTCCTTCTGCAGTGTAGGATTCTACTGCATTGACAGGGACTTTGGGCCAGCTAGGTAAGCTTCGTTGGGTTTTATAATGAATAGTAATCATCCTTCTGTTTTCCCCATCATTTTCAAAAGTTAGTTAAAATGGATCTATATGAATAATGAGCATTGATGATAGTATCTATGATCTGATTCCAATTATTTATTTAGCAGTGAATCAGCAAAATTAACCTTGGTCATGGGCACAGGGTGCTTCACCGGTCATTCAGTTTCAACTGTGCCTGTGCTAACTATGTTTTACTACCGGATCCTAAATTTCTTCTGAACAGGTTCTTCTGGTAATGTCAAAACATTCACCAATTGAAGAAAAAATATTCAAAAGAGCTAAGTTACATGACTAGAGTTTATTTCCCCCAAAAAACTTCTCCCTGGAATTATGCTAATTGCTTAGTTTTTGAAATAAGAACTGACAGCAAGGCGGTTGAGCCAGATTTTTTTGCCAGAAAAGGTGGGAAGCTAAAGTCAGACAGTTTCCTAAATTGGCAGACCCATCTCCATGGAAATGACCCCATCAGCCATATCTTTGCTCCAGGGGCAGGAGCAGGATGCAGTCAGGATCGCTACCCCTTGAAGGAATTCAGAAGCCACTAAGTGCCAAGGCCTTCCTCAGTTCTCTTTGGCCCATCACTATAAGGCTATTTTGTACTACCTTACCTCTCACTTTCACCCTTTAACCCCTCACACTCTCCTAAACCTCCTAAGTCCCCCTCATACTCCATGCCACTTCCATGCCACATAAAACTTTCATGCCCCCTCATACTCCCCCATGCCAGCTCCACTGCCACTCATTTAGTATCCACTATTGGCAGACCTCAGGAGCCATTGGAGCTGAAAAAATAATATTTTACAGCAATCTAAGAGAACTTTGACTGATGCATTCCTGATACTGAAATCTATTCAAACTTTTTAAACCCTCTCGGTTGGTTAAAATAATGTAAAAGCAAACAATGTCTACTAACCAACCAAATCAAAGACTACTAACCCTTTAGTCATCTCCTAAAACTATCAAAATGTGAACTCACCTCATATGAGGTGGCAAAGTGACTTTGGAGCTGTAGCAACATTTGGGAAATGCCAACAAAGAATGCTATCAAACCTATAGGGATAGACAGCCTGTCAATCAGTACACTCCAGCAGTGGATATCTTCTATTACTAAACTGAAATTTGCAATTTGCTTTTTATTCTCTTTTGATAGGATATGGGTTCAACTAACTTGAATACCCTTCGCACTGCCAGCAAAACAGGAGCAGCTGGTAATGGCAGCACAAAACTTCCATATCTGGGTCACACCCTAAAGAATCTAAAGGCACCTATCAACAGAACTGAAACATGGTCTGAAGGAGTAGGAGGCTTCATTCAAAAATAATTAAACATGCATGCACGTATTAATAATCAGAATATCTAACTTACTTGGAATGAATAATTGATATTCTGATATGTGCAAGGTGAATCATAGAAAGTAAATGTTGGTGTGTCATCATCAGTGATTCCCTCATACAGAAATGAAGGAGGATATACCGACCTGTTTCAAGAAGAGTGCAATATTATTTTAATAGATTTGAAAAGAGTGTTGCTTGATAGCTTTTCATACGCAGCCCTAGCAAAAGAAAGTGTTTACCTAGTATGAAACATTTATTTGTGCTCACATTATCCACACTTATAAAGCAATGAACAAAAGTTTACAAATATCTGAGGTTTGAATTTCACAGTAAGCAAAAACATAACATGAAGGTGAGTCTGAAAGTTTGAAAGTGCCTTATAGGTGAATCAGTAAATTTTACTTTACATCTTAGTATATTTTATTCACCATCAATAAAGCAATCCTCCTTTACACTTGGATGTCCAGACACAGAACAGGTGAATACTTTGCTGAACGTCTCCATTCAATCCACCAGCATCGTCCTGAGCTTCTGGTCGCTGAACATTTTAATTCTCTGCCCCATTCTGTCTGACAGCTCTGTCCTCAGCCTTCTACACTGTTCCAGAGGAGCTCAGTGGAAGCTTGAAGAACAATGCCTAATCTTGAAGGTTTCCAAAGTCAATATTGTCTTCAACATTTTCATTCCTATCAGGTAATGGTTCTGCAGTTGCCATTTACACCTGCTCTAAACATTTCTTTTTCTTCATTATTTGTTCCATTACTATTGCTTTTGTGTCCCTGCTTCTTTCCTCCACTTTCCCTGCTTTTGTACTTAAGATATGTTACATCTCTCACTTTTACAAGTTCTGAAAGAAGATCACTGACCTGAAACATTAATTCTTTTTCCCTCTCCAGTGATACTGCCTGATTGGCTGAGCATTTCCAGCATTTTCAGTTTGTATTTCAGACTTTCAGCATTTGCAATATTTTGTCTTTGTATAAATCTATTTTTATTACTTCATGAGAAATTTGGTTTTAGGAAAGCAAAGCAAAAATATGCCTCTTAAAAACCTGCTTTAAAAGTACTTCAATCTTAGAATTTATGTTTTTTGATGGTTTTGCCAATAAAAGATGGAGACAATGCATAGTGCTGTCACTAGGCTGATACCGGAGTTGAGGGGGTTGAGCTATGAGGAGAGGCTGAATAGACTGGGCTTGTACTCGTTAGAGTTTAGAAGGATGAGGGGAGATCTCATTGAGACGTATAAGATGATGAAAGGGATGGATAGGGTAGAGGTGGAGAGGTTCTTCCCGCTCAGAAAGGACAGCAGGACTAGAGGGCACAGCCTCAAGGGGGGGGGGGGGGGGGGGGGGGGCTGCAGTTTAGAACAGAGTTGAGGAGGAACTTCTTCACTCAAAGGGTGGTGAATCTCTGGAATTCTCTGCCCGTTGAAGACGCGGGTAGATAGGTTTTTGGTAGGCAAGGGGATTAAGGGTTATGGGGAGAAAGCGGGAAAGTGGAACTGAGCCACTTCAGATCAGCCATGATCTTATTGAATGGCGGGGCAAGCTCGAAGGGCTAGATGGCCTACTCCTGCTCCTATTTCTTATGTTCTTATGTCACATTAGCTCCTACCATGCAGATATTCACCAGTTTTAAGTGCCTTCTTTTAAAGTGGTTTCTTTTTAAAGGGCTTTGTTTTTACATCTGATGAGTTTCATCCCTAATGAGTGGGAGGATGTCAATGCTATATAAACACTTTGTAATTAGGAAACATGGCAGTTAATTTTCCCTTGGCGAACTTTCACAAACAGCACTGTGATGATGACCGAGTAAATCTGTTTGTTTCTGTTGTTAGTTGAGGGATAAATATGGCTCTTCCGCTCTTCTTCAGTGCCATGCATCCATCTCAGCATGCAGATGAGACTCAGTTTAATGTCTTACTCAAAAGTACAATGTTCCCTCAACCCGCACTGGAGAATCAGTCTTGATTTTTAGTTAACTTTTCAGAATAATGAGCTTTCATCATAAACAGCAACATGTTTGAAAGAAGTACAGAGACAGGGAATGAATAAACAAGAAAATCTGTTATAAGATGGAAGGCAGAAGAGTTGCAATCCCAATGATGGTATCCAGGGTCTGGTAATAGATCAGGTAAAGCAGTGATTATAATCTGAAATTGTTCAATTCAAATTTGAGTCCTGAAGGCTAAAAATTATCTAATTAAAATATGGGGTGCTATTTGTCAAGCTTCCTCTGGACTTCATTGGAAAAGGGTAGGAAACCTAGGACAGAGGCCAGAATGGGGTTGGAGGGGAGAATTCAAATAACAAGTAACCACAAGTTTGGATCATGTTTGAAGATTGAATGGAACTGTTCAGCAAAGTGATCAAACTGCCTTTGGTCTTCCCGATGTCAAGGAGGTGGCATCATGGCCAACAAACACAGTATACCAAATAAAAATTCAAATAAATCACTGTTTCACTTGGAAGGAATGTTTGGGGTATTACATGAGACCATAAGACATAGGAGCAGAATTAGACCACTCAGCCTATCGAGTCTGCTCCGCCATTCATTAATGGAGGAACCGTTAATGTACAGCGTGAAAAGCTGTGGTCCTAGCACCAACCCCTGAGGCACACCACTAATCACTGATTGCCAACATGAAAAAGACCCCTTTATCTCCACTCTTGCCTTCTGCCAGTCAGCCAATCATCCATCAATGCCAGGATCTTATCCTTAACACCATGGGCACTTAACTTATTTAACAGTCTCCTACGTAGCACCTTGTCAGAGGCCTTCTGGAAATCTAAATACATCAATTCTTTTTCTAACTTCCTTGTTACATCTTCAAAGAATCTTAACAGATTTGTCAGATATGACCTCCCCTTGACAAAGCAGTGCTGACTCAGTCCTACTTTATCATGCACTTCCAAGTACTCTGCAATCTCATCTTTAATAATGGACTCGAAAATTTTGCCACTGACTGATGTCAGGCTAACTGGCCTATAATTTCCCATCTGCTGCCTCTCTCCCTTCTTAAACAGTGGCATAACATTAGCTACTTTCCAGTACTCTGGTACCCTCCATGCCTCCAGTGATTGCTGAAAGATTACCACCAATGTTTCAACAATTTTCTCAGCTATCCCTTTTAGAACTCTGGAGGGCAGTCCATTTGGCCCAGGTGATTTATCCACCTTCAGACCTTTCAGTTTCCCCAGAATCTTCTCCTTAGTGATGGCCACTACATTCACCTGTGCCCCCGACTCTCCTGGAGCTGTGACATCCTACTGGTGTCTTTCACAGTGAAGACTGATGCAAAGTAACTTTTCAGTTCCTCTGCCATTGCTTTGTTTTCTGTTATTACTTTTTTTAGTCTCATTATTCAGTGGTCCAATGGATATTTTTGCTTCTGTCTTATTTTTTATATATTGAAGAATTCTCTCTCTCAAACTGCAGAGTAAATTCTATCATGTTGTGGTCACTGCTCCCTAAGGGTTCCTTCACCTTAAGTTCCCTAATCAATCTGTCTCATTACACATCACCAAATCCAGAATTGCCTGTTTCCTAGTAGGCTCTGTCACAAGCTGCTCCAAAAAACCATCTCTTTGACATTCCACAAGTTCCTTCTCTTCAGATCCACTATCTGTCTGAGTATCCCAGTCCTCCTGCATATTGAAGTCTCCCATGATTATAGTTATAGTGCCTTTTTGATATGCCTTTTCTATCTCCTGAATTATTTTCTGCCCCACATCCTGACCACTGCTAGGAGACCTATACACAACTCATATCAGGGTCTTTTTACCTTCGCGATTCCTCAATTCTGCCCACAATGTTCTATGCCTTCTGATCCTATATCACTTCTTGCTATTGATTTAACTTCATTCCTTACTAACAATGCAACCCCGCCCCCTTTGCCCATCTGCCTGTCTTTCCAATAGGACACATATCCTTGGATATTTAGGTCCCAGCCCTGGTGCCCTTGCAGCCATGTCTCTGATGCCCACAACACCAGCCAATTTCAATGTGTGCAACAAGCTCATTTACCTTGTTCCGTATTCTGACGCATTTAAGTACAACACCCTCAGTCCTGCATTGACCATCTCCCTTTTCATACTTGAAGGGAAGATAGATGAAAATAGATGAAGGGAAGGAGGCAGGTAACACTGCCTGAGACATTAGGAAAAAACTCCGTTGCTGTTTTCCAGTAATAATAGCTTTTAATGATGTCTTGAATCTTTTACACTCACCTGAGAGCAGATGGGGCATTGTTTTAATGTTTCTTTCAGTAGATGGCAGCTATGGTTGTGTAGCACTCTCTCAGTACTACACTGAGGTGTCAGTCAAGAACGTATGCCTCTGAAGTGAGACTTAAATCCACAACTTCTGATTCAAAGGCATGTGTGTTACAACTGAGCTAAGACTGTCACCACAGGTGAATAAAAAGAGTCAGGGGTTTACAGGCCTTCATGTTTCTTCATAAGTCAACAGCTTAGAATTCAATAATTTATTATTGAAAACCACATCTTATATCTGTAGCTCAGCATTTATAATTGACAACTTAAATTTATAAAATGCTGAAAAAAATTGCAGTAACCAAATATGGGGGCCAAGAACACATTCCAGCCTGTGACCTCTTATGTACCTGCCGGAACTTCTATAGGTGACTCTGATGAACTTTCTGGGACTGGGAGACACTCTTTCATTACTTTATGAAGAGTTGGAAACACCACCACCACAGGCAGATTTGGGTGTCCACAAGTCTCAAGCACCGCACCACTCAACTTAAATGTTTGGTGATAGTTATTAAAGCAGTTATTTATGCTTTGTTTCTATAACCCATCTGTTTTCTGTTATGAAATGTAGCTGATAAAGCAATGTCATTCTAGAAAATTAAGATGACCCGTGACTGTGATCAAAGCAGAAATGTTAACTAATTGGACCAGAATGGTTAGACGTAGTTTTATTAGTGAGTTAGCATTTTTATTTCTACGTTTCAAGTAAATACACTGCAGTTTGGCCGTCACAATTCTTTTTAAATTAATGATTACACTTTAACAAAAGGTATTTATAAACACTTTTAATAGATTAAAATTTCCCAAGATACCTCACATGAACTTTATAAGACAAAGTATGACACCGAGACACATAAGGAGATATTGGGTCAGATGACGTAAAGTTTGATCAAAAAGGTAACTTTCGATCAGAAACATGAGGTGGAGGGGCAGAGAGGTATAGAGAGGCTATTCCAGAATTAGCGGGTCAAGGCAATTAAAGGCACCAATTGTGGAGCAATTACAGTTGGGAATGTACAAAAGATCAGAATGAAAGGAGTGCAGAAATTTGAGGGTTCGGAGGTTGGAGGGGATTACAAAGATATGGAGGGGTTAGGCCATGCAAAGCTTTGAAAACAAGGATAAGAGTTTTAAAGTCAAGACGTTGGAGAAAGGAAAGGAGATTTGCCGGAAGTTAAGACTGGGGCAGCAGAGCTTTTGATGAGCTCAGGTTTATGGAGGGTAGGCTGTGGAAGACCAGCTAGGAGTGCATTGGAATAGTCAAGTCAGGACGTTGAAAGAATGAGTGAGGGCTTCAGTAGCAGATGAGCTGATACGGTGAAATTACAAAGGTGGAAATAGGCAAGCTTGTAACAGAACAAACAAATATTAAGAAGCTCAAGGTTGTGAATAAATTGGCTTAACCTCATCTAATGCTGGGAACCAGGCTGGAGTGACAGCAGCAGCTGAAAATAATGGCTTCAGCCTTTCCCATGTTTCATTGGAGAAAATTTCTTCTGGTCCGTACAGGATATCGAATAAGCAATGTCATAACTTAGCAACAGTAGTCAAGGGAGGTGGTGGCGAGGCAGACCTGGTGTCCTCAGCATACACGTGAAAACCAACACTGTGCTCTTGGATGAGGTCACCAAAGAGCAGCACAGGGGATGGGAATTTGGAGCCAAGGACAAATGCTTTGAGGACACCAGAGGGAACTGCAGGAATAGGAGGCCATTGCAAGCAATTCTCTGGCTACAATTAAATAGGTCAGAATGGAACCAGATAAAAGCATATCCACCCAGCTGGATAACAAACATGAGGCAGCTGGAGGAGGTATGACCAATTGTGTCAAAAGCTGCAGACAGGTTGAAAGAAGGAGGGAAAGTTTACCTTTGTCACATTCACGTAAGATGTAATTTGTGATAGTGAAAGAGCTGTTTTGATACTGTGAAATGCAATGTTCAGAAAGCTGCAGTAATGCTTTATCTAACCTCAGTCTCAAACATGTATCACAGCAATGATCACAATATTATTGAAATTCTCACTGTAGATCATGGATTACTTACCCATGGACTGCAACATTAACCTCATATTTCAAGGGCAACATAAGAGTAACAAAGTTATCTTCAAGTAAATCCAGGCTCTGTTCATTTTCACTGTAGGAGTAAACACAAGCAACACACAACTTTACATGTCTGAAATTAAGTCTGTTTATCTAGAAAACACATAATAATTAGCTTACACATGCACAATGGCTTGTTGAAATAATACTTGTATATCCTTTTATATGCAACTTAAAAAAAAAGTCCCTATACAATTTCATTCTCATTATTTTAAACTGTTATCATCTCACTCCTATCGTCAATAAAGTATCTCATCTCTACAACATTTCCCTACAGGTTATATAATAAATATGCATCCCTGCAAGGACTTAATGGAGCACAAATACTCTGCCCTAACATCTACATTTCACAGGGCATCTTTTCCCTTATATAGCACTTTTTAAAGTATCTGAAATGCTTACCAAGTTGCATTAACAGTAATGACAATGGCTTCCTCTGCTCTGGTAAGTTTGCTGGCATCTAGAAAAAAACTTAATCCCACCTGGATGTCAAATACCAGAAGAATAAATGTGAATGTGACTTACACAATGGCAGCTTATTTAAAAAGTAGAAAGATCGACATTAAAGTTCAGCATATACAAGCAATCACATCAACATATGGAACTAAAGTGAATGTTGGTCTCCTAGAAGATGAGGCTGGGGAGTTAATAGTAGGTAATGCAGGAATGGTTTGGGACACTAAATCAATATTTTGCCTCAGTTTTCACAGTGGTGGACATTACCATATCCCAATAGTAACAGAAGATGCAGAGGTTATAGAAAAGAAGAAACTTAGAACTATCATCATTGCTAGGGAAAAAGTACTGAGCAAACTATTGAGATTGAAGGCAGGCAAGTCAGTAGAGACTGAGGGCCTACATCCTAGGGTCTTAAAGGAAATGGCATTAGAGATAGTGGATACATTGGTTACAATATTCCAAAATTTCCTGATGTGGGAACGGTTCCAGTGGATTGGAAAAATGCTAACATAATGCCCTCATTCAAAAAGGGAGAGACACAAAATATAGGAAACTAGAGACCAATTAGTTTAACATCTGTTGTTGGCAAGTTGTTAGAATCCATTATAAAGGAAGTAATAACAGGACATTTAGAAAGTTAAAATGCAATCCATCAGAGTCAGCATGGTTTTATGAAGGGTAAATCACGTTTGACTAATTTGCTTAGTTCTTCAAAGCGGGATGGATAATGGTGATCCTGTAGATGTAATATATCTGGATTTTCATAAGTATTTGGTAAGGTGCCACACAAGAAGTTAATACACAAGATTGGTTTATATGTGATTAGGGTAATTTATTGGCTTGGATACAGCATTGGCTAACCAACAGAAACCACGGAATCGGGACAAATGGATCATATTCAGGCTGGCAAGATGCAACTAATGGACTACCCACAGGCCCCAACTATTTTCAATCTACATTAGTAACTTGGATGCAGGGATAGCGGTTCCATATCCAAATTTGCAGATGACACTAAAATAGATGGGATAGTAAGTTGCGATAATGAAATAAGACATTTACAAATGGATATGGATAAGTTAAGGGAATGGGACAAAATATGGCAAATGGAGTTCAACATAGGTAAATGTGAGTTTATCTATTTTGGTAGAAAAATTACAAAGGCAAATTAATGGAGAGAAACTTGGGAGTGCTTTGGTGCAGAGAGATCAGGTGTCCTTCTGCATGAATTGCAGAAAACTAGTATGTAGTTAAGGAAGGCAAATGTACCATTTATTGCAAAAGGAATAGAATTGTGAATAGAATAGAAGTGTGCTACTGTACAAAGCATTAGTGAGACCACACTTAGAATATTGTATACAGCTTTGGTCCGCTTAGGTGAGGAGGAATGTAGTTGAAATGGAGGCTGTTCAGAGGAGGTTGATAAGATTGATTTCAGAGAAGAGAGGTTTGTCTTACAGAGAGATTGGGCAGTTTTGGCCTATATTCCTTGGAGTGTAGAAGAATGTGGGATGGTTTAATTGAGGTGTACAAGATGATAAGTGCCGGAAGATTGGAAAACGGCTAATGCTACGCCGTTGTTTAAGAAGGGTGCCAGGCAAAAGGCGGGGAATTATAGGCCGGTTAGTTTAACGTCTGTGGTAGGTAAAATGTTAGAATCCGTCATTAAGGAGGAAATTGCGAGGCATCTTGAAGGGAATTGCTTGATAGAGCAGACACAGCACGGTTTCATTAAAGGGAAGTCGTGTCTGACAAATTTACTGGAGTTCTATGAGGATGTGTCTAGGGCGGTCGATAGAGGACAGCCGGTGGATGTGGTCTTTCTGGATTTTCAGAAGGCGTTTGACAAAGTACCTCATAAGAGGTTATTGCAGAAGGTCAGGGGACTTGGAGTTGGGGGTAGGGTGTTAGCGTGGATAGAGGATTGGTTGTCAAAGAGGAGGCAGAGAGTGGGGGTCAACGGGTGCTATTCGGATTGGCGGATGGTGACTAGTGGAGTGCCCCAGGGGTTGGTGCTGGGGCCTCAGCTTTTTACCATTTATATAGATGATCTGGAGGAGGGAACCGAGTGTAGGGTGTCGAAATTTGCAGATGACACCAAGATTGGGGGAACAGCAAATTGTGCGGAGGGTGTGGAGAGTCTGCAGAAGGATCTAGATAGGCTGGGCGAATGGGCCAGGAAATGGCAAATGGAATTTAATGTTGGCAAGTGTGAGGTGGTCCACTTTGGTAGGAAGAATGGTAGGAAGGACTATTACTTACAGGGCGAAAAACTGCAGCAGGCGACGGTGCAGAGGGACCTCGGGGTCCTTGTGCATGAGTCGCAAAAACCCAGCTTGCAGGTGGTCAGGAAGGTGAATGGGATGCTGGCCTTCATAGCAAAGGGGATTGAATATAAAAGTAGGGAGGTCTTGCTGCAGCTGTATAGGGCATTGGTGAGGCCGCAGCTGGAGTACTGTGTGCAGTTTTGGGCGCCGCACCTACGCAAAGATATTTTGGCCTTGGAGGGAGTGCAGAGGAGGTTTACTAGGCTGATACCGGAGTTGAGGGGGTTGAGCTATGAGGAGAGGCTGAATAAACTAGGCTTGTACTCGTTGGAGTTTAGAAGAATGAGGGGAGATCTCATTGAGACGTATAAGATGATGAATGGGATGGATAAGATAGAGGTGGAGAGACTCTTCCCGCTCAAAAAAGACAGTAGGACTAGGGGGCACAGCCTCAAGATAAAGGGGGGGCGCTTTAGAACGGAGTTGAGGAGGAACTTCTTCACTCAAAGGGTGGTGAATCTCTGGAATTCTCTACCCGTTGAAGTGGTGGAGGCTGCCTCGCTAAATATTTTCAAGAAGCGGGTTGATGGGTTTTTGTTAAGAGAGGGGATTAAGGATTATGGGGAGAGGGCCGGAAAGTGGAACTGAGCCACGACAGATCAGCCATGATCTTATTGAATGGCGGGGCAGGCTCGAAGGGCCAGATGGCCTACTCCTGCTCCTATTTCTTATGTTCTTATAAAGGGGATTGACAAAGAAGACATGGAGAGGATGTTTCCTCTTGTAGGGCACTCTAGAAGAAGAGATCACAGTTTTAGAGTAAGGGGTGGTAGATTTAAGCACAGATGAGGAGAAATTACTTCTCTCAATGGGTCGAGAGTCTGTGGAATTCACTACCCCAGAACCTAGTGGATGCCAGGACATTGAATAAATTTAAGGAAGAGATGGACAAATTCTTAATTAGTAAGGGTTTGAGAGGATATGGTAAATGGCAGGTAAGTGGAGTTGAGGTTGAGATGAGATCAACTATGCTCACATTGAATGGCGGAGCAGGCTCGAGAGGCTGAACTGTTTACTCCTGCTCCTAGTTCTAATGATTCTTATGAATGTAGTTATTATTTGTAGTTATCATTATTTGTGTAAATTGCTATGATCAGCATCATAGGTGGAAGGGAAGGAGAGATGTTTATTTAAGGTGAGCTGGGTGAGGAAGGCCTCCTGTTGGAAACAGCTCTGGGCTGGGCTGGAAGAAGGTGCAGCTTGAATCAGCCATTCACACAAGACAGAAAAGTCTTGGGCTGCAACAAGCAGTTTTGTTTCTGAAGGTTTCTTGGATTTCCATAGCAGAGTGGAGTTTGAAAGGCCACATGGTATACCTTATTAAAACAACAGTAGTTTTGCCTTAAGTAATGTTACTGGATTTTTATAGTTAAACGTCTAAAGGGAGTATTGCTTGGAAGGTGTTTACTTGTGGGTCTGACAACTAGGAAGTCTTTTGTGGGGAATGTTTTGTAAGACTAATATCAGCTGTGTAACTGTAATTTTGTAAGCTTATGATTTCTTTCCTTGTTAATAAACCTATTATTTTAATTTTTAAAACCCCAAAAGTGTTACTGACTTTTTCTTGCAGAGTTCTTTTTCAGGACACAAAAAAAGTATATGGCCTCTAAGCCAAGTTTGGTTTGCATTGCAACGAACATCTGCGGTGGTCATAACAGTGTGCTAACCCACTGATTGACACTGTTCTGAATTATGTTCACCATTAAAATGATCAGTTATAATTTGTGTACCTTTGATAAGGAATCCATATATAAATGTCCAATGGTGCATTCCAGACTTGTTGAATCTTCATAATTGATCACATTACATGTTACACGCTTCTCCACCTGCAACCAAAAAGCACCAATCATAATTAAGCATCCAACTCCAGTCACGTTATTTTTAAATTCCACAAATCTGTTACATTTACCCATACACTTTTGAGATTTCAGAAGAAAGCAACATTCTATAAAGCCAGATATTTGGACATATTATTAGGCTACTTTCAAAGTATTCTGTAGATAAATATCTTTACATCTAACCAGTCCAGTAATATATTGGCGCAGAATTTGCTCAAGTGGCATTTTTGGTGATGAATATTATGGGTGGAATCTTGTGCCATCCCCCAGAGTGGTTACCGGTGGCAGGCATTTCATCAGATAAAAAGGTGGTGGGTGGGGACTTTGACAATCCTCTGTCTCTACCCCAATTAAATCCATGGCAAGGACAGCCAGTGGACAGCCTCCCACACTGCCACCAATGGAAGTTCTTGAGTAGTCTATGAGTCTCCAAATAAGTGTCTGAACATTCTGCTGCTGGAATTAACCCATATGGGAAGCATGGTAAGCAAACTCAACGAAGGATATCCTCATCTAAAAGCACTCAGTGCCTGTTTGAGTGATATGGCATTGGGGAGAGAGGCCTGCTCAAAGCCACCCCCTGCCCTTGCTGCTGACTCCCCTATAGCCCCCTCCTCCTTATGACTTCATCCTGCCAACCCTTCCCATCATCATTCACTTGTGCCTGGGAACTGGACTGCATTGAGTGTTGTTCCAGCAGCAACCACTACCTCCCAGTGGTGCTGCCTTTCAGAAGAGCTGCCAGCCTCTGGTTAGCTGGCAACTTTTGGTAAGCATGACTTCTGCCTCTGAGATCCTTATCCTGAAAAAAGACCTGCCAGTGGCATGTTAACAGCCTGATTAGCACATAATACTGGCGAGTTTCTTGTCACAGAGACAACATTGGGGTCTCTCTCTGGCTATCCAGTTCCCATCACCAGCATAAAATCTCAGCCTATATATTAGATCTCTGTTTGCCACAGCTCTGTAGAGGTAAATTGGAAGCAACCTGACCAATGATTTGCATCCCCAGTAAAAAGGAGACCAATGTTTTCTATCTCATGCACTTTGGTGTAAGAGTGACTTTGTTATGTTGAAATGGTCAAAGTGCTGCAATGTTAAAGGCATTTTATAAAAATAATTCTTTCCCAAAAATAAACTGCTCAGATTATCAAAACTGAAAGTGATTGCTTTGGCAGCCAATTCAGCATCTGGCTAGTGGTGAATATGAACAGCCAAACAGATTTATTACCAGACGCTAGCCCTTCTGCATCTGGATTAGGTTTCAAATTAATGCAATAGAGACAATTCCAGTGGGAACCTTTAAACTGCAACATCACCTCAAAATTTAATCTCATCTGAAAGGGAAAATAACGCTCACCCACACCAATTTCAAGATCGAGTATTTTTAGAATTCACGATCTCTCCAACTGCAAAGATTTTAGCAAAAAGGTTAATCTACACAAGACCAGAATGTTTAGGGTGATAGGGACAGCAGACGCAATGCCATTTCATGCTTTATGGGGTATTGACTAGCAGAAGATCGGATTTCTCTTCATCACGGGAGGAAGCCCCACCTTGCGGCAATGGGATTGGCTGGCAGATCTCGAGTCATACTGGAACAGCACTGCAGTGGTTAGAAGAGGCACTGCAGTTGGTTGCCGGGAAGTAAGTGCCAGGGACTGGAGGAAAGGTAAGTGGCAAGGGTTAAGGGGAGAGTGGGGTGGGGAGTAGATAGGGTCTGGGGGGTGCATGGGTTCAATGGGGAGGGGGTTCTGGTAGTTTCTGGGCCCTAAGGGGATGGCACCCCAAGTCAGCAGAAAGCTCCTAATGGAGATGACCCTCATTCATTCCCCCAACCGGGATGTAAGTTTGTAAAAGTTTGAGTTTCCCTCTGATCGATGATACAGCCACTAGCCTAAAAATTGAGATTGGCCAGAAAAAGGCCCTTAACTGGCTACTAACGTAAACTCTGGCCTGGGTTTTCTTTCCATATCGGTTATCAGCCTACAGGGTCTACATTTAAACCACGAGCAAAATGACAGTGAAACAGAGCACTAATATTACTCCCCAAATTTTCTGCCAAATAAAGTGGTGCTCATTTAAGATGGTGCCAGCCATTTACTACACTCAGCCAAAGATTTTTGACCAGATTTGGCACTGGAACGTAGTGTGAAGGATCTATTACGGAACTGTGCCCGCTGCAGGAGAGCCCCAGCTCTGATTTTCCTGCTGGGGTTGGGAAATGGGCCTCAGGGTATGTTTCCAACTGCTGATCCCACCTACCCCAAGAGGAGAAGCAGTCACAGACCCTGATTTATCCGGGGCCAGCCTGTTAACTGAAGGGAAGGTTGGGCAATTAGTGGCAAGAAGGGCAGTAATGGAGGCAGGACTGAAAAAGAGTGGGCCTGACTGACATTACATCAATTTGTCTGCCGTTTTAGAGATTTGCTTGCTGTGTTACATACGAAGCAGCAGAAGCAGAGAGTTGGACCCAAAGCAGGGCTGACTGTGGCTTTGCTGATGCAGGCCTCCTCTTCAAGGCAGTGAGGAGACAGAGAGAGGTCCTGTTTCTGAGGGGGTGACCTGAGGATGCCAATCCCCTAAACCACACTGGAGTGGTTGAGGTGACGGATACCTTGAACAGATTGTGTTCAGAAGCAACCAACTGCAGTGCAGGGGAGAGATTGTGGAGAGCTCCCCCTCTCCTCTGCTGCCACTGCCACTGCCCCCCACCCCCACCGATGCCAGGTCCCTCAGTCAGGCACTGAGTGCCTTTAAATGAGGGCATCTCCTGGAACCTGACAACCAAGGTCTGCTTGTCATGCTCTCCACGTGGGTTAATTCCGGCAACTGGTTGCAATGCAGGGAGAGATTCAATGACCTTATTCACTGTGGTGAGTGCTTTACCCAACCAGCAAAGGTCTCTGTGTATTCAGTGTCCAGCAAACACACCAGCTGAGGAGCCTGAGGGTGCATTCTGCTCCTGAACATGGGAAGCATGTACTCCCAGGGCACTTTCCCCTCAGCAAGGCCCAGAGCCCTGGTGCTGCTGAGGAACTGACAGCACAGGTATATGCATCGTCTTGGGTCAATGAAGCACTAGTATTGTCCATTGAGGTCAGCAGTATCTTCTCTTTCCATCTTTTGTCCATGCAGGAGAAAAGGGTTCACAATGACCACAAAAAGGCCTTCACATCGTAACCTCCACTGAAGTGGGACTACTAGAAACAGCCTGCGTGACCAACCATGAGCAAGTCCAGGAAGGTGAGAATGGCATCCCTGATGGAGATGATGAATAGAGACTAGATTGCTTTCATTAAGCATTGCACTCCACCTCTTAGGATGACAAGCCAAAGACAAGCTGCAATAGGAAACCTCAGCGCTGCTGAGGACTCAAATCACTTCTTGTGTCAACCACAGTTTCAAACACCAAGGCAGAAGGACAGACTACTCTTTCTGCAATGGGCTAATTACCAGAGGAGATCTCAAAGCAATCAGCCTCACAGTTTACAAGTGTATCCTCCAGCAGCTCCAAAACTGTCACCTCAGTAGATTCTCACGCATGTAGACAGGATGGCACTAGATGATGAGCACATCATGAGTGAGCAGGAGAGTGTCACAGAGACAGAGGCAATGGACAGATGGCTGTGGAGGACAGAAACAACCAACCTCAGCTGGACACAGATGCTGGGCCTCAGGAGTCATAAGCCACAGATGAGTTCCCAGAATTTCTTGAGATAGTGCGGAGACATGGGGTGGGGTTGGAGGAGTCCATTCAGCTCATGTGAGCCACCAGGGAGGATCTGAATGCATGAACTCCTCCACTGAAACAGTGAATAACTGTGTGGAGTGCCACATTCAGGAGTGCTCAGAGCGCAGGCAGAGTACTGACAGTCACTGGATACATGTCACATTATGTAGCACTGACAGGCCCATGGTACTACAGAATGTGGGTGCATCTGGCTAGGCCAATATTGATTGCCCATCCCTAATTGCCCTTGGGAAGATGGTGATGAGGTGCCTTCTTGAACTTGCTTGACAAATCTGATTGGATGTTTTGATGAAGTAACAAAGAAGGCTGATGAAGGAAATGTGGTAGATGTTGTCTGTGTGGATTTTAAGAAAGTGTTTTACAAGGTACCACATAAAACATTGGTTAACCAAACTGAGGTTTATAGGAGGACCAGTGTGCAACTGGATATAAAAATTACCTCAAGGGCAGAAAGCAACAAGTGGTGGTAGATAGTTGTTTTTCAGAATGCAGCATGGTAGTATTGGTGTTCCCCAAGGATCAGTACTCGGATCACTCCTTTTTTTTGTTAAGTGTAAATGACTTGGATTTGAAAGGTGGAGTAACATTTGAAAATTTCCTGCTGCTACCAAACTTGGAAGAGTGGTAAACAGTGAGGATGATATGAATTGCTTGCGTCTGGACATAAATAAGCTAACAAAATGGCAGACAAATGGCAGCTGAAATTTAACAAGGAGAAGTGTGAGGTGATGCATTTTGGCAGATGGGACAAGAAAAGACAATACACAGTAATGATCACAGTTCTGAAAAATGTGCTGGAACAGTGGGATGTGTGATACACGCGCATTGACCTTTGAAGCTGACAGGATGTATTGAGAAAGTGGGGAGCAAAGCATATGGGTTTTTGGGCTTCAGAAATAGGCAAACATAGTTCAAAAGCAAGGAAGCATGCTGAACTGATAACAAGCACTGGCTCAGTCCCAACTGGCGTAATATGAGAAACAGGCAGTGAATGGTAACAACCTGGAACTCACTGCCCACGAGCATGGAGGATGTGGAAACTATCAATGATCTCAAAGAAAATTGTACAAACACCTGAAGAAAATAAACAAGCTGGGGACTGGGACTGACTGGATTGCTCAGTGGGAGGCTGGCAAAGACTTATTGGGCTGAATGGCCTTCTTCGTGTTATAAATGACTCTCTGGGCTAATTTTTTTATGAGGTTGGGGGAAGGGGAGGTTGGGTTTTGGAAGAGAGGCCTAAAGTGGGGGTACTATTTTAGGATGTGTGCCCCCGATGCACACACAGGACAACCCTCCCAAAGGATGTAACTCCTTTCTGTTCCATTCGTTCATAAACATGGGTGAAAAAACAGCCTTTCCACTCATTCAGACAGTGAGGGCTTTAAGTGGCCATTAATTAGTGTAGTGGGTGTCTTCCCCATGCCCAGCATATGGGAACTGGGGTTAGCAGTGAGCAGGAAGTGATGGGCTACTCATCTGACACAGGTTACGTGCCCTCCACCCTGCCCAAAACACACCTGGGGGTGGGGAAGGGATGTGTTGGAAACATAAGATCCTGACTTACGACTTGAAACATTAACTCTGTTTCTGTCTCCACTGATGCTGCCAGACCTGCTGAGTATTTCTAGCATTTTTGCCTTTCCTGCCACCTCGGAATATGGGTGCGTGGAATGTTATTGCCCATTAGTGTGTTCATAAACAAAAACAAGGGGTGGAACTTGGTGCACAGATAGTATATGGCCCAAGGAAGATCAGCTTGGTTTCTGCAAAGATGCAGATCAGAATCCTGAACGTTTTTTAAAACAAAGATCCATAAAGATTGAGAGTAATTCATATTTGCTTTTTTTAAAAAAAGAATATTGTGGGTTGTTCTGTTTAAAATATTATGAATTGCTTTAGAATATTGTGGATCATCTCAGTTGTTGGGGTGGAATTTGTCACGGCTATCAAAATGTGAGCAGTGTTTTCAGAGCAGATTATTGGTATTGCTGCTCCCTGGACTACGGGGAATGCTTAGAATCATCTCATAGAATCCTATCGTGCAGAAGGAGGCCATTGGCATTGACCACAAACCCACCCAGGTCCTATCCCCATAACCCATGTATTTACCCTAGCTAGCCCTTAGGGGCAATTTATCATGGCCAATCCACCTCATCTGCACATCTTTGGACTATGAGAGAAACCAGAGCACCCAGAGGAAACCCACAGAGACATGGGGAGAATGTGCAAGCTCCACATAAACAGTGACCCAAGCCAGGAATTGAACCAGGGTCCCTGGTGCTGTGAAGCAGCAGTGCTAACCACTGTGCCACCATGCTGCACTATGGAACTATTATCTTTTTCACTTCAGCCTTTCCAGCTCTAACAGGAGATGGTGCATGTATCATACAGTCAGATTACTCTCTCAGAGGCCACAAACAGATAGGACAAAGGAGCGCTGAGACCTGCAGCAGAGGCCAGGATCCCTCAAGCCAAGGGCATAAATACACAGAACTCACATAGCTTCAGGGAACCCAAAGACTCACCAGGAACCTTTCTGAACTGAAGGGCTTTCATTTTAGAAGTCTGATCTGCGCTGAATAAATTTTCACGTGTACCAGTTTCACAAGCAAGTACACCTAGAAAACATGGTGCTGACATCTGACCCTGGATTGGAAGGTCTCTGGGATTCTTACAGCAGGTTATGACCTTAAAATAGGACCATATTTACAAACATCAATGTCCTCCTCATTCAGGTATTTTAAATCTTTACTGAATCTGCTCACTCCCAAGTGGCCCTGGTGTCTGACAGGCAGGCCAGACAGTTGTAACTTCTTTTCCTGTTCCATTGAGCAGACCCACACTGGAATCAAACTTTGGGGTGGAGTTAAAAAAGGAAATAAAAGGATCTGCCCGAATGGTACATTGATTTAAGTAGACACACTATATATTGTAATCTGAATACATTTTTAGAAAAGACCGCATAGGAAGTTGTCCACAATGTTTCAGCGATCTCCATAAGGTGAATTCCCCTTTCCTGACATCAATTTAAATCTAACATTAAGTCAAGAGGATCCTCAGGCAGGACAATGATATCAGTATGCAGGGTAAGTAACCAAACATATTGAAGTAGTCTCACAGACAGCAAATCAGGAAATTAAAAACACCTATTCCTTTTACTTTCAATTTTCGGAATGCAAAATAAATGATTGGGATTGGATTTAGATGAAAGCTATATTATTGTATTTCAACTTCTTTGAAAAAATACTTTTTCATCATGATGGACAAACTTGGCCGTCCACAAATATAATATTAGCTTTTCAGGGCCAGTCAGGATGTCTTAGCAGCAATTATGACGTTAAAAGCATACACACCTGACTCAACAAAGTGTAACATTTTCAAGGATTTTTACAGTGAAACTAATAGAATAAGAGTGGGATTGCTTATATTCTAGAAAACCTCAACAGTGCATCTTCATGGAGTAATGACAGTGAATGCCATTGCCATTATCAGAATGAAATTCAGACCACTATGGCCTATTTGAAACAACAGCAATGACACATTTCAATCTCTAATCATGTGGATAATATTGCCTTATAGTATCACTTGGCCTATGTTAGACACCTTATAATCAAAATAGAACATATTAACTGACATCAAGAGACCAAGCTAGGATTTATTAATTGCCACTTACATTCACATTATACTTACCACTTTGACCATTTTAATGAAATATAGTTCCTTAGGAAATGTAATATTAAGAGTAGTTGAGTATGCATCATCCCCTGCATTGAACAGAGATACGTTCAGTATAATCCATTTTACTTCCTGAACTGCCAGATAAGATTTGTTTGCATGGGACCTAGAAAACAAAACCATTAAATCTATATTGCTGTATAAACATCATGCTGCCCAAGATCTTCTGATCATGACAATATACATTTTCATTGGATAAGGTTGCCTGCTCATAATGTAAACTGGGAAAACTACCATTTTGTTCTAACAACTGAATATTTTTGTAGAAAAGAGGTAGATAACATATAACAAAGTTTGAGGCAATTATTATCCCTATCACGTCCATCTTCCAATGTGCAATCCCAAACGTCTCCACACAATCCAGATGCAGATCAACAAGAAAGATATTTGATTTGAAAATGATCAACCAAAGATAATGTTCGTATTCTTCTGATTTCAATACTGTCAATCTTATCTTGCATTTGCTACGAAAGTCAAGTCACAGCTTTCAATATAGACACAAGTATTGAGGTACCATGACTGCTTCCCTGCCAGAAAAGCAAGACATTTGTAAGATATTCTGGCTTTTAACCAGCACATTAGTCACTGAACACCTTTGGGAAGAAATCTGGCACGCAGACAAGAAGCAGAAGGTGAAAACAATTGTACGTTACTAGGTTTCAGGATAATTGTAAATGATACACACAGTATACCGGAAAAGTATGCTTTGACCAAAACAGGAAAATGCATTTTCACTTTCAACAAAAATTTTACATTCCTTTTTGTGGCAAAGATTAACATTTCAACTATTTCCCGGAGAATGTGTTATCTGGCTCATGATGATGTTTCCATGGTGCTGCCACTGAGATGCCCATCAGCTTGGTGCCAAGCATACAGCAGAGCACCAGGTGTGCATCTGGGAGCGTGACAAGGGTACGCTAAAGACTTCCACTGATGAATAATCTTCTTTCTGTCCTCCATAAAAATTATTTGGCATAGAACAAAGTCAGATCCTCATGCAAAGTACTGGCATTGAAATAATTTACTGCAATTCAAACTAAACAGGACAGCAAAATAATTCAGTGTTGTGATTGAAGTGAGAATAGATTACACACAGCTTCTAGGATTTATTTTTCTTGCTATTGTAACTACTGGTATTTTGACCTCACTATCAGAGCACTGTCTATTTCTCACTTCCTGAGAAAAAAATCCAAATTCAGACATTAATTTTGGCCTTTTGTAATACCTTCTTGAATTTGAGATGTTTGCTATTATCAGAGAAAAGCAGCTATCAGCTCAAGTGCAGGAGCTAAGATCTCACTAATCATCATGGCTATTTCCTAAAATTTTAAAACTGGACAATGGTCTTTCAAAATGACTGGAGCTACGTTTGCCTGTAACTGTAAACAAAATAAACATTCTGGCATCATCTGACAAGCTGACACCTTGTTATCTCTGAAGAGATGCTAATGGCCCTAATGCTACAGTGACGCCATTTAAAGAGAATTATACAAAGGCTATCTACATTTCATATGCTGGGCTTAGCCAAGAGAGTCTTCTAGTCTGCTGGGACAAAGGATATTGCAACCTCCTTAAATTTATAATGGTTGGAACATTACAAATTTCAAGAACCAAAATGAAGTAACATTTTCGTCAAAGACTAACTGGAGAGGTGGGAGTCATGTCATGTCACTCAACTTGGGCTGGGAAAATGAATTGTACTGTGTTGCTGGGCAGCAAGGCAGTCTATCTTCCATCGAGTAAACAGTAGCTCAGAACAAAGGCTATGCCCAGGTTTGAATGCTGGGCTCCCATCTGCACTATCTCAGACTTCAGAACTTCTATACCATTACATACAGGACCAATACATCTCTGCTTATCTCCTTGTGTAAGTCAATTCTACTGAACAAATGAATTATCCAACATCAGTATTCAACCTGCTGCTCTCTGTGAAGGAATTCATCGTTGGATTTTAATTCTGGACCCTGGGTTCAGAAGAAGCAATAATTCTTTTCTCTGTTGTCTTTGCCCTGTAAATCTTTCTCTCTCCATCCCTCTTTTATTGAATGAATGTACAGGGAGTTATGTAACAATACCCCACTGCCATGTTTTCAATGTGTGAGAATAAACAAACCCTCTGGGTTTATCTTATCTTGAGTTTGCTGTGGAGCTATTATTAAAAATTGGATCACATCACTTATAAAAGGGAAAAACAAAACCAAATCACCTTTCTGTTTACAGATGGGTGGTGAGAGGAGAAGTCAGGACTGTTTGAATTCAATTCTCTCCTGTCTGTAACACAAGTATAATCACATATACTTCTCAGCATCTAATTTATTCATTTTTGATTCAATGTTATTGTTATTCAATGTGACCTGAACGTAGCTGTGAAAAGAATTGGGTGTGGAGTTATTCTGCTGGTTCCACACCAAAGTGCCAGAAGTGACATTGGTTGGGTGATATTTCTGCTGAGGAAGTACGGGTGGGTATGTACGGTCAGGAACTTGCACTGAAATCTTAGAAAGCTGCCTACAAAAACCTAGTCCACCCTGCGGCCTGGATTTCACCTTTCCTGAATTAATTTGATTCTAGCATCAATGAAAGGGGATCTCCAATATCCAATAAAAATGGAGGCCTCAAATTATCAAACAGACTAAGTAGCCAATCACATCAAACAATTCATACAGTCAGCAAAACAGGAAATGCATCGATTAGCCTTCATTTTTAATAATTTTACACTGCGCGAAATACATATTAAGATATGGATATGGGAAGCTCTGAAGTTTGTTTTCAAAGTCTGTGGAATTCTTATGAAAATGGAGAAATTTGATATCCTATAAATATAATCTTTTTTTTGCAGGGATAGGGATACAGCTTAGCACCATTTATGCCATAACATATTGTTAACAACCCAGCTGCACCTCATTCAACCTGTGTCCTTTTATACAGCAAGAAGTCAAAAGGTGACAGTTCACATTAATTTAGCAGCTTCCGAAGATTCCCATCTGTGTGGGGTTTTTGCAGCTATAATGATCTTGATAGAGGCTGGTAACTCTTCTTAAAGTCAACAAAATTTCAGTGATTTGCTCAAAGCATAGGCCACAAGATTCCCACAGTTTAAAACAGAATAGTTTGTTTTGCTACACAAGAGTGAACAAAGCAAACACAAATGCTATCTAGCCTCTCCTTCAACATCCCAAATTCACAGGAGTTAAACATGAATTAACAGGCAAATCATGGACAAATATAAACTAGAAATTACACCTTAAATGACAAATACAACGAAGACAGATCTTGTGGAATTAGCTCAGCAGTCCACTCTGATTTTACTGATCACAAAACTGTGGTTAAGCAGAATGTAAATGAATTAAAGATTATAAGCTTTTATTCAACATAAGCTATATCACTGCAGCAATTTCCTTTTCCAACTTGCTCGGAATGGGGCTCCATTAGGTGCCATAAGTTAGGCTCAGTACCTGCCCTCTACATGTAATTAACCTGTCTCTGGGAAATTGACCAGGATTAAGGTATAAGCAAGAGGTGGTCAGAGTCCAGCCGTGCTCAGCCTTTTTATTCTGCAAAATATCTTATATCATGTTGTTTCACTTCTAATCACCACCTACCTAGTCATCTACATATTTAACTTAAAGACTGCAAGTGCAGTAACAGAAAAATAAATCAGAAATGCATACATTGGAGGAATCGTAGCAAAAAAAATGGCAGTTTTGGTGCCGGTGAGAACAGACTGGTTTTCTCTCCAGATCTTACCACACTTCGCCACAAACAAACAGGTGGAAATGTTTCACACAATCATGTAGGGTGGGCGGGGCCTAAACACGCCGGCAAAGTCCGGCTGCCCTGAAATCAGGACACCACGTTTACAGGGCATCCTGATCAAAGCAGAACGTTACCTCCTGCTACCCCACCACGGAGGTCTCAGGGCTCTGCATCACCCCACGATCAGAGCCAGCATTCACATAAACCACCATACCCCATCCCGGTTGGCATTCACCCCTCAGATAAGTAACTTACAGGGGAGGTTTTAAAGAAACGGAATAGGACAAGAAGAGGGAAAACAAATTACGATACCGGAAGACAAAAAAAGGAAGATTGCCAAATCACGGGAATCCGTACTAAAATGGGCATATATTATACACAGTCCATAAGAAACAAATAATGGAATTATGATTAATTAAAATGTAAAATCATTACATAACAGCAATAATTAAAGTCTGGCTGTCCCTTGGTCAGGACTGACAATGAAATATTCCTGTATATAACGTTCAGAATGAGGTAGGGTGAGTGAAGTGGGATATTGGTAATGGTTTAATTAGACAAAAAGCATCACAGCATTATTCCATCAGGATTTAACCAGGCAAGTGACCCAAATTGAATCCTTTCAGATTCAGCCGAGGAATAGAAAGACGTTGCTACATTATTGGGAGTACATTATCAACCAATGATGCAGCCAGATTTAAAACGATGCATGTTAACAACAAAGCTGGGATTGTATCAAATGATGGTTTATTTATCTAAAAGTAAAGAGCAGATGGACTTGGGGTCACAGATGCACAAGTCATTAAAAAGTGGCAATGGAATCCTACCTAAAAGGAAGTAATTTTTACATTACGTGATATTACAGACAAAATACTTGGGATGTTTGGAAGGTGCAGTAATTTGCATGAGGAAATTAAAACTAATCTGTTTAAATGGAAACATCCAAGGAATATGCTTTGCAAATTAGTAAACATGTTTTTCTCCTTTTTGAGCTGTGGGAAAAGCACACTTGTAATAAATTTCTGTGCATGCTTCCTAACTCTGCCTGGTCCTGTTGATATCATGGCATGTGGAACTGAAAGGAGTTTTGTTTAAGAAACCAACTAGCAAAGGACAATCCTGAGGCTGTAAAGAACAAAGAAGTAAATCATAGAATCCCTGCAGTGCAGAAGGAGGCCATTCTGCCCATGGAGTCTGCACTGAGCACAATCCCACCTAGGCCCTATCTTCACAACCCCATCTATTTACTCTAGCTAGTCCCCTTGACATTAAGGGGTAATTTAGCGTGGCCAGTCAACCTAACGTGCGCATGTTTGGATGTGGGAGAAAACCGGGGCACTGGAGGAAACACATGTAGATACATGGAGAATGTGTAAACTCTAGAGTCAACTGAGGTCAGAATTGAACTCAGGTCCCTGGTGCTGTGAGGCAGCAGTGCCAACCACTGTGCCACCCCAATGATGAAGTAATCTTCGGTTTCTTGAAAAGGCTTTACAAATAGCATTTCTAAGCTCTGTTTCATGATGTGTTCATTTGGGCCAATTTTAAGTTTCTGAACTTAATACTAATGGGACAAATATTGTCTCAAAATGGGGCTGAAAGACAGACTGTTATTTTGAGATGGCCCTACTTTGGCTGAAGTGCAGACCCCATTTGCAATTTTAAGGGATCATGAGTAGAATGTGCACCTTAAGTGGCGTGAGTGCTCTTCCTGGTTCCACAGTAATAAAAAGGCCAATGCCAGCTCAGGCTCTACATTGACTCTGCCCACTCCTTTGAACCAGCTTGGTGTAGGAGACTGACGAACTATCTATTGGTGACGCACAGCCAGACACTCATCTGGCATCTGCAGCTCATAGCTTCCATTTAAATGAGATCAAAGCAAATTACTGTGGATGCTGGAATCTGAAACAAAAATAGAAAGTGCTGGGAACTGTCAGCAAGTCTGACAGTATCTGTGCAGAGAGAATAGAGCTAATATTTACAATCTGGAAAACGCTTCATCAGAGCACTGTATAAAATTCTGCCCAATGATTGGTTAATCACATTTAAATACCAGCAGACATTACATCTGATGAATTTTTTTTAAATTGCGATTTCATCATCTTTCCAGACAGAACAGAAAGCACTTTCTTCCCTACTTGCGGTGTGCTCTAAATTCTAACTGCCGAATGAACGTGAAAACAGGAGAGAATCGCACCCATTTTTTGGGCAATGCAATCACATGGCACTTAGAAAAAAGAGGCAAAGTGTGAATTTCGCCAGTAGGGGGCGTGGATGGAGCCTATTCAGGCCAAGCTGGCTGCTGAGCTGCAGAGGCACAATCGCCCCAATCTCCTAGTGCACTGTGTATAAGTGTACAGATCTGTCAACCCCAACCCCTCAGAGATAGCAGCCCCATCGCGTCCTACGACCCTCAGATGATCGCTGCTGTGTCCTCCCCAGCCAACCGCTGCCCCTGCGTCCCCCTCCCAGCCGATCGCTGCCCTCGCGTCGCCACCCCCCCCCCCCCCAACAAAGCCAATCGCCAGCCACAATCTCCCCCCCACCAGCAATCTCCGATGCAGACTACTCTCCTCTACGAAACTCCTCCCTGACCCTGCCTCCTCATCATGAGTTTGTTCCCTTCAGGACTCACCCCTCCCCAGCCCATGCACTGCCAGATGCCTGGATGTAAGTGAGCACTAGGCAATGTCCTCAAAGCAAAGACATCACATCAGGTCCCCATCACTGAGGGCTATACTTGGTCCTCGCCGGTGAGGACCTCCACCAGTGAAGTCAGTAACGTATATGAGCTCGGGCAATTGCGTTGGGACTCACTAATTAAAATAGGATTATAAATATTTAAATCAGCCTCATTTCTGGAGCCAGTAAGGTCACAAGTGGTGAGAAACCAATTTTTTGCCCCCAAAAAGTTGGAAAGTGAATCATTCCACTGGCTGCTTGCTGCTATTGCTTTTACCATAATTTCCTGTCTGATACGATGCCAGATGCCAAATACAACATTCAGATACAAGCATGTATGTTCAAACTCAGTGCTAATGAGAGGATAATGTCACATTATACTTCCCATCAGTCCTGCAATGCATATCAAACATTGGGAAGGCTCAGCAGAATTCTATTCAAAGCTTAAACTCTCTGAAAGGGTCAACATGAATTTGACAATCTGCAATTGATTCACTCCTGCACCGTAAAAATGGTGAACTTCACTGAAATCTTCCTTCACCAATAGGCAGTTAGCCTACACCCACTTGGAATAACCAAAAGCCTACATGTGACACAGTACTGTTCGACTTCAACATACCAAGTTTCTGTCCAACACCAAAAACAACTCTAATTTATATAGCGCCTCGAGCTTCTAACAGTGATCAAATCCCACAGAATCCCTACAGTGCAGAAGGAGGCCATTGATTCTGCATTGACCACAATCCCACCCAGGCCCTGTTCCCGTAACCCCTCACATTTACCCCACTAATCCCCCTGACACAAGTGTTAATTTATCATAGCCAATCAACCTAACTTGCATATCTTTGGACTGAGAGGGGAAACCGGAGCACCCGAAGGAAACTCACACAGACAAGGGGAGAATGTGTAAACTCCACACAAACAGTGACCCGAGGCCAGGAATCAAACCCAAGTCCCTGGCGCTGTGAGGCAGCAATGCTAACCACTGTGCCACCGTGTCACCCATGGCACTTGAAGTAATATAATAGATAAAAATGGATGCAGGGACCATGAAGATAACATAAGAAAGGATGACAAAGGTTCAGCTGAAAAAGTTGGATTTTAAGGAGCACCTTAAAAGGGGTGGGTGGTGTTAGATCGACAGAAGAGTGTTTGAAAGGAAATTGCAGAGCACAGAACCTAGACAGCCGATGGCACTGCAGCCAAATGAAGGTTAAAAGAGGAGGGAGTGCACAGAATCAGAGGAACTCAAGGGCTCAGATGGGGATTGTAGGACTGGAAAAGGTTAGAGGGATAGGGATCAGGGGCAAAGCCATGAAAGAAATTTAATGTGAGGACAAAACTAAAAAATTTGATGCTTTGGGTCCCAGCCAATGTCGTCAGCTAAGATAGGCAGAGTTTGGAAAGGAGAGTTAGGATGAGCTGAATTTTATTACGGACAGAAAATAGGACGTCGTCCAATGCATTGAACTGTCAAATCTAAAGATCAGAAACGAACAGATGAGGGTTTAAACAGATTGAGGTACCAATGGTGGAAGGAACAATTATGGAGTTGAAAGTAAATTACCTTAATGATGGAAAAGATTATGAGGTTGATTAATTACCACAAAGATTGTAATCAGTCCGATCTAGTCTGAGACAATGGCAAGGAATAGGAACTGAGAAGCAACGAGGGTTTGTGGGAGGGATCGAGGACAATAACTCCAGTTTTCCCAATGTTTAAATAGAGAAATTCAGCTGAGTTTTAGATTAGTGGGCAAGGAGAAGGGGTGAAGGAAGAACAAACAGAAGTGGTATCTTGCCTATCTCTGTTAGATTTTGGAATTCATCACAAAGGCAAAGAATTTCAATTGAAAAGAACTCTGCTGCTTATACCTTGCTGGGATCAACAGGTCAACAGAGAGAGGTTCTGGAGAACACCCCAAAATGTCAAATCAGCATTGCCATGGGGAATATTAGGACCACCATTAAAATAATCTGCCTCCGCTGTGAATGATGTGGAGATGCCTGCGTTGGACTGGCGTAAACACAGTAAGAAGTCTCACAACACCAGGTTAAAGTCCAACAGGTTTATTTGGTAGCAAAGGTCACTAGCTTTCTGAGCCCTGCTCCTTTGTCAGGTAAGTGAGAGTTCTGTTCACAAAGAGGTCATATAAAGACACAAACTCAATTTGCAAAATAATGACAATCATTATTTTGTAAATTGAATTTGTGTCTTTATATGACCGGTTTGTGAACAGAGCTCTCACTTACCTGACAAAGGAGCAGCGCTCCGAAAGCTAGTGACCTTTGCTACCAAATAAACCTGTTGGACTTTAATCTGGTGTTGTGAGATTGTGAGACTTCTTACTCCACTGTGAATGACAGCAAAGGTCTCATCAATGAACTCTTTACTTTTGGCCTATTGAATCTTTGGCTAGAAATTAATCTCCACTGAACAATTTGCGTGTTTGCGTGCATGTTTACATATTGCAAATACCAGGACATGTGTTCACCTTTTTAGTTTCTTTATTTGAGTGGGATTTTTGGTCAACAAAAATTTTTGGCCTGCTTTAAACTCAAGAAAAACTGTCAAACTAAGTTCTTTGCAATTAACATGTAAATAGTTAAGGACAAATATTGAATTGATACCTTCACCTTTAAAAGTCCAAAGTACCTTCACCAGTCCAAAGAAAGCAAATCATTCTAGTCAAAGAGTAGGAAGGAAAGGGCTAGTCCTGGTATCCGCCTAACCAAGTTGTAACAATACACACAAATATATACATTGTAAACAGGAAACTAATGCTAAAATTAATGTGGAATTATACGCTAGTTACCCACTCTGTTAGCAGCAGTTTTCCAGAAACCTGAAGGTTGGCAGCACAATCTTCAAATGCACAATATCGTTCAAAATGTGTCTGTTGAGAAAAGTAACAGACAAGAGTGAATACCCAATACCGAAAAAGAAACAGAGGGCATAAAACAAACCTCATCATGGTAAAGGACATTTTGAAGCCGCAATTGTGCCACTTATCTCTGAGGCCATACGATTAGCGGCATGGTGGCACAGTGGTTAGCACTGCTACCTCACAGTGCCAGGGACCCAGGTTCGATTCTAGCCTCAGATGGGAGTCTGCACATTCTCCCTGTGTCAGTGTGGATTTCCTCCAGTTTGCCCTGCAGCCCAAAGATGTGCAGATTAGACGGATTGGCCATGCTAAATTGTCCCTCAGTGCCCTGGCATGTGTAGGTTAGGGGGATTAGCAAGGTAAATTCATGGGGTTATGGGAATAAAGCGGTGCTTGGGCCTGTCGAAATGTCGGTGCAGACTTGATGGGCCGAATGGCCTCCTTCTGCACTGAAGTGATTCTGGCACATTGACAGAGTGACTAACATTGCTGCCACACAGCGCCAAGGACCCAGGTTCAGTTCTGGCCTTGGGTGACTGTGTGGAGTTTATATGTTGTCCCTGTGCCTGTGTGAGTTTCCCCTGGTGCTCCAGGTTCCTCCCATACTCCAAAAGATGTCTGGTTAGGTTGATTGCCATGCTAAATTGCCCCTTAGTGTCAGGAGGATTAGCAGAATAAAAATGTGGGGTTACAGGGATAGGGCCTGGGTGAGATTATTGTTGATGCAGGCTCGATGAGCTGAATAGTCTCGTTTTGCACTGTAGAGACTCTATGGATAGGTGAAATTTATGGAAAAGATGCATATCCTTGTTATCTTCGCATCATGATCTATAGGTGTATTGTGGTTCTGATGTTGGCCTAGCAAAACTGAGGGTGAATCCAAGCCCTCAGCCAGGTTCTCAGGGTGAGGGGAACAAAAGGAGGAGAGTGAGCACAAGCCAGCAACAGCCTACATTGGTGCGACTAAGAGCAATATTCCTGTTCTTATTCCATACTTATTCAGGTATGCAAGCTTAAGTCTTCAATGGTCTTTGGCTGCTTCTTTAGGGATCACTGACCAGTTGCCATTGTCCCAACAGTGTATGCCCCACTCAGTTTTTGTCTCATTTGGCATGGGTCTTGCAACAGACATTCAACCAAAGTAGCAAACTCTGCTTACCAAAATGGTAAAAAGTCTCAGTGCTCCTCCCACACACATTGTCAGCCACTTTAGGACTTGAACAGCAGGTTAGGTGTAAAGATTCGCATTCTAATCAGTAATCTCTAAACCGTCTGTGCTTTATATGCTCTGTCTGAGGCCAGAACTCTCCATTCACCTGACGAAGAGGGAGTCCCCTCGAAAGCTAGTGAGTTTACTATCAAATAAATCGGTTGGACTAAAACCTGGTGTTGTCAGACTTTTTACTGTGTTTACCCCAGTCCAACGCCGGCACATCCACATCATACCAAAATGGTATCCAGCTCACTGTTAAAGGGAGGAGGTCAGGATGACTCGAGACTGGTCCCTCTGACCCTGAATTGCATTCAGATATCAGTGTAACGCTGTGCAATATCTATCCCTTTTACACTGGACAGTAGAAATAATCATTATGTGCACACCTTGTTTTTGACTCCATTCATTTGGTTTTCTTTTTTTTGCAAAATAGGTTGAAGTGGAGGGAAAGTGTCCGTGGATTCGTTCTTTATAATGTGCTTTCCCAGGGAATAGGATGCTTCAAAGTAGACTGGTGTTATAATATCTCTGACTTCCCTCTGTAAAAACAGAAAGCAGAGTTCAGTGTTTAATAGCAATGCAAACGTCAACATTTTTTAGTGAAAGTCTATAGTAGATACTGTAAAAATTGTTTTTATCATATTAAGAATCAGAGAGTGATAAAAGACTTCATGGGGCTGTTAAAGATTTCCTAGGGCAGATTCAGGTGGACTGCCATAACATGACAGAGATTTTAAATGGTTCCTTTGCTTTGTCTTTACTTCTCCGTGCAATATTCAAACTTATTGGACATTTGACAAGGTAAATGAGCAAATCTATCTCTACAGTGAGCCAGCACCCAGAGTACATAGATTTATCACCAAATTTATTGTATACAAAGTAGAAGATGGAATACTGTATTAAAATTAACAATGGCAACAGAATCTACAAGTGATCAAAATGGAGCTAAAAATCTACCTTGAGTGGCAAAGACTTCAGCCTGAGAGCAACATCGGAGGTGAGGAGAAATGGCCTGAGAATTACATCTATGGGTACTTGGTAACAAATGCATGAAATGTATTCTCTGTGGTGGGGGAGGGCAGTAGCTGAGGTCTTGGGAGGTTGAGGGAAGAGTTTTAGGATGGGGTATCTAGGGGAAGGCACGTGGTCAATATACATGGATTTGAAAACCAAACCCAATTCCAAGATAGCCATGCTCCGGAATTTTATCAACACAACCGCCCTGGAATCAGGGCGTGCGCAGCTTGCAGAATGGAATTCTCTATTGGCCTCGGGCGGGATTTTAAGGGCCTCGCCCAAGCAAGGTCATAAAATACTGGCTGCATAGTTTAATGAACCAAGTTTGAGTGCCTCAAATAACCTCATCACCAAAACTGGGACGTTAATTAGTCCAAGAAGTTGGATACGTTGTTGTTTAATTAACATCCTCAGAAGACAATAATGGGGTCTTCTTGAATTGGCATATTTAAATTAAACATCTCTAGTGTGGGTTTTTCTGGGTAACAGGCCAATAAAACATAGGCTAGAATGAGCAGCACTTCAGATGATTACTTAAACTTGTCATTACCCCATCTGAATAAAATTGGTTTCTCAGTTGTCTCACGGACAAACATTTGCCACAGAGCTCGTGTTGATATGGATTTTTGTGACCTTTGGAGCTTCCAAAATGATAAGTTCAGGACAAAAGGTCCACTGAGGATGTTTGAGAGTGCAAAGGCCATCCATCACAGTGACTTTGTACTGTGTTAGGATCAACTTGTTCACAGGTAGAATGTGCACAGGAGCAGCAGACAGGGGTTAAGGTCAAAGGCGGCACTACCCACATAACAGCAGTTACTGACCTTCAGCTCCCTGGACCTCTCGGGGTAGCAGTGGAGATTATCATGCCAGGTGATAAAAGACATCTACAGAGTCCCATAGGAAGATCTCTGCTCTGCCCAGAGGCCACACACTAGCAACGGCAATGAAAATCACCATGACGCTCATCTGGTTCCTTCCAGCACACTATCCCACACCTATCAAGGGTCTCAGTCTGCTGCATGTAAACCAGATGGTGGCTGGATTATTTTCTAGGTGACTGAGTTAGATAATCTCCCCCTGTGATTGCACTAGCTGGAACCAGCGGGCACTCAGATTGACCAGTTTGGCTGCATTCCCACAGGTTCACAGTGCCACCGACTTCACAAATGTGGCAACCAAGTATCGCCAGAGAATTTACTGTCTCAAAGAGCCCCTGAGGGTCAGTATTTGTAAATACTGTGCACAGCTTGGAGAGTGACTGCTCCTGCTCAGTGGAGTTCTGAATCACCAGGTTAAAACCCCACTAACTGTCTCAGTGAACGTAGTGAAACGCTAGTGCGTGGAGGTAGATTTTGTGATAATGCAGCCTCAGAAGGAATGAAATCCTCTGAGGAGTCATTCTTATGAATGACTTAAGATCAGTGTCCTATGCCCGAAGACCCTAGAAGAAAAAAGCAATAAGCTTAAGTTACAGAAGAAAAATTGCCCTACACAATCTTCCATAATTCAGAAATACAGTAAGCATATCTATGTCAGATAATATTAATTTTGTCACCAGCTATCTGCAAATTTCCTGTCTCTTCATCTCTGAGAAAGAGCAACTTGGATCTCTCCACCTATCTCCAGGGAACCCACCTCTGCATGTGTGAACTGGACTATTTGTGACTGCCCATCTTTAGTCCTCTGCCCTTTCCTTGTATTTTGTACAATCTTCTCCTACAAGTAGTTAGAAAACCCATAAGAGTCCCATAAGTAATGGAGGGCAGATATTCACCCAATGGCTGCAGTGTACTCTGTCGGGTCACTATGAGGAAGATGGATCACGTTGCTTTGTGACAGTGGTGTATGGATAAAGTGGGGCACAGGAGGGAGGGTGCTGAAGGACACACAGGGACTGAAAGCTGGAATAGGAGTGAGTGTGAAGAGTGATGTGATGGAGTGTCCTTGACAGGACCAAAAGCAGGGCAGGTGCACTTAAAGAACAGACAAAACTGGATGAACAACTGGACTCAATTTCCCAAAGTCTGTTAGGTCATTAAAATTAGTTCTAGCTTGGCATCAAGGTTTGGAGCACAGCCCTCCTGCTGTTCACCTTCAATGATCTCTCTTGATGAGAGTTTTTTTTCCCTTCAAATTGCTGGAGGGACATACAAATATATGGATTTGGAGCAGGAGTAGGCCATTTGGCCCCTCAAGACTGCTCCACCACCATTCAATAAGATCATTGTAACCTCAACCTCTCATTCCTGCCTACCCCCAATAACTTTTCACCTCCTTGTTAATCAAAAGATCTGTTTAACTCTGCCTTAAAATTATTCAAAGATTCAAAGGTATGTCGTTCCTGTCCTGGTGGTATCCACCAGAGATGCAGCAGTAAACCTGGATGTTGTTTCTTTGCTCCATATGCAGCAATCATTATAGACACATCCCCATTCCTCAATTTCCAGTTGCATGATCTCCCTTTAAACGACAGTGGAGGTCGCATCATCCCTGCTGTGCTTCCTGAAGACATAATGCCCAGAATTCAAATCCATTGCTTCAATTCAGTTGCAATCTCAAATTCTGATCCGCTGACTTGACGTCCAGGTTTCACCCACAAGTGCACCGCCTTTACATAACATCAGGGCCATTAATTCTGTTAACTTACCTGCTTAAATCAACTCCACACTGATCGTTTATGGGAGCATTTGGGAGATGGGAAATAGACTAGGAGAGCCAGAATTGCAGTGTCACCGGCTGTCACGTTAATGGGAAAATCTGATTAAAAACATGACAAAAGAGATGTCTCCAGATGTTGACACAATTAACATCGAAATCCCCAGAGGACCTGCCGACATAAAACTTTTGCAGGGGAAGATGACAGGATATAGGGATTTTAATAAGGTATCGTTTTGGAATCAGGACATTTCAGTTGACAATTACTGATTGGGAAAGTAGGCGCGAGATGGCAAAATCCTGCAAACAGCGGTGCCGGAAATGCCAGTTTTTCTGTCTGTGCATGAACCCAAAGTTACAAGTATACAAACATCAATTTTATTGAGAAAGGATTGTCATCTCCTGCAATGCTGCCTACAGTTAAATACAAAATTAGCATTTAATATCTCGATAAAGAATGGTACTTTGACAATGTATCAGAGAGTTACCATCACCCATGGAATTACATCACCATCTCGTAAATCCAAACATATTCAGGGTATGGTGAAAAAACATAACCACTCACGTCTGTTCCAGCATACCATTTCCAGTATGGAATTGGAAAGATTAGAATAGCGAACATGGGATGTGCTTTTATTTTCCACAGTTCAGAGATAGAAATGCCAAACAGCAAATTCAGCGCTCCCATTAGAGAGCCAGTTCTCAGAATCATTGAATAGTAGAATGCCTATAGTGCAGAAAATGGCCATTCAACCCATCGGGTCCGCAGTGACAACAATCCCACCCAGGCTATATCCCCATGTATTTACCCTGCTAATCCTGCTGACACCAAGGGGCAATTTAGCATGACCAATCAACCTAACTCACAAATCTTTGGACTGTGGGAGGAAACTGGAGCATCCAGAGGAAACCCATGCAGACATGGGGAGAACACAGACAGTGACCTGAGGCTGGGATTGAACCCGGGTCCCTGGCGCTTTAAGGCAGCAGTGCTAACCACTGTGCCACCGTGCCGTCCTTTAAAGGAAAGAATAAAGTACAGGGAAACAGCAAAAGCTGAAGTATCACAGCCCCTGACATTTCTCTTTACAAATGTTGACTGGCCCGTTGTACGTTTGCAGAATGTGGTACACAGGCTTCCAGAAATTACATTTTTACATTTAATATGCGTTGCCAGAAAGTTTCCAAATCTATGCCAAGTTATTTGGTGCCAGTTACAGCATTGCAATCAGCCTCAATGCCCTAAGTTGGCAAGAGGAAAATGAGCCTGGGTCTTGGCTCCTCTTTGCTGTCCAGTGAGCCTGAAACACATATCAGATAAGTACAGCATTAGGAATGGATGTGATGCCCTCCTCAGCTGAACAGTCACCCAACAAGAGGCACAGAAAAGAAGAATGATAATTAAGCAAGGATGAGGTATGTGAAGTGGCTGGCAACAGTGGAGCAGAATCTCATGAAAGAGTGCTTTACATAGTTAAATCAAAGGAAAGGAATTTATCTGATTTCTAACCACCTACTGTGCAAAATATCCCGAGCTGTTTGTATAAGCAAGGTAAACAGCTTGAAGCTGTGACTATTACAATGCTGGACTTGATTAAATTATTCCCAGGTGCATGTGGTGACAGACAATGATTGTCCTTCCACATGCACACTGTTTCCATTCATACATACATGCTTGCTTTGACCTAAATTGAATGTCATTTAATCCGTATTAATTTTCCACAAGGTCTCTTATACATCTGCAGCACATTAACTAAATGTATCTAATTACCAATTGATTATTCTGTTCTCTGAATTGATATAACTTAAGTGCATTCTGGTGAGCACTTCATTTGGGAGATAATCAAACATTTATCCTCAACAGCTTCATCAGTAACGCACTGCACTTCAGGTAGCGACATGTTGATTCGATCCATTTTAAACTGACGGCACTGTTACCTGCTTCGTTTTCTCTGACTCTAAAAGTGTGCATGGCAGGCATTCTAAGAACCATGTGACTCCTGAAGTATTCTAAAGATTTCCTCATCTCTTGCTTTCATGAAAAATAGCTTCTCATCATTTCAAAATGTTAACTTTTTTCAGGCATCTTTAGTTACAGTTTAAAGTGTATTTATTAGTTACAAGTAGGTTTACATTAACACTGCAATGAAGTCACTGTGAAAATCCCCCAGTTGCCACTCTAGCACCTGTTCAGGTACACTAAGGGAGAATTTAGTATGGTCAATGCTCCGAACCAACACATCTTTCAGATTGTTGGAGGAAACTGGAGCACCCAGAAGAAACCCACACAGACATGGGGAGAATGTGCAGACTTTGCACAGGCAGCGACCCAAGCCAGGAATCGAACTCGGGTCTCCGGTGCTGTGAGGCAGCAGTGCTAACTACTATGCCACCATGCTGGTCGCATTGATAATATGTAATATTACAAATCATTTTTATTGCATTTCAGTTAATTAATGAAACCTTTCAGTTTGTTATTATTCAGCAGCGAACTTATCTGCAAGTTAGAGGGGCATGCAGATTGGGATGTTAGCCTCGGGGGGAGGGGGTGGGGGGCTGGAAAGGTCATCTTCTGAGTTCATCCTCTTAGCAGTGAGCCTAGACTCTTAGCAACACATATTGAAAATTTAGACATGTGTTCACCAAGATTTCCTATCCATTAGAATCAACAGACAGGAGATTGTGAATAGTGCATATCTGGGATTTCCAATAAGTACTACGGCAAACATCATTCCTCACTGAGTACATAAACTCACAGTTACCTCTCAAAAACATGGAATCAAATCCAGGCCTGACAGATTAGAAAGTGATAGTAGATGTTGAGGGTGGGATTTTCTGACTGCGCTCGCCCCAAATCAGGATATCCCAACCGAGGTTAATGGACCTTTGCATGGTTTGTGTCCCGCTGCTATGATTCCCATGGCAGGCAGGACTGGAAGATTCTGCCCTAAAAGTCTTAAATAGGAGCACTGATCACAGTATTAATTACACATAGCAAGTCATGTGTAATGCTTTGACGAAGGGTCATCTGGACTCAAAACGCCAGCTCTTTTCTCTCCTTACAGGTGATGCCAGACTTCCTGAGATTTTCCAGCATTTTCTCTTTTAGTGCTAACCAACAGATGCATTCCCCAATTATAGGGAAAATGTGGACTTACTCTTAGCAGCAGAGGAGGTTATGAGGATGGAAAGAAGATGGTAAATATTTTCATTAGACCCTTGATACACGCAATTTCACAATTACTCCTCTTGGAAATGCAGGATATTCAGATTGACCCTTTATTCACCATAATGCTATTTTGGTGAATAAAAAGGTGATGACCATGTCTACATATTCTGGTGGCTCTGGTGAGTGAAGAAATGCTCTGTCTTCGGCTGATTCTTTAATGACTATGACAAAGGTTAGGTCAACAGAGCTCAACGTCTTTCCCGGTATCAGAAAGGGATATTGAGCCTGATTACAAAACCAGCTACTACATGAATGAAGAGATCAGCCTTTCAGCAGGAGTGAGTTGAAAACACTGATCCACCATTCTGTTGGATTATAATTTAATGCTACATTGTTTACACAGATCTGCTGAGTGAATAGTGCGATTGATGAAAATGAGAAACTGCAGTGAAATTCAGTTACAAAATTGTTTTCAGTATTTGCAATAAAGTTATTGCTTATTTCTACAAAAAGGGCTTCTAATCTGAGGTGAGGTTTTGGATCCCTGTGTAGTGTGTTTGTTGAGCAGCCTGAATATGGCAGGAACCACTGACAAGAATTGGTCACAGAGGTGGTATTATACTTGGAATTGGCAATCATTGATGCTGAGGAAAGGCCTCTTAATAAACCAGTTAGGCAGTAGGCATGGCCATGTGTAATGCATGGCGAAATGTGTCAATGCATTTTGTGCAGAACTGAGGAAAAGATTTGGGAGACTGAGGATGGCTGTCTTGGAAGGATTGACTAATGGGTGCCCACTCAAAGGAAATAATTGCCTTTATAAATGCATGTCGGCTTCCCGTCCTTCAGCAACTTAAACTCATTCACAGCTCTGATTCTTGTATCCTATCAAGCACCTAATTCCTTTATCCATTGTAGGCAGCACAGTAGCAAAGTGGTTAGCACTGTGCCTCAGTGTCAGGGAGCTGGGTTTGATTCTCAGCTTGGATCACTGTCAGTGCGGAGTTTGCACGTTCTCCCCATGTCTGCGTGGGTTTCCTCCGGGTGCTCTGGTTTCCTCCCGTGGTCCATAGATGTGCAGGTTAGGTGGATTGGCCATTCTAAATTGCCTCTTAGTGTCCCAAGATGTGTAGGTTAGATGGATTAGCGGGGTAAATATGTGGAGTTACAGGGACAGGGCCTAGGTGGGTGCTCTGTTGAGAAGCAAGCTTGGTAGCAGGCTTTTGTAGAATTATAGAATCCTACTGTGCAGAAGGAGGTTGTTTGGCCCATCGAGTCTGCACCCACAAGTTCTTCTCCCACAAATCCATGCATTTGCCCCTGACACTAAGGAGCAATTTAGCATGACCAATCCACCTAACCAGCACATCTTTGGACTTTGGAAGGAAATCGGAATACCCAAAGGAAACCCACACAGACACGGGAAGAAACTCCATACAGCCACCAAAGGCTGGATTTGAACCCGAGTCCCTGTGAAGCAGCAGTGCTAACAACTGTGCCATCGTGTAGCCTTTCCCCTTGATCTTTGCAGGACTGGCATCCAATTAGATGGTGTGGGTCGGGGTGAAAGATCTGAGACCCAAGTGAGGACTAAGTGTTGAAAAGTCATTGGCTGCATTCCAGCATCATCACTGCTGCAACACCCAGTATGCAAGTGAATGAGATGCTCATTTGTGCGTGCAAAAGGAGATGTAGAATGGGTTACAGAAAGCAGGAAAAGCAGCCCCTCAATCCCATTGGAGTTGACATTGTGAGCAGACAGGGCAATGAGAATGGTAGTCTTTCTGGTTGGAGGTTGCTGAGCAGCTGCAGTGCACTGGACGGCACGTGAATCCAGTGCACAGAAAGGCTCAATGGCCTCTTGAGAAAAGGGTCATAAAACTCTAGGCTGGTACTGTCACTGCCTGACCTCAACAGTCTCCAGCATGGACAGCCTCTGAGGCACACAGTTTACAGTCAGCCATGAAAAGGTCTCCAGCACTTCCTGAGCTACCCATCTCCACAGATAATGCCAGCACTCCTTGGCAATGTGCTGCATTAACACACCCCATCCCACAGTGACAAACCTGTCCCCATTCTCCAATGTTTTAGCCCAGCAATGTCCTACATAGAGAATTTCCAATTCATCAACTGGGGGCTGTGATAATCAGCAGGAGGTTACCTTGCCCATGTTTGATGTTGGGAGTTCTCACGGGCCCCAGAGTCAATGCTGAGGACTCTCAGGACTGCTTCCTCCCGACTGTGTACCACGGTGCCCCCTGCCACCTCTGCGAGGTCTGCCCTTCAGGTAGGGCTGGACATACCCAGGGAGGGTGACGGCGCTGCCTGAGATATCGTTTGTCACACATGATTCCGTGAGGAAACAGATGCACAGCGATGATGGCAATGGAGCTTTTGCCCACAGCAGCCCCAGGTCATGTCTTAGCCAGTGCTCCCAGTGACAGAGACTCAGCTGCTAACCTTGAATCCCAAGACTGAGGCTGTGGGTGGGACAATCCTAGGCTGTGCCTCACTGACCCCCCAGCCCGAGAGAGCATTGTCAGAGACAGGAATTGAGTAGGCCCTCTCCAGCCTTGCTTCAGCCACTGGCAGTATCACACAAGAGTAACAGAACAAGGAGGCTGTAACAATCTTCACTGCACCAAGGCTGGCAGATCATCGAATGTGAGTGAAAAATAATAAGCTTTCATTTCAAAGAGTAAATTGTTGTCCCTCGGTACATGTCACAGTGTTGTTTATTTAGCAGCCACACTGAGCAGGAGGTGGTGTGGGAATGGCACTAGCTCTTGGATAAGAAAGTAAGGGGTTGAATATAATGTCGTGAGTGGCACTCAATCTGATTGTGGAAAGGAGATGATGTGAATCACATCACTACACATGAACCACTGGACAATAGGCGGCAGCAGGGCAATGCTGCCACAGGATCCCTGGTCTGAACCCTGAATAATGATTCTCTGATGTGGGTATGCCGGTGTTGGACTGGCGTAAACACAGTAAAAAGTCTGACAACACCACGTTTTAGTCCAACCTATTTATTTCATATTATCAAATAAATAGGTTGGACTAAAACCTGGTGTTGTCAGACTTTTTACTAATGATTCTCTGCCAGAGGTAGTCAGTACCTCCTCAGATTCCCCCAGCTCCACTTCTCAAAACACCATGCTGTACAGGACACACTCTTGCTCACCCCTTCACCCGCCCACCCCCTCGCCCTTTCACCCGCCCACTCCCTTACCCCACTCCCTCATACTATTGCACATTTCCTCAACCAGCCCTTGCTTCATTCAATACAAGACATGATCCCTTTATTAACTCTTTTCCTCCACAATTTTAACCAACCCTTTAACAATTGAAGGAGGAGTGAGCGAGCGAGGAAGCAGCTGAGCGAGGGTGGAAAGGGGATTGAGCGAATGAGGGAGGGGGTGAGCGAGTGAGTGAGAGGATGAGGGGCAGGCGAGCGGGTGAAGGGGGCGGGCCAGCAGGCGAGGGAGTGGGCGAGCCACTGATAGGGGGGCAGGAATAATTTTATTCAGATTTCTCATACACAACACCACAGGGAAATTCCACAGCCGTATAAAACACGGTGGAAAAGTCCCTATTATTTATTTGATTTGCTTGCTTCGTGTATAATTACAACCAGGGAAGTTAAAGAGTAGAAATGATTCAGCTTACCTTCATGAATGCTCGATGAGTGTTACACTTAATAATATTGTGATATAATGCAATCTGTCCCAAACTACTATTCAAGCTGTCATCAGATATTAAATGGAATCTGGGAGGAAAACCTTCTCTTCTGTTGACGTCAGTACTTATGTTGTAGAGCAACACTGAAAGGCAGGAGATAGAAAGGATTTCTGTTAACAGACAGTTTGGGCTGGTGCTCTGGAACAAGTCCAGAACTATGCAAACTGACAGGAGCTGTGCATGCTAATGTGTACATTCAGAACTGACAGAGCTCCAAAAACTCCCACAAGATGGCACTTTAATAAGGAGCTAGAACTTGAACTATCTAACTCCTTTCTCTCCTGGTTATTTGTACAAACTCTACACATCTTGCCCTGTTGAACTCTGTGAGATCAGACCTTTGATTTAGAAAGCAAACGAGTTGCAGGCAGCAAATATTATTGTTCAATATTTTACCCATTGTCTCTGTCATAATAAAATTCACTTCATCATTAAGGCATCCTCTCAATCCAATGAGGCATACCTAATAGCTTAATTTTTTCCTTGCTATTAAAAAACACTGACAAGACTCTACTACGTGCCTTGAAGTGAACTGTCAGCAAAGTGGAGTGCTGCAAAGTAAATTCTACAAAATACATCAAAGTCTTTGTATCAATGTCAAATGTTGCTCCAAACTTTGTTTCACATACCTGAGCACTGCAACAGTTTTTGCAAGATTGCCGTGGCATGTAAGAACCATCCCCTCCAGCCCTCAAGTCTTTTGTATAGAAACTAAAACTAACCTTTGTCTTCAGTTCTGGGGCTGGTCAAGACCTGATGAATCTCAGGCTGTCCGTGCATGTGCCGGCTGGGAAAGAGCTGCACATGCGCGGTTTAGATTCTTGACATTGACCAGGCCCACGTGCATCACTCCCTGGACTTGGAGCTGAAAGCAAAGGCCCCATGCATCTGCACAAAAAGCAAAAAAGCAAAAACCCTGGGAGAAGCAAGAGAGACAGAGGGAGATTTTAAAAAACACAGGCGAGGAGACAGGGAGAAGTTAAAAACAAAGTTCCAAGGAGAAAGAGAAAATAGGAGGCATGCCTCAAAATTGTTTTCTAGTATAGAGGTGTGCTATGTGAAAGGTTGGGGACCATTCTTTCAGCATATCTTATTGTAATTTTATGGGGACAACAGCAGCAAAAGCACAAAAGGTGTAATTTTATTCTTATACAAGAACTCCTTCACCAGGAATGCATATCAGGTTTTCAAGCTCAGTGGACAGCATTGTGTTTATCATCCACCCCGGACCAAAATAGCTTATGAAAACTACTCATCCGCACCGCAGAATTCCCAATATACACAACTACTGGCCGAAGTTCCATGCTAGGTATGAGGATTTATAAGATATAAGCAAAATACTGTGGGTGCTGGAACTCTGAACAATAACAGAAAATGCTGGAGAAACTCAGCAGCTTTGGCAGCATCCGTGGAGAGAGAAACAGAGTTAGTGTTTCCAGTCCAAATGACTCCTCTTCAAAACCCAAGAGAAATATGGTGGGCACTCGAGCGAGACCAGAAACGTCCCTCCCCGAGATCAATGGATATTTCCATTGTCCACCCCCCGTTCCAATTCCATGGCGGGTGGGGCGGTAGAATTCCAGCAGATGGGTTTTGTATTGTTTAAGGGGGTGGTGGAGATTTGCCACCTTGATGGAACAGGGAAAGTGCCGAGTTACAATACTTAGCAAGCCACTTTAAACAATATACAGTGACTGGACTTCAGTGGCTGGACTCCCTCAGTCACCCAAGTCAGTGTGAGAAAAGCACAAATCCCCGATTAGACTATTTTTAACACAATAACACCAAAAAATTCTTAACTGATAGATGAAAATAATGTATAATATTCCTTTGACAAATATTCAAATAACATTCTGAAACATAATACTACTCAGTTTGCAAGAAATTTACTTTCAAAATACAAAGTGCTGTTTAAGGTTTTCTTCATGTTTGGACAAAAATAAAGCCTGATTCTACAAGCATAATATCATATTGAAAACAGGAAATGTGTGTACTAAAAACTGCCCCCCCCCAACAAAAATTTACACGTGTTACCTCAACTTCAATCAGTTCTTTTATCTCAATATCTTTTCATGCTCAAGACAAAGATCAAATTCACATCATCAAATGCAACTGTTTTATTTCAGATACCATCAGATGCAATACTTCAGGCAAAAAGTTTAGTTTAAAGATTCATCACAAAAAGAATAAGTCTTTTACAAATTCACATTCTCCCCCCTGAATAAATGGGCCACTACATAGCTACACAGTAGTTGGCACTGCTGCCTCACAGCGACAGGGACTCAGGTTCGATTCCAAACTTAAGCCACTGTCTGTGTGGCGTGTGCATGTTCCACCCGTTTCTGTATCGGTTTCCTCCCCGTGCACTGGTTTCCTCCCACAGTTCAAAAGACATGCTGGTTAGTGCACTGGCCATTCTAAATTCTCCCTCAGAGTACCCAAACAGACACCGGAGTTGCTGATTAGGGGATTTTCACAGTAATTTCATTGCAGTGTTAATGCAAGTCTACTAATAAATAAAGTTTAAACTTTTATACTGTTCGTTATTAACCTACCCAACAACACATTTCTCTCTTGATTTTCATGGCTATGATCACCATAAGCACAGCACACTTCAAATATTCCCAACTCCCTTGGGTCACAGCAATAATAATCTGGATCACACTTTGACCATCGTTTTAGTGTCTGCAACCTATTATCACAGCTTTCCAGGTTTCAGGCCTCCTTTATCAGTTCACACAGCATCACCCAGAGCTCCTGGCCATGACTCTCCCATCGCAACGTTCAACTTTTCTGGCTGGTCGAGCTGGGAGGTGTGTGTCGCCGGCCTTGTACCGGGATTTGCGCACGCACTGGGAATGCTTGTGCATCTCTCAGAGCCGAAGAATAGTCGCCGGTCAAACCACACTGGAAACTAGCGAATAGGTAGGTAACTTGAGTCTTTTTTTTAATATGTTTAGCAGTTCATTATTGGGAACTTTCAGGTCCCAATTGAATCTCCCACCCTTCCAGGAATACTTCGATCCGGCGAGGTTTAGACCAGCTCCCCACATTTGTGGAACTAGCGGAAGACCCCGTCGGAATGAAGAGGGGGGCATTCGGGGCATCCCAAGGGGTTAGGCAGCAAGGGGGTGCCCCCTGGGCATGGGCATCTTGTCCTTTGGAAGGACAGTGCTGGGGGCACAGGTTGGCACTGCCCATGCCCAGGGGAGCACCTTGGCACTCCCCACCTGCATTGGGCAGTGCCAAAGGGTAGGGCCTATTGTGGGCAGGGCCTAGGGGCACTCGGTGGGGATGGAGGCCCCCCCGCTGCCACTCTGCAGATGGAATCGGTCTGTGATGGAGGGGGCAGCAATTGGGGCGCCCCGGGGGTGGGTGGTCTGCCAGAGGGGCCTGCCTCCCAGGGCGGGGGGGCTATCTGACCTTGGGGCAGGACGGGTGGTCTGGTGGGGTGAGGGGGATCACCACTGCTGGAGGGGTGGGTTGTGCATCGGAGCACTTCAGGGCAGGGGTTGGGGCTCAGGGCTGTCCTGGGAATTGTTGCTGGGGCCATGATTGGGCTGGCAGCAAACGGAGAGTCTGACAGATCAGAGCCACTGCGCATGTGCAGAGTTCCAGAACTGTCAGAGTCCAGAGCGAATAGGCCCCGCCCCCCTGGGTTTTTAATGAGATTCATGACTGGTCCCTCTGCAGTGCACAGAATGTGGAGGTTCAGGTGAGAAGCTGAACTGAGAAAACAGTTGGGATTTAGATCAGTTTTCCTGCCAATTCAGCACTTTTGGGAGAATCGCCCCACTTTCTCCATTTCAGAATGATCTTTCCCCTGAGAGATTTGCCTCTTTCCCTCCCAAACATCCTGCATTCCTCTTTTTGCCTCAGGCCTCTTTCTCTGTGTCTCCATCTGTGAGCTGATTGCCTCTTTCCTCCAGCTCCTCTGCATCTGCCAGCAAACACACTATTTCTTATTGATCTTATTATCTAAGAAAATTGCAATTGATCCCTTTACAATCGATTGGACCATCCTTTCCAAATATCCTGATAAATAATTCCAGGTTTCACAGACATTTTAAAGCAATTACACATTTCCCTTATGGTATTGCTTCTGGGTCACATGTCATCATTGCATTATTAGCAAGGCCAGGAGTTAATATTTATTCCCAGTCGCTCTGAGATGATGGTCAGTGGCTGCCTTCTTACATCATTACAACTCTGTTGTGAGGATGCTTCCACAATCGTGCCTCACTAAATAAAATTCATTAGCCCATTTCAGAGGTCAATGGAGCGTCAGCCATATTAGAATGTGACTGGACCAGGTTGTGACAGCACATTTCTTTTACCTGAAGGTCACTTGTAAACAAGATGGATTTTTCCAAAACTCTATAGCTTCAGTAGTCTCTCTTATTGGGATTAGCTTTTTATTTCCAAATATTTTTACAAACTGTCATATTGGAATCTGAATTCTTATTCTCTGAATTATTGGCCAGGATACTGGATTATTATTCCGATAGTTTAAGCACCACATTACCATGCCAGTGAGGTTTCACTGAATTCCGGATCCTGATGGTTTCTATTATTACACTGGAGTTTTATAGCAGCAGTGTAATGAGCCATCTCAGCTCCAAGACATCACTGCAGTTTCTTGGGGTGATGTCCTAGGCCCAACCATCTTCAGCTGCTCCGTCAATGATCTTCCTTCTATTTTATTCTAGTGGTGAAGTTCACTGATGAATGCACAATGTTCTGCATCATTTGATACTAAAGCAGTCCATGTCCAAATGCAGCAAGACCTGGAGAATATTCAGACTTGGGCTGACAGATAACAAGTTTTATTCATCACACATTAGTGACCAACTCCAACATGAGAGAATCCAACTATCTCCTCTTGACATTACCATCACTGGATCTCTCACTATCAACGTCCTGGGAGTCACTGTTAATCAGAAACTGAATTGAACCAGCCATATAAATACAGTGGCTACAAAAGCAGGTCAGAGGCTAGGAGTCCCATGGAGAATAACTCACCTCCTAACTCCCCAAAGCCTGTCCACCACCACTAAATACAAGTCAGGGATTTGATGGAATATTCTCCACTTGTCAGTTGAGTGCAGCTCCAACAACACTCAAAAAGCTTAACACCATCCAGCACAAAGTAGCCTGCTTTATTGGCACACGTCCAGTGCTACTGTGGGTCAGTATTGGAAGATGAAATGCTGAATGTAGTGGAATGGGGTGCCAATAAAGCTTTGTGCTGGATGGTGTCAAGCAACTCTTTCAAATCTATAACCACTACCAGGAGGACAAGGACAGCAGGCACATGGGAACACCACCAGCTGCAAGTTCCCCTCCGAGTCACTCACCATCCTGACTTGGAAATATATCGCTGTTCCTTCACTGTCACTGGGTCCAAACCCTGGGACTCTCTTAAACAGAAAGAAATCCCACAACACCAGCTTAAAGTCCAAACAGCTTTATTTGTAGCAAAAGCCACAAGCTTTCGGGACAGCCTGTCCCTTCATCAGATGGCTGGGAGTTCTCAAGCTACAAATAAACCTGATTGGACTTTAAGCTGGTGTTGTGGGATTTCTTTCTGTTTTATCCCAGTCCAACGCTGGCATCTCCACATCATCATTCCCTTATAAAGCATTGGAGATACATCTATATCACATGGTCTGCAGCAGCTCAAGAAGGCAGCTCATCACCACCTTCTCAAGGGCAATTAGGGATGGGCAATAAAAATACTGGCCTAGCCAGCAACACCCACATCCCATTACATCAAATCTTTTCAAAGAGCAGCAGTTGTAAATAACTTGGCGTGACTTCATTGAATTGGCTAACACCGCAACCAGGAGTAATAAATTCAGCTGATGTCCTCGTGGTATTGTCACTAGACTACTAATCCAGGGACTCAGCTAATGTTCTGGGGACGTGGGTTCAAATCTTTCTGCGGCAGCTGATGAAATTTAAATTCAATAAAAAATATCTGGAATTAAGAATCCAGTGATGACCATGAAACCATTGTCGATTGTCAGAAAAACCCACCTGGTTCACTAATGCCCTTTAGTGAAGGAAATCTGGTGTTCTTACCTGGTCTGGCCTACATGTGACTTCAGAGCCACAGCAACGTGGGTGACTCAACTGCCCTCAGGCAACTAGGGATGGGCAATAAAGGCTGGCCAGCCGGCAGCACCCATGTCCCATGAATGAATTTTAATAACCTGCATTTTGAACATCAGTAAGTTCCATGAATTCTAAGTGTTGGCGCATGAGGAAAACAATGCCAGAAGAAGCAGCACTGCCACAAAAACAGGCCAGTGCTTCACTTCCACCTGAAGCTATGCACTGAAAGCCCGGATAACCCACTGTCCTGCACTGAAAGCCCGGATAACCCACTGCCCTGCACTGAAAGCCCGGATAACCCACTGTCCTGCACTGAAAGCCCGGATAACCCACTGCCCTGCACTGAAAGCCCAGATAACCCACTGCCCTGCACTGAAAGCCCAGATAACCCACTGTCCTGCACTGAAAGCCCGGATAACCCACTGCCCTGCACTGAAAGCCCGGATAACCCACTGCCCTGCACCGAAAGCCCGGATAACCCACTGTCCTGCACTGAAAGCCCGGATAACCCACTGCCCTGCACTGAAAGCCCGGATAACCCACTGCCCTGCACTGAAAGCCCAGATAACCCACTGCCCTGCACTGAAAGCCCAGATAACCCACTGCCCTGCACTGAAAGCCCAGATAACCCACTGCCCTGCACTGAAAGCCCAGATAACCCACTGCCCTGCACTGAAAGCCCGGACAACCCACTGCCCTGCACCGAAAGCCTGGATAACCCACTGCCCTGCACTGAAAGCCCGGATAACCCACTGCCCTGCACTGAAAGCCCAGATAACCCACTGCCCTGCACTGAAAGCCCAGATAACCCACTGCCCTGCACTGAAAGCCTGGACAACCCACTGCCCTGCACTGAAAGCCCAGATAACCCACTGCCCTGCACTGAAAGCCCGGATAACCCACTGCCCTGCACTGAAAGCCTGGATAACCCACTGCCCTGCACTGAAAGCCTGGACAACCCACTGCCCTGCACTTTTTGCACTACATCCAAGTTGGAAGATTAGGTGGGAAATGTGCAGACCACAACTAAAGGTAAGTAAGAGAGTCCAGAGTGGGCAACTAGACTGTGATTGCCCAATCCATGGGACTTTTGGCCCATCATATATTTTCTAACATTTACAGAACACCAAACAGGAGCTACAAACAGGAATGTAATTATATATATATGAATAACATCTGCCACATTGTCATTTCAATCTTTCTCACACAGCGAGATTGGCTGCAACATAACATCTATTACTCAAAGATTCGCTTTGCTTCAAATTTTGTAAAACCTTAAAAGCTAAAGGAGGTTTTATGGGTGCAGCTGTTCAAATGGCTCCAGTGTGTTGAGAAATTAGACAAACTAACCATACTCAGACTGCAGAATCCGAATTAAACTCACAAAATTAAAGGTTATGTAATATAAAGCCAGACTTCAGCAAGAGAGGCTATCAAGTAAAATCTCAGACCAAAGACATTGAAAATCACAGACGTACAAAGGATGAGCTATTGCACAGTTTTATGCCTTATTTGGCTCCTTAGTTAGAATATTAGAAATCCCAGTTAATGAGATGATAAAGGTCAGATCAATGTCACTCCTGCTATACCCAGGTTAGACTGTAGCCCTGCCATATTAATCCAGTACAAACTCAGTTTGATTTTATAATGAAAAACCTGTGTACTTGGCAGAGTGAATTAATCAGGGCAGCAACATGCAGCTAGTGTAATATTATCTTACTTCTATTGTTTGTTCCCATGGTCATGGTGCAACTTGACTGTCCCCACACATCTAATTAGTTCAACTGAGTCATTTGCAATTTCCAGGTGTTGCTGGCGCACATGTCAGACAATGACATCTGATATAGGATGCAGTGTGCTACACACGTGATGAAACATATTCCTTTTGTTTTCCTCAATGAGAGCACAGAACAGTATACTCACCACCATCACTTAGTCCAATAAAATAATTACCAATTCAATAATTAACTTAATTTCAGATATTTGTCCACTATGTCTAAATCTATTACAATCTGAGTGTTGTTCATATCTGATTAAGAGTAAGTTAGATGCACGAAGAAAAGAAATCTGACCTCATTAATAGCAGTCGACAGTTTTATCCACGTAATATTATTTCATCAGTCGTTGTCAACTTCAGAGCAATACAATTATAGAATATTCAAGCCTTTTGATTGTGCTGGACCATACTGGCAAATTTAAAGGCTGGAATGTTGCCACCATTCACGCCGGCAGGATTTTCCCATCCCGCTGCAGTGAACGGAGATTTGGCTGGGCACCAAATTCTCCGACCTCGCTTGCAACAGGAGCGTGGCGTGAACAGCTGGTAAGAATCGCACCCAAGTGTTTATTTAGCCTATCAGAGAGCTCTTGCAAGTTCTGCAAACTGCAAACAGATGCAGTATTGAATGACATCACTTTGCACCACTTAAATAGTCTGCAAGATTCTCATGAAAAACTAAAAAAAAAATTGTTGTGAGTGTCTTTGCTTGCTTTTTTTTGTTGTTGATTTAACACTGCTTTGAACTAACTCACCAGTTTGAAAACCATGGTGCTAAAATTCTAAACGTTATAATTTTTTGTAATGATTTAATTTGTGCAAGCTCACGCTCTGCTTTTCACAGATTTGAGATTGCAAATCTTGTAATTTGATGTACAATTATTTAAGCTACGTTTGCTGAGCCATTCTGAAAGCTTTTCAATATTTAAAGAAAATTGTCACTGCTTCAACAATACCAAAACATCGAATTTTATTAAATATTAAACAAGAATATTGAAGTATTTCACTATTTTGGCTCAAGGGGCATGGAGCTTATTATTATGAAATTGCATTTTCAAAACTTTAAATTTTAAATAGTCAAGAATTAAATATATTATTTACTTATTTCAAGCAATCCATTTGTATTTTCATGCTGTTTATGAAGAGCTTGACGTGGAATAATAGAACCACAGAATTGTTATGGTGCAGGAGGCCGCCATTTGGCCATCGTGTCTGCACTAGCTCTCAAATGATTAATTCACCCGCTGCCATGCTTCAGCCTTCTCCCAGCAACTCTGTACATTCTTCATTTTCAGATCAGTCTAATTCCCTTCTGAAAGCCGTGATTGAACTTATCTCTGCCACACGGTCAAGACAGTGCATTCCAGATTTTAACCACCCGCTGCACAAAAAGAGTTTTCCTCATGTTGCTGCTCCTTCTTTTGCCAATTATTTTTAATACGTGTTCTCTCATTCTCAATCCTTTCATGAGTGGGAACAGTTCTTCCCACTCATGATTTTGAATACCTCTATCAAATCTTTGTTCAATCTTCCCTTATCCAAGGAAAGCAGCTCTCACTTTTCCAATCTAACTTCACAGCTGAAGTTCCAGGTCCATGGAGCCATTCTTGTGAATCTTTTCTGCACTCTCTCCAACACTTCCAGATCTTTCTTAAAGTGGGGTGCCCAGCACTGAACGAAATATCCCATCTTGAAGCTGAACTCGCATTTCATACCACATAGCCACCTTGCTCTACTACTCTGTGCCCTATTAACAAAGTCTAGGTTACTGTATGTTTTATTAATCACACTCCCAACCTGTCCTGCCACCTTCAGCAATTTATGCACATATACACCAAGGCCCCTCTGCTCCTGCACCATCTTTAGAATTGTATCCTTCATTTTATGTTGCCTGCCCATATTCTCCCCAATAAAATTAATCACTTCACATTTCTTCACATTGAACTTCATCTGCCACCAGTCCATCCATTCCACCAACTTGCTGATATTCTTTTGAATTTCTGCACTATCCTCCTCTTAGTTCCCAATGTTTCCAAGTTTCACATCATCTGCAAATTTTGAAACTATGCCCCGTACACCAAGATCAAGGTTATTAATAAAGATGAGAAAGGATCCCAAAAGTGAGCCCTGGTGAACTCCACTACAAACCTTCCTCTGGCCTGATAAGCATCCATTAACCACTAACCACTATAATATATTAATTACCTCCTCTTTCACTGTGGCCTGGTTAGCATCTTCTCCCTTGGCGAATGCAGATGCAAAGAATTCATTTAAAACCTCGGCTTTCATGTGTAAATCCCCTTTTTTGTCCCTAACTGACCCGACTCCTCCTTCACCACCATTTTACTATTTATAAACATAATAAAAACTTAGGGATTCTCGTTTATGTTTGCTGCCAATTTCTTTTCATACTCCCTTTTTTAATAATTGCAATATTGTATCATAGAATGGTTTAAGGAATTATAGAATCCTATAGTGCAGAAGAGGCCATTCAGCCCATCAAGTCTGCACTGACTCTCTGAGAGAGCATCTCCCCCAGGCCCTTGCCCCTGACCTATCCCCTTAACTCTTCAAGAGTCCCAAGGTTAATCCATCTAATCTACACATCGTGGCACACTGAGGGGAAATTTAGCATGGCCAATCCACCTAACCTGCATATTAAACTAATTTAATGTTTTCAAATTAGGAGGATGCATTAAAGAACAAATGAATCTCTCCACATTTACCCACAGCTTCATGGTAATCAAGAGCTTTATTTTTACATTTGAAAATAGGCCCTTTTGTTCTGTGCTACAAGTTAAATATCAGTACTGTCTCACGGCAGAACATCAGCAAATCTCTGGAGCTGTTGCCAACTATATCTAATACTATTGTATTTGTTTTCTGTGAATGTGTCATAGTAAAATTTCAACAATCTGATGAACTTGAGTGTTTATGTGTAAACAATCACAATGCACTGGTATAAATGTGGTCATTACCTATGTGACCAGGAATCTTCTTTCCTTTGTAACCAAAGCAGAAGGTAACATTGATGCACACAACAGGCTTCCCATTCTCCAAACATTCCTTTCTTGTACGGTTGATTGAAGGAGGTAGCCACAGAAAGGCTTCAATAATCACTACAGGCCTGCTCCTGCAAGGCATGGAGATTAGCAATTACCAAACAGAAATGACTGCAATCAGGAAATGTTGATACCCTAATTAAAACTTGAGCTGTGATTTAATAATTTGCAACTGTGTCTTCAAAACAATGAAAAAATAATAAGGGGGGAATTCAGTAGATCATTGCAAATAAGAGGTTTGGTTACTATTTTGGGAAAAAGCTCGCTCCTGTGCCAATTTACACACTGTTTTCTTATTTATAGCTTGTGAGATGCAAGAAGGTTCACCTGCACAGCAGGCTAGACAGTGAATGCTGAACATACTAAATTCTCAACATCAACTGGAAATCAGGAGATATTTAAGCAAGTGAAAGCTAATTGATCATTTATCACATTTCTGTAGATTTGGGCACTCCTGACTGAAAAAGTCAACTTGTTTGGCTGGGGAGAGATAGAGCACGCTTTAAAGAACAGATGGCTACCTTCCCGAGTGCCTGGTATAGCAAGCATGAAAGGAGGTAGCTTAAAGCAGCCAACACCAGTCAGGCAACAGTCTCAGATGTGGATGGTCTACCTGCAGACCTCTGTCATTATGTAGCACAAAGAGGTCTGGAACCACTAGAATCAAAGCAGGTTGTCAGTAAACCCTGCAGCCAGCCAACACATTTGTTCCTTTCACAAAGGAATTTCCTCGAAAGGGTAGTGGGCTAGGTGTTACACATCAGAAACAAAACATGCAGCATTATGCCAACTCAATCTGTCAACACTCACATTACATAATACAGGAAGCAACTGCCCTGCATCTGACTTGAGCATTGTGCTGAGTAATTATTTGTCCTTGCTTACAACAAAGCAGCATAAGATGGCAATAAACGGCACTTGAATAACTGAGCAGGAAAATGTAGGACAAGGGGCTTGGGCACATGTACTTAGCAGATGTGATTTGAGCCTTTACAAAATGGTCTATCATTGGCAGTCATTAGACATCATCTTGACCTTGTTGCATTGTTGATACAACTGCTAATTGCTCACTGGCATTTTCACCCTCTCCATTTGGCATGGCTTTGCCACTCTAATCATCAATATGCAAGCTAAGACTTCTTTTCAGGGCACTGAAACGAGAATGCAGCAGAGAACAATTACACTGGCTGCCCAGGGGATCAGTTGTTCTGTAGACCTCCCCAAATAGTTTGCACAGATGAAATGCTGCATCAGGGTACCAGAGGTCGAATAACTTTAGTTGCAGCAGGCATTTCGTATCAAATGCATTCCGCTTCCGTTTGCACTGAAATATACAACATGAGCCATGCGTACAAAGGACAATCCCAATCTTTTTAATTACATTCTTCATTTCCCTTAAAATAGTGGCAGAAAAGATCACTGCCTTAAATTCGAGGCAACATTACAGCTTTCAAGGAATTAAGAATTGATCTGCATGGCTAGGTTGTTACATACTATGGCCCCATGAGAATTTAAAACGAGTCTTGGAGTCATAAAGTCGGTGATATAAATGTATCTTTGTGGTTTTTGAATTCATACCGATCACTGAAAGTGGTTGGAGATTAATTTTCCAGATTTTCTCTTAGCCTTGGGTGACACAGTGGTTAGTACTGTTGCCTCACAGCGCCAGGGAGCCGGATTCAATTCCGACCTCAGGCAACTGCCTGTGTAGTTTGCACATTTTCCCCATGTCTGTGTGGATTTCCACCGGGTGCTATGGTTTCCTTCCACCATCCAAACATACGTGGTTTAGGTTGATTGGCCATGGTAAATTGCCCCTTAGTGGCAGTGGATTAGCAGGGTAAATATGTTGAGTTACAGGGATAAGGCCTGTTATTGGTGCAGGTTTGATGGGCCAAATGGTCTTTTCCTGCACTGTAGGGATTCTACGATCCTTTCTCAGAAGCTTGCCTGATTGATGGTGGGTGAGTATGTGTGCCTAGTCACAGTGCTACAGGCATTGTAGTTGTGTGGGACCAGCTCGATGGATCAACTAGTCTGATCCTGCCCACTGATTTTATAATCATTCATAGCAACAAAGGATTGAACTGGGGGTCTTGCAACGGCAATATGATGCAAGTTTTTACTCTCTGGACTACAAGAAAGTTAGTAATTTTATAGCCTTCCACAAATGCATCTATGATTTCCCTTTGGGTAACAAACTGAATGCCACTATAAATGTTCCTGGTGCAGCCTGGGAAGTGGGATAAAAATAAAGGTTGTGATTGCCTTGATGGCTGTGACAGTACTTTCCACCCTACATTGTAACAGTGACTATACAGGCTATAAAGTGTGCTGTGACACCCTGAGGGTGTGAAAGGCACTATATAATTGCAGGTCTATCTTTGTTATGTTTGAGGTTGTCGGCATATCTTCTTGAAGCAGACGTACTGCATTTAACCGCCGCTTGATAAAGATGAGCGGATGGGAACAGCACCTCCTCCTCTAGAGCCAGGCACGCTGGGCCTGAGAATATTGCACAGGTTCAGAAAACACATCTCCTGTGCACTTTGCTATTCCTGGCAACCTTTTACTCATCCTCCATTCACTGACATAATGCTTTACCCCGAAAGCAAGTGTTCCACTTCAGTGACTCAGAACTTTGATTGGCTACCAGTAAAACGAAAGCAATCCCCTAACACAATGCAGCTTCTTTTAACTACCATCCTGCGGTGGCAATGGAACTGACTGACTTTAATCAACAACATTTCAAAAATGTTTCATTCACATGTTTGTCTGGATAAATCAGCTGTAAATATCTTTACTGCTGTGCCGCTAAGTTAGGTTGATTCAGTGCACAGATGACATTGAAAGCAGCAATGGATACTCCAAAAGCATCTCAATTATGCATACACATAACAGTTCTTACATCCCTCTTCATTTGAGAGTGATACCCAAATGCAGTATTCAGGCCTTGTACTTTTGAAAAGGCAACAGCTGTTTTGATTCTTATGATGTGGAGATGCCGGCGTTGGACATGGAGTCATAGAGGTTTAAAGCATGGAAATAGGCCCTTTGGCCCAACTTGTCAATGCTGACCCTTTTTTAACTCCTAAGCTAGTTCCAATTGCCCTCATTTGGCCCATATCCCTCTGTACCCATCTTACCCACGTAACTGAGTAAACACTTTTTAAAGTTGAAAGTGGGAACACGGTAGCACAGTGGTTAGCACTGCTGCTTCAAAGCTCCAGGGACCTGGGTTCAAATCCTGGCTTGGGTCACTGTCTGTGTGGAGTTTGCACATTCTCCCCGTCTCTGTGTGGGTTTCCTCCAGGCGCTCCGGTTTCCTCCCACAGACCAAAGATGTGCAGGCTAAGTTGATTGGCCATTCTAAAATTTGCCCCTTAGTGTCCCGGGATGCATAGGTTAGAGGGATTAGTGGGTAAATATATAAGGATATGGGGACGGAGCCTGGGTGGGATTGTGGATGGTGCAGACTTAATGGGCCAAATGGCCTCTTTCTGCACTGTAGGATTCTATGAAAAGCCAAAATTGTACCCACCTCTACTATTATCACTGGCAGCTCGATCCAGGCACTCATCACTCTCTGTGTTAACAAATTGCCTTCTCTGGACCCTTTTGTATCTATTCCCTCTCACCTTAAATCTATGCCCTGTAGTTTTAAGACTCCCCTATCTTTGGGAAAAGATACTGACTATCTAGCTGATCTATGCCCCTCATTATTTTATGGACCTCTACAAGATCACTCCTAAACCACCTACGCTCTAGAGAAAAAAGTCACAGTCTATCCAGCTTCTCCTTAGGACTCAAACATCAAGTCCCAGTAGCATCCTAGTAAATCTTTTCTGCACTCTTTCTAGTTTAATAGTATCCTTTCCATAATCAGGTGACCAGAACTGTACATAGTATTCCATGTGTGGCTTTACCAACGTCTTGCACAACTTCAACAATACGTCCAACTCCTGTATTCAATGTTTTGACCGACGGAACCAAGCATGCCAAATGCCTTCTTCACCACTCTGTCCACCTGTGACTCCACTTTCACGAATCTATGAACCCATACCCCTCGATCTCTTTGTTCTATCGTTCTCCCCAACACCCTACCATTAAATGAGTAAATCCTGCATTGCTTCGATCGACCTCCCATTTATCAAAATTAAACTCCATCTGCCATTCATCAGCCCACTGGCCCAATTGATCAAGATCCCATTGCAATTCTAGATAATCTTCTTCATTGTCCATTATGCCACCAATCTTGGTCTCATCTGTAAACTTACTAACCATGCCTCCTACATTCTCATCCAAATCATTAATATAAATGACAAATAACAGTGGACCCAGCATCGATTCCTGAGACACACCTCTGGTCGCAGGCCTCCAGTTTGAAAAACAATCCTTTACAACCACAACCTGTCTTTTGTCATCAAGCCAATTTTGGTCCAATTTTGTTCGTAGTATATATAAATGATTTGGAGGAAAATGTAGCTGGTCTGATTAGTAAATTTGCAGTAAGGTGTTGGACACAGTAAGGAGTCTCACAACACCAGGTTAAAGTCCAACAGGTTTATTTGGAATCCCAGGTGATATTACTATGGGACAGTCAAGTCCCAGAATGGGAGTGACTCACCTGATGAAGGGGCAGTGCTCTGAAAGTTTATGATTCCAAATAAACCTGTTGGACTTTAACCAGGCGTTGAGAGTTTTGATTCCTGACATCTGAGGTGTTGGGTTATATGGGTTATAAGCTATTAAGTATTATCAGCACCACAATAAACTAGCTTGCTCCAGCATGAGAGTCCCGAACGATTTTAATCGTCAGAATATAGAATAATAAGAGTGAAAGTAGACAATGCACCCAGCTGGATGACAATGGAGAGGCAGTTAACCACACTAGGCATGGTGTGGTTAACTGTATCAGAGGGAGGATGAAGAGGGATCATTTGCTTTGTCCAGTCACACAAGATGTCATTTTCGTGATTTTGCTAAGAACCATTTTCAGTTCCGTGGCTGAAGTGGAAACCCGATGGCAGCAATCCAAACATGTCGTTCCAGGAAAGCGGGACAAGAATTTATTCCAGGGAAAGTTTAAGAACTTGAAGAATTGTAATTGGTGATGGGATGGTAGTTTGCAAGGGTGAAGAATTTAAAGACTCTTTTTGAGGAGATGGGGAATAACACAGATATGGAGCAGGAGGTGGGGAACAGTGTTTGAGATGAGAGAGTTGTTAATAACACCAGCAAACACTGGAGCCCACAAGAAAAGTTCAATAGTTGGCAGTTCAGTGTGAATAGGGTGGGCCTTAGAGAGGGCATAGGAGAGGAACCTGAGGAAGATGATTGCAGGGCTTTGGTCAGGGTGGCGGCAACCTGAGAGGAATTATTTGCTTCAAGTATCAGATTGCTAAATTTACCATCCAGGTGCTGCTAACTCCCCACTGAGGAACACAATCAGCTGAAGATACATATTGTATCATTTCTAGCTGTTAGGGACAAATTTCCTGGTGGGAATGAGAACTAAAGTGCAAACCAAGCGACCTTTTGCACAACTGGCCTGATTGATTCTCCTATGTTGTTGGTGTTAAACTAAAAATACTGCATCAGAAACAATTAATTTTTAACAACAAATTCTGCTTCACACTGCAAAGTCTTTTTCACATGTTGACAAGTGTAATTATAGAATGCATTTTTTTAGTAAAACTCAGCTGTGAATGGACAGAACTTTGTATGTAACCATGCTGCTAAAAGCTGTAAACAAAAGGTTGGCCAAACACGTGTAATCATATTTCTCTGAATTTGCAAAACAAAACTCTGGCCTAAGCTGAACCAGATGAATTTGAAATTCTTTAGTTTGGTCAAATATAACGGGAAGTTGAATTACATAAATTTCTTCTTTTTCCTCAATTTTAATGGCAAATTCAACAGATTTTTCAACCTAAGTGACAACATTTCAATTAGTAAACCCTTCCTCTCCATTATCATTGATGTATACAAATGTTCTGCTGTGTTTGAATACTTGGATCTTTTTCCCAGATTTCTGACTAACGTTTCCAGACAATCCCACCCACATATTTCCACTATATTACTTACTTGATTGTGTTTTGAAATGTTTTCATAGAAACTCTACAATGCAGGATGAGGCCATTCGGCCCACTGAGTCTGCACCGACAACAATCCTGCCCAGGCCCTATTCCCGTAACCCCACATATTCAACTCGCTAATCCCTCTAACCTATGTATCCCGGGACACTAAGGGGCAATTTAGCAAGGTCAATGCACTAACGCACACATTTTTGGTCTTGTTTTCTGCTCTTTTCAAAATTATCCCCTTTTATCAATTTGCATGAAATAGCTAAATGTTAATTTCTTAGAATAACACAACCTTAAATAAGTTATCTCACCCCCAAGACATCCTGTCAGCAGACACAAATTACATTTAATCTTTATTAAAAAGTGCCACAAACATTCACATTCCGTCACGTGATATCATGGCTCCACAATTAAATATTTTGGCTTCAATAAAAGAGTTATCACAAGTATCAACTTTGATACCTTAATACATTAACCAGTATCATTCGGACCTACAATCACTAGTTCAGAAATGACCACCAAGGCTGGACATCATTGTAGATGGATTAGAATTACTATTCATTAGCACATTATTTACACACAGTGCAAGCTGTTTGTTGAACCCTCAGACACTCTGACAATTGGAAGAGCATTTATTTTTACTTTGCATTCTTCCTGGACACAAATGGGCAAGTTCAGTTTTGAGCCCTATTGGTATGGTCAGAATCTAATATGCAGGGATCCCTGCATCACTGGAATCATTTCAAAGCCTTTCTGCTTTGAGCTCTTAACCATTGAATCCATACAGTGCAGAAAGAGGCCACTCAGCCCATCGAGTCTGCTCCAACTCGCCAAAAGAGTATCTTACCTAGGCCCATCCCCCATCCAATCTCCATAACCCAAGCATTTACAATGATTAATCCACCGAACCTACACATCTTTGGACTTCTTTGGATTGTGGGAGGAAATCAGAGCACCTGAAATAAACCCAGTCATGGGGAGAACATATAAATAATGAAATATTTCTTTAAATTACTCCTAACTGAATATCATCTACTTCCTTTTGTACGTCTCCAATGCTGGCAGATGGATACTCCAACCCTACAGATTCATCTGTCAGTTTTATAAAACATTTGAGACAGGAGTTATGTAAATGTAATTTCAGCAAATGCATCCTGTGCAGGGAGCAGGAAAACAAGCCTTAGTCAAACCATTCCTAATATCTTGGTCAAAACTAGGGTCCAAATCTTCTGGCCGTCAGATGGTCGGACACTGGACATACGACTGGAGATACGCATTAGGACATCCTGCTGATGCGCAGACCAATGTGGGAAATGCTCAGGAAGTTTCAACTTCCGATGGACAATTCCGTCCTGCCTGGGGCCCTCCACGAGTGACTCCAACTCTGAGCAAGAGTCAGAAACTCCTGACAGTTCCACAGTCCTTACCTGGACAGTTAATCTGCGACAGCCATTGTTTCAATATCCAGGTGCTTTGCATTTTAATGTCTTTTCCTTAGGTTCTGATGGATCTCTGAAAGTTTTGCTTATTTTTCACCTTCACTTGGGAAGGTGGCCTTGCATTTTTAAGTAGTTTTCTGTGTCTCATTTCAAACTGCCAAAATTTTCTGTCAGTTGAAAAATCGTACTTTCAAAAATAAAGAGGTGTAGCCTTGTGATATGACCTTAGGAATGTTAGACAAATTAAATCTTAGGCTAACAACAGGGGAACTGCATTCAATCAGATCCCCCAACTATCCCTCCCACAACCCAGTCCGACCAAGTCCCTGCCCCACTACCCCCTGACTATCCATCCAATCACTCAACTACCCAACCAAACTCCCTGACCACCTGACTATCCCCCCAACCATTTCCGAGCACCCCCACCACCTCCCAACCACCCAACAAAGCCCACAACCTGAGCACACCACCCTTTCACCTAACTATCCATTCAAACTGTCCATGCCAATGGAGATCCTGAGGGAATTTGTGTTGCATATTGATAGTTTGGATCAAACGATCATGGAAGAAATGTGCGGAAGCAGTAGAAATGGTCGAGAGCTTCAAATTTGTACATGTCCAGACCACTAACAGCCTACGCTGACACTATAGTTAAGAAAGCTCACCTACACCTCTACTTTCTCAGAAGAATAAGGAAATTTGGCATGTCCACTACAACTCTGATCAACTTTTACAGATGCACCATTTCCAAGCATCACAGCTTGGTATGGTACGGCTCCTGATCTGTCCAATACGGCAAGAAACTACAAAGGGTTGTGAACGAAGCCTAGTCCATCACGCAAACCAGCCTCCCACTCACTGACACTGTCTACACTTTTCACTGCCTCGGAAAAGCAGCCCACCCACACTAAGGACCCCACGCATCCTGGACATTCTCTCTTCCACCTTCTTCTGTTGGGAAAAAGATACAAAAGTCTGAGGACACATACCAACTGACTGAAGAACAGCATCTCCCCTGCTGCCATCAGACTTTTGAATGGACCTACCTCACATCATATTGCTCTTTGTCTACACCCTAGCCATGACTGTAACGCCACATTCTGCACTCTCTTCCTTTCTTCTTTATGTACGGTATGTTTTGTCTGTATAGCATGCAAAAAACAATATTTTCACTGTATGCTAATACATGTGAAAATAATAAATCAAATCAAATTCATCAAGTCAGGGGAATCTTTGAACAAGTGACAATCTGCCCATCACTGCCACCAATCAGGTGATTCAAACCTAAGACTTATAGGTAAAACAAGTTAACATCCTACTGTGCAGTGGGCTGGTGTATTAATATGCCACCAGTCTGCCATGTACTAACATTCTGATGCAAGGACATCCAAATTAAACAAATGATGTTCATTAAAATGTTGGCTGCAGGCAGCTAACATACAGCTTGTCTGAATATCATACTTTTATTTCTGGAATCAGACACTAAATCAACAGGATGAAAAGCTCTCTCAGCTGGCAACAGAGACCCTAAATGAAAGGGAGTTGAAATTCCACAGTTCTCCTTGATGCTTTCTCACAGCAAGTCCGTCATGAGTGCCGAAGTATGTAAAATAAGCTGGAATAATATGGACCACTACAGAATCCCTACAGTATAGAAGGAGGCCATTTGACCTACCAAGTCTGGACCAGATATCCAAAAGAGCATCTTACCTAAGTCACCCACCCAACCTATCAACTACACCCGCACCCCACCCCCCCCAAGCCCGACCACCATCCCTGTACAGTTATCATGCTAATCTACCTAACTTATACATCCGTGATACTAAGGGGTAACTTAGCATGGCCAATCTGCTCACCCTGCACATCTTTGCACTGTGGAAGGAAACCGGAGCACCAGAGGAAAACCACGCAGAGACAGGGAGAACGTGCAAACTCCACACAGACAGTGACCAAGCTGGGTATGGTTTGTATAGCGCGCAAGAAAGAATGCTTTTCACTATATACTAATGCATGTGGCAATAATAAATCAAATCAAAATCCTCTAGACTTGACTGTTCCAACACATGGCTAGCCTCCCATTTCTATCTTTGGTAAGGCTGGGCTCATACAGAATTCTGCTGCTGGTCTCCTCATTCAGCACCTGTTTAGCTATCATTCCTGTACTTGCTGAGCTACACTGGCCCCAGTCAAGCACCAACACCATCTTAAAACTCTTTTTTTCCCCTCAAATTCATCCCCAACCTTGCCCCTCCCTATTTCTGCAAAAACTGCAACGGTTCAAGAATGGGGTTCACCACTTCCTCCTCGGGGCAACCCGGGAAGGGCAATAATAATACTGGCCTAGCCAGCAATGCTCATGTTCCATGAAAGAACTTTTAAAATGCTTCCAGTTCTCCAGCCTCCAAGATCACTGTGCTTCTTCAGTCCTGGCCTTTTGCTCAGCCCTTAATTTTAATCTCTCCACCAACAGCAGCTTTGCTTTCATGTGGGATGATTTTAAGCTCTGAAATTTACTCTTTAAGTCTTTCCATCTTCCTTACTTTGCTCCTTTAAGATGCTCCTTAAAAACAACTTGTTTGACAAAGCGTTTGGGCAGCTGCCTTAACACCTCCTTTGATGGCTCTGTCGAATTTTGTTTGGTAACACTTGTGAAGGTCCTTCAGGTGTTTTACTAGGTTAGTAGCACCATTTCTGCGTTGGAAAGGTAGGCCAGTATTGTGTTTTACACTGTCGGGTGCTGCTCTGCAATGACTGGATAAGCTTAAACATAGAGTTTAGGATTGTGAGTGTAGCCTCATCCTGAGTGAGCACAATACCATTGTGTACATTCCATATCTTATTCTTTCACCTGCAACACATTATATGACCTGTATTCCATTTCATCTGTTGGAATTCTGCTCATTCACAAATGAATGGGTCCTTCAGAATCTTTATGTGGCTCCAGTGTGCCCCTCTTACTTTGCAAGCATCTGTGAATTTGACCAGTTTGTTCTGAATCCCAGGTCATTTAGGTAGTCAGGGCACACTAAGGGTTCAGCAGCAATCACTGGCCATTTTATTCAGTAAGAAGTCTGACAACACCAGGTTTAAGTCCAACCGATTTATTTGACAGTAAACTCACAAGCTTTCAAGGTTCCCCTCTTCGTCAGGTGACCTGACAAATGCACCACAACGTCACTGCTTCGGTGGTTAGCACTGCTGCCTCACAGCGCCAGGGACCTGGGTTTGATTCCTGGCTTGGGTCACTGTCTGTGTGGAGTCTGCACGTTCTCCCTGTGTCTGCATGGGTTTCCTCCAGATGCTCCGGTTTCCTCCCACAGTACGAAAGACATGCTGGTTACATGCACTGGCCTTGCTAAATTCTCCCTCAGTATACCTGAACAGGTGCCGGAGTGTGGCGACTAGGGGATTTTCACAATAACTTCACTGCAGTGTTAACTTGTGATACTAACAAATACACTTTAAACTCCATATCTTCATATTTTATCCCATTCACCCAAACCACCTTTTCCAATCATTGTCTTAATCTTACCTGAGCAACACAACACTGTCAGATAGAAAGGCACCAACTGCTACATCTGTGAAGAACAGCAGATTGATGATTGTCGTTAGCTCAATAAATCAAATTTCATGCAAATTCACCTTTCAAAGCAACATTAAAACATTATTCGGCCATTCATAATTAGAAGGGAATGAATGACTGGCTCTACATTCATCAATCATTTGGAAATTCCATACAGATTCAGCAAACTGAAACCGATTTCAAAACTCACTATAAACTCCCTTCTTTTACTCCACAATGAATGCTATTGTTACTACTGAACTATGTAATTCAAAACTATGTCCATACCAAGTCAGAAGGGTCATTTATTTAAGCTTTGCTTTCTATACAATTTTGCATATTAAGATTCTGAAGATCAGTTTCGGGTTGGGTTTCAAGGTCAGTTGCAATTCTTCCTGAGGTGCTGGCCATATTTTGGAGGGTATTTGGCTTTAAATACAGAAACAAAAATGTTATGCACAGGGTGACTATTCAGGCCATCCTGTCTGCACTGGCTCTCCAAGTGAACAACTGACTTCATGCCCCACTTTCTCCGCATAACCCTACACATCCTTCCTTTTCAGGAAATGATGTGCGGGTTAGGTTGATTGGCTACGCTAAAATTGTCCTTAGTGTCATGAGATGTGTGGATTAGTGGGCAATTATGTAGGGATATGGGGGTAGGGCCTGGGTGGGATTGTGGTCGGTACAGACTCGATGGGCTGAATGGCCTCTTTCTGCACTGTAGGGTTTCCTTTTCGAATGAACCCATCTCCAACATACCACTTAGGCATTACATTTCAGAACATGACCACGTCATAGAATTATAGACTGCACTGACCACAATCCCACCCTGGACCTATCCCCACAACCCCTTGTATTTACCCTAGCTAGTCTCAATAATACTAAGTGGCAATTCAGCATGGCCAATCCACCCAACCCACATATCTTTGGACTGTGGGAGTAAACCAGACCACCCAGAGGAAACCCACGTAGACATGGGGAGAACGTGAAACTCCGCACAGTGACCCAAGCCGAGAATCGAACCCAGGTCCCTGATGCTGTGAGGCAGCAGTGCTAACCATTGAGCCACCATGCCGCCCACACTTGTGGTGTGAAAAAATGTTTTCTTGTGTCATCTTTGCTTCTTTTACTAATTACTTTAAATCTGTGCCCTCTCGTTCCCGATCCTTTCATGAGTGGGCACAGTTTTTCCCTACCTACTCTGCCAGGACCCTTCATGATTTTGAATAACTCTATCAAATCTCCTCTCAGCCTTCTTTTCTCCAAGCAAAACAATTAACTTTTCCAATCTATCTTCATGACTGAAGTTCCTCACGCCTGGAACTATTCCTCTGAATCATTTTTGCACTCTCACCAATGCCTTTCACATCTCTGCTAAATTACTGCACCCAGAACAGAATGCAATACACCATCTGAGGTTGAACTGATGTCCGATACATGTTCAATATAACCTCTTTGCTCCTGTACTCTATGCCCTCCACTAGTAATGAAGTCTTAGTATGCATTTTTAACTACATTCTCAACCTGTCCTGCCAACCTCAATGATCAATGCACATATACACTCATGCCCCTCTGTTCCTGCACCATCTTTAGAATCATACCCTTTCTTTTATGTTGTCTGCCCATTTTCTTTCTACCAAAATTAATCACATCATATTTCTTCACATTGAACTCCATCTTCCACTTGTTAGCCCACTCCACCAACTTGCCTATATCTTTTTGAAGTTCTACACTACCCTTCTCATGTCAAGTTTCCTAACAGCTGCAAATTCTGAAAATGTATGCCCTGTTTAGCAGTTGGATAACCAGTGAATCTCCAGACTGGAGATAAGAAAATTGGATGGAACGTTGTCTTGGCAAGAGTTTGCCCATTTTTAACATTCTGGTAGGAAGGTGTGAGTGTTAGTTTTTTTGTCCACTTACAACTATATTAAGGAGCTGTGTCAGGGGGAATTCCAGCCTGATCCAACACTGAGGTCTCTATGATAGTCTTGTCAGCTGTAATAGTTCCATTGAAGCCTCTGAAAAGGCCCCAAACACCGTGTTCACAAAAGTAATCTATCACAGCAGACATCAACTACCTTTGCCATGAATCCAAAGATATGTGGGTTAGATTGATTAGTCATACTAAATTGCCTTAGTGACCCAGGATGTGTAGGTCGGAGGGATTAGCGGTGTAACTATGTTGAATTACAGGGATAGGGCTTTGGTGGGATTGTTATCCCACATCCCTCAGGCAGTCCTTTACTTTTGTTTTGCCATTCATGCATTCTGATCACTGCATGGACACATTCAACATCTTCTCAGCCTTCTGTGTGCTCACTTACATTCCCTTTGCCCAATTCTACCATCCCTCTCTACCCCAATAGTATAAAGCTCTGCTGACTCTCTTTCCTCTCAGCTCTGACGAAAGGTCATCCAGACTCAAAATGTTGGCTCTATTCTCTCTCCTCAGATGCTGTCAGACCTGCTGAGATTTTCCAGCATTTTTGGGTTTTTTTTCAGATTCCTGCATCTGCTGTGTTTTGCTTTTATCCAATCCTCTCCAGTTGATTTTAAAATATATAACACACCACTGATACTTTTGCTGCTAATCTTCAACATTAAATTCACAATTCACAACAAACTTTGAAAAATACCAAACATAATATGGTTTCTTCATTAGATGAATGAAGTGAAACCAAATATTTTAACACACAAAATATATTGATAAAAACATATGAAAGTCACCTGAATATCCATTATCATCCACATCAACACCTCCAGATATGGACTGGCCAAATGCTTGCAGGTTGTTACTAATATGTTGTCCATGGATTCGCTGTAAAAGTTTGAATATTAAGTAATGAAATAGCTGATTTAAACTTTTAATACCGCAAAGAGATTTGATTTATCATTGGACAATCAACTCAATTCCCAGCCTTACCATTTGCAATACTGTCTTCCTCTGTTCAGTTTCTCTAGTAGTTATCAACTACTCTTTGCTCCAATAGCTCCCCCCACCCCACCCACCTGAGTTACCCTTTGCCCACTCCCTCCCAGGTGGATGTCCTGGAGTTAAGCTATCAGCAGCATATGTTGGTGGCAAACAGAATGCCACAGTCAAGGAAGTTTCACCACAGCTGCAGAGAAGTAGACAATCCCAGGAAGAAATCTTTTCTCATCTTTCTGCCATGAAATTTTATAGACAGATAACAACCTGTTCACTGAGGGTCAATGGCAATAAATTAAATATGCTGGTTAGGTGCATTGACCTGAACATGCGCTGGACCTTGACGACAATGGGAATTTCACAGTAACTTCATGCAGTATTAATGCAAACCTCACTTGTGACTAATAAGTAAACTTTACCTTATTTTAACTCGGAGACTGTCCAATGCACTTTGACTGGAATGAACAGCCTTCATTTATTTTATAAATTGTTCAGCTTTATTGGAGAAACTCGGTAGCTTTCAGTTGAAATCAAGCCTATGGAATGACATGGTGACCAGCTGCACTTGATGTGCCACTGAAGTTTTGGATCAGATTAAATTTCAATCACTTACCTGAGAAAAGGTGGATGAAATCCCTTTCTCTCGGCCATTGTAGATATAAATAGCTCCTTGCTGACCCTCTTCCTGGGGTGCTCCAATTGCCACATCTAGTGTGGATTTAAACAGAATCAATCCAGTAGCCAGTGACTCAAATGCACGTAAGCCAATGACCTAATCCACACTTTCCCCCCTTATGATCGTTAAACAAATACTTCATATTAAAACACTTGTCATGCAAGAGCCATAACAATCCAAATGGAGACAAAAGGCAGTGTCGCGCTATTTTGCTGGTCCAAAAAACGTAACAAACATCCATTCTAAGCAAATATCACAAGAGTACCTGGTGGTCTCTTATCACGTTTTAGAAATGCCCTCTCATTAGTGATTGCTGTTGTACCTGTTGTACAGAGGTGGCACAGTGATTAGCACTGCTGCCTCATAGTGCCTGGGTCCCAGGTTCGATTCCCAACTTGGGTCACTGTGTGTGGAGATTGAGCATTCTCCCTGTGTCTGTGTGGATTTCCTCTGGGTGCTCCGGTTTCCTCCAACAGTCGAAAGATGTGCGGGCTAGGTGGATTGGCCATGCTAAATTGCCCCTTAGCATAAGGGGGACGAGCTAGGTTAAATGCGTGGGGGTAATGGGGATAGGGCCTGTAGAGATTGTGGTTGGTGCAAACTCGATGGGCCAAATGGCCTCCTTCTGCACTGTAGGATCCTATGACATCAGCCACAGTTTCAGATAATCCCTGCTCTACACAGGCAAAGTGAGAAAGGCATTATCTATTGTAAGCAAAGCACTCATCACTGAAAACCTTTGTGACCACCATTATCAAATGCTGAGGATCAATAAAATTTCCATTCATTGGAACAATAATGTTTCCTGACATCACATTTGTGACTGGGGTGATTAAATCTGTAAATCTATTGTATTTGTAGCTCCTGATGCAATTCTGTGAGCTGATGATTCTATAAGGTACATGGGTGGATAAGTATTCTTTGATGTTTCAAGCCATGTATTTGTCAGTATGACAATTCGTTGCTTTAGTCAAAGTGGTCCATTAAAAATTAAACCTCTTTGCCCAGGGGCTAATGACATGATGGGCAATACTCCATATTAATGGATGTGGAGAGTTAAGATTTACTGTGCACCTGTTATGCTCAGTGGCCCCCTACTGAAACCTGTGGTAAAAATTGCTAGTGCTCAGAAGTGTTGTATAGCTTCAGTGAAAGCCCACAATTTAATGGGTCTTACGATAACACGACTAAGTTCATTTGTGTGAACTTTGAAATTCCTTAGACTTTGGAATTGATTTTTTGCACTTGTATTTCCAATCTTGACTACACTGGGTCAAGTCATAGACCACAGTGTGGATGCAGTCCATTTGGCCCATCGAGTCTGTACTGACTCTCCGATGGAATATCTTACATAGGCCCTATCACAGTAACCCCACATATTTACCCTGCTAATCCCCCTAACTGACTTATCTTGGGACATTAAGGGTCGATTTAGCATGGTTAATCAACCTAACCTGCATAGCTTTAGACTGCAGGAGGAAACTGGAGCACCCGGAGGAAACCCACGCAGACACAAGGAGAACGTGCAAACTCCACACAGACAATGACCCGAGGCCAGAAGCAAATCCAAGTCCCTGGTGCTGTGAGACAGCAGTGCTAACCATCGTGTCACCATGCCAGCCACAGTTGCCACAAAGTATTCCCAGCCTCTTAATTGGAGGCAAATGACCCAATAAAACCACAGTTTGGGCCAGTAGACTCTTTAACTGCATACACCAACAGGCCCCGGGGAAAGAATGATGTGAAACAACTAGGCAAGGAGCGGGCATCAGCTATCAATGACTGCTTGGTCAGATCTCCTTTAAGAAAACAGCAAATGGTGCCCTACTTTCCACTGTGTGGAATCCAATGTAGTGATCGATCAGAAGTTCTTAATGGGGATGATAGAAACTGTTGGCAATGTGTCACTATGGAACGTGTACAGCATTTACTACCAGCTTCAATGCTGCAACACCTTACTACACCACGGTGCGGCGCTGGGGGTGAGAACAACTTAGAAAACTCTTCAAAACATCAGGATTTGAAATTTGCCAATTTCCTGCATTCGGGAAATTGCATTCCCCTTTCCCCAAAACCCTCACACCAGGTCCAGGAAGACTACTCCTCAGTCACAGTGGATAATTTGGCATTGCCCTTGCTTCTGTATTGGTAGAACACACCTACCAACATGTGACTGGATATCTGTGCAGGACGAGATCCCACTTCCCTTTTGCAAATGAAATCTTTGATAGATGAGAAAGAATCAGGATCCTGGAATAGCTTGATCTATCGCTTACTGACCCAGACATCTGTACTTTCACATCACCAGATGCAGAAGCTTTGGGACTGCAATGTTTTTAAAACAGTAAGCTCAACTTTCATTAATACACTGTGCTTAATATATCCTAACAGGCTCCTTAATGTGATTGGATCTGATTCAGGGAGATAATAATTTTAAAAAGTGCATACTCTAATTGTCCCAAACCTGCATGTCCATCATCATCAATGTCTCCAAGATCAACAATTGCGTCCCCAAACCTTGCCGCGTAAGAATCTCTTCCAACTAACTCCAATGCAAGCTCCTTCATCACTCCCTTGAGAAAAAAGGTTAATTAGTAAGATGATGAAGTCTGATTCGTGTTTAATATCAACCAATTCAAAATGAACTTGCAGTCTTACCAATCCTGTATTCAAATAAACATACACCCTTCCCTCTTCTCTGACTGTGCTGTACAAGGGTGCTCCCACTAACAGGTCTGAGAGGCCATCTGAATTGAGGTCAACTGCACAAACCGAGGAGCCAAAGTACGAACCGAGCTGGGAGCAGAGACAAAAGTAAGGAGTGAAACACTGCAGCCTTTTCCCCAGAATCAGAATAAGGTAATACCGCAAATGCCATACACACCATTTTACCAATCGCCTTGAAAATTATTTTCAAAGTCTGCTCCTGCTGTTCAAAAATGTAAACCTACAAAAATAATTTCAGCCATTAGACAAAACATGCATTCTTTCCCCTTGCCCCATCTTCCCCACTGCCCCCCTCCTCCCACCTCCTGCCTTCTCCCCCCCAGCAAACTATTCATTTCCAACATAATTTGGAGGAAGACATTAGCACAATATTAACAAGAATGATTGCACTCAGTAATCCCACTGGTATTACCCTGCCACGGTACCAAATAGCAGAAAAGAATTTGTCACCTCCCAAATCTGTGGCCGTAATTCAGTTTCAATCATTCCAATAAGAGTTGCCCCACAACGTCGCAGCAGTCAAACAACTCTAACCAAAATCACTAATTACATCCCGATTGCTATACTGCATTAACCAGCTTTGTCCGCGCAACAATTGACTGTTCCATTCTCCTTCATTTTCCAGGTCCATGGGATTTCCTTCACTTAATTCCATTTTCATGCATCTAATCAAGGACAGACCTCTTCTCCAACAAGGTTGGACGCCATTACTTACTTTTGTGGACAGCATGGAGGCACAGGGTTAGTACAGCTCCCTCACAGCGTCAGGGACCCGGGTTCAATTCCAAACTCAGATGACTAACTGTGTCTGGAGTTTGCAAGTTTTTCCCATGTCTGCATGGGTTTCCTCTGGGTGCTCCGGTTTCCCCCCAGAGTCCAAAGATGTACGGGTTAGGTTGATTGGCCATGCTAAATTGCCCCGCAGTGTCAGGAGGATTACATAAGAACATAAGAAATAGGAGCAGGAGTAGGCCATCTAGCCCTTCGAGCCTGCCCCGCCATTCAATAAGATCATGGCTGATCTGTCGTGGCTCAGTTCAACTTTCCCGCCCTCTCCCCATAACCCTTAATCCCCTCTCTTATCAAAAACCCATCAACCCGCGTCTTAAAAATATTTAGCGAGGCAGCCTCCACCACTTCAACGGGCAGAGAATTCCAGAGATTCACCACCCTTTGAGTGAAGAAGTTCCTCCTCAACTCCGTTCTAAACCGCCCCCCCCTTTATCTTGAGGCTGTGGTGTTACAGGGATAAGGCTTGGGTGGGACTGTTGTCAGTGCAGGGTGGATGGGCTGAATGGCCTCCTTCTGCACTCTATGATTCGGTCATTCTATGTTCTCTTGCAATGGCTTCTTTCAGCCGCTGCATCATTACCACCTGAATCCAGGAATCTATACTAAACTCCTCTCCTCAGCTGTAAGTTGCACCTGGGAAAGACCATCTGCAGAAAGGAATTGGCTTCCATCTGTATACCAGGAATACCCAGTACTACCTCTCCATTCCCTTTCTTGACCATTCCATTCATCAATGTCATCTTGCTGCTGGTCTGACATCCTCTGCTGGATCAGCTACAACTTCCTCCAGTTAAACAGTGACATCACAGTCACCATTGCCTTTGGATCACACTCACTCGCTCTGTCTCCCCTCTATCAATGTCTTCCCACTCACTGGAAGGTAGATAACAGAGTGCAGAACAAAGTTTCAAAAAGGGCATGAGAAAGCAGGGCTTTCTTGATACAACTTAGAAGATGTGCGGATTAGGTGGACCGGCCATGCTAAATTGCCTCTTAGTGTCAGGGGGAACTAGTTAGGATAAATGTATGGAGTTATGGGGATAGAGCCTGGGTGGAATTGTGGTCGGTGCAGACTTGATGGGCTGAATGGCTCCTTCTGCACTGTAGGATTCTATGATTCTACTGGACTGATTAACATGGTGATTGACAACATCTATTAAGGTTTCTCCCTTTTGGAGTTTTGCTTCTTCCAACTGAATTTAAGAGGGACAAATGTCAATATGCTCAAACAGTATCAGATATGAAATTCTTCAGCAGTCTAATTAATACCTGATATTCATGCAATTTTTACAATTGCAGAATAGAATGCAGAGGGGCTCTTGAAACCATGAGACATGAAGGAGCCTGTTCTGTTAAAAGAAGAAAGTAAAATGCTTACTTGGCCAATCATTTCCTGTTGAGGTGCCCCTCCAACAATTTCTGTGCTGTTTGGGTAAATAAAGTGTCCTGCACTGACAGCATAACCTGGGAAATAATAAAACATGCTGAGATTAGGTACACCAATGTCCATCACACCATACCCCAATTTTACACTTGCAACCTTAAGGCCAAATCTCATATGGCTAAAATAGAGATGGATCGTGACTGAACAGGTATGAGAGGTCGATAACAATTACAAGGAAAGGTAGAAGAATGAACAGCATATGAAAGCTTAACCGATCAGTAATGAAACAACTGAACCATTCAAGTTGCTCCAACAACTGAAGCAACGGCAGGAATTTTCCAGTCCTTCATCTCGGCAGGATCTTCCAGTCCCGCAGATGCAAATGGTTTCCACATCCAATGTGGCAGAATCCATCACATTGGGGCTGGAAGCTCACAGCCAATGGTTCTGCACTTTCCCGCAGCTAAATATTTTATTGCAAAAGTAACCTATACAATATGCAAAACCCATTAAAAAATTAATCAATTTTAGTTTTACTCAATCATGTCCCAAGCAAAACTCTCAGCCAATAATACAAAATCAGTTCAGTAAAACAATTTGCTGACATCCCCAGTACTTACACCACGGTTATCCAGTGCATTACCACCGCCTGGAGTCTGGACCAAGATGTCTTGTGCCAGCAATATGCCACTGATTGATCTTAAGGATATAAGTCTTTCCAATGCTGCAATGTCTTACCATACCCAGCTTTGTTTTGAGAAGTTTCTTGCTGGCATAAGGATTGTAAATGTGCATTGTGCTTCTGATCATTTAGGTACACCACAGAACCAGGTCTAACGTTTTAACCTCACACATCAGCGACCTAAACACACATTTCTATAGTATGGCAGAACCTTCATCTGCATAGAACATTAGGTCCTTGAGTCCTCAGGAATCCCAATGTGCTTGACAACTAATGGACTTCTGAATTCTTATTGAATCACAGAATCCCTATAGTGCACAAGGAGGACATTCGCCCCATCAAGCCCGCACAGACAACAATCCCCCAAGCCCTATCCCTGTAAACCCACATATTTCCCCTGCTAAACCCCCTGACACTAAGGGGCAATTTTGCATAGTCAATCAACCTAACCCACACATCTTTGGTCTGTGGGAGGAAACCGGAGCACCGGGAGGAAACCAGAGCACCCGGACGAAACCTTCGCAGGCACAAGGAGAATGTGCAAACTCGACACAGATAGTCACCCGAAGCTGAATCGAACCCAGGTCCCTGACACTGTGAGGCAACAGTGCTAACCACTGTGCCACTGTAAATTTATTTAAGTAAATGCTACAGCAGAGTCCCATGAATCATGAATGAGTGAAGAGCAAGTTCAATCAATTTTTCTTTTGGTGTTGCTGAATGTGCTATGTTCAAAAGGACATTCCCTGTTTTACAAGTAACACTGTGGAAGCAGACCTTGGTATATGATAATGGGAGGACCATATTTGGGGAAACTTTGGTAAGATGCTTAACATGCAGACAGATTGGTGTTATTTTCTTAAGAGTTCTGACAGATTGTAATTATTTTAGTTGTATTGTATGGGGATCAACAGAGTAGTAGAAGGTTTCAGTCGGATGAGAGAACTGAAGGGGAAGAAACTAAGCAAGGAGAAGGGTGGATGGCATAAACAGAAGAACAAGATAGGGAACAAGAAACAGAACAACTATGGAAGGAGCCAGGAGCCATCATAGAAGAGACAACATGTAGTGTGATAATCTTAATTTTGGTATAATCTTACATCTTGAAGGGGCTTTGTAAGCAGCCAACAAATAATATGATTGCAGGTGGAAGTCTGTAGGTGTTCCTACATATCCTTGTGTATATCATCTGGCTAACAACAAGCAATTGCAAAGTTTACCCTACTGTTCCTTTACACATGTCAACAAACATATAATTAAAACTTGTACCAAATTCTACAAATCATGGACAAAACATACTTTGTTGAGTAAAAAAAGAAGCTAAATTGTGTTGTGTAGTTATGGCTTGACATTTTAACAGACCCTAATCGCAATGGGTATACTAATGATCAGGAGCTATGTACCTAGGTAGCTTCCATGCTGAATTATGCTTTCATAGTTGTTGTAAATCAGCAAAGAATTAGTCTTTACATTCTTGACAGCGACAGTTCCAGTCCAGTACAGAAATCCAGGAGCACCCATTACAATTAAATCCTATGAAACAAAACGTGGGGTTAATGGAATGCATATACTCATTGAGGAAATATAAAATTCCTGCAAGAAATAATCACCACTTGCCTCAGTCAGAAAACTGGCAATTCCAGCCTGACAAAATCCACGATTAAAATCCTCTCTCGATCGATGTGCTAAAGAAAAAGGAGTTCCATGATCATCCAGAAATTTTGCTTGTTTTACAATTAAGTACGATGATAACATTAGACAAAGAACGGTAAACTCCCAAAACACTGTCTAACAAGTGAGCAATATTCTATAGTGATAATTAAGCAAATTCCAATGGGAAATGGGGTTCCCTTTCCTTGAAATCACAAGCCTGCAATCTCCTAGCTCACTGCATTCCAAGTTCCACATCCCAGGATTACTGTCAATAATTCATGCTATATTCATTTCTCATATCAAATAAAACACAACATAACAAATATGACACCAGGAGAGTTCAAAATAGGAAATGAGTATTACTCTCAACAAGCATACCAATATTCACCTTATCACTTTCACCAAGGCAAAATATAGCCTGAAAGTATTTGAATGTTGCTAAATCATTCATTTGTTTTTACGTACAGAGTGAAATCTAAGTTGAATGTTACAAGTGTCACTGCTTGTCCCAACATTTTTATTTTAAAATAAATCGGCCCAAGGAGGTGGTTCTTCAAATTGTGGGAGGAAAGGCAATAGAGAACATAGGCCAAGGAAACTCTTGCCTCAGTAACTGCCCAGCTAACATACAAACCAAACATTCAGCTGCACATACCTAGCAATAGCATGCCATTCTGTTAAGGGATTCCCAAACCAGTTGGTGAAGTTAGAAACCAACTAATACCAGGTTTATTTAAGGATGTAGCATTTCGTATGTCTGCTCCTTACCTACTACCTCCACATCCCAGCAGTTTCTCTTTACATTACACACAAAACAAAAACAGAAAATGCAGTATCTCAACAGGTCTGACAGCATCTGCGGAGAGAGAATAGAGCCAAAGTTTTGAGTCTAGGTGATCCTTCAGCAGAGCTCACACTATCTAGATTCAAAATGTTGACTCTATTCTCTCCCCATAGATGTAGACGCTGTCAGACCAGCTGAGATTTTCCAGCATTTTCAGTTTTTGTTTCAGATTCCAGCATCTGCAGTAGTTTGCTTTTCTCTTTGCATTATTTTGAGTTGAACCAATCAAACTAAATTAAACAAACTGAGGAACAACAATCTCTCTCTATAATAATAAAGCAGCAATCAATAAATTTAACAGAAATGAAAGGGGTAGTCTCTGTCGATATGTGTTCTAGGTTCTTAATTAAACAATGGTCGTCACGTGTCTACCTTAATTTAATTAACATACCATTAACAATTCAATGTATTGGTGTTGCTGTAGTGGTTTTTTATCTTACTGTAGGACATCCCAGTTTAGCAGAATTGTATGAAAGCAGGTTATCTCACGCGTATTATAAATTCCCACATTACAGAGAACAGTCCCAATATAGTTACCTTTAGGGTGAACCAGATAAAAGACCAAGTGGTGAAGAATACATCACAAGTGAAATACAGAAGTATGAACAACCTAATCAAAGAGTAAGATGAAAATCCTCTTCTGCAAAGGGACTGAAGAGGACAGTTGGTGAATTAACATACAGCCTTCACACACAATCCTTTGAGAACCTTCAAATTTCCTTGCATGCTAAGTTAGACACTATGCAGAGATGGTGGTCTGATATCTGAACAGAGATTTTTTTTTCTTCATTCTTTCATGGGATATGGGCACTGCTGTCAAGGACATAATTTCATAGAATCATAGAACCCTACAGTGCAGAAAGAGGCCCTTCAGCCATCGAGTCTGCACCAGCCACAATCTCACCCAGGCCCTACCCCCATATACCTACATATTTTACCCACTAATCCCTCTAACCTAAGCATCCTAGTATACTAAGGGGCAATTTTAGCATGGCCAATCAACCTATAACGTTGAATAAGGTCACCCTTAGCTCTTCTAGACTCCAAGGAATACAGATGCAAACTCATAGAATCAGTGCAGAAAGAGGCCCTTCAAGTCTGCACCGACCACAATCCCAACCAAGCCCTACCAAGCCCTACCCCCATGTCTCTACATATTTTACCTGCTAATCTCTCTAACCTACGCATCCCAGGACACCAAGGGGCAATTTTTTTTTAGCATGGCCAATCAATCTAACCTGCATATCTTTGGACTGTGGGAGGAAACCAGAGCACCCGGAGGAAACCCACGCAGACACGAGGAGAATGTGCAAACTCCACACAGATAGTGACCCGAGCTGGGAGTCAAACCCAGGTCCCTGGAGCATTGAAGCAGCAGTGCTAACCACTGTACCACCGAGCCGCCCATTTGTTGCCCATTTCTAAACTGCCCTTGAATGGAGTGATTTTACTAGGTGTTAGAGGAAATAAGGATAGCTAGCATTAAGAGAATAATAAAATCAGGTAGACTAATTTAAATATAAATATAGTACAGAAAAAGTATGATATACCTGGAATTACAAAGGTACAGTTGCATAGAAACACATAACCACTGTTTGAGATTTTAAATATGTATTTCTGAACATATTCTGTATACCTTGGCCGAATACAGACTTCCCCAAGGCATAATGGGATGAAAGCTAAGTAAGTTGAACCACATTCTTCAATAACAATATGGCCATAGAGCATAGTTTCTATCAAAATAGTCCCAAACACTAAATGAATGAGAAAATTGATTTTTTACTATTAAGAAATGCTTAGCAGACAGTGAGAACAGAAACTCTTGAACTCTACGGAGGGACAGTGGGAAAGATAACTTTGAACTCTATTACCTACAAAATAGAGGTTGTTCAGACAGGAAGTGGGTGGGAGCTTCCGGATTCTACGGACCAATGAATTCTCATACTGCCAGAGAATAAGACGTAATTGGCCAGAGTAAATAATCCATATTAACACGATTGGTCCATCCTATTAAGATGGACAGAGTAGGCAAGCAGACAATTTCTGAAGAAGTATAATTACAGAATGTCTTGATCATTTAATGTGAGTAATTTGACCTGTCTTGAATTGGTCTCCCTTCACGGTGGAAACCAGGCCTGGGTCAATAAAGTACGTCTTCAACTAGAAACTACTGTCTCTGGCGATTTCTTTGTATTTCCTGAGCTATATTAATAAAGAGAAATCTCCTGTATAAAGCCAGCAAAATACATGGATCTCTGAAAAACTCCTTCACTAGGCCATGTCAGAGGACAGGTTAAGAGTCAACCACATTGCCGGGCATCTGGAGTCACATGTAGGCCAGACCAGGTAAGGATGACAGATTTCCTTCTCTAAAGGACTTTAGTGAAGCAGGTATGTTTTGACAACAGGGGTGCAACAAGACTTAAAACACCTGCCCCATAGAATTATTGGCACCTCCATCTGCATCATGAGATTGACAACTGTTTTTTTTAGAAGCCATACATGCACCATCAATAAGGCTCTGCACTTTAGGGAAGCCTGCTGCTTATTAGTATTGTGCCCACTCACATTGCTACGTCCCAAGGAGAGAGTGATTCTCTCAGTTATTTTGTGACTAGTAGGCTGAAAACAGATTGATGTGGCAGTCAACGGCGGTGACTTGCAAAGATCCAGTTGCATAGAAGTTATGCCAACTTCACAGTCACAAGCCTTGCAGTAGACCCCATCTATCAAACCAAGGCAACTCAAGCCAGGATAAATAGTCACCATACTTCCCCATTATTTCTCACTTTTCTTCCCCCACCTTATTTTTGATTTCCCTTCCAAGCATGATAGTTATATTGAATCGGTATTTTTCCATTTACTTTAGCCACATCTATATCAGATAAATGGGGGGGTGACCGCCACCAAAGGAATTGCAAAGAAAATCACCAATGGCATTCGTGTAAGGGCGTTTACCAAATGGGAGAAGACAGCATTGGTCTGTGAGGAAAAGAGAGTGGCTTATTCCAAATAATCCATTGAAAATAACCTTCCCAATAATTTTTTTTTAACCTTTAAAGCAGGGCACCAGAGGCAAATCTTGAGAAGGCTGCAAATCAGCTTGAATTTTAAAACACAATCCAAGAGGTCGTTTGGAATACTCTGAGTAGAATACATTTTTCCACCGATGGGCACAGGCCTGTTAAAAAAATGAACATTTTTATATAAAACATGTTGTTGTAATTAATTTCACATTCTAATAAATATGCTAAATAGGCATTTTGAAAAACATGCAGATACCAAAATGTAACCATCTTTCATTGGATGTCTTGACAAACTAACACCAAGCCACTGGTTATCCTTCTCTTCTGTACAATCTGGTCCACATTTCTTCCCTGCAGGAATACCTAGAAAAAATGTGAGTTATTTATTTCTCTGTTTGCATGTAATATTGCATCAACATAAACAGAAAAGCTGCATTGTCAATGCAGTCAAAACTGCACAGTGATTCACTGCCCTGACAATCACGACTAAAATACTTTCCACATTAACACACAGTTTTTTATATTCAGTGATACACATTCCGATTATTTACTTATTAGTGTCACAAGTAGGTTTACATCAACACTGCATGGAAGTTACTGAAAATCCACTAGTCGCCACATTTGGGCGCCTGTTCAGGTACACTGAGGGAGAATTTAGCATGGCCAATGCACCTAACCAGCACATCTTTCAGAGTTGGGAAGAAACTGGAGCACCTAGAGGAAACCCCACGCAGACACAGGGAAAATGTGCAAACTCCACACAAACTTAGGAATCAAACCTGGGTGCCTGGCGCTGTGAGGCAGCAGTGCTAAATTGTGCCAACACATTCATTCAGATCCATGTTAGGTTCAAGACTGATCGGAAGTGAGAAAGGCAGCATTTGAAATTAACCTACTGCAAAGTAAGTGGTAAAATTGCACAGTTGCTGTTAGAAGACTTTTCGTTCAAAAGGAGTGGGTTTTTGCCACCTGAATTGCATCAATATAGTTCTGCCCTGATCTTTTTCCTGGGTCAACTTAATTTTAATACTGTGGAAGTATTGATTCCCTATTAGGAGCTCACCTCACAGGAACAGGGAAGAAGAAACTAATAATTTCAATTTGGAGGTTGAGATATGTGTCGGCTATAGATTGCCATGTCACCACAATGAGACCTTGCACCCCAATTTCTGGTGATATCTTGGTTTGGGTATCCTATTGTCCATTACATGCTCAAAAACATACCTTAGCAAATCTCTACTCTGTACTGCCTGGCTCAAATTGTAAGGGCTATGATTGCTATGATCCCAGATTACACTATTATAGAATTCGAGTTTTTTAAAATTAATTTGTGGGATGTGAGCATCACTAGCTAATCCTAGAGTTACAGGGCCTTAATCGAGTGACAGTGTAGGAATGGCGATATAATTCTGTTATGGTGATATTAAAGTGATGGACACAAAATGGTTACCTGGCACACAAAATGGACTCTGGGAAGGGGCATTAAAAGGCACTGGCTTTGGGCACAGATGGTTACACAAAGAGTTAAAACCTGCAGTATCTGAATTGCTGCAGGAACTGGTCAGACCTGGGGCACTTTAAGACTTGAGATAAGAGCAGACCCAGAACAATGAGATTGATAGTAAGATCAGCCACTGATGGGAACATAAATATATAAATATATATTGAAACCAGTCATTGATAGAGGATATATCTGCATAAATGTATCCATTCAATGTACTATGATATGTTAACTGTCCATAGCCATATCTGTCTGCTTGTAACTATGTGTTAACTGTCCGTATTTGCCTACTCAACTTGTAACGATGTGTTAACAGCTAATGTCCATACAATCTATTGCCTAAAAGGTATAAAGATGCTCAACTACCATTGCGTAGTTGAGAAGATAGCTGCCAAGTACAGAAGAGTACCAGTGCTTTCTCCCAAGGCTTTGTCCAACATAAAATTGTTTTGTTGAACTTCCAAGTCTGACTCCGACGTGGTAAATTTCCCACAACAATTCCAAGTCAGCATGGTATGTAGCTCGGAGTGGAATGCATCTGTGGCTTGCATGCATCTACTGCCCTTGTCCTTCTAGATGGTAGAGGCTGTGGTTTTGGAAGGAGCCTTGGTGAGTAGCTGCCATGGATTATGTATATGGCACTGCTGCCACTGTGCACTGGTGGTGGGGGGAGGGAATTTTTAGGGTGATGGGGATGCAGTGTCGATCAAGCAACAAGAAACCATCCCGTCACAACTTCGTCCATCAGCACACCCAATAATAAGGGAGCAAGATTATCCTTTGTCGTGGATAGTGTCTAGCTTCTTTAGAGCTGCATTCACTTAGACAGGTGGGGACTATCCCATCAGACTCCTGACTTGTGCCTTGTAGATGATGAACAGGCTCTGGGGAGTCAGTAAGTGAATTGCCCACCACAGCATTCCTAACCTCTGATCTGCTCTTGTAGCCACAGTATTTATATGGCTGGTCCAGTTTGGTTTCTGTTTAATGATAACATCCCCATTATGATGGAGAGAAGGTTATAGATGAAGCAGTTGAAGATAGTTGGACCTAGGACACCATCCTGGGGAACTCCTGCAGTGATGTCCTGGGACTGTGATTATTGATCTCCAATGACCACAACCATCTTCCTTTAAGCTTGGTCTGATGCCAATCATCAGCGAGTTTATCCCCCACCTTGATTTCCATTGAATCTAGTTTGGTCTGTTTTGGGTCAAACGTGAAACATTGCTTTCAGGTATGAACCTACTGGAAGGTGTTAGTCTACTTGCTAGAGGCAGCATTTTAAGTTGTGGATTGCAGGACCTTGGGTGGCTGGGGTTAGAGACACAAGAGGGACTCCATTAGGATTAGCAACATGGAGACATGCATGTGTGACATACAAACACGCTGAACACGCAAAACCGAACATGAAAAAATTACAGAGAGTTTTTCTTTGAAAAACCTTGCTTCTCCGTTACAGCGGTGAAACTTTCTGGGACATTTATGACTGAGCAAAATGAATAAAACTACAGCTCAACTAAAAATACACCAACAACCTACATCACACCCAAGAAGAATACAATATACAAAACAACTGTCTTCCAAAGCACAAATGAGACAGCTGATCATTATTGCGTGCGATTGAGACAACTTGCAACCACGTGACTTTGGTGATGTTGAAAATGTCAGATGGAAGGTCAAAACACATTCAAAGGCCTTCCTAACAGTCAACTACACAGAAAAACACTCAAAAAAAGATAGAAAGCTGTCAGAATTTCCGTTAGCAAGATCGGGTTCTCTTTCAGAGTCCGGAGCTACTGAAGTTGCACCTGTCAACAGTGACTTCACGTTCAAACTCTGCGAACACTCACCATCGATCGTGTGTCAGGAAACCACTGGAGAAGCAGCAACAGCTGTCTCAACAACAGGGCAAGGGAATGTGGCCAATGTGGAGGTGAATGACTCTGAACATACTTCTGTGTTCTCTTTTAACAAGCAGCCACCTGTAGCCCCTGGCTGTCGGCTGCTTGGGTATAGATGCTCTCAGATTCAGGGGCATGTGTTAGTGCCGTGGGAGACAAAATATTCAACAAACTTCAGATAAATTACTGTGAATGCTGGAATCTGAAACAAAAACAGAAAATGCTGGAAAATCTCAGCAAGTCTGACAGCGTCTGCGGAGAGAGAATAGAGGCAACGTTCCGAGTCTGGATGACCCTTTGTCAGAGCTCAACAAACTTCAGGACTGCTCCTTTCTCTGCCAACCATGGAATACTCTGGGCACAATCTTACCGACCGTCCATGCCATGTTCCCGCTGCAGTGAGGTCAGAGAATTTGGGGCCCAGCCAAATCTCTGTTCACTGCAGTGGGATGGGAAAATCCCACCAGTGCAAACAGTGGTAATGTTCCAGCCAAAAACCTCCCCTTGCAATTAACACAAGCCACTGAAAATTCTTGGGACTTTGAAATGCCAATCTCGTTCAAAGATGCGAGAACAAATGCTGTAATCTGTGTCATGTCTGGAGAAATGGGAGACACTCATCACTTCGCACTCAGCACCAAATCTGCACACCACTGCAGTTACAAATACAGTTCTTATGCATACCAACAACATTCCTGAATAGTAAATGCTGATGACTTCACTCCTCTTGGCAAAAAAATAGGCAGAACCTGCAAGCCGCATGTTGATAATGTGCCCTCAGTCAGGTACTAATGTGGTTTCATGTCAGCAAGTAGATGGGAAAGGAAATGCAGAGCTGCACCATTACAGCCAGCAGATAAAGTACCCGTGAAATGTGAAGGTTGTGTTGGGAGATCCAGCCATTTCCTGTGACCAACACAAAAGTATCAATGATTACCATGAAGTGTGGTTCCCAAAGCACACATGAATCGGATCACAGCCATTCCCAGGTCTCTGTAAAGTGGCCATCTGCGAAGATGCGGGCGCGGATCACGTTAATGGCCTCACACCCGACTTGACCACACTTCGTGCAATGATAAAATAGGGCCCTGTGTAGTGGGCTTCCCGGTGGGCGCCAGTGCCTCTGCACATCTCCAGCCGCTGGATTTCTGGCATCATCAGCTCATGCCAGAAATCGGCGCAGAGCTGATTTAAACATTTAAATGAGTATTTACATCCAATTAGTGGGCCCAGGGCTGAAGTCTCCAGGTTCACTCGCCTCTCCTCCACCCCTCCCCCCTCCCAACCCCACTCCAGTGGGTTTCACAACAGCTCCCCGCAAACGGCCTAACACCGCTGGAGTGAGTGAAGGAGGCCGCGGAGGCCCCCCAGGAAGCTGGGGGCAAAGGGGAGCTTCCCCCTGGACATTGCTAGCTTGGCAGTGCCGGCCTGCCAAGGGGACACCTTGGCACTGTCCACTAGGCATCGGTCAGTGATAAGGGGGTGAGTCAAGAGCGGGCAAAGCCTAATGGACGGTGCCTATGGGGGATGATCAGTGGGGGTGGGGTCCCACGGCCACTCTGCACTTTGGATCAGTCATGATGTATGGCCTGCATTCTGTAAAGACTTGCATCCTAACCAGTATTCTGTAAACCGTGTGTCACTTTATATGCCCTTCTCTGCTCAGAACCTTCCACACACCAGACGAAGGAGCACCGTTTCCGAAAGCTTGTGGGATTACTATCAAATAAACTGGTTGGACTTTAACCTAGTGTTGTGAGACTTCTTACTTTGGATCAGTGACATGGGGAGGGAAGGGCTGATCGGGGCTGGCCATCAGGATTGGGGTTGGGGGAGGTGGAGAGATTGGTCTGTCAGGGACATCGGGGCAGGCTGGGGATGGGGGAGGGTCAGGGTTGGCTTGGACACACCCAGGAAGCCAGCGATCAGGGCGTGGGAAGGTCGGAGGGGCAGCAATGCAGCTTTGCAGAGCCCAGCTCAGGAGGCTGGCGGTGCTGACAGATCGGCGCACGCGCAATGGCCAGTTCAGCGCCCTGCTGTTGGCCTCTCCAGCGGAAATAGGCCCCGTCCACATATTTTCATCGAGATTCATGCCAGAGCACTCTATAATGCACAGAGTGTGGGAGATTCATTTTAAAAGTCCCGCTGAAAAAAACAGTGGGATTTGCTCCAGTTCTTCTGCGCATTTGGCACTTAGATTTTTTTTGGGAGAATCCCATCCGTCATGTTTCAAAGCACCAAAAACACCATTTGAACACTTGTACATCAAAGGCATTTGGGTGTCCCACTTCACGAGTCACTGAAAGCCAACATGTAGGTAGGGCAAGCAATTAAGAAAGGAAATGGTGTATGTTTGAATGAGATTTGAATAGGAATAAAGATGGTTAACTGCAATTATATATAGCCTTGGTGAGATCGCACTATTGCCTTTAGTATTGGTCTCCTTACAGAAGGAAAGATATAGAGAGAGTGTAACAGAGGTTCACTAAGTGAATTCCTGGAATGGTGGGATTGTCCTATGAGTGATGATTAAATAGACTGGCTGTTTATTCTCTGGAGGTGATAACATTCAAACACACACAATTCTTTCAGGGCTTGGCAAGGTGAATGCAGGAAGGATGTTTCCCCAGGTTGGTGGGTCCAGAACCAAGGATCATAGTCTCAGAGTGAGGGGCTGGCTATTTCGGATGAGGTGAGGAGAAACGTCTTCGCTTGAGGGTGGTGAATCATTGGAATTCTCTGCCCCAGAGGCCTGTGGAGGATCAGTCATTAAGCATGTTCAAGATTGAGACTGATAGGTTTCTGAATATTAATAACATCAAGGGATGTGGGGACAGTGCAGGAAAACATTGTTTAAGTAGAAGATCAGCCATGGAATTGGCTTTGGAATTTCAACAAAGGTAAGTCTCTCCAGAGTGGCAATTTGCTCGAGATTAGGAGTTTCAGGCCAAGGCGCTGTGTTTGCTGAAATCCCATAGAATGTGGGGAATGAAACAGCCAGTGAGGAGGATAAAGAAGGATCTTACACAGATATGCTGCTTAATATGTCACAAGGTATAAAATTGGCCAACCTATCCAAAGGTAACAACTTAAGTTACAGGGAAAGTTAGTGCTTCTGGAAAATCACAGCACAAACCTTCCCAGAGAGGTTCCCCAGTGCAACTTTTGATATCCCAGGGGAGCCAGGAGGTTGCAAGCCCAGAAAAATATAGCTAATACTGGGTACTGAATGCTGAATAGACAATACTCTAAGAGACAAGAGAATAGCCAATAGTTTTGTTAAAACCAGTTTCAATTGTACTCAGAAAGCAGCTGAGAACGCAACTACCTCCTGTAACTTCCTCAGAGTCAATGGAAAGTGTCCTGACTCAGGCCAGCTGAGACTGAGGGAGCAAAGCGTATCGATGGCTCCAGCGCTAAGTGCAAAAGGAGCAGAGCAAAGGAGAACACACCCCTTTTGCAGCACCAAGTGCCATAAAGCAGGTGAGTTTAAAGGTCCCATAGAAAGGAGGAAGGTAAGTAAATGAGATATGGGAGTACGGGGTTCGGACATTAGTCACGGCGGGGGGGGCACTGGACGTGGGTACTGGGTGGAGGGGGATCATTGGAAATTTAGATGCGGGTTGCTTGGGGAGGGGAGGGCTGGTGTGGGGTCAGGGGCTTAGTTGGGGCATCAGGGTGTCTCGAGCAGCCTTCGAGCTGTGTGTTTCAAACAGTTACTCTGAAGTTCGAGGCGCTTATTTTCCTTCTAACTCTTTCAGAGTAACTATGAATGTAAAGCTGGCAGAACCACCCGATGTTAGTAAGTTGAGTCACTTTGTTGGACAGTCCAATTTGTGAAGCTATGGCCACTTTTATTCAACAAAGCCCCATTGTGCAAACTGTGATTTCCAATTGGGTTGAAAAGTTGAAACTTTGAGAGCAGAAATCGCCTAGGGATACACTTTCCCTCACAGGAAAGCCTATTTGAAGGAGTGTACGTTGAACAGCTGCACACCATGCAGCTAATTTTAGTTTGAAAGGCAGAGCAAGAGAGCTGAGCTATTTTGAGACACAGGAGGAAAAGAAACCGGCCCCAATCATTCAGCTGCTTTCTTTCGTAGACAGCAAAGTGAGCATTCAGAGTACCAACTCTGATTGGACATACTTCATTAAAGTTAGGAGAGGTGATGGCCTAGTGGTATTATCTCTGGACTATTAATCCAGAAACTCAGCCAAGGTCCCGGGTTGGAATCCCACCATGGCAAATGATGGAAGTTGAATCCAATATATAAAGAAAACCTGGAATTAATCATCTACTGATGACCATGAAACCATTGCCAATTGTTGGAAAACCCCATCTGGTTCAGTGATGTCCTTTAAGTAAGGAAATCTGCTGTCCTTACCCGGTCAGGCCTACATGTGACTCCAGAACCACAGCAATGTGGTTGACTCTCAGCTGCCCTCGGGCAACTAGGGATGGCAATAAATGCTGGCCAGCCAGCGATGTTCATGATACAGGAATGAATTAAATTAAAAAATCAGTACAAATGGACTTGGACAATACAGTGTGTATAGAGCGGTTTGTTGGGAGACTGCACAAGCACACATGAGACGAGAGCCTGGACTGGGCAAGATTAGGAGGCAATGGAGATTTCCTCTGCATTAGTGAATGGAACAGCAGTGAAAGTGGATTACCTTTTAGCAGCAGCTGTAAGAATCCAGCTGCAAAGAAAGATTAAGAATATAGTGTTCAGGGGTGGCATGGTGGCAAAGTGCCTGACAGGACCAGGGACCAGGTTCAATTCCCGGCTTGGATCACTGTGCAGGGTCTGCACGTTCTCACCATGTCTGTGTGGGTTTCCTCCGGGTGCTCCAGTTTCCTCCCACATTCTGAAAGATGTGCTGGTTAGGTGCATTGACCCAAACAGGCGCCGGAACGTGGCGACTAGGGCAATTTCACAGTAACTTCATTGCAATGTTAACATAAGCCTTATTTGTGACTAATAAACTTTTAAAAATTCATTCTTGGGATGTGGACTTCACAAACTGAAACAGCACTCTCTGTCCAAGCCAGGATGGTGAGTGGCTTGGAGGGCAGTCTCCAGCTGGTGGTGTTTCCATGTGTCTGCTACCCTTGTCCTTCTAGATAGTAGTGGTTGTGGATTTGGAAGTTGCTGCCTAAGGAACCATGGTGAGTTCCTGAAGTGCATCTTGTAGACGGTACACACTGCAGCCACAGTGCATCTGGTAGAGGGACTGAATGTTTGTGGACGGGGTGCCAAGCACGCAGGCTGCTTTGTCCAGTATCAAGCTTCTTGTGTGTTGTTGGACCTGCACTCGTCCAGGCAAGTGGGCAGTATTCCATCACACTCCTGACTTGTATCTTGTAGATTGTGGACAAGCTTTGCGGAGTCAGGAGGTGAGATACTCCCACAAGATTCCTTGCCTTTGACCTGCTCTTGCAGCCACAGAGTGTATATGGCTAGTCCAGTTCTGTTCGGGGTAACCCCCCCCCCATGTGGGTAGTAATAGTTAGCTGTAATGGAAAGGTAGCTCGGGAGAGGTGTAAAATGGGCAACTCAACTAATATTCCCGACATTGAAAGCTAATCCAACTATTTGGTAACTCTTGATTGCTGTAAAACAGGAAAGTAAGGAGCAGGAAAAATAAACAGGGCATCATATTTAGATCCTGAAGGAATGAGCAGGGAAAATTCAGAAGCGTGCTGCCTCTTGTTAATTTGAAAAAGACAGAAGTGGTGATTGAAGGAGATGTTGTAGGATCTATGTATCTTTAAATAATCAGATTTGACCAATAATCAGGCAGTCTTGTTTACGGGCTAATTATACAGTTAAAAGCTAAGCAGCCGATCATGATACTCTTCACAAAATACTAAGGTGTAATTATAATATTGCTCATGCTATAGCATGTTTGTGGGTCAGGTAAGGGTCAGATCAGGCGGGTGAGACATCGCGTACTCAGCTCGGCAATTGTAGAAAGGGAAGTGAGATTAGAATTTGATTTGATTTATTATTGTCACATGTATTAAAGTATTGTTGTTTGCACACTATACAGACGAAGTATACTGTTCACAGAGAAGGAAATGAGAGAGTGCAGAATGTAGTGTTACAGTCATAGCTAGGGAGTAGAGAAAGATCAACTTAATGCAAGGCAAGTCCATTCCAAAGTCTGACAGCAGCAAGGAAGAAGCTGTTTTGAATTGATTGATACGTGACCTCAGACTTTTGTATCTTTCTCCCGACGGAATAAGGTGGAAGCGAGAATGTCTGGGGTGTGTGGGGTCCTTAATTATGCTGCCTGCTTTGCCAAGGCAGCAGGAAGTGCAGGCAGAGTCAATGGCTGGGATGCTGGTTTGCGTGATGGATTGGGCTGCATTCACACCTTTTGTAATTTCTTGCGGTCTTGGGCAGAGCAGGAGCCATACCAAGCTGTGATACAACCAGAAAGAATCAGTCAGCTGAGCTAGGGCTTTCTCATCTGGATTGTATGTCAAACAAAGGTCAAGTTGCATCCCTTTGAGGTTCTGATTCTTTCATACAAATATATAACTGTGAGGCAAACTGATGAAAATTAGTCAAGTGTTACACTGTGATAAGATATATCTCTGTCAATGTATGGCACAAGATGGGAGTAAATGTTGCAAAATATGGTTCTTCAAACAATGGCTTTAATACAAGTTACAAAAGAGTAAATGTGCGGAAAAAGTTTATTTTATTTATCACAAGGAAAGCTTACATTAATTATGCAATGAAGTTACTGTGAAATTCCCCTAGTCGCCACATTCCAGCGCCTGTTCAGGTCAACGTACCTAACCAGCACATCTTTCAGAATGTGGAGGAAACTGGAGGAAACCCACACAGGGAGAATGTGTAGACTCTGCACCGTGACCCAAACCGGGAATCAAACCCAGGTCCCTGGCAGCAGTGCTAACCACTGTGTCACTGTCTGCCCCAACAAATGTGAGCTTTAGACTGCCTACAAAAAAGGAGAAAATCAATGTGGGCTTATGCATTGGCTCAGGCCATGACAACAGACAAGTACTAACGCCACTTGGACCAATTATGCTGTCCAGAGTCAACTATAATCTAATAATCTATTGACAGCCGCTGGCTGCGAAAGGTGTTCTGAGTGATATCTGAACTGCATTTAGCAGTGAGTTCTGATCTCACAGAGGATTGAGGAATATCACTTTACACCAACACTTATCACCTGGTGGTGAAATCTTGTTTCATTCCACATTGTTTCACTCCATCCTCTGTTATCTTTGCTTCCTTTAATTTCTCCACTTAGCAATGTTTCACTTTATCCTCATTTATACTTTAGGTTTTTTTCCCTAACTGGCGTTCCAATTTTCAGTTTTATGTCATCTGCTTCAGGCCCCGACCTCCCATACCCTGCACTCAGAGCCCCAGCCTCCTGCACCCAAAACCTACCATCACCCCTTAAAAACAACACAGCCACTTTCAGCAATGTGGAATACAGATGACTCCAAATGCCCATCAAAACATGGTGGACTGTGCAGAGACAATACCATCTTGATAAGGAAAGAGTGATTGTTTTTATCAAAGATCCGGGGTGGGATTCTCCAGCCACACTTGCCTCAAGTTAATCCCACCCAAGATCAATTGGCCTTGGTTCCTCCTCCCCTCTCTCCTCACTACAATTCCCGTGATGGGTGGAATGGGAGAATTCCAGCCCAGCTGGTATCTCACACTCACTCAGACTCCCCACCTCCACACCACAACCCCTCCCCCTTTTGGATGGCTATTTTTGCAAGATCTGTGTGCATTTACACCGTCATGATGTGGAGTTGCCGGCATTGGACTGGGGTAAACACAGTAAGAAATCTCACAACGCCAGGTTAAAGTCCAACAGGTTTATTTGATAGTAAACACCACCAGCTTTCGCAGCGCTGTTCCTTCATCAGGTGAGTGCCTTTATATGCCATTTCTGATCAGAACTCTCCACTCACCTGACGAAGGAACAGCGTTCCAAAAGCTTGTGGTGTTTACTATCAAATAAGTCTGTTGGACTTTAACCTGGTGTTGTGAGACTTCTTACTGTATTTACACCATACAGGTCTTCATGCTGTTAAACTCAAGCTGGAGTGTCTCACAACTGGCTACAATGCATCCTCTCCTAAATCCCAACGCATCCGCATCCTCTCCTAAATCCCAACGCATCCGCATCCTCTCCTAAATCCCAACGCATCCGCATCCTCTCCTAAATCCCAACGCATCCGCATCCTCTCCTAAATCCCAACGCATCCGCATCCTCTCCTAAATCCCAACGCATCCGCATCCTCTCCTAAATCCCAACGCATCCTCTCCTAAATCCCAACGCATCCTCTCCTAAATCCCAACGCATCCTCTCCTAAATCCCAACGCATCCTCTCCTAAATCCCAACGCATCCTCTCCTAAATCCCAACGCATCCTCTCCTAAATCCCAACGCATCCTCTCCTAAATGTCCAATTTAAAATGCTGTCTGCTGAAAACAGACGTGACTTCCCAAAAGTTGTACATGGAAAGTGTTGATTCTCGCCATCTTGTCACCATTGTGTACTTCTTGAGAAGAAACAGTGAGAGTCAGTAAGAAGTTGAACTATTACACAGGCTGTTCCTTTATTCTCCTTTGTGATATATCAGCAGAGGTAATGTGAGGGAAGCCTCAAGTGGACAAAGTACACATTGCAATTTTCAATATATATGTCCCATCGTAGCCAACACATGATGCGGGTAGCCACCTCCTGTGTCAGGCTCAGTAGATGCTGACTTCCTTGTGCCCTGCTGCCTCTGCTCCCTTGCCTTGCATGAATGTCAGGGTTTGTGTTGCACTGTGTTTGGGTGAATAGCTGGAGGTATGAGATGTGGATGTGAGGCTGGCAGCACTGAAAGGTATGCAAGGGAAAGGTGGTGTGTCTGCAGGTTAGGTGCAAGTCCAGAGTATCACTGGGTGAGTGATGGAGTGTGCTACGTTGAGCAGTTCCAAAGATGGTCGGCAGAATATTTTACATGAATGTATTCACTGACCCTGACCACGCACCTTTTTTAAAATTCATTTGTGGGACATGAGCATCGCTGGCTGGCTAGCATATATTGCCTATCCATAGTTGCCAGAGGGCAGTTGAGAGCCAATCACATTGCTATGGCTCTGGAGTCACATGTAGGCCAGACCAGATAAGGTCCACAGATTTCCTTCCCTAAAGGACATTAGTGAACCAAATGGGGTTTTCCAAAATTAACAATGGTTTCATAGTCATCAGTAGATTCTTAATTCCAGATTTTTTTATTGAATTCAAATTCCACTGTCAGCCATGGTGAGATTCAAACCTGGGTCCCCAGAACATTAGCTGAGTTTCTGGATTAATAACCCAGTGATAATACCATTTGACCATCGCCTTCCTGCTATTCTAGTTACAGTACTGCCACATCCAGGGTGCAGACTCCAGGAATTGACCTTTCACCTGCACCCGTTCTATATAGCTCCTCAAAATCCCATGGGATCATGAGGTTTTCCTTCTTGTCCACCTGTAACCACTAATGCCTCGAAGGCTGTATTCCTCAGTTTGGATCCCTTCATGCTTCCTGGTGTTCAGCTTGTAAGAATTTCCATTACAGGAATTTCTTTTCAAGCTCCTTTTCAAAGTGCCTCCTGCTGTGTAGAGAACTCGTCAGCAGTATTTCAGATGAAGAAAGCAGGGCAAGTGGGCAGCAAATTGTGCCACAATCGTTCGGGTGAGACAGAAAAATGAATTTCAGGTCTCATCCTTCTCCATTTGCCCATACCATTGTGCCCAAAACAAATCTGGGACACAAGGACAAAAAAAAAATTCATACGTTTGTAAGATATAGGAGCAGAATTAGGCCATTCGGCCCACCAAGTCCACTCCGCCATTCGTTCATGACTGATATGCTCCTCATTCCCACTTTCCTGCTTTCGCCCCATAATCCATCACCCCATTACCAATTAAAAATCTGTCCGACTCCTCCTTAAAATTAATCACTGTCCCAGCCGCACTTTGGAGTAGCGAATTCCACAGATTCACAATTTTGTATCAGAAGGCTTTTCTCAACATTGCGTAAGCGTTTGAAAAGCTTTCATAGCTGGGCCTGGGAAAGTAATGTTGAGTTCTTTATGCCTGCGCCAGGTCTTTGTTTCAAGGAGATGGATCAGATTGGCTGGGTAACATCTCTTCACCACTCTTGCACGTTCTCCTCGTGTCTGCGTGGATCTCCTCCCACAGTCCAAAGATGTGCAGGTTAGGTTGATTGGCCATGCTAAGAAATTGCCCCTTAGTGTCCAGGGATATGTAGGTTAGAGGGATTAGTGGGTATAATATGTAGGGATATGGAGATAGGGCCTGGGTGGGATTGTGTTTGGTGCAGACTCGATGGGCCGAAGGGCGTCTTTCTGCACTGTAGGGTACTATGATTCTAAGATGTTACTTTTCTTGGTGTTGCTGCACGCGAACAGGGAAGTGCTATTATCTGATTGCAGTGCAGCAGTTTGGCTCGAGATGCAGCAAGTTCTGATAATGGGGCAATTCTGCATCTCTTCTGCACCTTATCACAACCCACAGTCTTTTCTGTGTCCACTGCACAGGGCCACTTCCAATGTCATGCAGAGTGAACCCATCATTAGCAGGTTCACTATTTATCTACAGTATGACAAGAGTTCCTCTCTTCACCGTCACTCCGACTCAAGATGTGGAGATGCTGGCATTGGACAGGGGTAAACACAGTAAGAAGTCTCACAACACCTGGTTCAAGTCCAACAGGTTTATTTGGTAGCAAAAGCCACTAGCTTTCTGAGCGCTGCCCCTTCATCAGCTAAGTGGGAGATCTGTTCACAAACAGGGCATATAAAGACACAAACTCAATTTACAAAATAATGATTGGAATGCGAGTCTTTACAGGTAATCAAGTCTTGAAGGTACAGACAATGTGAGTGGAGAGAGCATTAAGCACAGGTTAGTAAGTGAGATGTTGCAAGCCCAGGCAAGTCATGAAGGTTACAGATAGTGCGATATGAACCCAAGATCCCTGTTGAGACCATCCTCATGTGTGCGCAACTTGGCTATCAGTCTCTGCTTAGCAACTCTGTGCTGTCGTGTGTCTTGAAGGCAGTCTTGGAGAATGCTTACTCGAAGATCAACGGTCGAATGCCCATGACCCCAACAGAAAGACAACATTCTTGCCTGTTGATTGTCGAGCACTGTTCATTCATCCGTTGTCATAGCATCTGCATGGTCTCCCCAATGTACCATGCTTCGGGACATCCTTTCCTGCAGCGTATCAGGCAGACAACGTTGGCTGAGTTGCAAGAGCGTGTACCGTGTATCTGGTGGATGGTATTCTCACGTGAGATGATGGCATCCGTGTCGATGTCCTAGCACCGAGGTTGCTGTGGCAGAGTTGTGTGGTGTTGTAGTCACTGTTCTCCTGAAGGCTGGGTAGTTGGCTGCAAACAATGGTCTGCTTTAAGTTGTGCAGTTGTTTGAAGGCAAGAAGTCGGGGTGTGGGGATGGCTTTGGCGAGATGTTCATCTTCATCAGTGGCATGTTGAAGGCTCCGGGGAAGTACTGGATGACGAAGGGTACTCTGTCCACTGTGTCCGGTGTTTGTCTTCTGAGGAGGTTGGTGCGGTTTTTCGCTGTGGCGCATCGGAACTGTCGATCGATGAGTCGAGTGCCATATCCTGTTCTTATGAGGGCATCATAAGAACAGGAACCTCATAAGAACAGGATATGGTGCTCGACTCATCGATCAACAGTTCCGATGTGCCACAGCGAAAAACCGCACTGACCTCCTCAGAAGACAAACACGGGACACGGTGGACAGAGTACCCTTCGTCATCCAGTACTTCCCCAGAGCAGAGAAGCTTTGGCATCTTCTCCGAAGTCTTTGACATATCATTGATGAAGATGAACATCTTGCCAAGGCCATCCCCACACCCCCACTCCTTGCCTTTAAACAACTGCACAACCTCAAACAGACCATTGTTCGCAGCAAACTACCCAGCCTTCAGGAGAACAGTGACCACAATACCACACAACCCTGCCACAGCAACCTCTGCAAGACATGCCGGATCATTAACACGATGCCATCATCTCACGTGAGAACACCATCCACCAGGTACATGGTACACACTCTTGCAACTTGTTGTCTACTTAATATGCTGCAGGAAAGGATGTCCCGAGGCATGGTACATTGGGGAGACCACACAGACACTATGACAACAGATGAATGAACACTGCTCGACAATCACCAGGCAAAAGTGTTCTCTTCCTATTGGGGAACACTTCAACAGTCATGGGCATTCGGCCTCTGATCTTGGGTAAGCATTCTCCAAGGCGACCTTCACGACACACAACAACGCAGAATCATTGAGCAGAGACTGATAGCCAAGTTCGGTACACGAGGACAGCCTCAACCGGGAACTTGGGTTCATGTCACACTATCTGTAACCCCCACAACTTGCCTGGACTTGCAAAATCTCACTTACTGTCCTGTCTGGAGACAATACACATCTCTTTAACCTGTGCTTAACGCACTCTCCACTCACACTGTCTGTTCCCTTTAAGACTTGACTGCCTGTAAAGACTCGCATTCCAACCATTATTTTGTAAATTGAGTTTGTGTCTTTATATGTCCTGTTTGTGAACAGAACTCCCACTTAGCTGAAGCGGCAGCGGTCCGAAACCTAGTGGCTTTTGCTACCAAATAAACCTGTTGGACTTTAACCTGGTGTTGTGAGACTTCTTGCTGTGTTTACTTCCACTCGACGCATCGTTACTGCTGCTCCCAACTCTGCTGGCCTATCGTACATCTTTCCTTTTTCCCGAATCTCATTTCCCAGTCTCATAATGGACAAGCTGCCTCCGAGACAATGTGACTGTAAATGAAGTAGGCTCATCTCTTCTTGAGAAACTGAGATTCTTCAAGCTAGAAGTCGTTTTTGTAGCTCTTCTTTGAACCTTTCAGACCACTGTATCACCCACCACGTAACGGCCCAAAGCTCAGCACAGTACTTCAGATGCAGTCTCATCAGGAACCAGAATAATAAGAGATCCTTTGATTTGTGCTGAATAGTAACTTAGTCCAAATTGTTAAATCGACAGGGCTTCTCTACACAAGTCATGAACCTGTTCTGGGCATAATAAAACCTGTAATACAACACTCCTTTAGTGTTATTCCCTGTCATTGATAGTCTATGCCATGCAGATCCTATTGACATGTAGTACATTAAAAATCACAGAAACTCCATAGTGCAGGAGGAGCCATTTGGCCCAATGATCCAGCATCGACAATAATCCTATCCAGGCTCTATCCCCGTAATCCCAAAGATTTACCCCATTAATCCCTCTCACCTATGCATCCCAGGGCACTAAGGGGCAATTTAGCAGGGCCAATGCGCCTAACCCGCACATTTTTGTACTGTGGGAGGAAACCAGAGCACATGAAGGAAACCCAGACAGACACAGGGAGGACGTGCAGACTCTGCACAGACAGTGACTCAAGCCAGAAATCGAACCCAGGAGCAACGATAACAACATGGTCACCGTGCCGCCCATGTGTGTTATTTACCATTTTGGCGGTTAGCATGTGGCAGGTTCCAAGTAGCTTCACTCGAATGACAGATCGTTCAAAGATACACATACCTCTGCCCCCAAGGCATCCTTCCACACAATGGCATGGAGTCTATTCTGGGTCAAAATGTGGGAAGCTTCTCAATGTGGAAGCCTATCCTTTGCTTGCAAATTTTCATCTTCATATTGAAATCTGTGGCCTCAAAGTTACTAACAAAACATTGTCAATGCGGTGCATTCTCGGAACTCAGCTGTGCTGCAAAGAAATAGGAGCAGGTCATTGGGCCCCTCGAGTCTGCTTCGCCTTTTAATATGACGGAGGATCTTCAACCTCAACTCCACTTTTCTACTGGATCCCATACCTTAAAGTCCAAAAATATATCAACCTCAGCTTTGAATATACTCAGTCCTGGCAGCTCTCTGTAGTAGAGAATTCCAAATATTCACAACCCTCTTCACATCTCAGTCATAAACAGCTGGCACCTAATCGTGAGATTATTCCCCCTACCTCTGCATTCTCCAGCCAGGGGAACCACCCTCTCAGCATCAACCCCACCAAGATGTCATAAAACCTTATGGGGGTGATCTTATGAAAACATTTCAAAATCCAGGACAAGCGTGAAAGAGAGTTTCTGAGCGATTTTTGGGTATGTTGAAATCTGCAATCTTATGCACTTGCATGTGAAAAATAAAACAGCAAAAATGTTTCTCGCCTGTAGGGGGAGAGGTGGGGCTTACATCACCCGAACTCTGCCTCTTTCAGCCAGCCTCCATGGCCTCAAGCGGCCATCTTCCCCAAACACTGCAGAGGCCCAGAAATGGTGTGAGGCTGACCGCACCAGATCTGGTGCCAGTAAGATCAGGAGAGGTGAGAATTCTGGCAAATGATCTCTCGGCTCTCGCACGATCTTACTGGCTCATCCCAGCTATCAGTCGGCGGGGCATGATGGTATGATCACTTCCTATATGTTTCCACTCCAGAGAACATAGGTCCATTACACACATTATCCCCTCATAAACAGCCCTCTCATTCAAGAATCCATATAATTAATCTTTATTACACTCCCTTTATGTCTTTTAGCTTACAAGGCCAAAATTTTACACAGTAATGTAGGTTACATTAAAGCTGATACAACTGCATCAAGACTTAATTGCCTCAGTGCTCTAATATCCTTACACTAAAGGTCAATGTGGTCAATGGTCACGGCGACATCCCAGCTTGAAAATGACCCATTTATTCCTACTCTCTAATTTCTGGCATTTGACCAGCGCCACGTGACAAAAGTGGTTAGCTCTGCTGCCTCACAGATCCAGGGATTTGGGTTCAATTCCAGCCTCGGGTCACTGACTGTGTGGAGTTTGCACGTTCTCCCCATGTCTACGTGTATTTCCTCTATGTGCTCCAGTTTCCTCCCACGGACCAAAGATGTGCGGGTTAAGTTGATTGGCCATGATAAATTGCCCTCTAGTGTCAGGGAGACTAGGTAAATAGGTGAGATAGGGCCTGGGTGGGATTGTTGTCGGTACAGACTCGATGGGCCAAATGGCCTCTTTCTGCCTGAAGGGATTCTGTGATTGAAAGCAGGTTATTACATAATCCCCAACCCTACAAGCTCTTATTTTACACAACAACCTTTCACATGACATTTTATTGAATGCCTTTTACAAATTCAATAAGCCTACATCAAATGGGCCTACCCAGCAAATTACATCTTCAAAATAAACAGATTTGTCAAACATTATTTTCATTTCGTAAAGCCATGTTGATTTTGCGTGTATACATTATGATTTTCTAACTGCACGGTTACCTTTTCCCTGATAATGGATTCCAGCCCTTCCCAATGATTGATGCCCAGCTAACTGGCTTGCAGTTCCCTGTTTTCACTCTCCTTCCTCCCCCTGAATAACGGTGTGAGATTTGCTACTTTTCAACTCACTGCGACTGTTCCAGCATATAGGAAATTAGTGAATTTGGCCAAAAACGTGGGTTTTAAAGAAGGATCTTAAATGTTGGGCAACATGGTGATTAAAACTGGCACCTCAACTCCAGGGACCTGGGTTCAATTCTGGCTTCGGGTGACTTTGCACTTTCTCCTCGTGTCTGTGTGGGCTTCCTCTGCATGCTCCGGTTTCCTCCCACAATCCAAAAGATGTGCAAGTTAAGTGGATTGACTTTGGTTAATTGCCTCTTAGTGTACCTAGGTGTGTAGGTTAAGGGAAATGCGGCAAGTTATGGGGATAGGGGACAGGGCAAGGGGGGGGGCAGTGGTGGGCTGTGGAAGATTCTCAGTCTGTAGTTAGTGCAGGCCTGATGGGCCAAATGGCCACTTCTGCATTGTAGGGGTTCTGTGATAAAGGAAGAAAAAGAAGCGGAGACTTTAGGATAGTAATTCCAGGACTTAGGATCTAATTAGCCAAAAGGCAAAGCCAACATTTAGTGGAGGAATTAAAACCAGGAAAGCTGAAGAGGCCAGAATTCGAGGCGCACAGATATCTGACAGAGGTTATGGGGCTGGAGGAAATTACTGAAAGAGAAAGGGGCAAAGGGAATGGAGAGATTTGAAAGCAAGGGTGAGAATTTAAAACCAGAGGCATCGCTTACCTAGGAACCAATGTAGGTCAGTGATCGCAGGGCTGAGGGATCGATGGAACCAGGGAGGAATAAGGGGGCAGCGGAGCTTTGGATGATTCAAGTTTAGAATGTGGGAATCTAGTCTGCAGCGTGACTGAACAGTCAATCCTAGATTCATTAAAAGCATGATTAAGATAAGTAACTGGTCTACTTTCTCCCACATGGTTTGATGTTATGTCTTGTTTCAGAATACCTTTCTGAAGCACTTGGGATTTTTTCTTTCACGTTAAAGGCATTAGTCTAAGTTGTTGCTGCAGTGAAACCCTCAATAAGCAATCCACAGAACTAGCATCTTGTATTTACATAACCAAAACTGGGCCCATTGCTGCAGAAACAGAATAGATGCTGCAGATGCGAGTGAATCTGCAATGACAGGGCACTTTGGAGTCTGTGATTGTGTGGCATTATATTGCAGCTAACAGCAATCTTCTAACGTCTGAGCATCTGAAGAGAATAAAATAATTGTTTTATTATTTTCAAAATGTTACTGTGCAATTGGGCATTTTTGATTGCTCAACTGCTTATCTTCCGATGTGGTTGAAAATACAACTGAAAGTCATCTGTTTCCTGACTCAACACATCAAAGGAAAAAAAAATCCCTCAAGAAAGACAACAGCCCGTCTAGAGTCTACAGTCAGAATTCGACAACGTGTTCACCTATTTAATGCCGAGCACCTCACTGAGCCTTGCCAACCCCCCACTACCCTCACCACCCTCCCACTACCCTCACCGACCCCCCTACCCTCACCGACCCTAGACCATAACCCTCACCAACCACCCTACCCCTCCCTGACCATGCCAACCCTCCCCAACTGATCCACCACCCTAACTCCTCACCAACCCATCACCCTAAACCACCCTGCCCACCCACCCGCCTCCATCATCCACTAATCATGCACATTTACCATTTCTCTGTAGCTTCCCAAAGTGGCTTTGGGACCTTTAATCATATTGGGGTATAGCAGCTAGTGCTGTAAAGAGGGGATGGAGCTTGGCTGCTCTGACAATCCTGTAATATGGAGAAGGATTCCACTGACAGGCAGACTCCGCGTTACTGATGAAATCTGGGTGAGGGATGCAGGATTGCCAGAGCAGCCAAGCTCCATCCCCTCTTTACACACTAGCTGCTGTATCCCGATATATTTGAAGGACCCAAAGCCACTTTGAGAAGCTACAGAGAAATAGTAAGTGTGTACGATAAGTAGGTGATGGAGGCAAGTGGGTGGGGGAAGGGGGGAGGATGACAGGTAAGTTGGTGAAGGGTTAGGGTGACGGGTAGGTAAGGAGGTAGGGTGGCCCCAGTGCAGGCAAGTAAATAGAGCAGAATGGCAACCTGACAGTGGCTGACACACACACACAAACTATCAGATACTTCAACTGAGAAACCAACGTACTGATCAAGGACAGGGGATGCAGCTGATTGTGAAGAGGATATGACTCCAAGTTTATGTTTGGAAAACCAAAAAATTATAGAAATGATAACAGACTGAAAGCAATGCATCGGGTTCCACAATCCACAACTCCTGAGAAAGAACAGTCAGAAGCTATAAAAATATTGACTTCAACACCTGTAAGAATGTGAGAGAAAGAAAGAGTATTTAAAATATCTTAGAACTCACATTTTCCTCTCAATTCCCCCACTGAGCACCGAACAAACATCTGTATCTGTGATAGGTTGTTGTGCAGCCATCTTTGGTTCTCCATGTTCAGGCTCACCACCTGCACAGGTTTGGTCACTCTTATGTGTTGGCATCAGGCTTTCTGGCACCTGGAATCTACAGCCATGCCTCATCAGTAGTTTCCTGAGAGAATATTTTTATTTGGCTACACAAAAGGTGCAGAATTGAGGAAGGACTCTCTTGTCTCAACATGAGCCAAAAACATAGGCCCCAATTTCCACTCCTGACTCCTCAAACCCAAAGCAGAGGAAATTTACCTGACTGTCCTGGTTTTATTCCGGGGAGGAAGGGAATGGCTGTTAACTGGAGTTGGGTCCACCAACTCCCTAGACAATGCAAATAGGGTCACAGCAGCTGCCAAGTGTCAAGGTGGGCTCATCATAAGACCCGCCTCAGCGTTCTGGGATTTTTCAAAGTTACAATAAAAGTAGTAAGACTCGCTAGCCCTCAAGTTGTGCCCCTCTTCCCCTCCACATATACCCCATGCCCCTCCAACTCATGTCCCTCTGCCTACTCCCATGGTCCTTCACAGTATCTATGCAAACCCATGGCCCTCCCCCCACTCATCCCCCTGGCCCTTTGATGCCCTCATGCCAATTTAATGTCAATGCAAGCCAACACATGCCCCCCCCCCCCCGAATTATCACTGCCCATACATCCTCTGAGCCAACTCATCCAGTATCCACCATAGGCTGACCTCAGGAGCCATACTGTGAGTAAGAAACATATTCTAACTACCTACTACAGGAATAACATTCTCATTCATAAAACACCACTCCCTTCAAGTACCTAGCCTCTGAAAGAAACAATTATTTGTTTTTATAGCCCCATATCAATGACAGCTAATCCCCTGAATCTCTTGGAGCTGTCAATCAAACTGTGATTTTATAGACACACCCTCCTGCCCCCACAGTGATGACAGATTTTGGAAGTGGTACATATACTGTAAAGAAAGCCCACAAGCTACTATCAACAAATATCTTTTGAAATTGCAAGCACCAATTTCTTCAACTAAGAAAGTGCTTTTTAAAGAAATAAATAAAAAGCAGGAGATTTATATGACGTGACAGCTTGAAGTTCCACACACCGTTGCAACTTTACACACATTCACATCTACTCAACACCTCCCAAAGGGACGCCTGCACCTCTCCAAAAAACTTTGACTTTTTTTTAAACTTGATTTGTAAAGCCTAAGAGCCGTGTTTCAGAAACCCAGGTGATGAAAATCAATTCTGAGTGAAGATAGTTGCACTTTTAAATGTTCTACTGCCTCTCTGAACTGTGAATGAGTATAGTACATCCCCCACCCCACACCCAGTGAAAATGGTGGGGACAGGGCTTCCAAGTTTGGGGCTCTGACACCATTCTGGCTAAGATGCAGGGCACTTCTGTCTCTGTGCATCTACTGTGGGACCAGGCATGTCACCTAAGGGAAGCTCTGGAAATTCCATGGTGGTACTACTGGGGTGGAGACGGGACAGTGTAGGTCTTCTCCCACTCCATTTACTCTTAGCTACACCTAATAACTGAGCTTTCTTAGATTCAGAGAGGAGACTATAGAACATAGAACATTACAGCGCAGTACAGGCCCTTCGGCCCTCGATGTTGCGCCGACCAGTGGAACCAATCTAATGACCCTCTAACCTAAACTATTCCAATGTTATCCATATGCCTATCCATTGACCATGTGAATGCCCTTAAAGTCTGCAAGTCCACAACTGCTGCAGGCAGGGCACTCCATGCCCTTACTACCCTCTGAGTAAAGAACCTACCTCTGACATCTGTGCTACAACTACCACCCCTTAATTTAAAGCTACGTCTCCTCGTCTTAGCCATCACCATCCGAGGTAAAAGGCTGTCGCTGTCCACCCTATCCAATCCTTTGATCATCTTGTATGCCTCAATTAGGTCACCTCGTAACCTTCTTCTCTCTAATGAAAATAACCTCAAGTCCCTCAGCCTTTCCTCATAAGACCTACCCACCACACCAGGCAACATCCTGGTAAACCTCCTCTGCACCCTTTCCAATGCCTCCACATCTTTCTTATAATGCGGCGACCAGAACTGTACGCAATACTCCAAGTGCGGCCACACCAGAGTTTTGTAGAGTTGTAACATGACCTCACGGCTCCGAAATTCAATCCCTCTACTAATAAAAGCTAACACACCGTACGCCTTCTTAACAACCTCATCAACCTGAGTGCCAACTTTCAGGGAGCTATGCACATGTACACCGAGATCTCTCTGCTTGTCAACACTACTAAGAATCCTTCCATTAGCCCTATATTCTGCACTCCTGTTACTCTTACCAAAGTGAATCACCTCACACTTTTCCACATTAAACTGCATTTGCCAACTCTCGGCCCAGCTCTGCAGCTTATCTATATCCTTCTGCAAACTGTAACATCCATCCTCACTGTCTACAACATGGACTGGACTTTCCGGCTGCACTCGCCCCAGATTAGAAATTCCTGCCCAAGGTGAATGGATCTTTACATGATCCATCAAAATTTCAGTCTCAGCTGCTCCAATTCCTGCGGTGGGCGGGATGGGAAAATTCTGCCCAAATTTTTAATGGAACAGTTCTGTAGAAGAGCAATATGGACTCAAAACGTAAACTCTGTTCTTCTCTCCACAGATGCTGCTAGGCCTGCTGAGTTTAGCCAGCACTTTTTGTTTTTATTTCAGATTTCCAGCATCTGCAGTATTTCGCTTTTATTTGACTACATCCTTAAATTAACTTGGATAGGATCAAGAAGAAAAAGTTCAAAGGAACACTGTCATTAACACTGTCCGTAAAATAAAGATCTTCAAGAAAGGAGAAAGATTGGAAATGAGTAATGCTCATCTCAATGAGTTCAAGCCTTCATTGGACTGTCATTGAGAGGAAGGAACCATTCTGGCTGGTACTATCAATCACACTGCAGGCTGACAAAGGCTCACAATGCCAAAACTTTCATTCATCTTAAATTCTTGATGTTTTGCTAGGGATTTTTCAATTGGCACTTGGAAAATAATGATAGGCACAGGAAATCAGAGGAAGGTAAGAGGATTCTCAGCCATTCCTTATACACCCAAGCTCTATTGAAATGGGATCATGTCTATATTTGTATTTAATATTTATTTATATTTCACTTTACCTATTTATATTTCATCCCCCTTGGAATAAAGTCCCAGGTTCCATTGCACTTGAGATTACTTGTTCATTATCTTTTAATGATTGGTGCACATGGACAATTCTGAGTTTCTCACCATTAAGGAAATATTCCAATGTCTTCAAGTTAAGTTGATGTACTAGTGTCACAAGTAGGCTTACATTAACACTGCAGTGAAGTCACTGTGAAAATTCCTCAGTCGCCACATTCCAGCAGCTATTCAGGTACACTGAGGGAGAATTTAGCATGATCAATGCAGCTAGCCAGCACGTCTTTTGGACTGTGGTTGGAAACTGGAACACCCGGAAGAAACCCACACAGAGATGGGGAGAACGTGCAAACTCTGCACAGACAGTGACCCAAGTTGGGAATCGAACCCAGGTCCCTGGCACTGTGAGGCAGTAGTGCAAACCACTGTGCCACTATGCCATCTTTGTTAGATTCAGAGCAGGTGACGCTGGCCCACATTTTTATGCTTATATTTCACAATGCTTTATTAGCAGGATCTCATGGAATATGTATTAAGGTGTTAGCGTGGATAGAGGATTGGCTGTCTAATAGGAGGCAGAGAGTTGGTATCAATGGGTGCTATTCGGATTGGCGGTTGGTGACTAGTGGAGTGCCCCACGGATCGGTGCTGGGGCCTCAGCTATTTACCATTTATATAGATGATCTGGAGAGGGGGCTGAGTGTAGGGTGTCGAAATTTGCTGATGACACAAAGATAAGTGGAAAAGCAAATTGTGCGGAAAGTCTGCAGGGGGATCTAGATAGGCTGAGCGAGTGGGCGAGGACCTGGCAGATGGAGTACAATGTTAGCAAGTGTGAGGTTATCCACTTTGGCAAGAATAATAGTAGGAGGGACTACTATTTAAAGGGCGAAAAGATACAGCATGCTACAGTGCAGAGGGACCTGGGGGTCCTTGTGCATGAGTCACAAAAACCCAGCCTGCAGGTGCAGCAGGTGATCAGGAAGGCAAATGGGATGCTGGCCTTTATAGCGAGGGGGATAGAATATAAAAGCAGGGAGGTCTTGCTGCAACTGTACAGGGCACTGGTGAGGCCGCAGCTAGAGTACTGTGTGCAGTTTTGGTCGCCGCACTTGCGCAAGGATATTTTGGCCTTGGAGGGAGTGTGGAGGGAGTGCAGAGGAGGTTCACTAGGCTGATACCAGAGATGAGGGGGTTGAACTATGAAGAGAGGCTGAATAGACTGAGTTTGTACTCGTTGGAGTTTAGAAGGCCGAGGGGGGATCTTATAGAGACGTATAAGATAATGAAGGGGATGGATAGGGTAGAGGTAGAGAGATTCTTCCCACTCAGAAAGGACAGCAGGACTAGAGGGCACAGCCTCAAGATAAGGGGGGGGACAGTTTAGAACAGAGTTGAGGAGGAACTTCTTCACTCAAAGGGTGGTGAATCTCTGGAATTCTCTGCCCGTTGATGTGGTAGAGGCTACCTCGCTAAATACATTTAAGACACAAGTAGATAGGGTTTTGGTAGGCAAGGGAATTAAGGGTTATGGGGGGAAAGTGGGAAAGTGGAACTGAGCCACTTCAGATCAGCCATGATCTTATTGAATGGCAGGGCGGGCTCGAAGGGCTAGATGGCCTACTCCTGCTCCTATTTCTTACGTTATGAATATACAACAGGGCTGTCAGCCAGGGAGGACCAATTGCAATATGTGAGAATGTGGTCCAGCATTCCCACAAAATTATTCCAGCATGTACTGCAAAGGGTGGCACGATTCCATAGCTGACATAGCCCTTGATACGGGAAGGGAGGGAGAGAAGAAGCACTTGATTGTCAAGGGGTGGGGATGCACAGAAACTACACACACATTACAAAGGGTATGAAGATATGATTTTATGTAATGAGCCAATATTGTCTTTCCCTCCACATATTTTATCAGTCTCCCTTGCAGTAATAACACTTTAAAAAGACCTGTAAATGACAATGTTTGCAGATAAGAAGTGCACGTCCTCTGAATAAAAGATAACAGGCAGAGTTCAATGTGAAGTACAGCAGAATTTTTTTTAATAGTGACCCCCATTAAACTACTCCAGTAAAACTATTTTGCACAAAATAAACAAATCATCGACTTTATCTAACTTATTGCAATGTTAATACTTTCATTTTTCAGTTGGGCAAATAACAAAATATTACATTTCTTAAGAGCAGTAATACTGATTGGAGACCAGACCAGAGTGTGTGTGTGCGGGGGGCGGGGAGTGGGATTACATTGTCCATGGGTATTACTTAATGGGAGTAATGAATGTGATTATATTTTGGACATTCTGCTGAGTAAACCACGCGCACACTTCGTGATTTTGATTGCATGTTACACTTGCTTTTGCATTGGCTTGGTTTTCACCATCAACAGAAACTATTATGAGCAGAATGTATCTGTGGAAATTTAGCATTATCAAAGTTTGGTTCCATTACCATTGCACTTCATGTCTGAAGAATAGGAAACTCCCATGAAACTAATGTCATATTTCTCATAGGTAAGGATGCGGTCACCCTGCAAAGCACCAATACAACTCCTCCCTCCACCCCTCACCGCACACACGTGCAAGTTACAATTTTTGATATTTGCATAATTCTTTAAACTGCACTTCTAGGTTTTTTTTCCAGTTTTCCTTTTTGGAACATTTTACATTTGCAACCTTATATCAGTATAACTAACCTAAATTCAGCTCTTCACAAATCCCTTCAGGGTTTTGGCCAATTCGACACTTGTAAATAATTCCAGGATTCACTGTTACACCATCATGAGATGAATTTGATTTCGGGGCACCAACAATAAACCTGAAGTGATAAAACGAAACAAATGGGGGATTAAATCAGCGATACCTCGAGCTTCTCTTTATAGTACACTCAGTGCACTGGCAAAATCACTGGTCTCCAAATTTTGGATAAATGTAACACATTCCTTGCCATTTAAGTCTAGGGCTTGTTTAAAAGTTACAAGGCGGATTTTAAAACATGACTTTTGCATTCTTTTAATTTTAGCTGGAGCATTTTCAAAATCAATGCCATTGCCATTTAAAAATGAAGTTGATAGCATTGCCTTTTGTGTTTACATTGGACCGCCAATTCAAACCAAAACAGTTATATTAACTACAACAAAACAAAAACTCACCACTTCTCGTCTTTATAGCTGTGTAATATCACCGAATAGCCAAACATGGCTCCTTTAACAGGTCCTTTAACCAGAACAGGGTTTTCCAGATCTAAATTGTACAGATGGACCGTCCTGAATAAACAGCACAGCACCAAGTTCGTCCAGATATCACACCAATCAAATCCCTCTGCAAACTTTCTCAGTCCCATTTTCTTTTCAACTTCAGTTACACAATGAGACAAAAAAACGTGAGGGAAGTTCTGCTCCCCAACTTCACTCTCATTCCAAGACCTGGCCACAGGCATAAGCGACTAAACAACCCAGTAACGCCCACATTAAAGAATAAACCCACCCGCTTTTCACAAAATAAACACCGGCCCCTCGCAGCGACTGTCAACACTCCGCGGTTGGCGGCGCTGTTCACCTCCAGCCCAGAGTCTACAGCAGGGCGACCTCACCAATATAGATCAGACCAGCATAGCTATACATACTTCACTGTTTCAAACACAGGGCACGTCTAGCTTCACATGAGGGCACTCGCAATTGTTAAAATTACCCTTTGATCACTTTGTACCAATTATAATTGTAAATGTGTCCTGGGATTGTGGTATGAACATGGGTGGTTCCAGAGGGGAAGTTGGGGTGAGGAGGAGGAATCCAGGATTTGCAACATTGGTGTTACTGTCTGGCATTAACGGGGGGAGCCCAACACCCTCTGTAATAAACCATGGTAGAAATAGCAGAGACTTTGGTCAGACTGTTTCAATTTCCATTTGAAACAGGATGCTGCAGGACTACAGATTTGCTCAATGTTACATCAGTATCCAAACCAGGGGAGGGGATAACCTGAGAGAGTCCAGGCCTGTCACTCTAACAATGTTGATGGATGAGTTATTGGAATCTATTATCAGGGAAAGTAAACTTTCATTTGAAAATGCTTGAGCTAATCAGGGAGAACGAGTGTGGATTTGTTAAAGGCAAACTGTGCCTGATTAACTTAGTGGACGGACATTTACGAGACTTTTTTTCTAAGTGTTCAGCTACCTTGAAAACTGGAGAGCTGCTGATCTGTTTCTCAGGCGAGTTTTCACACCCAATCTACATACTCAATCTTTGAAAATATGGGCTAGACCATTTCCAGCTACTGGATGCAGTGGGTGGAGCCTAATTTACCAGACAGCCAGCAGCTTAGATCGGAGCCACAAACTGTGCATACACAGAAAAAACTAACAGAACACCCCCAGACCAGATGCAGCATCCTCCTCTCCTCCCCACAGACTTTGGAGGCTTTACTGACTCACTTACCCCTCCACCCTCCCATTGGCAGCAACTTACACCACCTGCCATGGCATCTCTGGTACGCACAAGAGGTTCCCTCACCTACCTCACACGCACCGGGACCCTGTATGGGGGTTTAGCGCTCCCTCACCCACCACCATGGGCCAGGTGCCAGCATGTATGCAGAGCTCCGGTAGAAGTCAGACTAGTTTGCACAGGGCATTATCGTAATGGTGTTTAGCAAGCCATCACCACCCTCTTGCCTGCCACAGAAACTTGCTAACACAGCGTTCCCAAGCCACTCACTCTGCTGTTACAATGTTGCAGAACATCAGGGGACTCCAAGGTGGGGGGGGCTAGTGAATGGAACTCACGTGCAGCAACACAGGCCCTAGTTTCCACAGCGCGTGACGATCAGGGCCTCCCTCACCACCCTCGCATGCCTAATCTTTGCTGCCGCCAGTCCTCCAGCGCCTGGCGATGTCACTCGTCATCATTGTCCTCCTCTTCCTCCTCCACCTGCTGGGCAGCCACCTCCCCAGCGATGCCCAGCTGGGCAGCCTCCAAGTTCTCCTCCTCCAAAAGGTCTCCTCACTGCTGCGCCAGGTTGTGTAGGGCACAATGTAGGATGATACCAGGGGGATATATTGCAGGGTCCTGCCAGAGTGCTCTGGGCAGTAAAAGTGCTTTAAACTGTCATGCACGCTGCAGGGGTGTCTGGCGCAGACATTCATGATGCTCAGCTGATGGTTACACACCAATTTGCACATTTATTGAATGGAAGCCCTTTCTGTTCATGAATCTTCCTGGATTCTTCACTGGGACTTTGAGGGCGGGATTCTTCACTGGGACTTTGAGGGCGACGTGGGTGCAGTCTATATCCCTCTGCACATTTGACATCCCCGTGATCACTGCAAATCCTGCAGACTGGGCTTCCTGCTGGGCCTGATCCAGGTCAAATTCAATATACTGGCCAGCACGAGCGTACAGGGCATCCGTGACCTCCTTGGCACACTTGTGGATGGATGGTTGGGAAATGCCAAAAGGGCCTCCACTGGCAGTCTGGCAGGACCTGGTGGTGTAAAAGTTTAAGGCGGCCACCACTCTCACAGCCACTGGGAATGGGTGCCCCCTGTGCCTCGAGGTGCCAGGTCCTGCAACAAATGGCGCACTGTTTCCTTTCAGAGCCGGAGCCATTGGGGGCATATGGTGTTCATCAGTTGCTCAAAGGACATTCACATACAGAACTGCCAGGGTCACCATTCCCTCTCTCTCCTGCTCCCCCACCATCCCCTCACCTCCCGCCAGGGTGAATGGCAACCATGTCCTGCCTCCAGTGCCTGCCTCCTGTGAGTGAGTCTCCTGTGCCCACAATTCATCCTCCTGCTCCTCCTCCTCAGCTCCAGCAGCAACCAAAAGAACAGCAAGATCAATTGGCTGTATCGCAAAAGCCACCTCGTCAATCTGAAGAGGGGCAAGGGGGGATTTAGGGAAGGGGAGGGACAGATGGAGAGGTTAAAGAACTCTGCTCGCCCTCAGCCCAGCAAAACACACACTCCCCATACCCACCCACAGACCCCCCAGCAACACCCACTCCTCATACCCCCCCACAGACCCCCAGCAACACCCACTCCCCATACCCACCCACAGACCCCCCCAGCAACACCCACTCCTCATACCCCCCCCACAGACCCCCAGCAACACACACTCCTCATACCCCCCCACAGACCCCCAGCAACACACACTCCTCATACCCCCCCCACAGACCCCCCAGCAACACCCACTCCTCATACCCCCCCACAGACCCCCCAGCAACACCCACTCCTCATACCCCCCCACAGACCCCCAGCAACACACACTCCCCATACCCCACCCACAGTTCCCAGCAACACACACTCCTCATACCCCCCCACAGACCCCCCAGCAACACCCACTCCTCATACCCCCCCACAGACCCCCAGCAACACACACTCCTCATACCCCCCCCACAGACCCCCCAGCAACACCCACTCCTCATACCCCCCCACAGACCCCCCAGCAACACCCACTCCTCATACCCCCCCACAGACCCCCAGCAACACACACTCCCCATACCCCACCCACAGTTCCCAGCATGGGAACACAGCAACCCCAATTCCCCATGCCCCACTCACAAACAAACACCCAGAGCCCATGCAGTAGTGGCCACAAACAGTGCTACTTGACAATTCCTGAGGTTGCAGGACTGCCCCTTCAGAGAGTTTCCAGCCGCGAAACTCGCTAATTACATTGTAATGAATGCAAGAATGCAGGGTCCCGATCGTGCTGATTGTTTTTCTTGGTAAAATGGGAATGGGCATGAAAATGGGTGCCATTCACATTAGTCGTATCACGACTCATTTTCCAATATTTTCCCACTGCAAAATGAGTGTGATGAGGTTGTAAAATTCTGCCCATTGAGTTATTAAGTCTTGAGAGCACAGAAGGAGGCTATTCAATCCATTGAGCCCATGTAGATAACCAGTTCTCCCGAGCTATTCCCATAGCCTGAAAGGGCCCATCCAGTTTCATTTTGAAATCATTAATAATCTCTGCTTCCACTTCTTTCATATACAGCAAACCCCCAATCATTATCAACTAATTGGAACAATTTTTTTGTCTACCTGATCGAAACCTGTCATTATCTTGTACAGTGCAATCAAATCTGCTCTCAATCCCCTTTGCTCTGAGGAGAACCTCAGCTTCTCAAACATAACTTTGTCGGTTAATGCCCTCATCTCTGAACCATTCTGATAAATCTCTGCGCCCCTTCAAGGACAGCCACATGCTTCTTAAAATCTATTGCCCAAAACTGATTGCAGTGCTCTAACTGGAGCTTTAGAAAAGTTCAGCACAATGGGCAGGATTTTACAACCTCACTTGTCCCAAAACCATAAAATCCCCACCCGAGGTCAATGGACATTTCCACTGTTCACCCCTCACCTGCTCTGATTTCTGTGGTGGGCAGGATGGTAAAATTCTGGCCAATGTCTCTGCTTATGCGCTTAATACCTCCCTTTATGAAGCCCAAGGTTGCAAATATTTGACAAACTGTTCTCTCAGTATGTCCTTTCACCCTCAAAAATCTAAGCACATGGACCCCTGGATCCCTTCACTCTCTTGAGGACACTGCCATTAAATCTATATTGCCTTTTCCTATCCCTTTTCTCAAAATGCATCACCTCACATTTCCCTGCATTAGATTTCACCTCCCATTCTCCAACCTATTTATGTTCTGTTACAGTTGGTTTGCATAATCCTTACTACATAACACACTTCCAAGCTTTGTATCAATGGCAAATTTTGAAATTTTACTCTGTATTCCAATATCCAAGTCACTTATATATATGAAAAAACCTAAGGAGGAATACATTGGCACCTTTAGCTCAGTTATTAGCACACGCATCTCTGAATCACAAAGGTGAAAGGTTAAGTCCCATTCCAGGGCTGATGCATAAGGATGAATGTTGCCACTATGTGCAGCACTGAGGCAGCAGTACATTGTTAGAGGTGGTGTCTTTTGGATGAGATGTTGAACTGAGACCCTATCAGCATGCTTGCGTGGATGTACAGGATGCTATGGCATTACTCCTTGGTATAGTAGTCAACACTTACCCCTCAGTCAACATCCCAAAAAGCAGAGTATCTCATCCGGTCATTGCTGTTTGTGGGAGTTTGCAGAGTGCGAATTAGCTGTCATGTTTCTTACACCACAACAGTGACGGCACTTCATAGGGTACTTCACTGGCTGTAAAACACTTTGCAATGTCCAATGATCTTGTAAAGCGCTATATAAATGCAAGATTTCCTTCTTTCTTCGTCTGGAAAGTAAGTATTAACCACGACTTGCTGTTTTCTAACTGTAAGCCAATTTTAAAATCCAAATTGATGCTGGCCCTTCTAGTCCATGAGCCTTGATTTTGTAACCAGCTTTTTATCTTCTACTTTATCAAACACTTTCTTAAACTCTACATGGATAACATGTAACACACTCCATTTACCCAGCATCTCCATAACTTCAGAAAATTCAATTTGATTAGTCAAGAATGATCTGCCTTTTACATATCCATGCTGGCTCTCCTTAATATACTCAAACCTCTCCCTAACTATTCTCTCCAAAACCTTACTGCATTATTAACCTGACCAGCTTGTATTTACAGCAAATGTCCTGACACTTGCACTGTTCCTAACTAAGAGTGTCATATTTGCCATGCTAGCAAAGCAAAAAAAAGAAATAGCAAGTATTAACAACAGGAGCATTAAAAGAGAGAGATTATTTTTTGATTTGATTAGATTTATTATTGTCACATGTATTAGTATATAGTGAAAGGTATTGTTCCTTGCACACTATACAGGCAAAGCATACCGTCCAAAGAGAAAGAAATGGGAGAATGCAGAACGTAGTGTTAGTCATAGCTAGGGTGTAGAGAAAGATCAACTTAATGCGAGGTAGGTCCATTCAAAAGTCTGATTGCAGCAGGAAAGAAGCTGTTTTTGAGTCAGTTGGTACGTGACCTCAGACTTCTGTATCTTCTTCCCAATGGAAGAAACTGGATGAGAAAATGTCCAGTGTGTGTGGAATCCTTAATTATGCTGGCTGCTTTGCTGAGGCAGTGGGAAGTGTAGGCAGAGTCATGGATGGGAGGCTGGTTTGTGTGATGGATTGAGCTACATTCACAACCATATGTAGTTTCTTGCAGTTTTGGGCAGAGCAGGAGCCATACCAAGCTGTGATACAACCAGAAAGAATGCTTTCTATGGTGCATCTGTAAAAATTGGTGAGAGTTATAGCTGACATGTCAAATTTCCTTAGTCTTCTGAGAAAGTAGAGGCGTTGGTGGGCTTTCTTAACAATGGTGTTGGCATGAGGAGGGCCAGGACAGGTTGTTGGTGATCTGGGCACCTAAAAAATCTGAAAGCTCACGACCCTTTTTACTTCATCCCGTTGATGTAGACAGGGACATGTTCTCCTTCACACTTCCTGAAATCGATGACAATCTTTTTTGTTTTGTTGATATTGAGGGAAAGATTGTTGTCATTGCACCAGTTCACCAGATTCTCTATCTCATTCCAATACTCATCACTGTTTGAGATCCAACCCACTACGGGGGTGTTGTCAACAAACTTGAAAATCGAGTTGGAGGGGAATTTGGCCACACAGTCAATGTGTATAAGGAGTATATTAGGGGCTGAGAACATGGCCTTGTGGGGCGCCAGTGTTGAGGATGATCCTTACTGATTGTGGGCGGTGGGTTCAGAAGTTCAGGATCCAGGTATAGAGGGAGCAGTCAAGGGCGAGGACGAGTTTCAGAGGAATAATGGGGATGAAGACTGAGCTGTAGTCAATAAATAGGAGTCTGACATAGATGTCTTTGTTATCTAGGTGTTCCGGGGCCAGGGAGATGGCATCTGCTGTGGACCTGTTGTGGCAGTAGGCGAACAATAGTGGATCCAGGCAATCCAGGAGGCTGAGATTGATTTGTGCCATGATTAACTTTTCAATGGATGTTGGAGCCACTAGACGATAGTCATTAAGGCATGTTGCTTAGTTTTTCTTTGGCACTGGGATGATGATCATCTTCATGAAGCAGGTAGAGACCTCAGATTTTTGTAAAGAGAGATTGAAGATGTCTGCCAATACCACCACCACTGATCCATGCAGGACGTGAGTGCTTGTCCAGGTACCCCATTCGGGCCAGTCACTTTCCGTGGGTTGACCTTTGAGAAAGCTGCTCTGACATTGGCAATGGTGACCTCAGATACTAGGTTCATCCAAGGCTTCCAAGTTTCTGGTGGGTGGAGGAGTTGATTAAAATATTATAACAGTCTAAAACATAATAAAACTTTGAAATCCTCACATTTGCTTTAAAGGTGTTATTGCTAAGGTCTTAGCTTCTGACCTGGATTTCCACTATTATCTGAAGCATCAGTAAATGTAAAGTTTATTGTCCAGTGACGCTATTCCATGTCTAAGGTCTATGTGGCAGTGCTGGATAAAATTATGATCATTACTTACCAATCAAAGAGAAAACAAGTTGAAACTGCAACAGACCTCCGACAGACCCTCAGACTTTGGGGTGGCATAGCGGCACAGTGGTTAGCAATGCTGCCTTACAGTGCCAGGGACCCAAGTTCGATTCCTGATTTGGGTCACTGTCTGTACAGAGGCTGCACATTTTCCCTGTGTCTGTGTGGGTTTCTTTGGGTGCTCTGTTTCCTTCCACAGTCTGAAAGACATATTGGCCATGCTAAATTCTCCCTCAGTGTACTCGAATGGGCGCCGGAGTGTGGTAACTAAGGAATTTTCACAGTAACTTGATTGCAGTGTTAATGTAAGCTTCCTTGTGACACTAATACTTAAACTCAAAGTTTTTTATTTATGCAAGTTGAATGACTGCAATTGCAGTGGAAGAAAATAGGTCAAAGGAACTGAAGAGCTTATTCATGTGGTTTGTCTACATATTGTTGCATCAATTTCACTTTTGTGAGTGTACATCTGTGCCTTGGGTTCAACATGATACGTGATGTCAATGCAGGGAGAATGCAAAATTCACTGCAGTTTGGAAACTAGTGTGCAGGTGAAAGGTGCAGCAAACCTTACCTCATGCAGACTCACAATACACCGCAGGTGGCACAGTGGCACAGTGGCACAATGTTTAACACTGCCGCCTTATAGCACCAGGGACCAGGTTCAATCCTGGCCACGGGTGACTGTCTATGTGGAGTTTATACATTCTCCTCCTGTCTACGTGGGTTTCCTTTGGTTGCTTTGGTTTCCTCCCATAACCCAAAGATGTGCGGGTTAGGTTAATTGGCCATGTTATATTGTCCGTTAGCATCAGGGAGATTAGCAGGATAAATACATGAAGTTATGGGCAATAGAGCTGCCTCAATGGGCTGAATGTTCTCTTTTTAAAACAAAGAACAAAGAACATCCCAGCACGGGAAACGGGCCCTTTGGCCCAACGAGCCGCATCTTCCCATACCTACCCCGCCCTGCGTGTCTGCGAGTGGAACCCCTAACTTAGCCAGATTCAGGGGAGAATAGTGTCAATTTGTTACACCAATCAGCCTAAGAGCACATCTTTGGGGTGTGGGAGGAAACCGGAGCGCCCGGAGGAAACCCACGCAACCACAGGGAGAATGCGCAAGTTCCCACAGACACAGGCCCAAATCCATGTATCTGCACAGCCAGCAGTGATAGTCACTGAGCTGTTGCAGTGCCCATCTGCTGGTCCAGGATTAAGCACACACAACGACACGAAGTACTAGGCCACTCCCAGAACCTCCAAGAGCAGCCCACGCACGACCCACCGTGTGCATGCCCCTCGTTTGACAACAAGGTGGACCAACCCTGTGGAATAAAAAGACAATACATTAACATATAAAACTACATTTCCGGTGTCGTCCCGAGGCTCTGACCCTATTTAATACCCTCTACTATAACCCTCCATCCTTGCTTCGCTCATGTGTCTGTCTAAGTAAACCTTAAACAAGTCCAACGTCCCTGCCTCCACCACCCTACTCGGTAGCGCGTTCCATACCCCCACGACCCTCTGCGTGAAGAACCTTCCTCTCATATCCAAATTATACTTCTCCCCCCTCACCCTTAGATCGTGACCTCTTGTAATTGTCCCCAATCTAGGGAAAAGCCTACCACTGTTTACTCTATCTATTCCCTTCATTATTATATACACCTCTATCAGATCCCCCCTTAATCTCCGTCTTTCTGAGGAGAAGAGCCCCAGTTTCTCCAACCTTTCCTCGTAACTCAGTCCTTCCATGCCAGGCAACATCCTGGTAAACCTCCTCTGTACCCTCTCCAGGGTCTCCATGTCCTTCCGGTAGTAAGGTGACCAGAACTGGACGCAGTACTCCAAATGCGGTCTAACCAACGTTCTGTACAACTGAAGCATTAGACGGCAGCTCTTATACTCTATAGCCCTTCCTATAAAGGCTAGCATTCCATAAGCTTTCCTCACAACCTTCTCTACCTGTGTCGACACCTTCAGAGAGTTGTGCACCTGCACTCCCAGGTCCCTCTGTATCTCTATACTCTTAATCGGTCTACCTTTTATCACACAACTCCTCACTGCATTATTCCTTCCAAAATGCATCACCTCGCATTGGTCAGGATTAAATTCCATCTGCCATCTATCTGCCCAATGTACCAACCTATCTATATCCTGCTGTGTCACCTGACAGTCCTCCTCAGTATCTGCCAATCCTACCATCTTGGTGTCATCTGCAAACTTGCTGAGCACACCACGTACGCCCTCTTCCAAGTCGTTTATATATACTACAAAGAGGAGAGGTCCCAGTACTGAGCCCTGCAGCACACCACTGGTGACTGGCCTCCAGCCAGAAAAGGTCCCCTCGACAACTACTCTCTGTCTCCTATTACCCAGCCAGTTTTCGACCCACCTAGCTACCTGTCCTTGTATCCCATGTGCCTTAACCTTTTCTACCAGCCTACCGTGAGGGACTTTGTCAAATGACTTACTGAAATCCATATAGATGACATCAATGGCTCGCCCATCGTCAACTGTTTTTGTCACCTCCTCGAAGAATTCTACCAGATTTGTAAGGCAAGACCTCCCCCGAACAAAGCCATGTTGCGTATCCCTAATCAGATCGCAATGCTCCAAATGCTCATACATCCTATCCCTAAGAATTTTTTCCAATAATTTTCCTACCACCGATGTCAAACTCACTGGTCTATAATTACCAGGGTTATCCCTACTACCCTTTTTAAACAGCGGTACCACGTTACCTACCCTCCAGTCTTCTGGGACCTCACCTGTGTCCAAAGAAGAGACAAAGATTTGCGTCAGAGGCCCAGCAATTTCATCTTTCACCTCCTTAAGCAGCCTGGGATAAATACCATCAGGCCCTGGAGCTTTATCCGTTTTTATGCTACCTAAAAACCTTAGCACTTCCTCCCTCATAATGGATATTTCCTTTCACTGATCTACAGCTCCCTCCAAGACACTACACAACACCGATCCCCTCTCCTTCGTGAATACCGACGCAAAGTATTCATTCAGGATCTCCCCCATTCCTTCAGACTCGATACATAGCTCCCCTCCCTTGTCCCTAAGAGGACCAATTTTCCCTCTATCCACTCTCTTGCTCCTAATATAAGAGTAAAATGCTTTTGGATTTTCCTTAATCCTATCGGCCAAGGCCATTTCATGCCCCCTTTTCGCCCTTCTAACTCCCCTTTTTAGCTCCCTCCTCCTCTCTCTATATTCCTCCAGCGCAGTCTCCGTTCCCAGTTCTTTTGACCTAACATGTGCCTCCCTCTTCTTCCTGACCAAGTCTTCTATACCCCCTGTAATCCACGGCTCCCTAATCCTGCCTTTCCCATCCTTCCTCTTTACCGGCACATGCCTTTCCTGCAACATTTTCAGTTTGCCCTTAAAAACCTCCCACTTACCAACCGTGGACTTGCCAGCTAACAACCTCTCCCAATCAGTGTCCTTCAGCTCCCTCCTAATCCGACTATAGCTCGCCTTCCCCCAGTTCAGAACCCTCCCCTTCGGACGGCACTCATCCCTTTCCATTTTTATCCTAAAGTAGATGGACTTGTGGTCACTGTTAGCCACATGTTCGCCTACCTCAACCTCACCCACCTGCCCTGGCTCATTTCCCAGCACTAAATCCAGTATAGCCCCCTCCCTAGTCGGGCTAGTTACGTACTGCTCCAGGGACCCTTCCAACACACACTTTACAAACACCTCTCCCTCCGTACCCCCAGCTCTAGGCACCTTCCAATCCACTCCAGGAAGGTTAAAGTCACCCGCTACAACCACCTTATTCTTTCTGCACCTATCTAAAATGTCTCTGCAAATTCCTTCCTCCACTGACCTTGGGCTGTTGGGTGGCCTATAGTATATTGTAGCGATTCTTTGATTCCAAACCAAACCTTTTAACAGTCCTATTTCTTATAGCATGCATCCTTGTGAACCTTCTAAATGAAGCTATCTGGTTAATTCCAATTTGTGTCAAGTTGTATCTAATATTACAGTTGATTCAGTCTCCCTAAGAAGTTGGACTTTTCAAAACACTTTCACTGAGGATGTTCACAGATAGCCGAAAGATGAATTAATTTGAGTTAGCGTTCATTTATTGTCACAGACCCAGGGATGAAAGGGCAACATTTGCATTAATATATCACCTGTAATTATAAAAAAATCATGTGGTCCCCTCAACTCAGCCCTCCAGCACCCATTTCTAAGGCACTAACCAGCCTAATGAGCCTCCAGGATAATGAGTAGGGAGTGAGTGCCCACCCATCATACTGGTACAGAAAATTACACTGATGACTGGATTGCAAATCAAGAACAATGTATGTAAATTTCAGTCATGTGTCCGTATTCAGTTTTGGCTCACCACAAATGTAGTAAGAACAAAATGAGGCGGCGGCAGTGGTGAATATCAAATAATGTTGCGAACATTGTAAGCCAGTTTGGAAAGTGAGATCTCTGTCTTTCTGTGTCAGTTGGAGGTGAAATGTTCTTACCTGCCAGTTGTGTCATGAAGTCACTGGGGTACATATGGGGGCAACGAGTTCAAGCTGGATGCTTTCACAATTATCCTGTGTTGCTGCAATGGGTCAGTGTCATAAGATGTAACCTCCTACCCTGTACAAATTACTCTGCTTTTCAACCATTATGAGAATTATGAGGAGTAACGAGACAGCACTGCAGCCCTTCACTGCTTTAATGGAAAAAAAAACACATCTTTCCCATTTCTCTTTTCTGCCGTTATCAATTTCTCCCTTTAATCGATTTCCAATTCTCGATGTTACCTACATTATCCCATTCCGTATTGAATCAAAATCTCAAACTCACAGAGCGTGATTTTCCAGCCCCCACGGGGCCTGTTTTCCTATGGCAGAGGCAGCTCCCCATTGGCTGTCGGTGAGATCATCCAGTCCTGTCAATGTCTACAGTGCTTTACATGGCTCACCCATCCTGACATTGGGGGGGCACATCGCAGAGGGTTGGGGGGGGGGGGGGGGGGGGGGGGGGAAGTTGCCATCCGCAGGACCAGAAGATCCCACCAGCAGGGAAGTGCGAAAAATTCCGCCCACCGTTCATATCCTTATCCAAGCTCTCCAAAATTCTTAACATTTTTATCTGGTTCACAAAAAAACTTCACTCAAAAATGTTTTATAGAATCATAGAATCGCACAGCACAGAAGAGGCCCTTCAGCCCATCAAGTCTGCACCGGCACTGTAGAAACACTTGAACTCCCACCTAATCCCATCTGCCAGCACTTGGCCCCTAGTCCTGAATGCCATGATGTGCCAACTGTTCATACAGGTACTTTTTAAAGAATTTGAGGCAACCTACCTCTTCCACCCTCCCAGGCAGCACACTCCAGACTGTCAGCTTTTTCACCCCTCTGGCTAGAAAAGTCTTTTCTCAGATCCGCTCTAAACCTCCTGCCTCTCAACTTAAACCTATGTCCCTTCATGACTGACCCTTCAACTAAGGGGAACAGCTGCTCCTTATCCATCCTGTCCATGGCTCTCATAATTTTGTACACCTCAATCAGGTCACCCCTCAGTATTCTCTGTTCCAACGAAAACAACCCCCAAGCCTACACAACCTGTCTCCATAACTTAAATGTTCCATCCCAAGCAGCATCCTGGTGAATCTCCTCTGCACCCCCTCCAGTGGGGGAAAGAGTAGGAGAGAGACAGACTTGGGAGTGGGGGAGTTAGAGAAATAAAGAGACTGGAAAAGAGAGAAAAAGACTGATGGAGAGATCGGGGAAGAGGCGAAGGGGAGGGTACAGAAAGTCTGGCGATAGATAGAGAGAGAGACTACTTCAATTCAAAAACCCTCTGAGATTCACAATGTGTGCTGGTCAGATTTACTCAATTTTATGTACACCTGCAGACAGATAAAAGCACTCTGTCTTTCTTTTAAACTATCGGTGTTCACTAGTGGGTTTTGCAAATATCAACCACAAATTTTGATTTAAAATACGATTAAGTCAGTCAATGATATTGCAGCTTCTTACAGTATTTAAGTTGCAATGACACGATGATGTACATGAGAATTATATTCCAGGATTTATACCGTGAGAAGTTTCATGGCAGATAGATTAGTCTCGATGACATATTGAGATATGGAAGAGTCAAGGGGTTTGAAGTTTTCAGAACTCTTTCTTTGACAAAGTATGTGTATAAAGTCAAAGTCAACATTCCATTGCTGAGACAGTACTGGCCTCTCTGAGCTATTGCCTGATGGACAGAAAGGTAAACCAAGGACACGACTGCTTTGTATGGGATGTGAAAGATCCCAATGCACGATTTTAAAAAAAAGCAGGGGAGTTACCCTCAGGTCTTGACAAATATTTATTTCTTAACCAACATCTCCAAAACAGATGCACTGAAAAATTTGGTATTATAGCAGCATTATTTTCAGCACCATGGGTGGTGTTTCAGTTCCCAAAATAATGTCTGCATTATCCGTGCACACGTCTGATGTGAACCTTGTTAGATTCCATTCCGGGTAGATCATTAGCGTGGGTGCAGAGTCAGCAGAGAGGGGCTGTAATGCTGAATTGTCACCAAACAGGCAGCCATTCTAAAGTTTATAAGTCACAAGTATGCTTACAATAACACCGCAATGAAGTTATTGTGAAAATCCCCTAGTCGCCACATTCTGGTGCCTTTTTGGGTACAATGACAGAGAATTTAGCATGGCCAATTCACCTAACCTGCACATCTTTGGACTGCAGGAGGAAACTGGAGCATCTGGAGGAAGCCCATGCAGATAGAGGGCAAACGTGCAAACTTCCCACAGACAGTAACCAAGCATATGTCGTTAGCAGAAGAATGATGAGGTCTGCAGCAGCAGTTTAGGGATTTAGGTAGAAAGTTAAAAAGCATGACCTCTAGGGATGTAATCTCAGGATTACTCCCTGTACTACATTCTAGTGAGCCTAGGAATAGGAAAATAGTGCAGCTCCACACGTGGCTAAACAGCTGGTGTAGGAGGGAGGGTTTCCGAAATCGGGACCATTGGGGTCTCTTCCAGGGCAGGTGAGACCTGTATAAGAAGGATGGGTTGCATCCAAACTGGAAGAGCATAAATATTCTGGCTGGGAGGTTTGCTAGTGTCACACAGGAGGATTTAAAATAGTTTGGCAGGGGGATGGGAACCAAAGCAAAGGTGAATTAGCTGAAAGAGAACCAGAGAGTAGGGCCAGAAAGACTCAGAGAAGCAGCAGGTAGGGTGGAGTTGCTAATAAAAGAGGGTCTGGTGAACTAAAATGCATTTGTTTCAATGCAAGAAGTGTAACAGATAAGGCAGATGCAGTTAGAGCTTGGATTAGTACTAGGAAGTATGATGTTGTTGCCATTACTGAGACTTGGTTAAGGGAAGGACAGGATTAGCAGCTTAACATTCCAGGATACAGATGCTTCCAGCAGGATAAAGGGGAAATGTAAAAGGGGTGGGGGAGTTGCACTACTGGTTAAGGAGAATATCATGGCTGTACTGCGGGAGGACACCTCGGAGGGCTCATACAGTGGGGCAATATGAGTAGTGTTCAGAAATAGGAAGCGTGTAGTCACAATGCTGGAGATTTACTATAGGCTACCCAACCGCCAGCAGAAGATCAAGGAACAGATATATAGGCAGATTTTGGCAAGGTGTAAAAGTAACAGGGTAGTTGTGGTGGGAGATTTTAACTTCCCTTATATTGACTGGGACTCACCTAGTGCTAGAGGTATGAGTGAGGCAGAGTTGGTAAGGAGCATCCAGGAGGGCTTCTTGAAACAGAATGTAGATAGGGAAAGGACCATACTGGACCTGGTATTGAGGAATGAGCCCGGCCAGGTGATCAAGGTTTCAGTAGGGGAGCAGTTTGGGAACAGTGACCACAATTCAGTAAATTTTAAGCTACTGATGGATAAAGCTAAGTGTAGTCCTCAAGTTAAGGTGCTAAATTGGGGTAAAGCTAATTATAACAATATTAGGCAGGAACTGAAGAATGTAGATTGGGGGCAGATGTTTGAGGGCAAATCAACATCTGGCGTGTGGGAGGCATTCAGGATCGGCACATTCCTGTAAGGATGAATGATAAATACGACAAGTTTTGGGAATCTTGGATAACAAGAGATATTGTGAACCTAGTCAAGAGAAAAAGGAAGCATTTGTCAAAGCCAGGAGGCTGGGAAAACTTGAAGCAAGTGTGGAAGAGAAACATTAAGGTAGACAAGGCCTAATGCAGTATACCCCAGAATACTGAGCGAGGCAAGGGAGGAAATTGCTGGGGCCTTGAGAGGAATCTTTTTTATCCTCACTGGCTACAAGGAGGTCCCAGAGGATTGGAGAATAGTCAATGTTGTTCCTTTGTTTAAGAAGGGTAGCAAGAATAATCCAGGTAATTACAGACCGGTGAGCCTTACATCATTGGTAGGGAAATTATTGGAAAGGATTCTTCAAGACAGGATTTATTCCCACTTGGAAATAAATGGACATATTTGTGAGCGGCAGCATGGTTTTGTGAAGGAGAGGTCGTATCTCATAGACTTGATCAAATTTTTCGAGGAAGTGACAAAAATGATTGATAAGGGTAGGGCGGTGGATGTTGTCTACATGGACTTCAGTAAGGCCTTTGACAAGGACGTCCATGGCAGACTGGTGCAGAAGGTGAAGTCGCATGGGATCAGAGGTGAACTGACAAGGTGGATACAAAACTGGCTTAGTTATAGAGGACAGAGAGTAGCAGTGGAAGGATGCATTTCTGAATGGAGGGCTATGACAAGTGGCATTCCTTAGGGATCAGTGCTGGGACCTTTGCTGTTTGTAATATATATAAATGATTTGGAGGAAAATGTTTGATTAGTAAGTTTGCGGACGACACAAAAGTTGGTGGATTTGCAGATAGCGATGAGAACCATTAGAGGATGCAGCAGGATACAGATCGGCTGGAGACTTGGATGGAAAGATGGCATATGGAGTTTAATCCTGACAAATGTGAGGTAATGCATTTTGGAAGGTCTAATACAGAAAGGAAATATACAGTAAATGGCAGAACCCTTAAGAGTATTGAAAGGCAAAGTGATCTGGGTGTACAGGTACACAGGTCACTGAAAGTGACAATGCAGGTGGAGAAGATAATCAAGAAGGCGTACGGCATGCTTGCCTTCATCAGCCAGGGCATTGAGTTTAAAAATTGGCAAGTAACGTTGCAGCTTTATAGAACCTTAATTAGGCTGCATATATGGAATATAGTGTTCAATTCTGGTCTCCACACTACCAGAAGGGTGTGGAGGTTTTGGAGAGGGTACAGAAAAGATTTACCAGGATGTTGCCTGGTATGGAGGGTATTAGCTATGAGGAGAGGTTAGAGAAACTTGGTTTATTCTCACCGGAATGACAGAGGTTGAGGGGCGACCTGATAGAAGTCTACAAGATTATGAGGGGCATGGACAGAGTGGATAGTCAGGTGCTTTTCCCAGTGTGGAAGAATCAATTACTCAGGGGCACAGGTTTAAGGTGTGAAGGGTAAGGTTTAAAGGAGATGTACGAGGCAGATTTTAACACAGAGAGTGGTGGGTGCCTGGAACTCGCTGCCGGGGAGGTAGTGGAAGCAGGTACGGTAGTGACTTTTAAGGGGCGTCTTGACAAGTATATGAATAGGATGGGAATAGAGGGATATGGTCCCCGGAAGGGTAGGGGGTTTTAGTTAAGTTGGACAGTGTGATTGGTGCAGACTTGGAGGGCTGAAGGGCCTGTTCTTGTGCTGTAATTTTCTTTGTTCTTTGTTATATAAAGGAGACATGCAAAGAAAGCTGAATATATTTCACTCTCTATTATCAAAGAGAAGCAGCTAGAGCTAGCACTCAGCTTCACCAGGGTTACTGGATGTTGCCATGGTGCTGGGTACCATTAATTGTACGCATGGCACTTAGTGGGCATCCCGTGACAATTTGGAGATGTATTACAGCCTGCAGGGATTCCACTTCTACAACCTCTTTTTGGTGTGTGACCATCCTCAACATGTCATGTAGGCCAGTGCCTGGTATTCTGATAGCATACGTGATCTTTTCATTCTGTGGCATCAGCATTTGAACTGCCAGGACAAATCAGAGAATTCCTGCTGGGTGACAAAGGCTATCTCCTGGCAGTATAGCTGAGGATTTTGATTTGCACACCAAGCACATATGGGAAGGTTCCCTGGTGAGTTCCTCCAAATGATTTTGGATGGGAGATCCCCAAATTGTCCTGCCCCCCAGGAGGAATGAACCAGCTCCCCCTCCTTATTCAGCTCCCTCGTTGGTCGCAGCGAGGTTAATTTAAAAAGGATCCCTTTCCTTTTCCCAGCCCAAATGCATTTATGTTTTAAAGAGTGCCAATTTAACCAGGCTTGGTTAAAGAGCTAAAGAGTGAGTTTATTAGTTACCAAAACGTGAGAAGAAAATAATGAAATGAAACACACACATACACACAGATCAGAAATGAGAAGTGACAGCAAAAAATAAAAGTTAAAAAAGACATACAAATCAATGTTTTGTTTGCCCATGACGAATAAATGGTGAAACGTCACAGCTGTTAAGTTGGGTCATTCTGGTAGTGTTGACTTTGGTTTTGAGCAGTTGGTTTGGAGATTCTTGGTTCAGCAGGTTAGTGAAAGGATTTTTTCTGTTTCCTTTTCTACTGTGGCTTTGCTTCCAGCGGTTAGAGAGAGAGATTTATTTAACTGCAAGCAGAGATGCCTAGGCAGATGTTCTTCAGCTGTGACCTTCACAGTACATACTAGTGCACTGGCACGCAGAGACCAGGGGTACAGTAAGTACAGTGTCCATATCTGAGCTAATGGGTGTGAGTATGACATTGAGGGGAGGTATTTCTTTATCCTAAGTCTCTTCTTCCCCTGTCAGGTCTTGCTGCTGCATCACTGCCTGGCTAGATTGCAGTTCTTGCGTATCTAAAAATAGAAAGGGGCAAGATTTGCATGCTCTCCCCATGTCTGCATGGATTTTCTCTGAGAGCTCTGGTTTCCTCCCACAGTTCAAAGATGTGCAGGTTAGGTGGATTTGCCCTGCTAAATTACCCCTTAGCGTCCCAAAAATTGCTGTAGTGCAGAAGGAGACCATTTGGCCCAACAAGTCTGCACCGAGTGTCTGACAGAGCTCCCCACCCAAACACTATCCCCGTATCCCCACATATTTTACCATGCTAATCCCACTAATCTGCACATCTTTGGTTACTAGGGGAAATTTAGTACGGCCAATGCATCTAACTTGCGCATCTTTGGATTGTGGGAGGAAACTGGAAAACCTGGAGGAAACCCATGCAGACACAGAGAGAACACGCTAACATGTACACCATTTGCAATTTGTGAGACACTTGGGTGTGATACTTGCAGCAATATTGTGTTTGAAGGTGACGTGAATCTAAAATGCGAGATATGTGTCATGATTAACAGATATTGTTGGTAGGTTAATGATTGGGGTGTGGTAATTCGATCAAGTGCGTTAGTGCATAGTTTGTGGGATCTGATGTTTGATGATACGTTCACTGACCTGAACCACTCGTGAGCTCTTTGAAATTTTTCATGTACTTTAAGTCCTTGGGCCTTGATCTTTGGTTTTGACAGCTATCTATTCCCACTGCCTTGCTTGTCTGGAGGGTGCTTTGACCCACTATGGATAGATCACATCTCTCGTCCTCCCTACTTCCCCCACCAAGGCATCCAGTGCAGCGTCAGAGAACATAAGAACATAAGAAATAGGAGCAGGAGTCGGCCATCTAGCCCTTCGAGCCTGCCCTGCCATTCAATAAGATCATGGCTGATCTGAAGTGGATCAGTTCCACTTTCCCGCTTTCTCCCCATAACCCTTAATTCCCTTGTCTGTCAAAAACCTACCTACCTGTGACTTAAATATATTTAGTGGGGTAGCCTCCACCACATCAACGGGCAGAGAATTCCAGAGATTCACCACCCTTTGAGTGAAGAAGTTCCTCCTCAACTCTGTTGAGCATGAGAACCTGGGAGCATGCTCGTTTCTCTGTTGTAACATCATTCATTCTTCCTGCTCAGACCACAAACAGTTCCATCACCTGCTCTAGCTTGAGACTAATTCCTTTTAAGGGGTACAGTCTGGCTTTAAGTAGCACTAACTAGCTTTAAGTGATGCAAACCTTGCACAGACCTGGGCTTCCTGCTGAGGTGGGCAGTTACTCAACAGCACATTTAGCACTGGTTGCACACTGCAATCATATAAATTAGCAAGCAGCATGATGTTTGCATGCTTCCTGCATTGAAATCAATGAGTTTGAGTCAATCACCATCTCCAAAACCATTTTTGAAAGTTGGAAAATTAAGTCTGTGCAAATATCACTACATATATTTTAATAAAAGATCATTTAATGGCTCACTTTTCTGGGTTATAATCACACATAAATAAACCCCAGTCTACCATGCAAACTCACCATTAACTGTTTACACCTTGTTCAGGTGAAAATGAATATGTCATTACCTTTATCCCGATGTTCAATGAATTTATTAACTTATGAAAAATCCTGAACTCTGGAGATAGCTCTCTCAATTTGGTTTGGTTTTTACTATATTGTTTTAGTTTTAATTCAACCCTCCATTTTCTTCTGTAAACCCTTTAAATATCATATTAATAGCTTGTAAATTAGATAACATAAGAATGTATCTTTGCTCCCATAATGTCAGGGAGGCTGTTGTTACAGCAAATAGAAACAGCTGTACTTTTACAGGCAGTTATATATCATTATATTTCCCAGCGTGATAGCTGGCTCACTTTTACTTTTGTGCACTTAGAATTGTAGAATCTCTACAGAGCAGAAAGAGGCCATTTGGCCCATTGAGTCTGTGCCAACTCTCCAAAAGAACATCCCATGTAGGCCCCCCTCCCCCCTTTATCCCTCTAATCCCTTGCATTTACTGTGCTCGTCCATTAAACCTACACATCTTGAGACACTAAGGGGCAATTTACCAGAGTCAATCCACCTAACCTGCACATCTTGGGACACTAAGGGGCAATTTAGCATGGCCAATCTACCTCACCTGAACATCTTTGGACATTAAAGGACAATTTAGCATGGCCAATTCACCTAACCAGCACATCTTTTGGACTGTGGGAGGAGACTGTGAGCACCCGGAGGAAATGAGAAGGGAAGCACATGCAGACTCTGCACAGACAGCGACCCATGGCTGGAATTGAGCCTGGGTCCCTGGTGCCGTGAGGCAGCAGTGCTGACTATTATGCTACCGTGCTGCCCCATTTAGGTGAAAGTATAATGGGTTAGTTGACCGGACTTAGAATTTATATCAAAAAATATATACATACATATCCTTGAATTAGTCTAGAACTGGCTCACCAGAAAGAAAACATCTAACACAGAAGAGAAATGGACTGGGGATATGTGATCCCCAAAAACCTCGCTCATAAATCCACAATTCTTTTCTTACTTAAAAATACAAAATATTGACCAACTGCCTAATATTGTCTCAAAAGATTAGTGGATTTGCTGTATATCACAGCTGTTCTCCGATTCGTTGTTCTCCCGGAACATCAGTCAAGCACTCCTTGTGTTTTCTATCTCTAAGTTCAAAGCAGCAAGTGTGCAAAATCAGTTAGAGTGTAAACTTAATTCTTTTCTACAGTTTTATTTCTGGTATATCTACGAAGAGATGTGTCGCTCCCCTCACCATCCCCGAGTAGGAATTTCTACAAACAGATGTGATTTTGGCAGGGGGTAAAGGCGATATTTCCAGTACAACGGATGCTGTTTCTGGTCCTAACTGGCGCCTGCACTGTGCGTGGGCCGTGCTGGATACATTTTGGGTGGGTTGTTAGTGAGGATGCTGGAATTGTGTAGAGCAGGGAGATTGTACCATCAGCTAGCTTGTATTGCTGATCTGGCTAGAGAAGTGCTAGTTCTAACCTCAGCACTTCAACTCATGCTCCCTCTTAACCTCGTACAACTGAAAATAAAAACAGAGAATGCTGTCCAGGCAACATCTATGCAAAGTAAAACCGAGTTAATATTTCTTGAAATTAGAACATTTATTTATCGGCAGGAAGGGTGCCTCCCCTCAGCCCCACCCCTGTTGCGGAACTGCTGTTGCCCCAATGGTTGCTGATTGATTGCTTATTGGCCTTTGCTGAATTTGCAGAAAAGTTTGGTGGTTTTCAGTGTTATTTAAAGTGAATGAAGTCTAAAGGGAATAGTGTGCGTGTGGTTCACACTTCAAGGGTTCTGCTTTGTGATTATCCCCTCTTTCCAACTGCAGACTGAGAGGACATGACACAGAAGAGGACAATCTACTTGAAGTGAAGGGGGAAGAAGGGGGAGCAAAGGTCATTCAGCAGCAAGTCACATCCAACCAAAGAAATAATGCCTGTCCCTCAATTTAAGCCTGGAGTAATGTGAGCAATGTCTCCCTTTTAGTAAGAGATGCAGAAATCTGCCATCTGCTGACTTGCAGCCTCAGAGACTGTGATGGGATCCTACAGCCTGGTCTGAGCGAGACCAGAACTTCCCACCCGAGATCAATGGACACTTCTATTGTCTGCTTCTCTCCTGCTCCAGTTCTGTGGTGGACGGGGCAGTAGAATTCCGACATATGGCCTGAGTTTTAACCCGTAACTTGCCCTCACCGACTCTGTCAGACCCACTGCCATTTCACTCTCAATTGAATGTTGATTGGCAGCAGGCAGGACTGCCGTCCAGCCTTGAAGAGATGTCGGACAATCCCCAGCCTGTCCAGACACAGGGCTGCAGTGGCCAGAAAAGGTTCTGCAGCGCTGCGTCAGCCTCAATCCACAAGGCTGCACTTGTTATGCCAGTCCAGTGTGCCACCAGCATTTGAGCCACCACAAGAGACCAGAGGGTGCCAACTGAATGACAAGGCTATACGCTGACCACCTGGCTCGTGGTTCAGATGCACAGCACACACATGCAAACACATACACACAGGCAGCATGCATTTAGTAAGAGTCATCTTGCCACATAAAATATGATAGTTTAAGCGCCCCAATGATCTGCCCAATGTTTCCACTGCCTGGACTGATTGGGAGGATCCCTGCATTACTCTGCATAGTATGTCACTGTTCTGTTCTGCTTCATCCTGGAAAACTTCACCACCATGAGGGTACAGCCCTTGCCACCTGGTGACACACGACAAACAGTTAAGTTGGGGGAGGAGAGGGATGAGGAGGGGGATGAGGAAGGGATGGAGGAGAGGGGTGGGGGATGAGGAGAGGGATGAGGAGGGAGAGGAGGAGGGAGATGTCTTCTTTAAGTCATGTTGCTCATGATCAGCCACATGGAGCAGCAGTGCACACAATCTCAATCCCCACTCAGCAGCACTCCTATAGTCTACTGTCCCTCTATCATGAACCATCACAAAGCTTCAATAAAACTTCTCACAGCACAAGCCTTTCCGTCAAGCTTTATTAAATGAATCATCCAATACAAAAATCACCTCATCACCCTTGCGCTTTCCTTTGTTGCCTGTCTTGCAGGTGTCTGTTCTAGTGCTTTTTGCAGTGTTATCCCAGCTGTTGCAACGTGGCTGGCAAAAGACTGACGATTTCACTGGGGCACTGTAAATTGACTAATCGGGCAACCCCAAGCAGCTGTGGCCTGGAAGGACCAGCGAGGGTCGGGTTGGCTTCAAAATAAAGTAAACTTTATTTATTAGTCGCAAGTGGGCTTACATTAACACTGCAATGAAGTTACTGCAAAAATCCCCAAGTCGCCACGCTCCGGCACCTGTTCAGGTACACTGAGGGAGAATTTAACACAGCAAATTCACCTAACCTGCACATCTTTGGAGTGTGGGAGGGAGCCGAAGTACTCGGAGGAAAACCACACAGACACAGGGAGAATATGCAAATTCCACACAGATAGTAACGCAAGCTGAGAATTGAACCCACATCCCTGGCGCTGTGAGGCAGCAGTGCTAACCACTGTGCCACTGTGCTGCCTGACAAGGGTGCAACGCTGTCAGGGCAAGCGTGTCAGGGCAAAGTGGCAGTGGTGGGAAGACGAACACAGTCTCGTGAGAAAGGTCAGCTTCATAGAGCCAACCCTGGGGTGGTACATCACTGATCCTAGGAATCTGTTGGAACTGTATACTTTAAGCTTGGGAGTCACAGGTTGCCCCAAATAGGCAGTCAATAACACACAAATAATTTGAAGGTAGTTCATTCAGTTAATTAAGAAGCTACACTTTAGGTATGATGCATAATGGGTAGCACGTGGTAGCGCAGTGGTTAGCACTGCTGCTTCACAGCTCCAGGGACCTGGGTTCGATTCCAGGCTCAGGTTACTGTCTGTGTGGAGTTTGTACATTCTCCTTGTGTCTGCGTGGGGTTTCCTCTGGGTACTCCGGTTTCCTCCCACAGTCCAAAGATGTGCGGGTTAGGTTGATTAGTCATTGTAAAATTGCCCCTTAGTGTACTAGGGATGCTTAGGTTAGAGGGATTAGCAGGTATAATATGTAGGGATATGGGGGTAGGGCCTGGGTGGGATTGTGGTTGGTGCAAACTCGATGGGCCGAAGGGCCTGTTTCTGCACTGTAGGGTTCTATGATAAGCAAAGTAGATAGGGAAAGCATTTGAGAGCAGTTTACTGATCTCAGGAGATGAACGAATGGTTGGCAAGAGTGCTCAGTCGCTTATGCTGACAGTGTTCTTCTCTGTAGCTAAAGTTTTAGAAAGCTTCCACACCCCCTACCGCCACCATCTCCCACGTCTTCCTCCAACTTCCTGGCTTTCTGGAGAAGGCAGTTGCCATCTGGAGAAGGCAAGTGCCAGAGAAGGACTAACCCCTGTCTCCAAGCACCCATTAATAAATTTTAGTTTCAAGTACTGGTAATTCACCTTATATCAATTACCCGTTTGAACCTTTCTAAATGGTGAATACAGGACTCTCAGGACGTAGAACCTTGTCAAATGCCTTACTAAAATCCATGAAGACAACATGCACTGCACTAACCTTGTCAATCCGTCTTGTGACTGCCTCAAAAAACTCAATTAAGTCTTAAGACATGATCTTATCCTTGCAAAACTGAGCTGACCGGGCCTGATGCTTTTCTAATCATTTGCCCACCACCACAGTCAGGCGGACCAGCTTTACACATCTTACAGCTTTCTCTTCTCCAGCACCTAATGTAGCCAGAATTAAGGAATGCAAGCTGGCTTTATAGACTGTAGGCCAGTGGTGCTAACCTCGTACTAACTTGGGCTGCCTCTGGAGGCTCAGTACTGCATTTAGCATTTATCAGCAGTAGGAATTCTTCATGCTGCCTGCATTGTTTTGAACAGATATGGATTCATCCTGCATCCCTATCTCTCAACTAGTTCCAAGAGCTTTCCAATTTTGCCCCTAATATTCTTTGTGCCCATGACACTTGCTGCCTAAAGGAGAGAGAGACTTAAAAGAAGACGAGGAGGACAACACAGGAGGGAAATAGAAGCCATAGGCACAGGATTAAGAGAGCATAATATCATAAACATACACACAGAAAGAATAATCTCAAAATGAAATGTGAGTTGAGATTCTTCCTTGAAATTGCAGGGCTGTGTAGTAATAGTAAGGGATTGGGATTAATTGGTGGCACTTTCAGAGAGCTGGTATAAGAATGGTGGGCTGAATGGCCTCTTCCTGTGCTGCATGATTCTGTTGTTCTATACCTCTAAACTTTCAAAATATGTTAATGCCAAAAGCTGATTAAAATGTAATTGTATTTACAGGATATTTCTCCTCTTGAGTCTTGCTGGTATGCTGGGTTAGAATCTGGCATCCATTCCACAATTAGTTTGAAAAACAAAAAGCGGCATTGACATATTCACTGCAACAAAGGTGAAAAAGAGAAGGGGCTTTTCTCAGCTCATCTGGGCAAGGACTGTTGGATTCAGGAAATGGAATATTTTCACTTTGGACTCCCAGTGTCGGAATCATTCACATACAGGTCAAACACAGAGTATTAAGCTGCAGAATAAAGCTCTTCTCCTCTGCCTCAATGACATACATAAACCCCAACTTCAGGAGAATGTCCCAATGTGACATTTTGCATCTCAGATTTCCCACACCAGCTGTGCAATGGCATTTTTGTCTGGAATTGCTATGTTTGAGCAGAATTAGGGATAGGTTTTTGCGGGGAGGGGTGGGGGGGGGGAAACAAACTCACATTGAGATGGATTGAGACTGTCTACATTGACTTCACCTTGCACCATCATCACAGACAGCAAACAGGAGATCTTCACCTACTCAGATCCCGCTTCATTTGAAGGTAGATTTCAAAAGTGAAATGCCAGATTTTAATCCAAAATATCAATGTGACCTAAGAAGGGGGAGGTGGGGTCACCCTCAGTGCGACCGGAACATTCCGCTAGCCGGAAGGATTAGAAAATCTCCCCCGTTGTGTAAATACAATGATCTTCAAAGCAGCTTTTAACACTGAAATGTATGGCACTTTTAGGGCAGGATTTTCCAGTACATTCACCCCAAGACCAGAAAGTCCAGCCCAAGGTTAAAGGACCTTTGCATGATCCTATACTGCCTGCTACGATTCCCGTGGTGGGCAAGATGGGAAAATTCCGCTTTTCTAAAGTCATGGAATAATAGATCCATAAAGGCAGAAGGCCAATCTAACTGTCCGACAGAGATATCAAGCAATCCAATTCTCTTGCTATTTCTGCATTTTTAGTTCCCTTTATAAGTAGCTCCCTTTTGAAAATTACTTTATATATACAGCCCTTTCTAGAAATATGTTGGCACATTTGAGCAGTATCCATCCTTGCCAATGTATGTAAAAAGGATTCAGTGAATTGCAATGTTGGCATTTCCTATTGTATGATGGACGATGTTGACAAATTTGGTCCTTTTAAATTTTCCTGTGAATGACACGTCAATGTGAAACCAAACACATCCAATTTGCCTTGAATGCAATGGAATGTGCAGTGATTGTCCCTTTAAGGGCAACACAGCAGAGTAATGATCACCTGGCTTGGGAAACCAATGGGGACTCAGAGTGAATAATCACCTCACAGGGGTTGGAGTCCTCTCTTAGACAGAGATACATGTAGGGGTGCAGCCATGAGGCTGCTGTACTGCTGTACAATTCTTCTTGTTAAGAAATCCTTTTGTGTTTCTACTGAAGTCTGTGAGAGTGCAACATTACAAAATGGTTTTTGGGAGTTTGGCCTGGATGGCACTCCAAGAGTTGGTGCATCACGTGATCAGCCATAACCTTAATGAATGGCAGAGCAAGCTTGATGGGCCAAATGGCCTCCTCCTGCTCCTATCTTATATGTTTCTATGTGATGGTGTGTCCGGCTCACGACCAATGCCATCAAAATGATTGTGCTCAACTTGATGGCACTCTTGGTCTCAAGGCAGTTCAGGTGGCACATTGGTAGCACTGCTGTCTCACAGCATCATGTACCCGGATTCGATTCTGGCCTTGGGTGATTGTTTGGAGTTTGCACATTCACCCCATGTCTGCGTGGTCCTCCAATTTCATTTCACAGTCCAAAAATGTGCAGGTTAGGTGTATTGATCAGGGTAAATGCTTGGGGTTACAAGGTTAGAGCAGAGGGGTGGGCCTGGCTAAGGTGCATTTTTGGAAAGTTGGTGCACACTCGATGGGCTGAATGGCTTTCTTCTACACTGTGGGGTTTTTATGGTTCTATTCTATTGTTCTATGGTGTGCTGTGAACTCCCATCTGAGCATACCCCTGCTTGGACAGAATTTTACATTGGGTCCATGCCCCGAGCCCCTGCTACAGAAACTAAAGTCTCACATCTCACGGAAATGCCTCTGTACCTTCTCACGCTGCACAGAAGGGTCTCCTGTATGGGCTGCTGTTGCACACCCTTCACTTCCTTGCCTTCGCTCGTCACCTGCCTTGTTGCTGTTCAGTGGTAGAGGTCCCCATTGGGGTCCCTCCAGGGAGGGATCCTCCTGTTAACACTGGGGACCTGGTATAGAGGGTTGCATTCGGCGTACAATGTTAGCTTGCATTGGTTCACAAACTTCCAAGGCGTCTTCTCTTCTGAGGCCTTGTGAAGTCCAAGGATCATGCTTATATAGGTTGCTTTAAACAGCACTCCCTTTTCAGTTGCTTAAAAAATCTTCTGTTGCAGTTTTATTTGCAGGTCAGCCCCATGCTCCCGAACTATGTGCATCCATGCGGAGAGGGGTAAGGAAGGAGGAACATGAACCTGGTCCTGGGCCTGGCCAAACTTGCCATCAACAGGTCCAGACAGTAGACGACCGAGGCGGTTATCCAACCCCTCTACCCTAGCTATGTTCACAATGGGTGTCCATGGAGAAAGAGTGTGTAGCGTCCACGGGCACAACTGAGACTAGCCATGCTTGGTGGGCACCACAGGGACTGGAGTGCCTTACTGACACTTTTAATCACATTTTAGTTTGATGTTTTAAGTTTCATTTGTGCTATGCTTTTTGTTGGGGGCAGTATCCTTTGAAAGGGCTGGCACTTTTACCTTACCCCTCAGCTCATTTAATTTAGCTTAACTGGTTTATACAAGAGAGTTGGAAACTAGGATTTCTCTAGGGTTCAGACCTACCTAGACCTAAATAATAGGTAGGGTCTACAGATCATTTATGCTTCAATGTGTTATGCTTAGCTAAGAAATTAAAATCTGGTCATATAGAAGTAATAGGCAAACGGAGGGCAGCTTTTCTGATTTGCTGTAATATTAGAATACTATCTTTTTCAATTTGAATTCATATATTTTTGCCTGTAAAATTAGTACACGACTGTTTTGTCTCCACCACCCGTGAAGATTAATCCCAAAAGAGGAAGAAGCTAAAGCAATGCAGCTGAGTTAAACCATTTTATTCACTTTCTGGGATTATTAAATTAGAGCTTCAGTGAGAGGTATGAGTGCAAAATCATAGCCCAATGCTGGCAACTGGACTCAAGTCACGGAATGACCTGGGCTTTGAACTTCGAAACATGATTCACCAGCTGGTGTTGCAAATGATAGATCACTGAATTATAGAATCCTGACAATGCAGAAGGAGGCCATTCAGCCCACTGAATCAGCACCGACCCTCCAACAGAGCAACTTATCCAGGCCCACCCTTACCCTATCCCCATAACCCGACACATTTAATCTCCATTACCTATGCATCCAAGGGGTAATTTACCATGGCCAATCCACCTAAACTGCACATGTTTGGACTGTGAGAGGAAACCCGAGCAACGGAGGAAACCCATGCAGGAACGGCGAAGAATATGGAAACGCCACACAGTCACCCAAGGTTAGAATCAAACCTGGATCCCTGGTGCTGTGAGGCAGCAGTGCTAACCATTGCGTCACTGTGCCACCCTGAACTCTACAGATTTAAATATTTTACACATTTATGAGAATGTTAGAGAAAACTGAAGGCAGGCAAGAATAATAGAACGTTGTGTTTGGAGTAGCATATCCTCCTGTTATAAAGAACTGGAGGGACAGTTTGAGCTGCGCAGTTGTAAATGTTAATGAGGATAACAGCACTATATTAACTGTGCTGCATGAAAAGATGGTGGGCTCCAGTCTGATTCTGTTCACTGCTTCTGAGAGATGGTACAAATGGCTCAGCTGTGGCACGCAGAGGTGGCAGTGAGGCAATGAATCCAGCAACAAAAAAAAAAGCTGCAATCTAGAATCATCCTGATGAAATTACACTGATTTAATTTCCATGCTGTGAAGGCATTTGGCACCACTTGGACTTGTGCCCTGACATCTTCATTGGAGATAAATTGAATGAAAAAAAATCATACAAAAGCCTCCAACGGCACTTACTGGTACTGAATTACTGATTTTTTTTTGCTGGGTTCCTTGTGACTTTTGACATTAGCTCTCTCTCATGCTTGACTCCATTCGTACTGATAGCAAATCATTATTTTTTTTGTTGTAAGCCTCAGCTCTCACCTTCAAAAATGTGCAAAATGTGCTGTGCCAGAATGCCTCAGCTGTAATAAAGTTTGGCACCAACAGCTCACCATATACCTGCACCATCCTGTGCAATTTAATTGGCATTCAGTGGGTTGATAAATGGATTGGCTTAATGGGACAATATACGTGACATATGCAGAACTCTCCTGAGGAATAGGATTCATTTTTGTTCTTCACACTTCAACATGCCGCAGATACCAACACTGCCTTTTCCAACAGCTGTGCCTCTGCGAATGACATTCCTGCCAGCACCACAAGCCACCACTTTGTGTCCTGTGAGCACCCACTCAGTCCAGAGGTTGATATCACCTTATTTATAATCTCCCTTGCTCGTCTATCCCAGAGTCAGAGTCGGCAATTTGAAGCATGAAATGCTATTTATTTCTGTTGGAAACAAGCGTGCTGTAACGAGCAAATGTGCAGCCATGGCATTAGCTATCAAATCGGCACTGAGGACCTTCATGTCAATTCCTGACTGCAGTTGCATGCCAGTCAGCTGGGTTAAGCTCAGCGCCTGGCTGCTGATTGATCAGTGAGAATAATCACTGCGACCTCTGCCCCTCATTTCAGGACGCGAGCAACCCAGATTAATCTGAGCCGTAGCTTCAGCGAGCTGGGCTGTGGCACTGCCTGCCGCACGTCCATGAGGTGGAGGGAGCGTGCGTGGCACCATCTCTGGTCCCAGCTGGGCGCTGGTTTGCTGTTCAGGATTTCACTTGGAGGAAGTCTCATACATGCAAATAAGCTGAAGGAAACTGAGGAATGAAACGGTGTGTGACAGTTTCTAATTACTGCGTAAAAACAACATATGGAAACTTCATTGTCCATTTCATCCCTCAACATGTACTATCAAGTCAGATTTCCTTAGCTCAATCATTCTCTCTAGAGCATTTCGAACTGTTTCATTTGAGCTGTGCAAAAGCAGCACTTGACAGGGCTGCATAATGATTTCATTTGGCAAGTCCAGCTTTGAAGATCATTAACTCTTTAAACCTTTAATAATTTTCGTTTTTGCTTAACCCTGGGAGTACCAGCTTCACTTTTAAACACCCAAAATTCATCACAGGAGAATTGTTACTGATGTTTTAATTCTTGGAATAATGAAAGGAGTACAAAAATGGTCAGCACTGCTGCCTGACAGCACCAAGGATGCTGGGTTCAATTCTGGTCTCAGGTCTGTGTGGAGTTTGCATATTCTTCCCTGTGTCTGCGTGGGTTTCCTCAGGGTGCTCCGGTTTCCTCCCACAGTCCGAAGATGTGCATTAGCTATGCTAAATTGCCCCTTAATGTCAGGGGGTTTTGCAGGGTAAATGCATGGGATTACTGTGATGGGATTGAGTGGGATTTTTGTCAGTGCAGATTCAATGGGCCAAATGGCCTTTTTCTACACTGCAGGAATTCAATGATTCTGTGAATCTATGAAAATATACCTTAAACAAGTAATTGCTTCACAATCTGATCAGCAAGCGGCAAAACCTTGTTTCTATGCTACACTTAACATTTCAATAGAAGTAATGTCAGTGGTAATCATTAGCACAGATTTATAAAGTTTAGTTAGGTCAAAGGACTGAGGCAATCATCAGGGTCCATCTCGAATCAGCAGAAAGCCTCCAGGGTTTACTTTGATCCCCTCTGGCCACGGCAGCAATGTCAGTTAATGAATCAGAAAAAAACCTGGTAACCAGATGTCCCAGCTTATTAACACGCACATCATTTCCAAAGCAGCCTGTAATGGCATTCAATGAGCAATCTGTGTGGAGCAGACACTGACAAACTTACAGATCTCATTTAAATGCACGTTTCACTGCGTAACTTTCCAAGTGTAAGTTTCATTGCCATCAAAGGCAATTTATTAACTGATATGTTAATTTTCAGGCAAATAGTCATCATAATCAAGAATTACAAATGATTTGCCATGGAATGTAAGCCTCTCAAAGGCTTCCTGTGTGTTTTTTCCATCTTCAGATTCTCCTACCTTGTCGAGTGTTTCCCTTTTCAAACCCAAGAGACATTTCTGTTCTTTTTGATCAGCTGCAGTTAATTTTAATGCCACCCATTGCTCTCAACACTGCAGTCTAATTTTATGTTAATATCCTGAAAGTTGTCAAATCTTGGCAAAATCCATGCATAAATTACACAGGAAGTGACTCACAGGAGGGAGACATAATGACAGTCATGGTTAGCCAAGCCTGTTAACACATAGGCAAGTATCGATTCTAGAGCACTGGTCAACTGCTGAAAGACACCTTCAGAAACTTCTGACAATATAATTTGACATTTAGGTGAAAGATCAGCATTTTAAAAGATTTTAAAGATCTTTTGCAAAGAAATAGAACGTCATGTTAAAATTTTACAAAATGTTACAGTTCTGTATCATTTTATCTCTGAAATATTATTGATCTCCACTCCTGACTGGAAGGGCTGCCACATCTATCCCACTGGTATACAGAACTACTACCGTAACCATTAAATTCAATCCTATATTGCTCTTCCTTCAATGTCACCGGGTCAAAATCCTGGAAATTTTTACATAATATCACCAAGGGTGTATGCACATCACAAGAAAGTGACTCACTGCCACCTTCTTAAGGATAATTAGGAGTGGTAGTAAAGGCTGACTTTGCCAGCAATGCCCACATCCCATGAACAAAATAGTAAGGTTAGTCAGTGGTTATTGGTTTGATTAGTGTTCCCTGGAGTGTTGGATCATATCTTTCTGCTGAACATTGCGATCTGATAAGCTTGCGATTCCTGGAGAGCCGGGTTGTACATTTGCTCTGTGTTAGCCATACTATTACTGTTAAATTTACCTTTAATCACCTTGGTCTTTATCTGGAACTTTGTTGTTTGGACTCTGGCTTTCGCATAGTAGTGACAATCAGTTTAATAAACTGCAATTTCCTGCTTTGGAAATCATAGCAACAAAACAAAATTGTGGCTGGACACTTACCTCTGTCCCTGCCGGTGGGATTTTCCCATCCTGACGAAGTGAATGGAGATTTGGCTGGGTGACAAATTCTCTGACCTCACTGAAGCGGGAGCTTGGTATGAACGGCCAGTAAGATCATGCCCCCCACCTTTAAAGTAGTAAACGTTCCAAGTTGCAAACAAACTTGTAGCAAAGAGATAATGTCAAATGTACTAAAACAAAATTATAGATTAAAACTGATCGCAAGCTGGACGTGAAGGGGAAATGAATGAGGGCAATTTATGAATGGTTGATAGGAAGGCAAATCGAAATAGTACTGGAAGTGCAAGTGCATTTTGTAGATGATTTACTTTGCAGTGATGATGCAATAATGATTGAGTGTTCAAGGTGGTGGATGGGGTAAACCATTCAAATAGACTGCTTTGTCCTTAATGGTTTCAAACTGGTTTCATTCAGAAACCTTCCCATCTTTGACATGAGGGAACATCCACAATTAACAACTAATAGTAAGCTTGGATTATTGAGTACTCAGCAAATGGTGATAGTCCAGTCATGAAGGGACTCATAAATACAATCATACAATCCCTAGTTAAATATTGGGGTTGATTTTAATTGGGGATGTGTTCAGGACAAGGACTGTAAAGTGAGGGAAAATCCTGAGTGCAATGTTGAATTGTTTGGTGTTTGATGATATGTGTCTGTTAACTGTTGGCTACCCACTGGGCCCAATTTTACTATTGCATCATGCCTGTTTCCTGGTGCGAAAACGTGGTAAAGTCAGGTGTGAGACCATTAACACGATCCACGCCCGCACAGGTTGCTACTTTACCAAATCCCGGGAATGGCGGCAATCTGCTTTGCACCCAAAACAAGCGCAGCGGTGATTTAAATGCATTTGCATGCATATAAATTGAATGAATGAACTGCCCACCCAACTTTATCAGCATTTTCCCCTTTACCACCACGTTTGCCAATCTGGAACCGCACCGTAACCTGCTAAATAAAAGTTTGAATCGGGCGCTCCAGCTGCTGAAGAGCGAGTTCAGCACTTGCAACAGCTCGCTGACTCTGATCGGTGGTAGGGGGGAGGAGGGAGGTGGGTCCGATCATTCTCGGAGGGGGGGTTGCGGGGAGAGGGAGTGAGGCCAGTTTGTTGTCTGGTTTGGGGTGGGGGGGGTGGGAGGAGGAGGCAGGTCAAATATATCTCTGCTGGGAAGGGAAGAGGGCTGATCGTTGTCTGGTGGGGACAGAGGAAGAGGCGAGTCAGATGTTCCTCAGGGGGATGGGGGTGTGAGACCAAACCATTCTCTGGGTCGGGAGGGAGGGAATGAGTGAGGCCAGATCGTTGTCTGGAGGTGGGAGGGAGAAGGGGGGAGGTGAGTAAGGCCAGATCGTTGTCTGGAGGGGGGGGGCAGTTTGTGAGGCCACATCGTTGTCTGGGGGGGTGGGCTAGTGGCGAGTGAGTGAGGCCAGATCATTGTCTGGCGGGGGGGGGGTTGTGGTCAAAGGAAGCCAAATCATTGTCTAGGGGAAGGAGGGAGGCGGGTGAGATGTATCTCTGGTGGAGGGGGGAGGTCGGTGAGGCCTGATCGCTCATTGATGGGGGGAGGAGGCAGATGGATCTCTGCTGGGGGTGGGGCAATGGATACTTGTTTGGGCTGGGTCAGATGGACCTCTTGTGGGGGCGCGGGGTTGGGGGGGCAGGGGGGGTCCACTGCCATTCTGCGGGTGATCGGTTCAGGAGGGGAGGGGGGCAGTGGTGGCAATCGGTTTGGGTAATGGGGTGTGGATAAAGGGGACAGTGATGTGTGTGGGTAGTGGGAGGGCTGGATAAAGGGGACAGTGATGTGCGTGGGTAGTGGGAGGGCTGGATAAAGGGGACAGTGATGTGCGTGGGTAGTGGGAGGGCTGGATAAAGGGGACAGTGATGTGCGTGGGTAGTGGGAGGGCTGGATAAAGGGGACGGTGATGTGTGTGGATAGTGGGAGGGCTGGATAAAGGGGACGGTGATGTGTGTGGATAGTGGGAGGGCTGGATAAAGGGGACAGTGATGTGTGTGGGTAGCGGGGGAGAGTGGATAAAGGGGACAGTGATGTGTGTGAATAGTGGGAGGGCTGGATAAGGGGGACAGTGATGTGTGTGGGTAGTGGGAGGGCTGGATAAGGGGGACAGTGATGTGTGTGGGTAGCGGGGGAGAGTGGATAAGGGGGACAGTGATGTGTGTGTGGATATTGGGGAGGAGCATGAATAAGGGAGACAGCGATGTGCATGGTGGCCACCACTCCTGTTTGTCACCCCCGGGCTGCTTTCTCTGTCTTCTGCGGTCCGGGAGTGATCAGACATGGAAGCGCTTTTTCGAATGTTTTTCTAACTGCACGTGCTCAGTTCAGAGCTCCGATCGTTCCGGCAGCGCTAAGCCCCACCCACAGTGTGAATAGGACTCGCGATGTTTTTTTCAGGCTGAGTCTGTATGGGGGTGCCTGAAAGCAGAACTCCAAGTCGGATCCGCATTCTGCCCAGATTCAGCACTTAGAATGAAAATGGTAAAATCGGGCCCACTATGTTTGATTAGTTAAGTCTGGGTGTGGTCACTTAGAAAAACATACTAAATTGAGACAAGATGCTGTAAACTTGAGAGCAAAAGAAGGGAAGGAAATGGTATTGTCACTGAACTGGTATTCCAAAGATCCAGGGTACTGCACTGGGGTCTTAGGTTCGAATGACAGACAAATTGAATTAAAATCTACAATTAAAAGTCTAATGATGACCATGAAGTATCGTCATAAAAACTTCACTAATGCCCTTTAGGAAAAGAAATCTGCTGTCCTTACTCTGGTCTGTCCTACACGTGACTCCAGATCCACAGCAATGTGGTTGATTCTTAAATGCTCCCTCAAGGGAAGGCAATGGCCTAGTAGCATCAGCACGGGACTATTAATCCAGAAACTTAGCTTATGTTTTGGGGACCCAGGTTCAAATCCTGACATGGCAGATGGTGGAATTTGAATTCAATTTTACAAAATCTCGAATTAAGACGCTACTGATAGCCCTGAAAGCATTGTCAATTGTCGGAAAAACCCATCTGGTTCACTAGTGCCCTTTAGGGAAGGGAAATCTGCCATTCTTACCTGGTCTGGCCTACATGTGAGTCCAGAGCCACAGCAATGTGGTTGACTCTCAACTGCCCTCTGAACAAGGGCAACTAGGGATGGACAATAAAAGCTGGCCAGCCAGCGATGCCCATGTCCCACAAATGAATAAAAAAGAATAAAAGGGCAATTAGGGATGGGCAATAAATGTTCACAATAACATTCACATCCAATGAAAGAATAAAAAGAATAAGCATTGGCTAACAGTTTGGTTATACACATTGAAGTCTTTATGCATCTCTGAAGCATAATTCACAACACTGTGCGGGAACTCAGTGCGAAGCCTGGGCCTTTTTAACTTGTTTTTAATTTGTTTAATTAAACCAGGTGTCCAAGGAAACAGCCACAGCATGAAATTCAAGTGTGGGAAGGAGATTATAAAGAGTGTCCTGGGTGATGGGGGAAGGGGACAAAGGTCAGGCGAGGAAGGCTTAAGATTTCTGCCTTTCCTAAACCATAAAGATGTCACAAAAACATAACATTTTGGATTTTACACTGGCCTCTTCCAGCCATTCCCCAACTCCTGTCATGATTCGGCCTTTTGAGCTGGCCTCCACTTGTGACAACCAAATGCAGATGTTAAAATGCTGTCGCAGAACCAATGACGTTGTTGGACCTTGATTTTCTCATGTAAAGTAACCCCTGCTTACAGGGTTGGGCAGTCCTCCCGTGAATAATCTTTCCATCCCCTTTTTTTCAGGGTAATCAAGATATCAAATCTGTTTGGAATAATGTATGATAATCCCACTGCCCACTCCTATCCCCACCCACAACCAGCCCAATCACATTCAACTTTGCACACCCACTTGGTGGTGAGTCACCTTCTTGTGACGTACAAACATCCGTGGTGCTATTATGTAAACATTTCCAGGATTGTGACCCAGTGACAGTGAAGAAGGAGCAGAATAGGATTGAAGCACAGTAGCGATTCTGTACACAGGTGGGGTAGATGGTCAGGGCTGGAGGTCAATAATATTTCAAAGATAAAATGATACAGAACTGTAACATGTTGTAAAATTTTAACATGATATTTTAACTTGGCAGAGTTTTAAAATCTATCCCATGTGTTAAAAGCCCAATTTAAGTTCATTCTAAATGGTTCATTATCTCAAGCTCTTTATTAAAATTGCAAACAACTTTGCCAGATCTTTTATCTATTTTTTGAGCAGAACGGCTCTTTATATCCTGTGGATAACAATAATGACAACAGAAGCAACAATTTATTCATATGTGTAGAAAATGCAGAAAAAAAAACATTCTTGGAGTAATATTACTTCATATTAACAGAGGAAAAGTCTTTCTAAGAAGCTAAGATGGCAGTGCAGTGAGAATGTAACATGGTTCCTTTTCTTTAATAGTCAGCATGCAGCTATCTTGCTCTTTCTCTCTGCGGGTTTTTCTGTACAGCACATGGAAATTTGGTGAGGATAACTGGTCAAAAGGAATCTTTCTCTGTCCTGAGAAAGGAAAATGTTTCAAGCTGAAGACAGAAGACGCTTCTATACCAAAGGAGGCTAAACCAAGCTGTTGAGAAGAGGAAGAAAGTCCCATCACTGAATAAGAAGGGAGAGGAAGTCTAAGAAACATGTAGGAAATGAAAGGAGACAAGTCATATGCATAGAAAAGAGACTTGAATCATACAAAGGAAAGAGGAAAGGTTGGAAAACAGGGTGAGAGTGGATATCTGACAATTATTCAGAAGAGGAGTCTGATGGAGAAGGTGAAGAAAGAGATGGCAAATGGTTGAGAGCTTCAAGTTTCTAGATGTCCAGATTACCAACAACCTGTCCTGGTCCTTCCATGCCAAAACAATAGTTATGAAAGTTCATCAATGTCTCTCCTTTCTCAGGAGGCTGAGGAAATCTGGCATGTCAGCTATGACTCTCACCAACCTCTACGGAAGCACCATAGAAAGCATTTTTTCTGGTTGTATCACAGCTTGGTATGCCTTCTGCTCTGTCCAAGATTGTAAAGGACTGCAAAGGGTCGTGAACAAAGCCCTGTCTATCACTCAAACCAGCCTCCCATCCATTGACTCTGTCTACACTTCCTGCTGCCTCAGAAATGCAGCCAGCTTAATCAACACTCCGGACATACTTTCTTCCACTTTCTTCCATCGGGAAAAAGGTACAAAAGTCTGAGGACATGTACCAACAAACTCAAAAACAGTTGCTGCCATCAGACTTTTGAATGGACCTACTTCATATTAAGTTGATCTTTCCCTACATCCTAGCAATGACTGTAACACTACATTTTGCACTCTCTCGTTTCCTTCCCTAAGCATAGTCTGCTTTGATTGTATAACACCCATGAAACAATACTTTTCACTGTATACTAGTGCATGTGACAATAATAAATCTAATCAAATTGGCACAGAACAATATCAGTCACGATTATTTGCTTGCCTAGGCCACAATATGCTTATATCGAGTCCCCACAGCAAAGTCTATTCACTAAATTAAGTCTAACAATATATTGTACAACTAGAAAAGGTTTTAACTGTATATATTCTGGTAAAATAGCATTTTAAATGGTTCAGTTATATCAACTTCCTAATAGTATTTGTTGTATACTTTTTTCCATCTTGACTTCACAGAACACACACACTTAGCAAATGATTAAATTGAATTAGGTTTTTTTAAAGTTAGATTTAGCAAAGAACACATTCTGAAAGATTAATCAGATCAAAAAGAATGTAGAATATGATCAAATACTGAAAGTGACATTAAAACGAAGCACATTTACTGATGGCAGAGCTTAATTGATGAAAAATGCAAACTAGCAAGAAATATGCACCAGAAGGCTTTGAAAATAAGACTACATTTAATAAAAAGGCATATTTAGTAACCGGATGAAATAGAACATATGGTAAAATCAAGACAACATAATACATTGTCACCATGTGTTAACACAGCTTCCTGCTATGTGCCTATATTTCCAATGTGTAATTCACTTATTCTCCAACTGCTGTCATGTTAAAAAAAGAGTGAATAAAGTTTAAAGTCCTTGTACTCCCATCTTAATACAATCTGCAAAATATCCAATCTAATTACTAACAGACTCACCTTTTTGGAACCAACTGCAGAATATAATAGAACACAATTATCTGTTTATTATACCTTTAGCTTGATAAAATAACTACTGTTTTTAAAATTTTTCACTCAATACAGATATTTTTGAATGTGTGCTTGTTAATATGATCGTGGGCACCACATGAAGGCCTGAGGTGTACCCTAATGTTAGGTACTCCTTTATCTTATGACAATTAGGTAACCTCCCCATAATGATATTCAAACAGAGTTGCACTGAAACATGGAATAAAATTTTGAGAGTGACATTCTGTTTTACACCCTCTCAGATACTGAAAGCAAAGGCACCGTTGCTCCTTGCCCATTTTCCCTTTGTACCCTGTCCGATGCCCATTCTGGCGAGACCACAGGCCAACAACTCATCACTGCCGTCTTGTGTCTCACAAAACATCCGGGGTGCTTTTCTGAGGCATAGACAGAGTCAATGGTTGGGAGGCTGGTTTGAGTGATGAACTGGGATTTGTTCACGACTCTTTGTAGTTTCTTGCATTGTGGGAAACATGTGACCATTGAAAGAAATTGGAAAGTAATTTGTGAGAAACAAAGAAATGTTTTTTGACCAAATCCTCGAAAATAAAAGGACTATAATTCTGTTATTGCACCTGAACATTGGAAAGAGACTTATGGAGCCCAATGAGGTTATGGCAGAACTGATTGTGGTTATTTCCTTGGGATCCTGCTGCTCCCTTACAGTGTTACAATGTGAGGTTACATTGGGAGCACCAGCTGAACATTCACGTGATTTCAGCCCCAAACTATTTCCTTTACCACCTTCAGATACAGCTTGGTTGTGGGAGAGGCCCTGAAATCCCAGTTCACCAACAGACCCTGGCCTGTGACGATAGGTCTGAGATCTAAACCCACTGACAAAGCTGAGGATTGGCTCATTTTAATATCGGCTGGTGATTCTGGGGTGCAAATCCTATGCACAACAGGAGCACTGTACTTAGACATGAGACAGCAAGCTTTAAAACTCTACATCTGGCTAAAGTGCACGGTAGCTCATTTGGCTTGCAGCAGGGAAAGAGGAAAATACTTGACTAATGAAAATTTAAATTAGCTCTGAGAGGACTTGGTGGGTGGTTTATTATAAAAGCCAAGTAATGATTGCAGATTTGGAGACATAAATGTTTGCGGGAAATAAACTCCTTGGAAGATTGGCTCCTCCAATCTTCCAGTATGAAACTAATACTCTTCTCCCTCCTCCAATCCAACCTGGCACTCCAACCCCATGCAACCCATTTCAAGCTGATACAATTCTTTGCTCTCCTGCAATTCAATCTGCCAGTCCGGTGGCATGGTGGCACAGTGGTTAGCGCTGCTGCCTCACAGCATCAGGGACTCAGGTTTAATTGGAGACAGTTCAGAGGAAATGCACTGGATTGATTCCAGAGATGAGGGGTTTGTCATATGAAGAGAGATTGAACAGTTTAGGCCTATAGTCTCTGCAATTCAGAAGAATGAGGGGAGATCAGATTGAGGTAGTCAAGATGATAAAAGGTATGGATAAAATAGTTATGGAGCGGATGCTTCCACTGGTGGGGCACTCCAGGATGAGAGGTCATAACCTTAAGGTAAGGGGTAGCAAATTTAAAACAGAGTTGAGGAGAAACTACTTCTCTCAAAGAATTGTGAATCTGTGGAATTCGATATCCCAAAGTACAGTGGATGCTGGGACAGTGAGTAAATTTTAGACAGATTTTTAATTGGTAATGGGTTGAAAGGTTATGGGGAGAAGGCAGGAAAATGGGGATGAGAAGCAAATCAGCCATGATCAAATGGTGGACTGAATGGCCTAATTCTGTTCCTATATCTTATGAATTTATGAACAATTCTGGCCTTGGGTCACTGTCCGTGTGGACTTTGCACCATCTCTCTGTGTCAGCATAGGCTTCCTCTGGCTGCTTCAGTTTCCTCCCAAAATGTGCGGATTAAGTTGACTGGCCATGCTCAATTGCCCCTTAGTGTCAGGGAGGTTAGCAGGATAAATACATAGAGTTTTGGGGATAGGCCTGGATTGTTGGTGCAGACTTGATGGGCCAAATGGCCTCTTTGCACTGTAGGGATTTTATGATATGATTCTTTTTCCTTCCCTCTCAGTACAAGACACACTTTCCTTTACTCTAACTCACTTAATGCTGACAGTTTAGTTGGATTTTTCCTATCCCTCTGTCCCTTTATTGACTCTAGTCCTCCATAACCTCCTTCTCCCCCACCCCTCCATTTAATAATAATATGCTGCACCCTCAACTCAGATAATGTGAGCAGGGTATGTGCCCTTTCAGTTGGTGAAAGGATTCTTCCTCTCGCTTAGTGCTGGCACCTTTTCCACATCTCCTTTATCTCTGGCAGTCTATTCCCCTTAATTAGTGCTGGCACACTCCCTCCTCCACCTTCACTCCCCAAGCAGTAATCCAGCTAATTCTCTCCCCTCCTACCTGAATCCATTCGAATATTTGAAATGACTCCAGCTGTGGGTGGGAACTCCTGTTCTTTTGCGGATTCCTGCCTTCGCAATAACAACGATGGGAAAGGGGTTTGATCCAGGCTGATTTTTTTGCAAATACTAATATGCAGACCAGATGCCCACAAAGTTGGTGACACAAACCGTCTCCTGTTAGCATCTGTGTACAACTAGGGCAGTAATTTCATAAAATTTAGGTTTGTATCATAATAAACACTGAAAGATTCAATAGGGTTGTTTTTCTGTAATGTTCAATTTTATTTCCTTTAGGATTTACGGGAAATTCAACTCCAATTTATTGTCCAATGGGTAGGATTAATTTTTGGAAGGGGGGGGTGCATTTTAAAAAACAGTGACTTTGTGTGGGAAGATTAGCCTCAGATTTGTATGTTGTTTTGACTGGTCATAAAATTAGCCAGAACTCAGGCTGTGTAAGAATCATATGAAATTTTAAAAAATGTACTTATTTATATATCTGTAGCCCTGATGACATCTTGCAGATTGGATTACACAAGGCAATGGCCGCAAATTTCATCGGTGTTAGTCTCATGTCAGACTGAGGAGGAAAGATGGGGAGCTAAATTCAACAGCCCCTGCAAACCAATTCAGGGTCTGTGATGCAACTTATCTGTCTCTGTTGATTGCAATGTGAGCAGGATGCCAACTTCATGTTGTGTGTTTTTGTAAATGATATCAGCATTCAGCCAGCTCCAACCATGTTGCTGATTAGTATGAGTATGGTCAATATTGCAACTGATTAGTCCTGGTTAAAACTCAGTACCAGGCTAAAACTGGCCTCCTCCCCTCTGTGCGATGATGCATTTCACTTACTGCAGTTGCTGGGCGGTCGTGCAAGAAGTTAATCTGACTAAGGGAACATCAAATCAAGGCCACACCATGGGAGGGAGCAAGTTCTAAGGTTTTTGGATACTGAAGGCTCCACAGGAAATTTTAAAGTTTATTTATGAGTGTCACAAGTCAGCTTACATTAACACTGAAATGAAGTTACTGTGAAAATCCCCTAGTCGCCACACGGGCACCTATTTGGGTGCATTGAGGGAGAATTTAGCAAGACCAATGCATGTAATTAGCATGTCTTTAGGACTGTGGGAAGAAACCGGAGCACCCAGAGGAAACCCACGCAGACACAGGGCGAATGTGCAGACTCCACACAGACAATGACCCAAGCTGGAAATCGAATCCAGGTCCCTGGCGCTATGAGGCACTGTGCCACTGGAGAAATGTCCTCTAGCTACAGAGCACCAGGCACATGTTGAAAGGGTAGTGCATACAGATAAATGTGGTAGTCAGTCTCAAGATTCAAGACCCGACTACCTGGATGAAGTGCTGCCAGAAGTTAAATGACCTCATAAGAGTGGTCAATGTCAATGACTCATCCTCAAAGGCTTATCCTCCCAACTGCACCATTAGCCACACACACAGCTCCATGCACCATACGCCCATCACTCACCCACCAAAAATCTCTATCAGGACTCAAACCTGACGCTTGTGTGCTTCATTGCACCCTCACATTTATAGCACTGTTAAAGCCTCCCCCTCACATCTTTACAGACACCGCCATCTGTTCAACCATAAATAGCAGGCAGGTTGCATTTCCGCTCACCACTCTGATGTGTGCTGGGAGTTGCATGTGGCTGCAGTGGAGTCGGAGACATTGACCAGATGTCTTTCACTGACACATTTCCCTTTTCTCTCGGGCAACCAGAGACAGCAAGAGCTAACCATAGCGAGCCAGGTGCACATTCATGTCCTGACCTTTTCTGCAGGAGATGATGCTGGACATCAGTAAGGTGTCTGCTGCTGAAGCAATGGCCAATCGGGTGGGGCTGAAACCATTCAAGATGGCGGTATCCTCAAACTTAATCCTCCTTCTCTCATCCCACCTTCACCCCTCACCCCACAATTTCTCCCGATCTACAAGCTGAAGACGGTGGAATTACACCAATTGCTCTCCCTGCACCCCCACCGCAACCTTTGAACCATAGAACCCTACAGTGCAGAAAGAGGCCCTTTGGCCCATCGAGTCTGCACCAAACACAATCCCACCCAGGCTCTATCCCCATATCCCTACATATTGTACCCATTAATCCCTCTAACCTCCGCTACCCTGGACACTAAGGGGCAATTTCTTAGCATGGCCAATCAACCTAACCCGCACATGTTTGGACTGTGGGAGGAAACTGGAGTACCCAGAAGAAACCCACACAGACATGAGGAGAATGTGCAAACTCCACACAGGCAGTGACCCGAGCTGAGAATCGAACCCAGGACCCTGGCGCTCTGAAGCAGCAGTGCTAACCACTGTGCTACCATGCTGCTGTTGTCTTGTGTCTTTCTCCTTTCATAAAGCCAAGAGCTAGAACATAGCCACAGAGTAATGGAGCAACAAGAAGAAAGCAATGATGAAAACATAGCCTTGTCACTTGATGTCTCATTCACAGCCATCAGCTCAGACACTGTGTGTGAGTCAAAGAATGATGTGGAGATGCTGGCGTTGGACTGGGGTAAACTCAGTAAGAAGTCTCACAACACCAGGTTAAAGTCCAACAGGTTTATTTGATAGTAAACGCCACAAGCTTTCGGAACGCGGTTCCTTTGTCAGGTGAGTGGAGAGTTCTGATCAGAAACAGTGTGTGTGCCTTCATGTGCCCTGTTTGTGATCAGAACTCTCTACTCACCTGACGAAGGAACAGTGTTCCGAAAGCTTGTGGCGTTTACTATCAACTTAAACCTGTTGGACTTTAACCTGATGTTGTGAGACTTCTTACTGAGTCAAAGAATAGCAGAGGGGCAGAATCTACACAATGTGAACCACTGAGCAGAAGTGACTCGCTTCAAAGCAAGATGATCATGTAGCGGAGGTGCTAGCTCTCTAGATGACTACTTTGATGGGTTAATTTACAGAGGAATGCTGATGGGTGTGAATATTGGAATGTTTGAAAAGTTTGCAGGAACCTGTGACCAATGTGTGGGAGTGTGAAGAAGGCTAGCAGCAACTTGGCATAAGGCATTGTGCGGAGCTTGATGCTCATTCTTTCCGCCATGGGGATAGTGGCCAATTCCAACAGCTTGCCTGTATAGACCCGACCATGATGATCTATGTTTCAGCCCAAGCAGCACCCGCCATATTTCTCTGTGCGGCACTGAGAGCTCAGCCTGAAGCAGCACAAGCTCCACTTGCTGCCATGCAGGCTGATAGATTGCAACGTACAAAAGAACCTACAGGTTCTCATAGCAGTTCAACAATCTGTCCTCTGGATTACTGAGGGTGCTAAGCTTGTGGAGTGCCAGTGGCTCCATGAAGAAATCTGCTGTCCTCTCTCAGAAAATTAGCATAGATCCTTCCTACCCTGCCAGTCCTTGCTGTCGCCTACCAGCTAGCCAGCCCAGACTATTATTGCCAATGCCAAAGTGATGCAGCTAGCAGCCAAGTCTTCTGGGCTTCAGGACTGCTCAAGAGTGTTCTGCAAGGCCATCTGTGAATACTCCACTGAAACTCAGCAGCCTTCCACCAGCCATACTGCAACTACTGGCCTGAGCTGCTGAGACAAAGGCACCCAGAGAACAGGCACTAAAGGTGATTCATTAGTCTTTGTGTGCAATATGGCAATGATATCATTATAACCTTGGCTTGGGCTGTTTATTTTGTTGGTACCTTTTATAGTCGTATTGAGGCACAGTGCTTGCTGTGGTGGCCAGTGATAGAGGAAAGGTGTGGGATGATTGTTGAATGGATGGGGGTTGCAGTTACTGGTATTACATTTGGATGAGTTTATTAAAGTCTGGCCAGAACGGAGCTGTCTCGGTTGCCTCCTCATTCTCTTGCTTCTCAGCGGCTTCAATCGGGTGCTGAGTACCTGGCGCCTATGGCTGTGCTGTTAGCCTGACAATGCTATACAACATGCAGCAATCAGAATGAATCTCGCCCCGTGCTCCAGTGGGTAACTCCAGAGCTATCACATCCTGTGTGTCAGCATGGCTCTACACATTTGTTTGGATTGTGTACTGGGTATCACCAGACTTGTAGTCAGCAGACAGTATTTAGTGTCCAAGAGCCGACTTTTGTCTTGCCATGTGATTCAAATGCAACTGCTACAGTGGACTGCCAGAGAATGAAGACACGATGTCTGCCACCACAGTATCAGGCATGGTCACAAATCAGCTGGAAGTTGAGGGAATGGAATCCCTTTCGGTTCCAATATATGACAACATTGATGTGTGGTATCCACAAAGTGAATGAGACCCTGCACCAGTGGGAAGTGGACAATCTATGTAATGCTGCAAATATCTCCAGCTTCAGTCTGGGAGGAGCCAGATACACTTGCTATGGTCACCTTCAGGGCCAATGACAATAAGATCCTTCCCCAGCTCTGACATTGCAGTTATGGCCACGGTTCATTGCTAACTGCAGTTTGGATCTCCTCACTGCAATGCAAGTATCTCATACCCTGCTCCTTGCTAAGGTTCAGGTAGCAGAATTGCTTGTCAAACACCCTGGGCTGATATTAGCTTTCTATTGAGAGCACTTTCCCCCCTCCTCTTCCTCTCTTGCCCAAGGACTTGTCATGCACTGGGTGACCTCTGGTGTTCCAAGAGGTTGCTGATGATTCTGCCAATCACAAACAAGCAACTGATTTGTGCACAAACCTTGAAGTCAACAGAAACTCCTTGAGTTCCGAAGAAGACTCAAGATGTTAATTCTGTTTCCCTCCACAGATTCTGCTGGACGAGCTAAGTTTCACTAGCATTTGGTGACTTTAGATTTCCAGTAGCTCAGTAATTTGCTTTTATCTTGGTACAAAACTCCCTGAGCGCTTGCCACAAATACTCCCTATGGACATCCATGAGTTTAAATAATGTCCCTCCACAAACATTTGTAGAATTGAAGAAATCAGTTAGTAATTAAATGTACGCAGTTAATGATCCCTTTAACTAGTGCTAGTGTTGGGTCCTTCCTGCTGCTGAATGCTTATTCATCTGTACGAGGTTAAGGAAGAGTGTACCTGGAGCTGGTGCCAAATCAGCATTCCATACCGATTGAAGCCTCTCTACATACATCCGGCACCGTCCACTCTGTTCATGCTAATTCCGTCACCAGAATGGTGCAATTCACCCCAGATACCTACGCACCTGACATGGTTGCCAAACTAACAGTGTGGCGCACCTACTCCAATTTGGTGACAAGTATCTTTGAGAAAGGATGCGGAGTTAGATGAGCTCCAGTGTTTCTGAATTTGGGTGAGGGGCTGCACACGAGGAACGAGGATTGGCTGTTGAGTTGCTTTTGGGGCAGGGTCAATTGCTCTGTTGAAATATAGTTTACGTTCGTTTATAGCATCACAGCCCCCTCACCTCTTTGTGACCTCTGTCCCTTCCCTACCCTTCCTCCATGCTTGCAGCCTCTTTTCCAACTCACAGAGCTCCTTCCCTCCCTTCCTCACTAGATCTCCCTTTCGTATCTCCGCAGTTACGTTTAGAGATGTTAATAATAGTATTGACATTCAGTTACGTTTCGATGCGTTTTGCTCCTTGCGTCAGTTTTCCTCAGAAGTCTGTCAGTTTAAATCTTTTGCTTTCTTTTTCCTGCTAACCGTTTCCTTCATTATTTTTTGTCTTCTGCAGCCATTTAAATCATTCCATACAAAATGGCGAGGAAGAGAATTCCTTTGAGGGTTTCCTTAGCCCTGCAAGATACAAAAGAGGAAGACAAGTTCATGGGGAAACAACAAGTAGAGCTGCCATGACACCCGAGGTGTTTTGACTCCACCCATCATTACCCTGTGACCTATATTTACGGACCTCTCCACGTGCACCTGAACATGGTAGAGTATTCCTGTCATTGCTGCATCCATTTCAGAAGACAGGCTGTCACAAAGTGTTACCATCTGCTGCGCAATGACCTGCAGAACAACATCTGGAACACAGGGAGCTCTCCTTGTGGAAATAAAGGTTAACACAGCCACCCTGGGGACTTCTGTCACGTCAGACAGCCTGCAATGCACATATGGATCAAACAAATTGATATCTATGGTACTTACATACAGTTAATTGAACGGTAGGTCACCCCCAAATAGGTGTTAGCACATTGCAGTAATTAAACTCCAAAATTTATCTTCTATTGCTGTTGTTATTTTTTGGCAGAATAATGTAGAAGATTTGCAGCTTAGGTAGTTAATAATTATCATATCAATTCACATGCTTCCTTGGGCTTTGTCTACTCTCTGTCTCCAAAGTTTTATATGCCTATTGTTCCTGATTTTCTGGGCTTCCTGTATCCTCTCTATGATCGCATCCTTCCTTGCCTCTAGAGCTTCCAGCCATATTTTTTTACCTGTCAGTTTCAGGCCTGATACGCCGTCCTCCATCCAACAATCCACCCCCAGGCCCACCATCACTCTGAGCCCCAACAAGACCCCCTCTACGCCCATGCTTGACACCACACCCTCAAGGTTCCCCCACTCTCCCCCCCCACCCCCCTTCCCTCACAGAATTCTCCCACTCCGCCCTCAGGCCTGAATCCCTCCCATGTCTGGCCAGACTTCCTCACCACAAGGCTTGTCTTCTGAGTCCCGGTAAGCCCCCACTTGGTGCCCGACACCACCCCCCCACTCCCCATACCTTAACTTCAACACCATCTACCAGTCCCAACCTGATATAAGGCCCAACAACGTCCCACCAAAGAATCCAGATCACAACCCCCACGACCTCAAATTCCCCCGATCCTCCCAAATTCTGTCCACTTATTTTAGATACTTGCCTTCTCTTCGGCTTGTCAAGGATGTTGAAAATTTAATGGCCCTTTAAACTTACCTGGTTAACTGCAGCTCGTGCAGTCAAAAGGGTGTATGGCCTCTTCACTTTGATTTTCATGAACTTCAATGCTGGGCTGCGGGAACATGCTGCATTGCCTGGATCTCTCCTCGGTTAGAAGATCGGGCAAGACAGGATGGGAAAAAATTGACGTAAATAATTGGGCACAGGGTGGCGAGGCAGATTGCCTCTCTGAGGAAGTTCTTTGATTTGATTTGATTTATTATTGTCACATGTATTAACATACAGTGAAAAGTCTTGTTTCTTGTGCGCCATACAGACAAAGCATACCGTTTATAGAGAAGGAAAGGAGAGAGTGCAGAATGTAGTATTACAGTCATAGCTAAGGTGCAGAGAAAAGGTCAACTTAATGCAAGGTAGATCCATTCAAAAATCTGACAGCAGCAGAGAAGAAGCTGTTCTTGAGTCGGTTGGTATACGGCCTCAGATTTTCCCAATGGAAGAAGGGGGAAGAGAGAATGTCTGGGGTGCATGAGATCCTTAATTATGCTGGCTGCTGTTCCAAGGCAGAGGGAAGTATGGACAGAATCAATGGATGGGAGATTGGTTTGTGTGATGGATTGGGCTACATTCATGACCTTTTGTAGTTTCTGTGGTCTTGGGCACAGCAGGAGCCATGCCAAGTTGTGATACAACCAGAAAAAATGCTTTCTATAGTGCATCTGTAAAAGTTGGTGAGAGTCGTAGCTGACATGCCAAATTTCCTTAGTCTTCTGAGAAAGTAGAGACATTGGTGGGCTTTCTTAACTGTAGTGTTGGCATGGGGGGATCAGGACAGGTAGTTGGTGGTCTGGAAATCTAAAAACTTGAAGCTCTCGACCCCTTCTCCATCCCCATTGATGTAGACAGGGGCATGTTCTCCTCTACGCTTCCTGAAATCGATGGTGATCTCCTTCATTTTGTTGACATTGAGGGAGAGATTGTTATCATCGCACCAGTTCACCAGATTCTCTATCAGGTCGTACGGGCGGGATTTTACAGCCTTGCTTGAGCAAGATTGGAAAATCCTAACTTAGCGTAATGGACAATTCCATTGTCTGCCCCTCGCCCTCGCCGATTCCATGGTGGGCGGGGCCAGGAGAATTCCGGCAAATATGTTAGTTGCAAAGCTTTTCATATTCAACGCGACCCCATCCCAATGATTACTCAATAAAATATATTTGTTACGTTTCCAACTCAAAACTGACTCAAAATCTTTGTCGATCACCTTGAGGAAAAACTTTATCCCTCCACTGCTTCCCCTGTCTCCTCCTAAATATTGTAATAGTTAGGCACTGAAGGAGTGTGCACTTCCTGTACAATACAGTCAATGTAGTGTAATAAAGTCATGAAACAAATTAAAGCAAATAGTGGGATTTATTTTCCAAGGGGTAGAATTGAAAAGCAGGGAAATTATGTTAAACTTCTATAGAATCTTGATTACGGGTGGCACGGTGGTTAGCATTGCTTCCTCACAGTGCCAGGAACGTGGTTTCAATTCCAGCCTTGGGTCACTGTCTGTGTGGAGTTTGCACTTTCTCCCTGTGTTTGCTTGGGTTTCCTCTGGGTGCTCCCACACTCCAAAGTTGTGTAGATTAGATTGAATGTTCATGCTAAATTGACCCCTGGTATCAGGGGGATTAGCAGGGTAATGTGTGGGTGGGATTGTGGTTGGTACAGACTCAATGGGCCGAATGGCCTCCTTCTGCACTGTAGGAATCTATGATTCTATTCTGTGATTTGGAGTACTGTGAACAATTCCGGTCATCCTATTCTGAAAAAGGTGAAAATTCACAAAAATGATAGCAAAACTGAGAGGTTACACCACTCAGGAAAGACTGAGCAAGCTGGAACTCTTCTCTCTATAACGGGCTGGAAAGTGACCCAATAGAAATAATTAAAATAATGAAAACATTGGTTGGAATCTTACCAGAAAATGGCAGTGTTGTTTCCGGCAAGAAAACCCGAATGTTTCTCTTCAGAGAAACGCATTGGCATTCTCCCCAGATCTTATGAAATTCTGCCTAAAAAATCAAGGCAACATGTTTCACATAGTCATGTGGGGGGAGGGTCTCAACATGCCGGTTAAACCCAGCTGCATAGGGGCATCTCAGTCATAACAGGAATAAACCTTCCCCTAAGCCCACCATGGAGGCCTCAGGGGCTCCCCCCTCCCTTCCCCGATCAGAGTCGGCACTTCTCTTCCTCCCTCCTTCCCCCAATCATTGTCCCCTTCTTCCACTTCTCTCTGATCATCAGTCTCCGCCCCCACAATGAGAGCCAGAATTCATTTGTAGGGCCGAAGAGCCTGTTTCCTGTGCTGTTCATCCACACCGCCGCTCCCCCAACGGCCATCACCAACATCCCGTGCTTCTCCATCCACTTCTGGCCCACAACCAAATCTGAATGAATTCCCCCTTCCCCCATGAGGCTCGCATTGGGGCCACAATTTGGTACAGGTTGGCACTGCCGGATTGGAATGGACATGGTGCCAACCTGGTTGTGGCGACCTGTGTCAAGGTGCAGAGCCAGGGAACCTTGACAGGCCACTTCTTGGCAATGTCCCTTTACCCCAGGGGCTAGACACACCTTCATGCCCTAGGGAGACCCCCCCACCAGGTGAACCCGGGATAAATAAATATCCAGTGTGGGGGGAAGTCCTGGAGAGATTGCTTGCGAACGACAGCTAATGTATTAAAACGTGCTTCCTGGGGTCCTGTGACATGTTTCACGCTGCTCCACCAGTGAGGGGCCTGCCAGTTCGGAACTTGGAAACTTGCCGGCACAAATTGTGCTTTCCAGATTGTAAGCACACATTCCCGTAGAAAGAGAGTGTGGGCTCAAAATCAGCCCCATTGAGAAAATGCCTCCACTTACGGAGGAGACACAAAACTAGAGGCCATGAATGCAAGTACTCGTTAATATATCCCCAGGGGAATTTAGAAGAAATTTCCTCATGTGAAGAATGGTAAGAATGCAGAATCTGCCACCAAATAACACAAACACACTCCAGTGGAATCTAGATAAACACATGAGGGTGAAAGTGATAGAATGGTACAGTATCAAGTTTAGAAGATGGGACGATGCCTATGTAAAGTAATAATCAACAAGGCCGAATGGCCTGTTTCTGTGTTGTAGACTCTGAAATATTTGGGGCAATGAGAGAAAGAAGCCAGCTGTTCCACGCATAAGATGTCATTGGTGATTAGTGTTTGGATGCAGCGCCTGGAGGGAAACCCCAGAGGGAGGGAAGGAAGTGGACAGGACACATAACTCATCTTGTTCTTGATCGTAAATTTTGTATTTTTTTTGTTGTTCGTAGAGGAGCAGCTGGCAAGGATTAGGCCTGTGCTGGATCGTTACAGCCAATGCGCCCAAAAAAAGTCAGTGGTGCATGTGCCATTTGAGTGGAAAAACACTCATCAAGACAGAACCTGTTACCAATGCTGTGCAACTGAAATGTATGAAACTAAATCTTGAACATAAATGTGTATAATGATTTTTGAAATACAAGTGACTTACCAGTTATTGTATGTTGTACCATTGAGAAGTGGTGTCCTGCTCCATGGTTATACAGTATATCCATGTTGCTTACAGTACAAAGAACTTGCAAGTATGTAAGATTGCTAGTCACAGTATGGCGAAAGAGTAAATCTCAATCCATCAAGGGGAAAGTTTGAAAAATGCTGTCTAATTGTAAGTAAAACAAAGACAATAAATATATGTTTAATTGTGTAACTAGATTTTATACAAAAAAAAGTCAGTTATTTAGAATTCTGCAAATAAAAATCAATTCTGACCTGACTACTGCTCACTTAAACAACAATGACTTGTACTTATAATGCCTCTTCAATGCAGTAAAACATCCCAAGGTTCTTCACAGGGACATCATAAACTAAATATAAGATGACTGAGCCACATGAGGAGATGTTTGGGAAGATGATCAAAAATGTGTTCAAAGAGGTAGATTTTTTGGTTGTCCAAAAAGGAGATCTTAAGAACGTAAGAACTAGGAGCAGGAGTGGGCCATCTGGCCCCTCGAGCCTGCTCCGCCATTCAATAAGATCATGGCTGATCTTGCCATGAACTCAGCTCTACTTACCCGCCCGCTCACCATAACCCTTAATTCCTTTACTATTCAAAAATTTATCTATCCTTGCCTTAAAAACATTAAATGAGAGAGCCTCAACTGCTTCACTGGGCAAGGAATTCCATAGATTCATAACCTTTTGGGTGCCTCCAACAGCCATCTTCCTCTCCTTCTGTGAATGGTAAGGCCTCGGACTCCTCTGCCTACAATTCAACCTTCTGCTCCTCCTCCTCAGCCCCAGCAGCAACCAAAAGGATAGCAAGATCAACTGACTGTATCGCAAAAGCCATCTCGTCAATCTTAAGGGGAGAGACAGATGGAGAGGTTAAAGAACACTGCTTGCTCCCAGCCCAGCAAAACATACACTCCCTATACCCCTCAACAGACACCCAGCAACACGTACTCCCCATAACCCCCCCACAAACCCCCAGAAACGCACACTCCCCATATCCCTCCACAGACCTCCCAACAACACACACACCCCCATATCCCCCGACAGACCCCCAGCAACACACACTCCCCATAAACCCCCCACAGCCCCAGCAACACGCACTCCTCATACCACTCTGTCACACAGACCTCAACAACCTCCACCCTCATAACCCCCCCAGACTCCCAGAAACACACTCCCCATACCCCCCCCCACAACTTCCCAGCAACACACACTCCCCACATTCCCCCCACAGATCCCAGCAACATCCCTGTCCCCCACAGACCCCTAGCAATACCCACTCCCCATACCCCCAAGTCCTCCAGCAACAGACATTCCCCATACCCCCACACAGCCCCACGTACACCCAAACCCCCCCCCACACCCACCAACAACACATACTTCCCACATTCCCTCCCAACAGCCTCCAGAATGTCAACACAGCTGCCCTCACTCATAAACACACACTTAGAACCCATGCAGTTATGGCTGCTTGACAAGTCCTGAGACTGCAGCACTGCCATTTCAGAGAGTTTCCAGCCCCTTCCCATCCCCCCACTGGCACAGTGCTTACTGCTGCCAGCACTAGGACCCAGAGTCAGCACTAAGACACCTGAGTCCACGCTGAGAGTCTGAACTCGGACCCCATAAGAAACAATAACCCTCCACCCCCTCACACAATAGACTCTCCAACCCGAAACACAACATGGCCACCACGAAACAACCCTGCCCTCAACCGAGCAGCACAGAGTAGTCTGAAAGCAGAGACTTACCTCCTCACTCACCCACTCTGGTGCAGCACCTGAAACCAAGTTATAGATAGTGAGTGAGGTGGTTAAAGCAGGTGAGCTGGGATGATTGGGAGTGAAACGCACTAATGGCATTGTAATGAATGCAAAAGAATGCAAATTGAAGTTCTGTCCATTTTGGACAGGCTCTTGATCATGCCGATTTTTTCTTATTAAAATGGTAATGGGCGTGAAAACGGGCACCATTTCCACCCGTCACATCACGCCTGATTTTAGAACTTTTTCCCGCCGCAAAATGGGCGCGATGTAGTTATAAAATTCTACCCTATATATAAAAATCAGGTCAGTTATTAAGTATTGAATTTATTCCGCATCTGCATTATCAACTCAGTCCTGACAGCTAATACTGATAATAAAGTAGAGTCCAAATTCATCAGCAATCCTTGTTTAAAATAGCAACAAGTTTCAATAATTAGTGAATTTTGTAATTAGAAATTGCACAATTTTAAATACACAGACCTGCTTAATAATGATTACCATTAAATTATTTAATTCTGATAAATATGCCCTTAAAAATGTCAGTTGTGATGCCTTGAAACATGGGTGCGGATTTTCAGAGGCCAGTTTAGTATTGCAACAGGAGTACCACTTGTTTTGGCTGCCCAGTTGAAGATCCCATTGGAATGGCATGACCTCAGATAGTCAATACTTTAAAAATAATTTCTATTTGCCTATCACCTGTTTTTCACTATGAGTAGACTACTCGACAGAATGGTATTTATATTTATTCTGAGTTTGGATTTTGATCTGATTTTGATTCTGTTGCTAATGATTCTGTTTGATGAATTTTATTGGCTTTTTTGAAATGATGATATGATGCCAGACCTAACTCATAGAAACCACAGAAACCCTACAGTGCAGAAGGAGGCCATTCGGCCCATCGAGCCTGCACTGACAACAATCCCACCTTTTCCCTATTTGCGTAACCTCACGTATTCACCCTGACACTAAGGGACAATTTATCATGGTCATTCTGCCCAACCCGCACATCTTTGGACTGTGGGAGGAAACCAGAGCACTCGGAGGAAACCCATGCAGACACACAGAGAATGTGCAAACTCCACACAGACGTTGACCCGAGGCCGGAATTGAACTTAAGGCCCAGGTGTTGCGTGGCAGTAGCGCTCACCACCATGCGACTGCGCTGCCCTCAATAATAACTCAATCATTCATGTCGGTAAACTGAACCTACCACAACCTGGAGATTTAAAGTTTTAAGTTTGTTTATTAGTGTCACGAGTAGGCTTACATTAACACTGTAATGAAGTTACTGTGAAAATCCCCTAGCCATAGTGTGGCCCATCAAACCAGTAAAGTGTTCGGAAAGATTTTGCTTGGCTGAAAAACCTTTTGCATTATACAAAAGCAAGTCCCTGCGATCTAAAGATGTTTCACCACCAAATGCAATTATAAAGAATAGAACTTACATAAAAAGGCGGTTTCCTTTAAATCTTCATTTTCAATTTCTAATTTAACCTGTTTTAAATATCTGTCAGGTAGGTCATTTGCACTAAATTGTGCATTTGCAAAATTAATTCATCTATATTTCCAGGACCAGATGTTACAAAATTCCACAATTAGTCTATATTCTGAGATTTGTTGACAGATGTTAACAAATCTATTGACTACATGTAGTCATTCCTGAATAATTATTTTTTTCTCCATTTACTGACTAGATTTACTCTAGTTGACACAGAAACTGACATTTTCAATTTCATTTAATTAGGAGCATTGTAAATTTATGAAGGGTGCAGATTGGGACCTTGTAATTAAAATACCTGCCTTAAGGTTCATAAATATGTAATCTATTAAAGTTATAGCAAACGATGGCACCAACGATTAACCATATATTTATCTAACGCAGCTTCATTGCCTAGCTTCCCAAAATGTATTGTCACGCCACTCTTATATTTTTTATTCAAATTGATTTGTTGAATAATTCTTTTGTGTATTTCAAATATGACTATACATCTGCTGCAGATAAGATACGAATGTTTTATTTTCCGAGTTATTGCATTCACATTGTCAGCAAAAGCAATTCACAGTTTGAGGTATAGGCTAAAGAGTAACTATTTCTCCGATATTGTAATTTACGGGCTTCCATAGTTCCTGTTGATAACAGCTATCAGTGACAGATCATCCAGAAATTCTATTGAATGCTGTCCGAAGAGTCAGATGTTCAAATGCTGGTGTTAATTTAACATCTAGAGTCATTGAGGTTTACAGCATGGAAACGGGCCCTTTGGCTCAACTTGTTCATGCCGCCCTTTTTTTAAACCACTAAGCTAGTCCCAATTGCCCACATTTACCCATATCCCTCTGGACCTATCTTACCCATCTTAACTGCCTAAATGCTTTTTAAAAGGCAAAATTGTACCCACCTCTACTATTTCCTCTGACAGCTTGTTCCAGACACTGACCACCCTTGGTGTGAAAAAATTGCCCTCCTGGATTCTTTTATATCTCTCTCCTCTCACCTTAAACCGATGCCTTCTAATTTTGGTCTTCCCTGCCTTTGGGAAAAGATATTGGACTATCTAGCTGATCTATGCCTCGCTATAAGATCACACTAAAGCTCCTACACTCCAGGAAAAAAAATCCTAGTCTATCTAGCCTCTCCATATAGCTCAAACCATTTAGTCACGGAAGCATTTGAATGTAAATGCTTTCAGTGCGTGAGATTTACCTGTCCAATACTAGCTACATTGAGCAGAAAATAAATTGTGGCAAAGGCAGATCCATCCCTTGTCAAAAGAGCCTGTGAATAATTTGGAGCAGTAAAAGCCTGGATCTGGGGTTGGCACGGTGGCACAATGGTTAACACTGCTACCTCACAGTGCCAGGAACCTGGGTTCAATTCCCAGCTTGGGTCGCTATCTGTGTGGAGTTTGCACGTTCTCCCTGTATCTGCATAGGTTTCCTCTGAGTGCTCAAGTTTCCTTCCACAGTCCAAAGATATGCAGATTAGGTGCATTGGCTGTGCTAAATTATCTCTGTGTACCTGAACAGGCACCAGAGCGTGGTGACTAGGGGATTTTCACAGTAACTTCATTGCAGTGTTAATGTAAGCCTACTTGTGGCTAATAAATAAATAAACTTTAACTTTGTGGATGAAGGGAAGGAAGGTAATAGCAGCAGGTTTGAAGAGTGAGGCACTGCCTGAGCGAAAGGAGCCAAGTTGACTAGTATGGGATTCAGAAGAGTGTGACTGAGTGGTCGTACTGCTGGGTCTGCCTTACTTGTGATTGAAAGTAGGAGAACAAAGTGAGAACATGTGTAGGAAAATAAACATATTTGTGAAACTGTTCATATTACTAAGTAGTGGAGGCTACCTTGCTAAATATTTTTAAGACGCGGGTTGAAGGGTTTTTGATAAGAGAGGGGATTAAGGGTTATGGGGAGAGGGCGGGAATGTGGAACTGAGCCACGACAGATCAGCCATGATCTTATTGAATGGCAGGGCAGGCTCGAAGGGCTAGATGGCCTACTCCTGCTCCTATTTCTTATGTTCTTATTATTTCAGGCAGAGTTGCCAAATCTTTAATAATCTAACCAATTTAGTGTATTTTTTTTATATTCTGTATCCCTGGCACTGCAAACCTATGGATTTCATCATCTCCAAGATTGAGGTCATCAGTGGACCAATCTACCAAACCTCTTCATATTCCACTCCCAACCTCCACCCTCCCGCCACAGTCTTCCATCCACTTTTGCTTCAATCCTCTGCCATCCTGAAGTTGCTTTCACATCTTCCTCCAACCCTTTCCAAACCAAACTATCTCTTACAAAAGACTCACTGACCCTCAATCCCACCCTCATCAATGCCTGGCCACTCAGTCACACTCCCCATACTAGTCAACTTGGCTTCCTTTGCCCTGCTGTTCAAACCTGCTGCTATTATCTTTCTCCCCTTCAGCCATCTTCTCCAACTATTACAACACATCTAATCTTTTGGTATTTAAATTCTCAAATACATTGCCACCAACTAAACCCTTGTCCATCTCACTGAGAATTCCATTGAAATTGTTTCATACCAACCTGCTCACAGCACCAACACTGCCTCGCCAGAGTTACAAATCATATCCTGTGGAGCCATGAATTGCCATCCATTCCTAGTCCATCTCAATGTCTCCATTGTATTTGACACTGTGAATCACACCATTTACCTCCACTTCCTAGCTCCTTGCCTGGTTTCATCTATAGCTTTTCCAAGCATCTCAAGCTATACTTCCTTTTTCTTTTAGTAGACAATCTTCAGACTGCAAAAATCTTTCCTTGGCTACTTTCTCTTCCTCATCCAGGTGACCCCCTGATGACATAATCAGCAGGAATGGGATCAGCTTCCACACTTCTGCAGAAGCGATGTGTTGCAGATGTAGGACATCTGAAGGAAAAACAGAAAATGCTGGAAAAACTCAGCAAATCGGACAGCATCTGTGGAGCAAGAAAAGAGTTAGCATTTCATTAGAACTGCTTTATAGCACTTATCTCTCCAATAGACACCCACAATTCCTTGACTATTACAAGCATCTCTGTAACGTCAGACTACCGGTTAAACATCAATTCATTAAGTCAAAATTTCCTTTGACTGAGTATTAGACAGACTGAAGTCATTGTGTCCTGCTCCCGCCAAAATCACTGTTCCCTAGCCCTTTGCTCAGACTGAACGGGACCAAAATCTAAACACCTTGTTCAATCCAGTGGTGGAATTCAAAATGCCAGATTGTTCCATCACTAAATCCAGTTATACCGCCAGAATATTACACTTCTTTGCTCCATAACTTTCAGTCATCATAACTACATTTTGGTAGGATTTTCTGGCTGCGCTCGCCCCAAAACTGTAAAATTCCAGTCGAAGCCAACAGACCTTTGCATGGTCCACCCACCTCCCCATCGCCCCCCACCCCCGCGCTGGCTACAGTTCCCATGGTGGGAGGGATAGGAAAATTCCAATGTTTATGTATTTTCCCAATGTCTTCCTCCCTACTGCTCCATCTCGACACATACTGGCTCATTTTTTTTCACCTTTGTATGAATACATAAATTTGTACAAAAGCAAATTGTTTTATCCTTTTTCTTCATTTTCTCATTTTTTCTTCGACATGAACGTAATGGATAATTAAGTCAGGGAAATAAGGGTCAAAAAGGTGCCACCCCATTCTGAGAAAGGAGACTGTTAAGTAGCTGACATAGTGAAAAGATACCTAAGTCATACTGAAAGAGTTGGAAATGAAGACAAAAGTAACAAGCCAAGGTGTGAACGTTGAATGCAGTTGAGGGAAAGGTCAGACGGGCATAGAGAAAAAGCACACAGAGCTACGTTCATCAAACACATCATAGCTATGTTCATCATTTTTATGTGGATGATATCAATTGCTACTGATATTTAGAGATTTGATGAAGTTAAATTAATTTGAACATACTTACAAAGAATGTATGCCCAATGACAGAATTAGTTTCAATACAATTTTGGTAACAGTGCAGTAATCAGATTCTAGATATGAATTGAACATTTATCAGTGTGCATCAACCATGGAGGTTCTGATAACTATAATTATTTCTTCTATTTTACATAATTTTTGTTATAAAGGAAATACTGACCTTCTCGATCGATAGTGTGCAATGACAAGTACGTATTACTGTATTATTTTTCAACAATATTGCAGAAATTTGCAAAGGCATTATTCATTTGAAAGTTCATTAATTATGCAAATGAGTTGCAATTAACTAATCTGTTCAGACGATGCAATTTACATAATAATGCACTTCACAATGGTGCCATTATTTAACAATAAGTACGCTTATGCGGTTTGAACAATCGTCCCCAAAATGTAAAAAGCATGCAGGGACATCGATAAGAGTTGGTAACTACTAACAGAAGAGATTTTATAATTGCTAAATCAAAGTAGCAATTTGGGATGATCTATAGGATTATGCAGATAGCTGCAGTATACACACTGACACAAAGCTCTTACACTGGCATTTGAAGGTGCTTGCAAGACATACTTAATGCAAATTTGTACAATATTCACAAGGTTTAGGAGTCATGAGTAAAAATATCAGCAGAGAAGAAGCTGCAAAAGATGACTTACCATTACCAGAAATAGCTTTGTAATTTTACTAACTGTTCAGATGAATTTACTGTGTTTTCTGCATTCATTCTTTAAACGATGTATACCTTCCAATTAACGCAGTGTTGGGTGGCATTGCCAATAAATATGATGATGCTGAAGCCTGCATAATTTGTCAATGTGTTCTGAAAGCTGCTCTCAGTAGCAGTAACCAAAATGTCTGCAATCATTTACAGAACATACAGGAGGTTGTGTCAAATTTCTTTTGTAGATCAGAACATTTTTGTAAATTCATGGCTCATCTATCCTCATTGGAGTTGCAGCTAATTGTTCCATATAATGGCAGGAATCCTGTATTCTTAATTTTCAACTGTACCCCCATCACTATCCAACCCAAATAGCCATCTTTTATATATAGAGTCATAGAATCCCTACACCATAGAAAGAGGCCATTCAGCCCATCGAGCCTGCACCAACAACAATCCCATACAGGCTCTGTGCCCTTAACTTTACATATTTACCCCACTAAACCCTCTGACACTAAGGGACAATTTAGCATGTCCACCTAACCCACACATCTTTGGACTATGGGAGGAAACTGGAACACCCGAAGGAAACCCACGCAGAGAATATACAAACTCCACTGTTTGGCAGTCACCCAAGGCTGGAATTGAACCTGGGTCCTTGGCACTGTGAGGCAGCAGTGCTAACCACTATGCCACTGTGCTGCCCTTCAATGCTGTTGCCTTTCTGTACACCTTGGAATTGTCTAAGTTTTTCATTTTTTAAAAGAACATAAGAACATAAGAAATAGGAGCAGGAGTAGGCCATTTAGCCCTTCGAGCCTGCCCCGCCATTCAATAAGATCATGGCTGATCTGTCGTGGCTCAGTTCCACATTCCCGCCCTCTCCCCATAACCCTTAATCCCCTCTCTCATCAAAAACCCATCAACCCGCGTCTTAAAAGTATTTAGAGAGGCAGCCTCCACCACTTCAACGGGCAGAGAATTCCAGAGATTCACCACCCTTTGAGTGAAGAAGTTCCTCCTCAACTCCGTTCTAAACCGCCCTCCCTTTATCTTGAGGCTATGCCCCCTAGTCCTACTATCCTTTCTGAGCGGGAAGAGTCTCTCCACCTCTATCCTATCCATCCCATTCATCATCTTATACGTCTCAATGAGATCTCCCCTCATTCTTCTAAACTCTAACGAGTACAATCCTAATCTATTCAGCCTCTCCTCATAGCTCAACCCCCTCAACTCCAGCATCAACCTAGTAAACCTCCTCTGCACTCCCTCCAAGGCCAAAATATCCTTGCGTAAGTACGGCACCCAAAACTGCACACAGTACTCCAGCTGCGGCCTCACCAATGCCCTATACAGCTGCAGCAAGACCTCCCTACTTTTATATTCAATCCCCCTCGCTATGAAGGCCAGCATCCCATTCGCCTTCCTGACCACCTGCTGCACCTGCAAGCTGGGTTTTTGCGACTCATGCACAAGGACCCCGCGGTCCCTCTGCACCGTCGCCTGCTGCAGTTTTTCTCCACGTAAGTAATAATCCTTCCTACCATTATTCCTACCAAAGTGGACAACCTCACACTTGCCAACATTAAATTCCATTTGCCATTTCCTGGCCCATTCGCCCAGCCGATCTAGATCCTTCTGCAGACTCTCCACACCCTCCGCACAATTTGCCTTTCCACCAATTTTGGTGTCATCAGCAAATTTCGACACCCTACACTCGGTTCCCTCCTCCAGATCATCTATATAAATGGTAAATAGCTGAGGCCCCAGCACCGACCCCTGGGGCACTCCACTAGTCACCATCCGCCAATCCGAATAGCACCCATTGACCCCCACTCTCTGCCTCCTATTTGACAACCAGTCCTCTATCCACGCTAAAAACCGTGTTAACTGTGACATTCATGTACATATTATAGACACACGTACATTTTAAGCTCTGGTTCAGATCTCACATGTGTTTGCTGAAGCCTCTCAATATGTTTCAAACCCTCTTGCCACCACTGAAAAAAGCTTTGACTTCTTAGTGAATCTGTATAGGAATTGCTGAGTGAAGTTGGTGACAATGCTGTTAAACCAATGCTTACATAACAGGAAGATTTTCAGGTTCTGAACTGTGTATCTGCATTTTGACTCCAAGGAGAGTGGGAAGAGGGAACCCATCCAGTAAAGGGCCTTAAACTTCTTGTCGGCCGATTTGCAATTTTTTTTTATAAGCACAGGACTGGTGCAGGACCTCAACCATGACATGGGGAGGAGATGTGGACACACTGAGGATGGAGTCACTACAGCGGGACAGCAGCAAAAGGCACAATTGAAGAGGCAAGTCTCAGAGACGGCCCTCATTCACAATGCAATCAGATGTACAGCGTGAGGAGAATTACATGTAATATCTTCATCCTTGATCAAGGCACTTTGCATGGTTGGTCTGGGGGACATGTTCACTAAGGGGTTTGGGAAGATTCTCCATTCCAATTGAAATGAAGGGAGAACATAACAGGAAGTGGGACTAAACTGTTCTAAGATTGGTTTGATTAGTGACATGGCACAGCATTTACAGGGACAGAGGCAGATCGCTGGACAACAGGAACAGAGGGGTGAGGAATGAGTACCTGGACAGTAACAAATCTGTGACCCTAAGCAGAAGGATTTCAACTAGCTGGATGTGTAGGAACATCAATGACACAGAAGATGCACCTTGTTGCAGATTGTTGTAAACTTGTGTGCCCTTGCTGAGGGTCATCTGAAAGCCACAGGAACTGTTTCTCTGGCCATCCTGTGGCTCCAGAAGTTACAGTAAGTGGCCTTGCACTTCTTTCCAAATAGCACTGTCTAAGGAATGGCAGTCTTGCAGGCAAAGTACACCATTGCATCCCAAAGGTGATCAAGGCCTTATTGCAGAGGTTAGGGAGTTGCAGCACTGAAGCTCCAAGGGCAGTGGCAATGGTCTCCTTCACTCGGTTCCCTCAGGTGGAGGGGGTCACCGATTGCACAAAGGGAGCCACCAAGGCACCAACTGAACAGCCTGGGAAATTCCTCAGCACACAGGGATTCACTCCCTAAATCTTCAGCTGACAGTTTATGCAAACGTGTGCACTTTATCCTGTACGTTGCCATGGCACCCTCATCTTCCAGCAATTGCACGTGAGCAGTTCTCCATGAAGATAGCAGAAGTCCACTGATAGCAGAAGAAGCTTATCCTGTGAGCTGCACAGAGATGAAGAGACAGTTCAAACAATGGCACCCGAGCACAAGGGTCATTACTGAACAAACCAGCGTGAGAATGAGTTTATGCTGGCTTGACAGGTCGGATAGCACCATCCAGTACATTCTCTCAAGGAACTTGCACATTGCCATCGTCTGCTGTGCTCTCCATAACATGGCCCTCCAAAGAGAACTGGACCTTGCAGATAGAGAAGCAGTGCCACGTTCACCTTGTCAGAGGAGGAGAAAAAGAGGAGAAAGAGGAGGAAGAGGAGAAAAAATGAGGAGGAGGAGGAGGCTGAACGGGGGTGGGGGTCACAGGAAGAGTGTCCATCTTTTGCAGTGATGTCATCTCGTTAGGCTCAGGAGGCAGAGCCCTCATCAGGAAGACAGTGACACTGGGACTGTTCTGATCTACCTGATAAGTACTCAGTTTGCAGGACATGTAGAAAGGAGATTCTCCTTTATCTGAGTAAAAGTCAGCAACCTTACAATGGCACAAGCACTGCAAGAATCTAGAGTCTCCATCTGACAGGATCTTCCTCAATGCATGACTTGGCTATTCTAGCCCTTATTCTCCTGCTTTTTGCCTAAATAAAATGGAAATATAAAGTTTACGTTTGTGCAGCAACATACCCAGGCCTTTTTTACATCATGTACACCAGAGACACCCAAATGACCCACAGTGACATCAGTGGTGACCTCCCCTCATGCCCACTCCTATGACTTGCTCCCCCTGTGGCTGAGAATAAGGTGGGGGCAACTGCTTGCTAGTGCCAGTCTGGGCCTAAGATTCCCCTGGTGGTCAGCTCCATTGTCAAGGTGCCAGGGCACCACCAAAAGCTGCTGCACCATAAGCATCTCTGCACCCTCTGTCTAGGGATGAAACTCTACAGATTCTCCATATATTGATGAGCCATGGAGATGGATGACGGTGGTGGAGATCCATGGTATGGATATGGCCTGTATTTCTGTCCCTTCCTTAGCCCTTCATGGCACCTTGATCATGAGAGGAAAGCACCCACTGAGGTGCAGTTGGCATCCAGTCTATGCTTACTTGAGCAACTGTCTGGCCACCATTCAAACTGTGACGTGTCAGTGCACTGTCCCTGCAATCAGTCTGAGTGATGCTACACAAGATTCACCAGGAGATTAGCTATTCTCCCAATGGAGGAGCTCAGGTGCACAAAATACTGAGACGTTGTGGAGAACATGAGTTGACTGGACTCCTTTAGGCTCTGCCCATGACTCAGCAGTATCTCAGAGTGAGGATGTGCGGACACAAACTTCACCCTGGTTCTTCAGTTTGCACCATCTGATTTTTGACTCTCTGGGCTCTGCAGCTGTGCCCTGACAAACAGGGCTACACCTGTTCTCCAGTCTCGGAGGGGGCCTGGCCTCTCTTATCTCCTTCTGCTCTCGATTGCCTTGCACCTGACTCAGTGCTACTGTTTCTAACACCACGTGAGGATCCACCAAGGTGTGAGTAGCTGCACGGGTGGAGCATGTGTAAGAGCTATGTGCTAGTGTGTCTCACCTTCAAACTGCTACATAACAACTTGGTTGTGAGCCACCTCCTGCCCCACAGCCGCTTGTCCTGTGGGAGACATTAGGGAAGATGGTGCTGGTGAATCAGCACAATCAACAGATGTTTCTGCTGCTTAAAATAATGAGATGGCAGTTTCTACATTGACAGCTGGTTGGACGGGAAGAATTGCCATACATCCCCTGACCATGGAGAAGTTGAGTTATCTTCACGGTGTCAATGTTGGATCTCATTTCTCCATCTCCAACATCCCAGTGACTTAGCATCCAATCAGTTCAAGTGTCAGCTTCTCAAAATGGATCATGCTCAAACACGCCCTCCTGCTCTAGTTGGAGGGTGTTGTTTACAGTTCAGGAGAAATCTTTGTGGTTATACATGGGTTAAGTATAACCCACGTATAATCAGTAAGAGTATCACGGGTTATGGGGAATAAGGTGGGAAAGTGAAGTTGAGGAAGAATCAAGTCCTCATGAATGGCAAAGCAGATTCAATGGGCCAAATGGTCTACTTCTTGTCCTCTGTCTTACGGCCTTAGAACTACAAATATACAGTAAAGGATACAACCTTGTTGCCAACGCCATGCTTGCTGGTACACACAGCTCTAAGACTCAACTGATCATGTGCTCTCTTACAATACTGTATGGGCAATACTGTACTCAGTTCCACATTAATCTTATATGTGCCAGACTCTAATACTATAGCTCTTCCTAGCATTGTCTTCCCATTTGGCCTTGAAGAAAAAGAGAGATGCTGTTAGAACAACCTCTGTCTCCCTCACCATTTGAGGTTGGCGTCCATGAAACAAGTCTGCCCCCTTTACCATGTCCCACTTTCCAAAAGTGCTCGGATTATGAACTGTGTTTACACATGACTAACGCAAAGAGTGGAAGTTCTCTTGAATTCAATGATTTTAAATTGATTGCATTCTGTGGAGACATCAGCAGCGAACCTTCTGGCTGACAGAAGCTGATTAATAGATCTCTTCACTATTCTGTACATGTACAGCCTCCAGAAGTTGTTGCTAGTTTTAGAGGCAAAGATTATTCACAAGTACAAACTCAGTGATAAATGTAGGGAGCGCCATCAGAGGGTGCTGATTTTACTGAAGTGCCAAGCAAAAACATTCCAAAACAATCACTAAACTCCCAGGCAGCAACCGTGAGATTTGAACCCATGCTCACTGCCTTGGTTGGACATTGCTCCACCTTTTTACCACCAAAGCTTTTCACCTACAAGCATTTCTGGAACATATACTTAAGACTTAGTAACGCAGGTGGTTTAGCGCAAGATAAATCTACCCAGAGAGATGCAGAATGCTGAAAGATCCAGTGGTCAAATGGATAGAGCATGTGCAAAATGGTCAATGGCGCCCATGGTCCCAAAGGCAATGGTTCAAATCTTTGCTAGTAGCAAATATGTTTTGTACTTTGTGGATAGTCAGAAGCCTTTTTCCAGGGTGGATGAGTCAATTGCTCAGGGGCATACGTTTAAGGCGTGAGGAGCAAGATTTAAAGGAGATGTACAAGGCAAGTTTTTTACACACAGGGTGGTGGGGTGCCTGGAACTTGCTGCTGGGGGAGTAGAGAAAGCAGATATGATAAATTGATAAATAGGATGGGAATACAGGGGCATGGTCCCCAGAAGGGTAGGAGTTTTAGGTCACACGGGGAGCATGGTCAGTGCAGGCTTGGAGGGCCAAAGGGCCGGTTCCTGTGTTGTAATTTTCGTTGTTCTTTTTTCTACACTTTGGGCATCACTGAGCCAAAAGCAGGAAATCTATACCAACATCTTCAATGTAGAAAAACATTTTCACACATCAAAGAGATGTAAATCAGACAAAGTTGTATGCTGAGGCAAAGGGGAGAAACGGGAATGGTTGTAGGGATGAAAAGCTATCGAGATAGGAAGGGCAAAGGTATAAAGGGCTTTAAGCACAAGGAGACAAACTTTAAATTTGAGCTGTTGGGAGACTAATCACCTGGTTCAGCAAGGTCATGGATGCTGCATTTGTGGGACTTAGCACAAGAAAATTCATGAGAATAAGGTAGGAAATTGGAGGCTGGCCAGGAGAAAGTTAGAACAGTAGCGTCTAGAGGTGATAAAAAAATTGGATGAGGGTATTGATACCAGATGGTCTGAGGCAGATATAGTGTTGTTGTGAGTTGAGGCGTGGTAAGTGTAACATTTTAGAGAAGGAAGTGGACAGTCTTTGTGATAGAGACGATATGGCATTAGCAGCTCTTCTTTTGCCAATCATAAACCTACACAATGTTCAATATTAGACTGTCATGCACATGTAGACTTTTCTATTGAACCTCATAGGAAACATCATCACAAAGATATTATATGGAAATGTGACTCGAAAACTTTGAGAAATATTAGTTTTAAACTTGTATGATGATTAACTTCTGTTATATTCGTAATGCAGATCTTTAAAACACAATATTGCTTCTGTTGGCTCTTCAGAAGGAATTTAAACACATTTGACAAAATAAGATGTGTGTATACTAACTTGTACAAAACTATTTACTAATAGTCTTAAAATGGAACGTGTCAGCAGAAAAGTAATAACTTTCCCAAATCATTGAGTGTAGAATGTTGAGTGTTAATTCTATAATGTTATTCTGAAGCAATGAATTTTGGTGATGGACTACTTATTGACAAACTGATTGTATCTGTCCTGAGGAACAATCCAGACAGTGGACTTTACCTGGATTGTTAAGAAGATAATTGATCAAGGACAGGAAGTGTTTTTTTTCAGCAGTTACCTTTTATCACAGGAACTGATGACTTTTTCATGCACCTAGTGCACAGTTTTGTTTTCTTCATTCAAGGCTGGTGTTATCAAGCTGTACATCAACCATTGCTTACAAAACCACATTAAAACACATTATAATACTGAAGCAATTTATCATATGACTGATTCATAGAGAAGTATTACATACTGATACTGAAAGCTACAATCCTTAGAGATTTTCTCACCACATTTTATACTCTCGATATTATTCTTACGTTCTTTATCTCAGATCAATAATTAAACAGTCTTCAGCTCCCACTGACCCAGGGACTGATCAGCATTTAGGCTATTTGTAGCAGACCCATGGATCAAACAGAAATGTCATATGCCATTCCGATGTTCTTAATTTCAGGAGACCATGAAATAAACTGTGTCACTAGACTATGGTTTAAGCTGTTAACTGCAGCTTTATTAGCCAGTAAATGGTTACCCGATGGGATAATTTTAACCCCCCAGTGTAGCTGGGTTTGGATCAGGTGAGATGCTAAAATATAAAACAAAACTCAAACTTGAAACCCAAGCTGCTTTCAGTCTTAAAGGGAATGGGTCGGGGAGCATGCAACACATCCACTCGGAGAAGGCGACTCATAGCACGGAAAGAGGCATTCAGCCCATAGTGTCTGTGCCAGCTTTCTGTAAGATCAAGTCAACTTGTCCCACTCTCTTGCCTTTTCCCCTTATTTTTGCAAATTATCTTTTCAGATAATCATCCAATTCTACTTTGAAAGCCACGAATGAATCTGCCTCCACCACCCTCTCAGGAAGTCCATTCCAGATATCCTAATCACTAGCTGAATAAAAATCATTTTTCCACATAGTTCTTTTGCCATTCACTTTACATTGGTCTCCTTGGATTTTCTACCCCTCTGACAGTGGGAACCATTCCTCCTGATCTGTGTTGTCCAGGTCCCTCATGATTTTGAATGCCCTCATCAACTCTCATCTCAAGCTTCTCTTCTCCAAAATGGCAGTCCCAGCTTCCCCAATCTATCCGCAAAACTAAAGCGTCTCATTCCTGGAACTGTTCTCCAAAAACCCTCTCTAATGTCTCCACATCATTTTGACAGTGTGGTGCCCAGAATTGGACACAACACTAATGTTTTATAAAAGTTCACCAGTATTTTCTGGCTTTCAGTGCTCGATGAGCAGGATTTTACAACCTCGCTTGAGCGAGATTGGAAATTCCTGCCCAAGGTTAACAGACATTTCCGTTGTCCACCCTTTGCCCACTCCGATTTCGTGATGGGCGGGGTGGTAGAATTCCAGTGAATGTCTTCATTCACCTTCAATGATTTGTGAAAATATGCCCCTCAGTCTTCTGCTCCTGAATTGTGTCCTTTATTTTATATTACCTCTGCAATTCTTTCTAAATATATCATTTCATACCTTTCCTGCATTAAGCTTCATCTGTCACAGGTCCACACATTCCAGCAACCTTTCTATGTCCTCCAGAAGTCTATCACTCTCCTTCTTACAGTTCACAATACTTTCAAGCATTGTTTCATGCTTAAACTCAAGGTTAGGTCATTAATATTGATAATAAAAGGAGTGTTCGGTTACTGACCCTGGGGAAATGTTCATCACTTAGTACTGTATCCTATCACCCAGTCACCTTCATATCCTTGCTGGCACTGTCACCTTTATCCCCTGGCTTTTAACTTTGTTGCTGTGGAGATGCTGGCGTTGGACTGGGGAAAACACAGTAAGAAGTCTCACAACACCAGGTTAGAGTCCAACAGGTTTATCTGGTAGCAAACGCCACTAGCTTTCAGGGCTTTGCCCCTTTGTCACCTGGACTGGGATTGGCGCAGTAAGAAGTCTCACAACAGCAGGTTAAAATCCAACAGATTTAATTGATAGCCTGAGTTTTTGGAGCACTGCTTCTTCATCAGGTTAGTCTTACCTGCTGAAGGGGCAGCACTCTGAAAGCTCGTGTTACCAAATAAACCTGTTAGACTTTAATCTGGTGTGAGACTTCTTACTGTGCCTCTTGGAAATCCATGTACCTCACCACATCAATAGCATTACCCTCATCAACTCTCCCTGTTACTGCTACAACCAACCTAATTAAGCACAATTTGCCACTAATATTTACATCTTTTAAGGAGGTGTTGTGCGGCAGATTTGATCACTCCTCCAGCTGGAGTGTGGGCCTGCAGGAATTTAAGGGCCTAAAGTCAGAACAGGAATGCTTTCCCTAGGTCTACCGAACAAATCTCTTTCCATTCCATTGAATCAGACACAGACCTCTCCCTTATTGATCTTTCTCCTATGATTGCTGCACCAACAGTGAGACCCTCATTGGGTAAACAGATATCCATGTCCCCCACCCACTCCCACCACAAACTCTCACCATCCCAACATGAACCGTCAGGAAAAAGCTACAAAAGTCTGAGGTCGCGTACTAACTGACTCAAGAACAGTTTCTTCCCTGCTGCTGTCAGACTTTTGAATAGACCTAACTTGCACTAAGTTGACCTTTCTCTACACCCTAGCTATGACTGTAACATTACATTCTGCATTCGCTCCTTTCCTTCTCTATGAATGCTTTGTGTGTATTGTGCGCAAGAAACAATGCTTTTCACTGTGTACCAATATGTGACAATAATAAATCAAATCAAAATGACCTTTTCTCCCAATCCCTTCCTGACCGCCTGCACAACTGTCTAAACCATACCATATCCACCACTCCACACCCACTTACTGCACCGTTCCCTCCTATATCGTACCCCCCACCGACTCCAACTGCTATCCCTTTCCTTGGTGGCAGGAACCTAGCTACTTCTGGGATTATGGCCAGTTATGTAGCTTTCCCTGTCTGGAACTCCCATGCCAGTGAATACTGGGGACAAGAAAACTAAAAGAAAAGCAAAATGCTGCAGGTGCTGGAAATCAGAAATGAAAACAGAAAACATTGGGAATGCTGAACAGGTCAAGCATCATAGTCCCAGACTTCGAGTCAGAAAAGCAAGAGTCAGATCTTTGGCAGCAAACTTCAATACACACAAAACTACACAAAAGTATTTAAGTATTAGCTACCGCATGACAGCTTGTTGATGCTTCCTCAGGGAGTATTTCTGACTGATTGGTCACTGATGGCTACAATTTAAACAAGACAGTCAGGAATACTTTTCAAAACTGACAGGGACAAATTAAATCGAAATACACAAATCTTAAATTCAAAAGTAGTTTTGGTTTGACACCCATCCGTGACAGCTGTTACAGCTTTCTGCCTGGGTTGTCACAATGCACAGGAATGGATGAAAACTTATTTGATGCATCTAACTCAAAAACTAAAGTTCTGGAGGAACGATCTGTTTTTTTCTGTCTGCTTTTTGTTTTTAACCTGCTTGTTGTGGTGTACTCTGGTTTTGTTATTCACCAGAATGAGAAAAGTGTAAAACTACATTTCCCTCCTCCTATTTGCGTGGCAGTGTTGTGAGCAGCGAAGGTGTGTCAGATGTTTTGCAGTATGTAAGATGCTGCTGATGGTTTCCTGCTTGGTCTAACACAACTGCAGTGGAGTGTTGGAGCTGTGTCCTCCATGCGTGCCTAGAGATGCTGAAAGTGCATGATCATAACATCAATGGGGTGATGCGCATTGGTCAATGACGGTGCAAGCAGTGTCTTCCTCACTCATTCCTGAGGGTGACACAGTGGTTAGCACTGCTTCCTCACTGTGCCAGGGACCCAGGTTCAACTCCAGCCCCTCTATGTGGAGTTTGCACATTTTCTCCATGTCTGTGTGGGTTTCCTCTGGGTGCCCCAGTTTTCTCCCACACTCCAAAGATGTGCTAGTTTGGTGGATTGGCCATGGTAAATTTGTGTGTGATTATGGGGATGGGGCAGGTGAGAGGGCCTGGGTAAGATACCCTGTCAGAGAGTTGGTGCAAACTTGATGGGCCAAATGGCCTCCTTCTGCACTGTAGAGATTCTGTGATTCAATGAACTGAAACAGCAAGTATTATGGCAGGAGATGGACTCTGTTCTGGGGCAATTTAAAAGGTGACTAAACAATTTGCAATTTGAGGCACTTTTTGATTTATTTACACTCAAACTGTGGTGACGCTGTAGTGTGTTGCTGCAGAAACGCTGAGGTTGTTGCTGCTACAGGAAAGCCATGCATAGGTATGGAAGCAGTAATCACTGTGTCATGTTCTCTGCAACATGTGCAGGACATGTACAGGAGGAGCAAAGAAGGGAATCTCTGCAAGCAGGGAGAAGAAGGGAAGCTCTCCCATAAGGATTTTGAATAAAAACATTATTCTGGAAGCACCATCCCATTTTGCAACAGGACAGAAGCATTGCTTCAGGGTTAGTGCTGACGGGATAGTGAGGGAATTATACCACCTCCTATGTGCTGACATGGAGCCTCAGTCCAGGGCCAGGAAAGCCCTCCCAGTGATTGAGATGATCAAGATCATCCGAAAGCTCTGCACATTGGGATCCGTCCAGGCGAGAGCAGAGGACATCAGTCATGTGTCATAGTTCACAGGAATATTCAGAAGGTGATCGAGGGTCTCCAGAAGAGGAGGGGACTTCACTGCTCCTCCCTTTAGAGGGAACAGCAGGATGAAAGGTACTTGGGTTGTCCCCGGACTACAGGTTTCTCAGCTGTGTTGGGTGCCATTGATGGATTACATGTGGCTCTGCAGACATTCCACATCAAAGAGCAGCAGCAGCACAACTGCAAGAATGAGCAGTCTTTTAATATGCAGTCAGTGTCTGATCTCAGTGAATGCTTTCATTCTGTCAGTACACCTGATGCATTTACCCTTCTATAGTTTATAATCCCCACCATCTTTGGGCCCCTAAGACAGAATATAGGATGGCCACTCAGTGACCAGGGCTACCCCTTCTGCTATCCCAACACATGAGGTCAGAGAGCCTGCAATGAAAGTCAAGGAACCACCATAGAGCAAGCCAGTGGTCTACTAAAGCAAAATTTCCATTCTTCAGGTAGTTCAGGGGCTCACATAGTCTCCCTGTCTGTGGTGGTGTAGGGATCCTCCCCTAGCTTGAATTGATGAGTTTCCGACTATTGTATCTTGGCTTCTAGGGGCCATCTTAAGAAGAGGAGGAACAGAGGTGAGGCCATTTCCACCACGTGTAATGGACCAGGACAGAGTAATCTTCCTCAGCAATAATACAGACCCAACATTCCCCAACTGTACATCTAGATCAGATTCTTCATCGCCAAATCCCCTTGGCCAACACCAGTCAATAAAAGACACAAGTGAATACCTTCACTCAACAACCTTATCTAGCAGTACATTAATAATACAAGTGAAGAGGGCACTCAGTAGAGTGCATACCTCTGACACACTGTGTTAACTCAACATTATTATAATTATGCAACAATTATACAAGAAATCTTGTTATTAAGGGCTTCCATTTCATTGAGGAGTCTCAGGAAATTCCACATCCAACAACCTCCTCTGAAAACTCTACTCACATTTTGCTATCTGTGACAACTTCTACCCCAGCAATTCAGACAATCCACAACATTTTAAAGAAAATAATTCACAGCATTCTAAAATGGCCAATTTGCCCTAACTCCCAATGTTAACAGTTCCTTTAAAATATTCCAGTTTCTAGATCTCCATCTTTGGCAAAAATTAATCAGTTCTTTCTCTTGAACCACATTCTATCCATGTGCCAGATTTCAATCCATCCATTCATTTTTTTTAGATATATGCTGGAATTTTAGTGCCCTGCCCACCATGGGAATCGGAGTTGGTGAGGGGCAGACAATGGAAAGGTCTGTTGACCTTGGGCAGGATTTTATGGTTTCGGGAGGAGCAAAGCTGTAAAATCCTGCCCATATTGTTTACAAACATACAGGATGAAAACCTGACCTTTTACCTGCAGTAGCAGAACTAGCACTATAACTCAGAATGAATCACCCTGGCACTTTCCCTTAAGTTGTCTGGCTTGCCTTTGCCTTTGCCTGGTGTTCATATGCAACCCTGCCCTAATGGCAGCAACACGGCTGGCGGAGGGAAGACTGTTGATTTCACCAGAAAGACTGCAGATGATCTTACAGGATATCCTTGAGGGCAATAAAAGCTTGGCTTTGGACTGCAATACTTTGGGATTGGTGGTAGCAGTCTGTGCAAGTTGGCTGACTGACAGCTACAAGAGAGTTGGCTGGGTGTCACTGATGGAGATTTAAAGCTCTCATCCTAAGAGATGACAGCAGGTTTGTCCTTTCCACATTACCATTCCACAGGGCAGAACCTCAGCAACTCTCATAATCTTCCGGAGCACAGATTGCTGAACTGCTCTGAGGGCCTGAATGTCCATGGAGAACAGAGCACATTGCCTCTCACAGTGGCATCTACCTGCGCCTGGATGCCAGCAGCCAAAGATTTGTAATCTCTGCCTGAGCTTCCACTGCAGTACTGAAGCATCAGGATAGATCTGCCTATTAGCCCTGGTAGCGCCCATCCCTTCCATTATAGAAAGGATGGATTCCAAGCTCTGCAAGATGCCCTGTGCCAAGGTGGAGCCAGATGTGTCCATAATCCCAGCCAGTTACAGGAAGCTCTCCAGCAGGCCACCTAATGCATCATGCATTTTACTGTGCATCAGACAACATCAGCATTTGCCTGTAGTGCGCCCAAAGTGGTCCTTATCTGGGTCCCTGCAGCAGAATTCATCTTTGACCTTATCCTCTAAGCTTAGTTTGCACACGAGCTGTCCTATGCCACTATCCTCGCACCGTGTGACCCACTATGTTCTGACCCCACACTCTAAAGTAAAGTTTATTTATTAGTCACAAGTAAGACAATCAGAGACAGTGACTCAAGCCAGGAATCAAGCCCAGGTCAATGCCACTGTGAAGCAGCAGTGCTAACCACTGTGCTACCGTGCCGCCCATCAAACAGGGCCCATTTCAGAGCTGGTGGTTGGGTGTGTAAGATCAAATGATGGTGCTTCCTGGTTAGAGACCTTCTCTTCCTCACCCTTCCACCTGAAGCTGGTGTGGCCGAGCAGCCAGCAGCTCTGACCTATCTGTGAGCATAAAGTGAGAGTCGGGATGTGGGAAATGGGTTGGGGAGCTGCTATAATCACATCACAGAGAAATGAAGTGGGGAATTTTGTGTGCAGCCACCTCTTTTCCATTTCATGGCATCTTTCAGGACAGTGTGAGATGGAAGTGATGAAGATGCAAAAGGCAGGAACTGACCTCCATCCTCAGTGGGCTGGCAATGTTGGGTGCCAGCGTTACACGGCATTGTTACCAATAGCTCACAAACCACTGTCCCCAAAATCAAGACAAACAAATTTCTAGCCCACAGTTTTTGTCAATGTCACTTGGAAATTTCCTGCACCTAACGCAGATTAAATTTTCAGGCTCCAGATCGAAATGTAAGTCTGTGCGGGGAGAGCTCCAAGTTAATGATTTCTCTTCCAGAATCTGGCACACTTTTAATGCGTGGACAGCAGCATCCTAAATGGAAAAGAGGAATTACATCAACAGTTAGTCGTTATTATTGGACTTGGGAGGACTATGTGGGAATAACCTTGACTGAGAACTGCCATCACCGAAGGCCATCTGCTACTCATGCAAATTCATGAGAACATGTATTGCTGTAATAGTGAACAAATATATGTAATATTATAAATATTGTATCAAACCCATTCCCAACCTAATACTATCCCCAGCTCATTACATTGTCTGAATGATCATGGTGGACTGACCAAGTGAGATGAAGTTTTAGTCTTGCATAGTTTTGCCTTGGTGAAGTGCTGAAGTTTTACGCATCCTGGATTATGTCTCTACTGGGAAACACGTCCGAAAGCAATTCTAATTTGAAAGTGTTTCACCTTCTCCTCCTCTATAGGTGATGCTGAGCTACAGTGCTATGGAAACAATCCTATAAGAGACTGGAAATTGAGTTTTGGAAGGTTATTTCATCTTTTGGGTAGTCACAACAACACTTTGCCCTCTCAGGAAGCTTTGAACCCACTCACATTTGAAGAAACTGAAAGGTGTTAATTTGAGGACCCTGTTCTGTTGTTACTCTGACAGCAAGTGGCATTTTCAATCCATCTAACCGACCCACCTTGAGACACTAAGGGGCAATTTTGCATGGCCAATCCACCTAACCTGCACATCTTTGGATTGTGGGAGGAAACCGGAGCACCCAGAGGAAACCCATGCAGACACATGGAAAACATGCAAACTCCGCACTGACAGTGGCCCAAGGCTGAAATTGAACCTGAGTCGCTGGCATTGAGGCAGCAGTGTGAACCACTGTGTCATGGTACCGCCCATGCAGTTTCATCTGGTGGAGGTTTTTTTTTCTCCCTCCAATTTCCCCAGTAAATGTGTTTGTACTGGAGATTGGGATTGGCGAGTGGCTGCTTCCCTGCGGTTTGATGTGCTAGCAGCAACGGATTTGGAATTGCCTTCTTCATCTGGCATAAATAGAGGGAGTAAGGAGCGAGGGATGATAAAATGGATTGCTAAGGAGAAATATTTGCATGTCACTTTCAGAAGACAGTGGGACATGAGAGGTTCATGACCTTATTTGCTGTGGGTAAAGTGCATTCAATTTGGATGAGAAAAGAATAATAGTCATTTTGTACAAACCCTATTTCAAAATGACTGTAATCCATAGTGAGAGCTTGAGGTAGAGAAATAGTTCAAACCCTATTTCTCTACCTCAAGTTCTCACTATGGCTTACGCAGAAACGTTTATAGTCGCTCCTCAGAGCAAGTAAGAAAGCAAAAGTCTCTCTTCCAGAATTTTGAACTATTTTGTGCTTAAAAGAAATCTAAAAGTGATAATTATCTTTGGCTGCCGTGAGATGCAGTAAACCTCAGTTGTCTCCATGAAGACCACAATGAGTATGATAGGTGTACTTAATTCCACAGGATGTTTTCAATGGGGTGATGACACCCAAAGCTGAGTGAGCAAGCACTTCCAAGTTGAACGCTGGGATGTTAAAGGCAGCATGCTATCCCCTGGCGATTAATGGTATGGGATAACAGTACTTTAAAACTGTGTGGGGGAAGATTGTTAAAAGCAATAAACCAGCTTAGTTTTTATTTATTCTTTCATGGAATATGGCCTTGATAAGCCACTGTAGTCAGTGTGCTGCAGGTACACCCACAGTGCTGTCAGAAAGGGGATTCCAGGATTTTGACCCAGTGTGACAGTGAAGGAACAGTGATTATAGTTTCAACTCAGGATGATGTGTGTAAAATGTATTCCAAGAAGATTCAGCTGCTTCCCTTTCTTTTGCCTGAGGAACGGAGTTATTAAACTTTCCCAGCACCGAGCCGCCATATATATTTTTGAATTTACACTGGCTGCCCCTGCCACCACTCCACTCCTTGTTTGCTGATGACACAAAATTTGGTGGGAGTATAAACGTGAGGAGGACACAGAGAGGTGACAATACGGATAGGGACAGGTTAAATGAGTGGGCAGCAAGGTGGAAACTGGACGATAAAGAGGGGAACGATGAGGTTATTCACTTTGGAGATAAGAACACCAAGCAGAAGATTTTTTAAAAGGCATGAAACTTTGAAATGGTGATGTCTGGAGAGACTGGGTGTCCATGTACAGAAAAGATGATCGCTGGAATCTTACTGCCACACCCACCCCGGCATCAGGATGGGCACCACTCGGAAAACAAAATTCTCCATTGGCCTCGGGAGGGATTTTACGAGCCTCGCCAGAGTGAGGACTGCCCAGGGCGGGGGGGGGGAGCTGCCTCCAGGTTAGGGGGGAGGGGCGGGGCAGGGTCCAACCCCAAAGTTGGGGGGGGGGTGGTGGCAGGAGGGGCTGCCTCTGGGGGGTGGTGTCTGAGCACGGGGGTGGGGGGAGTCAGTGAGGGAGGGGGATGTGTTGGGGAGAGAGGGGTGAGAGGATTGCCACTGCTGGGGGAGTGTGGTCTCAGGGGCATAGCCAGGTTCTAAAGTTAGGGGGAGCGAGCACATAAAAAAGGCACCACGACACGTACCAAATAATTTTAAACTCATTATACATTTTTATTTGTATTTAAAATCAAAACATAATAAAAACATGTGTGTTATTTAATTATTTTACATTTTAAAAGTAAAATGAAAACAAAACGTAGCAATATGAAAAGGGTATGAAGCAACTACAACAGCCTGTTTTGTGTAGGCTTCATTCTCGCAAAGTTATCTATTACTTTATTATAATCTACCTCCATAGCCAACGGTCTTTCAATGGAGACCAAAGCTAACCCCAACAATCTATCCTCACCCATTGTAGAACAAAGGTAGGACTTTATGTGTTTGACCTGGCTAAAGGATCGTTCCGCAACTGCGCTAATTATTGGTAAGGTCAGAAAAATGTGGCAAAATGTGGACAGGTTAGGATAAATGGACCACATGTCATTGGCAATCATGAATTTTAGTACATTGTTGATGGTCGCGATGGCTGCATATTTATGTTCTTTGCGGCCTCTGTAATCCTCATGATTGCATGCCCTCCCAGGAGATTGCATGCCCTCCTCGCTGCCTGAAGTCCCCGCATCCATATCGCATCCCTGCGATTGCAGTACACGGATTGAGGATTTCAGATCTCGGGAAGAGATCTGAGGGGCCCGTGAGGAACACCCCGTTGGAAAGGCACCACTTTTGAAGAATGTGCTCGGGGGAGCGGTCGCTCCCCCTACTCCCTCTCTAGCTATGCCTCTGGGTGGGCTGTGCATCGGGGAGCTCTGGGATGAGGGGTGGTCAGGGCTGCCCCAGGAACCGTGGAGGCTGTGATTGGGCAACGGTTGGGGGGGTAGGACTGTAAGGGTAGCACTGCAGGGGTCCCGGGCTGGCCAGTGATCTGGATGGCCAGCAAATGGGGTGTCTGACAGATCGGGGTCACTGCGCATACGCAGCATTCCGGGGCTGTCAGGGTCCAGAGCGAATAGGCCCCCCCCCCCCCCGGGATTTTAATGAGATTTATGATTAGGGCTTTTGCAGTGCACAGAGTGCAGAGTTTCAGGTGAGAAACTGAACTGAGAAAACAGTCAGGATTAGAACAGTTTTCCTGCCAATCTAGCACTTTTCGAAGAATCCCCCCCAATGTCTCACATGGCTGGGGAATCTGAAACATTGAGCTTACTGGCTCAGAATAAGGGGCCAATCATCCAAGAGAAATTTCTTGATTTAGAGGGTTCTGAATCTTTGAAATTGTCTCCCTTCAGAAGGTCGTGAACACTCCCTCATTGAGTATATTTAAGGCTGAAATAGATAGAACGTTGGAACTCAGGGGAAATGGGGAGCAGGCTTGAAAATGGAGTTGAAGCAGAAGAAGATTCATGGTCATATTGAGCTGTGGGATTGGTTCTTTTATTTATTCTCACTCCTATTACTTACATTATGTTTTAGTATCACTTCTCCCTCTCCTTGTATAATACATGGAGAAGGAATTCCATTACTTTTCATGGGTTGGCTGATGCAAGATGGAAGAAGGATTTTGGTGATCCTTACATCCTGTGACCATACTTCGACCCATCCACCAGTCATTGACTGAATAAAGTATCTCAGTCTCTGGTGGGCCAGCAGATTGTAAAATCCATTGACTACCAAACATTTAGAAAAGGACAGTTGATCTCTGTCCTGCCCTTAAAGACTGATTCTGGGAAATTAAACAGTCAGTGTTTCACACTGAAACACAACTAGTTTTCTTTTGGATAATTATCCCACCTCGCCCTGTGTTGCTTCTGTTTTTCTTGATACACTCCCTTGCCCCACCCATTGCTGCTTCTGCTTTTTCTTGCAAAATATCAGTGTGTTAAGTGCATTTTTATTTGAACCAACAAGGATTTCCCTCAGCCCAGACTCAGTGCTAGCATTGGATTCTGGAATCAAAAAGTTGTGGCTTTAAGCCCCACTTCAGAGACTTGGGGCAAACTTCTGAACTAAGCAGAACTATCATCCTTGTGGGCAGGTTTGCTAGTGTTGTTGGGAGAAGTTTAAACTAATTTGCCAAGGGAGAGGACTGTTAGTGGACACAACGTAATACAGTAAAATAATCAAGTCAGATGGAGTTCATCTGGGTTAGGTTTCAAAGGAGTAGGGCAAGGCTGGGTAACCTCTATTTTAATGCCAGGAGTATTACCGGTAAAATGAATGAGTTAAATGAGGATTGCAGTGAAAACAAAGAGAGAACTCAGCAGTAATTCAGGGGGTTGAAGTCATATCAGGGGAAACAGCCACCAAGTACTCAGTACTCACAACTGCTTTCTTATCTGATTATGGGAAAGGTTTATTCATTGTATGCGTGCTGAGAGATAGCTTCACACACTGTGAAAGTCTCATTCTCATTCTGAAGGTACCTTTAAGGGTTTGCTAATTTGATCTGCATTTTTGAGCTCAAATCTATCAACTTTGCCTGGGCAATAACTTGCTGCTCACAGCTATGTAGCATGCTGCAGCACCGCAGTTTCAATAGTCGCCATTTCTGAGGGCACACCATTCATTTCCAGGTGCACCCCTCCTGTTGGTCAGGCGGTGCCCATGAAGCCTTGGTCAGTGACTGTATGCCCAGACAACGCTGGGAGGGTGAGAACCCCTAAGCTGGCAGTTTGGCCTTCTCCTTCCTCCCCTTTGATGTGCTCCTCCAACTTTTTACTCCAGGGATTGGACATTTTCAGACATCAGACGGCTGGCCACGAACCTTTAGAAGAGTTTTCCTTTTTGCTTCCGCCTCCAGTCTGCTGCATACTTGTCCTCCTTGTCAGAAGACTGGGGGTTCCTGAAGTCTGGCTGCCTCTGACAAAGTCACAAGTTGTCTGAAGAACAGGCTGTTGCTAAGAGCTTAATGCTTCAGTTGGTTTCATAATAAAGGGTGTCAGTTCAGCCCAGTGCTCAAACCCACCCTTCATGCAACTGCTCATAGCAGGAACAGAGGCAGCATTTCCAGACACAGCGCAGTGGCCATTTTTCTCTCCTCCGTGCCTCTATACTGGCCCAATCTGGGATAGAACAATTTGGCCTTTGAACACAGCTAGACTAACATTTAAGTGCAGTATTGGAAGAGGTGTTGTTTTTTGATTAAAAGAAGTTAAACCAATGTTCCATTTGCCCTCACAGATGGATATGAAAGATTCCATTATATTATTCAAAGACCAAGGGTGAAGAGATGGCAGAAGGGTGGCACAGTGATTAGCTGCCTCACAGCGCCAGGGACCCAGGTTCAATTCTGGCTTGGGTGACTGTCTGGGTGGAGTTTGCACGTTCTCCCTGTGTCTACATGGGCTTCCTCTGGATGCTCTGGTTTCCTCCTACACTCCAAAGATGTGCAAGTTAGATGGGTTGGCCATGCTAAATAGCCCTTAGTGTTCAAAGATGTATAGTTTAGATGGGTTAGCTATGTTGAATGCACAGGGATGAGGTGGGCCTGGGTGTGTTGCTCTTTCAGAGAGTTAGTGTAGACTCGATGGACCAAATGGCCTCTTTGTGCACTGTAGGGATTCTATGGTTCTATGATTCTATGAGAAGGATGGCAGCAGGATTTGGTGGGAGAGAAATTAAGGATTTGGCAGCGTGAACTGGAAGTGGGGAGAAGAGAGTAAAAACGTGACGTGGTGAGAGTCCGGGGTAAACCTTCCAGTCCTGCCACTGGAGGAATCGTCGCGGGCGAAGGATGGAAAATTTGGTAGACCATTTAAAGATCCGTTGACTTTGGACGGGAATTTCCTGTCTTGGGGCAAGTGTGGCCAGAAAATTCTGCCCTAGGTAAGTTCTTGCTTGAAGTGGGAAATGGGGGGGCGGGGGGTGGTGGCAGTATGGCGATGGGAGAAGAAAACTTTTGATTTAAATTATAATTTATGACTGAAAGTTGGTTCCATGACAGCTATTGAAATAAGGTAGCAATTAGATTTAACAGGCAGTACTCATGCATAGGCACAGCGGCCCCCAACCTTTCTCCACAAGAAACTAAAGAAAACCACCCAAATGTCTCCACAGATCTCCACAAAGCAAGCCCTGTTAATTTACCAGGCTGGCACATAGGCTGGTATTAATGTGATTAGCCAGTGTCATCAGTGCCTGAGGAATGGAGTGCGATAACATCGGAATTCCTCCTTTATAGTCAGGCCAGTAAACGTTGCAGACTATTTGTCTTTTTAGAATGTTAATCGCACATTTTTAATGCCTGTGTTTAGATTTTGTGGGCTGCCATTTTATTAGGAATTATGGTTAAAATATACCATGGGCTGGATTTCTGCATGTGAGCATGGGACGAGTGACCAGTGGTTAGAACTGGTCAGTGCGATGCGGTAATATAAACAGGGCCTAGTTTTAAGGCTGATAAAATTGGAGAGAAGCCCAGATCGGGCCAGATTTTCCGTCACCACAAGTTCCTGCGTATGGCTTAATCTGATAACAGGTTACATGTAAGCAGCAGCATGGAGATGGACACCTGGGGGCGGACCCTGGTGTCCTGTCAGGCAGACATCAAGAAACCCACTGGCTATTGGAACCCCCTCCTGGGACCTCATTGGCCGGAAGCCAGAAAGTTTCTGGAAAGGTAAGCAGGTAGGGGATAAAGGGACACATTTTCAGACACCAGGAGTGAAGACTCGATGAAGGAGACAACCCTTGACCATTCAGGAGACTGACCAGAGAAGGAAGGAAGGAAGAAGCTGGCATCGAGACTCACCTTCGTGGTGACAGACCAGAGGGACTCAGAGAATCGAGCCTGTAGTTTTAACCAAACCATCTTTGCGGGTAGTATATTTGAATCTGGGGAATCCTCTTGTTTTATGTGGGTAATTTAAGGATTAGTAGTGTTATTGTTAATAAATTTGTGAAACTTTACACAACTTGCAAATAAGGGCACCGGGATAAAACATTGAAGTAAGCAAACTGGTTGAAAGATTTAAAATCACAACAATGCTGGCCAGGAAGCCAACTCCAACCAGCCAAATTCCACATTTCATTACAGCGTGTTAGTCTTGCTGGCGAACATCGGAGAATTTGCTCTTAAGGTAAGTTAATCATTCACATTAAAGGCATTTTGACATGGGATTTCTACTTTAATTTCGGGTCCACGTGTTTCCCTGATTTCCTAGATCTTACCAATAAAAGCAAAGAGGGAGCAAAGAGGGGTTGAAGCTTTCTCAGGGGAAAATGCCACTCAATACTCAGAACTCACAGCTGCTTTCTTGTCTGTTTCTGGGGAAGGGTTCGTTCACAGAATTTGTGCTGAGGGGTTGCTGCACACACTGGGAATGTGTCATCCACATTTTGAAAGTGCCTTCAATATTTTAGAGATCATATCTATACTTTTTATATCAAATCTATTACCTCAGCCTGGGCAATGTTTGTGCAACCTTAGATTGAACCTCAGATGAGGGTAACCAGCAAGAAATTGCTGCTCCCCCCTCTGCAGCTCCACCAAGATAGCGGAGCAGTTGAGAGGTGCAACTTGCACGAGATCATATTGGCATATAGAAGTACAGAAGAGTGACTGAGCTTCCTGAGCATAAAGGAGGCTCAGAGTGTTGCCCTGGGGGGGGTGGCAGGCATTTTCAAGTTACTGCCAAACTCAGGTCAAATGACACCGTGGACAAAGCTCTCAAATTATTGTACAACAAATCTCCTTTATTGTACTGTACCAATTTACCACAAAATTACAGAGGTTGGCGCTCTGCCCATGGTGTTGCCATTGTAGAGTTGTACGCCCCCTCTGCTGCACAATGTTGTGCAGAACACAGCACACCATGACAATTCTTGATACTCTCACTGGGGCATGTTGCTGAATTCCAGGTGAGTGACTAAGGCATCTGAAGCACATTCTTAAAGTGCCAGTTGCCAGCTCAATGTGAAGATGACATGGCTGATGCTGTCTGTGGACTCCTAGAGGGGATCATTAACCAGCTTCTCAAGGCGTAACCTTTGATCCCTAGATAGAGGTCAATCACTGACTTGCAGTTGCCAGGGAACCCTGCGCACACACACACATAAAGGAAGACCTTACTGTGGTCATAAACCACCTGTACATTAAGTTAGTGGATGTTTTACTGAAGTGTTTGCAGGTTGAGTTGGGGCCTTTATGGTAACATGGGTGCAATCAATAACACATTGCACTTGAAAGATGTGATCTAAAGGGACAAAGCCCATGTCTCTGGGGGAGAATTTTCCAGCCACACACACCCCAAAACCGGAAAATCCCCACCCGAGATCAATGGATCTTGGCATGGTCATCCCACTATGATTCCTGTGGTAGGTGGGATTGGAAAATTCCCCACTCTGCGTCGGAGATGCTCAGTCTGTCAGAAAGTTAATGTGATCCTCACAGGAGCAAACAAGACATTAGTTACAGGCTGAAAGCAGTAGTGTGCTGCTGACTGGGGTATACCAGACAGGTCTGCCAATGAACCTTAGAAAGATCTTGAGGCATAGAAGTTGGGAGAGACGGTTACTTTCCTGCCACTGGCAACAGATTGTGGCTCCAGTTGCTTCTGGACCACGTGACTATATTTGTCAACACCACAGGGCACAGCCTCAGTGGCCTGTGGTGCAGGTTCGCCATTATATTGAGTAGGATGTCCGAGGCCTGTAGTCCCCACAAGAAGGTACCTGTTTGTCCATCCTTTACTAACCCCCGACCCCACTTCCTTCCTGGTGCCCGGGCAGCAGCCTCTTCCTCCGGATCTTCTGCCCTCTCTCTGGTCTCCAGCTGCTCACAGTGACTGGCTTCTATGGCACGTAGGTGCAAGGGTGCCATGCCTATCTTCTGTCTTCCTTCACATGAAGCACTATGCACCCTTCCCCAGCACAAAGTTCTCTCTGGCACCTGGGTGCATGAGTCGGTAGGCTCAAAGAATAATTGCCCCCGCTGCTGCCAGGAATCTCACCCTCCTGCTCCGTTAAGGGAAGACAGTTGGAATTTATTTTATGCCAGTTCTGCGGCTGTGAATAAAATTTTAAGGCAACAGCTTACCCTATTTCTCCCAAGGGAAACACCCTGGCTATCCAAAGGAATATGCCAAGCTCAGACTTGCTTTCCGCAGGTGTGCATTGCAGACTTCAGAATCCTGGGCAGTCAGAACCAGACAGAGTGGAGGCCGCTGCCTCTGTACAGTTAGAGTATCACCATTTCAGAGAGGCTCCCTGTCGCGCAGAAAATCCAGACCCAGCTTTCTGATAAGGGACAATTAATGAAACACATTTTTGGCAGTAGCAGAGGAGGAGAAAGGAGATTGAGACTAAAAAAAGGAACAGGATCTTATCCTACATGAGGCAGAGAATGTGAGCTGGCCTTGACCTACTAATGTGAAAAGTCAATCGAGGTTCTCATCGCAGGGGTTTGACTTTACCTTGATTGGAATGAAACCCGAGAAAGCCATAATAGCTACAAAACAATAAGCCACTGTGAATCAGTCTTCCTAAACCTCCATTTCTTCATTGGACCAAAAAGGAATCGCAGGCCTGCAACATTTCAGGAACTCACCATGCGAGAGGTAAGTGTGACAATGAATGATTGGAGTTTTAAGATCTAAGTACATGCTACTTCCTTTGTAATCAGAGGAATACAAATTCAGAGGAAATGAACGTACAGGGTGTTGTGCATCTGTAAGGTAACCGTGAAGAATACATGCTGGAGTAAGCTTTAGGAGAGTGAGGGGCTGGAATGAAACACACAGCAGAATGTCGGGCAATTTGCTCCTGCTCCCACCTCTCACTGCCCTGCTTGGGTCACTGAAGTGCATCTGATTTTGGACTCTGGGTCCTCATGCTGCTGACCATCTTCTTCCACATTTTCTCTGCATCAGCAGGAGGTCCCTTCCCCCCGCTGCAAGGGAACAGCATTTCTCTCCTGGGTGGTCACAGGGCTGAGCAACACATTTGGGGAGGAATGTGTGAAGCAGACACATTTCAACACTCATTTGTTTCAACTTCCCAACTGCTTTAATTTACATGCTCACAGTATCAATTATAGAACGATCATAAAACCCCTATAGAAGGAGGCCATTCAGCCCATCAAGTCTACACCGACCACAATCCCACCCAAGCCCTATCTCCAAAACCCCACATATTTACCCCACTAATCCCTCTAACCTACGTATCCCAGGAAACTAAGGGGCAATTTAACATGGCCAATCAACCTAACACACACATCTTCGGACTGTGGGAGGAAACCGGAGCACTCAGAGGAAACCTATGCAGACACGGGGAGAATATGCAAACTCCACACAGTCAGTGACCCAAAGCCAGAATGGAACCCAGGTCCCTGGCATTGTGAGACAGTAGTGCTAACCACTGTGCCAGTGGGCCACCCAATTTGGCATGGCCAATCAACCTAGCCCGCACATCTTTGGACATCTTTGGTGTCCCTTTAACATGAAGTTGAGATCACATTGTGCAGGCTGCCACTGCACTCACAATTACTGATTGGATGGGAACCCCAGAAGTAAGTATATTAATGAATAGGAACTTTTTTTTTGAAATGCACACCTATCATCTATAACATTGCGAGATGAATTATAATTATTCTGAAAGACAGCAATCTTAACATAACTGAGGAAACTATGTAAGCATTCTTAACTTTGAAGTTATAAATGACAAGGAAGTCTCACAACACCGAAGTCCAAAGATTTATTTGGAATTATAGAAACATAAAAACATAGAAGGTAGGAGGAGGCCATTTGGCCCTTCAAACCTGCTCTGCCATTCATCACAATCATGGCTGATCGTCCAACTCAGTAGCCTAATCGTATTTTTCCCCATAACCTTTTATACCATTCACCCCAAGTGCTACATTTAGCCAGCTCTTGAATACATTCAATGTTTTGACACCAACTTCATCAGGCCTCACCTGATGAAGGAATAGAGCTCCAAAAGCTCGTGATTTCAAATAGTTCCAAATGGACTTTAAGCTGGTGTTGTGAGACTTCTTACTGTGCCCATCCCAGCCAGCATCTCCATATCATGGTTATAAATGATGACCTTGATTGAAAAACTGGCTAATTTATAACCCTTTGCGTTATTTGCTAAGCTACACTCTTTGGGCTGGCTTTAATGAACAATGAAGGCCAAAGGCTTCTTCCGCGTGAAGGCCAACAAAGAAAATTCTTCTTGATGTATCCATGCAAACGTTGCATTTTGTTAAGTCAGCCGATGTAAAGGAGAGAAAACAAACTGCACGTGTCGACAGTGATTCCTGCACACAGGTTAAACAAGGAAAGGTGTCTCCAAATCAGCAAGATCGCTTTTTATTTTTAAAAGGCTGGCGTGATTAGTTAATGGGGAGTGAGTTATTATCTGGAAGGCACTGGTTGTGCAAACAACTGGAAAAAACCTGCACGGCTGAAGTTCAACATGGTCGCATTAGTGCAGCAGATTGTCATCACATTCACACTGGAGCATATGCTAATGAGCACACTCTGATCAATCTCTCCAAATGTAGCACCTTCTAATTAACACTCCAAATCATGAATACTACCATAATCATTTCATAAAGCAACATAAATATGAATCTCGATCATGAAATATAATTGACAAAGTTCGGGTGAATGATTATTTGTGATTATCTTACGATAATGCGTACCATGTCAGAGAGTCGCAGTTAGCAGCTAATCTTACACCAGCTCTTTTGAGTTAATGCATTTGACTTCCAACTGATGATTATTCATTAACAATTATTTCTTTCCTCAGCCATCTACTTCATTTTCAGTTTTCACAGTAAACATGCAACGGAATAATTACAACAGGAAATGAAAATGCAATTAGTAGCAGCAAATGCCAACGTCTGAGTGAAAAAAAAAACGCACACACTGGCTCAGTGCAGGCCTACTAAAGCTGCAGGTTTCGAGCAGGGAGGTGGAAATCATCTTTGCATTTTTTCCTACTGCTATGAGTCTATAGTGTAACTGTTCAGGTGATGTTGGAACCTACATAATAGACTTTTATGAATGGATACATATTTCCATGACAATCTAAGAGGAGATGAGTGACATGATCCAATTTAAGATCACCCTTTTACATCAGAGCTTGACCAAATCATAGAGGGAAGAATTATTTTATTTGGTGTCTTTCTGATCTTCAAGAGAAGGCTGAGGGGGGACCTGATTGAGGTGTACAAAATTATAAGGGACATAGATAGGATATGTAGGGAGAAACTTTTCCCCTTAGGAATAAGCAGGGGGGATAGATTTAAGGTAAGAGGGAATTTGAGGAAAAATCTTTTCACCCAAAGAGTGGTGGTGAATTAACTTCTCAAAGGCCAGTATTCCTTCACCAGATTTCCTTTATTTACAAACTTATCTCCACTTCTAACAGTGCTTCAGCTACAAAGGCTGAACCTGAAGCGCCAGTAGACCTGGCACTGCCGGATACAAAGACAGGTGAGAATCCCTGACTGAGCAGGCAATCATGACCTCAGTCAGGGAGCTCATACTCCAAGAGGCCAACCTCATGGGCCTTGTTGATGTCATTATATTGAGAATCTGGAACTCACTGACTGAGAGGTGGTAGAAGTGGGAACTCTCACAACATGGGCGGCACGGTGGTACAGTGATTAGCACTGCTGCCTCATTTTGCCAGGAACACTGGTTTGATTCCCAGCTTGGGCCACTGACTGTATGGAATTTGCACATTCTCCCCATGTGTGTGTGGGGGTTTCCATCAGGAGCTCCAGTTTCCTCCCATAGTCCAAGGATGTGCGGGTTAGGTGGATTGACCATGCTAAATTGCTCCTTAATGTCAGGGGCACTAGTTAGCCTAAATGCATAGGGTATGGAGATAGGGCCTGGGCGGAACTGTGGTCACTGCAGACATGATGGGCCGAATAGTGTCCTTCTGCTCTGCAGGATTCTATGTTTTGATGGTTTAAGAAGCATTTAAATGAGTACTTGAAACACCATAGCATAGAAGGCTATGGACCAAATGCTGGAAAATGGCATTAGAATAGATAGGTGCTTGATGACCAGCACAGACATAATGGGCCAAAGGGCCTCTTCTTATGTTGTAAAACTCTTATAAATCTATGACATCTCAGAATAAGTCACAGCGAATGCCATGAGAAATCCCCCATAAAATCTTCAGAGGTTTGTTTGCCTTGGAGGGGATCAGAAGCATAACCTGCATCATCAATGGTCATGTCTTCTCCTATATAGGATGTGTACACTGTCCTCCGGAAACAGAAGCATCCCTGAATATTGCCTCTGTGACAATACAAAAATGTCAAAAAGCACCATCAAGCTCCGAACAGCAGAGTATTCCAGACAAAAATCAAATATCTTTTCACAATTGAGTTTTCATTTTTTTGATATGGCGATTTGATTTTTATAGCACAAATCGACTAACGGGGCATGTGAAAGCACTTTGCGAGGCAGAGAGATGAATGCTAAACAGGGATGAACAAATTGAAATAAAATGGATATCGACAATGTCAAAAGAGTCTTTTTTAGAATGCTGATTCTTTAATAAAGAAAGATGATGGGGAAAGAGGTTTACCAAAAAGAATTTCAGAAGTCATGGGCAAATCACTGCAGATTGCTTCTGATAATGGAAAGAAGCAGACAAGCAACAATCCTGTCAGGGACACAAATTGTGAAAAAGTTCATGTCGAAAACATCAAGTTGTCTACTCTTTTCACAGATGCTGCCTGAGCTGCTGACTGTTTCCATCATTTTCTGGAGGGTTTTTTGCTTCAAGTTATGAAAGACTCACAAAGCATTACTTCGACCGTGAAAGTAACCCAGTTGCATATATGCAGTGCAGAAGGTGGCCATTTGGCCCATCGAGTTTATATCAACATCAATCCCACCCAAGCCCAATAAACGTAATCCCATCTTTAACCCTGCTAATCCCCTGACATTAAGGAGCTATTTGGCATGGCCAATCAACCTAACCCACAAATCTTTGAGTGTGGGAGAAAACCAGAGCACCCGGAGGAAATCCATGCAGATACGGGGAGAACATGCAGATTCTACACAGACAGTGATCTGAGGCTGGAATTGAGCCTAAACATTGTGTCACCATGCCGCTCTAAGTTTGCTTGAAAACTGCCTTGTGTTTTAATCATTGTGTTACTTCTGCAGGCCTTTCTGCACGCTTGCTTAACTTAGCTGTACCAAGAGTTCATCAACGTTGCCCCAACGTAAGCTCACTGATCAACTTCAAAATGAACCACAAGTAAGTTCTCAACAAAACTCAAGATTGAGATAGTTACAGCGTAAGAACAGCAACATTGTTAACGGGTATAACTGAAAAAAAGCATCAAAAACACAAACCAAAAGGGCAACAAGAAAAACCTTTTTCTACACTTTACTCCAAATTCACCATCTCTCCTTATTTGGTGTACAATTGTAGAACTTAGAATCTTCCCCCTCATCTTTGACATGCTTCGAATTGAACACTTGTGCTGGCGAAACCATTGAATCTGTACAGTGCAGAAGGAGGCCATTCTGCCTATCATGTCTGTACCAACTTTCCGATAGAGCACCTTACTCAGACCAACCTGCCAACTCTCCCCCCAAATCCTATCCCGTAACCCTGCGCATTTACCAGAGCTAAACCACCTAATCTACACATCTTTGGTTACAGGATGACCTGGGCCTTGAATTTGGAAACATGGTGTTCACCAGTTGGTGTTGCAAATAATAGAATGCTGAATCATAGAATCCCTACAGTGCAGAAAGACCATTCGGCCCATCGAGTCTACAACAGAGCATCTAATCCAGGCCCACCCCTGACCTATCCCCAAAACCCCACACATTTAATCCTCCTACTCTATTCATCCAAGGGGCAATTTACCGTGGCCAATCCACCTGCACGTCTTTGGAGGAAACTGGAGCACCTGGAGGAAACCCATGCAGACACGTGGAAAATGTGCAGATTCCACACAGATAGTGACCCAAAGCAGAAATCGAACCCAGAAGAACTTAAGGGCATATTTCCATCCAGTGGGCTGGTATAAAACATGAAGGGAACAAAGGGATCCCTTTCCAAGCATTAAAAATTGAATAGAAATATAACATAAGGGGATTTATCATCTACTTAGAAATATGCAGAAAAAAAGCATCATGTGATGGATATTTTGTACTGTTTGACATTGATCCCCCCACATGTATCTAGAGATGGCACCTTTTAAATCTAAAATAATCTCAATACTTTTATTCTCTAGGTAGTTTGGAATTTAAAATAAATGTTTTTTTTAGAATGTGTTTGTGTCAATGCACACTGGGGTTGTTTGCAGTAAAATAAAAAGCACTGAATATTGTATAAAAAATCAACACAAATAAGTGATTAAAAACTTGAGCATCATACTTCCTACAAATACCGTTCACGGAAATCCTTATCAGACGCCATCACATAGTATTGCTTTTACTTTACCAGCCACCAGGTTGTAAGGGTGCCAAGCAACACTCAACACTTTCCCACAGATGCTGTTTCCTGGCTCCAGATGTTTGGTGACCCACAGTGAGGCACAGAAAGCCACTTCTTTCTCCCTATACATAGTTTGAATGAACACTGATGAATGGTTTTGTTTCCACTGGCACTCCTTTACCTTTAGGCAGCTGGACTTTCTTCATTTGGTCCTGAAGGGCAGGAAACAGGCACAACTTTCCACCACCCACTGTTTGGAAGGACTACACAACCTATCCAGGCTTTATAGAATCATAACAGCAGAAGGAGGCCATTTGGCCCATCATATCTCTGCCAGCTCTGACAAAGATGTCCAATTAGGCCCATTTCCCTATTCTTTTCCCATTTTTCTTCAATCCGATTCTCCAATGCATCTGTTTCCTCTGCCCTTTTAGCCAGTGCATTCCAAAATATAACTCACTGTTGAAAAGACATTCTACTCTCTTACTCTTTTGATAATTATTTTAAATATATGTCTCCTCTGGTCACTAGTCCTCCAGCCAAAAGTAAGAATTTTTCCCGAATTAAGATGCTTCATCATTTTGGATATGTTTATGCAATCTCCCTTTAATCTTCCTATTCTAAAGAGGAAAGTCCCAGATTCTCCAGTCGTGCTTCATAACTGAATTTCCTCATTCTCATAAATCTCCTCTCCACTTTCTCCAGAAAGTTAATCAATTTTCTAAATTCAGATAATTCTATTGAGGACATCCTCCAGCGTACTTCCAGATCTGTAGTGCTCACACAATACCCTAGCTGCGATCTAACCAGAGATTTATAAAGATTTAGCTTCATTTCTTTTGCTTATGTATTCTACACCTCCACTTAAAAAGTCCAGGATCCTATATGCTCTTTCAACAGCTTTGCCCTCCCACTTTCAAAGATTTGAGTACAGGATCCCTAGGTCTCTCTGTTTCTGCACCGCATTTTAAATTGCATCATGCTGCTCTTCTTCATGGTGGCACAATGGTTAGCACTGCTGCCTCACAGCACCAGGGACCCAGGTTCGATTCCCAGCCTGGGTCACTGTCTGTGTGGAGCCTGCACGTTCTCCCCACGTCTGCGTTGGTTTTCTGCTGGTGCTGCAGTTCCCTCCCATAGTGTGAAAGACGTGCTGGTTAGGTGCATTGGCCATGCTAAATTCTCCCTCAATGTACCCAAACAAGCACAGGGTTTTCACAGTAACTTCAATGCAGTGTTACTGTAAGCTTACTTGTGACACCAATAAATAGTTTAAAATTGCTAAAATACTTCACTTTACACTTCTCTGTGCTACATTTCATATGCCGTGCGTCTGCGAATGTCACTAGACTGTCTAGACCACCCTGACCACTGAAACAATTCTCCTCACTATGTTTCAGAGTTCTGGATAATCTGAAAAGTTTGAAATGATGCTGCCTATATCCAGGTCCAGGGCATGCACTGAAAAAAGAGCTAATTTTGGTCAGGTCGGCTGGTTGCAATTTACAGGAACACAAAGCTCACATTACTTCAGTCTGGCACTGTTAGACCCTGCTATGTCTGTGGCAAGCGCAGAGCCGCAGCTGGGAGCTTCAGTCACAATGTTATGATTGCAACTAAATAGTGGTAAACAGACAGCACTGCAGGTCACACACTTGGGGGCTTGAAATGTCAGATCACAGAGTGGCTGTGATCTCCTTTTCACTGCCTCTTTTACTTTCTGTGCTTTCTCCAGTTGTTTGCTGAGTCAGAACCATAGAATCGCTACAGTGCAGAAGGAGGCCATTTGGCCCATCGAGCCTGCATGGACCACAATCCCAACCAGGCCCAATCCACATAACCCCATGTATTTACCCTGCTAGTCCTCCTGACACTAATGGGCAATTTAACATGGCCAATCCACCTAACCCACACATCTTTGGACTGTGGAAGGAAACCGGAGCACCCGAAGTAAACCCACGCCAACATGGAGAGAACTTGCAAACTCTACACAGACAGTGACCCGAGGCTGGAATTGAACCTGAGTCCCTGGCGCTACGAGTGCTAACCACTCTGCCACCATGCCTTCCAAAATGATAGGCTGAAAAGCAGGAGAGATTAAATGACAAAATGGATCTTGATTCTTGACAGAAGAAAAGATGTGTAGTAGGTCAGATAAAGAGAAGGAATAGTCTAGATGTTGTGTAAATGGCAGAATCATGAACAGCTGTCATCTTAAAACCAAAAGAATTGTCCTCGCTTGTTCCTGGTCAGCAGCTTCTTGCTGACAAATGTCCCTTTCACCGGCAGGTGCCACCATCCACCCAGTGCAGGCAGGCAGCTAATAAATGGTATGTCCATGAGACCAAGACATTAAAATAATCTGTATTTCACCCTTTGGTATTTGGTGGCTAAACCCCATCCCCCAGTTAAAAAGCAGGCCTTTCATTCCGTTTCCCAGCAATTTCTGCTGATGTTCTATTTACTGCCCTTTTCCTTTCACCAGCTCTCTACGCTATGTTTCTCCTCCTGTACCCGAGGTGACATTATTCTAATACTGGCATTAATCTCATTAAGATGCTACTTAGAAAACAGAGGTCCTTCTGTTTTCTCAGGGAGAAGTCAACCATATTTGTGTTCACATAGTAGGTGTCAGATCTTCAGAATGTTTTAACAGCTCTTCAAAGCCAATGAACCACTTTAAGTGTCAGCATTATTACAATGTGGACAAATGTGACAGCAATTTGTGCACAGTAACACTCCACAAAGTAATGAGATAAATGAGTAGATAATCTGTATTTTTAGTGATGCCAGCTAAAGGATAAATATTAGCCAGGACATTAAAAAAAAAACTCTTTTGCACCATGTGAATGTACCAGGGGAGCAAATAGAACCTTTGTTTAATATCATGTGTGGCATGGTGGCACAGTGGTCAGCACTGCTGCTTCACAGCACAAGGGACCCAGGTTCGATTCCCAGCTTGGACCACTGTCTGTGCGGAGTTTGCATTTCTCCCTGTGTCTGCATGGGTTTCCTCCCACAGTCCAAAGATGTGTAGGTTAGGTGCATTGGCCATGCTAAATTCCCCTTCAGTGCACCTAAACAGGCGTTGGAGTGTGGCAACCAGAGGATTTTCACAGTAACTTCATTGCAGTGTTAATGTAAGCTTATTTGTGACAGTAATAAATAAACTCAGCCAGAGGACACTCTCTGGACAATGCAGCATGCCCTCACTGTTACACTAAAGTGTCTGGAATAAGTGTTTTAGCCCCTGAAGTGGGGTTTGAACCCATACCCTCCTGATTCAAAAGCAAGAGTGATAGCACTGTGCCAAGGATGGTACACACTGTTAACACACTGCACCAGGCAGACATATCCCAGACTGTGGCATTCAACAGCCTGATAGTGAGTAAGACTACTCTTCACACAGCAGATTTTCAATGATGTAAGAGTTCCAGTAAAAATAGAAATTTCCACAGTGCTGCCAGTAAATGAACAACACTGCAGATACTAGAAACCTGAAATAAAAACAGATGCACAAAAATCAATATGAGCTGAAAACTGATGCAGAGACTGCGATGTTCCATTAAACTGTCTCTACTGTTTCCAATACAGGCAGCATATAGCTTACTCAGTTAAATGACTGCAACAAGCAGCCAGCACTAAGTAAATTGAATCCAGAGAACCCTTTGTCAGCTTTGACAAAGGGTCACCTGGACTCGAAACGTCAGCTCTTTTCTCTCCTGCTGCCAGACCTGCTGAGATTTTCCAGTATTTTCTCTTTTGGAGCCAATACTAAGGGTCTGATTTTACCATTTTCATTCTAAGTGCTAAATCTGGGCATAATTCATATCCGACTTAGAAATCTGTTTTCAGGCACCCCCATATGCACTCAGCCTGCAAAAAAAATCTCCAGTGCCATTCGTGCTGTGGGTGGGGCTTAGTGCTGCCGGAACACTCGGAGCTCTGACCTGCATGTGCACAGTTGGAAAAAAATTTGAAAAAACACGCGCGTGTCAGATCACTCCCGGACTGCAGAAAACAGAGAAAGTGGCCTGTGAGCGACAAGCGGGAGCAATGACCCCCACACATATCACTGTCCCCCTTATCCACCCCCCCACTACACACACACATCACCGTCCCCCTTATCCACCCCCCCACTACACACACACATCACCGTCCCCCTTATCCACCCCCCCACTACACACACACATCACTGTCCCCCTTATCCACCCCCCCACTACCCACACACATCACCGTCCCCCCTTATCCAACCCCCCACTACACACACACATCACTGTCCCCCTTATCCACCCCCCCACTACCCACACACATCACTGTCCCCTTTATCCACCCCCCCACTACCCACACACATCACCGTCCCCCCTTATCCAACCCCCCACTACACACACACATCACTGTCCCCCTTATCCAACCCCCCACTACACACACACATCACCGTCCCCCCTTATCCACCCCCCCACTACTCACACACATCACTGTCCCCCTTATCCACCCCCCCACTACTCACACACATCACTGTCCCCCTTATCCACCCCCCCACTACACACACACATCACTGTCTCCCCTTATCCACCCCCCCACTACACACACACATCACTGTCCCCCTTATCCACCCCCCCACTACCCACACACATCACTGTCCCCCCTTATCCACCCCCCCACTGCTCACACACATTGTTGTCCCCCTTATCCACCACCCTCACTACTCACACATATCACTGTCCCCCTTATCCACCACCCTCACTACTCACACATATCACTGTCCCCCCCTTATCCACCCCCCCACTACACACACATATCACTGTCCCCATTATCCACCCCCCAACTACACACACACATCACTGTCCCCCCCTTATCCACCCCCCCACTACACACACATATCACTGTCCCCATTATCCACCCCCCAACTACACACACACACATCACTGTCCCCCTTATCCACCACCCTCACTACCCACACACATCACTGTCCCCCTTATCCACCACCCTCACTACCCACACACATCACTGTCCCCCTTATCCACCACCCTCACTACTCACACACATCACTGTCCCCCTTATCCACCACCCTCACTACTCACACACATCACTGTCCCCCTTATCCACCACCCTCACTACTCACACACATCACTGTCCCCCTTATCCACCACCCTCACTACTCACACACATCACTGTCCCCCTTATCCACCACCCTCACTACTCACACACATCACTGTCCCCCTTATCCACCACCCTCACTACTCACACACATCACTGTCCCCCTTATCCACCACCCTCACTACTCACACACATCACTGTCCCCCTTATCCACCACCCTCACTACTCACACACATCACTGTCCCCCTTATCCACCACCCTCACTACTCACACACATCACTGTCCCCCTTATCCACCGCCCTCACTACCCACACACATCACTGTCCCCCTTATCCACCCCCCCACTACACACACACATCACTGTCCCCCTTATCCACCACCCTCACTACTCACACACATCACTGTCCCCCTTATCCACCACCCTCACTACTCACACACATCACTGTCCCCCTTATCCACCACCCTCACTACCCACACACATCACTGTCCCCCTTATCCACCACCCTCACTACTCACACACATCACTGTCCCCCTTATCCACCACCCTCACTACTCACACACATCACTGTCCCCCTTATCCACCACCCTCACTACCCACACACATCACTGTCCCCCTTATCCACCACCCTCACTACACACACACATCACTGTCCCCCTTATCCACCACCCTCACTACTCACACACATCACTGTCCCCCTTATCCACCACCCTCACTACCCACACACATCACTGTCCCCCTTATCCACCACCCTCACTACTCACACACATCACTGTCCCCCTTATCCACCACCCTCACTACCCACACACATCACTGTCCCCCTTATCCACCACCCTCACTACCCACACACATCACTGTCCCCCTTATCCACCCCCCCACTACACACACACATCACTGTCCCCCTTATCCACCACCCTCACTACTCACACACATCACTGTCCCCCTTATCCACCGCCCTCACTACCCACACACATCACTGTCCCCCTTATCCACCCCCCCACTACACACACACATCACTGTCCCCCTTATCCACCACCCTCACTACTCACACACATCACTGTCCCCCTTATCCACCCCCCCACTACCCACACACATCACTGTCCCCCTTATCCACCACCCTCACTACTCACACACATCACTGTCCCCCTTATCCACCACCCTCACTACACACACACATCACTGTCCCCCTTATCCACCCCCCCACTACACACACACATCACTGTCCCCCCTTATTCCCCCCCACTATTCACACACACATCACTGTCCCCCTTATCCACCCCCCCCCACTACCCACACACATCGCTGTCCCCCTTACCCACCCCCCCCACTACCCAGACCGATTGCCACCTTTGCCCCCCTCCTCCCCCCTCATTGATCACCTGCAGAGTGGCAGTGGACCCCCCCACCAGAGATCTATCTAGACCCCCCTCCACTGGAGATCCATCTGCTCCCAAGCCCCACCAATGAGCGATCAGGTCTCTCCCCCACCCCCCCCCAGACAATGATCTGGCCTCACTCATCACCCACCTCCGCCAGAGAATGGTCTGGCCTCACTAACACCCAACCCCAGAGGAACATCAGACCTGCCTCCCTCCTCCTCCTCCACCACTGATCTGAGTCAGGGAGATGTTGGAAGTGCTGAACTCGCTCTTCAGAAACTGGAGCGCCCGATTCAGACTATTGTTTAGCAGGTCTATTACGGTGCGGTGCCAGATTGGCAAATGCGATGGTAAAGGGGGAAATGCTGATAAAGTTGGGTGGGCAGTTCATTAATTCAATTTAAATGCATGCAAATACATTTAAATAGCCATTACGCCCGTTTTGGGCACAAATTAAATTGCCGCCATTGCCGGGTTTCGATAAAGTGGCAATCTGCGCCGGCACGGATCACGTTAATGGCCTCACATCCGACTTCATCATGTTTTCGCACCCGTTTTCAGGCACGATGCAATGGTAAAATTGGGCCCTAAATGTTCTCTTGACCGGCTGCACGCCTAAGCAGTCAGCAAAAACCGTGAGAGGTTTGCACTGTGTAAAAGCAGCCAAGACCGGTTTAGACCAGTACCAAGCAATTCCCAAGTTTTACAGCCTTCTCCTCCAGGCTTTTCCATGCTGTCCCGAAGGCCATGGATGTGGTGAGGAAGTGAGACAATGGGGGGAGTTTTCCTGCCCTGCCCGCCATGGGACTCATAGCAGGTGAGGGAGGTGGGTGTGGCTGGGGATGTGGACCATACAAAGATCTGCGACCTCGTGGAATTTTTCAGTTTTGGGGCGAGTGCATCCATAAAATCCCGCCCATTGTCTATTCCCAGGGAACCAGATACCATGGCAGTCCACAAGTGAAATCTAGCCATGTACAAGAGCTGTGAGAAATTTCACTGAACTCAAAAGAGTGGTCAAGATCTGCAAATGTATCTTCAAGTGCCATATTCCATCAACTGCGTCATTAACCTCAGCCACTGCTCAGCTCACCACACCTCCATCACTCACCTAGCAACACAGACCATGAACCACAACTCACACCTAACATTTAGCCTCATTGCAAGCCACACGCCCACATCTTAAAACTTGCGTACATTTTCTTTGACTAAATTGTCACAGGCACATCAGCCAAACACACTGCAACTCACTCCACGTTTCTCTTGCAGGATAAGATAATGTGTAACCTGAACAACAGCAGCTAACCAGCAGGGAATAGGCACAGTGGCATGGCCTTACCTTCCCCCATGAAGGAGATGGTGGTCATCATTATTGGGCAGCATTTCTTGAGGCCATGCTTGGTGGTAGGGCTGAAACTATTGAAGATGCTCAAATCAAAGCCTCCTTCTCATATCTCACTTGCCCTTTATCCCACTCTCTTCTGATTCAAAAGCTGCAGATGACGTCAGCATGCACCTCTAACTTCCCATTCCTCCCTCAACATAAACTTGTCCTTCTCCCTTCAGATACCCAGGAACAGCAACAGGACCAGGCAGTGATGGAATAACAAGATGTGGAAGAGTGGGAAAACAATGATGGTGAAGAAATGATCTCAAAGCCGCTAGATCAGATACAGACGTTGCTCCTAATTTAGAGGCCAGTATAGAGACAGGATCTGTACAATGTAACACCAGACTGCAGTGGCCTGCAGCCATGGCAGGGGACAAGAGTTCACTGAAGGGTGAGGTGGCACATGAATTTTGCTGTAGAGATGGCAGGCATCCCTGGTGGTGCATTGATAGCAATGTTCCCTCTAAACTGCACAATCAGAAATGCGCTGTTCATGCAACTAGCAAGTCGCGCATGAGAAAAGTTCCCTTTCAGATGAGCATATACCAGCATTGATCCTAGTGCCAGGGGGAGGGGCGGGAGGACAGAAGGTGGGATTCAATCAGATACAGAGAGTGTAGCCCTTGTCCCAAGAAGCCAGCCTCTGGCTCCTCTGCAGCACTGAAGATGGGAGAAGGCTAAGTGGAGAAGGGTATATGTAGTGTGCTATCTACACTGCAACCATTCACCAAAATGATGGTCTTGGTATGAATCATAGAATCCCTACAGTGCAGAAGGAAGCCATTCGGCCCATCAAGTCAGCACCAACCACAATCCCACCTCGGCCCTATCCCCATAACCCCATGCATTTACCTTAGCTAGTCCCCCTGACATTATGGGGCAATTCAGCATGGCCAATTTACCTAACCCGCACATCTTTGGATTGTGGGAGGAAACCGTAGCACCCGGAGGAAACCTGCACAGACACGGGGTGAATGCGCAAACTCCACACAGTCACCCAAGCCGGGAATCGAACCAGGTCCCTGGCACTGTGAGGCAGCAGTGCTAACCACTGTGTCATCATGCCATCCAAATGATTGCACATAAAATTCACATTTATGGAATGGAAGACTTTGCAATGGATAGATTGGAGAAGATAGTGCTGTTCTCCTTGGAGAAAAGAAGATTAAGAGGAGATTTGATAGCAGCATTCAAACTCAGGAGGGGTCTGGGCAGAGTAGATGGCGAGAAACTGTCTCCATTGGTGGAAAAACTGAAAACCTGCAACTGACAAAAGCAGCAATGGCAATACGTGGGGGAAACGTTTTTCCACAGTGAGTGCATTGGAACGCACTGCCCTAAAGTATGTGGAGGCAGATTCCACTGTGACATTTAAAAAGAGAATTATCTGAGGAGCAAAGTCCAAAAGAGAGGAATGGGGAAACGACAGGGGATCGGAATGAGGTGCCTTGCTGCTCCAGAGAAACAGCTCAAACTCAACAGGCTGAGTGATCTCTTGTCACCATTTTATGATAAATGTAGAAGAACCTTTGTTAGTTGGGCCTTCTGTGGGAATGTTCCTCAACCTACTTCTCCACAGAGCTTCCAATCTCTTCATCATCTACTTAATTTCAAGGTCATGTTGCAGATTGAGGCAAAATAAAGTTCATTTTTAGTCACAAACAGGCTTACATTAACAGTGCAATGAAGTTACTGTGAAAATCTCTTTGTTGCCACACTCTGGCACCTGTTTGGGTACACTGAGGGAGAATTCAGCATGGCCAATGCACCTAATCAGTACATCTTTCAGACTGTGGGAGGAAAGTGAAGCACCCGGAGGAAAGGATCAGTCCAGTTGCTTTCAGCATATGCAGGGCACGCCTGCACAACTGTCCCTATCAATATTGCACCAGGAATGATACAGTATACAGGAGCTGAATCTTCAGCATTCACGACTCAACTCCAACTAGAACAAAAAGAGCTGTTTTATTTGAGAATATTTTTATTCACGCCTGCTATAATCTATTATTTTTGAAAGACAAGTTCGTCTTTGTTTGGGAGATTTTTTTGAAGGCTTTATAATACACTATAGGCACACAGACTGCTGTGTGCTTTCCTGCATATGGTTGGTTTTAATATGAAAAATAATTTCCCACAATTACAGTTTTCAAATAAGGCTGTCATTCTGTGAACACATCGCAGTGTTCAATTAGTTTAAGACTCCCAAATGTGGCAACATATGGTATGAAGGCAACTTCTTCCTGAGAGGTTGCAAGTTAAAAGAATATGGGCAATAAAACTGTCACACCAGTGCAGTCAGAGGCATCTGTTGGAAAACAGGATTGAGAGTTCGTGGAATTTCTATACCTTGCATCTATCTGTAATTCTTATATGGTCCGAGAACTAAATATTAACACAATTCTTAATTTGATTTCAGATTGCAGTATTTAGACCAAATTAACATCCCTCAGAAATTTATTTATGGGTCAAATTACACAACACGGTGGCGCAATGGTTAGCACTGTTGACTCATTGCACCAGGGACCCGAGTTCAATTCCGACCTTAGGTCACTGTCTGTGTGAAGCTTGCATATTCTCCCCATGTCAGTGTGGGTTTCCTCCCACACTCCAGGTCAAGTGGATTGGCCATGCTAAATTGCTGCTTAACGTGAGTGGGATTAGTAGGGTAAATACATGGAGTTGATCGACTAGCGGGACAAGTCCCCAGGACTGGATGGAATGCATCCCAGGGTTCTGAAGGAAATGGCAGAGGTGATAGTGGATGCCTTAGTGATTATTTTCCAAACCTCGCTGGATTCCGGGGAAGTGCCGGGAGATTGGAAAACGGCTAATGTTACGCCGCTGTTTAAAAAAGGTAGCAGGCAAAAGGCAGGGAATTATAGGCCGGTTAGTTTAACATCTGTTGTTGGAAAAATGCTTGAATCCGTCATCAAAGAAGAAATAGCGAGGCACCTTGAGAAGAATTGTTTAATAGAGCAGACGCAGCACAGATTCGTTAAGGGGAAGTCATGTCTGGCAAATTTATTGGAATTCTATGAGGATGTGACTAGTGCGGTGGATAGAGGGGAACCGGTGGATGTGGTGTTTCTCGATTTTCAGAAGGCGTTTGATAAGGTGCCGCACAAAAGGTTGCTTCAGAAAGTTAGGGGGCATGGAGTTGGGGGTAAGGTGTTAACGTGGATAGAGGATTGGTTGTCTAATAGGAGGCAGAGAGTTGGTATCAATGGGTGCTATTCTGATTGGCAGTTGGTGACTAGTGGAGTGCCGCAGGAATCGGTGCTGGGGCCTCAACTATTTACCATTTATATAGATGATCTGGAGAGGGGGCTGAGTGTAGGGTGTCAAAATTTGCTGATGACACGAAGATAAGTGGAAAAGCAAATTGTGCGGAGGGTATGGAAAGTCTGCAGAGGGATCTAGATAGGCTTAGCGAGTGGGCGAGGACCTGGCAGATGGAGTACAATGTTAGCAAGTGTGAGGTTATCCACTTTGGCAGGAATAATAGTAGGAGGGATTACTATTTAAAGGGCGAAAAGCTGCAGCATGCTACTGTGCAGAGGGACCTGGGGGCCCTTGTGCATGAGTGGCAAAAACCCAGTCTGCAGGTGCAGCAGGTGATCAAGAAGGCGAATGGGATGCTGGCCTTTATGGCGAGGGGGATAGAATATAAAAGCAGGGGGGTGTTGCTGGACTGTACAGGGCACTGGTGAGGCTGCAGCTGGAGTACTGTGTGCAGTTTTGGTCGCCGCACTTGCGCAAGGATATTTTGGCCTTGGGGGGAGTGCAGAGGAGGTTCACTAGGCTGATAACGGAGACGAGGGGGTTGGACAATGAAGAGAGACCAAATAGACTGGGTCTGTACTCGTTGGAGTTTAGAAGGATGAGGAGGGATCTTATAGAGATGTATAAGATAATGAAGGGGATGGATAGGGTAGAGGTAGAGAGATTCTTCCCGCTCAGAAAGGACAGCAGGACTAGAGGGCACAGCCTCAAGATAAGGGGGGAGCAGTTTAGAATGGAATTGAGAAGCAACTTCTTCACTCAAACGTTGGTGAACCTCTGGAATTCTCTGCCCGTTGAAGTGGTGGAGGCTACCTCACTAAATATATTTAAGTCATGGGTAGATAGGTTTTTGACAGACAAGGGAATTAAGGGTTATGGGGAGAGGGCGGGAAAGTGGAACTGATCCACTTCAGATCAGCCATGATCTTATTGAATGGCGGGGCAGGCTCGAAGGGCTAGATGGCCTACTCCTGCTCCTATTACGGGCATAGAGCCTGGGTGGGATTGTTAACGGTGCAGGCCCGATGGGCCGAATGGCCTCCTTCTGCACTGTAGGCACAGCAAGTTCAGGCGCGAGATGGAGCAGTTAGACTTGAGTATATCCAAATGCTGCTGCCTGACATGTTTCACTCTGCTATCAGTTTTATGAAAACAGAAAGCTGAATTTACTGACCACAGCAGTGATACAGAAGCCAATAGCAACTCAAGCACAGCCAGGAAACACTGACAGAATTAAATTTCAATCAGGCAGAATAAACCTTGTCACTAAGCTTCCCATTGCTTTAACAATGAAGATCCTGCCTCAAAGAACTGCAAGACAATCAGAGGGCCTGCAGCTTCTCAGTTCCAGCAGCACCATCAGGAGCGCGGACCCTGACGGCTCTGAGGCAGCAGCCAGTGAGGAGGATTTAGAGGAGAGGTGAGTTGGGGGTCTTCACTGGGACCAGCCAAGCAGGCCCCCTAGGCCATGTGAGAGACAGGCAGTGTAGCGTGAGTGAGAAGCCAGGTGTGGGAGTGTGTGTTGCAGGGGGTGGCGGGAGAGGGAGTGGGGGATGGCGCTTAACTGGTCACCAGCCAGGAAAGCCATCCTCAATCTTCCCACCCTTTGCTTAATTCTATGGATGTCAGGAATGTGACAGCCTCTCCATCCCACATTTTCCCCTGCCCAATTGTACAACTCCATCATCTTCCACCACTTAACCCCACCTCCCAGCCCAGTCCCAGGAGCTAGTAAACTTAAATCCCATCTAGCATCTCAACATCTCCCACTGACCCACCACCCCACCACAACCCACTGCTTCCAGGAGCTGGTGAAATGAAATCCCACCCAGCATCTCACTCTGTCTCACCATTCAAATTGGGTCAAGTTGTGTTTTTTTCCCAATAGATCCAAGTTAAACTGGCCCCAGTCGATGAAGTTTTAAAGTGGATGTATCATTTTAACCAGACAATCATTACTACCGACTGGCAGACACACTCTCTAGCATTGAACATTAACTGTTACAATTGTGGAGTGCTATTCATTCAGGTTCGAATTAGTGGATGATTTTTCTGTACCAGAATGAACATTAAAATCACTCACTTTAATTTACACTTCCTACATAATCTTTGCACCATTATCATTTCACAACCCTTCTATCCATTATTTAAGGAAATATGGGGTTAAAGATTGGCTTAACCAAGTTTTCAGACATATAGGTCATGATTGGTGACCTGCCCATGCCAGTTCTGTTGGAGGTGGGCAGCAGGTAAATTTGCTATGCCACTTTATTGCCTAGATTGTAGCGTACAGTTAATTAGGTTCTGCAAGGAGCCAAATAGAGTTGTGCTGAGCAAAGGTGAAGCACCCAGCATTGTTTTTAAAGGAAATATTCTTCTTTAAAACAGAAGTTGTACTGGAATATACAACTGCAATTTAAAAGATGGAAAATGGAACTTCTGTGCAGGGAGAAGCTTCCGGGGTGATGGTACAGGACCAAAGGTATAAATGGTGAAGGTATGAAGGGGGAGAGATGTTTCTGGGATAGTCAGAAGGATCAGCCACAGAAGGGAAGTGTGGTCAGGAAGCAATTTCCAGGCTTGGGTCTGAGAACCTAGTGCCAGTGCATCAAGAGATATAAAGACTTTATAATAGCACAGGAACCCGACTGGAAAGGAGCATACTTTATTACTGAATGCAAATTAAAACCACTACTGTGGTATACACAGATACTAGCCCCAGCCTGGGATACAGTTCACAGATCCAGTCTTGGGCCTGCTAGACAAAAGGCTCAGGTAATGAGTTCCTTATGGGCAGGCCACTGCCTGTTACCAGGGAAACTCATATTCAACAAGCCCCACAGGGATATCAATCAATGATTCCCCATGGACCTTATGGATGGTCATTGTCAGTGGATGTATCATCACATGACAGCTCTTACCCATAACACCACTAGTGTCTCAGGCTGTTCAATACACCACACCCCAATCCCTCACCTTGCAGCACTCCCTGACACTCAGGATTTATGCCTAACATCCAGGTACTCCACCTTACTTTCATACACCTACCAATACTGTCAGCCTCACACCCTGCTCAGGTCTCTAGCTATGGAATGCACATCACCCAATATTCTACAACCACTGACGTTCTGCATTCTGTTTTGCAGAGCAGAGTGGTACACAATAGAAGGTAGGAGAACAGAACCAACAGGGGACAAGGACACTTGCATTTCCTAAGCACTCCTAAAGAGATGGCTCAGAACATCTTGAGGCTGGCTGTGACCAAACCATATCATCCAATGCTAATGAGAACAGTGGGGTGATGCTATATTCTTGCCCGATGCCCCTTCTCAATTCCCATATATGACATGATGAACAAGCTGCAGATTGTGTGACCGTGGACCTCTTGCCTCCTACCCCATCCCACTTCAAACTTCTGATTGTTAGATACCCAAGAATTGTTGCCTGCCTGACCACAGCAACACAAGGAGGAAGAGAGAGAGCAAGAAAAAGAGAGCGAGAGAGAGAGTGAGAGAAAGAGAGAGAGAGAGCAAGATGGCAAATGTACAACTCTGCTGAAAATGCTCTGTCACTTAGTTGGACACAATGAGCCACCAGTTTAGATACTAGCCTTGGTGTACCTTGGAGGCTGCTAAGGAATTGGAAATTCTGCATTGTGGGAGTAGTATGTAGTGTTTTGAAAAGTGCAATATTCATTTTGTTCAATTAAAGTTACCATAGGTATTTGTTGTGACTGACACAAAAGAATCATTGGTCACTGCTGAGTGTGATTCACAAATCAATACACCATTCCTAAACATTAAGTCCAATTCCGACATTGACATCTTAGTTAAAGAACACGAGTTGAATAAGACCGCACTTGTGGTTAGATGACATTCTACCTGTGAGAGAAAATATCTATCATACCTAAGTGATTGTGTTGCGAAGTGAATTATTTTCAGTTGGCGAGCAAATCTTTTATCTCATTGTATATGAATGAATGCATTGTTAAATGAATAGAGAAGTTAGAATATGTAATAATGTTCAAATTATGCTTAAAGTTATTGTGTATATTTTGGAGATGAATCATTGAAACATGCTGTGTGTCTCTCAGTTACTATGAATTTTACTCAAATGTAGACTGGAACAATGGTAGTTCAAAGGGGCAAACATTCCTAGATGGTGTTCAGGAGATTTTTCTACAGTTGTATGTGTCCGGTCTAACAAGAGAGGCTGCACTGTTGGACTTGGTTCTTGGAAACGAGATGGGCCAAGGCAGGAATTCCCTGATCTCACCTGCGGCTGGAATTCTCCAGTCCTGCTGCAATGAATGGAATTTTGGCTGAACGTCAAATTCTCCATTCTCACTGGCAGTGGTGAATGAGAATTCCAGCCCAAGTGTCTGTGGGGGAACATTTAGGAGACAGTGATCATCATTTTGAAACATTTATGATGATGATAGGAAAGAACAATAGACAATCCAGAGTAAGAATAATTAACTGAGGGAGAGCTGATTTCAAGGGGCAAGAAAGGAGCTGGTCTACATAAACCAGAATGAACTAAAATGCAGCTGAACAATGAACCACCTTCAAAAAGAGAAATTGATTAGACACAGTCAATGTATATTCCCTCAAAAGGAAAAGGCAGGGCAAAAAATCCAGAGTTCCCTGGATGGAGAAGGAAATAGAAATTGAGGTAAAGAAGAAAAAGTGTGCTTATGACAGGTGTCAAATATAAAACACAATTGAGAATAAAGAGGAGTACAGGAGGTTCAGAGGGAAGATGAGAAAGCATACTAGGATTGAAGAGGGATTATGAGAAAAGACTGGCAGCCAACATAAAAGGGGAATCCCAAAGCCTTCTGTTGGCATATAAATAGTAAAAGAGTGGTAAAGAGAGGAATAGGAATCATTGAGGACCTAAAAGGAATTTACATATGGAGGAGGAGGCATGGCTGAGATACTAAATGAACACTTTGCATCCGTCTTTACTGAGGAGGTAGATGGTACCCAGGCCTAGTGACAGATGAGGAAACTCTGTGATTGGAAGCTTTCAAAATTGATAAGGAGGAAGTGTTGAATAGACTGTCGGCATGAAATTAGACACGGCACCAAGACTGGATGAGATGCATCCAGGGATATTGAAGGAAGTGAGATTGAAAATTGCAAGGATATTGGCCATAATCTTTTAGTTTTCCCTAGACTTAGAAGAGGTTTTAGGATGATTGGAGAATTGCAAACATTACGTCCTTGTTCAAAAAAGGTGTAAAGATAAGTCCAGCAATTACAGACCAATGTGGGGCAAGCTTCTAGAAACGTTTATTTAGGATAGAATTGATGGTAACAGGGAAAACAGTGGATCGATTAGGAAAAGTCAACATGGATTTCTGAAGGGGAAATCATGTTTAACTAAGTTGCCCAAGTTTTTGAAGAGGTAACAGAGAGAATTGATAAGGATCATGTTGTTGATGTGGTGTAGATGGACTTTCAAAAGGCACTTAATACATTGCTACACAACAGGCTTGTGATGAAAGTTAGAGCCCATGGAATAAGAGGGACAGTAGCAATGTGGATACAAAATGGGCTGAGAAATGGGACACAGAACATCATGATCAATGGGTATTTTTTAGGCTGGAAGAAGTTTTGTAGTGGAGTTCTGCACAGGTCGGTATTGGGACCCTTGCTTTTCCTGATATATATTAATGATCTGGATCTTGGTGGTGTGCAGGAGACAATTTCAATGTTTGCAGATGACAAAAGACTTGGAAGCAGTGTAGACTGTGATAATGTAGGACTTCGCAAGGACATAGATAATTTGGTAGAGTGGACAGATAGGTGGCAGATGAAGTTCAATGCTGAGGAGTGTGAGGTGAAGAATTGTAGTCATAAGAACATGGTGAGGCAATATAAATAAAAGTGTATAATTCTTAAGTAGGTGCAGGAACATAAGGACCTGGATATAATTGTGCATAGATCATTGAACATAGCGGGGCACATGGAGAGTGCGGTTAATAAATCATACAGTATCCTGGGCTTTAGTAATTGGAGCATAGAGTTCAAGAGCAAGGAGGTTTATGCTGAACTTATACAAGGCATTAGTTAGACCTCAACTGGAGTATTGTGTACAGTTCTGGGTGTCACACCACCGAAAGAATGTGAATGCATTGGAGAGATTGCAGAAGAGATTCCCGGGATGAGAAACTTTAGTTAAGAGGATAGTTTGAAGAGGTTGAGACTGTTCTCCTTGGAGAGAAGAAGGCGAAGAGGAGATTTGATAGAGATGTTCAAAATCATGAGGGGTTAATATTCAAGATTGTGACATGGTAGCGCAGTGGTTAGCTCCAGGGACCTGGGTTCAATTCCCAGCTTGGGTCACTGTCTGAGTGGAATTTGCACATTCTCCCCACATCTGTGTGGGTTTCCACCAGGAGCTTTGATTTCTTCCCACAGCCCAAAGATGTGTGGGTTAGGTTGATTGGCCATGATAAATTGCCCATTGTGTCCTGGGATGTGGATGTTAGAGGGATTAAGGGGGAAAATGTGTGGGGTTGTGGAATAGGCCCTGGAGTGGGATTGTTGTTGGTGCAAATTTGATGGGCCAAATGGCCTCCTACTGCACAGTAGGGATTTTTTTTTAAATTGCATTAGGTGATTATTTGAATGGAAACAACATGCAGGGATCCCAGAATCAACCAATCTTTAGACATTACTATTCATTCCGCATGATATCAAGAAACAGTTGAGTGCACTGGATAGAATAAAAGCCGTGGGCCTTGAAAACATCCCAGCTATATAGAACATAGAACATAGAACATTACAGCGCAGAACAGGCCCTTCGGCCCACGATGTTGCGCCGACCAGTTAAAAAACAATGACCCTCTAACCTAAACCAATCCCTTTTCATCCATAAACCTATCCACGGATCTCTTAAACGCCCCCAAACTAGGCGCATTTACAACTGCGGCAGGCAGGGCATTCCAATCCCTCACCACCCTCTGGGTAAAGAACCAACCCCTGACATCCGTCCTATAACTACCCCCCCTTAATTTAAAGCCATGCCCCCTCGTGCTAGCTTTCTCCATCCGAGGAAAAAGGCTATCACTATCCACCCTATCTAAACCTCTAATCATCTTATATGTTTCAATAAGATCCCCTCTTAGCCGCCTTCTTTCTAGTGAAAACAACCCCAAATCCCTCAGTCTCTCCTCATAGGACCTCCCCTCCATACCAGGCAACATCCTGGTAAACCTCCTCTGCACCCTCTCCAAAGCCTCCACAACCTTCCTATAATGTGGGGACCAGAACTGCACACAATACTCCAAGTGCGGCCGCACCAGAGTTGTGTACAGTTGCAACATGACGCTGCGACTCCTAAATTCAATCCCCCTACCAATAAACGCCAAGACACCGTATGCCTTCCTAACAACCTTATCTACTTGATTCCCAACTTTCAGGGATCTATGTACACATACACCTAGATCCCTCTGTTCATCCACACTATTCAGAGTCCTCCCGTTAGCCCTATACTCAACACATCTGTTATTCCTACCAAAGTGAATTACCTCACACTTCTCCGCATTAAACTCCATCCGCCGCCTCTCGGCCCAGCTCTGCAACCTGTCTAAGTCTCCCTGCAAACTATGACACCCTTCCTCACAATCTACCACACCACCAACTTTGGTGTCATCAACAAATTTACTAATCCACCCAACTATACCCTCATCTAGATCATTAATAAAAATTACAAACAGCAGTGGCCCCAAAACAGATCCCTGAGGCACACCACTCGTAACTGAACTCCATGACGAATATTTACCATCAACCACCACCCTCTGTCTCCTATCTGCTAGCCAATTCCTGATCCAATTTCCTAGATTACCCTCAATCCCATACATCTGCATTTTCTGCAGAAGCCTACCATGGTGAACCTTATCAAACGCCTTACTAAAATCCATATATACCACGTCAACTGCCTTACCCCCATCCACCTCTTTGGTCACTTTCTCAAAAAACTCAATAAGGTTAGTAAGGCACGACCTACCCGCTACAAAACCATGCTGACTATCTCCAATTAATTCATTACTCTCCAAATAACTATAAATCCTATCCCTAATAATTTTTTCTAAAACCTTGCCCACAACAGAAGTAAGACTCACCGGTTTATAATTCCCGGGGAAGTCTCTGTTCCCCTTCTTAAACAATGGGACAACATTCGCTATCCTCCAATCTTCCGGTACTATACCTGAGACCAACGACGACCTGAAGATCAGAGCCAGAGGCTCTGCAATCACCTCTCTTGCCTCTACAGAGAATCCTAGGGTAAATCCCGTCCGGACCAGGGGACTTATCTATTTTCAAACCCTCAAGAATATCCAGCACATCCCCTTTATCAACTGCAATACTGTCTAGTTTACACCCCTGCAACCCAGTGTTCTCCTCTGCTACATTCATGTCCCCCTGCGTGAACACCGAAGAGAAATATTGGTTCAATGCCTCTCCAATCTCTTCCGGTTCCACACACAACTTCCCTCTGCTGTCTGTAACTGGCTCTAATCTTGCCCTAACCAACCTTCTGTTCTTAACATACCTATAGAACGCCTTAGGATTCTCCTTAATCCTATCAGCCAAAGTCTTCTCATGTCCTCTTTTAGCCCTTCTTAACTCACTCTTCAACTCCCTCCTAGCCAATCTAAAGCTTTCTAGTGCACTACCTGAGCCCTCAAGTCTCATCCGAACATAAGCCTCCTTTTTCTTTTTAACCAACGAATCAACTTTTTTAGTGCACCACGGTTCCCTAGCTCTATCAATTCCTCCTTGCCTGACAGGGACATACCTATCAAGGACTCGCAGTAGCTGCTCCTTCAAAAAACTCCACATTTCGGACGTTCCCAGTCCCTATAGTCTCCTAGCCCAACCTATGCTTCCTAATTCTCTCCTAATAGCCTCATAATTACCCTTCCCCCAGCTAAAACTACTGACCCAAGGTTCATGCCTATCCCTTTCCATCACTAAGGTGAATGTAACCGAATTGTGGTCACTATCACCAAAATGCACACCAACTTCCAAGTCTAGCACCTGGTCTGGCTCATTTCCCAGCACCAAATCCAATATAGCCTCACCTCTAGTTGGCCTATCTACATACTGAGTCAAAAAACCTTCCTGCACGCTTTGTACAAAAACTGACCCCTCTAAGCAACTCACCAAGGATCCTTCGACAATAATGGCAAAACCCCTGACCTCTACCAACTAGGTTGGAAGGACAAGGTAAGCAGGTGCCTGGGAAAACCACCACTGCAAATTACGCTCCAAGTCACACACCACCGTGACATCGTTCCCTCAATGCCACTGGGTCAAAAATTTGGAAGTCCCTTCCTAACGATATTGTGAGTAGTTCAAGAAGGCAGTTCACTACCATTTCCCCAAAGGCACTTAGTGATGGGCAATGACTGTTGGCCTTTCCAGTGACCCCATATCCAGTGAACAAATGAAAAATTAACCTGAGGCTAACAGAGAAAAGGTGTAATATCAGCTGATAGTGCCTCTCACAATTCTCTACATAGGGATTTAAACAGAATTTTTATTATTTAAAAAGTTGAGCAAGAAAAGATAATACACACCTACACTCTTCCCTGCACACCAGATACAAAACAGTTTAATGTAAATCACCTGTTGTTATAAGGATTCTTATAACAACCTTGCGAGAGGCAAGGTTTAAAGGAGGTGTACGAGGCAAGTCTTTTTACACAGGGAGAGGTGGGTGCCTGGAACTTGCTGCCAGGGAAGGTGATAGTGACATTTAAGGGGCGTCTAGGCAAATATATGAATAGAATGGGAATAGAGGGATATGATCCCTGGAAGAGTGGAAGCTTTAGTTCACATGGGTAGCATGGTTGGTGCAGGCTTGGAGGGCTGAAGGCCCTGCTCCTGTGATGCGTTTTGTTCCTTTTTTCCTTCGTTCAGCTAAATTTGAACATTAGGAAAATGTAACTGAAAGACTAAATTTGATGCAGCGACAGATAAACGGGCTTGTAAAAGAGGAAGTTGTGGCCACTTTGGCCGTTTTTGAATCATATAAATCATGCACAGAAGGGTTCTTATATTTTTGTAGCTGTCTGTTTTTCAAAAATGTGGTGGTAATAAATCATGTGCTTATTGTCCATACACTTCTTCCACCAATCACTGAGATCATATCAATCTGTGAATTCATTCCATATATGCCCCCTTTGCCTCATGTTATTTAATAATTTGGTTAGCAGAAATCTCAGAGTTAAATTTAGCAGTTTACACACAACCAATCTTTCCATGTATAAGTAATTCCTAAGTCCTCTCCCGTACAGCCTTGCTCTATTTTTTTAGGATACGTTCCCGTGTCCGAGATTTCACATTTCAAGGGCAGAATTTTCTCCAAAAAGTGTTATAACTGAAGAAACTGGAGTGATCCGCACCGGTTTTTCAGGTATGCTGGTCATTGCAACCTTCTGACACTGAGAGCCGTCACGTGGAACACGCTGTCATGGAGGCTGCAGTCATGTGATTCGCCCCAAGTGGCTGCAGCTTTTCGCCATTAAGCAAGGGGAGCTGCATTTAAACACTCACGATGCACACGCAGCAGTCATGCCTGGAAGATGGCATCTCATACAGCAGCTCCACAATTCATGGAGGGAGAGTCTGGACCGCTGCTAGATGCTGTGGAGGTGAGGCAGTCCATGTTAGTACCCCAAGGTGGCAGATGATCCAGGAGCCACGCCAGCAATACAGTCTGGGATTTTTGACTTGATTTATTATTGTCACATACATTAACATACAGTGAAGCATTGTTTCTTGCGTGCAAATCAGACAAAGCATGCCATTCATACAGAAGAAAATGAGAGAGTGCAGAATGTAGTGTTACAGTTATAGCCAGGGTGTTGAGAAAGATCAACTTAATGCAAGGTAAGTCCATTCAAAAGTCTGACAGCAGCAGGGAAGAAGCTGTTCTTGGGTCAGTTGGTGTGTGGCCCCAGACTTTTGTATCTTTTTCCCAATGGAAAAAGGTGGAAGAGAGAATGTCCGGGGTGAATGGAGTTCTTAATTATACTTTGGCAAGGCAGTGGGAAATGTAGACAGAGTCAATGGATGGGAGGCTGGTTTGCGAGATGGATTGGTGTGGTGGCTACGGTAGTCTGTGCCCACCAGCCTGCCGAGGCATGGAGCCAGAATACGCCTCCTGCCCCTTTCCAGCACTTCTCCGCACTCCCACCCCTCCATTCCCAACACCTCGCGGCCCTCCAGCCATCAGGCTTTCAATCACTCCATTCATCTCCGCAGGATAAGATGACCCATGACTTACAGAAGAAGGAGAAAACCGGCAGTGGAATCCCTAAGCTGCGTCTCCTGACTCCTTTCAGAAAATAAGTGGCAGAGCTGTCAGGGGAGGCAAAGGAAAGGAGTTGTGACTGACAGTCATATCACCCTGTGTCACAGTAATGAGCAGTCGCATAACCTTCATCTATCTGACCTTTCTCCAGTAAGTTGCAAGCTGCCCAGATATTTGCCCCTCTCTAGCACTCGTCCATGTGTCTTCTTCTGCAGGAATAGAATCTTATGACGCTGGGCCTTCAGGAGTTACATCGAAGGAGACCTCAATTGACACATTGGAAGAAAGCATTGACCAATAGACTCAGGCATCCCCTCACCACCCACCAGTCCATGTGCAGTCACCTCGGTGGGACATGTTAACAGGCTTCTGGAGCACTTTCTGGTAAGCATCACACAGCCATTGATGCACATCAGGTGGAGGCAGGAACGCCCAGTTGGATCGGGCAGGTGGAGGTCTGCCTGATCCGAGGTAATAGCTGGTCCCCGGCCATTGGGATCCGCCATCGGAAGCTGCTGGAGATGCAGAATCAGAATTGGGGATGGCAGGAGGGGCTGTCAGCAACCCTGCAGCAACAGCAAGGCTAATAGGTAGAGTCCCACAGCCTTCAGTCACAGGAGGTGGCGTCGACATTGGAGGCATCCAGGCCAACACTGCAAGGGTGGCAGCTGGAGTGGAAAGCCTGGCTCTGGAAATGTTTGCCATGGGTGGCAGGGTCCAAGGTATGGCTGAGTCCCAGAGGACCATGACTGAGGACCGCAGGAGAATGCTCAAGACACAGAGGGCCATGGCTATGGGCTTTATGAACTTGGCCATGTCACCGTGGACAATTGCAGAAGGGCTCCAGAGCTTGGAGGGCTGAGGGCTCATACACCTGGTGCAGACAATGTTGGGCCTCCACGACTGGCAGTGCCAGCTAATGCAGAGGTTTCTGGAGCTCACACCAGCTGCCCCTCCATCCCATGAAATATCCCGGGGACCAACGGGCACCTCGAGGGAGGAGGAAAGGCAGGAAGAAGCCCTTGCCAGGGCCTTCCACCCAGGACACTCTGACCATGCCCAGCTCTTCCGATTACACCCTTCCTGACATGAGTGTATCTTATGGGCAGTGGGCTGAACAGGCTGGCAAGGCTATATCTATGACACTGGAAAGTCAGCCAGGACCGCGCCGCCCCCCCCCCCCCCCCCCCCAGCCCCCAGATCATGACCCCCCAGGGGATGTGTGTCAAGGGCATCACAGATCATGGTGGTGTGCAACACAGCTGCCACTTCCACCTCTGATGGTAAGAGTAGAAATTGTAGGGTCACCAATGGGGCATGGCTGAAGGCAAATACCATAATTAGTGAGAGCTCTGTAGATAACCAAGACCCTTCATGGAAGCATTATATAACAATGGGTAGCACTGCTGCCTCACAGCGCCAGGGACCCAGGTTCAATTCTGGCCTCGGGTCACTGTCTATGTCAAGTTTACATATTCTCCCCATGTCCGCATGGGTTTCCTCTGGTTTCCTTCCACACTCAAAGATGTGTGGGTGAGGTGAATTGATGTGGAGATACCAGCATTGGACTGGGGTAAGCACAGTAAGAAGTCTCACAACACCAGGTTAAAGTCCAACAGGTTTATTTGATAGCACAAGCTTTTGGAGGACTGCCCTTCATCATGTGAGTGGGAGCTGTGTTCACAAACAGGGCATATATATAGACACAAACTTAATTTACAAGATAATGGTTGGAATGTGAGAGTTTAAAGACAATGTGGGCAGAGAGAGGGTTAAGCACAGGTTAAAGAGATGTGTATTGTCTCCAGTCAGGACAGTTAGTGAGATTTTGCAAGCCCAGGCAAGTCATGGGGGTTACAGATAGTGTGACACGAATTCAAGATCCCCATTGAGGCCGTCCTCATGTGCGCAGAACTTGGCTATTAGTTTCTGCTCAGTGATTCTGTGCTGTCATGTGTCATGAAGGCTGCCCTGGAGCACCCTTACCCAAAGATCAGAGGCTGAAGTGTTCCCCAACAGCAACATCATGGAAAGGATGCAGGAAAGGATGTCCCAAGGCATGGTACATTGGGGAGACCATACAAACACTACGACAACGGATGAATGAACAGCGCTCGACAATCACCAGGCAGGAATGTTCCCTTCCAGTTGGGGAACTCTTCAGTGGTCATAAGCATTCGGCCTCTGATCTTTGGGTAAGCGTTCTCCAAGGCGGCCTTCACGGCACATAACAATGCAGAGTCGCTGAGCAGAGACTGATAGCCAAGTTCGACATGCGAGGACAGCCTCAACCGGGATCTTGGTTTCGTGTCACACTATCTGTAACCCCCATGACTTGCCTGGGCTTGCAAAATCTCACTAACTGTCCTGACTGGAGACAATCCACATCTCTTTAACCTGTGCTTAACCCTCTCTCCATTCACATTGTCTGTACCTTTAAGACTTGATTACCTATAAAGACTCGCCTTCCAACCATTATCTTGTAAGTTGAGCTTGTGTCTATACCTGCCCTGTTTGTGAACACAACTCCCATGAAGGGGCAGTGTTCTGAAAGCTTGTGCTTCCAAATAAACCTGTTAGACTGTGAGATACTGGCCATGCTAAATTGCCCATCAGTGTCAGGGGGATTAGCAGGGTAAATAAATGGGATTACGGGGATAGGGCCTGAGGGATATTGTTGTCGCTCCAAGCTTGATGGGCTGAATGGCCTCCTTCTGCGTTGTAGGGATTCTATGACACCAAGCCACATAGGAATATTCAGTCAGATGATCAAAACCTTTGTCAAAGACGTAGGTTTCAAAAAAATAATGTGTTAAAGGAAGAGTGTGTTAGAGATACAGAAAGATGTAGGAAGGGAATTGCAGAGCCAAGGGCCTGGAGAGAACAGTAATTCTGCTTATTTTAACTATAGGACCTCATTGACATGCTGCTTGCAGCTAAAATGGTCAGGAAGCCAATGGCTAGCAGCTGCCCTCCCAATAAAATCAGGTGGCAGGAAGAATCACCATTGAATGGGGAACAGTTTCCAGTATAAATTAAATGTCTCAGGAGAGAAATGCTCTTCAGGAACAGCATGAGGTCCTAGGCTTCCTTCAGGGACCCTTCAGCACCCCGAAACCTCCTAAATCACAGGGAAAATGTTTAAGGCTGGCAGGCTTTCGAGGTGGCTCAGGCTGCTATTCCGTTACAGCGGGAAACCACCATTGCTCAGGCTTCAAGTTGAATTGGCAAATCTGATTGCGATGTCATCACTGAAGCCTGGTTTGCATTGAAAGAGGAGCCCTGTGGCTGGAGTTTGGTCCACTGGCCACCTGCACTTCCAAGTTGCTGCTTGCAAAAGAGGGAAGGAAATCCCCCAATTCATTTTAACTGTCCTATTGTTCAGTTCCTGCCGAACAAATCAAATTAAAATGAGCTCCAGTGTTTCCATATTTTAAAAAACGCACGCAGAAAGCGATTTAATCTTTCATTTATTTTTCTGATGACTAATAAAGATTCCAACAATTTATGAAAGAGAGAAGTGTTCAATTTGAATAAATTAATATACTACTGACACCAATGAAAGGATAAGGAACTGACACTTGTGGATTTGGATTCCACCTTTTCTCAAGTCCTACTGAACCTTGGCTGAACTCTGGCTACATTTACACTCTGTGTATTCTTGCTGCAAGTGAAAACTGCGGAAGTATTAGTAACTATAAGCCAACATCCCAGAGAATTGATTACGCCAAGTTGAAGAATACAATATTTTATAATGATGGGAACAGAATATAATGTCCTAAGTGATAGATAAGGGCCAATATTTACATCTTCATAACTCTTTCTTGATAGATGTAAAGGGACTGCCTCAAGAAATACTGCCGGATACTCAGATGTGTGCTTATTCCTGTCTGTCCCTTTAAGGTCACAAAGTGTACTCTCCATGGAGAAGTGTTACAAATAAGCACATCATTAGATCAACCAGAGGATAATTTCTGCCTCGAAATTGGCAGCTGTTTGTAAATCCCTGGTATGCTCTGAGGTCAATTAGAGGCTAATTGCTTTTGCAGAGGGAGAAGAATCTGGTTCTATTGTGTTTGCTTCCTGTTTTATGATTATGATAATTGAGCAAATCAGATGAAATGTGACAAATATTTTCGAGTACAGTGTTTTGAAGTGTAAGGGACATTCTCAATGCAAAACTCTTTTATATGCTAATGACTCTCCCATGGAATTGTTCGTGGAGACTCCAAGGATACACTGGTGGAAACTTTGTAACCCGCAGCATATTACCAGGACCACACATTTATTGTGACTGAATAATTGAAATTGTACTTTTATTACAAATTATTGTAAAATCAAATTATAATTTCACGTAACTTTGTATCGAAGTTTTAAATTCGTGCCCATGGGAGAAATTTTAACTTTTATTAGAGTGGGAATTGGTTGACTGCAATGGGGAAGTCAATTCGGAAGAGTGTAAATCAGGGGTACAGAATCACTGCCACCTCTGTCATTAACTGTTTCAATTACTTCCCTTGAATGTTCTTAAACGCATGTCCAACTGTGTAAAATATCCTGGGCGGAATTTTACCCCTCGCTTATCCCAAAACTATAAAATCCTGCCTGAGGTCAACGGACCTTCCCACTGTCCGCCCCTCGCCTGCTCTGACTCCTGTGGTGGACAGTGTGGTAAAATTCTGGTGTTTATATCATATCATTTGGTCTAAAAGTGCAAGATCCAAAGGAAGGTGTTCCCAAGGTTCAAGAAGATAGAGGATTTGTGGAAGAACGCAATAGGGAGTGTACTCTCATTGCATTTAAGAAGCATCTGGACAGGCACTGAAATTGCCAAGGCACAGTAGACTATGGTCCAAGTGCTGGTAAATGGAATTAGTATAGATTGGTAGTTGATGGTTAGCATAGACACGGTGGGCCGAAAGGCCTGCTTTGGTGCAGTGAGACTCTATGGGCAGAACCTTGCTGCCATTTACACCGGCAAGGTTTCCTGGTCCCGCTGCAGTAAATGAAGGTTTGGCTGAGCGCCAAATTCTCCATCCTCACTGCGATGGCAGCAGGGCGTGAACAGCCGGTAAGATCGTGCTCCATGACTCTATGAGAGGAGAATATGTAACATTGAGAGAGTGAATTCAGAGTGTGGGATTGATGGTAGGGAGATGGTAAATGTGGAAGAAACAGAGAAATGCTGGGTGCTGAGAACACTGGGGGAGAAGGGGTCCTTGGGTGTCTCAGTTCAGGCAGAAATTCCAAAACATGCCACCAAGATAACCACAAATGAATTAGTCCTCCACCAATAATTAACAATCAGAAAGAAAATGGAGAATTAGCTGCATGAATATAATTTCATTATTGGAGACCATGGCTGTGATTCTCCCATCGCAACCCACAACTTTTCTGGAGATGCGCATCACCGGCCTTGTTCCGGGATTTGTGTATGCGCTGGGCACGCATGTGCATCTCCCAGAGCCGGAGGACAGTCACTGGTCAGACCAGGCTGGAAACCAGTGGGAAGACAGACAAGTAATTTAAATCTCTTTTTAATATGATTTAAATATCTTTTATATTTCACTATTGGGAACTTACCAGTCCTGATTGAATCTCCCACCTCGCCAGAAGTACTTCATTTTGGGGGGAGTTTAGAGTAGCTCCCCGCGTTCGGGAACCAGTGGGAGACTCCGCCGGAATGAAGTGGGGGCAATTGAGGCCCCCCCAGGGTGTTGGGCAGTGTGGGGTACCCCCTGGGCATGGACACCCTGGCAGTACCAGCCTGTGCCCCTGGTACTGTCAAGGGGCAAATTACCCATGCTCAGGGGGCACCTTGGCACTGCCCACCGGGCATTAGGGAGTGCTAAGGGAGTGGGGCCTATTGTGGATGGAGCCTGAGTGCAATCGGTGGGGGTGGGTGTTCCCACTGCCACTCTGCATGGTGATTGGTTTGGGATGGAGGGAGGGCAAGGATTGGGATGGGCTGGGAGGTGGTCTACCAGGGGGCCTGACTCCTGGGGCAGGGGATTGGGGGTGGCTCTGCAATTGTATTCAGATATAGGGTTATACAGAAAGAAAGACTTGCATTTAACTTACGTCTTTCACAATATTAGGTCATTCTGAAGGGTTATACAGGGAAGTATAGTCACTGTTCTACTGTAGGAAATAACATGAGCTGTTCGCACACAGCAAACCCCCCCCTCCCACCCCCCTAAATATGGCAATGCAATAACGACCAACGTAAGTGATATTAATTGAGGGATTGAGCAATATAAGAACATAAGAAATAGGAGCAGGAGTATACCACGGATAGCTCCGCGATTCTTTGAAATTGTGTCATGAGGTCTTTTATGTTTACCCGAGGGGGTGGGGGGATCGCCACTGCTAGGGGTGTCGACTGGACATTGGGCGGGGGTGGGGGGTCAGGGCTGGCCCAGGGCTGTTGGTGGGGGAAGGTACTAGACGACCAGCACTACGGGAGTCACGGCCTGGCCAGTGATCGAGCTGGCCAGCAAATGGGGAGTCTGACAGATCGGGGCCACTGCGCATGCGCACAGATCCAAAGCTGTCAGGATCTGGTGCAAATAGGCCCCACTCCCTCTGGATTTTTAATGAGATTCACGATTGGGACCTCTGCAGTACGCAGAGTGGGGAGATTCGAGTGAGAAGTTGAACTGGCAAAACAGTCAGCATCTAAAACAGTTTTCCCGCTAATTCAGCACTTTTGAGAGAATCGCGGTCCATGTTTCGGAATGGAAACATTCTGCCCTGACTATTTACTGGAATTTTTATGAGGAAATAACATTCCAATTTGACAATTATAGAATGATATTTAGAGGGGGCTTCATTTTACAATTGGAGCTATGTCGGTCATGAGTGATAGCAGGAAGGACTTGGTCATTCAAAGGGTAGTGGAAATCTGGAAAGCTCTCTACCTGAAGCTGTTGAGGCTCAGTTAATAGTGAGCTTGACAGATTTCTGTTATGTAAGAGTATTTAAAGATAAGGAGTTATGACAGATAAATGGACAAAGGGCTACAATGCTGTGGTGGTGAGATTTGGACCTACATTTTTAAAAATACAACTTTCTGCTAGCCAGATTGGATCAGTAAATGAAAATAAGTGACATAAATCGCCTGCACTGTTACAAACTAAACCATGACTGCAAAAAACAACCTAGGACACCCCAATTGCTAAAGAGCTAATGAAGGGTGTTTCTGAAGTGTAGTCATTGTTGTAAACTATTTCTGTAGAACAAGAGGACATAAGTATAAATTAGTAAAAGATGAATTCAGGGAGCACAGCTTTACACAAAGTGTAGAATCATAGAATCCCTACAGTGCAGAAGGAGGCCATTCAGCCCATTGGGTCTGCACCAACCACAATCCCACCCAGACCCTAACCCCACAACCCCATGGATTTACCCAAGCTAGACCCCTGACACTAAGGGGCAACGTAGCATGGCTAATCCACCTAACCCGCACACCTTTGGACTGCAGGAGGAAACTGGAGCACCCAGAGGAAACCCACACAGACACGGGGAGAAAGTGCAAACTCCACACAGATAGTGACCCAAGCCAGGAATACAACCCGGGTCCCTGGTGCTGTGAGGCAGCAGCGCTAACCACTGTGCCGCCTGTAACTAACATTTCCAATTGTCTTCAGGTATAGAGTTATGCAGAAAGAAAGACTTGCATTTAACTTATGTCTTTCACAATGTTAGGTCATTGTGAAGGGTTGTACAGGGAAGTATAGTCACTGTTGTACTGTAGGAAATAACATCAGATGTTTGCATACAGCAAACCCCCTTCCCCCCTTGCCATATATAGCAATGCAATAATGACCAACGTAAGTGATATTAATTGAGGGATATACATTGAGCAATATACCATGGATAGTTCCACGATTCTTCGAAATTGTGTCATGAGGTCTTTTATGTTCACCCAAGAGGGTAGAGGAGGCCTTGATTTAACCCAAAGGGAAACACCCTCAATAGTGTAACATTTCCCTTCGTAAAGCTCTGACATATCCATGTAGTCTTCTAAACCCACAATCTTTTTACTCAGAGACAACAGCGTGACCAGCTCAGCCACAGTAGGCACTGAAATAAAAGGCTGAACTCATTCAAGAAACATTTATAGGTTATCATGGAAGTTTAGTGGAAGGGGAAGCAAGGTAGATTGTCTCTGGAGAGAGTAACAGTGTGTAAGTTTAATTTAAAGCGGTAAGATATGACAGGAGAGCTCCAAGCCGTGGTTTACTCCTCTTACTCCATGTGGCAGGCTGGGGACAGTTCCCATCTCCTGGGGCAGCATGTGTGCAAGAAGTGACTCCAGTTACAGCTCCTGGAAGCTCAAGTTTCAGAGCTGGAGCAGTAGCTGGAGACATGTAGAGTATCCACGAGTCAGATAGTATCGTGGATAGAGAGGTGGTCACATCGCAGGCAGGAAGGGAACGGGTGACTACCAGATAGAGCAAGAGAGGTAGGCAGGTAGTGCAGGAATCTCCTGTGGCCATTCCCCTGGAAAACAGATATACCGTTTTGGATACTGTTGAGGGGAATGACCTCTCAGGAAAAAGCAGCAGCAGCCAAACTTGTTGCACCACGATTGGTTCTGCTGCAGAGGGGAGGGGTACAAAGTGTGTTAGTGCAATAGTTATAGGCTATTCGATTGTAAGGGGAATAGCCAGGCATTTCTGTGGCTGCAAACAAGACTCCAGGATTGTATGTTGCCTTCCTGGTACTAGGATTAAGGATGTCTCGGAGCGGCTACAGAACATACTGAAGGGGAAACGGTAAACAGCCAGTGGTTAAAAAAAGGGATGAGGTCCTAAAAGCAGAATACAGGGAGCTAGGAAGAAAGTCAAGAAATCGGACTTTAAAGGTAGTGATCTCCTGATTACTACTGCCACCACATGCTAGTCAGAGTAGAAATGACAGGATATATCAGATAAGTACATGGCTGAAGAGATGGTATCACGGGTGGCTTTCAGATTTCTGAGGCATTGGGACTGGTTCCGGGGGAGGTGGGACCTGTACAAATTGGACGGATTACACTTGGGCAGGACTGGGACTGATGTCCTAGGGGGACTTTTTGCTAGAGCAATTAGGGATGGTTTAAACTAACATGCCAAAGGGTTGGGAATCTATGTAAGGAGTCAGAGGAGGAGGGAGCAAGGACAAAAACAAAAGGTAGAAAAGGGAATAAGTGAAGTGAAAGGCAGAGAAATCAAGGACAAAGTTCAAACAGGGCTCGAGAAAAATATTGGGAACAAGGCAAACAATGTTAAAAAGACAAGCTTAAAGGCTCAGTGCCTTAATGTGCAGAGCATTTGCAATAAAGTGGATGAATTAATCACACAGATAGATATAAGCGGGTATGATATAACTGGGATTACAGAGACATGGCTGCAGGGTAACCAGGGTGGGAATTGAATGTTCCAGGGTATTCAATATTTAGAAAGGACAGGCATAAAGGAAAAGATGATGGAGTGGCACTGCTGGTTAAAGAGGAAATGAGCACAATAATGAGAAAGGATATTAGGTCTGACAACATGGAATCTGTATGGGTAGAGTTGAGAAAAACCGAAGGGCAAAAAATATTAGTGGGTGTCATATATAGACCCCCAAACTGCAGTGAGGATGTTGGGAATGGCATCAAACATGAAATTAGAGATGCATGTGATAAGGGAATATCGGTGATCATGGGTGATTTTAATCTGCACATAGATTGGGCAAATCAAATTAGCTACAAGGTCATAGAAGAGGAATTCCTGGAGTGTATATGGGATGATTTTCTTGACCAATCTGTGGAGGAACCAACTAGAGAGCAGGTCATCTTAGACTGAGTACTGTGTAACAAGAAGGGAATCATTGCCAATCTAGCTGTACAAGACCCTTTGGGGATGAGCAACCATAACATGATAGAATTTTTTGTTAAGATGGAGAGTGAAGCAGTTGATTTGGAGACTAGGGTGCTGAATCTTAATAAAAGGAAACTATAAGGATATGAGGTGTGAGTTGATCTTGATAGTTTGGGGAGTGTTACTTAAAGGGATGACAGCGGATAGGTAATGGCAATCATTGAAGGAACACATAGGGGAACTGCAGCAACATAAGAACATAACTGTTTATTTCTGTCTGCCGCAAAAGCAAAATGGGTAAGAGGGTCAATCCATGGCTGCAAAGGAAATTAGAGTGAATATCCGAACTAAGGAAGAAGCTTACAGATTGGCCAAGAAATGGGTGTCCTTGTACACCAGTCACAGAAGGTAAGCACGCAGGTGCAGCAGGCGGTAAAGAAGGCAAATGGCATGTTGGCCATCATTGCAGAGGTTTCGCATACAGAAGCAGGGATGTGTTTTTCCAATTATACAGAGCCTTTGTGAGGCCACACCCAGGGTATTTTGTGCAGTTTTGGTCTCTTTTTCTGAGGAAGGATGTTCTTGGTCTCAAGGGAGTGCAGCAAAGGTTTACCAAGCTGATTCCAAGGATGGCGAGACTGATGTATGAGAAAAGATTGACTGGGTTAGGATTGTTTTCGCTGGGGTTCGGATGAATGAGGGGGGATCTCATAGAGATTTATAAAATTCTAACAGGACTGCACAGGGTTGATGCAGGGAGGATATCCCCGATGGTAGGGGAATCCAGAGCCAGGGGTCACAGTTTGAGGACTCAGGGTAGACCATTTAGAATGCAAGTGAGGAGATATTTCTTCACCCAAAGAGTGGTTAGCCTGTGGAATTCATTACCACAGGAAGTAGTAGATGCAAACATTGAATGCATTCAAGAGGTGGCTGGATATAGCACTTGAGGCAAAGGGGACCAAAGGATATGGGGAAAAGCAGGATTAGGCTATTGTGTTCAATGATCAGCCATGATAGTAATGAATGGCAGAGCAGTTTGAAGGGCCAAATGGCCTCCTCCTACTCCTATCTTCTATGTTTCTATGAGTTCAAAGCATGCCTCCTAAAATTGTTTAACAGAACACATTGAAAAAAATGTAGCTGTTTCATTCTCCTCCTCTCTTGAGTCCACTGTTTGAAGCTCTATTACCAATGGAAATGAATATTGCATCCACCTCTATTCATTTACACTAATTACGTACGTTCACACATGCAAAATACTGAATTCAATGCTGCCAATAAACCTCTGATTGACTGAAGTATATCTTATCAATGGCAGCAAGTTAAGTTTGGGTGGCAAATGAAGGCAGTTAGGACACATATTTGGGGCTCTTAATGTGAAAAGTTGGCGTATTATTCATTTACTACAAATTTGATTACATTTTTACATGTATTTTATTTGTTAAAATTGGCAGAAATCTTTAAGAATGGATTCATAGAAAAACATATTGGTAAGACTTTTTCTGGTGAAATAGTGAAAACTGATGAAAGGGTAATATAAAAGTAGCTAATATATTAGCATCACAATCTTTATACTGTAACGAAGTATAAAAAATAGATTTAATGAGGAATGGACAACAAAAGTTCAACCAGAAAAGCACAATTACTAATTACAAGAGATTTTCTGCATAATAGTACTCAAAGTTTTACAATTCTGATCACACAGAGAACCAAGCACTACTGAAAATTAGCAAAGCACTATTGCTGTTGCTTTGGGGTAACAAGGTGGCACAGTGGTTAACACAGTTGCCTCACAGCGCCAGGGACCTCTGTTCAATTCCTGCCTCAGATGATTGTCTGTGTGGAGTTGCATGTTCTCCCCGTGTCTGCATGGATTTTCTCCGGGTGCTCCAGTTTCCCATAGTCCAAAGATATGCAGGTTAGGTTGCTTGCCATGTTAAATTACCCCTTAGTTTCAGGGAGATTAGCAAGAATAAATACATGGAGTTATGTTGATAGGGCCTGGGTGGCCTCCTTTTACACTGTAGGGATTCCATGATTAAGAAGGGACTGGCTCTCCATGGTAGGATAGAAACATTACTTTACCATAGTGAGGGTAGAAGACTTACAGCAAATAACATTTGAACTTGGTACATTGTTATTAATCTTCAACGCAGTGGGAAACCATATCTTTGCGGCAGCAACTTAAGTTTCTGTTGCGCTTACCATGATGTGGCGATGCCAGCGTTGGACTGGGGTAAACACAGTAAGAAGTCTCACAACACCAGGTTAAAGTCCAACAGGTTTATTTGATAGTAAACACCACCAGCTTTCGGACTCACCTTTTTTGACTCACCTTCGTCAGGTGAGTGGAGAGTTCTGATCACAAACAGGGCATATAAAGGCACACACAGTTTACAGAATACTGATTAGAATGCGAGTCTTTGCAGCTAATCTGCCATTCAAGTCTTAAAGGTAATGTGATAATGTGAGTGGAGATAACATTAAGCATTGGTTAAAGAGATGTGTATTGTCTCCAGACAGGACAGTAAGTGAGATGTTGCAAGTTCAGACAAGTCATGGGGGTTACAGATAGTGTGACATGAACTCAAGATCCCTGTTGAGACCGTCTTCATATGTGCAGAACTTGGCTATCAGTCCCTGCTCAGCGACTCTGCGCTGTTGTGTGTCGTGAAGGCCGCCTTGGAGAATGCTTACCCGAAGGTCAGAGTCCGAATGCCCTCAACTGCTGAAGTGTTCACCAACAGGAAGGGAACAGTCTTGCCTGGTGATTGTCGAGCACTGTTCATTCATCCATTGTTGTAGCGTCTGCGTGATCTCCCCAATGTACCATGCCTCGGGACATTCTTTCCTGCAGCGTATCAGGCAGACAACGTTGGCCGACTTGCAAGAGTATGTGCAGTGTACCTGGTGGATGGTGTTCTCACATGAGATGATGGCATCCGTGTCGATGATCCGGCATGTCTTGCAGAGGTTGCTGTGGCAGGGTTGTGTGGTGTTGTGGTCACTAATGCCATCATCCCTTCCTGTTGGCGAACACTTCAGCGGTCATGAGCATTCAGCCTCTGATCTTCGAGTAAACATTCTCCAAGGCGGCCTTCACGACACACGACAACGCAGAGTCGCTGAGCAGAAACTGATAGCCAAGTTCTGCACACACGAGGACGGCCTCAATGGGGATCTTGGATTCATGTCACACTATCTGTAACATTATGCATGACTTGCCTGAACTTGCAACATCTCACTTACTGTCCTGTCTGGAGACAATAGACATCTCTTTAACCTATGCTTAATGCTATCTCCACTCACATTGTCTGCACCTTTAAGACTTGAATAGCAGATTAGCTGTAAAGACTCGCATTCTAATCAGTATTCTGTAAACTGTATATGCCTTTATACGCCCTGTTTGAGACCAGAACTTTCCACTCACCTGACAAAGGAACAGCGTTCCGAAAGAAAGGGGCGTTTACTATCAAATAAACCTGTTGGACTTTAACCTGGTGTTGTGAGACTTCTTACTGTGCTTATTATGTACAGAGATTTTATAGGAAAGTGAACCAAAATGGGCAGGAAGGTTATCAAAGATTATCAAAAGTGGAGTCTTTTAAAAGCTGTTTGAAAGCAGGGAAAGAATTATTCAAAGGAATGGAGGGAGTTCTCGACAAAGGGACAGAGTGTTTGAAAGTCTGGTCACAGATGGAGGTGCTGGGCAATGAAGAATAAGCCAGTTTCAGGGAATTCAGAGCGAATGTGGGCTGGTATCGTTGGAAGATATTGCTGAAATTGGATGGGTTGAGGCCAGGAAAGAATTTGAAAGGGTGAGTGACTTAAATTCACACGTGGGAATAAGATGTGTTTTGTTGTAAGTGCAGTTGAAACTCTGTGATATTTCATCAATGTAAATTGTAACCTGCATAATCTGCCCACAGACTCCAATTTTAATCTGCTTTTCAGAGGAGGTGAGAAAGTTCTGGTATTGTGCTGATTATGAATTTATTGAGAGGCTTCCACGGGGAATTCACTTGTGGCTCACATTCCAAATCAGCCTAGCAGAGAGAGGAATCAAAGCCAAAAAGGGCCTGAAAAGAAAGGGGGGGGTTGGTTTTTAAATTTGTCTTTCCTTGTGGGACCAAGAGGAATGCAAGTTACTTCAGTCAACTGGAGGAAGATTTGACTTATCCTCCATTCATTGTTGGACAAGCAATTTGACAGCACAGACATGGCAATGGAATGAAAGATAATGAGGAGAGATTGAATGGGCTGTTGTCAGAAACATGAGCTCAAAGAGTAAAATTTCAGTAGGACCAATTAGCAGAACATGGATTGTCGAGGTGATGCAGGCAGTATGCAAATGTTACGCGATCTATTCATCACCCTGATTGCAATGTGCAGCCCAATGCTAAGCCGACCAATAGAAGCAAATTATTGTAGACGTTGGGATCTGAAACTAAAACAGAAAATGCTGCAAAATCTCAGCGGGTCTGATAGCATTTGTGGAGAGAGAATAGAGCCAGGATGGTCCTATGTTATGCTAATGATTAGCTGCATAGTCAGTAGGAGGCCAGGTCTGTGAGAGGCTACACAAATTAAAGAAAGACTGCACTTCTTAAAGAGAAGGTAGCATTTGGACTACAGTAGGGTCTTACAAGGAAGAAAGAGGAGCAATGGGGCAGCAGGCTGGAGAGGGGGCTCCCAGATTCTCCAGTGCAACTGGAGGCCTTTGTCTTAGAGGTAGACAGAAGGAGCGACGTCATGTTTCTACAGGGGTCCAGGAGGCCCTCAAGACATGTACACTGATGGGAATGGGAGAAGGTAGCCACGGAGACAATTCAAGGAGAATGGCTGTAAAGATCAGGCCACAGCACCACAGAAAGATCAAAAACTTCACATGCGTGGTCAAGGCCAGCAAGTTCAGCTTCAAATGTCATCTCTAACCCCTGAATCACCAACTTCTCCAGCTCAAGCTTAACATGCTGCACCTCACCTTCACACAGTTCTCCTCCAAGAAACAAACCATTCTGAATTTGATGGATAGTGCCTTCCTAAACTGTCACTGTGTCAAAATCCTGGAATCTTCTTCCCATTTCCAGCATAGGGAGCACCATTCTTTACTCATAAGAGAACTTGGAGTAATCATGCAACCTACTTGGAAGAATCAGCTCTTTGTAGGAGCTGTAGGCATTATGATATGATGAATCAAACCATAGAAAAGTTACAATGTAGAAAGAGGCCTTTCAGCCCATCATGTCTGCATTAACCAAAAAAGAGAAAAATGAAATTAGGTGTTCATTTTAATCCCTCTCTCCAACACCTAGTCCATAGCTTTACAGGGTACACACATCTTGAAGAGGGAGGATCTTAACTACTCTCAATCATTGCCATTTTAACACAACATGATGTGCAGTGACGGCTTGTGGGCAGTCCAAAGCAGCAGTGGTTGAGAGCAGATGGGTATACAACAGTTTTCCAGTTAACTTGATCTATTTTATTCTCAAATAAAGAACACATTATAATTTCACCAACCCTTCAAAGCGTAAAATATGAGCAGTCAACAATCTGGCAAAAGCCAATGATCCGTCCCTTTCAGAATACCTACATAGATCTTGGGTGATCCACAGGAATTCCCATCCTGCAGATAATGAGAAGGTCCGCTTGCAATGAGCAACCTGCCAAATATAACCTAACCAATCATGGTGGGATAAGCCTGCTGAGCTTCATGCTGCTGACATTGTGTGGATTCGCCACCTGCCTGAATCCTGCTTCCAGTTAAAATCCCTCTTATAGATTTGAGGCATACTGCCCAGACCAGCTTGAAAAAGGTAGAGAAGTGCCCAACCATAGCATGGCCAGTTGATATATAGTAAAACCTGCTGTCCACTCTTACTGCCAGCAAGGCAATAAGAAAATGTTGATTTGTTACATTCTCATAGAAAGTTATGCGGATGAAAAAAAATTCATTGCGTTAGCAACATGATTTTATCACAAAATCCCTTTGCTAACTGCTGCTGCTTCTGAACAGTGGCATTGCCAGATTGCTGCAGAGGGCTGCCAAGAACATAAGAACTAGGAGCAGGAGTAGACCATCTGGCCCCTCGAGCCTGTTCCGTCATTCAATAAGATCATGGCTGATCTTTTCGTGGACTCAGCTCCACTTACCCGTTTGCTCACCATAACTCTTAATTCCTTTACTGTTCAAAAACCTATCCATCTTTGCCTTAAAAGCATTCAATGAGGTAGCCTCAACTCCTTCACTGGGCAAGTTATTCCACAGATTCACAATCCTCCTCAACTCAGTCCTAAATCTGCTCCCCCTTATTTTGAGACTATGCCCCCTAGTTCTAGTTTCTCCCGCCAATGGAAACAACTTCCCTGCTTCTACCTTATCTATTCCCTTCATAATTTTATATGTTACTGTAAGATCCCCCCTCATTCTTCTGAATTCCAATGAGAAAACCCCAATCTACTCATTCTCTTCTCATAAGTCAACCCTCTCATCTCTGGAATCAAACTAGTGAACCTCCTCTGCACCCCCTCCTGTGCCAGTATACCTTTTTTCAAGTAAGGAGACCAAAACTGCACACAGTACTCCACTAGCACCTTACACAGCTGCAAGATAACCTCCCTGTTTTTAAACTCCGTTCGTCTAATAACGAAGGACAAAATTCCATTTGTCTTTTTTATTACCTGCTGCACCTGCAAACCAACTCCTTGAGATTCCTACACAAGGACACCCAGGTCCCTCTGCACAGCAGCATGCTGCAATTTTTTACCATTTAAATAATAGTTCATTTTGTTGTTTTTCTTACCAAATTGGACGACATTACATTTAACAACATTGTACTCTATCTATCAGATCCTCGCCCACTCACTTAAACTATTTATATCACTCTGCAAATTTTCAATATCCTCTGCACACTTTGCTCTTAGTGCCATCTGTGAATTTTGACACACTATACTTGGTCCCCAACTCCAAATCATCTACATAAATTGTAAACAGTTGTGATCCTAGCACTGATCCCTGAGGCACACCACTAGTCACTGATTGCCAACTAGAAAATCATTCATTTATCCCCATTCTTTGCTTTTTGTGGTTAACCAATTCTCTATCCAGGCCAATACATTACCAATAATGATGTACACCTTTATCTTATGCAGCAGCCTTTGGTGCGGCATCTTGTCAAATGCCTTTTGGACATCTTAATACACCACATCCATCGGTGCCCCAATATCCATTGTGCACGTAGTGTCCTCAAAGAATTCCAGTGAATTAGTTAAACATGATCTGCCTTTCATGAACCAATGCTGCATCTGCCCAATGGAACCATTTCTATCCAGATGTCTCACTGTCCATGGGAGGGGTGCCTGACACAAGGTGCATTGTAGTGTGCAGTTAATTACCCACCAGCTTAGTATGTAATGAATGAGCCTGAAGAACATTGCAATGTTCCACCACTGAAAAGTAGTGTCTGAGGGTAGATGAGGTTAAAGATGAGGCATTTGTTACCAGATACAGATGGTTCACTAACATCCTTTAGGAGTGAAACTTCCTGTCCTTGGCCTCACACGCTGTACTGCCACTTCCAGTGAGAACGGAGAATTTGGCACTTTGCCAAATCTCCATTCACAGCAGAGGAACTGGAGAATCCCAGCTGTGGGAAAGGTCAGAGAATTCTGGCCCGTATTTGGTCCGACTTAGTTGTCACTCCATCCCACATCAATGTGGTGGATCCCCATTGCCCCCTGACAAGGATCAGAATACCACTTCATTGTATCAAACCGCTAAGACAGTCCATTACTGTCATCTCAAAACAATAAAGGAGGGGCAGTAAATAAAATGTAAAAACTGCTGTAAAAACTCTGGCAACATCTGAGGAGAGAGAAAAGAGTTAACTTGTTGAATCTGATCTTCTTTGGAATTGAAAAGAGGTAGAAATGTGAAGGGTTTTATGCTGTTGAGAAAGTTGGGAGGGTCAGATGGAGCAAAAGCAAAGATCAGGGACAGATAAGAGAGGAGAGGGGATTAAATATCAAAGCTGTCATGGAATAAAAGACAAAGAGAATGGTAATGGGAGTAATAAGAGAACAAAGGGTTGATCTCGAGTAGGTGTCAATAACAGAATAAAGCTGTCTAAAGGCAAAACATAAGAACATAAGAAATAGGAGCAGGAGTAGGCCATCTAGCCCTTCGAGCCTGCCCCGCCATTCAATAAGATCATGGCTGATCTGAAGTGGCTCAGTTCCACTTTCCCGCCCTCTCTCCATAACCCTTAATCCCCTCTCTTAACAAAAACCCATCAACCCGCATCTTAAAAATATTTAGCGAGGCAGCCTCCACCACTTCAACGGGCAGAGAATTCCAGAGATTCACCACCCTTTGAGTGAAGAAGTTCCTCCTCAACTCCGTTCTAAACCACCCCCCCCTTTATCTTCAGGCTGTGCCCCCTAGTCCTACTGTCCTTTCTGAGCGGGAAGAGTCTCTCCACCTCTATCCTATCCATCCCATTCATCATCTTATACGTCTCAATGCGATCTCCCCTCATTCTTCTAAACTCTAACGAGTACAAGCCTAGTTTATTCAGCCTCTCCTCATAGCTCAACCCCCTCAACTCCGGTATCAGCCTAGTAAACCTCCTCTGCACTCCCTCCAAGGCCAAAATATCCTTGCATAAGTGCAGCGACCAAAACTGCACACAGTACTCCAGCTGCGGCCTCACCAATGCCCTATACAGCTGCAGCAAGACCTCCCTACTTTTATATTCAATCCCCCTCGCTATGAAGGCCAGCATCCATAAGGGTGAGGGGGGAGAGGTATAATTTGGATGTGAGAGGAAGGTTCTTTACGCAGAGAGTTGTAGGGGTATGGAACGCGCTACCGAGTAGGGTGGTGGAGGCAGGAACGTTGGACTCGTTTAAGGTTCAGTTAGATAGACACATGAGTGAAACGAGGATGGAGGGTTATAGTAGGGGCTATTAAATAAGGTCAGAGCCTCGGGAGACACCGGAAATGCAGACTTGTAAGATTAACGTTTTTGTCTTTTTATTCCGCAGGTGGAGGTCCACCTCATTGTCAAACGAGGGGCATGCACACGGTGGGTCGTGCGTGGGCTGCTCTTGGAGGTTCCGGGAGTGGCCTAGTACTTCGTGTTGGTGTGTGTGCTTGATCCTGGACTGGTAGACGGGCGCCGCAACAGCTCAGTGACTAGCACCGCTGGCTGTGCAGATACATGGATTTGGGCCTGTGTCTGTGGGAGTTTGTGCATTCTCCCTGTGGTTGCGTGGGTTTCCTCCGGGCGCTCCGGTTTCCTCCCACACCCCAAAGATGTGCTCTTAGGCTGATTGGTGTACCAAATTGACACTATTCTCCCCTGAATCTGGCTAAGTTAGGGGTTCCATTCGTAGACACGCAGGGTAGAATAGGTGTAGGGTGATGCGGCGGCGCGGGCTCGTTGGGCCGAAGGGCCTGTTTCCTGTGCTGGGTTGTTCTTTGTTCTTTCCCATTCGCCTTCCTGACCACCTGCTGCACCTGCAGGCTGGGTTTTTGCGACTCATGCACAAGGACCCCGAGGTCCCTCTGCACTGTCGCCTGCTGCAGTTTTTTGCCACATAAGTAATAATCCTTCCTACCATTATTGCTACCAAAGTGGACAACCTCACATTTGCCAACATTAAATTCCATTTGCCAGTTCCTGGCCCATTCGCCCAGCCTATCTAGATCCTTCTGCAGACTCTCCACACCCTCCGCGCAATTTGCCGTTCCACCAATCTTGGTGTCATCAGCCATGAGGACAAGATATAGGCTGGCAACAAGATACAAAATGGGGGCATGATTCATGGTCAGAAGTTGTTGAATTCAATCTTACACAATAATTGTCTGCCTTGCCAGCAACTCCCACATCTCAGGAATGAAAAAGAAATGTTAATCTAGACTAAGCACTCAAACTATGGAGGAGGCTTGTATCCGCAGTGTTCTAACCCACAGCAAAGTGCCATTAACTCAGATATACATACACTTTTTAAGTATATTGATGATTAATAAATACCTGACATTTATAGAAACTATTCCTCTATCATTGATAATTGATAGATCAGCCAGGATTTGATCTTTTTAATTACTAAATTTCCACTTTACACTGTTATTTGAATAGTTTAATGCAAATTATCAGGTGATCCAGATTTTATAACTGTGAATTAAGACTTATATTATCAGCCTTAGACTGTAACTTTGAAACATCTTCTTATACTGAGTGTATTTATAACTGAGCGAATTAAAGGACTGCTTTGTGTAAAAGATCATACTCCTGTATCATAACTGGAGTCATACTTCTGTCACAGCTAGAAACAAAACCTGATTCCTTCTGTTCGTTAAATGCACTTGGAAATATTGCAATAATATTTTCCTCAGCGGAACACAAGAGTTTGTTTTCTTGGTTGTTATATACGTACATGTATATATATTTATATATAGATATCTATATAGAGAGAGAGAGAGAACATTCTGTGAAGTTAACACCTCGCCCATAACTGAAATGTCACTGCTCTTTTAGATACACCCTTTGAAGTAGCACTGTCAACAAAATTCAGTTTTACCATGGGTGTTGCTTGACAGCTAATCATCTCAGTTGAGTGATACTGTGACTCAATTTATAAGATAATGCTCATCCCTGCTAGTTCCTGAGCCAGGAACTAACACTTGAACGCATCCAAAATTTGTTCACAAGTTACTAAGAAACTGATTGGTGTGTGAAACTTTAACAATTTGAAAAAAAAAACTTTGGATGAACTTTATATTTAGAGAAATATTAGTGAATAAGTGAAGAAAATAAAATGAGTAAAACAGGCCCTGTAGTTACAGTACTGGACTTAGGTCATGAACTCAAATCCTATAACTGTGGCAAGTTGTGAGATGCAATTCAATCAATTTACTAATTTGTAGTGTCAGCACAAGGGAAATGATAAAGAAAACTTCTAATTGGGTGTGAAAATCCAGTTCTAATGTCCTATGAGGTGGATTAACTAGGAAACCATTGGGAAACTACTCCTTAAAGATCAGTAAGAGAAAGAAAACTGAATGGCCAAATCTGGTAATCTCGACAAAGTCCTCCTTATTGATATCCAAGACTACTGTGAAACAGTGGACTGGCAGAATAATACCTGCTGAATCATATCTAACATCTGACATCCCAGATTCCTCCAGTGCTCAGTCCTCCCCTATCTGCTGACATTCTTTGACTCACTAACAATAATTTGCATGAATTAAATAAGACATCATAAGGTATTTCACTGGCGTGTTAGCACAGTAAATTGGGCAGTGAGCCAGGTACAGACATGCTAGTACAGATGACTGAAAGCTTGATAGAAGAGGTAGGTTTGAAGGAGCATCTTAACGGGAGAGAGGGAATTCTTCAGCTCAAGGCACAGCTGCCAATGAAGGGCTATGAGAAATTGGGATTGCACAAGAGGCTGGAATTGGATAAACACAAAGTTCTCAGAGTGATTTCAGCTTGGAGGAGATTAGTGACTGGTACCCCTGGACGGGATATAAAATAGAAGGCTTAATGATTGATAGGCGATAAGTCTTTCTCCAGCAGCCTTCACTGCTATGTCTTGCTCTGTCACATCTTTCTTGTCTTTCCTACCTTCTCATCATTTCTTGTTCTGTCTTCCTTTGCTCTCTTAGTTTATATCGGGTAGGATTTTGCGTTTTGTGTGAGCAGTCACCCATCATAGGTTTTGCCTGGATTGCCCAGTTAAGAATTGGGCAGTAGGACTGGGATTGCATCAGTTAAGAAATCTGGAAGCTGAACGAGCAGTAGGAGACCCTCTACTACAGAAGGAGCAGCAGCCTGCCATTTCATGTAAGGGGGAGAGAGAGAGAGAGAGAGTGTGTGTTCTTACTTGAAACACCCTCTCAGCACTTCTATAACATGGGAAGTTAAAAAGCAGTCACAGCTGCTGGATAACTGTGTGGCCTGTGCTTGCAGCTCTGAACAGCTGGGTGGGGCTGCCTCAATGACTTCCTAGAAATACTGATCCCGCCATTAGTACACAGGGGTGAAGGGCTGTGTGCCCTGTTTAACTGGCACCCAGAGACTCATCTGCTCCCTGCAAGCCAGCAGCATCATCCTGCCTGTCTCAGAGGAAGAATTTGAACCTGAACTGCTGCCACCCACTGCCCACGTCACCCTTGGACCCTCAAGCTGCTGGCGCTCACTGTCCACCTGCCATACTTGGACTCCACGATCCGCTGCCACCCTCTACCCACTTGTTGATCCTGATCACTTGCTGTTGCCCCATGGACACATATCTCAATGCAGAGAATGACTGGCCTCACGGTTTGCCAATGCCTCCTTATGTTCTCTCAGCTATCCAGGAATGGCGGGAGGTTCTCTTTACCAGCAACGGCAACCTGATCACGGTGGCCTAGATGGAGAATGCAATGGAAGTTGGCAATTGAGTGGCTCACAAATGAAATTGGATCCAGTGTTACTAAAGAATCAATGATTCTTGCATTCCACAAGGGTAAGTTGCACAACGTAGTCATTGCAAAGTAGCACTCATGATGGCATCAAGCAATGAAAATGTGCAAGCGGAGAGTCTGCCAGGCAATGGTTTCAGTTCTGGGAGAGGATTGAACAAATAGCTCACATCAGTCTCCACCCAATAGAATGAAGGTATGAAAACCAGAAAGGCACTGAGTTTCTTCAGCAAATTAACACAGGGAAGGACAAGGTATTGGAGGTGTTGGCAGCCTTAAAAGTGGACAAATCTCTAGGTCTGGATGAATTGTGCCCTAGCATGCTGTGGGAGGCAAGGGAGGAAATTGCAGGGGCTCTATCCCATATTTTCAATTCCTCTCTGGCCACGGGGGAGGTGCCAGACAACTGGAGAACAGCTAATGTGGTTCCGCTATTTAAGAAGGGTTGTACAGATAAGCCAGGGAACTACAGACCAGTGGGTCTCACATCAGTGGTAGGGAAACTAATGGGGAAACTTCTGAAGGAGAGTATCTATCTTCACTTGGAGAGGCAAAGCTTGATCAGGGATAGTCGGCATGGCTTCATCAGAGGGAGGTCATGCCGAACAAATTTGATTGCGTCTTTTGAGGAAGTGACCAGTTGTATAGTTGAGGGTAGTGCAGTTAATGTGGTCAGTATGGATTTCAGCAAAGTCTATGACAAGGCCCCACATGGGAGACATATAAAGAAGACAATGCATGTGGGATACAGGGTAATTTAAAGAAGTGGATTCAAAATTGACTCAGTTATAGGAGACAAAGGGTGATGAGAGAGGGCTGCTTTAGTGACCGGATGCCATTGTCCAGTGACATACCACAGGGATCTGTTATTATTTGTCATTTATATAAATGACATAGATGACAATGTAGGGGATACAATTAATAAGTTTGTGGATGACATAAAATTGGCCTGGTAGGTAACAGTGCCTTGGACTACAAGATATAGATGGGCTGGTCAAATGGGGCAAGTAAGTGTCAGATGGATTTTCACCATGAAAAGTGTGAGGTGATACACGTTGGAAGGAGTAATTTAACAAGGAAGCTTGTACTCGTTAGAGTTTAGAAGAATGAGGGGAGATCTCATTGAGACGTATAAGATGATGAATGGGATGGATAGGATAGAGGTGGAGAGACTCTTCCCGCTCAAAAAAGACAGTAGGACTAGGGGGCACAGCCTCAAGATAAAGGGGAGGCGGTTTAGAACGGAGTTGAGGAGGAACTTCTTCACTCAAAGGGTGGTGAATCTCTGGAATTCTCTGCCCGTTGAAGTGGTGGAGGCTGCCTCGCTAAATATTTTTAAGAAGCGGGTTGATGGGTTTTTGATAAGAGAAGGGATTAAGGGTTATGGGGAGAGGGCGGGAAAGTGGAACTGAGCCACGACAGATCAGCCATGATCTTATTGAATGGCGGGGCAGGCTCGAAGGGCTAGATGGCCTACTCCTGCTCCTATTTCTTATGTTCTTATTTAATGAATGCATGACACTAGGAAGCCTTGTGGAGCAAAGGGACCTTGGCATGTTTGTCCACAGATCTCTGAGGTCAGAAAAGCATGTTAGTAGGGTGGTGATGAAAGCATATGGGGCATTTGGCTTTATCAATCAAGGCATAGCTGCAAAAGCAGGGAAGTCATGTTGGAGGTTGTATCGAACTCTGGTGAGGATACAACTAGTGTACTGTGTGCAGTTCTGGTTGCCATATAAAGTTTAAAGTTTATTAATCACAAGTAGGCTTACATTACACTGCTATGAAGTTGCTGCGAAATTCCTCTAGTCACCACATTCTGATTCCTGTTTGGGCTAATGCACCTAACCAGCATGTCTTTTGACTGTAGGAGGAAAGTGCAGCACCCGGAGGAAACCCATGAAAAACCATGCAAACTCCACACAGACAGTGGCCCAAGCTGGGAATCGAATCTGGGTCCCTGGCACTGTAAGGCAGCAATGTTAACCACTGTGCCACCATGCCGCCCCATTATTGGAAGGATGTGATTGCACTGGAGGGGTTGCAGAGGAGATTCACCACGATGTTGCCTGGGATGGAACATTTAAGTTATGAAGAAAGGTTGGATAGGCTTTGGCTCTTTGCATTGGACTGAGGGGTGACCTGAACGAGGTGTACAAGATTATGAGGACATGTACAGAGTGGACAAGGAGCGGCTGTTGAAGGGTCAGTCATGAGAAGATACAAGTTCAAGAAAAGGGGCAGGAGGTTTTGTGGTTTGAGTGGGGGGGGAAATGTGAGGAAAAGCTTTTTTACCCAGAGGCTGGTGACAGTCTGGAATGTTTTGCCTGAGAGAGTGGTAGAGATGGGTTGCCTCACAACCTTTAAGAAGTACCTGGATGAGCACTTGGCATGTCATAACATTCAAGGCTATGGGCCAAATGCTAGTAACAGGGGTTGGCTGGGAGGTTAGATGTTCTTACGTGTCCGTGCACACTCAATGGGCCCAAGGACCTCTTCTACACTGTGTGATTCTATGATTCAGCGATGGAGGATGGCAGGGCTAGATCTGCAAAACAGGAAGATGATGTGGGTCTGGCAATGGAGCAATGGTCATGCAGATGTGTCACTGGTTTGTGAAGCTTGTGTAGATCATTTTGTCCCTGACATATATTTTACATCTGTCCAAGACCCTGGCAATCATGAAAAGCTCATTTATGTTAATTACCTCTGACAAATCCTCATACTCTGAAGAGGCCTCCGGAAGAAGGTCTTCCTCACACTCTTCCTGTTGCAATATCTGTCTGTATTGCAACACCAAGTCATGCAGTGCACAACAAACCAACACTCTTCATGAAACTCTCTGGAGCGTGTAAAGCAGAGTCCCTCAAGGCCGCAGAAGAATATTTTAAGAAGGCCAATGTTGTGCTTGATGGTAGCTCTGTTGGGTGCATGAGCTTGATTGTAGCACTGCTCTGCCTCGCTCTGGGGAGCCTCACACCAGCCATGAACACAGGGGATGATAGCCTTTGTCACTGAGGATCGTTCCATCAGCCTGGCCTGGGACTTCAAACAGCCCTGGGAGCTGTGATTTGAGCAAGATGTGTGTGCCATGACAATGCCCTGAGAACAGGCACAGACCTGCATTATTCTTCGCCTGTGGTCATACATCAGTTCTACACTGACAGAGTGAATCCCTTTGTAATGTACAAATGCACCTGGTTGCTCCCAGAGGGCCTTTAAAGGATGAGTTCAGTTTAAGGCACTCTGCGCTCAAGGAAACCCAACAGTGACACTCAACGTGGCTGACTTTGCAGCCTGGCTGTCATAAAGTGGATAGGACCCCACACTTCCTGTGCATTCTCTCTTCCACCTTCTTCCATTGGAAAAAAGATACAAAAGTCTGAGATCACGAACCAAATGACTCAAGGACAGTTTCTATCTTGCTGACATCAGACTTTTGAATGAACTTACCTCACATTAAGTTGATCTTTCTCTACACCCTAGCTATGACTGGAACATTACATTCTGCACTCTCTCTTTTCCTTCTCTATGAATGGTATGCTTTGTCTGTATAGCGTGCAAGAAACAATACTTTTCACTGTATGTTAATACATGGGACAATAATAAATCAAATCACATCAATGCCTGTGAAATGCCACATAGATTTCCTGTCAGGCCCTGGAAGCCAGCACTGATACGGAAACTAAGGGCCATTGGCATGGGGTTCCCACCAAATTACCCCTCTTACCCCCCTCTCCTTAAAGTGTTTAATCCACTTGATCAAAAGCAACATTCTGTATAACTGAAGTTACCGGAATTATGCATACCCATAAAAAAAAGAAAAAAGAGATAAACAAAAAGGCTGAAAAGAAATTGCAATGCAAATGGAAACAAGTTGTTAAAACTTATTTTTGGTTCTTTTCTTCTGCTCATAGGAACTAGAAAAGTGTCCTCTATGCGCATACGTTAAAGAAAAATACCTTTCAAAATATGAAGTTTCGGAGAATTTTTACTTCCATTTTCTTAACACATCCGAATGTTAAAATAGATCAAAATGTAAGCTGCAAAGTGTGTATGCATCTGAATGTGAAACCTCCATGTGTTAGATTCACAGGCGCATTTGTTTTCTAATATAATATGCAAGGTGTTTGTTTGAAGAATCGCTTTATTATCTTAAATCTTATCAGTTAAAAGGTGAGGATGTGAATTTGGGTGTTGTCCTGTCATCTTTTAGGTGTTAGCAAGCATGTTGGATGTTTCCAATTTGTATTTTCATTGCACTTCACTCGCTTGGTTATTCTCGCTGCTTTTTATTCTTATTATTGTGCCAGTAAATTCACCTCCTCTGTTCGGTAATGAGAAATTCTAAAGGGTTATCAGTGAGAAATAAAGAAGCCTTTACAGATATTGAGACTTCAGGGGAGGTCATCCCAGCCCTTTTGCAAGTTGCCCCAAGCCCTGGTAAGGGTGCCATCCTAATGCCAATGGTAGTAGCAGCAAATTTCAGTGGTGATGATGAAAGAGCTAAGACCCTGAAGAAACCACTGCTGCTGACAGGCAGAAAGGATTCATAGAATCATTAATTCCCTATAGTGCAGACGGAGCCAGTTGGCCCATCAAGTCTGCACTGACTGTCCGACAGAGCATCCCATCCAGGCTCTCTTCCCTGCCCTGTACCCATTACCACACATACACTTCCCATGGCTAATCCACGTAACCTACACATCTTGGGACAATTTAGCATGGCCAATCCACCTAACCTGCACATCTTTGGACATGGGAGGAAACTGGAGCACCTGGATGAAACCCACACAGACATGGGGTGAATGTGCAGAAGCCAACGCACAGGCTGTCACCCAAGGTCAGAATTGAACCTGGGTCCTTGGAGCTGTGAGGCAGCAGTGCTAACCACTGTGCCATCTGATTGACTGGGCAGATGTGTTTCCTTTAACAGACAGGGGGACAGAAACAGGAAACCATCTTGTGCATTCCTTTCCTTAACCATATTTCTCATTGAAATTGAAAACGGGAGGCTCTCGTGAACAACTGAAAAGGAAATTGCAAAACATGAAGTGTGAAGAAGTGGGGACTTTCAGTAGATCACTGTTCTATTTCATGTTGATGAGCTATTTTGTATTTGTATTCATTTTTGTTCTTATTTCAGATTTAGCTGGATTGAATGTGCTAAATTGCACCTTAATGTTCAAAGATGAGTAGGTTAGGTAGGTCAGGTGGATGGTAAACATAGGTGGTTACAGGGATTGGGTGGGAGGTTGGGCATGGGTGAGGTACTATTTCAGAATTGGTGCTGACTCAATGGGCTGAATGGCCTCCTTCTGCACTGTAGGAATTCTGCAGATTCTATGATATGGATTTTCAGCTTTAATTTGTTTTTTTTCTTTCAAAAACATGTTTGGGAATTTCTATTAAATAGCTGTCCCACAAACATCCCAGCCTCTCTCCCTCTCTTCAAATCCAATAAGGGCTCACTTATCTTTCAGCTCCCAGTTCTGATAAAGAATTTGCATCCAAAGCTGAAATAGTGGGAAAAACCACACTTTCAAATTCCTGAATGTCCTCCATTTGCTGCAATATTTCTGTAGCTACTGATCCACTCAACCACATCCTCACCATCACTTCTACATCGCAACAGTGATTAAACCTTAAACTGGACTTACATAGTCAAAAAATCCCACCCCAACCGATCAGATCCAAGCTCTGCAGGGATGCCACATTCAGTCATGAATGATGATGAACAATTAAACAACTAATTGAACAAAGGAGGTGCCCAAATATTCCCATTTTCAACAAAGGAAAAGTTGCAAAATTTGCAACTATCTTCAGCCGGAAGTGCCAAGTGGATAAGCAGATACTGCATCTTAACCTCCTCCTGAGATCTCCAGCTTCATATATGTCAAAATTTGACCAATTCAATTCATGCCATTCACATGAAAACACGTGCTTCAGAATTAGCTGCACCCCTAACCAAGTTGTTCCAATACAGCTACAACACTGCCATCTACCCCACAATGTGGAAAATTGGTCATTTCCTACCTTCTCAAAGCAAGAAAACTCCCGATTTGCTCAATTCCTTGCTTGTTTAGTCTCAATCATCAGCAAGGTGATGGAAAGTGTCATTTACAATGTTATCCAGTAATATTTATTCATCATTAACCTGCTTAGTGATGCTCAGTTTGAGTTCTGCCAGGGCCATTTGGCTCCAGGCCTCATTGCAACCTTGGTCTAAACCTAGACAAAAGATCAGAATTCCAGAAATGAGATGAGAGCGTTTACCCCGGCCATCAAAGCAGCACTTAGCTGAGTGTGGCATCCAATTGCCTTAGTAACCTGAAGCCAATTGGAATCAGTGCAGAGACTGTCCATTGGCTGGAGTCATATCTATCCCAATGAAATATGGTTCTTGTTTTTGGAGGCTACTCGTCTCAGCTCCAGCGCAGCGCTGCAGGAGTTCCTCAGAACATAAGAACATAAGAAATAGGAGCAGGAGTAGGCCATCCAGCCCTTCGAGCCTGCCCCGCCATTCAATAAGATCATGGCTGATCTGTCGCTGCTCAGTTCCACTTTCCCGCCCTCTCCCCATAACCCTTAATCCCATCTCCTATCAAAAACCCATCAACCCGCGTCTTAAAAATATTTAGCGAGGCAGCCTCCACCACTTCAACGGGCAGAGAATTCCAGAGATTCACCACCCTTTGAGTGAAGAAGTTCCTCCTCAACTCCGTTCTAAACCGCCCCCCTTTTATCTTGAGGCTGTGCCCCCTAGTCCTATTGTCTTTTTTGAGCGGGAAGAGTCTTTCCACCTCTATCCTATCCATCCCATTCATCATCTTATACATCTCAATGAGATCTCCTCTCATTCTTCTAAACTCTAACGAGTACAAGCCCAGTTTATTCAGCCTCTCCTCATAGCTCAACCCCCTCAACTCCGGTATCAGCCTAGTAAACCTCCTCTGCACTCCCTCCAAGGCCAAAATATCTTTGCGCAGGTGCGGCGCCCAAAAATGCACACAGTACTCCAGTTGCGGCCTCACCAATGCCCTATACAGCTGCAGCAAGACCTCCCTACTTTTATATTCAATCCCCTTCGCTATGAAGGCCAGCATCCCATTCGCCTTCCTGACCACCTGCTGCACCTGCAAGCTGGGTTTTTGCGATTTTTTTTGGGTTTTTCAGGGTAGTACCTGAAACATAACCACCTCAGCTGCTTCATCAATGATCTTCCATCCATTATTAAAGCAGGAGTGGGGATATTTACTGATGACTGCATAGTATACAGCACCATTTACAACTCCTCAGATAAAGAAGCAATCCATGCCCACATGCAATAAGGCTAGGACAGCATTCAGGCTTGGGCCAAAAATACTTATGCCATGCAAGAGTTGGGCAATTATTTTCTCTAACAAGAGAATCTAAAAACCTTGCCTGGACTTTTAACAGCGTTACCATTGTCAAATCCCGCCCCCATCGGTATCTTAGGGATCATCACTGTCCAGGAATATAACTGGACTGATCAAATCAATCACATGGCTTTCAGGAAGCTGACTATCCCGTGAAAAGTGACTCAACTTCCGAAAGCTGTCCACCATCCGCAAGGCACAAGTCAGGAGTGTGATGGAATAGTCTCCATTTGCCCGGATGAGTGCAGCTTCAACAGCACTCAAGAAGCTCAACACCATCCAGGCCAAAGCAGCCCGTTTGATTAGCACTTCTTCCACCAGCGATGCACAGTGGCAGCAGTGATCATCACCTACAAGATGCATTGAAACAAGTAGCCCTTCAATACCTTCCAAACCCACAATCGATTGGCACAGCGATCCAGTAAGATTGTGTGTAGAACAAAAAAATCAGGCTTGTGTCTGGTTCTTTGCTGCATTGAATATGACCACCACTGTTTTGCTGACAGGATTGGCTTCACACCCAAAAAGGGCATGAAATCTATTTGCGTGTTAATGACATGCTGAGCATGGCACTGTCCGGCCTCAGTCACACTTACCTTCTCATCGGTTGGAACTCACGTCAGTGAGAATCACAGCTGGTCTCCACCAAAGATGTGGGATCGGCAGCCATTGAAGCCCACAGGTGGTCGGGGGCATGGCTGGTCACTGCCCATGGGGCTCCCTGGCACTGCCAACTGGGCAACATAACTGTGTTGGAGCAGTGCCAAGGTGGTTGGGCCTGAGTGTGGTTGGAGCCATGACACAGGGAGCTCCATAAATGGAGGGTGGTGATTGGCAAGAGTGGGAGATTGGCACAAAGAGTGATAGGCAGTAGCAGGAAGGGGGAGCACCGGCACGGGGGGGACATGCAGGGTAGGCCGTGGAGGGGATCATGATGGGGGATTCATTGGGAGGGTCCCGATGCCCTGATGCTGGCGATGCAACCCGTGTTGCCATGGGGGGAGGGGGTTACACTGTTACCGATAATGGAGAGGGTTGACGTGTGTGTGGGTGCAGGAGTGGGGTAGGAGATCGGGGAAGATCACTGGGAGATCCAGGCACCTGCATAATGACACTCCAAGCAGTCTGCAGCAGGCAATCTAATGCTCCATGCCCCACTACTGGTGAGACTTGCACTTCTGTCCAAAAATGTGACAGTGTGTCATAAGATTGCACTTTAGAACCTTCCCAAAAAGCAGGTCTGAAACTCTTCTGCTTTCTCACTCATTCGGCACTTGATAAGGTTACCAATCTTTACCCCTTGGAAAAACAAGGACAACTGGCACATGGGAAGACCACAATTTCCAAGTCACTCACCATCCTGAATAGAAAATATATGGCATTCCTTACTAATCGTTGTGTCAGATTCTCAGGACTCCCTCCATAATAGCACCATGGAATTACCTGCACCACATGGTGTACAGAAGGTCACCACTACCTTTCAAGACAATTAGTGATGGGAAATAAGTTAGCTTTGCCTAGATGTCTACAACCCAGGGATGCCCGGGTGGTGGTGCCGCAATGGCTTAGTGGTATTAATGCTAGACTATTAATCCAGAAGCTCAGCTCATGTTGTGGGGACCTGGGTTCGAATCCCTCCATGGCAGATGGTGGAATTTAAATTCAATGAAAGAAGAATCTGGAATTAAGAATCTACTAATGACCACACAACCATTGCTGATTGTCAGAAAAACACGATCTGGTTCACTAATGTTCTTTGGGGAAGGGAATCTTCTGAGCTTACCTAGTCTGGTCTACATGTGACTTCAGGGCCACAGAAATGTAGTTGACTCCCAACTGCCCTTGGGCAACTAGAGATGAACAACAAATGCTGGCCAGCCAGCAATGCCCATGTCCCATGAATGAATAAAAAAAAACTCCATCATATGAACAGAACTCAAAAATCAAGAATCTGAACCTTCCCATCACAGATAAAGGTAGAAAATATATCATTGAGGCAAGGAATTATTTTACATACTTTTCACTGTGTGCAAGTCACCAGTGAAAAGGAAATAGACATTCGGATATTTATAACTAGTGTTGTTTGTTTCACACGACACCGAAACCATGTTCTTTTCTTGTCAAATGTGCATTTGTAAAGACACATCTTTGTTGCTTTGCTGTGAACATCTTCAAAATGTTGCAGCTCGTTTTCTGTTTGGTTGCCATAGTGATTGCCATCTTGAAATACGAACAGAATCCTTGGTGATAGCATAAATTTCCACTCATTCGTAGTCAATTTAGGAACAATCTAGGTGAGGCAATGTTTCCAGAAGAGTACCCTTTACAATATTTATCATAGCTTTAACAAAGTAATTCAGGAAAGCACTAGATATAAATATTGTTATGGGATCCAACTTTTCTTCTTGTGGACCAGGGGTTGATAGCCCAATGTCCCAAAAGCTCATGTAAATTTCACATGTAGACTGCCAAGGGGGTGGGGGGTGTGGAGGCAATTCATGTGCAGCACAGAGATTCTGCAGTTCTCAGAACACCAGCATAAAGAGAAAAAAACTGGCACAAAAACTCCAGTCACATGATTGGGAGTGGAGTGCCATAATCAAGAAAAGTCCCAGGCAGGGACAGGAAAAAGGGTCAGGAAGAGTTCCGAGGCAGAAAAAAGGATGCTGTAGGCAGACTTGAAGTGACAAGGGCTCAGGAGGAACTTTGGCGATCAAAGAAAGCCAGAGGTTTTCTTCGATCGCCATCAGGCAACTGGGGATGGCCGTAAATGCTGGCCAGCCAGTGATGTCCATGTCCCACAAATGTATTTTAAAAAATATAGCACAGTGGTTCATACTGCTGTCTCACAGCTCCAGGGACCCGGGTTCAATTGGCTGACTGTGTGCAGTTTACATGTTCTCCTCATGTCTGTGTGTGCTTCCACTGGGTGCTGCGGTTTCCTCCCACAGTCCAACGATTTGCAGGTTAAGTGGATTGGCCATGCTAAATTGTCTCTTAATGTCCCCAGATGCGTAGGTTCGGGGTATTAGCGGGGTAAATGTGTGGAGTATGGGGAAAGGGCAGTGGGTGGGCCTGGGTAAGATGCTCTGTCAGAGAGTCAGTGCATACTTGATGGGCCGAATGGCCTCCTTCTGCACTGTAGGGGTTCAGTGAATCATGTAGATTTTTTTATGTTAAAATGATATAAACCTCAATACATGATTCTATTTCCATTAGAAGATTTGTAAAACATTAACAGAGATTTGCTGGCAAGAAACAGCAAACTAAAAGTGCATGCCAAGATTAGATTATTAAAAAATCCAGCAACTTGTGGCAAAGAAGTAATATCCCATGAGTTTCAAATCAACACAAATGGTTGGATAATTTTCAACCTAAGTATCTCAATAACACTCCACCATCAACTGCACAAAAAGAGGGTCCTGCCGTCAATCTTCCCACAGCCCCTGTATTTATCGGGAAATCGGCAGGGTGCATGGGAGACTGGAAACAGTCGAAGGAATTGGCAAGGCTGAGGACATGGAGTTCCTGCCAAATTTAACAGTAGGACCCCAATATAATTTCTTACACCTACTTTATGCCCTGTAACCAGCCAAATGATTAGCCTGCTTGGCTGTTGCCAGGAAAGGCAGTGGCAGGAGGATGCAGCTGGGTTCTTGGGGATGGTCTCTGTCAAACTTAGGAGGCGGGATTGGCTGCAATTGGCTGGATAGAGAGAGAGAGGGAAAGAGAGAGTTCATTAGGGCTACAGTAGGGTAGGTCAACAATCACAAGAGGATAGAAGACAGACTCGCCTTGATTGGCTACGAGGAAGTGACAGGCTGCTTTGAGGCTCTGGGGTAAGTATTTCTGCTCCTCTTTGTCCTAGACCGCAGGAATGCTGTGAAAGATACTCACCATGTGGAGCTCACTTTTCTTTCATAGCAGATTTCCTGACCTGTGGGAAACCTACACAGCAATGTTCAAACCAGGCTCCCAACTGCACTGTGGACTGACTGATGTAACAATCTGTTGACATTGAATTGGGTTCTATTTGATTTGCTACCATAGAGTCCCAAGTGTAGAAGGAGGCCATTCATAGAACATAGAAAAACTACAAACAGGCCCTTTGGCCCACAAGTTGCGCCGAACATATCTCTACCTACTAGGCTTACCTATAACCCTCAATCCTACTAAGTCCCATGTATTCATCCAGAAGTCTGTTAAAAGACCCTATCGAATCTACCTCCACCACCACCTCCGGCAGCCGATTCCACGCACCCATCACCCTCTGAGTGAAAAACTCACCCCTGACATCTCCTCTGTACCTACTCCCCAGCACCCTAAACCTGTGTCCTCTTGTGGCAGCCATTTCAGCCCTGGGAAAAAGCCTCTGAGAATCCACCCAATCAATATCTCAACATCTTATACACCTCTATCAGGTCACCTCTCATCCTTCGTCTCTCCAAGGAGAAAAGACTGAGCTTTCACAACCTATCCTCATAAGGCACGCCACCCAATCCAGGCAACATCCTCTGCACCCTGTCAATGGCGTCCACATCCTTCCTGTAATGAGGCGACCAGAACTGAGCACAGTTCGTCAAGTTTGCAGCGATTCTCTGAAAGAGCATCTTACCCAGCCAACTACCTATCCCTGTAACCCTATGCATTTACCATGGCTAATCCACCTAATCTACACATCTTTGGAAACTAAGGGGAAATTTACCTTAGCACATCAACCTAACCTGCACATCTTCAGACTGGGGAGGAAACTGGAGCACATGGAGGAAACACACGCAGACACTGAGGGGGTAACTGTAGACTCCACACAGGCTGTTACCCAAAGCCAGAATTGAACCCAGGTCCCTGGCGCTGTGAGTCAGCACTGCTAATCAATGTGCCATCGTGCCTCCCCAACTTCCAATGTTTGAGTAACTAGCACATCAAAGCCATTTTCCTGCCTTTTGTTCCACAATAAATGATTATGTATTTGCTATCTTCAGCAACAATACACTGTACAATGTACTGTCTTACCCTTATTGAATTTAATTTGCACAGCTTTAGGTTGCCATTCTTATTTTTTGACTTGATGACAGGTAAGAAAACTTCCATTTATATAGAATCTTTCACATCTTGATGATATCTTAAAATGCTTGTGCCAACTGTTTACTTTTGAAGTTTAATCATTTGCTATAACGACCAATATAAAGTCTCATTTACAAGCAACAATGATAGAAATGACGAATTAATCAATTCTGGTGCCAGTGACTGAAAAATAAATATGAGTGGAGTTCTTCTACATCCATCGAAACATCTCATTAAAAAGACAGAACCTCCAATAATGTAATGCTTTATTGGAATTGCATTACAGTACCAACCTTGATAATAGACATAAGCCCTGGAGAATGACTTAAATGCATAACCTTCTAACTCAGAATGCACATTGCAGCTACACTATTAGATTAGCTATCATTAATAATGGCTCTCTGGTCCTTGTCACCTGAATAATAAATATTCCAATTTACAACTTGAGTTTGCATAGCTTTTTAGATTTTCCATAAATCCTTTGCTGGAAAACTTGCAACATATTTTTGGAAGTGAAGGATTCTTATCCTTTCAATCACCATTCATGTAAAATACAGATCCATTTTATTCGAATGTGGCATTTCACGAACTTTGGAATTCACAAAATCTTGCATTTATATAGCACCTTTACAGTGAAAAAAGCCTCATGATGTTTCACAGGTGTGTTATCAACTAATGTCAGACACCAAGCTATGTAACAAGACATTAAGGCAGAAAGCTTCAGAAAACAGGTAGGTTTTAATGAGTGGCATGGTGGTATGGCAGAGGCAGTTCCCGTATAGCACATGGTGGCATCTCGATAACAGCCAACTATATGTCAAAGCTCATCCTCACCATACCCTTTGAGAATGAACCTATGGAGTAGGCAGACCGGGTGGTCACATGGATGTTGGGATGATGTGGATACAAGTGGGGAGCATGGAGAGACACACAGCATGTAAGAGCTGCTCAGACGCTGTCAATAAACATCTCCTGTTGTTTGTCCCTTGTCACCAGTTATTGCAGCCATATACTTTAACATGGTGTCAGGAGTTGGCAGAATAGCACAAAGAGTTTGCCACATCAACCCATTCATGTTTGACTGAAGCATCACAGACAAGTGGATGAAATTCAAAAGAGGGTGGTGTGTCTACTATGGTGCCAACCTATCAGACAAATCAAAGAAAGTAAAGGCATACACTCTCTGAAATTTTAGCAGGTTCTGAGGCAGTTGAGAAGTCCTTTGAGACAGTTGAGGGGGTCCTTTGTTTTGCAATTGGAAAAAGAGTAGGACTGGTGAGTGAAAGTGAAGACTGGGGAGGCCTCCCTGATGTTCATGCTCTGATGCTAGAAGAGAAAGAGATCTTGAAAGTGGCTGACAGCCCCATGATTGCAGATACTGAGTTTGGGGTGTCAATCTAAGAGAGTGAGGAGGCACCATGGCTAGAATTCTCAAATGTCACAGCCCTGCCACCAGTGCCAGTCAGAATGGAGAATTTGGCGATTAACCAAATCTCTATACACAGCTGCGGACGAGGTCAGAGAATTTCAGCCCATGTCTGCATCGTAGCAGATCAACATCAGGCATGGCTGGGAAATGTGAAATCCTTAACCCTGAATTGTGTGCTCCAATGCAGATCTCAGAGGACAGTTACTTTCAGAGACTGGGTACTTACTGTCCATCTCTGAGAAGGAGGAGGAATCTTCAGAGAATGCAGCATCAGATCAACCATCCTTCATGCAGCAGGCTGTTGGTGTGCCCCTCTGCGCCCTTTACCAAGATATCCACCCAAAGGCTGGCCCTCTTGCTGCATCTGTTGATGCCACAGTTGTGCCACCCATGCGTGGTCCTCCCTCCCGCAATATCTCTCCTCCTCCTCAGGGGGATCCACAAAGTCTGGGTGTAACAATCCCATCCATGCCAGTTGGTCTCACACCCTCCAGTGTGCTATCCTTGGAGGCAATCTTCTTTGGCTATTCCCTTCAAAATGTACCAATGCACCTCTGCAACCCTTGCAGAGAACACACACCTTAAGCAGCTGCCAGCCATAGCGATATCACATTGCTGGTCAACATGGGCCTTAGTTCCACTCTTCCCAATCTCACAATAGCTGATGTCTAAAGTTGGCACTGAGGCCTCGCCTCGAAACCAATCAGGAACCTGAAGATCTGTGATTCCTGGCCACTGTTGCTAGATTCAAAACTCTGCATAAAATCACAGTCAGCTCCATGTAAATTAATATTTTATTATCTCAACAATGAACTCAACTGAAGCCAGCCACACCTCAGCAACAAAATCCTCAATCTTTCCTGCTACTCATAAAATGTGCACCCTGCATCACAATATTGGAGTTCCAGGCAAACATACTCCCTGATTTCTGGCTCCAACTCACTGTTACAGGTTCTATTAAATTCAGCTTCAGGTCTGTCTGTTTTGTAGTTACATATTGCCAGCATTTATAAACTAATTTCCCTAATTTAATGCTGATATTTACTTGATGTCTGCCCCCTTCAGCACAGTGTTAAAATTATTTATGTTTTTAGACAGATGTCTTTGAGATCATTTTTGTCACTGCCTCAAAATCAACTCCTTTGAAATCCATCATTAGTGTTATTATCCTTTCTTCATTCCATGGCATGATACTGAATCTAATCATAGAATAGAACCATAGAATCCTTACAGTGCAGAAGGAGGCCATTCGGACCATCAAGCCTGCACCAACAACAATCCCACCCAAGCTCCATCCCTGCAACCCCTCATATTTACCCCACTAATCCTTTTAACCCATGCATCCTGGGACTCTCAGGGGCAATTTAGCATGGTCAACGCACCTAACCCAATTATAACCGGAGCCTCCCTTGAATATCTCGCCGTCTTCAATTCTTTCCAATCACAATATCTTCACAGCAACTCATTGCAGTGTTAAATGTAAGCCTATTTGTGACACTAATAAATAAACTTTAAACTTTAAGCTGCATTGAGCATAATTGTTGTTACCCTCCCGTCTCTTCAAATGTTACGTCACAGCTTATTTTAACCTCAGGATTGTGATTGCAGAGTATGAGATTGAAAATAAACTTATGTTGCCTTTTCTTCTGAGCTTAATAAATAAGTTGTCCTCTCCATCAGTTGTATTTACTTTAGATTCCTACCAGTAGTATATATTAGAGATTGAGAGACACAGATAACTCAAAAAGATCCCAAATACTCTCAATGAATATTCACCAAGTATACAAATACAGACAGGAGAGTCACATAATCATGTTTTAAAAAGTTCATTTTGTGTGCCAACTAGCATTTTGAGATCAATATTTGTTTTAAATTTGAAGATTTCTAATTAGCTCCAAATTAGGAATGGATAATTTATGAAGAATTCCCACTGGTATGACATTAAAAATGGGAATGATGGGTTGGGGATAGCAATCCCTGCTCTTAATCCAGGACTCATGATATCACATCACAGAAATTTCAGAGGTCTGACACTGAGTTCCTTGTTCCTAAATCTCACAACATGATATCATTATGCAGCTCCATCACTCAGTTAATGCACATACCCTTTTCCTTTCATGGCCTTCAATGTTTCCTTTTGAATTGAGGCTAATATCTCATGATATCATTATCGAACTGATATGACTATCTGTTCAAGCTCCAACCCTCCTCCTTCTGTTCAATGTGAAGTGTGTTGATTCACTCATAGTGACATATCTCCCTGATTATACCCATCATTTTTGACACTAGCAATTAACCCTAATTGTATACAATGCTGCCAAGAGGTGCGACATCTCAATAGAAAATGAATAGTCATAGAATTCCGGCTTGTGTAAACATATTGCGTGCACTAAAATTTAGAACACAAAGTGCAGGATTAGATTTATGTGTAGAAAAGCTCGGCAGTCATATTTTTGGAATAAAGGAAGAATGGGTTCCTGGGAATACGGTTTTACATAAAGTTATTCTACAAATTGTGTTTCTAATTATGTCAAGTGTTGCTAACCATCAATTAATTCCTGCTGCAAATGGTTCTGCATATCTAACATTTCATTTTGTAATTTAAGCCATATGTTGTCTGATCTCTCTCTAATCAAATAAATGTGAATTAGTAAACTCTCCTTCCAAAACCCACAGGTTCTAATCAGCACGGTAGGTTCCTGGAATTATTGTGTTTAAATTTTTGCGCTTAGCAAGTAACATTTGTATTAAAGTAATCTTCTTCAATAGAAAAGGTAAGCCCATCAATGAGTTAACTCCTGATGTGGAAGAAAAGGGCTAAAGCAAAATTGCACTATCAATGTAGTATTTTTCACTAGTTGAAGAAACCTTTTCAGCAGTTTCTGCACCAATGTACCCATTCCTTCAGTTCAAAGCAATACAGCATCAATTGAAAAGTTCATAAAGTAGATAAGATTAAATAAAATTCCTATGAAAAGTTATTTTAATGCACTAGTTTAAAATGACTCACTAATGTCATTTCAATGGGAAAACTGAGGAGCATATGCACATTAAGAAATAACACGAGCTAAGCAGAAGGATGTGTTCATGACTGGAATATGATGTCTCTCATTATGAACCAGCTTGTTCATAAATGGCTCAACAAGAGTTGGCAGATGGCATGTTCCACACCCTCCAGCCTCCACCCCCACACAATACAAGTCTACAAATTCTTTCTCATGAACTGTCCTCTGAATACAGTTCCAATGACTTGTTATCTTTGTACTAAGACGTTTCTGCATTAAAGTACCAAGTGGGTAAAATGAGCATATTTGTATTTTATATTTTCACACATCTGCATTGCGTTTAACATCAAATTTCTGCAAGTTAATTATCTGTAGCCACACTATGACTCCTTCACTGCAACCTTCTTGCAACAATGCAAATGATAATCTCACTAAAATGCCAAATATCGAAGATATTCCTTGGACATTAATTCCTCATTTAATGTTGCAGTTATATTTGTGAAAAATGCCACTTTAAATGAAATAAAACCAATCAGATTCTCTAATTACAATTAAAATTGGAATTAGGTTCTGTGGGACTTTTCCATCAGAAAAACAGTACAAAATTATATCGCCAAGTTTAAATCCTGTACATTGCTGAATTATTCTATTGGTAAATGAAATGATGTTTCAAATTAAACAAATTTTCCAATATTTACATAAGAAATAGGAGCACGAGTAGGCCATCTAGCCCTTCGAGCCATTTAAAAACACAAACTCTATTTACCTTCCATTTTCCATCTCTTCTTCTCACTGGCTCTCTTGCTCCATGACCCTCTAGTTCTCCATCAATTGTGCACCTAACTTTCCCACTGGCCAACACTCCCACTCTCTGACTCTTTGTGTCACCACCAACCCTCCTGCTGGCCATCTCTCCTACTTGTGGACCCTTCTGCTCACTGACTCCCACTCACTGACCCTCCTCCTCGCTGACTCCAGCTCACTGACTCTCCTGCTTACTAATTCTGCTGCTTGTTTACCCTCTGCTCGATGACCCTCCCACTCGCAGACCTTCCCGCTTGCTGACCCTCATGCTGACTTGACCCTCACGTTCAATATTTTCCTTTCCTGAAATCCTGCTGTGAGTGAGGCTTTGCAATAAGTGGCGAGAAGCAGGAAGCAACCTAGGGAGGACTGAGTTGCAGGGTTTTGGTGAGAATCCACAGATTGGAGAGGTGGTGAATGGGAAGGTTGGCAACGACCGGGAGGATTGGGGAGCAGGAGAGGTTGCTCCAAAATGGCGTGGATTAAGTCAGGTAAATCAATGTCACGCACATTGCAAAATTATATTAGTGCAAAACACAAAAGCCAACCTCAGTAAAACCATGACATTAAATTGAAACAACTTAAAATGGGGACATTTAAACTGAGCACGAACTGTAGCTGCATAACCATACTTATGTATCTAATAGGATCTTTAATTAGTGAATAACTGAGGCTCTTGCTCACAGAGATGTTGTGGTTCTGCAGAATTGTTTTGAGAATATGCCCTGTACCAACATTAAGCACTCAGTTGGAAGCACAAACCTGCAAATTGGTAGTCACATGATTGCATTCAGGTTTGCTGATGTGTAAATTCCCATTTGATCTCAGATCAGGTTAGAGAAACCTCAAACTACTGTTAACCACAAAGATGATAGGTTCAATTAAGCCCCATGTGTTCATCAGTGCAACACGCAGTTATAAACGTGGGTGCAGCCTCATTTCTATTTTGAAATTGCGGCCCCATGACATAGGTCACTGAAATGCAAACCACAAAACTAGACCAATGCTCTGGGGTTCTGGGTTCGAATCTCACCACTATAAGGGGTAAAAGTTTCCTGTGGCAGGCACAAATACAAAAATACTTCAGTACAAACCACCTGAATAGGTCCAAGTTCTGAGAAAATGATAATGTGCCAAACATTACTTAATTTATTGGTTAACATGAAGAACTGATAGCTGTATATGTTCCCCCTCTCCAGATATTGCTTTACCATTTTATTTACCACAATATTCCCACTCACCTGCTGAATTCTTGGCTTGGGCAGCCATCTCTGGATGGGCAAAAAGAGTTTGTATCGGAATTGTACTCTGAATTTTGGTCCATTCCCCGTCTATCAAAAGCTCAGATTAATCCAGGCTGCTGCTGGCTAGCATCAGACTAACCAAATAAATTTACAACCACGTCAACTTGTACTTCCATAGTGCCTTTAGCATCACAAAATGTCCCAAAGCATTTCACAGGACCGTTATCAAACTAACTTTGACATGAATAAGCAGCAAAATGGGCAATTTCCCTTACTTGCTGGCCACAAACTATTTTCTAAGCTTGTCCACTTATTGAGAGCTACCCAAAGGCAACGTCCATTCAGCAGTATTAATTTTATTGTGATTAATAAAGAGTTTAGCCTAAACATTTAGTTCAAAGAACAAGAATACTCTGTGGTTCTTGGGGCTTAAAGCTGCAGAGGCCTGGGATCTGTGTGAGCAGGGCAAACAAGGCATGTCTCTTCAACCAATCAGATTGAAGGATCCTTATTGAGACACACCAACCCCAACTTTGAGTGGGTTAGGTTTTCTGAGTGGGCAGAACGAGCTGTGGTTTGGGTATCTGGAAGTGCGGGTCTCCCCTCATGTTGCAGAGTTTGAATACGGCAGGACCACAGATGTTTTGTAACCGGCGTGTTAGTGAGAAATCAGCCTGATTGATAGCTTTGGCTGGAGGTTGGGGTTGGGGAGAGCTCAACAATCTTGGAGGGAGGATTGGCAACATTGGAGATGGAAAGCAGGTTTGTTCTGGGAGCTGGGAGAAAGCACGCCTGTTCCTCCTGGGCCACAAGCAGTGCTGAAAAGGGAATTAGCTATTCTATATAATTATTCCCTTCTCTTTGTATCTACCAGCTTTCCCAGCAGAGATGAAAACTGCCCATCCAGAGTTGAAACTAAAAGGCAGATACTATTTGAGGCACGCAGTTATTGTATACTGTTTAAATAACCAACCCACCTCCTGTGGGAGAGCTGGGTGCTACACTCAAGCCCCATCTCCATTAAAACCAGATGTCAGTGAGTTTAAGGAGGGTTTGAGACTTCTAAACATTTTCACATCTCACCTAACCCAAATCTGGGGTTAAACTGTCCTCTGGAGTTTCTGAACTGGAAAGTGCAAATTAGAATGTTTAATTCAAGATAAAATGATGTATAGATTGCAAAATAAAGAGAAACAAAGAAAGACAGGTTTAAAAGAGAGAGAGATATGGAAGACAAAGCAAATGTTTAAAAATCAAAGGCTGGAATTTTACCGCCCCGCCCACCACGGGAATCAGAGCGGGTGAGGGATGGACAACGGTGACAATTAAAACCATCATTTGCCCCATCAAGCCTGCACCGAAAACAATTCCACCCAGGCCCTATCCCTGTAACCTCATGCATTTATCCTGCTCATCCCCCGGACACAATAGGCAATTTAGCATGGCCAATCCAACCAATCCACACATCTTTAGATTGCGCAAGGAAACCGATGCACCCGGAGGAAACTCACACGGACACGGAGAGAACGTGCAGACTCCGCAGACAGTGACCCAAGGCCGGAATTGAACCTGGGTCTGTGGGGCAGAGATTGCAAACAATGGGAAAACCTGTTGACAGCAGCAGGACCGGAAGATCCCACCACTGGCCAATGGCGGGTGGCCTCTGCCACCGGTCTGCAAGGGGGAACGGCAAATCCTGCTCTTCATGTCAGTTTTTCAATGAAGAATCAGTATAGTGAAGCTTGTGAAGGAGCAGGGGCAACTCTGACAGCAAATTGTTGATTTCTGCAAGTTATTATGGGCAACACAAGTAGCTGTCCAATTTACTCCATAATAGCGTAGAGCACTGACAGCCTCACCTTTAGTGCAAAATCCAGCTCAACCTTTGTACTGAAGGAATGACATTTTAACATCTGCCATAGTTGATGGCTTTTATTATCACAACACAACCTTCCTCTCTCCAAAACGCTCTATAATACAAGATGAAAAGCAGGGATTTAATGTCACAAGATGGTCAGCGCACACTTTATAAAGTGTTTTGTGGTTTTTAAGAATCTTTTATATTGGTTATGTATGTTTGTACCTATTGGGCAATAATAAGAATTTTTTCTGGTTTAATTCTTCAATATTTTACTTTGTTTTAAATATATTTTTATAGAAGATTTCTGACTTTCGACAAACAATGCTGCAAACCCTCATATACATGTGCAGTACAGTACGATCAATTTTTACCAAATATATGTAGATAGAGACAGAAGAGTTCAAGCCCAGTTGGTTTAGATTATTGGTTGCATCCTGCGCCTCACACCATACAAATAATGAAAGGATGCCTCAGAGAAAGGGGCGATATCAGGATAAGGTCATAAATGGTATAACTGTGCACACCCACACTCACAGGATAATGGTGACAAAGCTACATAACTTCTGGAAAACCATGTAGGAGTGAGCCAGGCAATGCAGAGTTTAAGATATGGATCCCTTACCTTATGTAATGTATCAGATTTAACTCAGAGTGAACAGGTTGAGAATTCCATAGAGATACACACCATAATAATTTTATGCCAATTCTGAATTGAAGGAGACTTATCACTAGTTCATGAGTATAGGGTATTTTTCGATGCTGCAAATGTTAGAATATTATACAGCCTCTTCTTGTTTACATCTTTTTTTTTTATCTGGAGGACCCAGGGCCGGATTTTCTGGCCACACTGGCTTGAAAACCAGAGATTCCCACCTGATTTCAATGGGCCTTTACATGGTCCCCACCCAACCACTAGAATTCTAGTGGCGGGTGGGATGGGAGAAATCCGTCCCCAGTATTAAATAAAAGAGATCAAATTCTAAGGCTGTATCAAAAATCTTCTTAAACTCTTTCAGAACATTAAACTAGTCAAATGTAACCTTAACACAGGACCAAAATCAAAAGGATGGCAAGATGGCACAATGATTATCATTGCTGCCTCCCAGTGCCAGGGACCTGGGTTCAATTCTGACATTGGGTGACTGCCTGTGTGGAGCTTGCACCTTCTCCCTGAGTCTGCATGGGTTTCCTCTGGGTGCTCTAGTTTCCTCCCATTCTCCAAAGGTGTGTGGGTTAGGTTGATTGGTTACGCTAAATTAGTGTAGATTAGGGGATTAGTAGGGTAAATACGTGGGGTTACAGGGTAATGCCATGGGTGGGATGTTGTTGGTGCAGGTTTGATGGGTCAAATGGCCTCCTTCTGCAATATAGAAATTCTATGATCCTATGATTCAATGTAGGTAATCCCCAATGTCCACCTTGTACTTCCACACAATGAGAATACAGCAGAATCAAACCCATGTCTTAAGCTTAGAGTAATATGTAGATGGTGTAATAACATAGGCTGAGTCTCTTTTGTTCTATTACAAGATTTTATTGGAATATTCCCAAATGTCACCCCATGTCTCATCATCAATATTTGCTGTAAGGTCCCTTTCCCAGGATGGCAGCATGTCCAATGTATTATCACAACATCTAGAATATAAAGCACTATAAAACGTATTAATTAATTGCTTAGGCTCTGCTGAGCGCAGGAGTCTTTCCACTGGGGAAATCATAGCATCATAAGGAAGAGTTGTCTTATTAAGGATAAAGTCCCTGAGTTGAAAGTATCTAAAAAAGGAGTGTTTTGGAACTGTTGACATAGCTGTTCAAAGGATAACAGGGTGGTGCCATCAAACACATTACCCAGCCTACAGACATCTCTCCTGATATCAAAAGTGTTGTCCCTAAGATTTCTAGTAAATCAGATCCAGCTGATCATGCTCCAACACTTTTGGAGTGTTTCTTTTCTTTCCTTGAGCTTCCCTCTGTCTTGGAGGACCTGAGTTCAGCTTTGCAGGAATGTCCCTATCTCTGGGAAGGGGGTGGCTTCTACTTTAGAAATCCAGGTTACCCTGAATGGGAGAAAGAACAGTTTTAAATTCTAATCCTTCGTCCCACCCTCACCCCACTACCCCTACACATAAACCATCCTTATGCTGTCAAAGCAATAGCAGTAAAAGGATGTGTCTGACACAGCCTTCGGACTCCTGAGAAATAAAAGCGATTGCAAGGAGAACAAAGACTGGCCAGCTTCAACATCAAGCCATGTGGATAAAGGGTCTCCTCTAATGATTCTCATACAACTCTATGGTGAGAGGCTAACATTTTAATATTCGGCATCCCTAGGCACCCTTTAGAATCAAGCAATTGCAGCTTTGCTTTCTTTAAATGAGGCTTCTTCCTGTTCTGAACAAATAAACTGAATTTCTTTAAGGGCCTTGGCAGACAATAGGATAGGTAGCATTCAACAGAGGTTAGACCAGCCAAGGTAACACATTCACCTTAATCAAATCTATCTTACCCAGCTAGGATATCGGTAAAGAGGACCAACAATGTGGGTACCACTTAATAGAAGCCAACAAAAGGAGAGAGTTTTCCCTTTATATAATTGCCTAAAACTGGGGGTAATATCAATACCCAGAAAAAGTAAATCCTGACCGCTACCATCTAAATGGAAAATGAGAAGGGGGAGGACTGTTTACCCTTAGCTTACCCAGATGCATAGCCTTCGATTTAATAAAGTTAATCTTACAGCCCGAGTGAAGACCAAATCTAGCCACTATATCAATAAGAGTGGGAATAGAGACACTTAACCTGGACACAAACAGCAACACATCATCTGCATTGAGCGTATTTTTATGTTACTCACCTCTACGATGTAGCCCACAAAATTGGGGGACCCTGTGATAACCTCCTCCAGCAGTTCAATAGATAACACGAAAGGTAAAGGAGATAAGGGGCATCCTGCCCAGTCGGTCTCTGAAAACCAATATCATCGAATCTATAGCCATTTGTAAGGACAGATTCAGGGGTTAGCTGTAGAATACATGTATCCATTTAATACTGCCCCTCCCAATCCAAATGTATAGAATAGGAAGTTCCATTACACCCAATTGAATGTCTTTTTGGCATCCAAAAAGATCACCAACCCATCTACAGCGCACTTTTGAAATCCTTCACTAATGTTCCACAACCTCCTGACATCATAACATGAGTTTCAGCCATTGATAAGATCAGTCCAGTCACCCTGGAAGCATCTTCCCCAGGCGCGTTGCCAGAAATTAGATAACAACTTCAAGTCAGCATTTAATAAACAAATAGGCCTACAAGAAGTACATTGCTTAGGATTCATGCCCAATTTTAGGATTAAGGAAATATTTGCTTACCCAACAACTGTGCTTGTTTTGAATGAATGATAGTATCTGCCAATTAAAGGATCTGTTAACAAGTCCTTAAATTAAACACCATCAGACTCAGATGCCTTCCTGGATTGAAGCTCTTTCAGGGCAGAAGCCACCCCCTTCCCAGAGATAGGGACATTCCTGCAATGCTGAACTCAGGTCCTCCGAGACAGAGGGAAGCTCAAGGAAAGAAAAGAAACACTCCAAACGTGTCAGAGTATCATCAGCTTGATCTGATTTACTTAGATTAAGATATAAACTCCTGAAAGCCCCATTTATATCTTCAGCCTTGGTCTTCCTAGTTCCCTTGGAGTCTAACACCAAAGCAACTGCCCTTGAGTCCGATTTCTTCCTAGTAAGAAAAGTCAAATATTGAGTTGGTTTATTCCCAAATTCATACAACTTCTGTTTAGCAAACGTTAAACTCGTCTCAGCACGCTCAGCCCTAATTACTCCAATTTCCTTCAACGTCGCATCATTAGGATTCTTACCATACTCCCTCTCTAGCCCGGCCAGTCAGATTTCCGATTGGTGCTGTTGCTCTAGCAACCTACGCCTTTTGTTTGATTGTGTATGAGATGACCAAACGTCTAGCAAAGGCTTTACAATTTTCCCAAAGGATTGAGGGACTTCAATCAGAAAGAGAACTGACCGAGTAAAAAAGTATCAAATTTGTTTGTTCAGTGAATTTATGGTCCCTGAGTAGAGATGCATTAAATTTCCAGGATCTAGACTGAGGTGGACCCACCTTCAAAAGAAACTCGATAAAGACTGGAGCGTGAGCAGAGATCACAATACTGCCTATAGTTCAGAAGGCCACTGAATGTAGGCTCACCTTTGGCACAATAACATAATCAATCTTAGTGTGTGACAAACGAAAAGCTGAAAGAAAGGTGAACTATTTATCCTTGGGGTGTAGAGCTCTCTACACATCTAAGTGCCTCACCTCTTCACAAGCTGAAGCCAACGTCCCAGTTTGTTCCATGGCAGGGGGTGCGGAGGATTCCTCCTAACAGGGAGTTTGTCTATCAGTGGGTTAGGATAGCAATTAAAATCCCCACCAATAAAGGAATAGACAGAAGCCAATTCAGCAAAGTCCATAAAGACCTTAGTGATAAAATCGGGGTATTAATTTTGAGGACCATAGACACTCATTATTGATACCTTTTTCCCATATAGTCAACAATTAAAGACCACATACCTTTCCCCTTTGTCTGTCACACAGCCTCCCAAGCTGAAAGACTCACTTTTATTTATCAACACTGCTAATCCTCAGTTGCTGGTTGAGAAAGCAGCAAAAAACATCTGCCCCACCCAGACCCACTTAAATTTGAGGTGCTGTCAGCCAGATGAGTTTCTTGCAACAAAACAATGTCAACTTCCTCCTTTTTGAGAAAAGATAAATATATCTCCTTTCTCTTATTAGGCTGATGAATTCCAAGAGAAGATTTTTAATGCAGCTACTGCCTTTGCTTATTCATCCACAGAGAATTTAAAATATTATAGCACAAATATAAAAGCAGTTAAACCACCAAGGATTTCCATGCCACCTTTGGGCATGGAAGAATGGTAGGAAGGACTATTACTTACGGGGCGAAAAACTGCAGCAGGCGACGGTGCAGTGGGACCTCGGGGTCCTTGCGCATGAGTCGCAAAAACCCAGCTTGCAGGTGCAGCAGGTGGTCAGGAAGGCGAATGGGATGCTGGCCTTCATCGCGAGGGGGATTGAATATAAAAGTAGGGAGGTCTTGCTGCAGCTGTATAGAGCATTGGTGAGGCCGCAGCTGGAGTACAGTTTTGGGCGCCGCACCTGCACAAAGATATTTTGGCCTTGGAGGGAGGGCACAGGAGGTTTACTAGGCTGATACTGGAGTTGAGGGGGTTGAGCTATGAGGAGAGGCTGAATAAACTAGGCTTGTACTCGTTAGAGTTTAGAAGAATGAGGGGAGATCTCATTGAGACGTATAAGATGATGAATGGGATGGATAGGATAGAGGTGGAGAGACTCTTCCCGCTCAAAAAGGACAGTAGGACTAGGGGGCACAGCCTCAAGATAAAGGGGGGGCAGTTTAGAACGGAGTTGAGGAGGAACTTCTTCACTCAAAGGGTGGTGAATCTCTGGAATTCTCTGCCCGTTGAAGTGGTGGAGGCTGCCTCGCTAAATATTTTTAAGACGCGGGTTGATGGGTTTTTGATAAGAGAGGGGATTAAGGGTTATGGGGAGAGGGCGGGAAAGTGGAACTGAGCAGCGACAGATCAGCCATGGTCTTATTGAATGGCGGGGCAGGCTCGAAGGGCTAGATGGCCTACTCCTGCTCCTATTTCTTATGTTCTTATGCTTACATTAACACTGCAATGAAGTTACTGTGAAAATCCCCTAGTCACCACCCTCTGGCACCTGTTTGTGTACCCTGAGGGAGAATTTAACATGGCCAATGCACCTAACCAGCATGTCTTTCTGGCTGTGGGAGGAAACTGGGAGGAAGCATCCAGAGGAAACCAATGCAGACGTGGGATGAACACACAGACAGTGACTCAAACTGGGAATTGAACCCAGGTCCCTGGCGCTGTGAGGCAGCAGTGCTAACCACTGTGCCACCTTGGATTTCACAGTCATTGCTAGGCTCCTGCAGCTACATGACATCATCAATTGTACCCATGTGGCCAAGGCACTGACTGGCTAGTGAATTCCATCAGCAACAAGGTTTCCACTCCCTCAACATCCAACTCAACTGTGAGCACAAAAAGAGCTTCCTCCGTCTGAACACCTACTTTCTTGGGTGGCACAGTAAGCACAGTGGTTAGCACTGCTGCTTCACAGGTCCTGGGTTCAATTCCCGGCTCGGGTCGCTGTCTGTGTGGAGTTTGCACGTTCTCCTCGTGTCTGCGTGGGTTTCTCCGGGTACTCCGGTTTCCTCCCACAGTCCAAAGATGTGCGGGTTAGGTTGATTGGCCATACTAAAAAATTGCCCCTTAGTGTCCAGGGATGTGTAGGTTAGAGGGATTAGTGGGTATGATTTGTTGGGGTATGGGGATAGGGCCTGGGTGGGATTGTGTTTGGTGCAGACTCGATGGGCCTCTTTCTGCACTGTAGATTCTATGATTCTTGGTAGCAGCCATGACTCCTTCATCCAGGCCAGGCTGTCTCACATTTTTACTTAACCCTAAAATGCAGGGAAAGATCTTACAGGACATGGGATATCCCTTGAAGAGATCGCCGTACACTTCTGTAGAAGAGCCCCAGACAGAGGCAAAGAGGCAATACAAGCAATGGCACATTCTCAGCAGCACAACCATTCAGCAGGCTATTAGACTTCTGAAGATCAGATTCTGGTGCCTGAACTAGGTGGGTGGCATGGAAGGGAATCTGAGCTATCTGTGCGAATGTGTGTTGTAGACGGAACATATCATCACTTATCACCATTGTAGAAGCCTTGTTTTCACTGCAGTGGATCCTTTTATCTTTTCACAACCCCATAATGCTTTTGCTGTCATGTCAGCAATAAAAAGATTCCCAGAGGTCTGGGTTAGGGTGTTATTATTTATTCAAGACAGACAGAGGAGAGCAGCAGACTGAGGCAGAAAGAATGTCCAACACAGTGCTCCATGCAACCAGGAGGCCTTCTCCCCCTACTTTCTGAGAAGAAGGTCTCCCTCGTCTCCCACACTGCCACCAACATTCATTCAGATGGAGGGAGCGATGGGCACTTTTGTCCCAGGTGCCAAATCCCTTGCTCTCACTTTCCTGTGGTCCAGTGGAAGGCTATGCCACAGTCAACAGCTTTCTCTCATAGCAGAACTTAGTAGTTTCAATTATGGATGCTGTAGGAAGTCCAAATTGGCATCTCACTTCACCTAATGCAATTCCATTCCCACTCCTCTTGGCTCCAGTTGGAAAGGGGAACCATCTCCGTATCAAGCAAGGGTACATCCCAGTGAAAATGGAGACTATAATCAGTTTCCTGCTGGAAGAGTTTCTTGATGTGAAAACTATCCTATCACCTGTTCCCAACTCCGTAGCAAAAAGCTGGCCCTTTTATGTTCAAAAATCTGGAGTGGAGTTTAACTAACAACTGTCTTTCTCATAAATCAGTGATACACCGGACTCAGCTGACAATGCTGCCTGGTTGTGTAGTACCTGAAGCAGGTTCTCCCTGTACTCGTAGGTCAGAATTTTACTGCCCCACCCATCGGAGCGGGCGAGGGGTGGAACATGGAAAAGTCTGTTGACCTGGGGCAGGATTTTATAGTTGCGGGAAGAGCAAGGCAGTAAAATCCCGCCATAATCTTTCATCTCAGATTTTGAACAGAAAATGTATATTGGTTGCGATAGGTAACATCTAACTTGGTGTTTTGCCAATCTGTATATCTAGAGAGAATCCTACAGTGACAAGCATTTTAAATGAGGGGCATTGGATACATCAATGAACACATCAAGATTTGTAACACCAGTTAATAATTATGCTGATAGCCAAGTAATGTTAGTTGGATTCAATAAAGCATGTCAAATTTGTCACGTTTGAGGAAGTATACAATCCAAAGGTCAATTTATTGCCAGTGAATGCTAACCATCTGTATTTCGTATTTTTCTACTTCACTGCCACTTACAAAATAAACTCTGCAATTATGTTATAATCATTAGACAATACATGAGATGACTGATTCAAATTGAACTCAATTCTTTGTTGTACTTTACATCTACCCATTGTCTAAATTATGTTTCTGAAATGCACTGAATAAAAGCTTTGTGATCACAGTATTGCTTTTCACAATTCTAATAAAATATAATAAAACTTTAGTGATATCCTCTGATACCCTACCAGTGATTACAGTGAAGCTGAACTACCAGCGTTCCATTAATCATTAGGGACTCGCAGTATCACTTAAACCAAAACTTGATAATTAGACTTCAATGTTGAATCCAAAAAATGTGCACATATGTTAAGCTGTAATTATCCCATTTTTGATTTTCTGATAAAATTAACTAATTCTGAGAAGATTTACTAAAATTAATTTTACATTCCGAAAACGTGATTATTTTGTCTGTTATTATCGTTCGGTTACGTAAGGCAATTGCTGCATTGCACTGATCTGGCTGTTTCTTTGCCAAATGCAGCTTAAATAGTTGCACTCATTTCTATTGCATACCATCTCTCTGAATTCTAGAGATACTATCTGTACAATCATGCATTATCATTTCCATTTTGATTCAGATATTTGGATGATATAGATGGTCTGTGTAAGGAACAACATTTTCTGAAGTCAAATTCTCCACAAAGCAACGTTCAACAATGAAATAGTGAAATCTTTAATGATACTAATGTTTTAAAGAATGACTTTCCATACTGTAAGTTGACACATCCGGAAATAACTTTGAGTAATGCTTGCTGCTGTTGATTTTTTTGTTCAGTACATGTACATGGAGATCTTGTGGCAGAGTTGTAGTGTTCCTACCTGTGGACCAGGTCTTCCGCTTTCAAGTCTAAACGAGGACTTGTTGGCCACGGAAGGAGTGCTCATATTGCAGTTCCATAGGCTGATAACTAGCTCAGGAATCCTTCCTCCCCTTTCCCTAAATGGAAAAAAGTGAAATTTTGATTTATATAAATATTCACAGTCAACATTTTCTTTCATGAATAGCATATGAATTATTCCACACACAGTCGAACTTTCAAGAAGATACTTCACGACTCTCGTGGCAAGCATGAAGCCTCTATCAGAGATAAAAGATATGAATTGCTGGCAAGGTAGGGATGTTGCAACTTACCATTGCAAACTCAAATTAAATTAACATAATGAAGTGCTGTATAACATGTGGGTGCATCATATTTGAATCTGTGACCAGATGGCTATACAATCCCACTTTCCCATCTCCAATGGACAAGGCAGCATGGTGGCGCAATGGTTAGCAGTGCTGAATCACATCACCAGGGAAATGGGTTCAATTCTTGGCTCGGGTGACTGTGAAATTTGTACGTTGTCTATGTGGGTTTCCTCTGGGAGCCCTGGTTTCCTCACACAGTCTGAAGACACATGCACTGGGCAAGTTAAACTCTCCCTCAGTGTGCCTGAACAGGTGCCAGAGTGTGCTAACAAGGAGAGTTTCACAGTAATTTTGTTGCAGTGCTAACGTAAGCCTGTTCGTGACACAAATAAATAAACTTTAAGAGTGCTAAGAAACCACTCAACTCATGTTTCCTACTCTGTACTTGTCATCTGTGTGAACTATGGGGGTCCATATCTGTTTCTTTCCCTCTTCTTTGGTTTTGAGCTCTCTCTCTCCTGTAATGTGAAGCTATGAGTGTGGTTCTAATGGCATGTGTGGATCAGTGCTTTCAGTGAGGATGACTACCAGGGAGAGGCTTTGAATTGCACTAGGATGAGGAAGATTGGCAGTGATGGGAATGTGAGTGAGTGTACTGAAGCGCATGGATCTATTTGCAAGGTCACGAGGTGTGAGGTCTGATATGAAGTAGATTTATCAAGGAAGAGTGAGGGTGATGTGCACAGCAGTGTCCTGACCTCAGACTATTACATTGCTTCTGCATTGAATCCAGGAATCTGACATTCTGCTCCTGTGGCTGATCTCCTGGGCCACCTGCAACCATATTTTCATTACAGCACAGCTGGTTTCTTCCTCCGTCACTGGGGAGGAGGATCTCTTTAGTTCCTCTCAGTCCCAGCTGTATGGCAAACAAACTGTCATTAAATTGGGATGTGACCTTTGACTACCCTCAATCTCACTGTTCACCTTCATCTTTTGGTGTCTGAGATACAAAAAATGCTTGTGCAAGGGAGTAAGTGGCAGCAAAGGCATTAACTATTGGTGATTCAATTGTAGTTTTGGAAGTCAGGGTAAAAAATTAGGTAGAGGAATCCAGTATAGAAAAATAAGAGTTAATAAAGCCTATTTTTCAAAGGATTTATATTAGGAAAACAAAGATCATTTTCAGGGACATATATTTGCTTCGGTAAATATTAGAAACAATGTTTAAGTGTGATTAATTTAATCTTTCTGTGGCTGGAAGTGTGAAATTTATAGTTAGATTCATGCTGGACAAAGGTTTTTGTATGTGTGGGAGTTGGTTAAATTCCAGTAGCGTTTTTATTGTGCTCAGAGAGAATTATTGTGTGGAAAATAAAGCAGGGGTGTTGCTTAACAGGAGGCCACTTCCCAAAAGGAGAGATTCTACTTTGTTCTTAGTTTAACTGGAAGCCAGAGCAGTTAGAGACAGATCAGTGATGAGTGAACAGGTCTCAACTCTGCCAGGAGAAACTGTGCAGGACAAGAGAATTGCAAAGGCACAGGCTCCCTAAGGAACAAAATACAGGTCAGATAACCAAGAAATTGGGACAGGAAGACTGTCCATGATGTTGGAGGTTAAGTGAACAGAGACCAAGGTATCATTTAAAAGAATTTGAGGAAGAATAAACAAAGCATTCTGAGTTAAAGAGACAATTGTAGTAACTTAAAGTGGGAAAGTAGATTCCAGAGGTAGATATAAAGTTTATTGTCAATTTAATCAGAGCCTGGGAATTGAGAATTAAAGCAATTGTGAATCATTTGGTCAATAGTCAAGACAAAGAAATGCTAAAGGGGTTGGTGTAAAACCCTGGACTGGATTTGCTGTGGAGTGGAGCAGAAGCTTTGTTTAACAGTATCATTTGGAAACTCTGGACTGGATTTATACACATCCCTAAGGGAAAGTATTATTGTGAAGGAAGATTTTTTAGCATGTTTTGAGGTTGGAGTTTAGAAACTCTCATGTAACAATCATGTGGGGGGATTCGGAAGAGAAATCCATAGACACTAACTTGGGTTCAGAGCATAATGTGTGCATTTGATGACAGCCAAACTGTGTAATTATAAGATACTCTGTTGTTGAAACCATTGCAGCTTAAGATATACCTTGCGACCCATGTTAATCTTAAAAACTGTGTGCCTTTGTTAAGCCAAGGAGGGGAAATAAGGGAGTACTGTGTAATAAACCAAATTTTCATGTTTAATCATTCTTTTCTTGTTGGTAAAATTAATGAGCATTCCTGTGACTCTGTCATTCCACACTTTATAAACAAAAACGTAAAAGTTACAGTCTTTTGAATCAGGGTTTCATTCTTGGATCTTCCCATCCAGTTATAAAAGCAACTGGATGAACATTTTTAATACAGGAAGTCTTGTTTAAGGGAAGAAGGTTGAGGTGAAACTACTGCAGTGACTAAACGAAAATTAGTTTGGGTTCCCTGCTGAAATGTACACCCAGTTAACAGTGTACTTAGTGTTGTTTGCATATAATAATCAAAGTTTGTGTACTGCCTGTATCAGTGTGGGTTAATTGTGCACCATGATCTCTGTGCCCAATTTTGGGCCTTATTTTATGGTGAATGTTTGACCTGGATAAAAAGTTTGTTTATGAAAGAACTTAAAAATCGGATGTATCCATCAATTGGCACCTGCCTATAATCAGAAAGACATACAAAGATCCATATTATAACTCACAAAACTGCAGTCAGTGAAGGAGATTGTGACCCATCTTGAAAGATATACAAGGCAATAGGCCAGTATCAGAGAAGTGATCACTTACTAACTTGATGCAGAACTCTCAGAGAAACAGAATTTCTCTTATCCTCATGTTCCAGACCACTAAACTTCACATTCAACAATTATTCTCCGAGATTCTGTCACCATTAAACCCATTTCCTTGTCCTCTTCCCCCTACAGCCTCCTGATGTTTCTTCTGTGACATACATGTCCACGATCCCTCTGTATTGTCCAGTGCTTTCACATGCAGCAACTGCCCTTTTGCCTCTTCCTTTCCCATCATCCAGGGCCCTGGACTGCCCTACCAAATGAAACTAAATAAATTTTCTTGCGCCTCTCAGTTTAGTGTATAGTACTGTATTTGTTGTTCAACACACTCTCCTTTTTATTGGTGACACCAGACACAGATTGGGTAATTGCTTTACTGAATACCACCATTCCATCTCAAGTAACACTCTGAATTATAGGGAATTAGGTTTACCCAAAGTATATTAATTAGGTTGTACTTGGGGCCATGAATCCTGATGGAATTGTACTCCTACCAATTACAAAGAACATTTTCTTTTTAATTAAACAAGTAGAAATTTATTGACAAGATCAATTATAAAATGGTAGCATGTTATTTAAGTCATGTCACAATTTTGAGTTTTTAAGTCTTTTTGGACTGAAATTATATGTTATTGTATTTGTATTATTTTACACATCTGAATAATTTCAAAAGAAATACAATTGACTCATGAATACCTACAAAAAGATCACCAAAGTTTTGTTTTAAAGTTGTTATTAGTGACACAAGTATATTTACATTAACACTGCAATGAAGTTACTGTGAATATCACCTAGAGCTTTGTGTGAGGAAATAGAACATTTTTCTTTGATTCCTGTTCAGAGTGAAACCATTAATGTAGGTATTTAGATATTCTTTAGTGCCCAATCATGGGTGTGAAGGACATGGAGTGGGATTCTCTGGTCGTGCCCACCCTGAGGTGGGAAATCCTACCTCAAGTCAATGGACTTATAAACGGTCAAATTGTCTGTCCCACCCACTACAATTCTCGTGGCAATTTTATCCCACGATGTGGCTGCAACGCACATCCAGACTGGGAGATCCGAGGCCAGCCCAAAAGATGGCCTTGGACCTCATTTTAATAACATTGAAGCAGCAACAGTTCACTGGCTGCAGAATTTAATTTCACTCCATCTGCTCTAATTCCAGGGAGGAATACTCCTTCTGGGCACTTCAATTACACGCGTCAGGGGATGATTGTCCCTTTAAGGATCAAATCTGCAGAGTAAAGGTCACATGACCCAGGGAACCAATCAAGGAGAGGATGGGCATCATCGTGGTAAACAGGACTTGCTCTTCCAGAACCTTCTTGGGATCTGAGCGCATCCATGAACCTCTGAATAGCCTTTATCTGTAAATAAATATGTTGTTGTTTTTCCCTTAACTGGTGAAAAAGAATTATGTCAGAAATAATACTTGTTGTAGCCAATTGCGAAGAGTGCTTGACCCAGTTTTGCGTTGGGTAATTTTTAGGCTTTCATAGTACATCAGATATTTGTCCCCAAAATTGAGCTTTGATTTACCATTTTGCACTCTTAAAACAGGTGCAATAGAGTCCAATTTCTGTCTCACAATTTTAGTATAACACCTTTCCCTATTCTTCAAATTTAAATAAATCAGTGGCAAATTTGTTTGAAGTGATCAGGAAATAGAATCATAGAAGAAATCATTCAGCCCACTGAGTCTACACTGACTCTGTGACAGAGTATCTTACCCAGGACCTCTCCTCTACCCTATTCCTGTAACCCCACACATTTCCCATGGCTAGTGGGACACTAAGGGTCATTTAGCTTGGTCTATCCACCTAAACAGCTAAGAATAACATATTTTAAGACAGTCTTGTCCATATTAGTCTCAGCACCCATAATGATTTGTCTACCAACATCCAAAATAATCCACACAATAGAACAATTAGTTGTACATGGTATAACTGTTAAGTATGTCTTTATGATTGTTCAGTGGAAAGTACTGGTTGCAGGGGAGTATTTTTCCATACTTTGGAGGCATCCACTACTGGGATCTTAACTCAATCTCAAGTTACATACTGCATGCAGGATTTTGTTGTTGCCTCTTTCTGCTCAAAACATGTGCATAAAGGGTATTCACCCTTATCTCAGATTCTAAATGGAGACAACTTACCTCAGTATTCTTTATTTATTTAATTTATTATTGTCAAAGTAAGGTTAAATTAACGCTGTAAAGAAGTTACTGTGAAAAATCCCCTAGTTGCCACACTCTGGTGTCTGTTCAGGTACATTGTGGGAGAATTTAGCATGGCCAATGCACCCTAACCAGCACATCCTTCGAACTGTGGTAGGAAACCAGAGCATTCAGAGGAAACCCATGCAGACATGAGGAGAATGTGTAAACTCCACATGGACATTTGTTAACCAAATGTTCCACCTTCTAGAAGAGTCAAGGACAAGCAGGCATAGTTCTAGAGTAAGAGGGGGAAGGTTCAAGACAGAGATAAGGAGAAGCTACTTCTCATAGAGGGTTGTGAATCTATGGAACTCAGTGTCCCAGAGTGAGTGGATGCAGAAGCAATCACTAAATTCTAGAAAGAGATAGATAAATATTTGACCAAAAGTGGGATAAAGGACTATGGGGAAAAGACAGTGAAGTGGAGTTAGGGTGAGATGGAAATCAGCCATGATCATATAGAATGGCAGAGCGGTCTCAAAGGGCTGAATTGCTGACTCTCATTCCTAATTCCTATAGCAGCGATCCAAGCCAGGAATCGAACCTGGGTGCCTGGCTCTGTGAGGCGACAATGTCAACCATATGTCATCTTGCCGCCCACAGTAAACTCTAAACTGGGGCAACATCATTTAAACAACAGGTGACTTCCTGAATGCATAAGGATTTCTATGTGACAAATGTGTGTGTGTTTTGGAACCTTGGTTCATTTTCTCAAACCCAACTTACTATTCCTGTTCTCATAAGTTGAGTTTTCAGCATGATTTTGTTGTTTCTTTCAAACATATTTTCTTCATAAAATGCTTTGCTTATTCCATCATCTGGTAGTGTTACTTTGGTCATTTGCATACACTAATCACTGTTTGAATGTGTTTCTGTCCTAATTCATCTATGTATGTGTATATTTACATGTGTGTGTGTGTTAATACATATATTTTTATAGTTCTGATAATTACTAATTTGCCTTTTGTTTGAATGAATCATGTTATATTGCATTGTTTTACATCTAACATTGGAAAGTTCTGGCATTAACAAATAAATTCACTTATAATCCTTATGGTTTTTCATTTTGTTAAAAAATACTTTAATGCACTCCTTAATAAGGTCAAAAGTCTCTTGGTCCTCAGTGTATTAGCCACTGTTTCAGCATTTTTTCAATATTCACCACTTTAATGATTTTTCTGCTTCAATTTGAGACAACAGAGATACAACGGAAAAATTATAATTAGGAGCAAAGTTATCTAAGTATTAATTTACCTCCAGCAGAGATGAGGCCTGTGATGTAAACCCTCTTTCAGTGTGCATGTCTCTCATGCATTTATGTAAAATTCCTGTAAACATGTTTACTCAAGGCATTAACCTGTTTAAAGTAACATTTAAGCATTATTTTATTCTTTGCATTTATTGCTCATCATTAGGTGTCACAAGAAGATGGCTTTTTAGAGAATCAGCCACAGAGCATGGGACCAAGAATGGACAGAGATAAGAGCGGCCATTTGTCTTTCCTGAGATGAGTGGATTGTATATGAGAGTCAGGTCTTTTTCATGGCCATTGTTATGAGAGTCCCCATCCACAAATTACCACAATTATTGAATTTAATTACCATAGCTTGCCACTGTGGAACTTAAACAACTGACATAGGATGGCCCGGTGGCACAGTGGTTATCACTGCTGGCTCACAGCGCCACAGACCCTGAGTTCAATTCCAGCCTTGGGTGCCTGTTTGCGTGGAGTTTGTGCTTTCCTCCCATGTCAGTGTGGGTTAGGTGGATTGGCCATGGGAAATCGCTTCTTAGTATCCACAAATGTGTCAGTTAGAAGGATTAGGTTAGGAGCATTGACCATGCTAAATTGTCCGTTAATGTCCAAAAATGTGCCAGTTAGAAGGAGTGGCCATTCTAAATTGACGCTTAGAGTCCAACAATATGGCAAGTAACAAAAAAAATTCCATTGTAAATTCTGATTTCTGGGCACCTTGCCATATTCTTCTCCATACTCTCCCTCAATCATGTCAGTGGGGTCTTGGGAGAATAATTCAACCCTCTGTATCTCCTGCCAATGCAAAATGCCACACAAGATGGCAGACAATACTCATCTGCACATGCATGCGCACGAGCAGAAAACCAATGACATAATTTCTGGGAGACATAATGCCTGGCGGATCTTATTCCCATACTGAAGACTTTCACGTAGTTTCTGAGCCCTTTGGTAGAAGGACAGTTATGGAGCAGCCTTGTGGAATTGGGAAAGGGAAGGAGGAGAGGCTTCTGATCTGCCCAGTAATAGCTACAATTCCGGATTATAACCTCATTACATCATGTGTTCAGCTGTGGTGTTCCTTCCTGGTAACAGATTGAGAAGAACAGGCTGCAGAGTGGGAGGGGGAAAAGTCAGAGACCTGACAACTGCAGGGCCTCAGAAACTGACTGAAGAGCTTCAGGATTTGAATAAGATTCAAACAGAAGATTCCCTAGAGTTGCAAACATGGGCTATGGAGTTTGTAATCCAGACTTAGGGCTGTTACTGGGCAGATCAGAAGCCTTCCCTGATTCCCCATCCTGAACCCAAGCTCTATTCCTTTCCTACGCCCCACCGACTCGAAGAAGAAAAGGCTTTTAAAAAATCGCTGGGTGGAAATTTCCTCATTTTTTGCAGAGTTTGACAGCAGGTGGGAGAAACAAAACAGAAGCAGTAGGTGTCGGTGGCAGCTTCCTCCACTGTGCTGTTCGGGACTCAGTACAAAAATATCAAAGGGACAGGTATCTGGCATTAAGGCCTGTAATTAGATTTAAATGTCTTCAGATGGGGATCCCAATATTCAATGTTGGGATTCCCATTATATCATTGGTGGAAGATTGGGACAATTGGAGCAGGAACTAGGATTTATAGGGACTTTTGTTACAGAGGAGAAAGTCCAGGCCACAATGGGCATTGTCCTCAATTTTCTTTCAGAATATTCGCTTCAATTTTCAAGCCATCTGCTCCTTTAACTTGCTGAATAGAATTCCTCTATTGAACATGAAAATTCTTTTTACATTCAAATAAACAGTCATGTCTCTAATTTACAAATTCATTTATATATTTCTTTTCAGGAAGTAATCTACTTCAATCACTTAATTTCAGTATTTAATCTACGTCTCTATTTCTCCATTTTCTAATCCACTGCAGGATTATTCTGTATTATTGCATGCTTTGGATATCAGCCTTTTTTATTGACCTATTTCACGATGGCTTTTTCCTTGTTTTGATGCAAAACTGAATGTTGATCGGTTTTGGATAGAACATTAGGTTTATTTCAGATCGATGGTAATTCTCTGGAAATATTCAAACTGACGCTCATTTCTGTATCTTTGCAATTAATGCACAACAGATGTATTTTAAGCTCTGATATAAACATAGGTGCTCCAATCAAACTCTACGAGGTGCTAATTTTGCCAAGCATTAATATTTAGACTCTGTGTTCATGGATTTTTGAATAATAAAGGAGTCATAGGTTTATTTGTAAATACAAATTAAAATCAATGTATTCATGAAAGGAGCATATTTAAGCATGAAACCAAACAAAGATTAATGCTGTGCCTTGCAGTGCAATAGCTGGCCCAGATTTAGCCTGAAAAGCAAAGCTGTCATCATCGTTAGTTTGCAAAATTAACACATGTAAAGTAACACTCCTCTAAAGCACACTCCTCTTCACAAAACATATCCAACTCTGCCTTAAGTGAGATCAAATAAATTGCTTTCTCGCGGCTTGTTACACTTTATGAAATGAAATAAAATAACGATTAAAATACATAAATGTCAATCTGCACATTACAGTCAAATAAATGGAGTGTGTTGAGAATGCTGAGGGATCAAAATGATCTCACAGGTAGTGTTCTTCTTGATGGAACTCCATGGGAGATTTAGGTCTTGAAATTCAACATGTCCAGATTTAAGTTGCAGTTTATTTATTAGTGTCACAAGTAGGCTGACATTAACACAGCATTGAAGTTACTGTGAAAATCCCTTAGTCGCCACACTCTGGCGCCTGTTCGAGTACACTGAGGCAGAATTTAGCATGGCCAATTCACCTAACCTGCACGTCTTTCGCACTGTGGGAGGAAACCCATGCAGACACAGGGGGAATGTACAAACTCCACACAGACAGTGACCCGAGGCTGGAATCGAGGCTGCAGCCCAGGTCCCTGGCACTGTGACGCAGCAGTGCTAACCACTGTGCCACTGGATTTGAGTGTATTGTGATGTTTAATCGATTTTGTGTACCTGTGATTTTTAATATCAGCTTCTGATTAATTGCATTATATGCTAATCTGAGATAATTGCAATTTATTAACTTGCTAAAGGCTGGGAAAGGATAGGTCAATTTGAGCATAAGCACTCAGTACAGAGGAGGTTCCTGTGTTGAACAAATGCATATTAAAAAGTGACAGAGTCCCATTTAAGGGAGGGATTAATTGTATCCAAGAGTGTGTTAGAAGAAAATCAAAGCAGACAAGGTGACAGAACTGCAATCTGTGCAGCGTTCTGTTGCAATAAGAGATGACGAATACATAAGAAATCAAGAAATGGAAACGTTCAAAAAGTGAGACATAAACTTTGAAAGACTGGCCTCTCAAACTGCTGTCATTTCACACTATGAAGGATTATGTGCAGCACAAACTGGAAGTGCTTAGTTTGGATTAGATGAAGCATTCCAATCCTATGAAGGGGAGAATATGAAGCTGAACTATGATCCACAGGAGGTATCTCATGGGAAGCCCTCCAGCACAGGCCCTCTGTGAAACTGATCGCAATCAGCATAAGTTGGAAGTTTGTGAGTTACAAGTTGTTGTGGCCACTGCCAGGTCATGGAGTCAGAGATAGGGGTGACTGGGGGAACAGGATAGTAGATTGGGATGCAAAGGGTGAGAAAGCATATCACATTATAGGCGGCACAGTGGCTAGCACTGCTGCCTCACAGCTCCAGGGACCTGGGTTTGATTCCTAGCTTGGGTCACTATCTGTGTGGAGCTTGCACGTTTCCCTCATGTCTGCATGGGTTTCCTCCGGGTGTTCCAGTTTCCTCCCACAATCCAAAGATGTACAGATTAGGTTGACTGGCCATGTTAAATTGCCCCTTAGTTTCCCAGGATACGTAGGTTAGAGTGATTAGTGGGGTAAATATGTGGGGTGATGGAGATAGGGCTTGGGTGGGATTGTTATCAGTGCAGATGTGATGGGCCAAATGGCCTCCTTCTGCACTGTAGGGTTCCTATGATAGGGGAGATCCCTGGCACCCTCCCCATGGTCATGGATGTCATTGCCGAGATTCAAACCTTAAATACTAATGGGGATTGGGTAACATCCAGACACAGATCCTCTGTCCTTCTCAACAACATTGAGTCTTAATGAACTTAGCCTCATCAGATTGCCCCATTGATGTGATTGTTCGGAGGATTATCTGGCTGATGTTCTAGCTGCTCAGCGTAGCAGTCACTTCTGAACCAACTTCTCTTGTTAACTTTCCCGTTAACTTTTAAATGTTGGTTTCTTTTAAACTGAACGTTTTATTGTTGAAAGACTGGCTACAAAGCCAGGAATGCATTGGAATAGTCAAGTCTAGAGAATTGAAAAGATAACCAGAAGCTTTGTCAAGTGATGTTGTGGAGGTGGAAATAGATGCCCTTAATGATGGCATGAATAAAAAGTCAGAAGCTCTTCTAAGCCTAAAATATGAAACCAAGTTTACAAACGCACTGGTTTAATCTCAGACTGTTGCAGGTTGAAGGATGGAGTTGGTAACTAGGGTTTAGAGTTTGGAGGGCAGACTGAAAATGACAGTCAGATTCTTCCCAAAAACAGGCCAAGTATCAGGATCTGACGAGAAACCAACATGTTCCTCTCCAGAAAAATGGACAGATTTTCTCTCCAGATCTTAGAATACTTTGTCAAAAAAAAAATCAGAGGGTGTGTTTCACGCCATCACTTTGGGACTGGAGCCGAAACACGACAGTAAAGCCGGCTGCACTGAGATCAGGGCGCCATTTTTAAAGAGTTCCCTGAGGAGACCAAAAAATAACCTCCCACTACCCCACCACGCAGGTCTCAGGGCACCCCACCCCCATAATGAATGACAGCACTTCTGTGTGCCCCCCCCCCCCAACAATCATGACCCCCACATCTCCCTTTCCCCTACCTCCAACCCCTGCCAACAGTCATCACCAGCATCTCACACTCTCCCCCTGCCTGTGCCAGCAGTCATTGCATCATTTCCCACTCTCCCCCCATCCCACCAACAGTCATTGCATCATCTCCCTCTCTCCCCATGTCCCATCAACAGTCATTGCATCATCTCCCTCTCTCCCCATGTCCCATCAACAGTCATTGCGTCATCTCACTCTCTCCCCCTGCCCCACCAACAGTCATTGCATCATCTCCCTCTCTCCCCATGTCCCACCAACAGTCATTGCATCATCTCCCTCTCTCCCCCTGTCCCACCAACAGTCATTGCGTCATCTCCCTCTCTCCCCATGTCCCATCAACAGTCATTGCGTCATCTCGCTCTCTCCCCCTGCCCCACCAACAGTCATTGCATCATCTCGCTCTCTCCCCATGTCCCATCAACAATCAGTGCATCATCTCCCTCTCTCCCCATGTTCCATCAACAATCATTGCATCATCTCCCTCTCTCCCCATGTTCCATCAACAGTCATTGCATCATCTCCCTCTCTCCCCATGTCCCATCAACAGTCATTGCATCATCTCGCTCTCTCCCCATGTCCCATCAACAATCATTGCATCATCTCCCTCTCTCCCCATGTTCCATCAACAATCATTGCATCATCTCCCTCTCTCCCCATGTTCCATCAACAGTCATTGTATCATCTCCCTCTCTCTCCATGCCCCACCAACAGTCATTGCATCATTTCCCTCTCCCCCCCGTCTCTGCCAACAGTCATTGTATCATCTCCCTCTCTCCCCATGCCCCACCAGTCATTGTATCATCTCTCTCTTTCCGCCACCCCGCCAACAGTCATTGCATCATCTCCCTCTCTCCCCATCCCCACCAATAGTCATTGCATCATCTCCTTCTCTCCTCATGCCTCACCAACAGTCATCACCTCCACATCTCCCTTTCCCCACTCCTGCCAACAGTCATCACTATCATCTCCCTCTCTTGTCCCTGCCAACTGTCATTACTGGCATCTCACCCTTCCCCTTGTCCCTTCCCCCAACTATACATACATGCCACTCACTCCCCATTCCGTGAGGCTCCCACTAGACTCTGCCCTGGCACTCTCTCCTGGCACATGTTGGCACTGCCTGGTTAGTACTGCCAGGTTGGCACATTGTCTCATGAACTAGATATGGTGTGAGAGAGCATGATGGCAGACAGATAGGAGGGAAACTAGTGAAAGAGATGAGTTTAGGGCTCAGGCAGATGAGACATTAGAAGACCTATGGCCTGATAGACCAGTGGAAGGAAGGAGGAATGTGACAGAGACAGCTGATTACATTGTCTTGATCTTAATGACAAAGGGATTCATGAGCTCCCCACACTGGTAATTATTACTGCTGATATATATATAATAATACACAAGCAATGGAAAACATTCAAAAAAATTCATTATTTGCAACAAAAATACCTTCCCTTAAGGAATAAAAACCAAAAGAGAAAGGGTCCAACTGTAGGTAACAAGAAGAGTTAAAGATGGCATTAGATTAAAGGAAGAGGCACATAAATGTTACTAGAAAGCTAGAGAGAGGAAGAATTTCAGAATTAAATGAAGGATAACCAAGATATTGATAACGGAATTAAGGGAGAAAAAACAGATTGTAAAATCATATCTAAGTAGATAGAAAGGAATCAATTAAGAAAGTAAATAAGGGCCACTTCACAGCAGTAACAGGAGAAACTCTAGTGGGGAATAGTAAAGTGGCAGAGACATTAAATTATCCTTTGTATCAGTTTTCATGATAAATGACACAAAACAATTTCCAGAAATATTGGGGAGCCAAAGTCCACGAGAATGAGAAACTTGCAGAAATTAGTAAATAATTAGTACTTGAGGAATTGCTGGGACTCAGAGCTGAAAAATACCGCAGCCTGAATACTTGCTATATAGTGTTTTAAGAGGGTTTGCTACAGCGTTAGTGGATCGACTGGTTTTGATATTCTAGGAACCCTCAAATTCTAGGATGCTCCCTGAGGATAGGAAATCGCAAACGAATGAAGAATGAAGGGAAAAAGAACACAGAGTTCTGGACCAGTTGGTCTTCATCAATAGTGGGGGAAATGCTGACATTGATTACGAAGGAGGTTTTAACAAGGCACATAGAAAATCAGCATGATAAGGGAGAGTCACCATGATTTTATGAAAACGAAATCATAGAATCGTAGAATCCCTAGTGCAAAAGGAGGCCAATCAAATCATGTTTAATTCATCTGCCTGCGTTGTTTGTAGTTGTATCTACCAAGGTAAATAAAAGGGATACTCGTGGATATAGTGTATTTGGATATTCAAAAAGCATTTGAAAGATGTCACACAAAATGTTATTGCACAAAATTAGGACTAGTGGGATTGAGAATAATATATTATTTTATAGAGTCATAGAGGTTTATAGCATGGAAACAGGCCCTTCAGCCCAACTTGTCTATGCTGCCCAGTTTTTACCATTAAACTAGTCCCAATTGCTTGAGCATGTATCAGACAACACTTTCTGTCTCACTTCACCTCTTTCCAACATTTACAAAGAGAAAGGGTCCAACTGTAGGTAACAAGAAAAGTTAAAGGTGGCATTAGATTAAAGGAAGGGGCAGATAAATGTTACTAAAAAGTTAGAGAGTGGAAGAATTTCAGATTTAAATGAAGGATAACCATGATATTGATAACGGAATTAAGAGAGGAAAAAAAAGAAATTCATATTAGAAATCCCTCTTTGGAGTCTTGGAAGAAATCCCAAAACTTACTTACTCCAGTGGAGTTCCCCAAAGTCCTGTAAAGAGAAGCCTTGAGTTCCTAAGGTACGGCAGCCACAAATTTCTTCTGGAAGCACCAAGGTACAGAAAAAGATTTGGGTTCTGCACAAATGTTTTAATATTTTCAGATTTATAAACAAGATTTGACTTGGTAAAGATGCAAGTTAAATGCAGGTATTCATTATGCAGGCAGAGTTTAAGATGGGAATTGGAAAGGGTAATGTTGTCCATCTCATCTCTGTCCTTTATATAGTTGCATGCAGGAGACGGTGGGTACACTTGAAACTGAAATACTCAGTGAAGTGAAGTACAGGTGGATCTAAGAACCATTCCAAATTTCAACTTCCAAACAACTGATCTTTCCTACTTCATTTGTAATTTGGGTCCTATAAGTGGAGCAAGAAATCCTTATTTTACTGTTCTCATTCAAAGAGGCTCAGTATCATCCGAGGTAAATCAGTCCACTTGATTTGCACCCAATCCACTCTCTCTCCATTGGTGTTCCCTGGGTGCAGTGTGTCCTAAGTACATGATGCACCACAGCAACTTTCTAAGGCTTCTTCATCAGCATCTTCCCAAACCTGTGATCTCCACCAGCTACAGCCAGCCATGTCAGAGTAACTCTCATCTCTGAGTCACAAGATTCTGGTTCATGTCCCACTTCAGGGTTTAAACGTAAAAATCAAGATTGACAATCCATTGCAGCACTGAGGGAGCGCTGCAGTGTCAGGGGTGCTATCTTTTGGATCATACATTACACTGAGGCTCCATTTGTCTACTGGAGTGGGTGTAAAAGATTGCAAGCATTGTTTTAAAGAACAGCAGTGCTTGGGTTATATTTTATCCCTCAATCCATCTGGTTCAGGGAAGGAAATCTGCCATCCTTACTTGGTCTGACCTAGATGTGACTCCTGAATTTGAGTAGCCTGAAACAGAAGGGCAGTGGTTGAAGAAAGTGGCCCACCACAACCTTCCCCAGAGCTACTCAACTGCTTGCAGCTACTCCTACCAGGAGATCTGCATGCACAGTATGACACATTCATCTGTTTGTGCCATCCTCACACATCCACTACAGTTCTCCTCCAACCATCCTGTGACGTCTGCCATCAGCTACATCTATGTTGACTCTTCTTTCATTCCTCTCTCTAGAAGAGCTTTTCAGCTTTGATTAAATCGCTGAAATATTGACACTTTCTTTTCTGGATGTATCTTTGAGCACCTCATCATTTGTCTTACGTTTTGTATATGGAATTTTAAGCATGCATCTTAGCACCCATATTTTGAATGCTTCTATTTTCTTCCACAAATCTTTATTTATTGCTTAGGTTTCTGAAGCAAACACAGAGGTGGACAGAATGTAGCATCTTGTGAGTTTTTCCTCATTTCCAGCTTGAATTTTCTCATTGTTAACACATCTTCCATCTTCACAAAATGGTTTCTGGCTACTCCTTCCTCCTACTAACTTTAGCATCAAATCTACCATTTTCTGTTACCATTTGTCCTAGAGAGACAAACTTATCTACCTATTCCACTGTGACACCATCCACGTTAATCTTCACTCTAATTTCTTCTAATATATTCTTTCTATCATTGTTTTTGTCTTTTTGGGTATTCACACTCAATCCACATTCCAGACCTCGACAACTTGATCTACAATATACCCTAGGACCTCTTCTGATTTGACAAGCATCGCTATTTCACTAGAGAACCATAAGTCATGTTATTACCTCCAATTTTTGCTTCTGGAAATACTTCTGACTCTTTGCGTATTTGTTGCATGATTGAATAATTTTGGTGACAGTACACAGCCTTGTCCTACTCCCCTCTTCATTTGAAACGTGTTTGCTTATCCACCAGCAACAATGGCCACCATTTTCTGCACCCCCCCACCCCACCCCCCAAACCCAATAGCTTTCCCAGGACGGGTGATCAGCTGCCGACAGAATCTTCCAGTCCCGCCAAGGTCTATGGGTTTTTGCATGCTTTGCCCACCATGCCACTGGGGAACATCCTACAGGGGAAGAGACTTTGACAGGACCAGAAAATCCCACTAGCGGGAGAGAAGGAAAATCCTGTCGGCTTGTTATTCAATCCTAATCTTCATCCTCTGGATAAATCTCACATCTCCCTTGTTAATGTCACATGTCAACAGCACGCCTATTAGCTTTTAGTAATAAACATGATCAAAGACTTTCACATTATCTGTGAAGCATTTGTAAATGTTCTATTTGCTTTGATTGATATTGAAGATTGATCTTGGGTTAAATATTCTCTTTCTTGTTCCTATTAAATCTAAACCAGACCTAAATTCACAAATCCCTGCTTCAAATGTGTTATTATTTCTTTCTATTATGATTTTCACAATCACATTAATGAAACGATTCATTAAACTTATAGTTCTAAAATGACTGCACTCCATTGCTTGAGGTTTCTCAGGCAACTTAACAAATATTGAAGTCTGAAGTCACTTGGAATGTATCCTTTGGCGCTTTGGCATATATTTGATCACAAATTTTGATTATCACTTATATGTCTGCTTCTCCAAAAGCTTTTAGCTTTTACAGTAAGTAGATTGTTACTTAATCTATGCCTGGAGCTTTTTCCTGTACTTATCAATTTCAAAACATTCTTTACCTCTGATATCAGCACTTGTTCTACCATTTGCTTCTGATCTGATTTGATTTGATTTATTATTGTCGCATGTATTGGCATACAGTGGAAGTATTGTTTTTTGCGCACTAGCAAAGCATACCGTTCATAGAGAAGGAAAGGAGAGGGTGCAGAATATAGTGCTATAGTCATCACTAGGGTGTAGCGAAAGATCAATTTTATATGAAGTAGATCCATACAAAAGTCTGGTGGTAGCAGGAAAGAAGCTGTTCTTGAGTCAGTTGGTATGTGATCTCAGACTGTTGTAACTTTTTCCCAACGGAAAAAGGTGGAAGACAGCATGTCCAGGGTGAGTGGGGTCCTTGATTATGCAGGCTGCTTTTCCAAAGCAGCAGGAAGTGTAGACGGAGTCAATGGATGGGAGACTGGTTTGTTACATTCACAACCCTTTGTAGTTTCTTGCAGTCTTCTACATCGTGAGTATTTCCATAACTTAGGTTATCATACAATCCACTTACATAGACTGCCATCTTTTTACTACTGCATCCCTTTCAGACATTAGGGATGGGCAATAAATTTGGACTTTCTAGCAACTCGCACACTAAGAAAATCAAGAAATGAAAAATTACTAAGCACAGAATCCTGCTGCTCATTTTTATGTCTCATTATTGCATTAAAAAAATCAGACATGATTTCTGAAAATGTTATTTTCACTGTTGTGGGGTTTTATCCACAAAGTTCTTCTGAAAATTATTTGTGGTTTCCTTTCTTCTTGCTAGTTATTGGACATTGACAATTATTTGTCAATGCCCATGATAACTACCACAGTTTAAGCATCTACATCTCCCACGGTTTTAGCACATGCCACACCTCCAGCTAAACATTTTTGTTTAAATTATTAAATGAAAGGGAACACCAATCTCATTAAACTCCCACACACTGCTATGATCCAATCTAAATATTGCAATGAATGGTCTCTTTCTGAGTTCAATGCTGCATATCTACAGATGCAGAGATAACAGGGAGTAAATCAGACCCTTCACAGACTGTGTGAACCAATACTCCTACAGTATGTTACAAACCAAATTCATGCAATTACTCCTCAAAAAGCTATTTTTACACCCTGGTGTATAGGACATTCTTTGAGACCTGTAGCACAATCAAATGCTGCCTTTGAGATTACTGCAATTAAATATTCTGAACCAAAATCCCAAGAGAATGGAAGCAGATTTTCAAGAAGCATTCCAGAGCATGAAAATACGTTTCAATACTTAAACTGCATCAGAAATTTCTCACAAAAATAAAATATAATTCAATTTTAACCCATTCTTTGGATCATTTTTTAAAAACCAATATTTAATGTAATTTGTGATTTCAACCACCTCAAAGGTGGAGGCAGCAGATGCATAGGAACACCACAACTTGCAAGTTCCCTTCCAAGCCACACATCACCCTGATCTGTAATTATATATTTTTGTTCTTTCACTGATAATCAATCAAAATCCTGGAACTCCCTTACAACAGTATTGTGGATGTACCAGATGGATTGCAGTGGTCCAAAAAGGTGGTTCCCATGGAAGAGTGTACAAGATAATTTCAGTTGCCCAGCCTTTGAATAAAGAGAAATGGTGAGATACTAAACACTTTTGAAGAATGTAATGACATCAGTCAGGCTACTAAGGTTGGCCTATTGGAGTATGAACTCCATGATTAAGGATCCAATTGATGGGCCAATCAGAGAGTCTTTGCCTTGTAATTAACCAGAAGTGTCAGTTCCCTGGAGGTAGATTGTTAACTACTAGCACTCTGTGTACTGCTGTTAGAATTTGTAAATAAAAGGATTTTATTGAAGGGACTTCTGCCTCTGAAGACTTATTACAAAATGAAAACAACTCTTTCCATTTTGATGAGAGGAGGAGAGGGGAATGGGTTGGAGGGAGGTGGTAATGGTGGAGAGAGAGTGAGTGAAAGTAAGATTGATTTCCTATCATGCCAGGAGGCTGTTTCCAATATGAAGACCAAACCAAAATATTTATTCAAATGTCTCTATCAGTCTTTATCCATTCTATAATTTTTTTTACCATGTCCAACTTGTTGGGAATTTGGAAGTTAACAAGGTTAGCAGTGAATTTGAAATGAAAAGGAGAAAACAAATAAGTAACAAGATTAGTAGGTGTCTAGAGAAACAGAAGTGCAATTTGCATATCAAGAATATTGTTTACCAGAGATCAGTGGGGCTATACAAAATGACAACTTCTAAAGACAAGGAGTTTGAGAGATAGCTGAATCCACAGGGTGGGATATCAAAGCAGCTGAACTGTAAAACTGCTAACACGCTGAGTGGGGAAGGAGCTAGCTTTCCAACCAATAACCAGACAAGCCAAAATCTTCAGAGAGGCCAGTTCGATCAATGATCAGAGACATAGAAGCCTGCTCCCTCTAACATTTAAAACCGGGGCAGATTACAGATATTCTCCCTAAAAGGTGTCATTTTGTACCTTCACTGAATCAGCAAAGGACATTTTCCCTGACTTGATCATTTAAGCTGTATTGAGTGGTAACTGTGAGCTGGATTTAACTTACAGAGGTGTTAAAGTGGATGCTGTTTTGGAAAAGATGCTGTCTTAGTGAGTTCACAAACGTGGATATATCTTGGGAACAAGAGGTAGCTTCAGATAAAATGGTGCACTTAATTATTAATACACTTACATGTCATAATGTTTATTCACATTTCTTCTCTGTTTTTGTTTCCTTTTATTTTAATAAATACTCTTCATTAATTGTTAGCGCAATGACTGGACTGGTCCCTCACTGGGTTGTACAATGTTCCTCACATTATTCCAAACATGTGGACACGTCTGAGAACCAATGGGTGGAATTTTACCGGCATATATGCCCAAGTTTCACACGATCTCGCCCGAGGCCAATGGACAATGCTGTTCTCTGAGCCGAGCACCCCCCCCCAGAATCAGGCCTGGCATGCCAGTAAAATTCCGGTCAACGTTTCAAGTTATCCTTCAGAGTTTGTAGACACTCTCCCAGGTAACATCAGCGGGGTTCTTAACAAACTCTTCCTTTAGTGTGATTTTTTTCATCAATTAGTGCATTAAAAATACTCCTATTATTCACATTTATCCCTGTATCATTAACATCACACATTGATACTCTGACATCCAAGGTGCTGATGTTTACAATTTACTATTCTAACTTATCATTTGATCTGTACAAAGGGACATGATTTATAACTTTGCCTACAATATGCAGGTCACATGCAGGACACTATGGCTTATAAACCCAGCTGTGCTGGGCCCATTTCTTGGTGCTAACCAGACTACTGATCTCCAACATTGCATGTGGGGAGTGCGTTCACATTTGTATTGTCTCCCATACTGGTGAAGGAAAGCATATATGTGTCCGGACCTACATTTAAACAAGGATCCCCACCACAAGGCCGATTTGCCTTGTGGTGGCTGGCAATGAACAAAATCAGCTCATACAATTGGCTGCTACCAAACTGATCTACTCGATTGCTCCAGTCACAGCTTCTAGCACCGCAGTGATCCAATCTTGGTTCCCCCCTTCGCTCACAGGCACTCACTGACTCCATTGAAATGTGATCCAGCTTTGGGGATCAGTTGGGGCCACATCATTCAGGGAATGATGTGAAATTTGAACCCCACATTTCAGTAAAATTGAAATATTTGCTGTAGGGGTTTAAAACATGTCAAACTTACACATTTGCAGGTGGTAAATGGCCCTTGCTATTATTTAGAGTGGGAGAGAGGAGAGGGATGTGTTGTCTGCCTGTGGCGTTACCATGCAGATCCTGGCAGCAAACTTACTGCCTCCTCATTTACTTGATTGTTGATCTAGTGGGACTCATGCTTTTGGCTGCCACAGATGCTGTCAGACCTGCTGAGATTTTTCAGCATTTTCTGTTTTCATTTCATCAGAGAACCAATGTTTCAAGTTATCCTTCAGGGCTTGTAGACACTCTCCCAGCGGGCTTCTTAACAAACTCTTCCTTCAGCGTGATTTTTTTTATCAATTAGTGCATTAAAAATATTCCTATTATTCACATTAATCCCTGTATCATTAATATTCAGACACTGTAATCCATTGATACTCTGACATCTAATATGCTGATGTTTACAATTTACCATTCTAACTTAACATTTGACCTGAACAAATGATCACCATTTCCAGCAGAGGCTGCTTTGCACGTCACAGAGGAAGTACCTGGAGGTACACTTACCCCATTTAGATGGTGATATGGCTCCGAATTTCATGCCCTTTAACCTTGGCCACAAAATACCTGCAACTGAAATAATTGCTAGATAAGTTAATAGTTTCTAAAATTAGTAAATCTGCATCATATCGTGGATAAAGTTACACTGATTAAAACGTGACTCAATGGGCAGGATTTTCCGATCGCATTCACCCCAAAACTGGAAAATCCCATCCGAGGTCAATGCATTTTTGCATGGCAATGCACCCCCCCACCCAAACCCCACTATGATTTCCCTCAAGAGTGTTTGCAATGAAACATAATTTGTGGTGAGGAAACATTGCTAACATCATTCCTCATTCTGTTAGCCAAAAAAAACATACACTACATTATCCGCTATTCTGGGCATGGAGTCAACATAACGAAAATGCTAAACAAAAACACTCAGCTGGCTGGGCAGCATCTGCAAAGAGAGTAAGAGAATTATCCAATGTGAAATATTAAGCCTTTCTGGTAAGCCTTTGGAGTGTCAGCATTTAATATATTTCCATCTTAGACCCATAAGCAACTGTAACTGCTGGTATAACAGGGTGATTGTTTTCTTAACAATAAAATGCATTTTTGAAGTGGCTACTTGGTCAAGCAGACAGCCAGAGCATTTTTATAACATGGTGCTACATCAGACTGCAAACTGCATCAGACTCATAACTAGACTTTATTGCCAGCCAACTGTATTTTCAACTGACCTCCCTCCCTTTGTTTCCATGCACTGTCAAAATTCCCTCTCTCTGAAACCTAAAAATAATAGCAGCTTATTTCTCAAATTATTAAACAATTTATCTGGTTTTCCATGCCCCACTACTGCTCCCAGCGAAAACCGAGAATTTGGCACTCCACCAGCGGCAGGGTTAGAGAATCCCAGCCCCAGGCGAGGGCAGAGAATCCCAGCCCCGGGCGAGGTCGGAGAATCCCAGCCCCAGGAGAGGTCAGAGAATCCCAGCCCCAGACAAGGTCGGAGAATGCCAGCCCCAGACAAGGTCGGAGAATCCCAGCCCCAGGCGAGGTCATAAGAACATAAGAAATAGGAGCAGGAGTAGGCCAACTAGCCCTTCGAGCCTGCCCCGCCATTCAATAAGATCATGGCTGATCTGTCACTGCTCAGTTCCACATTCCCGCCCTCTCCCCATAACCCTTAATCCCCTCTCTTATCAAAAACCCATCAACCCGCGTCTTAAAAATATTTAGCGAGGCAGCCTCCACCACTTCAACGGGCAGAGAATTCCAGAGATTCACCACCCTTTGAGTGAAGAAGTTCCTCCTCAACTCCGTTCTAAACCGCCCCCCTTTTATCTTGAGGCTGTGCCCCCTAGTCCTACTGTCCTTTCTGAGCGGAAAGAGCCTCTCCACCTCTATCCTATCCATCCCATTCATCATCTTATACGTCTCAATGAGATCTCCCCTCATTCTTCTAAACTCTAACGAGTACAAGCCTAGTTTATTCAGCCTCTCCTCATAGTTCAACCCCCTCAACTCTGGTATCAGCCTAGTAAACCTCCTCTGCACTCCCTCCAAGGCCAAAATATCCTTGCGCAGGTGCGGCGCCCAAAACTGCACACAGTACTCCAGCTGCGGCCTCACCAATGCCCTATACAGCTGCAGCAAGACCTCCCTACTTTTATATTCAATCCCCCTCGCTATGAAGGCCAGCATCCCATTCGCCTTCCTGACCACCTGCTGCACCTGCAAGCTGGGTTTTTGCGACTCATGCACAAGGACCCCGAGGTCCCTCTGCACCGTCGCCTGCTGCAGTTTTTCGCCCCGTAAGTAATAGTCCTTCCTACCATTCTTCCTACCAAAGTGGACCACCTCACACTTGCCAACATTAAATTCCATTTGCCATTTCCTGGCCCATTCGCCCAGCCTATCTAGATCCTTCTGCAGACTCTCCACACCCTCCGCACAATTTGCCGTTCCCCCAATCTTGGTGTCATCAGCAAATTTCGACACCCTACACTCGGTTCCCTCCTCCAGATCATCTATATAAATGGTAAATAGCTGAGGCCCCAGCACCGACCCCTGGGGCACTCCACTAGTCACCATCCGCCAATCCGAATAGCACCCGTTGACCCCCACTCTCTGCCTCCTTTTTGACAACCAATCCTCTATCCACACTAACACCCTACCCCCAACTCCATGTCCCTCGACCTTCTGCAATAACCTCTTGTGAGGTACTTTGTCAAACGCCTTCTGAAAATCTAGAAAGACCACATCCACCGGCTCTCCTCTATCCACCGCCCTAGACACATCCTCATAGAACTCCAGTAAATATGTCAGACACGACTTCCCTTTAATGAAACCGTGCTGCATCTGCTCTATCAAGCAATTCCCTTCAAGATGCCTCGCAATTTCCTCCTTAATGACAGATTCTAACATTTTACCTACCACAGACGTTAAACTAACCGGCCTATAATTCCCCGCCTTTTGCCTGGCACCCTTCTTAAACAACGGCGTAACATTAGCCGTTTTCCAATCATCCGGCACTTCCCCGGAATCCAGCGACGTCTGGAAAATAACCACCAAGGCATCCACTATCACCTCCGCCATTTCTTTCAGAACCCTCGGATGCATTCCATCCGGTCCTGGGGACTTGTCCACAATCAGCCCCTCCAGTCTGTCGAGCACCGCCTCTCTAGTAACAGTAATGTCATTAAGACCCTCCAGTCCTACCACCTTTCCATCGCTAACACCCGGCAAATTATTCACGTCCTCCTCCGTGAAGACAGAAACAAAAAAGTTATTCAAGACCTCAGCCATTTCCCCATCCCCTACCACTAGGTCCCCTTTCTCATCCTCTAAAGGACCAACATTCACCGTAGCCAGCCTCTTCCATTTTATATATTTATAAAAACTCTTGCTATCCTTTTTTATATTAAGCGCTAGCCCAGCTTCATAGTTTCTCCTACGCTTCTTTATCAACTTCTTTGTCAATCTTTGTTGATATTTAAACCTCTCCCAATCCTCTTCTCGCCCACTACTCTTAGCTACTCTAAATTCCTCCGCTTTTAATTTAACACTTTCCTTCACCTCCTTCGTTATCCACGGCTTATTACCTCTCTTCCTACTATCCTTTTTGACCATCGGAATAAATTTCCACTGAGCACCAAGAAAGATTTCCTTAAAGATCCTCCACTGCTCCTCAACAGACCCTCCCTCCAACGCGCTCTCCCAGTCCACATTCGCCAATTCTTCTCTCATCCTACTCCCCTCTGTTCAAACAGAGGACGCGTGTCCAGGAACCCACTTTCTCCTCCTCCATCTGCACCAGAAACTCCACCATACAATGATCACTCTCCCCAAGAGGATCCTTCACCACAAGGTCCCTAATTCTACCCGCCTCATTACATAGCACCAGATCCAAGATAGCTCGCTCCCTCGTCGGCTCCAACACACACTGTTCGAGGAAACTATCCCGGCAGCATTCCAAGAACTCTTCCTCGAGCCCCCCGCGTCCAACATGGGTCGACCAATCAATATGCAGATTGAAATCCCCCATAACTACGGCCGTCCCATTCCTGCACGCCGCACTTATTTGCGCGTTAACAGCCCGCCCCACCTCCAGATCATTATTCGGGGGCCTATAGGTGACACCCACCAGCGTCTTCCTCCCTTTGCTGTTCCTAATCTCCACCCACAACAATTCCACCCTCTGCTCCTTGGCTCCAATATCATCCCTTGCTACCACCGTGATGCTATCCTTAATCAGCAGAGCTATGCCCCCCCCTTTTCCCTCCTGCCTATCCTTCCTAAACACTTGATAGCCCTGTACATTCAGCTCCCAGTCCCTGTCACCCTGCAGCCATGTCTCTGTAATGGCCACCAGATCGTATCCATTTGTGGCGATCTGCGCCACCAGCTCATCCACTTTATTCCGAATGCTTCGTGCATTCAGATAAAGCGCTTTCATCCCAGCCTTCACCTGGACCCTATTTGCCGTAACGCCACCAACCATACTCACGCCCCCTACTCCCTCTATTATTGGGACATCCTCGGCCTCTTCCCTTACCTGTACCCTCTCCTTAACTTTAGACCTCGTAACATCACCTACCCTCGCACCCTGCCCCCCCCAATTAGTTTAAAGCCCTGTCTACAGTCCTCTTTACTCGATTCGCCAGCACTCTGGTCCCAGCACGGTTCAGACCAACCCCATTCCACCCGAACAGGTCCCACCTACCCCAATACTGGTGCCAATGTCCCATAAATTCAAACCCATTCCTCCCACACCAATCCCTGAGCCACCCATTCACTTCCTTAATCCTGTCAACCCTACGCCCATCTGCACTCGGTTCAGGCAGTAGCCCAGAGATAACCACCTTGTCGGTTCTACTGGAGAATCCCAGCCCCAGGCGAGGTCAGAGAATCCCAGTTCTGGGCGAGGTTGGAAAATCCCAGCCCCAGGAGAGGTCGGAGAATCCCAGCCCCAGGTGAGGTCAAAGAATCCCAGCCCCGGGAGAGGGCGGAGAATCCCAGCCTCAGGAGAGGGTGGAGAATCCCAGCCCCGGGCGAGGTCGGAGAATCTCAGCCCCAGGAGAGGATGGAGAATCCCAGCCCTGGGAGAGATCGGGGAATCCCAGCCCCGGGAGAGATCGGGGAGTCCCGGCCCCAGGCAAGGTCGGAGAATCCCAGCCCTGAGAGGGGGTGGAGAATCCCTGTCCCAAGAGGGGGTGGAGAACCCCAGCCCCAGGCAAGGGCGGAGAATCCCAGCCCCAGGCGAGGGCGGAGAATCCCAGCCCCGGGAGAGGATGGAGGATCCCAGCCCCAGAAGGGGGCGGAGAATCCCAGCTTGGGGAGCAGTGGAGAATCCCAGCCCCAGGAGAGATCGGAGACTCCTAGCCCCAGGAGAGGACAGAGAATCCCAGTCTTGGGCGAGGTCGGGGAATCCTGGCCATTGTCAAATGAGAAAAAAAATTGCAGTATTGTAAATGCAGCTGCAGTTTATTGCTGGTTTGTTTTATGGTTTTCCCACATTACCTCAGGCTATTCACAGTGAGTAACAACATTGTTGGAATATAAACCAGGTCACATACCTCCAAAAAATAATAGTTTGAAAATAATTTAAATTGGCAGAAACCTGAGATAATTCTGAATAACTAAGCTTTATGATCTTCCATTTGGAAAAAAATATGAATAACAATTTCCTGTGATATCAATATTACAACTTTATTTTTATACATTTGTACTTCTTAGTGTCACAAGTAGGCTTACAATTAACAATGAAATTACTGTGAAAATCCCCAAGTTGCCTAACTCAGGTGCTTTTTTGGGTACACTGAGGGAGAATTTAGCATGGCCAATGCAGTTAACCAGCACGTCTTTCAGACTGTGGGAGGAAAGTGGTGCACACATAGGAAACCCACTCAGACAATGACTCAAAGCAGGAGTCGAACCCGGGTCCCTGGCGCTATGAGGCAGCAGTGCTAACCACTGCGCCACCGTGTCATGTTTATATAAAAAATAGAGGATGATGAAAATGCTCAGCAGTGCACATGAAGGGAAAAATTCACATTTCAGACATTCCATCAGAAAGGAATGGTGCGTGAAAGGGTAAAAGGAAGCAGAAATTCATAAATGTGATAATGGTGCAAGATAAGGGTGGATGGTACTGAGACAAGTGAAGAAAAATGGATCTAGAGGAGGTGTAAAAGGTGAAAGCAGCATAATCACAAACTGCTTGTCTGAAAATTATAAGTATTCGTTACGAGTGGTTAGCACTGCTGCCTCACAGCAGCAGGGACTTGGATTCAATTCCCACCTTTGGTCACTGTCTGCATGCAGTCTGAATGTTCTTCCCATGTCTGCGTGGGTTTCCTCCGGGTGCTCCGGTTCCCTCCCACAGTCCAAATCTGTGTGGGTTAGGTTGATTGGCCATGCTAAATTGCCCCTTAGTGTCAGGGAGATCACAGGTTACAGGGATAGGGCCTGGGTAGGATTGTTGTTGCTGCAGAATTGCCTCCTTCTGCACTATAGGGTTACTATGATTCTAAAAGATGAAGTTTATCAATCTTGCTGCAGCACAGTAGCATAGTGCTTAACACTGCTGCTTCACAGCTCCAGGCACCTGGGTTCGATTCCTGGCTTGGGTCACTGTCTGTGTGGAGTTTGCACATTCGTCTCGTGACTGCATAGGTTTCCTCTGGATGCTCCAGTTTCCTCCCACAGTCCAAAGATGTGCGGGTTAGGTTGATGCTAAAATTGCCCTTAGTGTCCGGAGATGCGTAGGTTAGAGGGAACAGTGGAAAAATATGTAGGGATATGGGGGTAGGGCCTGGGTGGGATTGTGGTCGGTGCAGACTTGATGGGCCAAATGGCCTCTTTCTGTACTGTAGGGTTTCTATGAGCTTCATTAGGGCAGTGCAGGAGGCTGAGGACAGAGTGGGAATGAGCCTTCAACCCAGGTGTATTTTTTAACATTGTTATAAACAATTCTTTTTAAAAGTACTTAACAATTTGCTCCACTGAAGCTGAATCCTTCAGTTTCCTAGCTCACGTTGCCTGGTGAACAACTGAATGTTGACTCCATTCTTTTTGTAAGTGTCAGATTATTCCAAATATGCGTCATCCTTTTCCTCCCACACAGACCTCGCAGGGCCAATGGAGTCCTGCAACAGTAAGACCACCTGCTCCCCGGATTCTGCCAATGCTGCTCTTCAGCTGCTCCTGTGAAGGAAGAAGAACAGACCACGGTGACTGTCTTTTCTATTTTCCCGATAAACATTGCAAACTCAGTGAAGTGAAGAGTAGAAGCTGTGCCTCTCCCGTGCCATAGCTTCAGCACGCTGGGACCATGTATGCTATCAAGCTTTGAATAACAAGTATTTCTTGAGGAAAAAAAGCTCTTGCTTGCTGTTTTTGAAGCATATTTTTGAGTCCGATCATTACAAAATGCTTTTAATGGATCCAAACCATTTTAAAGGATAAAAGGTTCCTAAAATCATGCTTCCTTCATGTACATTACACGACTGAACTGATTCCAAAAGAAAGATTACATTCATTTTAATATAGCATTTGAGTTCCATTTTCAAAATGAAAATCAACGTATTATTTCTGGTTTTATTTTCTTGCTTCCTGGTTTCACTGTGGATATTTCACTCCCAGCGATGAGTGAGAAAGTAAACTGCGATTGCCTGCTGTTTGCTAAAAGCCGCCTGTAGAGATGGTGAATCTCAGCACAGCTATCCCACTGTGCTAATATCATTTAACCCTATGTGTGCCATATTATCAAGATTTGTTCAGTGACACTTTTCCGAGGATATGGAATGGGGGCAATTCTCCGGCCTCGTTGCACCAGGCGCAGATCACGCCGATTCTGGAAAATTGTGCCCGGCACCCAATGGTTTGGAATTGTCCGGATCCCTTGCCAATTAGCGTATTTGAAGTAGCATTTAAATATGCTTAGACCATTCGATGTTGGAGTCTCCCAGATCCCAGGATCTTCCGACTTTCGGGCAAAGTCCAAGCCCAGCATGATTACAGTTGATGCCCACTGGTGGAGGCCATGCCAGGGGTTCAGAGGCCATTGAAGCCCACAGGTGGTATTGCGACAATGCTGGGCAGTACCCATCTCGCAGCCTGTCATTGCCCACCAGGCACCCTGGCAGTGCCTGCCTGGTACCCTGACAGTTCCATTTGGACACTGCCAGTGTTATAGAGGCAGGCCAAAGGGGTGGGGCCTGAATGGGGCTATGACAGAGGGGTGCTGTGAGAGGTGCTACATGGGGGTCTATGAGGGAGTCAATGAGGAATCTATGAGAGATGTTATGAGGGGGGTGATGAGGAGGACTACGAGGGGTGGTTATGACAGGTCTGTGAAAGGGTCCTTGAGGGGGACTATGAGGGAAGGGGCTATGAGGAGGATTACAAGAGGTTCAATGAGGGGGATGTAAAAGGGGTGGTATATGTTTGGGGGGGGCATATTGAAGGCCATGCAGGGGGATCCACTGGAAAAGCCACAATGCCCCCATGCTTGCGATTGGTGTCATGGAGAGGTTGAGGAAATGTGCTGCCAATGAGGGGGGGGGGGGTGCAAACCAATGTCTGTGGGGGGAGAGGGGGGAGGTCACCCAGTTTACTGTGAGATCAGCACACCTTTTCAAAACGGTGATGATCGCTTTGCAGCCTGACTCACTGGTGTGTCTAGATCCCCCCGCGCCCCCCGCTTCCCCCATCCCACCAAGAACTCACTGCTCTCCCAAAAAATGTTTTGAGTGTGGGATGATTGCAGTCCAGACTGCGCCGGAGAAACGGTGCGAATCACTCTGGTTTTCCCACCATTGTGACACTTGTCATTTTTCAGAAAATTCCATCTTACTAACTTCAATACTAACTTCACACCCCTACTGTCATTTGCAGAATGACAGGAATTAAACCACTGCAGAGGCTCATATTGAAAGTAAAAATTAACACATCAGGCAAAATTTGCATTTATTTTACACTTTTTCTGTAAGATCCTCATTTTTCTCATGGTGGCACAGTGGCATGGCTGCCTCACAGTACCAGGGACCCAGGGTCAATTTCCTGCTTGGATCATTGTCGGTGTGAAGTTTGCACCTTCTCCCCATGTCTGCATGGGTTTCCTCCAGGTGCTCTAGTTTCCTCCCACAACCCGAAAAGGGTGGTGCTGGTTAGGTGCATTGGCCATGTTAAATTCTCCCTCAGTGTACCCAAACAGGAGCTGGAGTGTGGCAGCTAGGGTATTTTCACAGTAACTTCATTGCATTGTTAATGTAAGCCTACTTATGAATAATAACAAATAAATAAATAAGTAAATGTGACTTTTGCTATCAAACTAACTTCAAAATGTCACAGACATTTGGATACTCCGAGGTGAATCTTGTTGCGGTGATAGGTGCAATAATAATATTGTGAGATTTAATATCAGAGACTCCCATTATCTCTCCGGAAAAATGTTAAAGAAAGGTGAGGTGGGATTTGATCTTTTATCACAGTTTGCAGCAGCAGGCAGGAAAAGCAGTTGTGAACACTAATGGCAACTTTCATGGAACTCTGCCATGTTGTCAAGAACATAGAGCAAAAAACTTCAAGGGACGAATCCCATGTTGCCACTCTGGTGGGCAGGCCCAATCAGAGCCCGCCCTGTCAGCAACTTAACCTTTAAAAGATCAAGGCATCATTTTTCTCAGAAGTTAAAATGGAACATCCCTGCCCCTCCGCCATCCATCAGTCCAAGCACCCCATCCCCATAGCACAGCCCACTGCCTGGGCACAACCCTCTCACCCCTGAGTGATGCATTCACTGAGTTCCTCCAGTGGGTCTTCCCACCAAGTACATGCTGTGGTAGGTCTGTCATAGTTCACGCCGATGCCCGCATGTTGATGTGAATGGATTACATATATGGTTGTATCTGGCAACACCATAAGTTCTGGCAAATGATCGGTTGCAGAATTTTCCCATCCTGCCCACCATGGGAATTGTAACAGGCAGAACAGAAAATTTGGTCGACCATGCAAAGGTCTGTTGATCTTGGGTGGAAATTTCTGACCTTGGGGCAAGCACGCTGGAAACTCCCACCCACCCTGGGTGTCAATCAGAACTGGAGACCACACTCACGGGATTCATCTAATGCACATACTTGGCATGATGTAACTATTCTTCTTACCCTTCATTTTGTGGGAGAAACAACCTCTGAGTCCAAAGACTTTGCTCCAGTTCCGGTCCTGAGTTTTATTTGATCTTCGTGGCATCTTGTCAGCTGCAAGGAGGCAGCTTTGGAGGTGAGATGTCAAAGAAAGTTTGGCTGAAGTGTGTCGGATGTTTTATCCGACCTGCTCCCCATCCCCCCTCCCCCCGAGCGATCTTGGCTCAGGTGACATCATACCTGCATCAGCTAGCCACACGGCAGCAGCCAATCAACATCAGTTAAATCTTATAAAACAGCACGAGGCCCACACTTTATCAATACTTTAACCGAGGCGGCTACACAATGGGAAGATATTAGTCACTCAAATTGACATCCAGGCTGAACATAAAACAGTGAAGCACAGAGACAATCAATTACATAGGTACATACAAACACAAGTTATGAGCAAAAGTAGGCCATTTGGCCGTTTGAGCCTGCTCCAGCATTCAGTCAGGTCATGGCTGCTCAGATTCTATCCCTGATAATCTTTCACTGCCTTGTCTATCAAGAATCTATCTACCTCTGCCTTGGAAATATTCAAAGACTCTGCTTCCACTGCCTTTTGAGGAAGAGGGTTCTAAAGACTCAAAACCCGCTGAGAGAAGAAATTTCTTCTCATCTCCTCTTTAATGAGTGACACCTTATTATTAAATAGTGACTCCTAGTTCTAGATTTTCCACAAACATCCCCTCCACATTCACACTGTCAAGACCCCTCAGGTTCTTACATGTTTCAATCAAGTCACTTCTTATTCTGTAAACCCCAGTGAATACAGTCTTTCCTCTAAGATAGCCCACACAATCAGTGTCATTTAAGAAGTGAACATTTTATGCAGTTCAGCTGCTGGTTTCATAGACGATGTTCAAAAATGAGTATTTCTGTAATCTCATGTAACTGACAGATTAGCCAGGGTAGGTTGGTGAAATCATTGTTTTCATTACCTCTGACCTTAACTCCTTTTGGATGAAATGGTTTTTAAATATAGCAGAGCGAGGGGCATGTTGCATTGATAGCTGACATTGTTTCTCAGAGATGGTAATGTATGTTTGGAAGTTGATAATCAAGTGCTGGCAGCAAGCACAATACAAAGAGTATCTGTCACATTGCTTTGGGAGCTATTTCAGTGCGTGTCACAATTTCAGCAGGCAAAATGATGCTGACTTCAGAAAGAATTGATGGGAAAAATGAATCAATTCACAATCTGCATGTACATAGAGAGTAACAATTAATTATTAGAAATGTATGCTTTCATCAAGGATTGGAGTATGTAGTAAAATGCAGAAAGCTCCCTCTTAGGACATTATTGTGAAACATAAATAGCTATCGAGAGTTGCACATGAGCCTTCAGTATCTTTAACTGGTGGAAAGGCAAAAGCACATGGTCAGCTTCCATATGTACGCTGGTAACAGCCAGCTCCTTTACATCAAGCCTTGCCAGCTCCTCCATATTCAACCACCTGTCTAATATCCAAGTCATGGATGAGTCAGAGTTTCCATCACATGATCATAGCATTTTTGGCTCTCTGCATTACTTCCCCTTCCCTGCCATTCGTTTGATGCCCCTTCCCTCATAATTCACTCAGGCTAAACCAGTCAATGTGAGACTTTGATGTACTAATCAGTGAGAACCGAGGGGTACACTGGTTCCACTCTGTCCAGTACTACACCACTCCTTCACTAGATTAGGTTTAAAACCTAACCATTAATCAGGCCATTTGTTTTCATCTACTTTAAGATTGTTTCAACCTCAACCACTCCATGAATGAAACCATTATCCATATTTTCATCAACTGCAGACTCAGTTACAACATTGCTCTCCTTGATATCTTCTATTCTCCACATTGTAGGAACTACAAGTCTCAATAAACACAGGAAGTGAATACTTAAAAGCTTCATTGCTGGACTATTGTGGCACAGTGGTTAGCACTGATGCCTCACAGTGCTAGGGATCTGGGTTCAATTCTGGCCTTGGGTGACTGATTGTATGGAGTCTACATGTTCTCCCCGTGTCTGCGTGGGTTTCCTCCAGGTGCTCTGGTTTCCTCCCACGGTCCAAAGATGTGCAAGTTAGGTAGATTGGTCATGTTAAATTGCTCCCTTAGCGTCCAAAAGATGTGTAGGTTTGGGAAATAGTGGGGTAGATACATGGGATTATGGGGATGGGGGCCTGGGTCAGATGTTCTGTCAGAGAGTCAGTGCCGACTTGATGGGCAGAATGGCCTCCTTTTTCACTGTAGGGGTTCTATGATTCTATGATGATCGATGACTATTCATTGCTGTAATTTAAACTCTTAAAATAGCTACTGATCAGACATTCCTTCCTACTTGACATTTTTAGACGTAGCAGGAGAAGATATAGGGGTAAGTCCACTTCCACATTACTGAACTGCCGTTATCGAAGCAACCTTGACACATCTGGGAACAGTTGGAAATATTCAGATAGTCAGCCACAAACAATAGAGAGCAAGACTCAGTAAACTGCTCACATTTTATTTTGGTCTAAGTTAAAGAGAAATTCATAATTCATTTAATGACAAGCTGAAAGCGAGAGATACAGACACATATTACTGAGATATGTACTTGTTATGTGGCAAAGACAATTGTGTGGCACTTGTCACTGGATCTAGCCTAAAGCTGTAAATGAAATGACCAGATTTAAGGATCCAAAGTGAAACAGGTTCTAGCAGATAAAACATCATTTGTACGGCAAACCAATAGCACGAAACAGCCTGTAATTAAATGCTAATTACTGATCTCAATCAGCAAATCCAGAGGATAGTTGATCCAGAAATTAAAAATTGTGTTGCTTCATGTGAATGATGTCCTTCTGAACTTGTGACAGGGTGCTGCGAAAGTTAGGATGTCTGTCACATTACAAAACCATCAAGTCATTTCACTTTGAATATGCATGTGGTTTGGCTAGTCATTGAACATTTGCACGCTGATAGAAAGTCTCTCAGCTAACATGTTCTCTACATGCTGGAAAGGATACACCTCACTGCCTGAAATTCAAAACATCACAGATGCTCACCACCTTCGAGACAACTGATTTGCCAGCTCCATGAGGTAATAATGTCACTTAGAGGCAGAGACTAATCAGTTATGATTGTGAGGTCCAGGTAGCAAGAGTAACTTTGCTTTACCCCATGAATGAGTGAAAGACTCAGAGAGGTTTCTGAGGTTTGGAAATCCACTTTAAAGGCAATGCTTTGGCCAGGTGCTCTACAATTTGTCGGCAAGTGTGACATCCCTTTCCTGCCTTCAGTTCTTCTTGCACAGCTGTGCTCCAGCTCACATGTGGGTGGATTTATGGGGGTTTCATAGCGGTTCGGTCGTAAGTTTTTTTACAATTGAGGAAAACCACGTGGTCTAACTCAATGCATCCAACCAGGAATACCTTAAAGCCTCTCAATTACAGCATCTAATTGGCTCTTAATTGAATCTCTGGTTGTTGCATTCACTGCTCCAATCCTGTATTGATCCCTCGGTGTGAAATCAGTACTACATTTGAGTTTTACAAGTTTCTGCCTGTGTTCCCATGTCCTTTCTCACAATTAAATTGAACACAATTTACAGTATTTTACAGTTTACTATTGTATACACATGTAGGATCACTGCTCAGGCACTGCCCAAGACTATAAATTACAGGTTTCTTTTCTTTCCACCTAAATCACTTCTCCAATACTCAGGATCAATCTCATGTTTCTGCCCCGCACTAAACCCAACATTTGAATGAAACCTTCCTTGTAAGTGTTATATGATTAGAATTAGAATCCCTACCGTGCAGAAAGAGGCCATTCGGCCCAATGAGCCTGCACCAACAATTAACCCACCCATAACCCATAAATCCATCTATTTACCTTGCGAATCTCTCTGACACTAATGGACAATTTAACATGGTCAATCAACCTAATCCCCATATTTTGGACTGCAGGAGGAAACCCATGCAGACATGGGGAGAATGTGCAAACTCCACACAGACAGTCACCCGAGGCCGGAATTGAACCGGGGTCCCTGGCTCAGTGAGGCAGCAGTGTATCCACTGTGCTGCCCATATCTTGGTCATTGGTCCAGCTTTAGTATTCTAAGAGCTTGATTTAGTGAAGCTCTTTATCTATTATTTATTTAAGGGAATACAAATTATAAGGTAAATTATCAAGTAAAAGTTGCTCTGTTGATTTTGTATTACTATCAATCTTTTCTTGTCATAAAGAGTTAGCATATTTATAGCCCAAGTCGCGAAGCTTAATAATGCATTATTTTTCTATGATCTGACAATGTCATGAGTACAAAACAGCGTGGACACAAAATTGAGCAGCGTAACACCAACAACTACCTTGTGTGATGCACCGTAGGCTGATTCTTGCTTGGTTGATGCAGTGTTACTGCATTAATAGATGGATGCTGTATGACCACCAATGACCCCAGCTGGCAGATACAACACCTGGACACCAATCTTAGTGCACATGCAGAATCTTTCTGATTCACTCCTGAAACAACAAATGCTAAGAGGTAAGATTGGCCCATGCTATTGCCCCAGCACAGAGCCTATCAACACGGTGAGGTGTGTTTGAGTGACTATTCCTAAAACAGCGCTGGTGGAAACAATGTGGTGAGTTGCTGGGGCAATATTTTTAGAATAGAATCATAGAGTCTCTACAGTGCAGGAAAAGGCCATTTGGCCCATCGGGTCACTGACTCTCCACCAGAGCATCTTACCCAGCTCCAATCTCCGCAACCCCAATATTCACCCATACTAATACCCCAACGCACACATCCCTGGACATTAACGGGGAATTTAGCGTGGCCAATCAGCCTAATCTGCACATCTTTGGACAGTGGAAGAAAACTGGAGCACCCTGAGAAAACCTACGCAAATATGGAGAATGTGCAAACATCACACACGGTCACCCAAGGCTGGAATTGAACCTGGGTCCCTGGCACTGCGAGGCAGCAGTGCTAACACTGTGTCACCATGCTGTGATGGATTAGAGATATTTGCTGCACAGAGTTATTTAGGTAGGGGGTATAAAAAACACAAAAATGGAGGGTTAGGGTGAGAGAAGTGGGGTCAGCAACAAAAGCAGGAGATCTATAGTCAGTCCACCTGCAGTTTCCAGTTCACGATGCCTTTCAGGATGAATGTGAGGAATGAGTGGGGAAGGTGTATAGATAAAAACTTACCATCATCCCATATACCCTCAGCGACACTAGGTGCCACTGACTCTGTGCCCTTGGTGCCTGTTATCCTCTGCACCATCACTCTGAGAGCACTAAGGGGATGCGGGCATGCTGATTCTCCACTAGTTTTCTGATTTTTCCTCCTGGACCACTTTTTCCTGTATGTTTCCTGTATGAGAGGTGGCAGAAAGACATTCATTGGGCATTACATGCTTATCACAGCCAAACAGCGTTCACTTACAGAGACGTGAGGATGTGCGTGGCTGGCAGTGTATACATGGAAGTTTGGAATGATGCATGTCGAGTCAGGAAAAACAAAATGAGCCGAGGCCAAGATCTACATCGACTCCAACGGTACACCTAAACATTTTAGATGAAGACTAGTCCAATACTCTCTGTTAGAGAAGGCAGACACTGAACTAGAGCACCTTAAATGTTTGGACATAATAAGGCCTGTGTAACTTGCAGAATGGGCCATGCCCATAGCCCCCATTTTTAAGCCAGATAAGTTTGTTCATCTTTGTGGGAACAATAAAATAATCATCAAATGAGTTTCCAAACTCAGCAGTTAATCCATGCCCCAAATCAAAGACCTGTATGCTAAGTTAGCAGGTGGCCAGATCTTCTCCATGTCGGACGTGAGCCACGCCTACCTTCAGCTTGGAGTGAACTCACTTGTCCTGTGGGTCTCATCAGTGTGTGCCATTTTCCAAACAGCCATTAAAAACATTCTTCGAGGACTACCTGGAGTGGCAGTGTACTTCGATGACATCCTACTTACGGGGGCTTCAGAACAAGAACAGCTAACAAACTTAGAAGAGGTCTTGCAAAGATTCGAAAGAGCTGGAGTGGGCGTGAAGAAGAAAAATGTGCCTTTCAAGCGGCTGAAGTGACCTGCTTAGGCTACCAGGTAAATGGTAAAGAGTTACATCTAGTGGACGATAAGTTAAACGCTGTAAAAGTTATCAAGGAAGCACCAACTCTAAGGAACTCCACAGAGTTAAAATCATCCCGGGATTAGTAAACTGTTATGGAAAACTTATCCCAAGTCTGGCCTCATTGCTAACACACCCTATTAGAAAAATACCAAAGATGGTCATGGGAAACGCCACAGGTAGATGCTTTCACCAAAGTTAAATATTAGCTACTGATATCTTATTGATCTATTTTGATCCCAAGAAGGAACTCGTGCTGACATGTGATTCTTCCCAATACAGAGTTGAGGTGGTACTTCCACATCGCTGGAATGCATGCTACACAAGCCCCAAGCCAGCAGTGATACCCAATATGAAAACCCCATCCTGACACAAGCCCCTGCACCCATGCAAACCCCCAGCCCGCCCTGCACCATGGCTGTGGCTGAGACCACCCCCCACCCCCCGTCTGCCCATGAAATCCCCCTGAAGAAGCCTTGCCGACTATCCTTGATTAATTCTTTCCTCTCTAAGTGGAGACTAATTCTGTCCTTCAGAGTTTTGTCCAATAGTTTCCCAACCACTGATGGTAAACTCCTTGGTCTATAATTATCTGTCTTTTCTCCCTCTTCCCTCCTTGAATATTGGCACCACACTAGCTGTCCTCCATTCCTCTGAGACCTCACCTGTACCCAGAGCGGATTTGAAAATTAGCATCAGTGCCCCAGCTATCTCCTCCCTTGCCCTACACAAGTGGTTCCCAACCAATGTGCTGTGATGACCCCCAATGTGCCACAAAAAAGGATGCTAAATGATTAAAAATTCAAGTAATAAAACTAACCTTCATCTTCAGCTCTGTGGTTGGCATGGCTAAGACCAGACAAATCTTAGATGTCTCATGCATGCATCAGCTGGGTAAGAGCTGTACTTGCACAGTTTAGATTTTTTACATTGACCAGGCCCATGCACATGACCACTGGAACTTGGAGCTGAAAACAAAGACCCCATGAAACTACACAAAAGGTTTTACGTCTTGAATTTGGCTAGGAAAAGCATGATATGTTTCAATTCAGGTATCATTCAAATGAACCACTAAGGCGCTTTTAACAAACGAAGTTTAATTAAGATTATAGTCAACATGTACAGAAAAGGAAATGAACAATAACTTTTATAAGAACATAAGAAATAGGAGCAGGAGTAGGCCATCTAGCCCTTCGAGCCTGCCCCGCCATTCAATAAGATCATGGCTGATCTGTCGTGGCTCAGTTCCACATTCCCGCCCTCTCCCCATAACCCTTAATCCCCTCTCTTATCAGAAACCCATCAACCCGCGTCTTAAAAATATTTAGCGAGGTAGCCTCCACCACTTCAACGGGCAGAGAATTCCAGAGATTCACCACCCTTTGAGTGAAGAAGTTCCTCCTCAACTCCGTTCTAAACCGCCCCCCCTTTATCTTGAGGCTGTGCCCCCTAGTCCTATTATCCTTTCTGAGTGGGAAGAGTCTCTCCACCTCTATCCTATCCATCCCATTCAACATCTTATACGTCTCAATGAGATCTCCCCTCATTCTTCTAAACTCTAACGAGTACAAGCCTAGTTTATTCAGCCTCTCCTCATAGCTCAACCCCCTCAACTCCGGCATCAGCCTAGTAAATCTCCTCTGCACTCCCTCCAAGGCCAAAATATCCTTGTGTAAGTACGGCGCCCAAAAATCAATTACAGACAAAAACAAAATAACCATGATCATGTATAATCCTTAACAAATATATCTAAGATCTTCCAATTGAACCAAAAGCTTCCATAGACAAAACCCCTTAAACAAGTTCAACACAGCAGTCTAATGCTCAGGTGATACTGGAATTGCATCCTTCGGTTGGAGAATTGAAAACTCTGTCTTGTAAGTGCTTGTAGTCCTCTTGACACAAACACAACTGTTTGAAGTCAGAACAGCTTCCCAGAACCCCAGGTAGACACTGATCAAATCACCAACAGCAGATTTTCTACTCCAGGAAAGCAAGACCATGTTTTCAGATAACCAGCAGAATTGCCAAATAAAACAAAGAGAGATAGAAAAACACTTCTTTCCAGCTTGATGTCCCTTCTAAAAACTAACCTGCCGCTCAGAACTGAGAATAAAAGAGTTCCTGCCACCTGACCTTTCCTCCTAACGATGCAGGATCATAAAACTAATCTCAGAAAGTACCTGAGGCCCCCATTTAAGCCAGTTCAGGAGCAAAAAAGGACAACTGGTAGACAGCCCAGCAACAATGACATCAGCTAGGGCTGCAAGCTGCAGAGACCATTAACACAGATTGCCACTTTGGTCCCTAATGGGCCCGGGGAATGTTCCTGAATTAGGGAGCTGGAGCTCCCTATCCTCTTTGGCCATCTCTTCAGTAAGGTGCTGTCCAGCTACCTTTTAAACAGTGGCAGTGGAGCCATCGCCATCCAGCCCAATTCATCGTGCAATACACTGGAAAATCCACACCTGGTGGCTTCTGCACCAGGAAACACTCCTATCCCTACCACAGGAGTTCACCATGGAAGGGAAATTTCCACCCAGGGTATACTTAACCAACTTAGAATAATGACTGTAAGATCCTCAGACAGTTGGGTAGTCCACTGAAGTATAGGTCACTTTCAGCCATGTCAGGTTTCCGACCATGACCATGAACTCACTTGTGAAGATCAACTTATTGCTTTTAGTATGGAGCTTCTGGAGTAATGAAACCCTGGATGGACACCTAGATGACTATCTTGCCATCGTCAGGCCAAAACTGATTGTTTTAAAACTTTATTGAAAATTTTCTTATATTTTTCAAAGCAAACAAACACAGATGCAGATCCACACAGTGCTTACGTAAACATTCCAATGTGACTGGGCACAGGGTTCCCCAAAGCCAGGGTACAAGCCCTTGGTACCCCCAGCACCCACCCCGCCTAAGTCCCGTCTGATTGCACCAGTAGTGACGGTAATAATATAAAAACAAAAAGGCAGAGGAACGCTGCTGGAGAAGTAACTGAGCACCCAAACAGCCCAGGCTATAAACTAGTGAGCAGAGAAAAGAAAGCGAGACAGTGGAGGAGAGGGAAGAAAGAGAGTGAGAGGGAAAAGAGAAAAGTTCTCGTGTTGGTTCCCACAACTCGTCAGGGTGGGCGGGTGTACTCAGGTAAAGGGCCTGGGCACGGCCACCAACTGTGGGAGGGGGGTGGTTCTGTGGGACCACCTGGGGTCCTGGGGCCATCAGGTATCTACTCAGCTGGTTCCTACTGCAGTGTCTCAACATGCGCTATAAATGGTTGCCAGGTCTTATAGAACCCAGCAGTGAACCCATGTAGCGTGCACCTCATCTTCTCCAACGTAACGGTATCTAGCACCTCTTTCACTCGCTGTAAGTGCTTCGGGGCGTTGCTGATTTCCACCTAAGCAGGATTAGTCGTCTTGCCAGGAGTATAGTGAAAGCTACAAAATTTGCTGGGAATTTCAGCAGCAGTGAATTTAAAGGCAGGGCCCCAGACAAGGCAGCCTGGGGGGATATACTTATGTCCCAATCTATCATTCCCACAATTGTCTCAAATATCAACATCCAGTAGTTATACAGTGATGGACAAACCCAGAACACATGTAAGAGGCAGGTGGGTGCTTGCCAGCACCGTTCAGAAATGGGGCTTGTGCCTGGGTACATTCTAGAGAGTTTAATCCTGGTCGGATATGCTCTGTGAAGGAGGTTACATTGTATCACACACAACTCAGCACATATTGAGGAGGAGTGTACTCAATGCAGCACCATGTCCCACGCCTCCTCCGAGAACTCCTCCCCCAGATCTCGTTCCCATAAAGATTTAACCGCTGATATGAGTTCTGTTGGGACAGAATTTGAGAATAAAGAACAGGAATGATACCGTGCGTCGTAATAGAAGGCACTAAGAAGATGTCAATGGAGACACAAGGTGGGAGTATCGGAAATTGGGGGTCAGCCCCACACACAAAGTCTCAAATTTGTAAATATCTGAAAAAGTGCATTGCAGGTAAAGCAAACTTAGCCACCACCTGCTGGAATGACACAAACACGCCGTCCACATACGAGTCCCGGAATGTTCTGATCCCGTACTTGACCCATATGTTGAAAGCACCATCCAAAACGGATGGAGGAAAAGAATAGTTAGTTGATACTGGGGGGGGCCAGCGACCAGACCTGAAACCCAAAGCAGTGTCTAAATTGAGTCCATCTTTTAAGAGTTGACTTGACAAGTACACTTCTAGTATACTGGGAGAAGGAAAAAATTACCAGAGAACATATCAAGGCAGCCAGGGGAGACGGAGTACAGGAGGAGGATTCTAACTGCAGCCAACAAGGAACCTCCTGTTGCCTCTCTCTCTCTGCACCCAGCACATTACTACTCTCATATTGGCTGCCCAATAATAAAATAGAGAATTGGGCAATCCCATATCCCCCTCCATTCAGGGCTTTGCAAGACTGTTCTCCGCCTTCTTGGAATTTTCCTTTTCCAGACAAAGCTGGAATTCAAGTCTGTGAAGAAAGGATTTGGGGATGAACATCGGGATGCACTGAAAGAGATATAAAAACTTAGGTAGTATGTTAATCTTCGCCGCATTGAAACGGCCCACTAACGATAACGGGAAGATGGACCAATGTTTGAGGTCCTGTTCCATCTGTTCCATGAATGGAGCAAAGTTAGCTCCAAAGAGCCCACTAAATTTACCAATCACTTCCAGTTCCCAAGTAAGCAAACCGCCTAGTGACAATCTTGAAAGACAGAGCGTGGAGCGGGAGGCTATAAGCCACTGCATTCAAAGGAAGGTGCTCACTCATATTCAAGTTAAGCTTGTACCCCGACATACAACCAAACCACTCTAAGTATAGATAAGACTTCGGGAATTGAGTTGGAGAGTCACCGACATACAGTAGTAGGTCGTCTGCATACAGCGATAACCTCCGCCCGATTCCCTCCTGACCAATCCTCACCACTCATTTGCTGTTGCAAAAAACCACAGCAAGAGGTTCAATAGCAATGGCAAATAACAGGGGGGAGAGAGGGCATCCCTGCCTAGTGCCCTGGGACAAAGGGAAAAAAACTGAATGCACATTGTTTGTCTGGACTGAGTCTGGAAGGGTGGAGTAAGTATTTTGATCCAGGAGATGAGCTTTGGGCTAAACCCAAACCTCCAGACAACATAAAATAAATAATCCCATTCCACCCAACCAGATGCTTTTTCAGCATCCAGCGAGATTAATATCTCTGGCAACTTGGAGGTGGCAGGCACATACGTAATGTTAAACAGCTGCTGAATATTCGAGTGTATGTGTCTATTTTTAACGAACCCAGTCTGGTCAGGCAAGATAATAGAGGGCAGAATGTCCTCCAAGCAAATGGCCAGAATCTTAGAGAATCAGTTTGAGATCCACATTCAACAATAAGATCAGTCTATAAGAGCTGCAGATTTGCAAGTCCTTATTCTTTGTAAGGATAAGCAAAATTGTTGCTTGTCTGAAAGTCTGTGAGAGAGAGCAGTTCTCATATGATTCATTGATCATGTGCATAGCAGGGGAGCCAACCTGCCCATAAATGTTTTGTAGAATTCGGCGGAGTACCCATCCGGTCCCGGACATTTCCCACTCGGCATAGTTCTGGCTGCCCTAACAATTTCTTCAATGCCGATTGGTTTCTCCAGGGCCGCAGCCTCTCCCCTGTCCACCATGAGGAGATTCAGTGCCCCAAAAAACTCCTGAAAGTCCGTCTCATTGGCGGTAGATTCCAAGCTATAGAGGGTTGAATAAAAATCCCTAAACATTCATTTATTCACTGTGGATCAGTAGAGACTGCATTCAGAGTCTGCATTTGTAATATGAGACTTTTGGTGGAGAATTGGTGCAGCTGATGAGCTAGTAGCTTGCTTGCCTTGTCCCCATGCTCATAGTGTGCACACTTAGATTTAAACAGCATCTCTTCCACTTGACTTGAGGACAAGGTCTCAAACCTGTAGTAGTAAATGTTCCTTATATACCTCTGGGACAGGCCCACAGTATACGCGGCATCAACTTGGGCGATGCACTCCAGCAACTCCAATAATCTCCTCCCTCTCTGCTTCGACTCGTGCACTGAACAAGATATGATCCGGCCCCTTAAACAAGCCTTCAAGGTAGCTGTGGAGACTCTTGGAGCATCGCTCTGGGTTAATAGAAATCTAACAAATTCATCATCAGAGAGCAGACAAGTATTAAATTGCCAAGGCATATGGGGGCCCAGCCTCCTCCCCACTACCAAGTCCATTGTTTCGTAGGAGCGCATAGCCAGAAGCAACTTATTATCCATCAGAAAGTGAATACGTTCGGTGGACAGGTGAAAAAAAAGAATATTTCCTACTAGTGAGGTTAAGAAACCTCCATGGGTCCGACACAACATATTCCTTGAGAAATGATTTAATAATTTCTGCCAACTTGGAAGATACAGCCATCCTGCACCCCCCACCCCCTCCACCCACATCTTGGTGTGAAAAGCTGAGTGAAAGCATGGACACCCCCCCTCCCCCAATCCTCTATGGAGCCTAAAATAATCCATTGGCCTGAGGTAGGTCTCTTGGAGGAATACAATTTGAGTACCCTGTTGTTGAAGATGTTGGATTATCTTACCATGCTTCGCTGAATGATTTAACAACCCCCCCCCACCTGAATTCCAGCCAGTGAACTTGATTGCTCCGAGGTCGGAGCATAAGGGCCTCCTAACCAGCACCCCACGTTCCTCTTGGTATCCCTCCTCACTAAGGGGTCTCACCCCAGCCGCTGACATCGACAGACACCATTTCCCAGAGTCCCACCCACCCCTACCCTCCCCGTGGGGAACCAACCACGAGAGAGAGAGGGTGGGCTTAAAAGAGGCCAAACCACACCCACAGAGGAAAAAAATACAGCAAAGACACAACAACAGCCAGACAGACCAAACCCACAAACGCAGCATTCCCCCTACCCCCTGCATGCACCCTCCCAAACAGGGTGCCTGTATCTCCAACACTTCCTTATCACGGCACCTTCACAGCACTCTGCATGGGACATGATCTCCACCTCCATTCCCATCGTGGTGACAGGTAATAGAACCTAAAAAGGTCTGTAAAAATACAAACACTTAACAGCCCCAAAACCATTACCCTTTCCTGGAAGATTCATTTAGTTTAGATGAGACTACACTTTTTAGAGATCCTCAGCTTAGACAGTTTTGATAAATTAATACTTAAAACTAAAACTTAATCTTTCTAATATACTTATTAATTACATTAACTCACTAATCATAATTTAATCACGGTTCATCACTTTGAGGATCTATTTCATGACTGGCTATTATTTAATTTGATCTCAGGTAATTTGATTATTATAAGGTGCCAGTTTAATTTGGCTGTCCTGCCACGGGGCAGCTGGTCCCTCTATGGCCAACAGGCTGATGGACTTCTCTGCTTCACTTGCTGGTGCCCACAATGCCTGAGGCCCTCCCCCTCACCATCCCAAAATCAGCTTGTGATCTCTCTGTGTGGCAGTGGCAGAGGGACCCACAGAGGCTTTTCCACTTGCAGACTAGTGGGGCAATGAGGCATCACCTTATCACATTGCCACTGAGGCCCATGTCCCTGGCACACCCCCCATGCCCCCTCATACCAGCACACCCCCCATGCTCCCTCACCTACACACCCCCCCATGCCCCCTCATACCTGCACACCCCCCATGCTCCCTCACACCTGTACACCCCTCATGCCCCATCACACCTGCACACTATGTCACACCCCCTCACTCCTGCATACTCCCATGCCCACTCACACCTGCACACCCCCCCCACTCCTGCACACCCCTCATGCCCCTGCACATCCCCTCACACCTGCACTCCCCCTCATGTCCCTTCACACCTACACATCCCCCATGCCCCCTCACACTTGCACACTCCTTTTCAATGCCTGCCCCCTCACACAGCCCTTCCCAGACTTGCAGTCTATACTAGCTTACCCCTGCCATGATCCCCCCAGAATGTCTCTATTTCTCCTGCCACTTCAACCTGCCCCACCCCCTCCATGCCTCTATACCCACCCCAATTTTTCATCCCTCTCTCCCAGTTTAATCCCCAGCCCCCCAGCATTGACCATCACTGCCCCCCAGTGCTTCCTACAGCTTGTAGATCCAAATCCTGGTAGGAGTTGTTTCATCGAGAATAACCACCTCTTGGAAGCTGCTGCATGGTGAAGTTTCACATGGTTGATACTCCCCCAGTCCACTGCTGAAACTGGCATTCCGGGGTCTGGTGGCTGGAAACCTTCATCTTCTCTTCAGATCACACCGAGGTGCCCCACGCAGCCTGCAGGTAAGTGCTGACATATACATGCCATGTTGGTCCAGATGTGTTGTGGACCAGCAAGATTTCCAGCTGTCATCATGGACAACATGGGAGTGGGGTATGGGTGCAATCGTCAATGAACATTCCCACATCTGACCTTATGATGGAGGGAGATTGCTGCAGAAGGTTTGGCTCTAGACATTATCCTGAGGAGCTCTTGCAGTGATGACCTGAACTGAGATGACTGATCTCCAATAACCACAACCATCTTCCTTTATGTTAGGTATGACTCCAACCAGTGGAAAATTTCCCCTCTGATCCCCATTGACTCCATTTTGCTAGGGCTCATTGACATTACACTCAGCCTTGATGCCAAGGGTAGTCACTCACAGCTCACCTCTTGAACATAGAACATAGAACATAGAACATAACAGCGCAGAACAGGCCCTTCGGCCCACGATGTTGCGCCGACCAGTTACAAAACAATGACCCACTAACCTAAACCAATCCCTTTTCGTCCATAAACCTATCCACGGATCTCTTAAACGCCCCCAAACTAGGTGCATTTACAACTGCAGCAGGCAGGGCATTCCAATCCCTCACCACCCTCTGGGTAAAGAACCTACCTCTGACATCCGTCCTATAACTACCCCCCCTTAATTTAAAGCCATGCCCCCTCATGCTAGATTTCTCCACCAGAGGAAAAAGGCTATCACTATCCACCCTATCTAAACCTCTAATCATCTTATATGTTTCAATAAGATCCCCTCTTAGCCGCCTTCTTTCCATCGAAAACAACCCCAAATCCCTCAGCCTCTCCTCATAGGACTTCCCCTCCATACCAGGCAACATCCTGGTAAACCTCCTCTGCACCCTCTCCAAAGCCTTCGCATCCTTCCTGTAATGTGGGGACCAGAACTGCACACAGGACTCCAAGTGCGGCCGCACCAGAGTTGTAACATAACGCTGCGACTCCTAAATTCAATCCCCCTACCAATAAACGCCAAGACACCGTATGCCTTCTTAACAACCTTATCTACTTGATTCCCAACTTTCAGGGATCTATGTACACATACACCTAGATCCCTCTGCTCCTCCACACTATTCAGAGTCCTACCGTTAGCCCTATACTCTACACATCTGTTATTCCTACCAAAGTGAATTACCTCACACTTCTCCGCATTAAACTCCCCTCACTGGCCAGGACATGCTAATTCATAGGGTTTGAATCTGTCTGGCGGTGCAATACTATCATTATCAGGCAAATCAGCCAGGCGTTTAATGGTGGAATCAGGAGACATTTGCACTCCCAAGCTCGGCCCAGCTCTGCAACCTGTCTAAGTCTTCCTGCAAACTATGACACCCTTCCTCACTATCTACCACACCTCCGACTTTGGTGTCATCAGCAAATTTACTAATCCACCCAACTATACCCTCATCCAGACCATTAATAAAAATTACAAACAGCAGTGGCCCCAAAACAGATCCCTGAGGCACACCACTCGTAACCGAACTCCATGATGAATATTTACCATCAACCACCACCCTCTGTCTCCTATCCGCTAGCCAATTCCTCCTATCCGCTAGCCAATTCCTTGAGTTGAACCCTTTCGTCTATGTTTGGACTAACGCTGTAATGAAGTCAGGAGCTGGGTAGTCCTGGTACAATCCAAACTGAGCATCACTATGCAAGCTGTTACTGAGTAAGTGTTGCTTGATAGCACTGTTAATGACCCCTTTCCATCAATTTGTTGATGATGAAGAGTAGGCTAATGGTGCGATAATTGCCTGAGTGGATTTGTCCTGCTTTTTATAGACAGAACATATCTGGGCAAATTTCCATATTGCCAGGTAGATGCCAGCTTTGTGGCTGTATTGGAGGAGCTTGGCTAAGGCTACAAGTTCTGGAGCACAGTTCTGCAGTGCGATGGCAGAGTTGATTTGTTGAATATGGAGAATGGTTGGGTAGTAAAGAAGGACAAAGGATTTCCATCATGGAGGGAGGGCAAGGGGTGAGCAGAAACAGACATTCATAGTCGGGGGCGTGGTCAACCACAGTAAGATGAGGGATAAATTGTTGAGCAAAAAGACATACCAGGATGTTGCATCACCAGAGCAAATGAGACAACAAAGTTTGGAGAATGGATTAGACTCTCTTGAGAAGCTGGGTCTGAGGAAGTGTCATCAAGGTAGCCATGGGAGTCAATGGGTTTCTATTCAATATTTGTTGAAAGCCTACCCCAGAAATGAAGATAAGAAGCTGAGGAAAGGAAGGAAAGAGTCGGTGATAGACCATGTGAAGGTGAGAAGGGTGGAAATTGGGGGCAAATATGTGACATTTTCCAGTTTAGGCAGAAAGCAGAAAACAACAATATTACAGTCATCAGTGTACCAAGGAGAAGAGGCAGTGGTCTGAGTAGGATTGGAAGAAAGAATGTTTCACATTCCCCACCAAAAAGCACGTATAGCTAGAACCCACGCTGGTACCCGTAGCAACAGCTCCTGTCTGGAGGAAATGAGAGGAGAACAAGTTCAGGCAGGTGGAGGAAGATCGTGGTAAAGTTAAAGCTTATTTTATTAGTCACAAGTAAGGCTTATATTAACAATGCAATGAAATTACTGTGAAATTCCCCTAGTTGCCACATTCCAGCGCCTGTTTGGGTTAACACATCTAACCAGCAAATCTTACAGAATGTGGGAGGAAACCGGAGTGCCCAAAGGAAAGCCATGCAGACATGGGAGAACATGCAAACTCCACACAGGCAGTGACCCAAGTCAGGAATCAAACCCAGGTCCCTGGCACTGTAACCACTGCGCTACCTGCCATCCGGTAGGGCTCATTCAAGGCACTTGTGAAGGACCTTCCTTGTGGGGTATGGAACTGTAGAGAAATTGGATATCCAAAATGATGAGGAAACAGTTGGGTTAGGGAATGGGAAATTGTCGAAGTGATAGAGGGCATTGGAAGAGTCACAGTGTAGCTGGGGAGAGACTGAACCAGGGGGAAAAAAGTTGTGGTGAGATAGGAAGAAACACCAATGCTTCACAACTCATTTCCTAACCAGCACCTTATTAAAAGGGAATGGTTAATTCAGTTATCAATTATTTGTTACAATTTATATACGTGATTTTTGAATCAAACGTTTTCTTTTAGTTATTGGTGGCAGAGATTTAGGAAGCTGATGTAGTCACTGCAGAAAAATAAAGGAGCTGTAGCAATGTGATGTCCTCGAAGTAGCCAACAGCCAGCCATCTGGTTGCCAGTTATTGGCTGTCCACTGCCCCTGGCAAGAAACTCCATGACATTTCTACTTTCAGGAAGTTTAATATGATGCCAAGGTCTTCAGTTATTTTCCTTAACCATAGAAATTCTAGGAATGTTGCCCAAGCAATGAAAACTTGCCAACGCTTTGACATAGTTGCTGTTGTTGGAGAAAATTGTCATGGTCGGGAACTGTGTCATCAACTTCTGTTTTTGACAGAACAACAAACTTTCAAACGCTGTGCAAAAATTTGCTAAATGCTTTTATCAAATAGGTGCTAAATGGTTTGATCAAAATAAGAAGTTTTTGAAATTAAAATAGGCCAATTTTCCAATATGGTCATAGGAAACATGCAGTTCCTCAGCTACAAAGGGCAGGAAAACTGGTTGGAGATGGAGTTTACTGATGCCTTGATTCTCAAATGTAGCTGCAGGTTGCTCTTGGGGGGCCTGCTATCTCCAATGCACACAACCCAGTGGAAAACCATTGCAGTGATGTGACAAGAGTTGCTCCCTTCTTCATTTTGCCAGGTCAGAACTTGCTGGGCATCCTAGTGTGAGGGAGCCCAGCGGCCCCACAAGGACAAGTCAAATACACAAAGGCAGGATTGTCATAATCTGCCCAAATATTCTCAAAATAGTAAGATTGCTAACTATTCAAATACCTCCTAACTCTCTGCTACTGATCCTAAGAACCATCATGTGCCATTATGATGAAAATCTTGATATCCATTTTCAGTGACAAATAGCAGTGCTGCAAAATAAGACAAAGTTATCATTACAGCCTTACAGTTCATATCAATGATGGTTCAACTGCTTGGGTTAATAAATTCCACTCTTTTCTTGCAGCTTATTTAACCATGACTGCAATAATAGTCCATTACTTATAAAATGTCCTGATACAGTTTAGAGTCAGCCAAATTAAATGACTGCTGAAAAGGCCATAAGGAACATAAAAGATGGACTCGAAGAGTGTGTGTTCCTGTACATTATCTTTAAAAGAATTCCGACATGATATTCTAGTCAAAAATGTAAATATGATTCCAGTCAGCAATCCTGATATTGTACATTCCAAACATTGCTTAATAGCAATCTTGATTCTTAACGAGTTCAATGCTGACTTCTGCTAATTGTGATATAGATCTAGATTAATCTTAATGTCGTATAAAGTTGTGTGTGGCAGACATCTGCTACTAATTTTACAGATTTAGACAGCAGTTCTGTTTAAGAAAGTTTAATATCAGTCTGTTATCACAGTTTAAGTGCTTTCATTGTCCATGTGCCACAGTCTATTCGCATTTCTTCAATTCAACATTCATGTCAAGTCAATTTCCGAGGGATAACAGTAAACTTTATAAAGAACTTTGAGAAAGCTGGCACAGTGGTTACCACTGCTGCCTCACAGTGCCAGGGACCCGGTTTAATTCTGGCCTTGGGTCACTGTGTGTGTGGAATCTGTACATTCTCTGCATGTCCACATGTTTCCTCTGAGTGTTCCGGTTTCTTCCTTCAGTCTGAAAGATGTGCAGGTTAGGTTGATTGGCCATGGTCAATTATCTCTTAGTGTCAGGGAGATTAGCAGATTAAATATGTGGTATTATGGGGAATAAGGCCTGGGTGGGATAGTTGTCAGTTCCGGACCGAATGGCCTTCTTCTGCACTGCAGAGGTTCTATGACTTAAATATCTTGCTACAGCAATATCATTGTTCAACATATGAAGACTACAAATTGCTATGTCCTAATCGTCTATTGTGCCCTAATCATCTTACTTTCCACTTCAGTCACAAACTTTCTCATTAACAGTTCTCAGACTGTGCAAATGCAAAGATTCACACCGCCAGTATAATTCAAGCAAAACATATCAGTCTCCACCACTCTTTTTATGTCTATATATGTATACATAACCATTGCAATGATTATTGCATTTTTGGTTGCGCTGTGCTAATGTTCATTTGCACCTTTGACAGGTCAAATTAAAGACATAATTCTCACCTTTTTCGAAGGAAATTCAAAGTGCTTGCAATCAAATTGACAAGTTAGGTGATAAAAATTGAGAAGCTGTCAAAATACCTAAATAATGTTGAAAATGTATGAGTTAATGTGAAGCTTTATCCTGACAGGTTCTTCCCACAATGCCTCGATACCAACCATGCAAAGGTTTACACTCCTGGCATCAGCTATGATTCTTTTTCACATTCACTGGTGGTTAAATTAGATGCCTGTTCCATCATGTTTTATAGTCCACCCCAATTTTCCTCTCTGGCTAAACAACAATGGCAATTTTCACTTACATGATGCCATTAACTTAATTAAAATCTCCAAGGTGTTTCACATGGGCATCTCAAACAAAGTTTGACACTGAGCTGCGTATTAGATATTAGGAACAACAACCAAACATTCGGTCAGAAGATCAGGTTTTCAGCATTTTAAAGGAAGAAAGCGAGGCAGAGAGATGGGGGCATTCCAGGGGTTTTGGATACTGAAATCTAATGGTAAAGTGACTAAAATCAAGATGCTCGAAAGACCAGAGTTGGAAGAGCACATGTATGCGAGATGGAATGGAATACAGAGGTAAGCAGGGAGCGGAACGGCCATGCAACCATTTGAAAACGAGGATGAAAATCTCAAAATTGAAGTGTTTCTTCACTATGAAATGAATGACATGGATTAGTGAGCACAAGGGGTGATGAACGGATGGGACTTGGTGAGAGCTCAGGCACAAGCTGCACAATTTTGAATGTCAATGGGTTTATGAAGGGTAGAATATGGGAAGCCTATCATTGGGATCATTGAGACCAGTGGTCAAAGGCATTGATTATCTGTGGAATTCCCTGCCCAGTGAAGCAGTTGACGCTACCTCATTGAGTGCTGAAAAGGCAAAGATTTTTGATCAATAATGAAAGGAAGGGTAAGTGGAGTTGAGTCAATGAGAAGATCAGCCATGATGTTATGAATAGCAGAGCAGACTGGAGGGGCCAGACGGCCTATTCTTGCTCTTGGTTCTTATGTTCTTATGATTAGGGTTTCAGCAGCAGATGAGTTGAGGTAAGAGTGAAGTTGGGAGAAGTTACAGAGGTGGGAATAGGTGGTCATAGTGATGGCATTGATATTTGATTGGATATTTTTACCTCAGGGTCAAATATGATAGCAAGTTTATAAATGGTCTTGTTCTGTAGGCAGTTGGGACTAGCTTAGTGGTTACAAAGAAAGGGCGGCATGTAAACCTCTATGACAGTCTCAGACAGCTGTCAGACAGAGGGATAAAGTCAGCGGCTAGGGAACAGAGAGTAAAAAAGTTAAAGCAAAGTTTATTTATTTGTTACAAGTAGGCTTACACTAATACTGCAATGAAATTACTGTGAAAGTCACACAGTCATCACACCGAGGCGCCTGTTCGGGTGCACTGAGGGAGAATTTAGCATGGCCAATGCACATAACCAGCATGTCTTTTGGACTGTGGGAGGAAACCGGAGCAGCTGGAGGAGATGTGGATAGAAGTCAATGTCCTCCCATACTTGGTTGGAGGAAACTTTGGCTTGTTGTGTTCTGGATGTTGAACAAATAGTTTGACAACTTAAAAACAGCGGAGGAGTCGTGACGAGGTGAGGTAGAGTTGGACCATACAAACGGAAACTGATGCTGTGTTTTCAAATGATGTGATTGAGAAAGAACATTTAGATGAGAATAGATCAAGGGTAGATCTTTGCGGGACACTAGAAGTAATAATGCAAGAGAAACAAGAGATTGCTAGTGTATCTCCAGCTATGACTAGTGCACAAATAAAACAGCTTACAAATGAATTACAAGAATTATTTTACTATATGCATATTGCCATCTCTGAATGTTTTTGGATTTTGCCTATAGAATTAAAGTCATGCCATCCAAAATGTAACTACTGCAATTAGAATCATAGAAACATTACAGTGCAGAAGGAAGCCATTTGACCCATCAAGCCTGCACCGACAACAATCTGTCCCAGGCCTTATCCCTGTAACCCTACATGTTTACCCCACTAACCTCTCTAACCTATGCATCCTGGGATAGTAAAGGGCAAGTTGGCATGGCCAATGCAGCTAATCTGCATATCTTTGGACTGTGGGAAGAAACCAAAGCACCCAGAAGAAACCCACACAGCCACCAGGAGAACATGCAAACTCCACGCAGACAGTGACCCCAGCTGGGAACCATACCCAGGTCCCTGGAGCTGTGAGGCAGCAGTGCTAATCACTGTGCCACCATGCCGCCCAATTATGGTATATGTTAAATACGCCACTGCAATCAAAATATTAGTTATCAATTGAGAAATCCATTACACGTGCAAAAAACTAATACAAGTTTGAAACTTCTAGGATTAACACCTCAACATTTCAACGGAATGCGCTCAACAAAGTCTGTTTCTGAATTTTCAAGAATAAGTTCATCATTTATTTGACATTCTCTGAGAGACTGGCAAACAAATGTTTTTTTCGAAAATAAGCTTCTATACGGTACAAATCCATTTATCGTTTTTGATAAACATTAGCAAATTGCACTGAAAAATTAATGAATGTAAACCTTGATATAAATGATTTAAGAACCCATGTTGGCAGCCTGCTCTGGTGCACAATAACATATACTAATTCCAATTCTCTTCCCCATCTACTGGTGCACGAAGGCAGATTCCTGTAATACCCAGAACAGGTCACTATTCTGTCGCGAGGGGCTAATAGCTTAAGTGTGCCACTGTACATCAAGCATGGCTGACCAGGAGTCTCTCATGCTCTGACCACCAGCCATTGGCGTGTTTGGAAGGATTTGCAAATTGACACAATCAACCTATTTGGTCGTGTTGTGAATGCAACTTCCTTGGCTATCAAATCCTGAAATGCAATTGGAAACCGGAGCTTCTGGCTTAGAGGCAGGGACACTACCCACTGAGTCACACAACTCCCATTCATATTGGTGCACAATAGCAGTTCCAAATAAACTATACACATCTCATTTTCTTTTATTTTCCAAACTGAAACATGAACACAAACATTTTCAAGGATAGTTGTTTCAATTGAAATAACCCAGAAGGATTATAACAGTTCAGGCCAGTATTCTTATTTCCCCTTTTTACTGTTTTTTCCTTCTAGGAAGCCACTTATGGAACTTACCCTATTGTACTGCACCAACATTATCAATTCTATCTTAACAGTGATCCAAACAAGAGACAAAGTTACACAGCTCACTTGCATCACTTCTCAATTAGACAGCGGCAAATCTCCAAATAATCGAGAGCTTGGAGCCTGAGTTTTAGGGCTCAGCTTCTCCATCTGCAACTGGATTCTGAACTTCCTAGCCCACAGGCCACAGTCAGTAAGAATAGGCAACAACACCTCCTCCATGATCATCCTCAAGGCTTTGTCCTCAGCCCCCTACTATGCTCCTTATACACCTTTGACAGTGTGGCCAAGTTCCCCTCCAACTTGATTTTCAAGTTTGCTGATGACACCACCGTTGTGGGTAGGATCTCAAATAATTACAAAATAGAGTACAGGAAAGAGATAGAGAATCTGGTGAACTGATGCGATGACAATAATCTCTCCCACAATGTCAACAAAATGAAGGAGATAGTCATCGACTTCAGGAAGTGTAGTGGAGAATATGCCCCTGTCTACATCAATGAGAACAAAGTAGAAATGGTAGAGACCTTCAAGATTTTAGGTGTCCAGATCAACAACAACCTGTCCTGGTCCCCCCACACCAACACTGTAGTTAAGAAAGCCCACCAATATTTCGACTTTCTCAGTAGGCTAAAGAAATTTGGCATGTCGGCTACAACTCTCATCAATATCTACAGATGCACCATAGAAAGTATTATTTTTGGTTGTGTCATAGCTTGGTACGCCTCCTACTCTGCCCAAGACCGCAAAAAACTGCAAAGGACTGTGAATAAAGCCCAGTCCATCCGTTAAGCCAGCCTCTCATCCATTGACTCTGTCTACACTTCCTGCTGCCTCGAAAAAGCAGTCAGCATAATCAAGGACCCCATGCACCCTGGGCATTCTCTCTTCCACCTTCTTCCATCGGGAAAAAGATACAAAAGTCTGAGGTCATGTATCAACTGACTGAAGAACAGCTTCTTCCCTGCTGCTGTCAGACTTTTGAATGGACTTAGCTTGCATTAAATTGATCTTTCTCTACACTCTAGCTATGACTGTAATACTACATTCTACGCTCTGCCTTTTCCTTCTCTATGAACAGTATGCTTTTTCTGCATAGCGGACAAGAAACAATACTTTTCACTTAATGTTAATACATGTGACAATAATAAATCAAATCAAATCAGATTCTGTTCTGAATCCAGCTCTGGGCTGTCTTTGGCTGACTGAATCTGTCAGTCAGAAGGGAGCTGTGGGCATTCTCTTGTCAGCTCTGTTTGGCTGCACTATGTCACTGAGCTCACGTGTGTTCCATGGAGTTCATGAGCCTCCGAATCATACACACGTACATTCAGATCGGGCTAAACAGATTTGTGCAAGTTAACGTGTAATTCATTAGAAGCTAAAAGGTAATAAAAGCAGAAAGCAGATTCCAGCTCAAAATCTTATAATTGTATGTTAATAAGCAATGGTAAATTATCCTACACTGTCTACTTTACCACTGAGTTTTGTGGTTTTAATTCCATCTGTTATATATGTTGAACACTTTATACAGTTATTTCAAGAATATTATTCAATATAAAATTGTATGCGTAATTCTAAAATATTACAAAAATACATGATAACATTTGTTTTGTTTTATGTGCTTTGATCCCAATGAGTAATTCAGGTGAGTTCTCCCTGCCTAAACCAGGAGAAAACAAATGCTCTTCAAATTATATCATTGACATATTCATCTGCTGCAATATGTTGAGTCTAGTTATACTATCGGGCTGAATCAGTGGTTGGGATTCCACCCGCCCTCCATTTTCAGTGGGCAGGAATGGTGGTGGGAGGTAGGAAATCCAGCTGGAATTCCCTCAAACAGTTTTCACACAGATGGGATTTCCTCACTGGAGTGACCCCAACCTCTGCCAATGGCAGGAACTCCATTTAGAACTTGGTGGCCTTCCCTGCACCACTATCCCCCCACGTTAGGATTTTCCTGCTGTAAAACAGGAAGCTGATGAATGGTCTCTACTGAGGGAGGGGTGGGGGGCACAGGCAAATACAACACCCAAGAGGGAGAGAGTCATGCCCGGGCATTACCCTGGTGCTGCCTGGCACTACGCCTTAGCACTGTACCCTGGCACTGTCCCAGCACAGCTCTGGCAGTGCTATGAGGCAGTACCTATGGGGCTTCTATTGGAGAGGTTTGGAGTTGGAGGGGGTTTCCTGAGGGTGGGTGTCTGTGGGAGGGGGCTCCTTGGTGAGTTCGCATGTCTGTCAGAGGGTTACTTTTTTATATAGATCAGGGCGAAAAGCTGAGATTGCTGGCAGAATGAACTCGCCCCAATAGCATGACATCGTGGGACCACCTCGAGCACCTTTTTTTTTCAGAATATTTAAAAATTTGGCGGGCAAAGCTGGCAGTGCAGTTGACAGGCTACACACCACTTTTCCCACCCGAAACAACACTTTGAATAAAAAGCAAAAAAATTCCGCCCAGTGTCTGCAGTCTCAGCTGTTATTCCAGAAAGGTTTATCAGTTATCTGAGCTGATACGTTTGATCAGAAATCTCTTAAAGACTTCAGGCTTCTGCTTGGTTGTGCGAGTTTTACAACATAAGTTGTCAGAAATTATTATAACCAGCAGAAAAATCACGGAACATGAATTACCCTGCATAAACTGAGTTTCCACAATTTAAAAAGTGTCTTGCTAGAAGCTGCCCTGCCTGCCTTCACCACAGCTCATCACTCAAGATAGCTAAATGCACATTTTATAGAATCATAGAATCCTACAGTACAGAAGGAGGCCATTCGGCCCATCGAGTCTGCACCAACCGCAATCCCAGGCCCTATTCCCATAATCCTACATATTTATCCTGCTAATTCACCTGACACTAGGGACAATTTAGCATGGACAATCAACCTAACCTGCACATCTTTAGACTGTGGGAAGAAACCAGAGCACCAGAGGGAACGTACAAGCCCCACACAGACAGTGACCCGAGGCCAGAATTGAACTCGGGTCCCTGGTGCTGTGACGCAACAGTACTAACCATTGTGGCATCATGCAAATAAAGCTGATTCACTTTGAGTGCTATGGTATTAATTGGCACATTTTGAAAAAAACTTTGTCTCTTATGATTTATTCAGAAACTGTAAGTTTCAAGCAAGTAGTAAGTTTTCAGCAATTGAATGTCCAATTACTATGAGGTGTAAAATTGACACTGTGATTTAAAATTATTATTTTTGTAATAAGTTCATGGTCATATTAATCAAACTGTACAACCTTTTAAATGTATTAAGAAATGTTTCTTCTAAAACAATTTTTTTGGAAAAAGAACATTTTACACTGCTGCCAGATTGCATTGGTCCACGGCAGATTTTGGCTGGATTTTTATGCCTCCATCCATATCTGGCCATCTGTTCAGCTTGCTTCTATGGATACAATTACCAGATGGCCTCATTTTGAATGCTTGGCTGAGCTCCAAGAATGACTGATGGAATCAGCCCAGCAGGGAGTTGTTTACAAAGTTGCAAAGGGAACTGTTAGTTTTGTTTTATTAACAGCTTTATTGCCTTGTAATAACTTGCTTTTTAATTGATGTGGGTTTTTCCATGCCTGCGTGTTTATTTGGACAACATTGAAGAACTCTTCTCTGGAAATTTCATTGCCTGTATTTGATTGACAGTTTTGTGAGAAGGCAAGAGGGGTAATGTTTCACAAAGGGATTTTTGAATGGCTATCTTTTTTACTTCATGAGCATTTCAAAGACTTGTCAATGCTAACATATTGGTTGTGTATCTAGTGCATGCTGGGTGAAGAGTGCATCGGGTATAGGTGGTGGGCTGAGGGTTTTGGTGAAGGTGAGAGGGCTAGCAGCCATGGATACAATTGGCCTGATCTCTCAGTAAATGGAGGTTTGCCTTTAATCCACCAGCCTCACTATCCACCTCTTCTGTTGCTGTCTCCAACCTGCATCCAGATGTAGGTGGGGGTGGGGGCTTCTCCAACCCATGCCAGCTTCCTTGACATGAAAGTAAAACAGGCTGATTCCATCCAGGAAAAATACAGGATCATGGGATCAGACGTCTGAATGATGGAAATCTAGCCCTTTGTATTGACCAATGTACACGTGGGTTTCAGCAGAAACTCAGCGATGAAATAACCCTTTTCAAATTGTGTGAATTTTGTAGCTGAATTGCTGGTTGCATCCTAAGCAGAAACTTTTGCCCAGCTGATTCCTGGGTCACATCCAAAATATGACTGTATGATTATAATAGCACAAAGTATCTCTAAGCTGTTAAGATAACATCCACAAAAGTCTATATAAATATAAAAGTAGGGAGGTCTTGCTGCAGCTGTATAGGGCATTGGTGAGGCCGCAGCTGGAGTACTGTGTGCAGTTTTGGGCGCCGCACCTGCGCAAGGATATTTTGGCCCTGGAGGGAGTGCAGAGGAGGTTCACTAGGCTGATACCGGAGTTGAGGGGGTTGAGCTATGAGGAGAGGCTGAATAAACTGTGCTTGTACTCGTTAGAGTTTAGAAGAATGAGGGGAGATCTCATTGAGACGTATAAGATGATGAATGGGATGGATAGGATAGAGGTGGAGAGACTCTTCCCGCTCAGAAAGGACAGTAGGACTAGGGGGCACAGCCTCAGGATAAAGGGGAGGCGGTTTAGAACGGAGTTGAGGAGGAACTTCTTCACTCAAAGGGTGGTGAATCTCTGGAATTCTCTGCCCGTTGAAGTGGTGGAGGCTGCCTCGCTAAATATTTTTAAGAAGCGGGTTGATGGGTTTTTGATAAGAGAGGGGATTAAGGGTTATGGGGAGAGGGCGGGAAAGTGGAACTGAGCCACAACAGATCAGCCATGATCTTATTGAATGGCGGGGCAGGCTCGAAGGGCTAGATGGCCTACTCCTGCTCCTATTTCTTATGTTCTTATGTTGTTCTTATGTTCTATGCAGTCATTGCATTAAACAGTGTTCAAACTATTAAACCGTCACCAAAAAGTCACAAACAGCTAAATGGTCATGTCCGGTTAAGAATGCATGAAAGATGCTGGGGGTGATTCTCCCATCCCGGCTGAGCTGCTTTTGTAGTGCAGCGGGTGAGGAGACTCTCACAGAGATCATTTCGCTGGCTCCCCGCTGGGCACCAGGGCCTCAGCGGGTCTTCCAGCGCCGGATTCCCGGCACCATCAGCTCCATGCCAGAAATTGGCGTGGAACTTCATAATTTATTCAAATCAGAATTTTAATGTATTTTAATCTTATTACCAACCTCCCCCTGCTAGGAATAGTTCACTCCAGTGAGGTTTAGTATAGCTTCCCACTTGTGGAGAGCTGGCAGTCCCACCCTGCTGGAGTGAAAGGGGGCAATTGAGGCCCCCCCGTTATGTTGGGGTTTGACCCTGGGCAGTGCCAGCCTGGGCTCCCTGACAGTCCCCAGAGGACAACTTGGCACTGCCCACTGGGCATAGGCAGTGCCAAGGGGTCAGGGCCGCTGTGGGGGGAGGCGATTGGTCCCGCTGCCACTCTGCACTTTGGGGTGCTGGAGAGATCGGTGGGGTGGATCGGGAGATAGGGGTGGCGGGGGAGTGAGGGGGAAGTCGAGGCTGGCCCAAAGTATGTTCAGGGGGCCAGCGATTGGGCCATGCAGGAGTCACACAGTCAGCAATGTGGGGGCTGCAGGACTGGCCAACAATTGGGAGGCCAGCAGACAGGGCCACTGTGCATGCGCCGATCTCAGCGCAGACAAGTCAGCACATGCACAGTGGCCTGCTCAGCCCTATGCTGCCGGCATCTCCAGCAAGAATAGACTCTGCCCCCTTTTTGAACTGATTGATGGTAACGCACTTGGCAGTGCACAGAATGTGGGGGATTTATCTTGAAACTCCTGTGGCAAAAAAAAAGTGTGATTTACTCCAGTTTTCACGTGAATTTGACTCTTGGGGAGAACCCCACCCATTTTCCCTGTTTGGTCAGTCTTTCAGTCTGGAATATTGGGCTTTGGGAGGTTAATTCACCTGGATCTGGGATATCAGAAATTTCCACTACTGAGCACAGACAAAAAGGGGGGTGGAATTCTCTAGGTGCGCTAACTCCAATCCGGGATTGCAATGGACCAGAAATGCAGAAGTTGGTGGAAAAGCAGGATTGGCACTATGCTGTGGTATAGTGGGTGGGAACCTGATGCATATTCAAAACCATAAATTTCAATATAATGAGTGGGTTTGCAGTCTGATTCAAATGTCCCTCCCTATTAACCCACATCCCCAGCAGGATCTGCATGGGGTGGGCTTCCATACAGGTTCTCACAAGTGAGGGCCTGATGTGTTGGATCACAAGGGCTGAGGAAGCATCATCAGCCCCTCAGCAATGAGAGGCATCCTCTTCCCCACCACATCATGCAAGCATGAGGTTTTTCTGACTCAACCCTCGCAACCCCCCACTACCAACTCTCTTGCACAACTCCCTCTTTAGGATTGTGCAGGGAGCAGGCAGGCATACAGGGGCAGGGACATGTGAGGGGTGCGAGCCGGAGTGGACATGCCAGTGGATTCATCAGGAGGGTCCTGATGCCACAATGCCAGTGACCCATGTTGATTTGGGGGGGATAGCAATGCCACCGATGATGGGGCGGGGTTTCTGATGTCCATGAGGATGGTGGAAGGAATCTTCCCAGTGCCACTACGAGATCAGAATGGCCTATGCAATGGAGCCCGAGCGCTCTGAACCCGGCTTCACCAGTTTACTTAACCCTTCCCCCACCCCTACCAGTGCCAAGCCTCCAGCTGTCAACAAAACTGAGTATGCCGAAAGGTTGCAGTGCCAAGCTCACCCAAAAGACCAGCGTGGAAGATTCCCATTTTCCCACTGTTATGACAAAACTTCTGGGGGAAAATTTCACCCATGATTTTTGGAGCTGGAAAAATTGGGTCATCTCATACACCAGTTTGATTTAAATGCTGCAATCTATGGTAATTGGAAATAGGAGAGGAGCTTAGAACAAAGAAATTCACCTTTTAAGAAGCATCTAATGTTATAAATATATTTCTGGGGCCTTATAACATTAGAAAGGTGCTTTATATTGATCTCATGTCAATCTCGTGATGCTTTAGAAAATATGAAGCATTAATGCATTGAACTAACTCATGGTGCATTTAGACTTTAGCCTAACTGGAGTTTATCAGAAACTATGCTCCAGGAGCAAGATTAATCATAAGCAATGTTATGGGTAATCTACCACTACCAATTAAATGAAACTACTGACTGAAATTGTGGTAATCTTGATTCTTCTGGTAAAAACCTCCCGTGCGTTCCAAAGATTATCATCCCACTAATTAATTACACCCACATATGGGTCACATCAAGAAGTGGCAGCATAGTTGGATTTGCCCTATATACCCTTGGGCATAGTGTCATGGAATGATAAAGGCTATATGCTGCGGATGCTGGTAATTTGAAATAAAAACAGAAAATACTGGATGAACTCAGCAGGTCTAGCAGCAGCTGTGAAGAGAAACAGTTAAGGTTTCGGGTCCAAATGATCTCTCAAATCCGAAACGATGGTTGGGATTTTATGGCCTCCCTCGTTCCACAACCATAAAATCCCACCTGAGATCAATGGGCCTTCCCATTGTCTACCCCTCGCCCGCTCCGATTTCCATGGGGCAATAAAATTCCGGTTATTAACTCTGTTTCTCTCCATAGATACTGCCAGACCTGCTGAATTTTTCCAATATCTTCTGTCATCGAGAGATGTTTAACTGTGCTCTGTAGTTTCTCTGATGGGAAAACTAAGGTCTACATTAGATTGGATGGACAATGAGCAAGTCTTTATTGCATCCCATAGAGGGTTTTGTGGCTCGATGTTTACTGTGGTAAAAATTTCAAGTGGTGTGGTTGGGGTTGGGATAGAGAGGGCTGGGGGTCAGGGGGACGGTATTACTGGGTTTATACAGTGGAGGAATTCTGGCTACCTTCTAACTCCAGCATGTACTTTATTTTAATACATTTTCTGCTCTAGAGTCAGTATGACTGACAGGCTTAGCTCTCAATTGGGAAGGAAATGTTCCAGAAGGGGCCACAGCCCAGGTTCAGGTAGGTCTCCTGCTGGTTTGAGTAGAGATCACAAGGTGGATGGGTTATGGATATAGTGTGAGTTGGAATTTTGGGGAAGGGAGTTAATAATTCAAGGGGTTCTGATTCACCTTGGTAGTTCCTATAGGTGATGTTGCAAGTATTTGCAGGGGGAGGTTTTCTGCAATAGGCTGCATACTTTGTATCGCTTCACTTGGTACCTCCAATTTTAAGAAGGATAGGGAACAGATTTAATGCATTATTCCCTCTGTGCTTTTCAATTTGAGATGCCTTAATTTTATTTTTTGTGATAAAGCATCTGTTGCCGCAGCTTTAGTGTTAGACAAGTCACACAGCAAAAACATGCGACCAAAATATAAAATCCGTGTAATGACGTGTCGGGCTTCTTTCCAACTGAATTAATTAAGTCCCATTTGGTTAAAAAAAATGTGTAATTTCTTACAAGCTTTCCTGGAAGAACGATCCATAGTTGTTAATCTATGTACTTTATTCAAGGCTGATAAACTTCCAGCATCTCTGCTTTTGATCCCAAACTTTATACATCTTCCCTTTTTTCTCTCCACCATTTACTTGCTTTTGTCTATGTATGGAGAGGCAATGGCCTAATGCTATTATTGTTAAACTATTAATCCTGAAACTCACCTAATGTTCTGGTTTGAATCCTGCCGCAGCAGATGGTGGAATTTGAATTCAATAAAAAAAGTATGGAATTAGGAATCTGCTGATGACCATGAAGCCATTGCTGATTGTCAGAAAAACTCATCTGGTTCACTAATGCCCTTTAGGGAAGGAAATCTGCCGTCCGTACCTGGTCTGGCCTACATGTGACTCCAGAGCCACAGCAATGTGGTTGACTCTCAAGTGCACTCCAAAGGGCAATTAGGGATGGGCAATAAATGCTGGCCAGCAAGTGATGCCCATGTCCCATGAATGAATAACAGAAATGGGCCTTTTGCCTACTTTTCACCCCCTTTGTTACTTTTATTCCAAGAAGGTTCATTGCCTCATTGAAGCTATCTTTCATTTCATCCTCCTTTTCTGTTTAGCAACCTCAATTTCATTTAACCCATTAATTTCCTTTTAGTAATTAGAGTGGTTTTGTTGGTTCTTTTCCCTCCAGCCCACACTACATTCCCTCCTGTTCGACACAGAGGTTTGTGTATCCTTCAGTTTGCAGTTTCAGTTTTTTATTAATATTTTAGAATAGGATGGGACTGCCTGAAAAAAAATCACAGTAATGTGGCATACAACATTGCAAAAGCAGCACCAAATGGAGAGTTATCAAGAACACTAACATAAACGTGCAGGATTAGTAATATTCAAATCACCCCATGTTGAAAAATATATTATTATTCACCCATCTGGCGCTGTATAAAGAAGCCACTAAAATGATCTCAAATGCAACAGTTTAGTAATGAATGTGTTGTATCCACTAATGTACATCATTACTATTTAAAGAAAAGCCTTAGCTAAGTCAGCCTCCTGCTGTCTTGTTTTACAACACTTAACCAGAAAACTGTTAAATTTAGTCTTTTTCTTTCTCCCATCTGTACTAAACAAAAAACACCCATCGGGTTTCTCTGAAACACACTGATGCCCTTAATTTCACCTTCATCATTGGCTGTGAACACTGCTAATCATCCTAAAGTGATGCATTTGCAATCACATTTTGAAACTTGACACTCAATAACAAAACTACATGAACTCTTGCTCTTTCCTGATTCTGACAATGATGTTCGTGCAAACAACTTTCACATTATGTTTCCTGATACGAGATGATTATAGCCAGGTTAACGTACTGATCATGTATTCCAACCTTGCAGCTTGGTTCGTGAAGCTACAGTGAGACAAAAAGCATGAGACTTATGGCATAACATGGCAGCTATAGCATTAAATTATGATGCAAGTGTAGTAAGCTTGTGCTGTGGTATTAATTTCTGTTAAAAAATTGCAACACAGTGATGAAACTCGTCTCTAACTTGTGGCAAATATATTTGTTTACAGCTGAGATTTTAGTTTCTGTTCCTCTCCCTATTCTCCTCAATCCCCTGATACCCTCCAAAACAAAGCAAGAATAAATTCAGGGACTGAAGATGCAAACTGTTCCTAACACAGGGAAGGGTTTCCTTACTAAATGTCATTTACCCATCTCCGCACACAGAAATATTCAGGCACATTAGTTCTTTCATTGCCATGTGCAATGCAAATGAATTAAAGCCACTATTACTCAGGCTGAAGTTTTAGCCTGGGTTTTACCTCAGAGGTGCATTCCATGCTGGGGACAATCCAACAAACCCAGAGAAACGGCCTTCCCAATCATCCCTCATATTTTTACCTGCAGAGCTCCGTACATATTCTTCTGTTGTATTTCTGACCACAGATGCAGGCTGATTGGCAGAGAATTAAAGGCGTGATAAACATGTTTGTCTTGCAATCTCAACAGAGGAAGAGATTAAGGCCTGAGGATCTTAAAAATTGGACAATGGAGGGAAACCAGCTCAAGAACTGTGTAAATCACAGTGGGGTGGTGGGGGGGAATGGAGATTGGCCTTCTAAAAATCGGTTGTCAGCAGGAAATTGGTGATTTTGTCACTTTCAAAGAAGATGTTAAAAAATGAATATCAAGCATAGAACAGTACAGCACAGAAACAGGCCCTTCAGCCCACTATGTTGTGCTGAATGTCACACCAAATTAAACTAATTCCTTCTGCCTGTCCGTGGTCCAAATCCCTCTATTCCTTGCATATTCACGTGCTTATCAAGCTTTAAAAGCCCTGATCGTATCTGCTTGCACTACCACCCTGGCAGCATGTTCCAGACACCTATCACTGTGTAAAAAATGTGCCCCTTAAATCTCCTTTGAACTTCTCCCTCTCATCTTAATTGCATTTCCCTAGTATCAGACATTTTAACTCTGAGAAAAAGATTCTGACTGTCAACTCTATCTATGCCTCTCATAGTTTAATAGACTTCTATCAGGTCTCCTCTCAGTCTCCGCCACTTCAGAAAAAATAACCCTAGTTATAGTTCATACCCTCTACTCCAGGCAGCATCCTGGTAACCCCTTCTGCACCCTCTCCAAAGCTTCCACATCCTTCCTGTAATCTGGCAATCAAAATTGAATGCAATGCTCGAAGGGTGGCCTAACCAAAGTTTTATAAAGCTGAAACATGATATCCTGATTCATGTACTCAATGCTCCAACCAAAAAAGGCAAGCAGCCCATATGCCTTCTTTAGCAACATATCTGCTTAACACACAAGAAACAGTACTTTTCACTGTATCCCTATACAATAATAAATCAAACCAGCTCCAATCAAAAGAAGCTCAACACCATCCAGGACAAAACAGCCCACTTGATTGACACCACATCCATCACCTTCATTATTCCCTCTCTTCATCGCCATGACACAGAGGGAGCAGTGCTGTACCATCTAAAAGATGCAGAGCTTGAACTCACCATGGCTGTATCGCCAGCAAGTCCCAAACCCATGGCCTCTGTCACCTTGAGAAGGATCTGAACTGCAGACACATAGGAATTCTATCACCCATACATTCCCCTCCAAGACATATTCCATCTTGACTCGGAAGCATATAACCTTTCTTTCACTTGCTGGGTGTAAATCCTAGAATGAGGACGTAAGTTGTCAATCAGAACTAAAGATTTGGAGTATTGCCAAACTTGGAGAAATGATGGAAAGGGCCAGCATCAAGAAATGGTATAAACTTGAAGAGGAATCAGGGTACATTACTGTTCTTGTATACAATCAAGAAACATGATAGATCATGGTCAATTCCACCAGGGAACCCATAGATACCATCAGGAGACCACTGAGGGGTCAATGTATGTATTAAGTTAGGAAATTAAGTTAGGAATAAGGGGATTTAGCTTTGAACAGAACAGGGTCTTGGTAGAATAATAGTTGCAACTGTAACCTTTGATTGTTGAGTGTAACCTTTCTCTAAGACTTGTGAATAATTCAGTAACGTGATTGTGAGTTACCAGAAGAAATTTGTCTTGCTAGTTATTCTGTTCATGTCATATATTCGTAATTCTGGTATCACAAACTTATGTCTATAGATCTCTAAGTGGGGCAAAGAATTCCCTACAGTATTAACCAGAAACTGGACCAGCCACATAATTATTGTGGCTCCAAAAGCAGGTCAGAAGCTGGGAATTGTGTGATGATTAACTCACCTCCTGATGCCCCAAAGCCTGTCCACAAGGCACAAGGCAGGAATGCAATGGAATATTCTCCACTTGCATGGACAAGTGTGATTCCAACGACACTCAAGAAGCTTGACACCATCCAGAACAAAGAAGTCCACTTAATTGGAAGCCCATCCAACACCTTAAGCATTCAATCCCTCCACTATTGACGCGTGACAGCAGCAGTGAATACGATGTTCAAGAAGCACTCCAGCAACTCACTAAGGCCCCCTCAGAAGCATCTTCCAAAGCAGTGACCTCCAAACCTCGAAGGACAGGGGAAACAGCATAAGTATGAGAACACACCACCTGCAAATTCCTCTCCAAACCACACACCATTTGGAACAATATTGCCATTCCAGTCACTGGGTCAAAATCTTGGAACCCCTTTCCTAATAGCACGGTGAATGTACCTGCATCAGATGGAATGTAGTGGTTCAAGATGGTGGCTCAGCTTCTCAAGGGCAACTTGGGGTGGACAACAGATGCTGGCCTAGCCAGTGGCACACACATACCATGAAATAATTTTTTAAAAAGTATATTTTCTGAATTTGAATCTCCATCCTCACACCAATCCACTTTAGACTGGGAGTTAAGATTCTGCCCGAGATTTGAATAGATTAAGTGGTTAAGTGTGGATACAATCAAGACAGTTATTATGAAAGATATCTCACCATCGTTTTTTTGCCATTGTCATATTTAAGGAGACCAATAAGATATTAAAGAGGCTGACTTCTAACATGGAGAATTTACTAGACCAGGACAGATTCATGGTAACGGGAGCAGTAGATTTGTTTAATTTGACTGAAAGAGTCGTGCTTTATATTTCCCTCTTCCCCTCAGCCTATGGTGCACTCTCTTTAGAGGCACAAACAGCAGTTTACTGTCTCTCAGGTGGTGGGAGAATATCAATCCTTGCTCAGAGAAACAGGTGGATAATATTTTTGTCAACACCTTGTATCATGGTTTGATCAACCACGGAGTCTGGTCCCTGTAGGATAACACCATTTCGCAGATTAATTAGACAATTAGCAGAAAGAATAGGGCCTGCTGCTCCTCTCTGACCCAGTTCTTGGACCACATTTCAATTCTTTCATTATCCTTCAACAAGTCCGCAGGCTGTTGCCCTGGAATAACTTTAAAGCAATTAAATTTAGACACTTGCCTCTGACATCATCTGGTAAGAATTCTGTTCCTCTCAAAGTCACAGAAGTTGCATAAGGTCATGGAATTTACAACTCATCACATGACTTTCTACTGTAAGAAACAGCTCTGTGACCCAGCAGTCTATTAACTTGGGGTTAAACAGGAGTTGATTAATGGAATAGCAAATCTCAAGCAATTAAAAGGATCTTAAGCAATGCCTGCCTTAAATTCATCCATACTAAAAGATTCACAAAGTCAAAGTCCTGAACTCAGATCATGCTACGTGGGATACATCCAATAGGATTATGAGGTCCTTGACATTGCTGGAGATGCGGGAAAAGGGAAAAAGCACTCTGACCTATCTCTTTCTTCTTTTGTTCTAGTCTAGGTAAACAGTTCTTGGGACTAATGTCAAATACTTATTCCTTTAAATCCCAGTTACTGTCTGTGATTATGTTTTGCTACCTGTTCTTGTCCTCCTCTTTCTGCTGCATTTGACATGTCAAGTGCTCTATTCTTCCCCATCTACACACACTCTGGCCCACCAACCTAGCACTAACCCCACTGCTCCCTCTCTTCTTGTCACTACAAACTCCTATAATAGCCTCTCCAACTAACCTTTCATAGCCACCTTGACTATCCATTCAAAGATCCAGCCATCGCCTCTTATTTCCTTTGGTGACACAGGCATACATATAGACATAGAACATGAGAACTAGGAGCAAGAGTAGGCAATTCAGCCCTTTGAGCCTGCTCCGCCATTTAATACGATCATGGCTAATCTCATCTCAGCCTGAAATTCTCTTTCCTGCCCGTTCTCCATACCCTTCAACTCATTACTAATTAAAAATCTGTCTATCGCCTCCTTAAATTTACTCAATGTCCCAGCTTCTGCCACACTCTGAGGTAATGAATTCCACAGGTTCACAACCCTTTGAGAGAAGTAGGGCAGAATTTTATGGCCTCACTCACCCCAAAACTGTAAAATCCCACATGAAGTCAACAGATCTTTCCTATGTAGTTTCTCCTCATCTCTGTTTTAAATCTGCTATCCCTTACCCCAAAGTTATGACCTCTTGTTCTAGATGGCCCCACAAGAGGAAGCATCTGCTGAACATCTACTTTGTCAATATCTTTTATCATCTTACGTACCTCAATTAGATTTTTTCTCCTTCTTATAAACTCTAGAGCATAGTCCTAAATCCCTCTTCATAAGACAAACTCCTCAGGCGGGATTTTACAGCCTCACTTGTCCCGAATCCTTACAATCCCACCCAAGGTTAACGGACCTTCCCATCGTCCGCCCCTCACTCACACCGATTCCTGTGGCGGGCAGGCCAGTAAAATTCCGGCCCTCATCTCTGGATTCAATCTCGTGAACCTCCTCTGAACTGCCTCTAACACCACTACATCTTTCCTCAAATAAGACGACCAAACTGTACGCTGTACTCCAATGCAGTCTCACCAATGCCTTGTATATTTGTAGCAACACTTTCTTACTTTTATATTCTATTCCTTCAGCTATAAATGCCCAATTCTATTTGCCTATGACTTCATGCGTATGAACAAGTCTGTATAGCATGCAAGAAACAATACTTTTCACAGTATGTTAATACATATGACAATAATAAATCAAATCAATTACAGTAACTTTAGCTAACCATTGCTACTTTTGAATTTACAATCAGGAATATGCTGTTCAGCCACCTTGTTTGATATTTACGCAGGGGTGAGGACAAAGTTTCTCCAATGTTAGAGAAACCAAAAATTGCTTTTGTGGCTGCTCCTATCCAATTGCATCCCCATCTCAAAAGTTTCATCTGGCTTTAGAGGGATGCAAGTTTTTATTGCAATAATTGTCCCCATCAACTGTGTTTGCAAGAATACAAATCGGAGGTGATTTCAGTATCTTGCAGCATGTTAGTGTTCACCGACAAAAATGACAAAGGAGTGTTACAATATTAATAAGCATTGCACCAAAGTGCTCACTATGCACTTAACCAACATGCTGATGTCTAATGAGATAAGGGACAGGTAGAGACATGGACCCAGAATTTGTTGGAGGGGGGCATCTCATGTATGTAGGTCCTGTTTGTGAGATTCTTCTTTCTCACTTTCAGTTTGAACATCAAATGCACAGCAAATTGCTGGAAGTGCAAATTAATGGTAGCACAGTGAGATCAACAAGTCATTTTGGACTGTAGTGAACAATGATCCATCAATTTAATTGATAAGATTTAAGGATTGTGAGGGAACATGATCTTACATTGGATATTTCTCTAAAATATATATAGATCTCCTCATGGCTAGCTCCAAAACTGTAAAAGCTGAACAACAATCATTAAAATGGCTGAAACAACTACTGTCTGTGACCCAGAACAAAAAAAAACTACTTTGCGGTTTTAGAAATCTCACACCTCGTTTTCTTGGAGGATCTACTAATGATTATATGGAAACAGCAGCCCAAATTCAAAGAGTGTCATACAAAGGTCACCTGCATCTAATAACCCAGGCTGGCCAGAAGGAGATGGACTGTTTACTAAGACAAAGGCCCCACAACCTTCCTTTCAATTCCTAATGGCAGAGACATGTAACAATCCAGACAATGGATACTCTTCTTCTCTGACAGTCCCTCAGAGTCAAGGATGGCTTGCTTCCACTCTGGGGAGGTGGGTTCTGCAGTGACCAGATAGTCCAATCCTGGGGCCACAGACTCTGCCAAAGGTTTGGCGGGTGGGTGGCTGAGTGGAACGCTCTGGATTCTGGGCACTCTTCCCTGTTCACACTTGGCCTCCACACGCTCTACCCCATGACACTCAAGGTGTTTGGTACCTTTGCGGATGTTTCTTCTCCAGTTTCTGCATTCTAAAGCAAGTGATTCCCACATGCCAATGGGGATGCTGCATTTATTGAGGGAGGCTTTCAGAATTTCCTTGTAGCATTTCCTCTGCCTTCCTAGTGATTGCCTGCCATTGTGCAGCTCAGAGTAGAGCACTTGTTTCGGTAGTCTTGTGTCAAGCATGTTGACAATGCATGGGGTTACGGGGATAAGGCCTGGGTGGGATTGTTGCCAGTGCAGGCTTAATGGGCCGAGTAGGTCTTGTTGCACCACAGGGATTCTATGATCCAATATTACTGCCCTGCCTCCCACCCTCAACACTATTCAATAAACATTCACCTAAGGCAAATATCAAATTACATCTGTGTTCTTCCCTGATTGCTAGCCTCTCCAGCGTAAGACAAGAATTAGAGGTCAGAGTATGATCTACATAACTATTGAAAGGTCCAATGTTCCTGCCAAAGCATCTTCAAGAAGTAGACTTCTGGTAGCGTGCCCTGTTAAGGGGTGAGGTCTCAAAGGAGATCATGTGACCCGTTGGGCCAATCGGTGTGTGGGAATCCTGGGACTGAGCGTGTTAACAGTCTGGAATCACAGGGCATGGTAACCTTTATATCACTCTCTGTAAATAGTTACTTACCTTGATAAACCTTTCATTCATCAATCTATTTGAAGGTCATCTGTTTTTCAACATTCTACAAGAACGAAACAGAAAAGTAGAAAGGTGGAATTTATGAGAGCACCCAGGATTCAGAGGCCAATGTTTGGGAGGAAACCAAAGACTTTGGCCAGAATTTTCCAACCTTTCATGCCAGCGGGATTTTCCCATCCTACTGCAGTGAATGGAGATTTGGCTGGGCGTCAAAGTCTCCGTCTTCGCTGTAGTGGGAGTGTGGCGTGAATAGCCGGTAAGATCGCGTCCTTTCACTCCAGGTTAGAATAATTAAGATGGGGGTTGGGACAGGGGTTAGAGTAAACCTGTCTGTGTAATTTCCTGTAAATTAAGCCTGTCCTCCCTTTTACTTGATTGGTGTATACGGTGAATATTACATGTACTGAAGCATCTCAGAGTGCAACTTGGTCTATGTAACCAACTTAAATACCTTTGCACTTTTTGCAATGACCATTTTGAGATGTCTGCTACGGCCTTTTAATTGTACTGAAGCATCTCAGAATGTAACCTGATCTATGTAGGAAATCTGAATATTATTGCACTGTGGTGGCCATTTTGAAATGTTTCTAATGTTCCTTCAGCTATTTTACAAATAAAATTATATCTTTGCAAAAAAGAAAAGATTTACGAATGATGGAATCTCTTCTTGTGTATTTCAAACCTAGGAGTTTCAGGTGAAGCTGCCAAATTCACCAAAATTTCAGACGTGTAACTAATTGGGATTAAACAGGGTAAATTTGCTTTGCTGTATCTGTTTAATTCCACCGACACTGTTGTAACTCTCTTATGTTGCCCTTCTCTAAAACTGCAGAGGCATTAGCAATCTGTTGGATCATTGTCATCACATATATTTTAAATTGTGTCTTTGAATCATAATCCATGTTTTATGGTGAGATTACGCTTTAAATGAACGCAATGGGAAATGTTGAGGTCTGAGTCTTTACTGTCATTGTTAGCCAATGCTGCCTGTGAATAAAGTGAACCTAATTAGCCTTGATGCAACAAATTCACAAAACGACCACTGGTTGTGATCTTTGCCAAAAGCAGTGGAGATCCAGACAAATGATTCTATAAGCCTTCCCTACACCTTCTGTTACAAAGTTTCAGGAGAAATGACAGGAGGGTGCTGCTTGACTCTGACATCAATTGTCCAGATGGTACTCTCCAATGGCTGTGAGCATAATGTCACATCTCTCTATCAGAATGATAGCTTCACCTATCCCTGAAGAGACATTGAAGTTAATAGAGATGCAGACTTATCCACTACGTCCATTTTCTGTTCAGTGAAAGAATGTTGCTTCAAGAATATTTTAACTATTTTTCATCTTATGCTTGTTACCTACCTCTTCCCTCTGAGCTGATTACCGCGCCATATGCACAAGTATAAAAATCAATTTCCTTTTTCAACATAAGCCATTCTAAAACTGTCAACTGTCAACAGTGTTATAAAATAACAAGCAATAAATGCGAAGGCACACTCCTGTTTAGAAATCTCTGATTGGGCTCACTTTGCATATCGTTGGCAAGAACGCTATGTCCAGCAAACAGCAGACCCCTGAACCTAAGCGTGCAGGTGTAAAAGACAATAGCACAGGGTGGCACTGCTGTCTCACAGCACCAGGGGCATGTGTTCAATTCTGGCCTCAGGTCACTCTCTGTATGGATTCGCTGTGTCTGCATGGGTTTCCTCCGGGTGCTTCAGTTTTCTTCCCACAGTCCAAAGATGTACAGGTTAGGTGGAAAGTGGATTGGCCATGCTAAATTGCCCTGTAGTGTCCAAAGATGTGCATGTTAGGTGGATTAGCCATGGTAAATGCACAGGGGATAGGGTGGAAGGAACGGCCTGATTAAGATGCTGTTTTGAAGAGTCAGTGCAGATATTTTCTGTACTGTAGGGTTCTATGGATTCTTTGGAGTTGTGATGAGCTGATACTAACATGCCGATAAAGCATTTTCACCTGGATCAAAACCACACACTCCTGGAACATGATTAGAAATCAGGAGACATCATTTTAATTTAATCCAGAACCAAAATATGTAAGGTAAGCCCTGATTGGAAGTGCCACCAAATCTCACTTTCCCATCATTCCACCAAACCATCACTCCTAACAATCAAAAACAAATGGTGATTTCAATAAACGGACTGAAATTAAAGCAACTGAAACTTTAATAGAACTGTGGTTGAAATTAAAATCTTGAGCAGTCTGCTGTACATGTAATTAATATAAATTTAAAATTATCCCATCCTTAAAAAGCAAAAAAAACTACACACGTAATGGGCACAAGAATAAATATTTCCTCATAGGTTACTTTAAGCAATTAAAATTATTGAGTAACAGGGAATTTGCAAAAGTCACAACACCACCATATCACAGCACTTAACAGCTGTTGTGATGTGCAGCATCTATTTTATGTCAGTATTTGACTGCTAAACTGCAGTCACAATGATATCCCTTAGGAAGCATTTAAAGGCCCATGTGGATAGTGTTTTCAGATTGAGGAGGAACATGACAAAACAAGCATAAATGTGTGAGAAATCTTTCTCCCTTTGCATCTTTCCAGCGCCATCTGCTGGCCCTGCGTTTTAAGGCCGACTCCACTTGGGCGTTACGCCATACTCTCTTCTTGACAAAGCACATCAATTTTTAGCTGATTGACTGTCAGCAGCTACAGGCCTCTCAGAAACTGATTTAATTGTCCCAGCTTGGTACCACCTATTAACCTGTCAGTTACAGGAAAATTGTAACAGAGGCTTTGCACACATATTAATTTAATCACTTTGTAATAAAGCAATTTGTAGACTAGTTCAGACTTGCTTAATATCCCAATTACACAGAAGCAATTAATTCACTTTGTGCATGAAAACAAATTCTCGCTGATCTTGACTTAAGAACACTTCAGAATGTGTGAGAGAAATCTATTGCATCTGAATGAACTGGAATTTCGACTAAGTCACTAAAAATGAATGCTATATATCTCTGATGCTATCATCTTAGCAGGAATTCCAGTTTGTCGGTGGAAAACCAGAGCTAACAGGCTTTGAGTCCTGAGTGTCAGGGGTTGCTGATGGCTGAGTGATGTGGATGTGGTTAATCCGAATTTTAAGATTTTCATCCTTGTTTTCAAATTCTTCCATGGCTTCATTGCTTCCCTTTCCCTGTAACACCCTCCACAGGTTCACCTCCTCCCTATCCCATAATACCCTCCATGGCTTCACCCTCTCCCTATCCCATAATACCCTCCATGGCTTCACTCCCTCCCTATCCCATAATACCCTCCATGGCTTCACCCCCTCCCTATCCCATAATACCCTCCATGGCTTCACCCCCTCCCTATCCCATAATACCCTCCATGGCTTCACCCCCTCCCTATCCCATAATATCCTCCATGGCTTCACCCCCTCCCTATCCCATAATACCCTCCATGGCTTCACCCCCTCCCTATCCCATAATACCCTCCATGGCTTCACCCCCTCCCTATCCCATAATACCCTCCATGGCTTCACCCCCTCCCTATCCCATAATATCCTCCATGGCTTCACCCCCTCCCTATCCCATAATATCCTCCATGGCTTCACCCCCTCCCTATCCCATAATACCCTCCATGGCTTCACCCCCTCCCTATCCCATAATATCCTCCATGGCTTCACCCCCTCCCTATCCCATAATATCCTCCATGGCTTCACCCCCTCCCTATCCCATAATACCCTCCATGGCTTCACCCCCTCCCTATCCCATAATACCCTCCATGGCTTCACCCCCTCCCTATCCCATAATATTCTCCATGGCTTCACCCCCTCCTTATCCCATAATACCCTCCATGGCTTCACCCCCTCCCTATCCCATAATACCCTCCATGGCTTCACCCCCTCCCTATCCCATAATATCCTCCATGGCTTCACCCCTCCCTATTCCTGTACCACCCTCCATGAATTCATCCCCTCTCTATCCCTGTACCACCCTCCATGGATTCACCCTCTGCCTATTCCTGTAACACTCTCCATGGATTCACTCCCTCCGTATCCCTGTACCACCCTCCATGGCTTCACCCTGTCCCTATCCCTGTACCACCCTCCATGGCTTCACCCTGTCCCTATCCCTGTACCACCCTCCATGGATTCACCCTCTGCCTATTCCTGTAACACTCTCCATGGATTCACTCCCTCCGTATCCCTGTACCACCCTCCATGGCTTCACCCTGTCCCTATCCCTGTACCACCCTCCATGGATTCACCCCCTCCCTATCCCTGTACCACCCTCCATGGATTCACCCCCTCCCTATCCCTGTAACACCCTCCATGGATTCACTCCCTCCCTATCCCTGTACCACCCTCCATGGCTTCACCCTGTCCCTATCTCTGTAACACCCTCCAGTCCCCATAACCCTCTGAGATACATTTGCTCCTTGAATTCTGGTCTCTTGAGCATCTCTGATTTTAATTCCTTTGGCTGCCAAGACCCAAAGGTCTGGAACTCCTTCCCCAAACCTCTTCACCTCACTTTCCTCCTTTAAGATTGTCCATAGAAACGACCTCTCTGTGCAAACATTTGGTCACCTGTCCTCATATCTCTTAATGTGTCTCATTGTCAAATTATGCTTTAAATACCTCCGGTGAAGAACTGTGGATTATTCTTTTACATTTAAGTGGATTAAAGTCACTCAGTAAGTATACATTGTTGTAAACCTTTTCTATATTCTTTCAAAGATCTTGGCATCTTTCCTAAAGTATGATTCCCAGAATTGGATGCAATGCTCCAGCCAAGGCCTAACCAGTGATTTATAAAGCATTAGCATGACTTCCCTGGATTTGCAGTCAATTACTTACTTTATAGGCTTTTTTTTATTAATTGCATTATCAACCTCCCCTTCCATCTTCAATCATTTATAAATATGCACCCCCAGATTTTTCTGTTTTCACATCTTACTCAATATAATAGCAATTAGATAACAGTACCCCCCCTCCGCAAATTGCATCTGCCATGGGTGGAATTCTCCCAAAATGTTTCTAAAGTTCATAACAGTGAGAATAAAGGAGTGATCCGTGCTGGTCCCTCAGGCAAGAGGCTGAGAGTAGTGGTGGAGGAGTCTGGAATGATGAAGTGGGAGTCCCCTAGGGGTCAGTGTGACCATGATTTCTTTTGTTTTATATATATTTATACAAATGACCTGATGTTGGCTATAGGAAGCACAGTTTGTATTTTGTGAATGATACAAAATTCAACAATGTTAAAAATGATGAATAGGGTTGTAAGGGGCTTCAGGAGTACACACACTGATAAATGAACAGACACATGGGGTTGGGGGGGTGGGGGGTGATTCTCCAACCTTGCTGTGATGTTAGCAAATCGGGCCAGTTGTGGGGAATAGTGTGAGGGCCTAAAACCTGTTTCTCACTTCGCAGCAAACAGTTTGCGAATCTCTGGGTCCTTTCCTCAAGGCATGAACCAGATCGCACCCAGAAAGAGCGTGTGGCTGACTTGCACATTTTAAAGCTGCACAGAAATCACCGGCCTTTGGCGCAGTGAGATAATGGCGATAATCCGCACCGCAATCCTCCTTCACAGTCACTTTTTTGAAGAGTTGGGAGGTTTGCGCCAGTTCTGGAAAGAGGCAGGGCCTAAACACACCGGTGCGGCTGGCTTCAGACTGCTTGGGTGCTGTTTTGCAAGGGTACCTCGGTCCCACAGTGCATTGGGGCACCCCCTCTCTCCCGCACTGGCATCGGGACCCGCCTGCCCTCATCGATGGCATGTTCGCCCAACCCTTCCCCAACATGAGTCATCGGCATCAAGACCCTCCCAATAGGTTCCCCAGCCTGACCCCGGACATGCCCCCATCATGACCCCCGACATGACCCCCCCCCCATCATGACTGCGTTCATGATCCACCCATGCATGACCACCCCGTGCAAACCCCCTCATAGTCCACACTCAAGTCCCACATGCTTGGCACTCCACTGACAAACTGGCAGTGCCCAACAATGTTCACTGGGCACTACCACCGTGCATGGTGGGCACCGCCCAGCCAAACACCCAACCACCCAGGGGCTGCAATGGCCCCCAAACCCCTTGGCATGACTATCATGCCAGGTACCCAATTGCGATTATCGCCATTATCTCGCTGCGCCCAAAGGCCGGTGATTTCTGTGCAGCTTTAAATATGCAAATCAGCCACACACTCTTTCTGGGTGCAATCTCGTTCACGCCTTGAGGAAAGGACCCTGAGATTCACAAACTGTTTGCTGCCAAGTGCGAAACAGGTTTTAGGCCCTCACACTATTCCCCACAACTGGCCCGATTTGCTAACAGCACAGCAAGGTCGGAGAATCGCACCCCCCACTATCATTTATCAGTGTGTGTACTCCTGAAGCCCCTTACAACCCTATTCATCATTTTTAACATTGTTGAATTTTGTATCATTCATAAAATACAAACTGTGCTTCCTACAGCCAACACCAGGTCATTTGTATAAATATATATAAAACAAAAGAAATCATGGTCACACTGACCCCTAGGGGACTCCATTTCATCATTCCAGACTCCTCCACCACTACTCTCAGCCTCTTGTCCCTCAGCCAATTACATACACAAGTGACCCTGGTTCCTTTAACCATCTGCTTCATTTCCTGAATAAATCTTCTATCTGGATATAAATATATATATATTATGCACCATCTATTTCATAATCTCCATTTCATCAACCCTCAATGTCATTTCACTGAAGAACTCATTCAGGTTTTTCAGACACAACTTGCCTTTAAATCTATGCTGACTATCGCTCACTGTGTTAACATCCTTCTCCAAGTGAGAATTACAATGACTCTATTGCCTCATTAATTAAATACACTGAGTTGCCCTTGATGATCCATTAGCTTATACTGGGAATTGACCACAATCATTTATTAAAACCATTTTTCATAAAATATGGCAAGCTGCTGTCATCTGGGGCAAGAGCAGGGGCATTTTGTTACATGGCTTAAAATCTTTGGAAGTATAATCACACTATGAGAGCCCAAAAACAGACACACCCACACCCTGCAGAACAAAATAAAATCAAGAACTTTATCTTTGGATTTAAAACTTTGAGATGAAGGAAGAAACAAAATTAAATCTCAGGGCAGTTATGGAATGTGGAAGTATTTATCTAGTTTTTTTAAACTTGTTCCTTTACAACACAGAGACAACAATTCTTTGGGCAGAATTATTGCATTTTCAAGACTTTATGTTCTGTTCACATTTATGTTTCAGGAAGCTGTTGTACATTTAGATTACACACTGCACGCAGAGAAATGTTTGTAGTTGTTAAACTGTTCTCTCTCTGCAGGAGAGGAGAGACCTTTGCTAAGTGAACCCCCAAGAACATGCCTGGCAATTCTACATTTCCAGGCAGGGACCAATCAACACTTGCTTGAATTGGGATAGAGTTCAACCATATCTGTTGTAGGGGGGATCAAATTGCCTTCTAACCAATAGTGAAAACTGAGTGGTGGCACTGGATACTCACAAAGAACAAGCAAGCATTGGGCTAGATACTCTTAAAGTGTCAGCTTGATTCAATGGTGGCATTTCCACCTCCAAGACAGAGTCCTGGGGTTTAGTTAGATATCAGCACAGAATCAAAGGTCACAAGGAAGCATTATTTAATTGACTGAGATGTTCAACTGAGGCCCAACCTCTTTGTTGAGATGAATGCAAAAAATCCCATGGCACTATTTCAGGTTACTTTGGCTAACATTTGTACCTGAGTCAAAGCAAAGTAACTGGTCATTTGCCTTGTTGCTATTGTGGGAATGTGTACAGAAATCAGGTGCCTGTGTAAATTATTAATGATTGGCAGGGGTATGCTGGAGTCTCAGTCTAGCCACATAGAGCTACTTTCTATTTAGCCAGAGCTATGACATTTTCAATTTTGAAGAGCACCAAGGGTCACAGCTCAGGGATCACAATTCCCGATTTAGGCAAATTCAAAACATAGACACCAATTTGATTTCAATATTGGGGAAGCAGGAATGAGTCACACTACATCAGCATTGAAATGCTACCTATTGTCGACAATATTCCTCAAGGAAGATGCTCAAAAAAGAATTAAATTCTATATCTTCATCAGTTAAAGGTCTGATTCAATGAAGCAACGGTATATTATTGCAGGAAGTTTAAAGCATATTAGTTTTATTTAAGCTTTCAATAGCATGACCATTATTTATTATGGTGTTGTTCTGCTTTCAGTAACAGAAAGATCTACAAAGAACAAAGAAAAGTGCAGCACAGGAACAGACTCTTCAGCCTTCCAAGACTATGGCGATCATGGTGCCCTAAGTAAACTATAACAAAATTCTTCTGTCCTTACTTGGTCTGTATCCCTCTATTCCTTCCCTATTAATGTATCCATCCAGATGCCTCTTAAATGTTGCTAATGAGCCTGCTTCCACCATCTCCTCTGGTAGCGCATTCTAGGCACCCACCACTCTGTGAAAAACTTAACCCACATATCTCCTTTAAACATTCCCCCTCTCACCTTGAATTTGTGCCCTCTTGTAATTGACACTTTCATCCTAAGAAAAGCCTCTGACTATCCACCCTGTCTATGCCTCTTATAGTATTATAGACCTCTATCAGGTCTCCCCTCAGCCTCTGTTTTTCCAGTGAAAACAATCCTAGTTTATTAAACTTCTCCTCATAGTTCATACCCTCGAACCAGGCAATATCCTGGAGAACCTAATTTTCACTCTCTTCAAAGCTTCCATGTTTTTCTGGTGATATGGTGACCACAACTGCACACAATATTCCAAATGCAGCCTAACCAAGGTTTTATACAGCAGCAACATGATTTCCCAACTCTTGTACTCAGTGCTCCGGCTGATGACGGCAAGCATGCCATATGTCTTCTTAATGACTTTGGCCTCCTGTGCCGCCACTTTAGGGAACTGTGGACCTGCATGCCCAGGTCCTTCTGTATGTTAATGTTTCGAATGGTTCCGTCATTTACAGTATAATTTATACCTAAATTTGATCCTCCAAAAGGCATCACCTCACATTTGTCGGGATGAATCTCCATCTGCTATTTCTGTGCCCAAGTCTCCAATCTATCTCTATTCTGTTGTATCCTTTGACAATCCCCAGCACTATCAGCAACTCTGCCAATCTTCATGCCATCTGCAAACTTACTAATCAGACAACCCACATTATCTTCCAGATAATTTATATATATTCCGAACAACAGACGTCCCAGCACTGATGCCTGCAGAATACAACTAGATACAGATCTCTATTCTGAAAAACATCCTTCCACTGCTACTCCCTGTTTTCTATGACCAAGCCAGTTCTGTATCCATCTAACCAGCCCACCCTGAATCCCATGCGATTTTAGTTTTTGTACCAGTCTATCATGTGGGACCTTGTCAAATGTCTTACTAAAGGCCATATAAGTTACATCCACAGCCCTTCCCTCAGCAATTATTTTTTGTCACCTCTTCAAAAAACTCAATCAAGTTGTTGAGTCATGACCCCCCCCCCATACAAAAGCATGTTGCCCGTCGCTAACGAGGCCATTTTCCTCCAAGTGTGCATATATTCTGTCCCTCAATAGCTTTTCCAAAAGCTTTCCCACCACAAACATTAGGATCACTGGCCTTTAATTTCCTGGATTATCCCTGCTTCCATTCTTACACAGCAGAACAACATGGGTTATTCTTCCGTCCAAAGAAGATGTGAAGATATCTTTTAACGCCCCAGCTATATCTCCCCTTACCTCCCACAATAATCTGGGATAGATCCCATCTGGCCCCAGTAACCTGTCTACCTTAATGCAATTTAGGATACCCAAAACTTCCTCCTTTGATATATTGACAATCACTTGAGTGTTCACACAACTATCTCTGACCTCAACATCTGTCATGACCTTCTCCTTGGTGAATACTGATACAAAGTACTCATTAAGGATTTCACTAATGTCCAATGGTTCCACGCATAATTTTCCTCCATTGTCTGTGAGTGCGCCTACTCTTTCTCTTGCTCCTAATATATACATAAAAAGCATTGGGATTCTCCTTGACCCTGCTTACTAAAGACACTTCATGGCCCCTTTTAGCCTTCTTAATTCCACATTTAAGTTCCTTCCTGCTTCCACTAAAATCCTCAAGGGCTTCATCAGTTTTTAGATGTTAGTCCTATCGTATGCTTCCTTTTCCCTTTTGATGAAGTTTACAATTTCCCTTATCACCCATGGTTCCTAAATCCTACCATTTCTATCCTTCATTTTTCTCAGGACAGGCCTGTTCTGCACTTCAATCAACTAACTGCGGAGTATTTGTTTCCCTTCTATGTTTTCAGATTTATTAGTGATGGGAATATGTGTGTATCTGTGAATGCTCTGAGCTCCTCACTGTTTGGTTGCAGTTGGTTAAATAATCTTATGCATCCACAAGTGAATACATAAGATTATTTAACCAACTGCATCTGAGCAATCAGAGCAAAGTAGTCCAGGTACTTACAGTATATGAGAAAAAAACTGATGGGTCATTGAATTTAGTTCACTTGCATCTAGCTGCTCCAAGAGTAGATTTTGTAGTCTTTCAATTGGAACAATGTTCAGCTTAAGGGAAAGTTGTGAAGGGGAGACAAACTAATGAAGGAAAAAAGAAACACAAGAAGACAAAAAACTGCACTGACAACAATGCCATGGTGTAGTGGTAACATCACTGGGCTTGTGAACCAGAGGCCCAACTAATGCTCTTGGGATGTAGGTTCAGATTCCACCAATGGCAGCTGGTGAAATTTAAATTCAATTCGTAAAACATGGAATTGAAAGCTATTACATAACCATGAAGCTATGACCATCGATTGTCATAAAAACCCATCCAGTTCACTGATGCCATCCGTGTGTGTTCTGGCCTGCACGTGACTCTAGATGTTCAGCAATGTAATTGACTCCTAACTGCCCTCTGAAATGGTCTAGCAAGCCACTCGGTGTAAGGGCAATTTGGGATGAGCAGCAAATGCTGGCCTTCCCAATGATGCCCACGTTCCATAAAAGTACAAAGAGGAAGCACATACCGCTGAAACACTGATATCGCAAATAGGATTTACATCACGTTCAAATTCTGTGGCTGTTTTTCTGTGCAGCTTTGCTTATGATGAGGTGGAGATAAGGTAGCTCAAATTTTCTCACCTGAACTCACCAGTGGCAAGGATCCTCCCTGTTCCTCTGCTGCCTGAAAGATTTGACGTAAAGGAACAATGTCAACAGTAATGTGTCACTTCTGGCACCATCAAAGCAAATGCATTAAAAAAAATCTAAATAAAGGCTCCTTATTTTCAGCGCCAGAGTGAAATGCACCTTATCACATGTGCACAGGTTCTAGCACATGTACAGAATGTTACACAAACTAGGGAAAGGCCTCACTAAAAGCTATGTAGGCAGTTATCTTATACCAGTCTCTTGGATGGCGGGAACTCAACAATTGTACCTAAAGTTTGGGAAGTCAAGTTCCTCCGATATTATTGGGAGTTGAATTTGCATGATGCATACTTACTGTCAGCCATTTGGGAGCTACAGATCCAGAGTCTTAAAATTGTTCTGTTGAGAACTTGATTGGCTGATCCAGGAACATATAGAGGCAGTAAGGGTGAGGAGGTTTCAGCAGTGGGAAAATAAGGCATCATGAAACTCAGCAAGCCTGGAACTTCTCCAGATTGGAGGCTTCTTACTGCCAGATGGATTTCACTGAGAAGTTTGGCAACTGAGTGCTTTCCTCAAAGAGCTTGGACAGGAGGAGGTTGAATTAACATGGGATCTCAAAGTATACAGTAAGCTCTAGTAATTGGCAAACACCCTGCTCAGCTCAGTGGGGTCAGAGATAGTATTATCATTATGTTACCAAACTGACAAAACAGTTGTGGCTTGTATTTTGCAGCCGTAGGGTATATGTTAGCAGCTTCCCCCATTTGTTATCCTGTCTGTTGGTTATGGTATACAAGAGAACATTCCCAGCAGCCACCAATGACAAGCTGTTTCATTCCCCTCTGGCCTGTAGCATGGCCATTTAAGTGCTTTCCATTTGATGCTCCTGTGTGTGGATTTCTAGCTTTTGCCAGCTTACTTGAGTATTCAGCATACTGGCAGAGATGAGAGTGTTTATGTTGCTCCCAAAGGACTACATGTCTGGTTTCCTAACATAATGAAGGGAGCTACTCGGCAAGTGAGTGATACCCATAAAAAAGGAGACAGTCATTATTAAAGATTTTATAGCAGGGCATTTAGAAAAATTCAAGGCAATCAGGCAGAGTCGAAGTGGTTTTGTGAAAGTGAAATCAAGCTTAACCAATTTGTTGGTGTTTTTTGAAGGATTTACGTGTGTTGTGGATAAAGGGGAACCAGTGAATTTATGTGATTTCCAGAAGGCATTTGATAAGGTGCTACATCAAAGGTTATTGCAAAAAGTAAAAGCTCATGGTGTAACAAATAACATATTGGTAGGGATAGAAGATTGGCTAGCAAACAGGAAACTGAGAGTAGGCATAATTTTTTTTTCTGGTTGGCATGATGTGAAGAGTGATGTGTCACAGGGATCAGTGCTGGGACCTCCACTTTTTATCATTTATATAAATGATTTGGGTGAAGGGGCTGAAGGTATGGTTGCTAAATTTGCTGATGACACAAAGATAGAGAGGAAAATAAATTATGAGGAAGACATAGGAGTTACAAAGGGATATAAATAGATTAAGTGAATGGATAAAGATCTAGCAAATGGTGCTCAATGTGGGAAAATATGAAATTCTCCATTTTGGCAGGAAGACTATAAAAGAAGCTTATTATGTAAGTTGTGGGAGATTGCAGAGCTCTGAGGTACAGAGGAATCAGGGTGTCCTAGTGCATGAATCATAAAAGGTTGGTATACAGATGCAGCAAGAATTAGGAAAGCTAATAGAATGTTATTGTTTACTGCAAGTGGAACTGACTACAAAAGTAGAGAGGTTATGCTTCAGCTGTACAGGGCATTGATGAGACCACATCAGGAATACTATATGTAGAATTGGTTTCTTTATTTCAGAAAAAAATTAAATGCATCAGAAGCAGTTCAGCAAATGTTTACTTGACTAATAGCAGGAATGGGTGGGTTGCCTTATGAGGAAAGGTTGAACAGGTTAGGCTTCTATCCATCGGCATTTAGAACAATAATACACAACTTGATCAAAACCTTTAAGATCCTGAGGGGCATTGACAGGGCAGATGTGGAGAGGGTGTTTCCTCTTGTCAGAGCGTCTAGACCTAGGGGACTCTGTTTAAAAGAGGTCACACATTTAAGACAGAGATGCACCCCCACCGTGGATTTCCTGAAGATGAGGACTGTGTTCAACAAGGAACCCTGTTGACAGCTGCAGGACCATAAGGCCCCACTGCCAGCGAGAGGACGGTACTTCCCATCGCCATGAGAGGAAGAAATATCCCAGCGTTTGAATATTTTTAAGGCAGAGCCAGGTCGGTTCTTTATTGATAAGGGTGGTGAAATACTACTGGGGATGGGGGAGGGGCAGGGGGGGCAGAAATATGGGGTTGGAGTTACAATCAGATCAGCCATGACTTAATTAAATAGAACATGCTCAACGGGCTGAGTGGCCTACTCCTGCTCCATATGTTTGTATGTAAGGAGAACAATTCTTAGTCATTAGGTAGGGCAGAGCTGTGATGCCAGTGTTGGGAGAGTGACCGAGATATTGGGCCCTATTTTACCATTTTGATTCTAAGTGCTGGGCGGACTTGAAACTGGGAGGGTTTCAGATCCGACTTTTACACCCGCTCTGAGGCGCCCCCTTATGCTCTCTGCCTGAAGAAATATCATCAATTCCAAATTGCACTGCACAAGCCTGTGGGTGGGGCTGAATGAGCCCAAAACCCTGCAGCGCCTCCAAATGCACAAGCACAAACAAAAATGATTAGAACATAAGAGCATAAGAAATAGGAGCAGGAGTAGGCCAACTAGCCCTTCGAGCCTGCCCCGCCATTCAATAAGATCATGGCTGATCTGTCGTGTCTCAGTTCCACTTTCCCGCCCTCTCCCCATAACCCTTAATCCCCTCTCTTATCAAAAACCCATCAACCCGCGTCTTAAAAATATTTAGCGAGGTAGCCTCCACCACTTCAACGGGCAGAGAATTCCAGAGATTCACCACCCTTTGAGTGAAGAAGTTCCTCCTCAACTCCGTTCTAAACCGCCCCCCTTTTATCTTGAGGCTGTGCCCCCTAGTCCTACTGTCCTTTCTGAGCGGGAAGAGCCTCTCCACCTCTATCCTATCCATCCCATTCATCATCTTATACGTCTCAATGAGATCTCCCCTCATTCTTCTAAACTCTAACGAGTACAAGCCTAGTTTATTCAGCCTCTCCTCATAGCTCAACCCCCTCAACTCCAGCATCAGCCTAGTAAACCTCCTCTGCACTCCCTCCAAGGCCAAAATATCCTTGCGTAAGTACGGCGCCCAAAACTGCACACAGTACTCCAGCTGCGGCCTCACCAATGCCCTATACAGCCGCAGCAAGACCTCCCTACTTTTATATTCAATCCCCCTCGCTATGAAGGCCAGCATCCCATTCGCCTTCCTGACCACCTGCTGCACCTGCAAGCTGGGTTTTTGCGACTCATGCACAAGGACCCCAAGGTCCCTCTGCACTGTCGCCTGCTGCAGTTTTTCTCCACGTAAGTAATAATCCTTCCTACCATTATTCCTACCAAAGTGGACCACCTCGCACTTGCCAACATTAAATTCCATTTGCCAGTTCCTGGCCCATTCGCCCAGCCTATCTAGATCCTTCTGCAGACTCTCCACACCCTCCACACAATTTGCCATTCCCCCAATCTTGGTGTCATCAGCAAATTTCGACACCATACACTCGGTTCCCTCCTCCAGATCATCTATATAAATGGTAAATAGCTGAGGCCCCAGCACCGACCCCTGGGGCACTCCACTAGTCACCAACCGCCAATCCGAGTAGCACCCATTGACCCCCACTCTCTGTCTCCTATTTGACAACCAATCCTCTATCCACGCTAACACCCTACCCCCAACTCCATGCCCCCTGACCTTCTGCAATAACCTCTTGTGAGGTACCTTGTCAAACGCCTTCTGAAAATCTAGAAAGACCACATCCACCGGCTCTCCTCTATCCACTGCCCTAGACACATCCTCATAGAACTCCAGTAAATTTGTCAGACACGACTTCCCTTTAATGAAACCGTGCTGCGTCTGCTCTATCAAGCAATTCCCCTCAAGATGCCTCGCTATTTCCTCCCTGATGACGGATTCTAACATTTTACCTACAACAGACGTTAAACTAACCGGCCTATAATTCCCCGCCTTTTGCCTGGCACCCTTCTTAAACAACGGCGTAACATTAGCCATTTTCCAATCTTCCGGCACTTCCCCGGAATCCAGCGACGTCTGGAAACGCTGCTCTCCTGCCACATCGTTCCCGGGCCGAATAATGTCTCCCCCTGGCCCCCACAGACATTGCCCTACTCCCACAACATTACTGACTCCCTTATCCTCCCACCCCCTCCGTCACCCAGATCAATCACGGGCCCCTCCCCCCCCACCCCACTGATCTCAGGCAGAGTGTCAGCGGACCCCCCCTTCGCCCATCCACGCGCCACCCCCCCCCACCCCCAAAACTAATCTGAAGCAGACAGCATTGGACATTAGCCACTGACCTCCTCACTAACCCTCACTGATGGAGCACCCAAATCGGACTAATATGAAGTATGTCTGTTTCATGCCGATTCCAGATGGGCGAACACAGTGGTACAGGGGAAGTGCCGGTAAAGTTGGGCGCACGGCCCATTAAGTCAATTTAAATGCATGCAAAAATGCGCATGCGAAATGAGCCCGTTTCGGTCGAGGTCACAATTGCAGCCATTTTTGAGCCTTGCTAAAGAGGAAACTGGCGCAGAGGCATGCGTGGATCATGCTACTCGCCTCACGCCCAACTTTACCAAGTTTTCGCACCCGAGATCAGGCACAACGTGTTGGTAAAATTGGGCCCATTGTCAGAAATAAGTATTAATCCTGATTTGGTTACAACTTGGAAAAGCTTGCAAACTGCTTTGAAAGAATTGAAGAAGTCTCCAAAAATTCAGTAACTCAAAACCCATTCTGAATAAAAGCCACGGCGTCATAGAACCATAGTAACCCTACAGTGCAGAAGGAGTTCATTCAGTCCATCAAGTCTGCACCAACAACAATCCCACCCAGGGCCTATCTCCATAACCCCACATATTTACCCTGCTAATCTCTCTAATTTACACATCCCAGCAGACTAAGGGACAATCTAGCATGGTCAATGCACCTAACCCGCACATCTTTGGAATGTGGGAGGAAACTGGAGCACCCGGAGGAAACACACGCAGACACAAGGAGAATGTGCAAACTCCACACAGACAGTGACCCAAGCTGGAAATCGAACCCAGGTCCCTCACTGCTGTGAGGCAGCAGTGCTAACCACTGTGCCACCATGCCATCATTGTTTCATGCTAATTGTATCAGTTCAATTCCTTTTAATCACATTGCATTTCAATATTTTTAATTTGTGTTTTGCAATTCATAAAATTCACTTGTTTCTCCAGTAAAACTGTGGTGCCCTCATGTTTGACAAAAAAAGCTTCCAAATGAGTTTTGTTACATCAGCACAACGAGCCATAGTAAATGTGATTGCTTCAAGAATGATTTCACTCTGCCCGTTGAAGTGGTGGAGGCTGCCTCGCTAAATATTTTTAAGAAGCGGGTTGATGGGTTCTTGATAAGAGAGGGGATTAAGGGTTATGGGGAGAGGGCGGGAAAGTGGAACTGAGCCACGACAGATCAGCCATGATCTTATTGAATGGCGGGGCAGGCTCGAAGGGCTAGATGGCCTACTCCTGCTCCTATTTCTTATGTTCTTATGTTCTTATGAATGTCTTGTCTGTGTCTGAGTAAAAGATATATACAGTTTCTGAGGGGGAACTGGCCCACTATAGATCCAACCATCACTAAATATCTTCAGGCTGCAATGGCTACTTACTGAATCAGCTGGAAGTCAGCACCTCTGGGTGGATACTGGATGAGTTGGCATGGGAGGTGTCAGGGGAAATGGTGATGGGCAGGGACCATGGGTTGGCATGAATTGGTTTAAAAAAAAGGGCAGCATGGACAAGTTGGGCCAAAAGGTCTGTTTCCATGCTGTAAATCTTTATGACTCTACGACTCAATGAGCTAGCATTAGTTGGCATTGGGGTATAAAGGGTTATGGGTATGGGGGCCATGGAGTTGGCAGCCTCTTTTGCTCTTGCCATTCAGGATATCAAAAAGTCAGATATCACTGTAGTTTTCCTGAGTTTTGCAACTCTTCCGTTTTAATAGCTCCGGCTCTCAAACAGGTGGATTGTCCATGAATTTCTTCCAAATGTAACTGAGTTTTCTTCCCTGTATTTTTAAATTGAACTGAAGCCACCCGCCTATCCTTACACTTTAACTGAGCTGGGGAACGTGTGCTGGTGTTGTATTCCAGTTATGTTTTTTGTAGCAAAGAATTTTCAGCTTATTTATCTGGTGTTGCAGCCAGCACTTTGGGGCCACCTCAGTTCCCAATTCAAGTGGTGGACCTGCTACTCGCTAATTGCTTCCCCAGAGTTCTCGTGAAGGCTAATTACAGTCAGAGGCAGTGGAGCCTCCGTTCTGTCTGACAGACCAAATTTCTGTGATTAGTGTTACACAATGACAACACTAAATTTGATCATTTAAACAAAATTCTTTGGGGCTTTAAATTGAACTTTTGTAAAACTCAATTAAAGAAACTGACATAATATTCACGGATGTGAGAGGGCCAGAGAGTGAAATGTTTTGTTACCATTTACAGCATCAAATACTGACAGGTCAGAGCATGGTTAACAGCATTCCCTCCCCATGTTAATTACATACAATACCTGAATACTAACCTCTTGAGCGTATTCACACCCTCTCATTGTCAACACCAAACATTTTGAATTCTAACTTGAGATTAATATAGTTTCTCTGAATAAGAATTAGTTTCACTGCTGCCAGATTCAGATTCAGTCTTCTGCCATGGTCTGTTATTGATCACAAACTGATTTAAGAGGGTTAACACAGCTTATGCAAGAACAACTTATAACAGGTTAGTAATTGTATGTATTATATAGATATGTATGTAGTGATATTTCTGTTCCAAAAGAATGAGACAGATTGTAAACTCGGTCAAACACGTGGGGAAGAATTTTGATGGGAAGGATCTGAAAGCATATTCTTTTCAATGCTGGCACCCATGCCACTTTTCCAACACCATTCCCAACAGTGTGTTGCTGAAGGCAGGATCCAGCCACACACCTGAGGAAGACCAATCAACTTTCTTAACACACTTGTAACTGACTTTGTAAGCAAATATCAACGATAACCCATTACCATCGGACAGGCCTTGTCAGCTGATCAAGGCTGGTCTGCAATTTTTGTGGGAAGCCAGAGGAACGACACTGAAACTGGGACGACTAGAAGGAGACGGTGATGATGACCCAGTGGAGAACCAGATATGGCCGTGTTAATAAAGTGAGCTCGTAAAAGAGTGCACAGCTAGTGAAGTGCCCATCCATTGGTCTACAGCTGTCCCCAGATGAGAAAGAGCTCTGTGCGCGCTTGGTTATTCTGAGGGAATTTTGAAGTCCCAGAGAAGGTGAGACTATTACAGGGACATTCAGAAGCAGTGTAAGTGCAGCTCACCTCAATGAGAGGCAGGAAGGTGATAGAGGCCATACTCTCAGCATCAAGTGTGCCCCCAAATAAGTTGTCACCTGGACATGTCAGAGACTAAGTGTTGCAGGAGACTGCACCTGTCCAGGCACATGATACATGAGGTTAGCACACTTAACGCAAAAGATCTTAAATGTCACAACAATACCTACCATCCCTCCTCTGCAACTTTGAATGTCTTCATTTCTGGTTTCTTCCAAGAATCAGCAGCAATCCTTGCTGGAGTTTTGCAAGTGGCAGCACACCATCACATCTTGCAGCTCACTGATACCTTATTTAGGAGAACTGGCAAGTATGTAAAATTTCAAATAGATGGCGTTTTGCAGGTACAAAGGGTGGTGGGATTTTTCACCATCATTGGATCTCAGCAGAAGCAGGACATCACCAATTGCACCTTCGTGACTATCAAGGTGCCAAGTGAGTGTTCAGTGCTATTCCTCAACAGGAAGAGTCTCAAATCCCTCAACATTCAGCTGAAAGGTGACTGCAACATGTGCTTTATTTATCTATACATTCTCTACCCTGGTAGTTGCCATGATGCCGTCATCCTGCCACTGCCCCGGATACTGCTGCCCCTCATGTCACTATCAAAACTGTATCAATGGATTCCAGGGATGAGAAATATCCCTTGAAGAAATGGTGACACACATCTTTCTATGATTTCCAGATGGAGGCACAGAGAGCAAAGCAGCTGCTTGCAAGAATCGCCATGAAGCACCATTGAAACCCAACTAGGTTCACTAATGCCTTTTAGGGAAGGAAACCTGCTCTCCTGAATATCCTATGTGACTCCAGTGCCACACCAACATGGTGTAAACTGTCTGAAAACTCTCCTCTGAAGTGGCCTTGCAAACCATTCAATTGGATCAATCTATGGAACCAGCAGTTAAAGAATAAGATCCATCAACCAACTTTTCAGGGTAACTAGGGGTGATCAATAAATACCAGCCTTGCTAACAAGGTTCATGTCTCGGAAATAATTCATTCTAAAACTTTACGGTGGCACAGTGGTTAGCATTGCTGCCTCACAGCACCAGGGAACCAAGTTCAATTCCCGGCTTGGGTCGCTGTCTGTGCGAAATTTGCATATTCTTCCCGTGTCTGTGTGAGTTTCCTCTGGGTTCTCCGGTTTCCTCCCACAGTTCAAAGATGTGTGGGTTCAGTTGATTGGCCATGCTAACTTGCCCCTTAATGTCAGGGGCACTAGCAGGGTAAGTGTGTGGTGTTACAGGAATAGGGCCTGGGTGGGGTTGTGATTGGTGCAGACTCGATGGGCCAAATGGCCTCCTTGTGTACTGTATGGATTCTATGATGATGGAACTTATATCCAAACGCACTTGAATAGAGCCAGCTCATGCCGGAGAAGCTTCTACAGCATTGGGAGTGTGTGCTTTGGTCATCTCTTTTGCAAAGCACACAGCGGGAGGAATATGTTTTCACAGCACTGTTCCTAATGGTACGACACAGACTGAGAGAGACTCCAAAGCAGCAGAGTGTGCCACAGGCAACTACCTGCCTGGTCCACACAACATCCTTCATTGCCAGAATCAGCACTCTGCCTACTTTTCAATTTATTGCAGCTTGAATTTCCTCAGTTGGCCCATGTTTACAGCATGGGCTTTTTAATCAAAACCCCATATAGAATATGTCAGCCTCAGAAATGAATTTACAATGTGTGAATCCTGAGGGATAGTACTCATCTCCTATTTCTTAAACATCTCACCAGTCAGATGTCATTTTGTGTTCCGAGAAACCTTTGACAGCTGGGTTTGATTACCGTGCCGCTGATTAATGCCATGGGGAAGATGGCATAAATAACAGTGCAGGAGAGTGACTGGTGGTATTTTATTAAGCAATAAAATGATACTAACTGTGGCACTAAATACACCAGAGAGGCTAATTACACCGCATCGGTGCAAAACGCTTTGTTATGCCGTGGACACACAATTAGTGGCATCAAACCCCACATTACAATAGAAATAACACTGCCGTCAGCCAGGTACAGCAGCATACGACTTCAAGACGGCACACTGTGCAAGTGAAAGAGGGAATAGAACATTCTCCATGCTGTACAGAAAGTATCAAGTCTAAAAGAACATTTTTATCACTGTTCCCGACATGTGAACTATGATCCACATATTCACTATAGAGACTATAGCTTTGTCTAGCAGCAGTGGGGAAAAATGGAAGCAAAAGGATAGACTATGCATTATTTGATGATCTGCAATATAATACCTACAGTAGCAAGACATTGACTAATACAGGATTATTGTGTCTTTTATTTTGTTGGCTTTTATCGTTATTTTAATTATAATCTCTGTTTATTAGTGTCTCAAATAGGCTTACATAAACACTGCACTGAAGTTACTGTGAAAATCCGCTAGCTGCCATACCCTGGTGCCTGTTCATTACACGGCCAATGCACCTAACCAGCACATCTTTCAGATTGTGAGAGGAAAGCAGAGAACCCAGAAGAAACCCATGCAGACATGGGCAGAACATGCAAACTCCACACAGACAGTGACCCATATTAGAAGTCGAACTTGGGTCCCTGGTGTTGTGAGGCAACAGTGGTAAATGTTGCCCTCCCCCATGTATGGGGAGCTGGTTAGCTCAGAAAGCTAGCATATGTTTCAGAATAACACCAACCGCACAGGTTCAATTCCTGTTCCTTCTAAGGTAGAGTTGGGACCTGCCTCCTCATTCCACTCCTCAGTGGAAGGCAATGGCAAAATACCATGGACAAAACCTGCCCAAAAAACAGCTGAGGGTGAAGCATCGGCGGAGAAAGAGCCAGGGACCTGCAGAGTGCATTTGAATAAATTCTCATGCTTACATTACTTCTGCCATTTAGTAATCGTCTGTCTTTCATGAAAGTGCCTTTCAATGTTCTATTTCATCATTTGGATGCTTTGTTCTTTTTCACCTCTGTTGCTTTTTAAATGCTGCTCTTCAGCAAGATCTTCCAGCTCAAGCAAAAAATACCATTCATAGAGTACTTTGGAGAGAAGGAAAGGAGCGGGTGCAGAATGTAGTGTTACAGTCACAGCTAGAATGGAGAGGAAAATCAACTTAATATAAAGTCCGACCATTCACAGTCTGATAGTAGCAGGGAAGAAGCTGTTCTTGAATTGGTTGGGACGTGATCTTAGGCTCTTGTAACTTTTACCCAATGGAAGAAGGTGAAAGAGAGTATATCTGGGGTGTGTGGGGAAATATGAGAGCAAAAGATAAACTGTACATTATGTGCTGATCTACAACATAATGTCTATGGTAGCAAGACATTGACTAACACAGGATTCTTATGCCTTATACATTCTTATATTCTATATTCTATATTATGTATTCTTATGCCTAAAGTTTATTTATTAGTGTCACAAGTAGGCTTACATAAACACTGCACTGAAGATATGTGAAAATCCCCTAGTCGCCATACTTTGGTGCCTGTTCAGTGCATGGTCAATGCACCTAACCGGCACATCTTTCAGACTGTGGGAGGAAACCAGAGCACCGGAGGAAACTCACACGGACACAGGGAGAACATGCAAACTCCACACAGACAGTGACCCAAGCTGGCAATTGAAATCAGGTCCCTTGGGTTACTGCTGCTAAAATATTACCTTTTCCATCATCTCCACAAATGCTGCTTAATCTGTTGCCTGCTTCCAACATTTTCTATTTTTATTTTACAAGATTTCAGCTTAATTGGCTAAAATTGTTGTTTTCATTATATTTTTATTGCTATTTCACATATTTCAAAATTATTTTTACCAAAAAAACTTAAAACTGGCAACAAATGGCAATCTCCTCTTCAATGTCAGTGAAATAAAGGATAGTCATTGACTTCAGAAAGCATAGTGGAGGCCATGTCCCTGTCTACATCAACAGGGATGAAGTGGAAATGGTCGAGAGCTTTAGGTTTCTAGGTATCCAGATCATCAACAAGCTGTCCTAGTCCCTCCATGCTGAAGCTATAGTGAAGAAAGCCCACCAACATCACTATTTTCTCAGGAGGTGAAGGAAATTCAGCGTGTCCGCGATGACTCTCACCAAATTTTACAGATGCACTGTAGAAAGCATCCTTTCCAGATGTATCACCACTTGGTATGGCTCCGACCAAGACTACAAGAAACTACAAAGGGTTGTGAAAGTAGCATAGTTCATCATGCAAACTGGCCTCTCATCCATTGATTCTATTTATACTTCCTGCTACCTCGGAAAAGCAGCCAGCATAATCAAGGATCCCACACACCGCAGACATACTCTCTTCTACCTTCTTCCATCGGGAAAAAGATGCAAGAGTCTGAGATCACATACCAACCAACTCAAGAACAGCTTCTTCCTTGCTGCTATCAGGCTTGTGAATGGACCTATCTTATATTAAGTTGATTTTTCTCTCTATCCTAACTATGACTGTAACACTGCATTCTGCATCCTCTCCTTTCCTTCTCTTTGATGTATTCTATGCATGGTATCTATTGTCTGTATAGCACGCAAGAAACAATACTTCTCACTGTATTCCAATACATGTGGCGGGGTGGCAGAGTGGTTAGCACTGTTGCCTCACAAAACCAGAGGCCTAAATTTGATTCCCGGCTTGGGTCTGTGTAGAGTTTACATGTTCTCCCCGTGTCTGCGTGAGTTTCCTCCCACAGTCCAAAGATGTGCAGGTTAGCTGCATTGGCTATGTTAAATTGTCCCTTAATGTTCTGGGATGTGTAGTGTAGTGGGATTAGCAGGGTAAATATGTGGGGTTATGAAGGTAGGGCCTGGGTGGGATTGTTGTCGGTGCAAACTCGATGGATCGAATGGCCTCTTTTTGCACTGTAGTGATTCTATGATATCTATGCTTCTTTGTGACAAAAATAAATCATATCAAAATAAATCAAATTCATAGGTCCAGTTTTGTCCCCTATCATCAAAAATATAATTTGGAAACCAAGCGTTCCAAATCTAACTTCTAACAATCGAATGAAGAATTTGTAAATTGTTGCAGGTAAATTGTGCGAATATTAACAGGTAGCTGAGGGTGACCCAGTCTAAGGATAGTCTGCGAGATGAAAGCGAGACTTGTGATCCCTTGAGCATAGAAGATGAAGAGGTGATGGAACCGAGGTATTTCAAATAATTAAATGCTTGATAGAGTAGCTGGAGAGAAACTATTTTCTCTAGTGGGTGAATTCAGAACAAGGGGGCACATCTTTTAAATTAGAATTCAGCCATTCTAGAATGATTTCTGGAGTAATTCTTGACATAAACAGTGGTGGACATATTCTGGAAATTTCTCCCTCAAGGAGCTCTTGAGATTTTCAAAATTTGAAACTGGAATTACTAGATTTCTGTTGGGTAAAAGTTATGGAAGCGAGACAAGAAATTGGACTGGCGATATAGAGCTACCATGAACTTAGTGAACAGACTTAAGGGACTGAATGGCCACCTTATTTCCCATGCAACGTTCTAATGGAATAAAGGGTTGAAGCAAGGAGCCGGAGTGTGTACAGGATCTAACAAAGGTACGCACTGGACTTTATGGAGGATGCATCAGGGTGTACTAAGACTAAGGAGTGTGTGTAAAAGAGAAAATTGGATGCAAAAGGGTATAGAGTCTAAAAATGTTGCTCTAAAATATACCGATTCTAAGGAGGGTTCCTCAGGGTCTAGGGAGAGGTTCTGAGGATATATGGAGTGCAAGTAAATGTGTATGGAGTCTGCAGAGGTTGCCCAAGGTTTTACCAGTTCTAGGAAAAGTACGTGAAATATGAAGTTTAACAAGAGTTCCTGTGTGTGTGAAATAAGGAAATAAATTCATCCACCAAGGGATATAGAAATTATTTACATTCCCTATCAATCTCGAACACCTCAATTAGATCACCCCACAATCTTCTGTACACAATGGAATACAGGCCTATGCAACTTCTCATAATTTAATGCTTTAAGTCTAGCTTCATCATGTTGAATCTGTGCTGCAGATTTTCCAAGGCCAGTGTACCCGCCCTGCCGTGCAGTGGCTAGAACTGAATTCAAAGTTTGCTTCAATTAATGTGTCCTATCCGCGTATCATTTTAAACACTTGTATTGCTATCTGTGTTGTTCCAATGAAAGACACAAGTTCTTAAGTCTTTCTTTGTTAATATTTCTTCATTTCAGCCAACATTGTAATGAGCATGCACCGTATTCTCCTTAAACCCTCAATACCATCCCATGTTCAATTCTCAGCAACTGATGCACTGTCCCCCAAATCCTTCTCCTTTTCCAAAGCTTCAACCCACTTCAACTTTTTCAATATAAATGTACCACCTCACACTTACTGACAACGAATTCTAACTCAACACATTTTAATCCAGCCTTTGATATTAACAATGTCCTCTTGTAGCTTCCTTTGGTCTTGTAAAAGGTCATCTATCACTCCAAACAATAAAAAAACTTCTGCAACAAGATCTTAGATTACATCAATTATTTATACATGAAATATTAGAAGAAAATCTAAATGCAACAGATCATTTAGTCAAAAAGGGCAAATGCATAAATGATTATTGATATAGATTTGCAATCCAAGGAAAACCTCCTAAATATTTGGTTGCAAAATGGAAAGCATGCAGTTAGATTTTCTGCTCCATTCCCTAAGGAAACCGGACGCCCAGCCATGGCAGCTCCCTGCCTTTAAGAATCGCCCTGAGAACCAATTCTTTTCTCCAGGTAGCACTTGGCACCATTAATTGGGCACCTAGCTTGCCTTCAGCCCAACCAGAGCTTTGCATACAAAAATAGAGCCTTTTGAGCCACGCTTGTGTTGTGAGGTCAAGACCCAGAAATGCTCTAAATTCCTCATAACAGGCAGTTAATTGGAAATGATGTATGCACAAGGACTTGCATTGATATGATACTAAAAACATATATCTGAATAGTTTTTTACTTCCCAATATTGTTTTCTTTCTTACATATTTTACAACTGTGGACTTAAATTAGTTTCTCATGTGCAGCGAGACTTTCTGTTTTATCATTAATCTCGTGCATTTAATGTATATCTAGCTAAAGTAATAAAGTGCACTGACTTTCATAATTTCATGTATTAACCTTTAACTGCGAGAGAATGATGGTCTTTACCTTATTAGCCAAAAGGTTTATGCTTTCTTCTGTTAAAGTAGAAATCTATTTTTAATTTGCCCTCTTTGCATATGTAAATCAATGGCAATTAGCACAATTGCTGAGACACTAAACAGTCCCATTATAGCTTCCAATTTTGGAAAGGTAGATCATGTTATTATTCTTTATAGGAGAAAGTCCACACTCTATTTGATGTAATTCCAGTAAATGACACAGCTGCTTTAAATAATAACAAGATTTTTTAACACTAAGAAAAGGTCATTTTGACCACAAGTCTATCATGTTTTAAAGATGTTTTGTCCCTCTGATTTTACTCTCCTAGTCCTCTCCTGAATGCATGGATTTCCTTACTGCGACGTGATTTCAAGGGCTTGCTTGTCCTCAGGCAAGGTTATCATGTGAGCATTTAAAATGAATCTCAATGGCAGTCCCTCATTCGTTAATCCTTCGCTTCTTACAAAGCTAACAGTGAGGCCAGCAGTGTACATAGCAGCATAGGAACAGGACCAGCCAGTTAGTTCCTCAAACCTGTTCCATCGTTCAATTAATCGTTCAATCTGGGTTGATTCCAGATACTCATCATTATCCTGTATCCTTTAATACGGTTGGTTGACAGAAAATTATTAGTATCAGTATTTAACATTAACAGTGGACAAAGCATCTGCTGACCTTTGTGAAAAAGGTTCCAAACTTCAACTACCCTTTGTGTAGAAGTGTTTCCAAACTTCACCCCTAAAAGATCAGCCTCTAATACCAGGCATTTTTTCAAAATTAACTGATGGGATTTGGGCATCACTGGCTAGGCCAGTATTTATTGCCCATCCCGAGTTGCCCTTGAGTAGGTGGTGGTGAGCTGCCTTCTTAAACCTCTGCAGTGCATGAGGTGTAGGTATGTCCACAGTGTTATTAGGGAAGGAATTACAAGATTTTGACTCAGCAACAGTGAAGGAACAGCTATAGATTTCCAAGCCAAGGTGGTGAATGACTTGAAGGGGAATCTCCAGGTGGTGGAGGTTCCCAGGTATCTACTGGTCTTTTCCACCAGATGACAGCAGTTATAGGTTTGGAAGGTGCGGCCTAAGGAACATTGGTGAGTTCCTGCAATACATCTTGTAGACATGGCTATCAGGATTCGTTGGTGATAGAGGGAGTGAATGTTTATGGAAAGGATAGCAATTAAGTGGGCTGCTTTGTCCTGGATGGTGTTGAGCTGCTTGAGTGTTATTGGAGCTGCACTCATCCAGGCAAGTGGAGAACGTTCCACCACACTCCTGACTTGCACCTTGTACATGGTGGACAGGCTTTGGAGAGTCAGGGATGAGTCCTTAATCTCTGACCTGCTCTTGAGCCGCAGTATTTATATGGCTAGTCCAGTTCAGTTCCCGGTCAATGGTAACGCCCATGAGGTTGATAATGAGGGATTCGGCAATGGTAATGCCATTGACTGTCAAGGAGTGATGGTTAGATCCTCTTTTGTTGGAGATAGTGATTGCCTGGCACTTGTAATGTGCATACATTACAATTAATTGTTCAATCCCATTCCTTGTAATTTAACCCTTACACACCCAGTTTGGTTCTATTAAATCCACACTGCTCCGCTTCCAATTGCTCACAGTTCTCCAAGTGTCATCCAACCAGGGTTTTGTACTCCCTGATTTCTTTAAAGATGAACACTATAGTAAACCTCTCACACATGCCTCCTTGCTGCTGACTCATGGCCGGAGGAATATTGAGATTCACATGAAGGGAGAGAAGGAAGCTCAAGTTCCCTTAATATAACAAATGATGAATGTATGTAAAGCAGAGCACAGAATTATTGGATCCGAAACATTCTTGGAGGGGCTGCACCAGTCAACATCAGGGTCTAATGCAATCAATCACCTTAAACCATGGAGATGTTAGCAGGTTCTAGCTCAGTATCTTATTTTACCATTTTAAAAGTATAGCCTTATTATAATTGTAAAAAACATTAAAACCTAAAAACAAGGTCCCCTCTACTTCTGAGTGGCAAAGTCTGAATCTAATATAAATTATTTGCATCTGCTCCCATAGCCATGACATTTATTTCTTCTGTTAGTCCAGTTGAATTTCTGCTCGATGGTAACCCCCCGAGTATTGATTGTGGGGGAGTCTGAAATAATGATGCCATGAATGTCAAAAAGATATGGTTAAGCTCTCCCTTGTTGGAGATGGTCATTGCCTGGCATTTGTGTGGCATGAATACCATTTGCTATTTCTCAACCAAAGGCTGGATGTTGTACAGGTCTTGCTGCATGTGGAAGTGGGCTACTCCATTATCGAAGAAAGGTAAATGAAGCTAGACACTTGGATGAACCCTAGAAGTGCTGTCCTGGAGGCCGAAATGGTTGGCTTCTGTAGAACACAAATTTCTTTCTGCCAGGTACCACTACAGCCATTGGACAGTGTCCTCCTTAATCCACATTGACTTCAGTTTTACTTATTAGTAATGGTGACTAATAAATAGACTGTGTTGGTGCTAGGTTTAGAAAAATTATTCCAGAGTACTTTGTTCTAAAATAATTGATGTTCTTGGCAATTGTAGTAATGGCAGTGGTTGCCCCTCCTACCTGTCAATCCAGCACTGGCACCACCCACTAATTTAGTAAGATGGCGATCAGCCAATAAGCACCTCAGCGTGGGTTCATAACAAAGTTTGTTTGCAACAAACCGGCTCCTTCCTGAGATTATCACACTGGCGATGAGGATAAACCTGACTGAAGCTGCTTCCCTCACCATGAGTGCCACACAGTTCAAAGAACAGCAAAAGAAGGTTCAAAAGTTTTGCATGCTTGAAAGGGATTTCTGAAAAGTGTGGGAAACAAATAAAAGAAAGGAAAACTACTATAGCTCTATAAAATTGGAAGAAGGAATTGCCCCGAAATCCAGCAAATTGCTGCAGTGTTTGTTTTAAGTCAGGGGCGGGTTTTGAAAGTTAAATGAAGGAGCACATTGCTGCAGAACTGATAAAAGAATCAACTAGACTCGAAATGTTGGTTCTATTCCCTCCTCACAGATGCTGTCAGACCTGCAGAGATTTTCTAGCTGTTTTGTTTCAGATTCTAGCATCTGCAGTATTTTGCTTTTAACTCTCTGTATCAGGTGACTGCTATTAAACCTGTGCTCACTACAGTGACAGTCAGGTGAATGGCAAGCAACTGCAGACAGAGATGGACACTGATGCTTCAGCTACTGTTGGTGGGAAACACATGTTGAAGTACTTCAGCGAAGGCAGTAAGTCATTGACACTGAAGTATATGTCCACCCAACTGAGAACCTATGCTGGAGAGGCCATTCATGTCCAGGGCATTGTTGCAGTTCCAGTCTACTACAAGCAGCAGATAGTCCAGCTTCCTGGGATAGTCGCAGAGGGAGAGTAGTCTTGCCTTGTAGGAATAGATTGAATACAGAAATCAAACTAGTCTGGTCTGAAATATTCCTTTTATGTCCAATGGAATTCTGGAGTTTTTGAAGAAATATACACAGTTTTTCAGGATGAATTGGGAAAAATGAAAGGTATGCAAGCTAAAATACACATCAATCCCAGATACCACTGAGCTTCTTTGAGGCCTGACTGGTGCCTTACTCATTCATAGAAAAGATAGAAGCAGAGTTGTGTAGGTTGGAAAATCTGGAAATAACTCAGCCTGTGCAGTTTACTGAGTGGGCCACACTCATCATCCCAGTTCTCAAGCCAGACCAGACTATACATCCATGTGGTGACTACAAATGGTGGCCAACACAGCAGCAAAGTTAGACAAGTATTCTATTCCGTATGCACCTACAGACTTAGAGTACCTAAAGAATCACAAGGTAGGCTTCGTAATTTGAATATAGCGAGTTCTTTATTGTAGGTGCATACTTTTCCACAGTCAGATCTAAGACAGCCTAACCACACTGGGAGGAGCTAATCCCCCAGAGGTCACCTGACCTGCACTCTTAAAGGGGCAGCACCCAAACTCCAACATACGTTATATACATTTATCACATATCCCATTCCCGGATTCGATGACTTGTACACTAATTTAGGAGGAGGCAATCATTCACCAAGCTAGTTACGAGACATGACCATTAACAATTAGAATTGGACAGCACATCAAGGGAGTACATGACAATAATACTTACAGAGGCCTCTACCAGGATATCTAATTGCCCTTTGGAATTTCACCCACATGTACCATTCTTCAGCAAACTATGGAGATTCTCCTGCAAGGACTTCCCGGTGTGGTCACATACTTAGACAACATTCTCATTGCTGGACTGGCTGAAGCTGAACATTTAGCCAACCTCGAGGAAGTGCTGAAAAGAATGATGGAAGCAGGGGTGCATTTGAAGCACATTCCAGGCAGCTGAGGTCACAGAATGGGGATACATCCTGTTGAAGACAAGTTTCAAACCATTAAATATGCACCATCACCCTGCAATGTGACAGAATTTAAGTCATTCCTCAGGATGAAAAATACAAGCGGATTGAGCACTCTCCCTGTTACTGAGGAACCACCACCACAGGTCGTGGGGTTCACAGCACAAAAAAGCCTTTGCAGCTGCTTCAGTCACCATGCTTGGTGGTACATTATTACCCAGCTAAGAAGTTAGTGCTGACATGTGATGCTTCTCCCTACCACATTGGAGCCATAGGATGGGATTTTCTGGCCACACTTGCCCTGAAACAGGAAAATCCCACCTGAGGTCAATGAACCTTTCCGTGGTCCGCCCCATGCTGGCTCCAATTCCCGTGGCAGATGGAACAGGAAAATTCATCCCATAATGTCACAACAAATGGAGGACGGGCTAGAAAAGCCCATCAGATACGTTTAGAGAACACTACCCCAGGCTGAAAAGGGCTACTGGCAGCTGGGGGGAGTAGTGCTGTCAGTTGTGTTTGGTGTCAAGAAGTTTCACTAATCCCTGCACAGGCAATCTTTCACACTTGTGTTCAATCATAAGCCACTGACAGACTTATTCCACAAAGACATAGCTATCCACCCACAGCCTCAGCAAGAATCCAGTGGCACAGCTCAGTTTTCACTCCAGCTTTTTAATCACTCCAGAGAAGGTAATGAGTCAGCCTGGCAGGGTAGGAAAGGGCCAAATAGATTCAGCAAGGACACATTTCAACTCTTGGTCTTGGGAAGTGCAACAAACACATTGTAATTGTAATGCAGCTGCTTTGACACTATGTCAAACACAGGCTGACTAAATGAAATATCACTTTGTTTCATTAGTAAATCATAGAATGGTTACGCCACAAAACAAGGCCATTCAGCCCATCATGTCCATCCATACCGCATGTCTGCAAGTGCAACATAACTAGTCACATTCCCCCACCTTTTCACCAAAGCCCAATGAATCTTTTTTCCCCTCAGATAATTGCCTTTTGAAAGCCATGGTTGAATCTGCCTCCATCACACTCACAGGCACTGCATTCTAGATCTCATACACTTGCAGCAGAAAAAGGCTTTTCCTCCCATCGCTGGTTTTGACAGTCACCCTAAATTGGCATCCTCTGGTCCTCAACAGACCCCTCACCATCTGAACACAGTCAAATGTTAATGTTCTCCAAGGAGAATCTATTGACTTTCCCAATATAATCCCACATTCAGAAAGAATATATCTTCCCCAATGTGGACTGGTTGTTTTCTTTATATTCTTTTTTTCAAACAATATGCAGTAAGCTCATTTTCAGTTGTTGCAAACCATTTTAAATCTAGAAGCATCCCCAATAAAATGCGGAACAAATTTGACGTGGGGATGTTTTGTAAGTCAATAAAATCTCAGTGGGTTCTAAGCCATAAAAACAAAGCTGATTGAAATTTGTTCAGTCCATAGCAGCCCTAAGGTGGTATAACAGCTTGTAATATATTTCCAAACAACTGTTCTTTTATACCACATGTACAGGGGGTGGGGGGGGACACTGAATAGATTCTAATGAAAAGGGGCAGTTTCTACTGTTCCAGCATCGCCATCTGGGATCTTTCACCCACCCCATCACCACGTTTTGCTCTTCAGTGTAAGTTATATGAAAGAGAACACAGAACAATAGCAATTAAAGTCCTCTCCTGTATCGCAATTCCAAAGCAGAATAAGACACTTCTTGTATGGTAATCAGAGTATCTCTTACTGTTATTATAAATTACAATATTGTAAATTGAATGGCAGCCTAAACATTTAAACCTCCTTGGGGGAACAAGGTGATCATAACTATTGAAAATTCAGCAAATACAGTTTCAGCTTGTTACAGGAAGCATAAAGAAACATAATTGGCATAGTTTCTTTTCATCTCTTCATTAAAAAAAAACATGATATTATCTTTAACCATTTTTCTAATTTTCCTCTCTCCCCTCTTAAAGTCGCTGAGTGCATTGCCCTGGGAGTGCTTCTAACACTGTTGGGTATCTTGTTGTGAAGAGCATTATTCAACAAGGAGCCTCTGGGCAATGAATATGACCTTTTATTGAATCAGGGAGACCATCATAACTTCCAAGGCTATGGGCCAAGTACTGGTCAGTGGGATTAGGTGGGAGTTAGGTGAGTGACACGGTGGCACAGTGGTTAATACTGCTGCCTCACAGCGCCAAGGACCAGGGTTCAATTCCAGGCTTGGGTCACTGTCTGTGCAGAGTCTGCATGTTTTCCCTAAATTTGCATGTTTCCATCAGGTGCTCTGCTTTCCTCCCACAGTCTAAATGAAAGACATGCTGATTAGACACATTGGGCATGCTAAATTCTCAGTGTACCCGAACAGGTGTCTAAGGGATTTTCACAATAACTTCACTGCAGTGTTAATGTAAGCTCACTTGTGACATTAATAAATAAACTTAAAACTTAAAACTTCAGGGTTGGGATTTTCTGGCCATACTCACCCTGACTGGAAAATCCCACCCGTGGTCAACGAACCTTTGCATGGTCCGCCCACACCCGCTATGATTCCCGTGGCGGACAGGACGGGGAAATTCTGTCCCATGTGTATTTTGCATGTCGGTGCCGACTTGATGGGCTGAAGGGCATTTTCTGTGCTGTGAGATTCTATCAGAGCTGAACCTGATCCGGTTTGCACTCAAGGGTGCAGAGGAAAGGTTCCAGCAGGAAGACCTTGTGCTTATTCAAGCTCTTTCACATTCTCAGAAACTATTATGAAGTGTTCTGCAGCCAGCTAATTCCCTTGTAGAACTGTAGCATTGGATTTTATTGCCGCAAATTGGTTGGGCCACTGCCCCTGCTCCGCACCGATCTTAAATAAGGTGTGATGACATCAGGTCAGAAAAACGAGGCCACCATCCCCATGTCTGCAAATTGGAAGCCTGCCCACCATTTTGAAATGAACAATTAACAAGTTACCGAGCTTGTCAAAGACCCCATTTCTGCAATTTCCTGATGCCTGGTGCATTTTTTGGGCATAGGATGGGAACAGAGCCTGAAGTATTTTACAGTCACAATGACGACAGGATGGCAGAAAAGGCCGACCATCAGGATCATGGCTGAACGTAACAGCAAATGCTGCTGTTCGGGAAGGTGGCAGTGACTGTGTGATGCAGAGTTCAATTGTTAGCTTTTTCAGCATTCCATTAAAGAGAGATTAAGAGAGCGAGGGGCCTTTAAGCGTGTATTCATAGCGACCTTCCTGTTCAAAGCCTATACTATTCCCTGCCACATTGCCATCTGATCTGGAGATTCCATATGATGTGGCATTGAACTGGGGTGGGCACAGTAAGAAGTCTCACAACACCAGGTTAAAGTCCAAAATGTTTATTTGGAATCATGAGCTTCTGGAGCTCAGCTCCTTCATCAGGGGAGTGGAGAGGTAGGTTTCACTAACACAGCATATGTAGGCAAAGACACAATTGCAAGATAATGGCTGAAATGCACGTCTTTAAGGTAATCAAATCTTTACAGGTACAAACAGTGTGAGTGGAGAGAGGGATAATCACAGGTTAAAGAGTGTGTATTGTTTCAAATCAGGACAGTTAGTAGGATTTTGCAAGCCCAGACAAATGGTGGGGGATTACATGTAGTCTGAGATGAACCCAAGATCCTGGCTGAGGCCATCCTCATGCGTGCCGAACTTGGCTATCAGTTTCTGATCAGTGATTCTGTGTTATGATGTGTCTTGAAGGCCACCTTTGGGAACATGCCCTTGACTGCTGAAGTGTTCCCTGACTGGAAAAGTCTTTTTCCGAACAAAAGAAAGTGGAAGAGAGTATGTCCAGTGTGTGCTGGGTCCTTGATTATGCTGGCTGCTTTTCCAAGACAGTGCGAAGTGTAGACAGAGTCAATGGATGGGAGGCTGGTTTGCGTGACAGACTGGGCTGTGTTCATGACCTTTTGTACCTTTCTGCGGTTTGGACAGAGCAGGAGCCATACCAACCTATGGTGCATCTGTAATCATTGGTGAGAGTCGTAGTGGACATGCCAAATTTCGTTAGTCTCCTGAGAAAGTAGATGTCATCAGCAAAGTTGAAAATCGAATTGGAGGGGAATTTGACCAGACAGTCGTAGATGTATAGGGAGTATAGAAGGGGGCTGAGAACGTAGCCTTGTAGGGCACCGGTGTTGATGATGACCAAAGAGAAGGTGTTGTTGCCTATCCTTACTGATAGTGGTCTGTGAGTTAGGAAGGTCAGAATCTAGTCACAGAGGGAGGAGCAAAGACCCAGGCCATGGAGTTTGGAATGTATCTCATAGGAATAATGAACTGTAGTCTCTGAATAGAGTCTGACATAGTTATCTAGGAGTCTTAGTTATCTAGGTATTCCAGGTTTGAGTGTAGGGCCAGGGAGATGGCTTCTGCTGTGGACCTGTTGTGGTGATAGGCCACTCCAGCTGCCACTTAAACTCAGAAACGTAACATTTTTCATGAAGCAATGCAGTTGGGCAGCATTTTAAAATATTATTCCTTTCATTAAAAGCTATTCTTTGAGTTATTTAAGACTGGTAACTTATGATTTTAATAACGCAGCTGAAAATGAGTTCATCGCAAACAATCCACATTTTAGTAATAGTGCCCAGCAGTAACTGCGAGGAACTGGATTTAAGTTACTGAAAATGCCTTTCAGAAAGACAATGCTGAACCATCAGTACATGCTGCTCTATGTCTCAGTAAATTCAATATTATTAAATGTTGAGAAAGTTACTGAAAAAGCGTTGAATTTAAAAAAACACCTCGAAGGCCTCTGAACTAAAAATTAATGGAAACTTGAATTGATGATTATTTTGATTGTGATCGTGACTGGTTTGGGACAGAGTCAGCATCCAGCCACAAAACCAGTGGATCTCTCCCCTAACCAACGAGTTACTCCACCCCTATCCCCCATTTCCCTTCTCTGCAAACCCTATCCTCCATTCCCCATCCTTTAATTCCCGTTCCCCAATCCTCCTGTGCCTCCATTCCCACAATGCCATCCCCATTCCCCAATTCCCTATTCCACAACCCCTATCCCCCACTCCCCATTTCCCTATCACTCATTCCCCAATCCTCCCATTCCCTATTCCCTGCATCTCCCAATCCACCCATTCCCTCCATCCCCCAATCCCCCTTTCCTCGTTTCCTCATCCCCATCCCCCCTATCCCCCCCATCCCCAATTTCACAATCCCACCATTCCCCTTTCTCCTATCCCCCCCATTCCCCAGTCCCCCACTCCCCTATCCCCCCCTTTCCCCAATTCTCCAACCCTACCACCACAACCCCTATCCCCCATCCCTTCTTTATCTTGACAATTTTATGGAAGAAAGTAAGTAATTTCACACAAATGATTGAATGCAATGGATAACATTTTGTAATTATGCGACAGGCCATGGCCACATTCCAGCATGAGTTTGCCAGTTTAGACATGTGAGCAAGGCCTGTCCACATCTGTTCCTTTGCTCATTCACATAGTTTTTGATTCCGAATTGAGGTAATTGGCACCAATTTACAGATTTACACCTCATCAACACGAGTAAAATTCAGAATCTGGCATTCTCACTCTCAAAATAATGAAGCTAGATTCTCCACACCAAAGGCATTTTCAAATAAAGGAAAACCACGCCTGGCAAAGCAAGTGTCATTTTCAAATAACCCAGCACAAGTTTCACAATTTGTGACACTCGTGTAACATGGACATTACATGATGAGGCTGCTAGTACAAAGATCTGTCACTGTGGAATTTATAGCCTAATTACCTGGGTTATTTCAATGAAAGGATTAGAAATAAATTGCTATTCAAAAGGATAATTGATTTGACATAATACTCAATCCAGTTGAACAGCATTTTCTGTAACAAGCTTTCATATTACGTTGATTAGGCCGTAGTAGTAGCATTTCCTAACGGAATTACAAGATAAATAACCATGAAAAACAGCCTAGCTGGTCACATTGCTCTGCTGTTGTTCAATGTAGATGCGATGCACTCATACAGTCACTGCCACTAAAGACACATCAAGCGATAATTGTGTTTGCTTTCAACAGTGCAATTTACAAACATTTAAAATGGCAGCCATTATTTTTAAAATGCTAGAAATGACTAAATGGCACTAAAAGTAAAATCAAGCATTTTACTTTGCATTAGCCATCTATTTACCACGTCACAAACCATAGTTCAGATCTCAGCAACGTTGGGCTCAACTGATGTTACCGAACCGGGACCAGTAACTGGGTTAGAAAGACGTAGAATTGCAGCATTCCATTGAAAGGGATGAAAAATAACTTGTACCAACTCCTGCTTCACCACAGCAACAGCCTGCATTTATAGAGTGCCTCAATATGATGAAAATACCCGCCAGGTGCTTTTCCAAAAAAATTTAACAATGTTTTCCTGTTGGATAAAACTGCCATGCTGGCATTTACACATGCCAACTTCTCAGCAAGAGAGGGAAGAATACTCAATAGATATTGAAGTGTAGAAAGACATAAGCAAGCACCATTATTTGCAAAAAAAATTTTCAATAAACGACACTATAGAATATGATTGGCAGGAGGAGGCCATTTGGCCCATCAAGTCCACACCGACTCCTCTTACCCAGAGCCTATCCCCATAACCCCACATATTTACCCCGCTAATCCCCCTAATTTACACATCTTGGGACACTAAGGGTCAATTTAGCATGGCCAATCCATCTAATCTGCAGATCTTTGGACTGTGGGAAGAAACTGGAGTGCCCGGAAAAAACTCACACAGACATGGGGAGAATGTGCAAATCCCATACAGGCAGTCACCCGAAGTCGGAATCGAACTGGGACCCTGATGCTGTGAAGCATGGTAGCACAGTGGTTAGCACTGCTGCTTCACATCTCCAGGGTCCTGGGTTCAATTCCCGGCTCGGTTTGCAGTCTGTGTGGAGTTTGCACATTCTCCTCGTGTCTGCGTGGGTTTCCTCCGGGTACTCCGGTTTCCTCGCACAGTCCAAAGATGTGTGGGTTAGACTGATTGGCCATGCTAAGAAATTGACCCTTAGTGTCTAGGGATGCGTAGTTTAGAGAGATTAGTGGGTATAATATGTAGGGATATGGGGGCAGGGATTGTATTCAGTGCAGACTCGATGGGCTGAAGGGCCTCTTTCTGCACTGTAGGGTATCTATGATCTGCTAACCGCAGTGCCACCCCTACTGTTATTTAAATATATTAGTTATTCATTTAAACAATTTAGTGACATAGTTTTCAAGTGTTTTTTTTTGCTGAATAATGTTTAGGTGTAAACTACTGGTCACAGTGGCCCAATATCTGACAGCTGCTGAAGACTGTGTGCACCAAAGGATTTATTAACCATTTGGACCATTATGATGCATTGTGGTTCAGACCAAACTGGAGAGCTTTTGCAGTGACAATGTGAGAGGCGGACAGGGAACTTGACTTTCCTCCAGGTGTCCCCTTCCCACAAAGATTCAAGGAGGGACCCTCAGGCAAAGGGTGAGGGAGGGAGGAGCATCAGGTAGAACACCCCTGGGGACTCCATTCAGGACTCTGCCCATTCCAATTCCCCTGAGTCTGAGACCCCAGCAGCTCCAGCCTCTGGGACTGCAGAGCATGCACTTGCCCAAGAGCAAGAGACCCAAAGTCAGTCAGGGCAAAATCTCAAAACTCCAGAGGACACCTGCCAAGGCCGTCAAAGACAGCAAAGCATGGTGGTGAGCAGGCTGCCACCAACCGACTGCAGAGGTCTGGGAAGCACTGAGACACATAGGCAGGAAAAGTAAGGTGAAGAAGCATTGATTTTATTATGGTGGCATGAGTGGTCTATGGGAATGGTGATGCATACTACCCGTTCCCCACTACACAACCTTCCCCCATCATCACCATTAACCTACCCAACCCCCACCTCCATGTGTCACAGTCAATTTTGGAATCACCCCAAACTTATCCTCTCTGAAAAAGCATCTTAAGCAAGTCCCATGGTACTGCTTTATCCCTGTAACCTTGCACATTCTCTGTTTTCAGACAGCAATCCAAGTCCCTTTCGGGCATCTCAATTGAACCTGCCTCCACCATCTTCTTAGCAAGTTCATTTGAGACTCCAACCATCCTCTGGGTGAAAGCATTTTTCCTCTCATCAGTTTTACCCTTTTGCCAATTATTTTGAATCTGTATCCTCTAGCACTTGATAGTCTCGAGTGGGAAGAGTTTGTCACTATTTACCCTGCCCATGCCCCTCCAGATCTTGAATACTTCTATAAAGTCGTTGGGTTGTAAAGAAGGGAGGGTCCCTGCAATTGAATTTATGTTCATTCTGGCAAGCAAAATAAATCATATTACAAGCTCAACTCGTTACCTTAAATTGGATGTTAGTGTTTCTATTGGTGCACTCATAGAATCCCTACACTGCAGAAAGAGGCTATTTGGCCCATCAAGCCTGCACCGACCACAATCCCACAGGTCCTATCCTTGTAGCCCCATTTACCCTGCTACTCCCCCTGATACTACAGCCTAACCCACACATCTTTGGACTGTGGGAGGAAACTGGAGCACCCAGAGGAAACACACGCAGACATGAGGAGAATGTGCAAACTCCAACAGACAGTGATCCGAGCCAGGAATTGATCCTGGGTCCCTGGCACTGTGAGGCAACAGTGCTAACCACTGTGCCACTATGCTGCCCTAAATTGTGGCATGATTGTTCACTAAGTACTGGCCAATCACAAAATCAAAACTAAGATTAGACATTTTGTTTTGGATTTCGAAGGCACAGGCTGGTGAAGTACAGTCTGTGCTCTGGCTGTTGTGAACAAGCAAAGGAATATGCTGTTTTTGATCGGCCCATCACTGGGACATAGGGTCTAGGTACTGGCATTGCACAGGCACTGAAATTCAAACATGACATTAGCAACAATAGTAAATGCTAACTAAACCTGTATCCTCACAGTTTATAAGTTACAGGAACTAAACATTATGGTGGCACCAGTGGTTAGCATGGCTGCCTCACAGTGCCAAGGATCCAAGTTTGATTCCTGGCTTGGGCCGCTGTCTGTGTGGAATTTGCACATTCTCCCCATGTCTGCATGGGTTTCCTCTGGGTTCTCCGGTTTCTCTCACAGTCCAATGATGTGTGATTGGCCATGATAAATTGACCCTTAGTGTCAAAGGTAAAAATGTGGGATAGGGCCTGGGCGGGATTGTTATTGGTATAAACTCGATGGGCTGAACGGCCTCCTTCTGCATTGTAGGAATTCTATGATCCTATTCTAACTTCTTTCCAGTCCCAACAGATGTGCAGTCATCACTTTGTAGACTCTTTCAAATGTATTTACTTTGTTTAATACTTACATTGCATATTTAGAAATTATCCTCCCCACAAAAAAAACATTTTGTTTGCTCCGTAATAGATTATCAGTAGTTGCAGGCTGCGATAAATAAAACATATTTTTCACAATGATTGCTGAGCCAAATAGTCTAATATCATAAATTTTAATTTTACTATGATGAGATTTTAAAAAGCTCATCACTGTTTGTACAGTTTTGAAGGATCTTTATTACATGTGTATCATGATTGGCAGATTTTTAAAAAGGCCTGGAAATCTGAAAGAAACTACAAAATGTTGAGAATGTGTGGTCAGATTATCAGCAGCTAAAAAGTCCCCAGAACAAAAAAAATACAATAAAAATAGGGAAATAAGCACACTGGTCCAAACTGGTCTTGTATACCTTAGTGGAACACCAGTAAAAATAGGGAAATAAGATTACTGCTCTGAACTGTTATTTCCTGAAAAAAAAACGTAGATCCTTCATCAGGACGAGAACCTGAAAGACAGATGAACTCTTCTTCAAGCTGAATAGAAAGTGAAAGGAAGCAGGGAAAGAGAACAGACTAAAAGTAGCCTAGCACTCTCAGAAAAAGGGGCAGCTACTGGTGGCAGATTGATGGACTATAATTGTTAATAGACTAACAATAATTTTGTGAAACGTTGAGAACTGTTAAAAACCTATACAATTACCTTTTACAAAGGCAGTGAAAAGCTTTCAAAAAAAATAAGGAGGGAACATTTGAGATGTAAAAGACTTATTCCCCTCCTATTTACTCAGCATTAAAGGGCTCATTATGTTCCAGTCTCCACTTCTGTCAAAGGGTTTATACCTACAAGGTTAATCTGCCTATTCTCTTTACAGGAAATTGGCTATTAATTGTGCATTAACACTAATAAAATGTCAACCTCAGGTACAACACACATTTCTAAACCATCCATTTCTTTAATGTCACACATCAGGGTGAAAAATTAGAATTTCTCTCTTTAGAGGAAGAGGAATATCTAACCTAATGATTCAATTGTAAACCTAATAAGGTTCCATTTGACTAGTTCCATAATGACATGGTTTAGAAGGTGAACCTTACTGCATGAGGGACTTGCTATTCATGCATTTGAGTGTAAGGTTTTTCATTTTGCTATGATGCCTCGCAATAAATACATATTCACGTACAGTTTGCCACATGGGGTTATGCGGAGCTGCAACATACACACTGTTAAGTCTTAGCAGATACCAGTTGACTGAATTTATTAAATGTTGACCTTGTTCAGGTTAGACCTTTTCTCAATTTTACTTGCCCTTTTAGAAATTGATAGCCCATGATTTCTTTCTTGCTTATACATAGTTTTTTTTAGTATATTCACAGATAGATTTTAAACCTTTTTGAATTTTATCCAGTCAGCAGATCCTGGTACACTCATTTCAATAAATGCTGTTTAGAGAAGAAAAATCATTTCTATGTCATAAAACAACATGAATGGCAGATTCATAAAATGGCAGCAGAAAAGTTTGGGTATTTAGAATGCTGTGACAATATTCCAGGAACAACATTAACCTGTATGTTTAGAAAGTGAAAAGTTGTCAAAGTGCAGTGCACTTTCGCCACTGATAACACACCAGGTCCAGACAGAAGTGCAATTAAGATGCACTGCGAGTTAACATTGTCATATGAACTTACATATTAGCATGTTACATTACTAAACAAATTTCCTTATCACTCAATAGCAGGTACCAACCACAGAAGAAATAATTTTAATTTGTTCTGTTACTTGTTCCATGCTGTTGCTCATTAATGCAAGACAATCCTCAACTACAACAACCTGGCTCAAAAGAAATCTACCATTAATATCATTCAAATTCCCAGAACTGCAATCTGAACATTCTACCTTCAGATCACTCAAGTTAATTTCCCAATAAAAAGCAGGCTGGGATTTTCCCAAAAAGATTTGAAGGGCCAAATTCGCAGAAAAGCTGGAGTAACTAGCATTGTTATTGCGGAATTTTCAGAATGGATCTCCCACACTCTGTGCACCATTTTTCTCTCATAGGGTCATTAGTCTTTTAATTTTGTCCCAGATTATTTTTTCCAAAAGCTTTCCCACCACCGAGATGAAATTGACTGGCCTGTAGTTGCTTCTTAACTTGTTCATTTAGTACCTGGATGCCTATAGAAGACTTTTGATTCCTTTCCATTCTGGCTGCTTGCCTCTTCTCAAACTCTGTTTGCTCCTCTTATCAGTTTTTTCACTTCCCCTATGAACCTTCTATACTCAGCTGCTTATCATTCGTTTTATCAAACCAACATCTGCTGTACACATCCTTTTCCTGCTTTAACTTACACTGGATCACTTTTATCATCTAGAAAGCTTGGACTTTGTTCATCCTACATTTCCTACTAGTGGGAATATACCTCGACTACACCTGATCAAATTCCTTTGTAAAGGCAGCTCCATTTAAAGCTGCCAATCTTTGATTCCAATTTAGTTGGGCCACTTCCTTACAACTCATTAAAATTGGCTCTGCTTCAAGTTATTATTTCTCTCTGGATTGTTCTTTGTCCTTCATAATAGATAAACTAAACCTTATGATAATATGATCGCTGTCCCTTAAATGTTACCTTACTGACACCTAATCATTTGATCCACCTTATTTCCCTGAACCAGGTCCAACAATGTCTCTTTCCACATTGGATAGGAGACGCACTGATCAGGAAAATCCTCCTGTACACACTTCTAAAACTCTTCCCCTCTCTGTCCTTTGCTTTATTACAATTGAAGCCTCCAAATATAAAAACTCTATGCTTTTTGCACCTCTCTGTAATTTTCTTGAAAATGTGTTCCTCTAGTTGAGGTCTTGGCACTGATCTCTGTGACGAATTGAAAATGGCAAATGGAATTTAATGTTGGCAAGTGTGAGGTGGTCCACTTTGGTAGGAAGAATGGTAGGAAGGACTATTACTTACGTGGCGAAAAACTGCAGCAGGCGACGGTGCAGAGGGACCTCGGGGTCCTTGTGCATGAGTCGCAAAAACCCAGCTTGCAGGTGCAGCAGGTGGTCAGGAAGGCGAATGGGATGCTGGCCTTCATAGCGAGGGGGATTGAATATAAAAGTAGGGAGGTCTTGCTGCAGCTGTATAGGGCATTGGTGAGGCCGCAGCTGGAGTACTGTGTGCAGTTTTGGGCGCCGCACCTGCGCAAGGATATTTTGGCCCTGGAGGGAGTGCAGAGGAGGTTTACTAGGCTGATACCGGAGTTGAGGGGATTGAGCTATGAGGAGAGGCTGAATAAACTAGGCTTGTGCTCGTTAGAGTTTAGAAGAATGAGGGGAGATCTCATTGAGACGTATAAGATGATGAATGGGATGGATAGGATAGAGGTGGAGAGACTCTTCCCGCTCAAAAAAGACAGTAGGACTAGGGGGCACAGCCTCAAGATAAAGGGGAGGCGGTTTAGAACGGAGTTGAGGAGGAACTTCTTCACTCAAAGGGTGGTGAATCTCTGGAATTCTCTGCCCGTTGAAGTGGTGGAGGCTGCCTCGCTAAATATTTTTAAGAAGCGGGTTGATGGGTTCTTGATAAGAGGGGGGATTAAGGGTTATGGGGAGAGGGTGGGAAAGTGGAACTGAGCCACGACAGATCAGCCATGATCTTATTGAATGGCGGGGCAGGCTCGAAGGGCTAGATGGCCTACTCCTGCTCCTATTTCTTATGTTCTTATGTTCTTATGAATTGCAGCTCATCAGCCCAAAAATGTCCATTTATCCCATCTCTATGGTGCCAGTTAGCTGAAAATTTCCTCTATCCATGTTATAAAAACAGAAAACACTGGGGAAACACAGCAAGTCTGGCAGCACCTGTAAAGAGAGAAACAGAGTTAACATTTCAAGACTGGATGCAATTGTTTAATTGTGGCTCCCAGATGGAAAAAAACAGTAAAGTGAGGTAATAAGAATACTGGTCCAAACTGTTTATTTCCTTTGGGCTTTCAAAAAAGAGTTAAATTATTAACTAAAAAGAAAATTGCTTTGTTGCATGTTGCTTCACAGTTCCAGCGACCTGTGTTCAATTCCCAGCTCGGGTCACTGTCTGTGGGAGTTTGCACATTCTCCCCATGTCTGCTTGGGTTTCCTCCCTGTGCTCCGGTTTCCTCCCACAGTCTAAAGATGTGCAGGTTAGGTGGACTGGCCAAGCTAAATTGCCTCTTAGTGTCCCGGGATGCATAGGTTAGAGGGATCAGCGGGTAAATATGTAGGGATACGGGGATAGGGCCTGGGTGGGATTGTTGTCGGTGCATACTTGATGGGCCGAATGGCCTCTTTCTGCACTGTAAGGTTTCCATGGTTTCTAAAACATTTACACAGTTACAGGCAAGGGTATGCAGTGGGACGAACTGAATTGCACTTACAGAGAAGTAGCACCAACATAAAAGGCCAAATGGCCAGCTTCTGTTTTGTAACTTTCTGCAACTGGTTACATGATGATGGAAATTAAGCCAGACGCTGTTCCTATTTTCCTATGGCTCCTAATACAACAACAAATGATAACTGTTTTAATCATTTATTAAATCTTCTTTTGTTGTATGCTCACAGTAAAAAAAAATGCAATGAATTGCAGTGATCCATAGCCTGAGAAAACGTATATTGTGCAAAATCATGAATGGGATGAAGGCCACCACTTTCAGTCTCACTGAAAGTACCCTTCAACAGTAAAGTGTCTAAAAATAAATTGAACAAGCGAATCCATTTCAAGCTGCTACTAGCTGTAGAAATACAAGTGGTGTTCTCCACCAACACGGTGCTACCATTGTGCCATCGAGATGCTGCCGCCAAGAGCAATGTGGTATATGAATTTCAATGCCAAAGTGATGCTAGGTATATAGGTCACATGTCCCAATGATCGATGCATCCTATCAAACAGCATGTCCCTTCAGCTATTCACAAGAGTACTGACCACACTCAACAACCCATGCTTGTGAAACTCAGAACTTAGTGTCCAACATTAGATTTGATTTCACTATTAGACAGCACTTACTGAATAACCCAAAGTATTACACATGTAATGTGGCTCACTTATATTTACTAGAAACTGTATATCTTCATATGCATGGCCCTGTCTCTACAAACAGGAAGAACACGTCCAGGCCTTTTTCAATCAAGCAAAAGTTCACAGGACAATTATTCACTTGCACATTCTCCATGGCCATGACTTGACCAATCAGAATCAATCAGCCTTTTTAAGAATTTAATCCAAGGCTTGGATATAGCTGTTCTCTGGTGCATTCTCTATAACAATATCTCAACCACAGTCCCTTTGCCAACCAATCAGCACCGTTGCTCCCTTTGAAATCTGACATCTGTCCTGATGAGTGAAGGGCAAAAAGCTTTGACAGCATGTCTCTTTTTTCAGCAATACTTGACTTCAGCACAACCAAGCGACTATTGTTCATTAGCAATTTCTTCATAGCAAACAGCAATCAGAGATTTATCCCCCAGTTGTATGAATCTCACCACAGCTATTGTTTGTACTTTAGAATGTTGTTTCCTTTACAGAGTGGCAGTTACAACCTCTTCTCATTTACATCATCTGCAATAATGCTTGACAAATCAGTTTGTGAACTACGCAGTGAATGTAATTATTAACTTTTAAAGGCCTCGAGTACAAAGGGGAAGCAGTCTAGATAAATAACAATTGAAAAAAAGTTAAACTATAGAGAAGGGAAACTCACAAAAACAGTTAATCCCATTTAAATGCTCCCAGGAGGAAGGGGTAAGAAAGAATTATATAAGGACTCTTTGTGCTTCTTTTTCATGCTATGTGGTGTTTAGTCCATTGGAAATGGTTCAGATTTTCACAGATAAACATTTAACATAAAGCTCATCATTCGTCACACAAAAGAGTATATTTTCAGCCAGACAATTCGAAAATTCCATTTTTAAAATATTTTATCTGGTACTAGAATAGTACTTAAACTGAAACTGATTGCCTTATCCTCATGGTGGAAGCAGACTTGGAATACTGCATGTAATTAGGAGTATCCGCCCTTCAAAAGTGCTTCAAAAGATTGGAAAAGGTTTGGCAATAGAGTAACAAGAATGGTAAGAGAACATACATGTTAAGTTAAAGAAGAGGGATTCCACTGTTCATTGCAGGATCTTTTTCTGCAGTGTGAAGAGTTGACCACTAGATGGCAGCATGAAATCCAGTTATTTCAAGGGGTTAAGCCAAATCTCGCTGGAAAAGTAACTGAAATGATTCTCAAAGTACAACTCAACCAGAAATATTCAGGGTGAATGACAGATACAGCAAAATTCCAGAATGTGCTGGTAGTTTACACCAGCAATTCCTTCACACAAACTGCATCTTGTCCTTCAGCTCCCTATTACTTCTTAAGAACTTACAGGACTTGCCTTGACTCCCCTCAACGGTACGTCTGTAATTAACACTGCCTTTTAAAGGATGTGGTCATTTTTATTGGAATGTTGATCAATGTCTCGACCCCAGAAATTGAAGAATTTAAACAATAGCACCTTGTTCTTTCAGGTAATTAATTGTTCTTAGAAAATTGTAAAAATATAAAATTTTAAGGGCAGAATTCTCCCAACTTCTTCACACAAAGGGTTGTGAATCTGTGGAATTCCCTGCCCAGTGAAGCAGTTGAGGCTACTTCATTGACTGTTTTTAAGATAAGGATAAATAAATTTTTGAACAGTAAAAGGATTAAGGGTTATGGTGAGTGGGCAGGTAAGTGGAGCTGAGCTCACCAAAGGATCAGCCATGATCTTATTGAATGGCGGAGCAGGCTTGAGGAGCCAGATGGCCTACTCCTGCTCCTAGTTCTTATATCAGTTCACATAAGCAAGTCCTCCAGGCATTCGGTTCTTGCTTCAGTATTCAAATGAATTCGACAATTAAGCAAGCAAAATTGAAAAAAGGGCAGCAAAGGAATTGTGGCCATGGGATCCTCAGAGATGAATTAATACACAAGCAAATTGTGACTGGCTTCCTAGATGAAACCCTATCAGATCTTATGCAGGCGAGGGAAGATTAAATTAACTCTTGCAAAGCCAGTACAAATAGCATGACAGACCAAGCTTAGGAAGCTAAACAGAGCAGTTGTTCATGTGGAAAGTGACATCTCTTGGAAAAAGTTAATGAAAACATCCAATATGTTGCACAAAAAAATGAAAGGACAGTGACACAAGAGCCTGTAGAATCAGAGAAGAAGCACATCACCCATCACCTTGAGATTCTCTTGGTGTGGCAGGAAAACCCTGTATAAGTAAGAAGAATGCCCCGCAGAGGAAACTGAGTGCCACAACTGTGGGAAGTTAGGACATTTTAAAATAGTCTGCAGATCCAAAATTCCTATAGGTCATAGGAAGAAAGAAGACAATGAAATCAAGTAAAATCCAAGAAGTAGAAGAGCCACAGAAAAAGACAAATAACCTTCTTAGCAGTGAATGAAACAAAAAGTAGTTACTGGAGCATTAAAATAGACTACGATGGACAATCCACAGCATTCAAGATAGATACTAGCCCATGTGTTTCATCTGATTAAGTAAAATGGCTTTAAAAATCTCACAATGGCCCTCCTCCATCCGATTACAAGATTCAGGAGAGACAACACTAAAAGTGACAGGCCAACACTTGGCAATTTTAAGATACAAGGATAAATAAATTGTTGAACCTCTGAATCTGATAAAGAACCAGGAGTCATCATTACTAAGCAAAAAAAAAGCATGTTTTCAGCTGACGCTCATTTACAAGGTTGATGAAATCACGGACAAACAGTCTAGCGTGGTCATGATTCCAATCCCTATTTTCAGGCTGAGGAAAGCTAAAACACAATACTACATAAACCTAAGGGCAGTGTTATACCTATATGTCTCGTCACAGCAAGGAAGGTCCCTCACCTACTCTTAGACAAAGTCAAGAGTGAAATTGTTTTAATATTACAACAAGGGGTCATCTCTCCTGTAACCAGACCAATGAAGTAGGGAAGTGGAATGGTCACAATACAAAAGTTTAATGTTTCAATTAGAATCTGTGTGGCCATGACTTAATTAAACAAGTCATTAGAGCATGAGATCCACCCAATAACCTCAGTAGATGAAATTCTCCCCAAATTAGCAAAGAACACCCTCTTCACAAAATTGGGTGCTATCAGTGACTTTTGGCAGTTGTCTCTAACAAAGAATCCAGTTTGCTAACAACTTCTATCACCTAATTTGGTCATTATTGTTTTTAACAGTTAACTTTCTGAGTGACTTCTGCATCAGAGATATCCTAAAATACGATGTCTCAGCTCCTGGAGGACATGGAATGAGTAATATGCCCCATGGAGGTCATTCTCATACATGGTTTATTGAGAGAAGAACATGACTGTTGAGTGACAGCTGTCCACAAAGTCCTACAAGAAGCAAGTTTGACATCAAATGATAAATGTGCCCTTGCAAAACCTATGATAAAATTCACAGGCTACTGTATGCAAGCTTTGGGAATTACGGCTGACCCATAGAAAACCAAGATCATCAGAGAGTTCCCACAGCCTAAAAAAAAATCAGAGAATTACAAAGATTCCTTGGGATGGTCAACCAAGTAGGCAAGTTCCTACCAAACTTGGTGGACATCAATGAGCCGTGACAATAGCTGTTGAGGCAAGATCAACAGTGGTGCTGGAATACAGACAACAAAATGCTAAATCCCCTAATTTCACCAAAAAATTTAATGCACTATAGTCTAGAGTTGCCAACAACTCTAATAGTGAATGCATTATTGATCTTGTTTCACGTTCAAAAGAATAGACAAAGACGTCTCATTTACTACACCTCAAAATCACTCACGGATACAGAGAGGAGATTGCAATCATTGAGAAGGAAGTGTCAGCAGCCACATGGGCTCTGAAATGTTCTCGGATTATGTCATGGGAATAAGACTGAAAATTGAAACCAACCACAAACCTTGAGTTACTCTTCTTAATCTAAAGGGAATTGCAAATTGCCATTGAGACTGAGAGATGGGTTTCATTTTACAACATATGTTTGAGGAAATTACCAGGCAACAGTGAATGTATTGAGGAAGTAGAAGTATATATTTCAACAATTGCCAAACACTTATCAGCCACTGAGAGGAGTTTACAAGAAATTAAGCAAACACAGTAGCAGGATGTTGAGTGCATCAAAATAAAAGTGTATTGCCAGAACAAATGGCCAGAGTATATCCCTAATAAGCCAATACTTTGGAGAGAGAAAATCTCTCACAATCATCCACGGTTTCTTCACTTTGACAACAGACTAGTCATCCCTTAATCACTTCAATTTGGCATTTTTCAGAAAATCCATCAAGGTCACTTAGCAAAAAGCCAAACAAGAGTCCAGCAGTCACTCCATTGAGGAGTTAATCAGAACTGCCTTATATGTGTCATGAATAGCAAACAGCAGAGTGAACCAGTGGAATTCTCCACTTTTCCACTGGGGCCCGCAATAACTGAAATAGCTAATGATGTAATGTCACACGAGTAAGAGACTGATTTGGTAGGAAGCAGAAGTATAACCTTTTGTAGAGTACTGTGATGTACATTATTTCTAAATAAACAAGAAATTTTTTTATGAATAACAGTCTACAATAGCATTCTTTGGATAACAGGCAATTCTAAAGAAATACAATCGAAAAACCATATCAAAGATGAAACAACTTTCAGAACCTTTGTTTTTTTTTCCCCTGTATAGAAACAGTTTTAGGACTGAGTTACATTTAAAGATTGCATTTGAGACTGAGAACAAGTCAGAAATCAATCCAAGTGATCGCTTTGCATGCAATTTATTATGCAGGAAATCAATTTGATGAAAATCATCTAAGCAACAAGTTACAGGAAACCAACTCAGCTTATGGGGTTGAAGCCTTATAAAGATTACATGGAGGTTTTAATTTATTCTTTCATGGGATGCGGATGACGCTGACTGCATTTGTTGCCCAACCCCAAGTTTTGTTGAGGACATAGTGATGAACCACCATCGAAAACTTCTGCAATCCATCCAGTGTAAATGCAGGGAATTCTAGGATTTTGATCACTTGACAGTGTCAGAATGATTATATAGTTTCAAGTCAGGATGGTTTATAGCTTGGAACTGCTAACATGGATCTACAACATGCTACATTTCCTATTCAGTGATTATAAACGCACCAAAATAATTATCATTGGTATTAGACATTTCGGCAATTTATAAATCTGAAATTGTTGGTTTGACATCCTGAATAATGAAAACCTAAAATAACCATTTGATGATTTGTTCATTTGCAACAGAATGTGATGCAAGTGTTGCCATGTTTGAATGAGGTTATGCCCAGTATATGACCAACTGATAAAGTTGTGTATTGGTAATGATCATCACATTTGGTTGATAATATCTCCCACAGTGGGTGCATTCACACAGATATTCTTAGCATTATCTTCTTCAAAAGGAAATTTCTCATTTGATAAGTTACAACAAATAACATTTCAGAGATTTTCAAACACATTTACCACTTTGTAAGTGACAGCAAAACTCATTCCCAATTCTCTAACTCGCTTCACAGTCTATGTCACTGTTGGTAATCCAAGGTGCTACACCATCATACTGACCAGTAGCTTGCACCCTATCTCCATTTTGCATCAATCAAATCAGCCTATAACTTCTGAAGGAATAGCAGTTGAGTTGGATTGTCACTCTGCTCATAATTACTTACCGCTCTCAATTTGCCTGATCTCCTGACTCAGGCAGGAGAGATCAGCATAATACAGCAGGTTTTTGAAACCTTCAGTCAAGGACAACACAGTCCAAGGTAAGTAAGTTTCTTATGGCACTAGCGACCATAAAATAAGTGAGTTTAGAAGTTTTGCCACTTTAACAAGCCAGGGAGAAAATAAGTAGATAAGTGAAAGATAAAGCAAATTAGTAGGATTTGGAGGGAGGGGTGTGGGGGTGTTAGGCCAGAGCTGTTGGGATTGGGAAAGGGTGGGGTAAGAGAGTATTGGTTCAGGCCTGAGGTGGGGCATGGATCCAGTCAGACCAGTTCAATCTAGGATGGGAAAGGGTATTGGCTTGGTCTATACGGTGTGGGGTGAGGTGGATATCAGCTCAGGTTGCAGGGGTGGGTGGGGACAGGGAGGATGTCAGATCATGTCAGTCCAGGTCAGGACGTGGAGTGGCTGGGAGAGTGGGGATGATGTCCAGTCTTATGAAGCCAAGGTTGGAGTCAAGAGGTGTACTTGGAGATGTGAAAGGGCATGGATCAGTAGTGGGAAGAGTCCCATGATGTTGGGGACATAGTCTGGACAATACTTACACAGAAGTGAGAAATGGATTTAAGTCTTCTAGTTTTGGCCTAGGTAAGTATTTGTGATTTAAGTCACATTTTTGGATGGCTCCCAGTGCAGAGCATTTGCCGAAAGGAAGTTTGAACTTCACGGGCAATTGCTGTGCAATCCTTACTTGGGAACTTTGGGATACCTCCACCCCCAGTTACACTGGCCTGGAGATCAGAAGTTACAACTCAATATAGTAACTGCTCTTACGCAGTAAGAGAGAGTGACTCAACCATCCACATCCTTTAATATTCCTTTAACATTGTTAAATTTACATCTTGATACAACTCAGTAAATTGACAAACTTGGAAATTCATGGAAATAGTTTTTGAAATGCATATGATTTTAGCAAGCACTATTTAATGATCAAATAAAATAGTCTTTGTGTATTAATTATACCGGTACTTTCAGAAAAATCTCTTGTATCTATTAAAACAAAATCCCCTACGCTTGTATGGAAACAAAGCAGGGTTGATTTTCAGGTACAACAGATGCATGTGCATACATAAATCCTTCATTGGCAGATTGTTTTATGGGAAAATTTTGTACAATAAATTTTGATGGGCTCAATATTAATTCTGACAGAAAAATACACCAGCTATTAGCAGTCTTTACAATTCTACCTCCAGATCTAATGATCGGATGTATTTGCAAATTCATGGAACAATTTTAACTATTTAAATGAATTAAATAAGAAAATGATTTCAGGGCTAAAGAAAAGAGGAGTTGAATAGAAATAATTGGATAGTTTTACTGAAGATTTCCCTCCTTTTCTGTTGTATTAACCTATGATTGTAAAAGTAACCAAATGGCATTGAACAGAAGCTATTTGTTGATAGGAAAATTATCAAAAGAATTACCCACATTGCAAGATATCTTGAAAAATGTACATCGGGGAGACAAGGCAAATCAATAATTAATGATGTTTTTAATTGCAAAACTTCTTGTTTTTAAAATAAAAATCACTACATCATAAGTAGAAAGTTGACTGAGAAAACTAAGGAGTTCTCCAGTTTATACATCCCTGGGAGGAATAAGTTAATGATGTGGAGATGCTGGCGTTGGACTGGGGTAAACACAGTAAGAAATCTCACAACACTAGGTTAATGTTCAACAAGTTTATTTGGGAGCAAAAGTCACTAGCTTTCGGAGCACTGCTCCTTCGTCAGGTAAGACACTGGGGGGATTCAACCCAAACTCAGACTCTGCTATAATTATGAACAAAGGTTACGTATTTGGTTGAAAGTGAACAAAATAGAGATTAGGATAAAATAAATGCTTTCCTTACCTTGATGCTTCCAGATTCTTTTGAGATGGTACCCTCAAGACCCGGCATTTTGCACTGTTCTAAAATTAGTGTAATTCTGGAGTCATATAAAGACACCACTAAGAATGAAATTGTTTTGAGAGTTGCATTCTGTGAAAGGAAGCAGTTGCCAAGTGAGACCATTGTAAAGTATATTGCTATGTTGCTGAAATACTAATTTCTCTGAATTTGAGAAGCTGTTACAGACAAATGATCAACAGTGAAAAATAAAGAATATCAAAAAAGCTAGTTGGTGGCATCAATTGGTAAAAGTAAGAGTGATATTGCATCAGCATTAGCATGGCACTCTGATTAATGATACTTTATATTCCAAATACATTATATTGCAGGTGTACAGATAACATCAGTGACAGTCATTGCAAACAGCTAGCAGCTAACAAAGGTATGCCTTTGTACAGCCCAAAAATGGTAGTTAAGAGTTGATGATCAGTCATTAATGTGAGATGACGACCATATAAATAATGATGAAACTTTTGTATATCAAAAATTATACTCAATGTTTCTTTTTGTAGTTAGATTACATGCTGGTCAGCGTATGTAAAGCAAAAGCTGATGGTCATTCTTCTCTTGAAGGCATAATACAAGAAGCTACTCCGTAAGGTGAAGTGTCGCAAGCAAGCAGTAATGGCAGCTTCAGAGTAAGATGAATCAATACTTCAGACTTCTAAAAAACATCTTTGACATTCTTGTATGCTTTTATACATTCTGTTGTCCAGTCACATGACTGTTCACACATTGTAAATTATACAATGGCTTCAATTATATTGCTATGTTAGGTACAAATTTGCCATAATAATTTACTAATCCTAGAAAGGACTTCACTTAGGTCACATTCATCGGAATTTGCTTTTCTAAAATAGCATCCATCTTTTTGGGTGCTTTATATAATTTGACACAAATACTAGACCAACTATATACACTTAAAGATGTTCCACTGTTGCTTCTAAATTATTCAAGTGCTCCTGTTCACTGGACTCTATAATTAAAATATCAACCAGGTAACACTGTACACCAGAGACCACTTAAAACCTAACCCTTTGTTGTTTGGAATAGGGCTACTGCAGATGTTATTCCAAAAGACAATCTTTTATAATGAAAAAAGACCTTTCTGAGTAATTCTGGTAAGCAACGGTTAAAATTCAGTGGCAACATATATCTGTAAATATGCTTGTGAAAGATCAACTTTGATGAAATTCTGCCCACCTGATACCCAGCAAATAAACCTTTAATAAAAAAGTGGATACTGATCAACACAAAATGTTGTCTTATAATCATCACAAATACAAACTGAACCATCTGGTTTCATGACAGGTACGATGAGATAACCAGCTAACATAACAGTGTTCACGAGTTGTACTCATTCTTCTTCAACCTCGGGACAAATTGCATATGGCGCCACTCTTGCTTTGAGACTTTTTGGTTGACCATTAGACTTTATCTTGAGTTTCACCTAAACTCCCTTTGTTGAGTCAAGTGTCTCTTCGAAGAAACTCTTATTTATCCAGAAGGTGTTGTAGGTCTGTTTTGGCATTGACCAATCTGTTGACAGCGCATCAGTTAAGCTTTGTCTTCTCCGACCATGATGTACCAAATAGAGCTGGAAAATTACCACAGACCACATGGAGAAGCAGCTCCTTCCCCCTCTTTTGTCAGCTTTCTAAGTTGGAATTCTTAGAGTCTCCTTTTCGTTTTTTAATGTTGCCATTTCCAATTTTCTTTCCTCTTTCTCATGCTTACCCTTTTGCCTGTTCTATTTCAAATGCTCATTCTATTTTGTTTTCCTCTTGTTTTCTTTCTTTTTTTTCCTTGTCCAGTTCAAGATTTTTCATCTGCAATTGAATTTGAGCCCATTTCAATGTCTAATCCCAGAGAATCCTGTCCCATGGATATCCTTCCCAACCCCAAGTGCTGAGCTATACCTTCAATTATGTCCAATTTCCTGACCCCTGTAGGTAATTGTAATTGCAATTTATCTACCAATTCTGTTAATTCAGCTTTAGTTACCTTTTGAAAACCCTCCAAGGTTATATTTTCTATTCTCAGGCAAAGTCTTGGTCATTGCCAAAACCAGTTTGCAATCACCCACTTCAAAATCTCACAATACTGCTATTGGTTCAATACGGTCCTCAATCTCATTGCTTTTAAATTCATCAATTCCAAACTCATCAAGGAAATATTATATTAATATCCCGGCAAAAGCCCCAGTTTTGTTAAGGGCAGGGTTAATGATAAAAGCTGAGTTATTTCAAACCCCAGAAGGGAAACCTGAAACAACTGCCCTCAATTTTATCTTGAGCAATTTGTTATTAGATGTCGTAATAACTTTGAAATCCAAAGAATGATGCCCCAGACCTTTTGTGATGCTTTCATACAAAATAAACAATCAAGTCAACTGGAAGTACACTAAACTAAGACAATGACTATCTATGGTATCACTAATTCTACAGTTCCAAACAACCTTTACTTCACTACGCAGAGAGTTAACTCTCCCCAAAGGTTCCACAACACCTTACAGATTTTAAGAATGATAAGAATCCAATAGCAATTAACAGAATCATAGAGGTTTACAGCATGGAAACAAGCCCTTTGGCCCAAATCAGCCATGCCACCCTTTTTTTTTGAAAAAAAACCCCAAGCTAATCCCAATTGCCCGCATAAAGCCCGTATCCCTCTATACCCATTGTACCCATGTAACTATCTAAATGCTTTTAAAAAATAGGATTGTACCCACCTCTGCTACTACCCCTGGCAGCTTGTTCCAGACATTGAGCACTGTGTGAAAAAAATTGCCCCTCTGGACACTTTTGTATCTCTCCCCTCTCACCTTAAACCTATGCCCTCTAATTTTAGACTCTCCTACCTTTGGGAAAAGACATTGACTATCTACTTTGTCTATGCCCCTCATTATTTTATAGACCTCCAAAAGGTCACTCCTCAGTCTCCTATGCTCCAGAGAGAAAAGTCCCAGTCTTTTCAGCCTCTCCTTATAATTCAATCTATCAAGTCCCGGTAGCATCCTAATAAATCTTTTTTGCAGTCTTTCTAGTTTAATAATGTCCTTTCTATAATAGGGTGATCAGAATTGCACACGGTATTCCAAGTTATGGCCTTACCAATGTCTTGTACAACTTCAACAGGATGTCCCAACTCCTGTATTCAGTGATCTGACCGACGAAATCAAGTATGCCAAATGCCTTCTTCACCACTCTGTCCACCTGTGACTCCACTTTCAAGGAGCTATGAACATATATCCTAAATCTCTTTGTTCTGTAACTCTCCCCAGTGCTCTACCGTTAACTGAGTAAGTCCTGCCCTGGTTCAATCAACCAAAATACATCACCTCACATTTATCTAAATTAAACTTCATCTACCGTTCGTCAACCCACTGACCCAATTGATCAAGGTCCCATTGCAATTGGAGATAACTTTCTTCACTGTTCACTATGCCACCAATCTTAGTGTCATCTGCAAACTTAGTAACCATGCCCCCTATATTCTCATCCAAATCATTAATACAAATGACAAATAACAGTGGACCCAGCACTAATTTTTGAGGCACACTGCTGTCACAGGCCTCCAGTTCGAAAAACAACTCTCTACGACCACCCTCTGGCTTCTATCAAGAAGCCAATCCAATTGAATATTTCACCCTGGATCCCATCAGATTTAACTTTTTTCAACAACCTACCATGCAGTACCTTGTCAAAGGCGTTGCTAAAATTCATGTAGACAACATGAACTGCACTGCCCTCATCTACCTTCTTGGTTACCCCTTCAAAAAACTCAATTAATTTTGCGAGACATGATTTTCCATTCAACATACCAAGCAGTTATATCTCTTCGATGTTACTGAAGTAGAACAAACAGCTTGCTTTTCAAGATAGCCCTTCTTCACTTACACTACTCGCCAAGAGGCAAAACAGCTTTTCCTGCTGTTGGCTGGAGCCTAAAAAAGTCTCTCCTGCATCAGTTTAATCATCTCTTTATATATAGTTTTCCCCTTTGGTCTTCCCTTATCTGAGCTAACTTCTTCAGAGGTCAAATTTAATAACCTTCATTTCTTGAGTCCAGCTTTGACAGTGTAAATGCAAAGTACACTTACTTTATGATCCTTCTTCTCACCTTGTCCTTTCCTTTGAATCTTAACACCTGATTCAAATCCCATCTTGTTCTGCTCCCCATTGTTCCCAACTTGCCTGAGTAAACATTAGTTGCAGCGCTTATCAACATATCAAAGACACTAGTTCCATTAATCTAACAAAGCTGTTGGTACTTGAAGCAACTTTAACTTTCCTCCAGTTAGAAAAAAACATAGAAAATAATCCAACTTCTTGGATTTCTCTGTTATTTTCATGTAACCACTGTTTGCCTAACAGTGGTTACAGGATGACCGAGACCATGTACTGAATATTCAAGGGTATTCATTATTTAGCAAGGATAGGCAAAAAAGGGAAAGGAATTTGGGTGGCAAGATCTGTACATTAGTGAGAGAGGATCTTCAAATCAAAGGATCACTTTGGGTGGAGCTAAGAAACAGCAAAAGGCAGCAAGCATGCTGGGAATTGTTGATAGGCCAAAGTATAGTGGTAACATTGGATATAGAGTAAATCAGAGGTTAGTACTGTAGGTAACATGGGTTATACAGTAATACTGGGCACCTTCAAATTTATGTATGGATTGGGTAAGCCTAAAGAGGTCTAATGCTGTGGAGAATGAATTCCTCAATCGTGCATGAGCAGAATGTTAAAGAATGAACTAGGGATCAGGCTATTCTAGATGTCGTATATAATGAACAAGGGCTCGTAAATAATCTTGCTGTAAAGGAGCCCTTAGGAAACAATATGATAAAATTTCACATTAAGTTTGAAAGTAATGAGTTAATTTTGAAACAAAGGCCATCAATCTGAACAAATGGAACTATGAAGTTATGAGGAGCAAGTTGGCTATGGTGGATTGGGTAAATTAAATATAAAACTTAGACAGGTGATGGTTAGAAATGGTCTGCAACATGTATACATTCCTCTAGGACCAAAAACCCGATACAAAAACATGAATCAACTGTGCCTAACAAAAAAAAGTTGAGGATTGCATTAAATCAAAGGAATTTAAGATTGCAAGAAAAAATGGGAAGCCTAAGGATCGTGAGAAATTTAAAATTCAGCAAAGAAAGACTTGATAAGACAAAGGTAAGTAAATGTGAATGCAAGCTAGCGAGAAGCATAAAAGCAGACTGTGAAAACTTCTTTAGGTTATGTGAAAAGGAGAAGATTAATGAGGATAAAGGTGGGTCCATGACAGGCAGAGAGAGGAAAATTTATAACAAAGAATAAGGAAGTCACAGAGGAACTGAACAATTGCTTCGTGTCTGTCTTCACTGAACAAGGTACAGAAAATCTCCCAGAAATACTAGGGAATCAATGAGTTTGTGAGAATGAGGAATTGAAAGAAACTATTAATAAAGAGGAACGTTTAATTGGATTAAAGGTTAATAAATCCCCTGGACCTGACGAGCTACATCCCAGGGTGTTGAAGGAAATTACTATAGATAGTGGATGCAAAGGGTTCTCATCTTTCAGACTTCTACAGACTCTGGAACGGCTAGTCATTATGGATTTTTGAAAGGGAAATCATGTTTGACAATCTGGTAGAAGTTTTTTTGGTGGGGAGCTGTTACTTGCAGTATAAAGGAAAACCGGGGGATGTGACTTATTTGACTTTTCAGAGGTGATTGAACAAAATTACACCACGTGGATTTGGGATAATAAATTGTTATGGATTGACAACTGGTTGACAGAAAACAGAGTAGGAATAAACAGGTCATTCTCAGTTTTTAACATCGTTATTTCCCTATTCTCGATTATAATTTTTCCTCTATCATGGACCCACCTTCATCCTCATTAATCTTCTCCTTTTCACATATCCTAAAGAAATTTTCACAGTCCACTTCTATGCTTCTCGTTAGCTTGCATTCATATTTACTTACTTTTGTCTTATTGGGTCTTTCTTTGTTGATTTTAAATTTCTCCTGATCCTCAGAAGTTGTTACTAGTGGTACATCACAGGGATCAGTGCTGGGACTACATTTGCTCATAATCTAGATAAATCATTTGGTCGTGGCGGCCAAATGTATTATTTCCAAATTAGATGGGAATTTAAGTTGTGAGGAGGATGAAAGGAAGCTTCAAGGGGACTTGGATGAGCTAAGTGAATGGGCGACTACATGAGAAGTATAATGGGAATAAGCTAAATTGTTCCTTCGTGTCCTAAGATGTGTAGGTTAGTGTGATTAGCCAAGTAAATACATGGGCTATGGGGTAGGGCCTGAATGGGATGCTCTGTTGGAGTCAGTGCAGACTCAATGGGCTAAGTGACCTCCTCCTGCACTGTAAGGATTCAATGAAAAGTACAAAGTTATCCACTTGGGTAGATAAAACAGAAAAATAGAGTCCTACTTAAATGGAGAAGAGTTGGGATGTGTTGATGTCCAAAAGAGCCTAGGCATTCTAGTTCATAAATCGCTAAAAGTCAGCACGCAAGTGCAATTTGGAAGGCAAATATGTTGGCCTTCATCGCAAGGGGAAGAAGTACAGGAATAAAGATATCTTGCTACAATTGTATAGAGCCCTGGTGGACTGCACCTGGAGTTTTGTATACAGTTTTGGTCTCCTCATCTAAGAAGGGATATACTTGCCATAGAAGGAATACAAAGGAATTTAACTAGATCAATCTGTGGGATGGCAAGATTGTCTTGAGGAGGTTGTGGAAGCTGAGAATGTATTTTCTAGAGTTTCAAAAAATGACAAGTGATCTCATCAAAACTTAAAATTCTTACAGGGGATGTGAAAGGATACATGTAAATATGATGTTATACCTCGCTGTTGAGTTTAGAACCAGATAGACAGCCTTGAACAAATGGCAGACCATTTAAAACTGAGATGAGGAGGAATTTCTTCACTCAGACAGTGGTGAATCTTTGGAATTCTCTACCACACAAGGGCCATGTAATCATTGAGCATGTTCAAGATAGAAATAGATGAATTTCTACGTACTAATGACATCAAAAGAAATACGGATAGTTTGAGAATGTGGTATGTGGTAGATGATCAGCTATGATCTAATTAAATGACAGAGCAGACTTGATGGGCTGAATGGACTGCCCCTGCTACTAATGTTACTAATTTAAAAATCTGATTTATTGCTTTTTCTCTTTCATGCAAGCTGTTTAGCTTTAAATATCTGTTTAAGTACTGATTTCATAATGGGAGAGGGGTTACTTATTGAGTTTAGTTATTCAATGAAGTGTTAAAAGGTAGGATTGCGACTGCATCATTTGTAAATTAAGGCAACAAACCAAGGCATTATATGCAAATTATCTTTTAGCGAACAATCTAGTTTATAATAATTCAAACTGAAGTAACTGCTAGAAATCACACAACAGTGAAATAAAAGTTAAACCTATAGGCTAATCATGACAGCCAACATGGATTTGTTAAGTAGGTCATACAAACAACCAATCATTTAAATAAAGGAACTGTAACAAATATAATGAATATCACAAATGCTTTTTAAAGTCTTAAGTACCACATTAGAGATTGATTTCAAACTATTAAATTCAGAGTCTTCGGAGTATCATGATGAAATGAAGAGAGATGTGTGAAAGTTAGGAAGTAGAAATGGGGTTAATCAGATGCTTCTTGAATTGACAAGAGAGGTTAATGAAATGTCCCATGCTTCTTTGTGCATTCCTGATCTGAATATAAAAATGGAAGGAAGATCATCCATCAAATTAAATGGTATAGCAATCTCAAAAAAAAACAGGAAACTGCTGGATTTAGCAGTTAACAAAGTGGGTAGATGCATTATAAATGCAGTAGTTTAAGATTGATAAATGTGAAATTAAGTTGTTGAGGAAAAACAATCCTAAAACATACAATTGTCAATGAAGTGTGAAACTAAAGGATCTGTTGATACACAGGTGGATCCCTGAAATATAGGGTGAGTATAGGTGAAAAATGTCACATGGCCACAGACTTACACCAATTATACCAGTTCCACACATCAATCTCCTTCAAATCTATGGCTCTCAAAACCACATTTCGAGCAAATACTTGACATTTAGTATTATAGCACACAGAACAGACTTTATTCTTGACAAATATGAGTAATCAGCTCAATTAGACAGAGATTGCTGACAGCTCCAAATTCCTACCTCTTGAGCACTTTGGAAAAACTGTTGAAGAGAAAATGCCCCTTTATCCACCATATTTTGTCTATAAAGGTACATCATGGCTGAGGTTGCAACAACATGAAGATTCTTCATGTAAACAGGTGTGGTTGTCTACTCCAAAGTTCAGTCAAGACTTCCTACCTTACCTGTTCTCAACTTTTTTGAAGAATACAACTTGCTCTGATGAAGGGTTATCCAGATTTGAAACACTGGCTTTGTTCTCTCTCTACAGATGCTGTCAGACCTGCTGAATTTCTCCAGCATTTTCTATTCTTATTTCCACAGTATTTTGCCTACAACTTATCAACCGTTACCTTTCTACACTATATCTAACAGAAGCCCTACTTACTTATGATTCTTTTACCCACCACTAAAGTTACATTTTAATAGCTGATGGTTAACACCATTAGTATCACTCATTCTTTTTACATAAGCATTTATTGCATCAGAAGACAAGCTATGTATTCCTCCTATGTCACTTCAAACCAGCCTGTTCATTTTGGAAAACCTTTTGCTCTTAAGATACAAAGCAGCTCAATTACTCACCTTCAAATCCCCAACATACATTTACTCAGGATGTCCACCCAACCAAATCCATATTCACCTCTCTCTTAAGACATAGATGCAGAATTTGGCCACGCAGCCCATCAAGTCTGTTCTGCCATTCAATCCTGGCTGATATTTTTCTCATCCCCATTCTCCTGACCTTTTCCCCATAACCCCCGATCCCTTTACTAATCAAGAACCTATCTCTGTCTCAAAGACACTCAATGACCTGGCTTCCACAGCCCTTTGCAGCAAAGAGTTCCACAGATTCACCACTCTGGCTGAAGACATTCCTCCTCATCTTGGTTTTAAAGGATCGTCCCTTTAGTGCTAGTTTTTCCCTACTAATGGAAACATTCTCTCCATGTCCACTCTATCCAGGCCTCGCAGTATCCTGTAAATTTCAATAAGATTCCCCCTTCATCCTTCTAAACTCCAATGAGTACAGATCCAGAGTCTTCAACTGTTCCTCATACGACAAGCTCTTCATTCCAGGGATCATTCTTGTGAACCTCCTCTGGACCCTTTCCAAGGCCAACACATTCTTCCTTAAATATGGGGCACAAAACTGCCCACAATACTCCAAATGGGGTCTGACCAGAGCCTTATACAGCCTCAGAAGTACATCCCTACTCTTGTATTCTAGCCCTCTCGACATGAATGCTAACATTGCATTTGCCTTCCTAACTGCGGAATGAATCTGTATGTTAGCCTCTCATTTCATTTTCTACCAAACTCGCATCACTGAGGCATTCAAGCCAAACTCACATGACATTCTTGAAAATTGCAACCATGGTAGTGTCTTTCGTGTGATTCTAAACACTTCTAGCATCTGGCAGTCCCACTCTCTTGCACCATCTCTCCTGCTGACCTACCTCAGCAGGACTCTCTTTGTTTGCGCAAGAGACAGAGTGGAACCACAAATCCCACACAAGTCATTGCAATAGCATTAAGGTTCCATTCTGGGCCCATTTCATTTTCATTATCTGTAGACACAAGATTAGTGCATGAATGGCGATAATGCCCAAAGTTTCTCTCAAACAGCTCTGCATTGCTATATTGCATGATCATTATTAGATGTATGAAGCCATGCCTCATCCCAGTCCATCAAAAGAAAAACTCTGTACCTTTGCCCTTGAACCTACCCTGTTCAAATCCCAAGTCCTAATCATCACCAAAGTTAACTATTTCCATTTCCGTTTCATCCACATCAACTATTTACCTCACCCCATGTTTGCCTCCAAAGACAATTATACTCAGAGGTTTCCAAATCTTCACTCCAATCATCTCCAGGTTGTCCCAGTTCTGCAACCTGGATTTACTCCTGTTCCGCTATCATCTGTAAACTGGATAACATCAACTTGCTATTTTTCTTAGGGAGGTCAGAAGAGTATTGGAAAAGGCTGGTAGTTGGTTTAAAACGAAATCAGAAAGTCTTTGACAACCATATAAATATAGAAGAGGATGTGGGGCCAATTAACAATCAAAAACAGCATAAATGCATGCATGGGCTGAGGTACTAAAATGAGTACATTGCATCTGGCTTTATCAAAGAAAAAAATATTGTCCAAGACCAAATGAAAGAGGTGGTAGTTGAAAAATTGGCTTGGCTAAAATTTGATAAAGAAGTGATAGAAAAGTTGGCTGTTTTTAAAGGGGATAAGCCACAAGGACGAGATAGCATGTATCGGAGGAAGTTAAGGGAAGGAATGCAATTACAGAGGCGCTGGCCATAATTTTCCAATCTTTCTTAGATTTGGGAGTGGCACAGAAAACTGGAATTCCAAAAGTTTCATCTTTGTTACAAAAGAGGTACAAGGTCAACTCCAGGAACCAGAGGCCAGTCAACTTAATCTTAGTAGTGAGAAAACTGAGACAATAATGTGATACAGAATTAAGAGTCACTTGGACAAATGCAGATTAATTAAGGAAAGCCAAAACAGATTTGTTAGAATAAAATTACTTTTAACAAATTTGAAAAAAAAGAGTTTTTTGATGATTATAACAGGGTTAATAAGCTGTGCATGGTCTTCCAAAAGGCATTTGACGAAGTACCACATAATAGACTTGTCAGTAAAGTTAAAGTCCAAGAAAGGACAGTGGTAGCATGGACACAAAGTTGGCTGTGAGACAGGAAACAAAAGTGGTAAATAATTATTTTTTCAAACGGGGGAAAAAGGTGTATAGCCAAGTTCTCCAGCAGTTGGTATTAGAACCACCGCTTTTCTTGATCTACATGAATGATCAAGACTTGGATGTGCAGGGCACAATTTCAAAATTTACAGGTGGCGCCAAATTTAGAAGCATTATGAAATATGATATTTATTGACTTAAGAACATAGACAAGCTGTAGCTGGATGTCACACGGTAGGCATTTTGGTAGGAAAACTGAGAGGGAATATAAAACATAGGACATAATTCTTAAAGGGGTGCAGGATCGGAAAAAACTGGGGGGTACATTGCACAAATTGGATTCAGAGCACTGTTAATAAAGCATGTAGAATCCTGGAATTTATAAATAGAAACAAGAATACAAAAGCACAGAAATAATAAAACTGGTTTGGCCTCAACTGGTGTGTAACATCCAAATCTAGAAACCACACTTTAGAGAGGATGTGAAGGTTTAGACAGGATCCAGGACAATAAATGAGAATAGTTCAGGGATGAGGGTCTCAAGTTATGTGGACAGGTCAGAAAAGCTGGGCGGTTTCCCTTTAGAAAAGAACGTAAAGGGATTTGATTGGGGGGTGGGGGAGAGGGTGGTCAAAACCTAGACAGAATAGACAGAAACTGATCCTGGAACTCGAGTACAGTAATTTATGATTGCAAAAGTAGTAATGGCCATGAGGAAAAACTCTTTTATACAAGTGGTTAGGATCTGGAACGTACCATGAAAGTGTGAAGAAAACACATACAATGGGGTTTTCAAAAGACAGTTGGAGAAGTCTCTAAGTAATAAATATTGCAGAGTTATGGGAAAAGGACAAGAGTGGGACTAGCTGCATTGCTCTTCCAGAAAGCTAGCATGGTCACAATGAGCCAAATAGCCCCCTTCTGTGCTGTAACCATTCCAGCTTTCTACAGGCCAAATTCAAAAATCTCAGTTATAAAAACCTCCTAAGAGATCCTGAGACAAAAGGCAAAATACTGCGGATGCTGAAATCTGAAAAACAGAAAATGCTGGAAAATCTGAACCAGCCTGACAGCATCTGTGAAGAAAGAGTAGAGCCAACATTTCAAGTCAAGATGATCCTTCATCAGAGGGCATTGCTTCTTTGCCCATGACCTTTAAAAGCCTTCTATAAATGTATGTTCTGGCCCATGATTAACATGGGGTTTTCTAAATTGAAATACTTTAGGATACTTTTCCAGTTTGAAGGTGCTATTAAAGTGCTTGTTGAAAGAACTGTATTTTTCAAATCATTACTGCCTCCTTCTGAAGATGTTTCCTCTCCTTCATATATTTGCACATTGTCATCCTCATTTCCTAGATTGATTTCTGGCAAAGGCACACATCAGAAAGGGTTATCCCCACTTGATTCCATGGCCACAATATCCACACAAAACACACTGAAATCTCACCTACAGTGCAGAATTGTTATTTAACAGTGTAAACCATATCACATACTGCAATTGCATCTTATTTATAAATAAAATCTTCTCCATAGATTTCACATCACGTGAGTTGTGATTCACACTAGCTTCTGTAGTTTCATGTTAGTGCCTCCTTCTTGAGCTTAAAAATGTCAACAGGAGCTTGATAAGATGCAAGAGGGTAGACACTTTTCAAGTGAAGTAAGCTAATGTTAAGTTAGGGCCAATTTCAGGACTTTAGTGTTTTTTGTATTAGAAATTATTTTGAGCTATATTAACTCACCTAAGGAAGGGAAACTGCAGGCCAAAAGCAGTTGAAAAAAAATTATTCTATCAATTTGTTTCCGATTGCATATCGTTGAGATATTTTGTCATTGCCAATTGGTAACTTTTCTTAGCAGTTCATTAAATGCAAGTGCTTTGCTTTTAGACAAGGGGATGTTTTCACAAACTAGCTAACTTGATAGACAATGATCATTTTAGCCAATTTTATTTTTCTGGACCAGCATTTGAGGTGCGTATCCCCCAGGTGTTGGGGCCATAGATAAGTCGTACAGATATGCGATGGCCATCCAGAAAAAAATACCATTGAGGTTTTTCAGCCACTACCAATGAATTATGCTAATCAGAAATAAACACTATTTGAGGCAAGGCGAAGCAAAGGCTGTGACATCAGACAAATAGATGACAGCACTATGTGAAATCCAATAAAAAGTTTTATTTTTGAAGAGGAGCTACATACATTTCTAGTCCAAATTGCAATTCTGCTTTCCAGCTTGATTGCATTGTTCAACAAATTATTTGTTTACAATTACATTAGAAAACTAAAAATTCCTTAATCAATTTAACTGCATTTATTGTTTGCCATTAGCGTCCCTCTGTTTTCCATCTATACATGTTCAGTCCTAAATAAGTTGCAATGCATAGTGGCGACTATAATGTACTACCCTTAGCCTGAGACCGTACTATATTAGGGCAAAGTAGTTAACAGCACCTGATTCTTTATATTATTACAATCTAATAGCACATCATAAAAATAGACTGGGATTTCTTCTCCAAATTACACCATGCACCAGATTCTGTCTGGTCAACAAAAAAGTGGCAGTATAACTGCATGCTTAAGGTAATCTACTGCCATTTATTTATTGTCAACAATATGTACCATAACATTGTTATTTATTAAAACCTGGTTTATTTACCCTAAAGGATGGCCATTTTTGATACAGTTATTCTTATTGCAACTCTATTTGTTATCCAGTGATGCTGATTTCTGCAATTACAACAGCTAAATATATAACACAAGCTATATTACTCCCCAACCAAATAACACACTGAATATAAAATAAATAAATAACCTCGGAAACAGTTTATTGTGTTTTGAGATGATACATCAGGTGCTCATTATTTAGAGCTACAAAGGTTTAAATGAAATCTCTTCATTACAAATTGACAAAAAGGTAAAACAGATTCACAACAGCATGTACCACATGATCGGAAATGGAACTGGGTTTAATACGAATGCCAAAATTCTAATAATCTACAGCTATCATAGATTTCATACAGATAATGGATTAGGCTAAAATGCACCATAATATTTGGTTGACTTGAGGAACATTTTCCTTTTACATCACAAAATACATTTTGATATCCCAAAGAAGCAGACTTGCAAGTAGGCATTTAAACATAACTAATCTACTGCTACAAAGATCTACTTCAATAGCTTTTACCTTTTACAGGGCTTGTCCCAATCTTCAAAAGATAAAAGCAGAGATTAGAATCAGTATAACATATACACAGAAGTCCGTATTGTAAAGGCTATAAAGAATTGTTGCACATTGTAAATAATGCCTCCTGCTCCTTTTCACAATACAGGAAGTGATGCAATTTATGTAGCATATCTCTTGGTCCACTGTCTGGCTATCCTGTCATGTTCTGCTCTGTTGGTCAAATATTGGGTTGCTATGCTCCCAACTAGAGGATCCGCTGTGAAACAGAAGAAAATTTAATAAGCCAAAGCTGAAAAAATTAAGAATGTTCAGTATTCACTTTTTCACCAGTTCCCCCCACCTATATTTTTCCCACCAAGTGCACCTGTGCAATGTCATGACTTCCAACACTTCAGCAGTGCTACATGGAGTTTTCAATATCAAGCCAAAGCAAAACTGTTTCCAGAATTAAGACACACCAAAAATGTTAATTTTTAAATGGAATAAAAATATTGTCAAATTTAAATTATGGCATTATTTGCAAGTGGGCATACCGAGGGAATTCACAACCAAAAATATTGTTTTGTCTTCAACATTTTATGGTTTCGCCTTCAACCCACAATTTTTAAATGGGCTTGATTTTGTGGGCAGCAGTGAAAAGATAGTGCTTGACAGTGAACTTGAAAAAGCTGCCCATCATGATGTAACTAGCTCCAGAGCTTAGAACTCCTCTATTTTGATGTCACTTTGAATTTAGTATGGTATCCAGCTAATCACATTGAAGTGCCTCAGAGCAGGAGGGGCATGAAATATAATTCACATTTTAATAACAGGGCAAAAAGCCAGATAACGAATGGAGTGCATACATGGGATTAAGAGAGAAGCAGAAATTTCAAATGTCAAAAGAAAATATCAACCAACTGTCAAACGTTCGAAGGAAATGTGCAACATGTATAAAATTAGCCTTTCTGGGCAAAAGAGGTTGTTTAAAAGTAATTGTGTGTTAGTATGTAACAAAAATACTCAGTTACTCCTGTAAGACTCACATTTTTATAGTTTTTTTGAACAGCTAAAATAGTGCACACGCAAAATCTGTGCTTCTGTACATATTGCACAGGTAACAACTGCAACAGTATATTTTGTGGAGGAGTAGAGCTTCACGGACAGCAATTTTCAGATTTCCTACTTAATTGTGCATGCGTGGATGCTAGGAGTTGCCTTCAGTTTTGCAGAGTGACGATGGCAAATACCACAAATTATGTCATTATAACTGCAAATTCTGGTTGAGTAGTTTTTTTTTCTCTACATGTAAGCAATACTAATGTTGCCTAACAAAGCTTACTTCTGGCGCAATTAGGTTTTATGAGTTATCTAATGCATTCCTGAAAAATAATTTTCCCGTGCCTTGGTTTCTTCTTTTTGTTCAGTTAAAAGCATTTGTGCTGTTGAATAAGATAGACAGCTAAGGCTACTGATTGGCTAAAATTTCTACTTGCCCTTTTCTTTCCTTGAATGTTTAATTTATGCGAGAATACTGGTCTTTAGTTTGAGGGAGTATCAGAACGCTCCAGAAAGCGCAACTGCATAATTCTGGCAATCAATGGCCTATCTCCATGCCAGACAACCCATTTTTCAATTATGCCTTTAAAAGATATTAGAACAATGCCTGCAGCCCCTTGTCCACAAACAAATTGAGAGCTGTAATCTGTTCATTCACTGTCCAGTCAAGGTTTGATCTCAGATTCTAGCAAAGGGGAAGGGAGAGACAGGTGTTTCTTTCCCTTGACCCCAAGCAATCCTTTCTGATTAGTATATTGGTTGATAAAGAAAGTTCAGTTAATGACAACAGCATAGTGAAATTCTCAGATCCAATCAAAGAACTTAGATATCACACTGAATAAACTTAAGTCAGGTCATGCTCATAGCTTTGAACTTAAGTGGCACCATTTATATATCTCACCAAAAGGCTACTTCATCTCCCACGTATAGGTAAATGCTTTGATTCTGCTGCAAGTTTAGGAGTGTTTCAATGCGCTCAGGATAAATAAACTTTGGATTTTTATGCCTTGTTACATGCAAATGCACAATGAAATATAGATCAGAGGGCAAAATCATCAAAGCAAATGGAAAAAGTAAGTAATATTGCTCGTGCACACCATGGAGGAGTGTATACTATGCTTGAAGTTGAAATGCAAATTGGTAAAAGCTGCAGTCACCAATAGCTAACATTTGAATTAAGTATATACAATCATATAAAGCTATAAATTCAAAGATGAAAGGATTATGAAGCATGACTATTAGCTAACTGGATCGAAAAGTAGTTCAATGAACACAAAACCTATGGTTGCAAACTAATAAAATGCTTGACAAAGAGGTAGCCACAAGGAAAGATTTATAAGAACCCACTTTTGTTTCCTTACTCAGTGCAGTTGAATGGATATGGAACATGTCATAAAATTCCAGTGGTGCAGAAGGTCATTCGGGCCCACGAAGTCTGCACCGATTCTCCAACAGAGCATCATACACGCACACTGACACAATCCCTACAACCCCATGCAGTTACCCACTAATCCCCCCAATCTACACATCCTGGGACACTTAAAGCGCAATTTAGCATGGCCAATTCATGTAACCTGCACATCTTTGGACTGTGGGAGGAAACGTGAGTACCTGAAGGAAACTCACGCAGACATGGACAGAACATGCAGATTCTTGGGACAGGTACCTAGATGGATTGAAAACTGGCTAGGTAACAGGAGACAGAGAGTAGTAGTGGAAGAGTCCTTTTCTAGCTGGAGGTCTGTCACCAGTGGTGTGCTGCAGGGCTCAGTACTGGGACTTCTTCTATTCGTAATATATATATAAATGACTTGGAAGAGGGCATACGTGATGTGATCAGCAAGACTGCAGATGACACAAAGATGGCAGGATTGGCAGACAGTAAGGAGGAGTGTCAGGCAACACAGCAGGATATAGATAGGCTGGTATATTGGGCAGATAAATGGCAGATGGAATTTAATCCTGATAAATGCAAGGTGATACATTTTGGAAGGAATAATGTAGACAGGAGTTACACGATAAAGGGTAGACCTATTAGGAATACAGAAATGCAGAGGGACCTCGGACTGCAAGTGCACAAGTCTTTGAAGGTGGCAACATAGGAGAAGGTTGCAAAGAAAGCTTATGGTATGCTAGCCTTTATAGGAAGGGGTATAGAGTACAAGAGCTGGCGTCTAATGCTGCAGTTGTACAGAACGTTGGTTAGACCGCATTTGAAGTACTGCGTCCAGTTCTGGTCACCTTACTACCGGAAGGACGTGGAGGCCCTGGAGACAGTGCAGAGGTGGTTTACCAGGATGCTGCTTGGTATGGAAGGACTGGGTAATGTTGGGTAAATTGGGGCTGTTTTCCTTAGAAAGACAGAGATGGGGGAGGGGGGGGGGGGCGAAATCTAATAGAGGTGTATAAGATAATGAAGGGTATAGATAAACAGTGGCAGGCTTTTTCCTAGATTGGAGACAAATATCATGAGGGGCCACGGGCTTAAGGTGAGGGGGGAGAGGTATAATTTGGATGCTAGAGGGAGGTTTTTCCACACAGAGGGTCGTGGGGGTATGGAATGCACTGCCAAGTAAAATGGTGGAGGTAGGCACGCTGGACTTGTTTAAGGTTTACTTAGTTAGACACATGAGCGAAATAGGGAAGGAGGGTTATAGGAGACTGTTTTAAATAAGGATCAAAGCCTCGGGACGTTCCTGGAAATCAACTGTTACATGTGTTGATGTCTTTCTCTTTTACTCCGCGGGTGCGTCGGTCCACCTTGTTGCCTAACGAGGGGCATGCACACGGTGGGTCGTGCGTGGGCTGCTCTTGGACGTTTCGAGAGTAACCTAGTACTTCGCGTCGTTCGTGTACGCTTAAAACTGGACCAGCAGATGGGCACCACGACAGCTCAGTGACTATCACTGTTTGCTGTGCAGATACATGAATTGGGCCAGTATCTGTGAGAGTTTGCGCATTCTCCCTGTGGTTGCGTGGGTTTCCTCTGGGTGCTCCGGTTTCCTCCCACACCCCGAAGATGTTCTCTTAGGCTGACTGGTCTAACAAATTGTCCCTAAATTATTCTCCCCTTAATCTGGTTTCCAATGGGGGTACCATCAGCATAGACATGGGTCAAGGGTGGAGGAGGAAAAACACATTGTTAAGATGGTGGTGTGGGCTCATTGGGCCGAAGGGCCTGTTTCCCGTGCTGTGTTGTTCTTTGTTCTACAGTCATCCAAACTGGAATCAAACTCAGGTCTCTGGCGCTGTGAGACAACAGTGCCAACCACTGGTGGATCTGAATGTGGCTCACCTCTACTTTCCTGCCTACTCCCTGTATTCTGACTCCTTTATACGATTGAACAAACCTGTCCTGCCATCTTCAATTATTTGTGCTGATCCAAACCAGATCCTCCACAACTAGTGGGCTCCAGGGGTTTGGGGTGTGTCATCACCCCCAGAAATGACATTTGTTTCACTTAATTTCCTTTGAAGTTTTTTTTAAAACTGTATCCCACATTTTTGCTTTTTCAAAAGAGTACACACCAATTCCCTCTGCTTCTGCATCCTCTTTAAAATTATATTCTTTATTTCATATTGTCTCTGTCAAAATGAATCACTTCTGTGTTACATTTCATCTGCCACTTGTCTGCCTATTCCATCAACTCAGCTATGCCCTTTTGAACTTGTACACTAATTCCCCAAAGTTCAATTGCCTGCGAAATGTACACCAAGGTCTCGGTCACTAATATACATCAGGAAGAGCTGAGGGATCCTAACACTGAGCCCTGGAGGATTCCACTTCAAATCTTCTTCCAGACTGAAAAATAATCACTCACCACTTGCCCCGTTTCCTGTCACTCAGCCAAATTCATAATCATGTTGTTACTATCCCTTTTATTCCATGAGCTATAATTTTGCTCACTAGCCTGTAGTGCAGCACTTCCATAAACACCTTTCAAAAGTACATTTCAACCACATCAATATTCTTGCCCTCATCATCCTTCTCTATCAAAAACTCAAGTAAATTACTTAAACATAATTTGTCCTGAATAAATCTTCCCTTAATTAACTTCTTCACTTCCCTCCATCCTCACAAACTTATAAAGTCATACAGTTACAGAATTAGACAATGCAGTAAAGACCCCCCGGCCCACTCAATCTGTACAGACAAAAGCCACACCAATCCTCTCCTCTGCACCCTACTGCACACTCCCAAACTCCACAATATCTCATGTTCATTCAGAACCATGTACTGGTAAGATTATAGAAATTACTGATACAACCTCAATCTGGAGCAAGAAGACTTTTACATAAAATGGGCCAAAACAAAGTAGATTCCATTAAACATTACCACAATACCAGAATGAGTTAATGCTTAGGGTCGATAACGTTTTGTCAATTTTGATGAAAAAAATCAAGCTGACATTTTGTTTGTCCCCTCTACAGATGCTGCGTTATTTGATGAATCTTTCCAGCACTTTATTTATATTACAAACATTACTGCTTTGGTTCAAGACAAAACTAACAGTTGGCATTGAAGCCAAGCTCCTGAAATATGGTTATCTGCTAGATTGGTCTTTGTGCAATTTTTTGCCAGATATACATCTCCAGGCATTAACCTGCTTGAACAGAATGATAAAAAACTAGTGGAGAGTGAGGCCAGAAGTTGATTTATAATTGTCTCAGGTCATCAATTGGTGGTGTGTGGGGCGGATGGGAGGCAAGATTATTTGAGAGAGTTTGGTGCTACAGGAGGTTCAGGCTAACACTAATTAAATTCTGTTAGATTATTACAATGTGTATGAGAATCATCATGGAGGACAGATACAGAAGCAAGGTATTTGCATGCAACGTCAGAACTTGATTTTTTTTTGGAGTGAAAGCAGTAGGTACTTCAGCATTAATTAGCAACTACCAACAATGGAGGGGCAAGGGTACTTTAGACTAAATTCTCCAGAAAATGACCAAAGGCAATGATATAATAGTTCAACCATGGTTTAATGAATGGTGGGGTGCGGTCAAGGGATGATAAGCACATAATAAATAGGTGCCTATGTTAATGCTAGACAGTTCAAGGGATAAAGCAGAAAGAGGGAAGTGGGTGATCACCCATAGGCACCCCAGAAGAGAACACTCAGGTGGCAAAAACCCAAGTTATTGAAGATGTACATGGATAAGTGAGGCGGACAGATAATTAGAGTATCAGAAGGGAATGTTACCCTGCAGCATCGTAGTACATGGGACACACTGGCAAGTGAAAGGCGAATATTGGAAAGTTCTATAAATGAGAGGTGTCGATCATCTTTTTTATACCTTTCAGCTGTTTGTTCCAGGTCTGCCACTTAATTACATCATGGTAGTTTAGCACCTGAACTCCATTTACCCATCTTTGTTCCATATTTCACACCCTTATCCAACAAAAATCTATCATTTTCAAAATTAAAAATTCTGATTCTCTTAGCATCCACAGCCTTTTTACAAGGCTGAGAGCGGAATTTCAAATACTTTGCATTAAAAAAGTGCTGCATGTTTCAGTTTAGTTTTGATTTATTTATCCTCCGAACTCTACAGCACCTTTTTGTTCAAGCGGTCTGCCAGTCAGTACTGCAAGCCTGTTTTACCAATGAGATCATTGTTGAGAAACGCTCAGTACATTCGGCTAGCAAAAATTCTAACTGATCTCAAGTTTAAAAAGTATAAGCTAGCATCTGCGGCTTGGAGGGAAAGATTTTCACATTTCTACCACTCTTTGAATGAAGAAGTATTTCTTAACTTCGCTCCTTAAAGGCCTGGCAGTGAGCTTAAGTTTATGTCCCTTTGTCCTCGGCATTCCAGCAGTAGAAAACACAAACATGAGAATTAGGAGTAGGAGTAGGTCACTCTGCAGATCTAATTTTAACCTCACATTCCTGCCGATAACCTTTCAGCCCTTGTTCATCCTGAGTCAACCTCCCTCAACAACCTTTTGAGGAAGAACATTTCAAAATTCTCACAACCCTCAGAGAAATTGTTTCCTCCTATGTCCTAAAAGGACGACTACTTATTTTTTTTAAGCAAGTGGCCCTTAGTTCTATATCCACTCAAGAGCAGGGCCTCGGCAACGAGAACGGGGTTGTAAAGAGCAAGGCTTCAGAGAGGGCAGCAGGGCAGTAAAGAATGAGACTACAGTGGCAACTAACTGATTCAGCGGGGCCATGAGAAGCAGCAGCAGCAGAGACATGGAGGTGTGGAGGACTTGCGGAGGAGCACAGCTTCAGCTTCCAGGACATGAGTTTGAGAGAAAAAATTTAAAATGGTGACCTCACAGGAAACCACAAGTCAACAGTTGGTGAGAAACTGCTGTTGGGAATGGTCTGTATGGAGCTCAAAAATGCAAACTTTTAAAAAAACACCCACCTTATAAATAATTGAGAGATACTGGCAAGAGGGAAGAAAGAAACTAGTGAATCCATTATTTCTTTTATTCTGAACTCGCAGCATTTATTATAGTATTGAAGTTTAAATTAGTGCAATAAGTGGGATAAGAAGAGGCACTGATCTAATTCAAAATAAATTAAGAAAATAATGAGTTAATTAAGATGCAGGACAGGTGATGTGTTTTGAGTGCAAGAGGTGAGAGTTCCTGGACACCAATGTGATCCAGGACAAACATGTATGCAGGAAGTTTGTGTGGCTTGAGGAACCTTGGTTCAGGTTATTGAGCTGGTAATGGAAGTGCAGAATCTGTGACACATCAGGGAAGGTCCACGTTACTTGTGCACATTGTTCTAGGAAACAATCACACTGCATAGGATGAGTCTTCTATTCTGGTTAGTAATCAGGGACAGAAGGGTGCAACTGCAAGCAAGGGAATTCAAGAAGTGGAGGAACATTGCAATTGTCCAAAACGTTGAGGTGCTTGCAACCTGTATGACTGTGGGAACTGCAGGGTGGATTAGCAAACTGACCACTGCATCATAACACAAATCATTCAGGTAGAAGGTAAAGTAATAAGAATATGGAGATAGTAGGGGGATATATACTTCTCCACAGCCAAGAGCAAGAGTTCAGAATTCTGTGTAGCCTGCAAGATGCCAGGGTTTAGGACATCTGCACCAGGCTGGAGTAGAACTTGCACTGCAAGCGGAGGATCAAGTGGTTGTAGGTACCAAATATATAGGTAGGACTCCATGAGCAGCTAAGGACTAAAAGCAGAATCTCAAAGGCAACCTGAACCAGAAGCAAATGGCAAATAAGAATAGAGTTTATGTGTGGCTAAATGATTGGTGTGGGAGAAATAGGTTTTGATTCCTCAGACAATGACATCAGTATTGGGTCAAGTGGGAGCTAACCTGCTGCATGATCTTCACCTCAATTGTGCTGGGACCAGTTTCTGGTGAATCATATAACTAAGACAGTAGAGGGCACGTCAAACCAAGTAGTATGGGTTGAAAGAGGATGTGATATACTAAAGGGAAAGGAGAATATAAGAGATCAGGTTAGCAATAAGGAAAATGGTTATCAGAATGTAGCACGAAGGGACAGAGCATACAGAGTATTCTATGTGAGGAAGGATAGGCAAAAAGGAAAAGGAGACAGTGTCACACTATTAATAAAAGATGTGAGCAGTACATGAGTAAGAAAGGATATTTGACTGCAAGATTAAGATGCAGGATTAGTTTGGGTACAGTTGAGAAACAGCAAGGAGCAGCAAATTTTACCAAGAGTTTTTTATAAGACACCAATAGGAATGCAGAACACAATGTAAATCAGAAAATTGGAACTGCATGCAACAAGTGTAACACATCATTTCAATCTACCCAAGGATTGGGTAAATATAAATAGCACTAATACCGAGGGGGACAAACTCATGGAATGAATACACAATGTGGCACAGCGGTTAGCACTGCTGTCTCACAGTGCCAGGCATCCAGGTTTGATTCTGGCCTTGATCAGTCTATGTGGAGTCTGCACGTTCTCCCAGTGTCTGCGTGGGTTTCCTCTCGATGCTCTGGTTTCCTCCAACAGTCTGAAAAACATGCTGGTTAGGTGCACTGCCATATTAAATTCTCCCTCAGTGTATCCATACAGTGAGGCAACTAGGGGAATTTCATTGTAACTTAATTGCGACGTTAATGTAAGCCTACTTGTGACACTAAGATCTGGAATGCATCTGCTTCATTGCAAGGAGTATAACAGGTAAGACAGATGAACATAGAGCCTTGATTCTTGCACGGAACTTGGATGCAGTTGCGACAAGAGAGACTTGGTTAAAAGAGGGACAGGACTGGCAGCTAAATGTTCCGGGATACAAGTGCTTTAGGAGAGATAGAGGGGAGGGTAAAAGAGGTGGGGGCATTGCAATACAATACTGGTTAAGGAACATATTACAGCTGTACAGAAGGAGGACACCTTGGAAGAATCACGAGACTCTGTAGGTAGAACTCAGAAACAGGAAGAGGACAGTTGCTATGACTGGAGTGTACTACAGACTTCCCAATAGCCCAAGGGAAGTTGAAGAACGAATATGTAAGCAGATTCTGGACAGATGTAGCAAATAATAGGGTTATTGTGGTGGGAGACTTTAATTTACGGCTAGGGGTCTGGACAGTGAGGAATTTGTTAATTGTGTCCAGAAAGGTTTTTTTAGAACAATATTTGGATAGTCCAACTAGAGACAGAGTTATACTGGACCGAGTACTAGGGAATGAGCCCGGCCAGGTCAAAGTTGCAATGGGGGAACATATGGTGAATAGTGACCACAATTCTGTAAGCTTCCAGATATTGATGGAAAAGGACGAGTGTTGTCCTAGAGTTAAGGTGCTAAATTGGGAGAAGGCTAACTACAACTGGATTAGGTAGGATTTGGAGGCTGTTGTTTGGGAGTCTCTTTGAGGATAAATCCACATTTGGCATGTGGGAGTTTTTTAAGGAGCAGTTGATCAGTGTGCAGGACAGGCACATATCTCTGAAAAAGGAAGGATAGAAAAGGCAGGATTCAGGAACCATGGATGACCAGGGAAATTGCAAATCCAGTCAAAAAGAGAAAGGATGGATATATGAAGTCTAGGCAACTAAAAACAGATGAAGCACTTGAAGAATACAGGGAAAGCAGAAAAAGCTCAAACAGGGAGTTAGGGGGGCAAAAAAGGGTCATGAAATGTCCTTGGCAGACAGGATTAAGGAGAATCCCAAACCATTTTATACATGCATTAGAAACAAGAGGGTAGCTAGAGGAAGAGTTGGTCCACTCATGGACAAAGAAGGGAAATTATGCACGAAGCAAAGGAAGTGGATGAGATCCTTACTGAGTACTTTGCATCGATATTCGCAAAGGAGACGGCCACGTTAATATATAGTGTCTCGGAGGGGTGTGCAAACTCTTGTGAACAAGTCATCATTACGAGGGAAGTATTTGGTAAATTTAGAAGCGTTAAGGTAGACAAATCACCAGGACCAGATGGCATCTATCCCAAATTATTGAAGGAGTCAAGAAATTTGATTGCTGGGCCTCTAATAGAAATCTTTGTTTCCTCATTGGCCACTGGTGAGGTCCCAGTAGATTGGAGGATAGCCAATCTTGTCCCATTATTTAAGGAGGGTAGCAAGGATAACCCAGGTAATTATAGGCCAGTGAGCTTGACGTCAGTGGAAGTGAAATTATTGGAGAAGATTTTTAGAGAAAGGATCTGTATACATTTGGAACTAAATGGTCTTGTTAGCAATAACAGCATGGTTTTATATGAGGGAGGTCAGGTCTTATTAATTTAATTGAATTTTTTAAGGTGACAAAAATGATTTATGAGGAAGGACTGTGGATGTTGTCTACATCGACTTTAGTAAAGCATTTGGTAAGATCTCTCATGGCAGGTTGGCGCAAAAGATTAAATCTCATGGGATCAGGGGTGAACTAGCTAGATTCAGAACTGGTTTGGCCATAGACAGAGGATAGCGGTGAAAGAGTGTTTTTCTGAATGGAGGTCTATAGTTAGTGGCGTTCTGTAGGGAACCTCTCCTGTTTGTAATATATATATATAAATGACTTGGAAGAAAATGTAGTTTTGATTAGTAAGTTTGCGGATGATACTAAGATTGGTGGAGTTGCAGATTGTGATGAAGATTGTCAGAGAATACAGTAGGATATAGATAGGCTGGAAAACTGGGCGGAAAAATGGCAGATGGAATTTAATTAGGACAAATGCAAAGTGATGCATTTTGGTAGATTCAATTCAGTGGGACCTATAAAATGGCAGAATCATCAGGAGCATACAGACACAGAAATTTGGGTGTGCAGGTCCTTAAAAAAAGTAGTAGCACATATGGAAAAGGTGGTGAAGGAAACATATGGCACGCTTGCCTTCATTGGACTGGGTATCAAGTATAAAATTTGGCAAATTATTTACAGTTGTATAAAACATTTGTTAGGCCACATCTGGAATACTGTGTCTAATTCTGGTCGCCACACTACCAGAACGGCATGGAGGCTTTGGAGAGAATACAGAAAAGGTTCACCAGGATGTTGCCTGGAATGGAGGGTATTACCTACGAGGAGAGATTGAATAGACTAGGATTGTTCTCCCTGGAAAGATGGAGGCTGAGGGGGAGACCTGATAGAAGCTTTAAAATTATGAATGGTATTGATAGGGTGAACAATTGGAGGCTTTTTCTCAGGCAGAAATCACAATTACAAGGTGGCACAAGTTCAAGATTGTTCGGTGGGGGAGTTGGGGGGGTTGGAGAAGAGATTCAGTGGAGATGCATGGGGAAGTTTTTTTCCCCCCATAGGGCGGTGGCCTGGAATGTACTGCCAAATGAGGTGGTTGAGGCAGGTATGTTAGTAAATTTTTGACTTATCTGGATAGGCACATGAACAGACGGGGAACAGAGGGTTCATCTAGATAGGACAACGTGATCGGCACAGGCTTGGAGGGCCAAAGGGCCTGTTCCTGTGCTATACTGTTCTTTGTAAGAAATAAACAATGGATTTCGAGAACTGTAGATTGAGGAACCAGCTAATTAGAAATCTTGCTTTAAAGGAGCCATTAGAATTAATATGATAGAATTTTACATTAAGTTTGGGAGTGATGAGTCTCAATCTGAAACCAAGATCTTTAAACAATGGAAACAGCAAAAGTACGAGTGACAACTGGCCGAGGTGGAATGGGGAGTTATATTAAAAATGTAAGATGGATAGGCAATGATTAACATTTGAAGAATTAATACATAGTTTACAACAAATTTACAACTTTAAGCCAAGTGATCCAATCGTGCCTAACAGATTAAAGATTCTAATAGATCAAAGGAAGAGGCATATAAAGTTGCCAAAAACTAGTAAGTCTGACAATTAGGAGTATTCTAAAATTCAGCAAAGGAGAACCAAAAAATTGATCAAGAGCAAGAAAATAAAATACAAAGTGAGGAACATAAAAAGGGACTGTAAAAGTTGCGATAGGTATGCAAAAAAATGTTAATAAAGTCAAATGTGAGCCCACTGCAGGCAAAGAATGGGGAATTTATATTGGGTCATGTGGAAATGGAGGAATACGATGCTACTGTGCCTTTAAGAAATGTATTTTAATCATGTTTCTCTGCAGGATGTTTTGTCGGCACTATATTATCTGTAGCCGGTGTCCTTTATTGTTATTGAGGCAATATAATTGATATCATGTTGATTTTAATCTAAACAAAAGCAGTGTTCTGTGTTTTTAATGGTCCCTTAGGATTGCTGAGTAGAGCTTGATTTGGGAGTGATTGACATGTCATGTCAAGTGACTGAGGACAACTATTTTTCACAGAGCATTTCAGTCTATGTTTCGTTTTCAGAAGCAGCTTAATGCTGAGAGAAGCAACAGTAGTTTTTCCTTCTCTCTCTCTGCAGCTGGAGTTTTTATTTTTAAGTGTTGTGTGTGGAAACTGCCAGAGACTGGATTTATCTCTCTGAAGTTTGGCTGTTTTCAGGATATATCCTTCTCTACAAACAACTGATCTGGTTTTCTGTCCATTGGTGTTACAAAGCTGAAAATCCAGCATCATGTGAGCATACCTGTCTTTGTACTAAAACTGAAAAGATTGTATGTCAGTGGGATGGTGTTTACTTTGGAACAAAAGATAGCTAGCTGTTAAGAGATATACTGTGTCAAGTTTAAGTCTTGTAAATGGTAAAAGTTATGCTAAATCTTTGGTATATTTTAACTGTATTGTGAAATATACTTTGTTTGATAAAAGCTTCCTGGTGGGTCACTTGAGTCATACCCGGAATGAAATACCTGATGCTCACCAAGCCGAAATCAAATGTAAAACTTAGGATCTAGGCTAATTTAACTAAACACTTGAATCTTAACACTAAATAAATACTGTGCTATACGTTATTGCAACAATGTGTGGACACATCTATAATGCCGTGATAGTTAGTGGCTGTATAGTCGTCAATGGGATGCCTACCTTCCTCATTATTAGGGCAGCGCATACACACACACTGACTCAGATTTGTGCTCTAGTAGAGCCTCACCCCATGCCAAGTTGTTAATACAGTAACAAGATTGGTAGCTAACTGGCAAGGTGGAAAATTGCACAGGTTTGTCCTATGGACAGAAAGGAGGACAAAAACAACCTGTCCAATTATTGCCCCACCTGTCTACTCTTGACCATCAGCAAAGTAATACAGAGTGTCACAGACAGTGCCATCAGGTTGTACTTGCATAGCAATGAACTGCCTACTGGCAGAGTTTGAGTTCCACTAGGGTCACTCTGCTCTTGACCTCATTACAGTCTTGGCCCAAGCATGGACAAAAGAGCAGAACTCAAGGTAAGGTGAAAGTGATTGCCCTAGACGTCAAGGCAACATTTGACCATGTATGGTATCGCTGAAATCAATGGGAAAAGCGAGAAAACTTTCCATTGATCAGAGACATATCTAGTAGGAAAGGAAGATGGCTATGATTGTTGGAGGTCAATCACCTCAATCCTAGGATATTGCTGTCAGAGTTCCTCCGGATAGTATCCTAGGCCCAACTATCATCAACTGTTTCAATGACCTTCCACACATCATAAGGTCAGATGTTGCTTTGCGAGAAAGCTCTGTACTGTCCACAAGCATGTCAAGCTACTCGTGGCCTATAATTTGAATTCTTCACTGTGCTCTCATGCTGACATTTCTGTCCTTTGCCAACTGCATTGTTCCAGTGAGCTCAAAGTAAACTTCCACAGCAGCACCTTATCTTTTAAATTAGGCATTCTACAGCCTTCTGAAATTAAGTTCCACAATTTTGTATGTAAACTCTGTCCCCCATTTTGTTTTCTTTTCTCTGCTAGTCCTGTTCATTGTTTTTTTCCCTTTCAGTTCACAGTACATTTGCTCTATTTTTCTTGGCAACTTCATTCCCTTCTGCCTGGCAGTCTAACTTTACGTCATTCAATCTCTCTGACACCCTACCATAGATTTTGTCCTTGTCCTATCCATCCTCATACATTACATCTTTAACTTTTCTCAGTTCTGATGAAAGATCATCAGCCTCAGAGGTTAACTCTGTTTTTCCTCTCTGTGCAATTCCTGCCTAACCTGCTAAGATGTTTTTCAGCATTTTCTGCTTTTATTTCAGATGGGGCTGTTTGCTGATGATTGCACAACTTTCAGTACCATTTGCAAATTCTCACATATTGAAGCAGTCTGTGTCTATATGCAGCTGTGCCTTGGGTTGCTAAATGGCAAGTAACATTTGTGCCATACAAATGTCAAGCAATAACCATCTCCCTATGACATTCAATGGTATTATCAACACCTCCCCCAAACCTTTACTATTGAGAAGGACAAGGCTAGCAGATGCATGAAAAAATTGCTATTTGAAAGCTCCACTCAAAGTCATCTTGAAACGAGATTGCACTTTTGGTATAACTACACCCACATGGAATGTGGCGATTTTAAAACAGCAGTTCACCATCACCTTCTCCAGGGCAATTAGGGATGGGCAACAAACAATGGCCAAGCCAACAATGTTCACATCCTGTGACAGAAATTTTAAAAAGCACCATAAATCGCAAAACTGATCAGAAACTTATCATATTAAGTTGCAGCAGATATGAACCATTGACTCACCATAAGAACTGCCACGAGGTTCACAAAACAAAGCCAAGTCGGTTGTTGTCAAGCCAACATTGGGCTAATTCACACATGATATCAATTAACCATACAGACACATTAATTTTGTATTCTACGTTCCTGAATGTTTCTTTATTTTGCTTCATCCATCTTTGTTAGTTGATACTTTTCTTTGATAAGCAGGAAATTCACATGACAAATACCAGTTTTAGATGACGTGGATATCTCTCCTGTGGTATTGCTGTCTGTTTTTTATTGGCTAAAGTGCTTAAAAGTGTTATCAGAACCATTGATGCACATGTTTTGAATTGGCAATCAACACAATTGTCATAAAAATGGAAATGATTACATTATATTCTGAGTGTAGGCAAATCCCATTTCTAGATGCATTTATGAATTGAAAATACAAATATACGCCTTGATTATTAACATATTATTTCAAGTACGCAGTTACAAATACTACACGTAAAGATTTGGGGAGTACCAAGGATTACATAAAGTTATAACTGGGGAACAAGAAACCTTGCAAGGGGATAGTGCAGCTTGACAGGAGAAGGTAGGTGTTGGGCTCCACTAGCACTGCATTGCAGGAATACTGGGAGGTAGTGATAGGAAGAAAGTGACCCAAGGTACATGAATGAACTATTTGGTGGAATAGGCACCTGGGGTATGTTGAGGCTGGGATTACAGTACTAGAGTGTAATCTGGAACCACAACATCACAATTCCCATTATTATCTTTAACTCATGGGCATCTAGATAAGTCAGTATTATAGATAGTCATAAGTTTAGATGTGACAGATATAGAAAGAGTAGAATAATGAGGTATAATAATAGAAATTGAGAAAGCAGTAAATTGTTGAGGATGATTTAAACAAGATGTACACGTGGCAAATAAATTTGGATTTATAACACCTTCCAGACACAGTGTCCAAAACAGCATCAAAGCCAGTAATGAACTTGAAATGTCGTTACCGTTATAACACAAGGAAACATGTTAGCTAATTGGAATGCAACATCCCACACACAAAAAAAAAATCAGATGAAGGAGCAGACACACATCACTTCATTTATTTATAAGCCCAAGTTGTATTCTGCAGCAAAGTTCAGTGAGTCAGTGGACAGGTTTTCATGTCTTCCATGATCACAAAATTTGCTCGTGCCAGATTTTGAGACAGCAAGAGCGGGTGCAGGGGGAGCAGGGGTGAGGGCAGCGAGGATGAGCGCGAGAGCCGGGGCGAGAGCAAGAGCCAGCGAGCATGGGAAATAAAGTTAGCCCCAGCAGCAAATCAGGATCAGATCATAGAAATTCGAAACTAGGTGCACGAATAGGAAAACCAACCTTTCCAGCCTGCACTGCCATTCAATATGATCATGGCTGATCCTCTGTCTCAATGCCCCATTCTTGCTTTCTCTCCAAACTCCTTTGATGCCAATGAAATCTAAAAAAATGGATCTCTTTCTTGAATATATTCAGTGAATTAACCTCCACAGTCTTCTGAGGTAGAAAATTCCGCAGGTTTACTATCCTTCGAGTGAAGGAGGAATGTTTCCTCATCTCAGTCCTATATGGACTATCCCATATCTTAAGATTATGCTCCCGGTTCAGGATTCTCCAACCAGGGAAAGCAACCTATCTGTATCTAGTCTGACCTCTTCTGCTAGAATTTTACAAGTTTCAATCAGATCTCCTCTCATCCTTCTAAACTGGAGTGAATAAAGGCCAAGTTGAAGCAATACCTTGTCACAGGACAGTCTCACCAAGCCTGGTATCAATTAGGAAAATCTCCACTGTGCTCCCTCTGTGGCAGCTATATCTTTTCTTAGATCAGGCAAATAGGCTTCTTCGCCAGCTGAAAGTCAGCCCATTCCTAATGAGGAAAGATGAGGCTTGGATTTCCCACTTGTGATCTGGCCTTTTCCCAAATCCAAATGGGCTAGGGTTACCTTCATCTTAAGTAAGAGTTTTAAAAAAAAATCACTTGAAAATGGATAAAACATCAAAAATGCCAGGAGTTGGAGCACAGGCGAGAAAAATGGCAAGCAAACTTAAGTGACTCACAAAACACAATCTATTGTAAAGACTAACAAACAAGTAAATGCTAACAGCAGCATTTTCCAGAAAATATGGACTTGGTTTCCCCATATAAATGCTGACTTAAAAATCATAATTCAAAACTGACAGTGGTAGTAACATGGACACAGGTGTGCGTAATATACAAGACTTCGAATTTGCATAGCATAAAATTTTCAAGTAACATCATATACGTGACACACACACCCAACGGCCCACACTTCACCAGACTTAAACAGAACCTGAAATTTAGCCTCAAGAATGCTGGGGGAAAAAACCTTGGAATCGCAAGTAATAAAACAGACTGTCAGATGTCATAAAAATGACCGATTATAATATTTATCATATTCACCTGGCAGTAATCTCCAGATTTAATTCTTTTGGTTATCATTAAATATTTCCCATCTGACCATAGACTAGTGAAAGGAACACTGACAAGATTATAATCATGGCACAGAAAAGGGGTCACAACACTAAAAACTTTACTCAGAAGTACATTTTATTGCAACACAATTTCAAGATACCTTTCCTCAGTCAGCTGCTAATACCACAAATTATTGATTGCAACATTTCCACTGCAGGAGTGCTAAAATGCCCCAGATAACATCACAATTTCGATAAGCATTTCAAATTTATTTGTCCCAAATGAAGTCTTCTGAAAACAAAATTTGTCAAGTTATGTTAGTGTTTGTCTGAAATAACAACCTCAGATGACAAAACTGGCCAACTGCTAGAAATACTGCACTGCCTCATCTAGTTTGTTTTCCAAGATTTATTGTATATCATATAGCTTGCAAATGGACTTTTAGTAAATAAATACAGAAAAAACATACAATTTAAATGGTACATTTTGATATATTTTGTGGAATGTATCACGCTCACACCACTTTGGATACCAATTTTATGTCTTAGTCTGTTAAAAAAAAGTTATTCCACTGGACCTTAAGCTAAAGCTCGACGAAATTTTCAAATCCCTTATTAATTATTTGATTGATCCACAAGTTTGGAACTACAAGTCTGGATCGAAGTCTGCTACTGACAAAGAGATTTTATAACCTACAAGGGCAAAAGATACAAACTAGTGTTTAATTCAGTTTCATTGACTACAGCATGCAAGCCAACTTCAGACTTCACAAGCCTCAGGCGAAGTCCTTGGTGGAACCCTGCTCCAAATCAACATCCCTCCTATGGAAGAACGCGATGTCCACCATAAATTATGCCATAAGCCTCACTTTGCAGTATGTTTTGGATGCTTCTTCATTAGCAACAGAATGTTACAAATTGGGCTTTCCAAAGTTAATCAGAAATATAGGGTCCGCAAGTCTAACTGGAAACTTTCACTAGCACTAGTGACTTAAGCTAAACTTTACCTCCACAATATGGTTTGATTTTATTTTGAAGTGTAGGAAAAGAAAAAAGAAACTGAGCGAAGAACTTGTACCTGTAGATAAATGGGATGTACAGTGTGTTAAACAAAGAAGGAAAAGCAGGGAAGAGAAGAATTAGAAAGATAATGAAGGAAATGCATGAATAAGTTAGAAGCCAAAGCTATGAGGAATGGATAAACTGAGGGAAAGAGAAAGAACGAGGATGAGAGAAAAACCAAAATACTTAAATATGTTGCATTTGCAGTGCACTGAAATTTGTACTATTGGCTTCATTACATGCTACTGCAACAGTAAACCATATTTTTGTTATCTGTTCATGATGATGAAGTTGCAGAATATAAAACCACAGTACTTGCAACTAAATGCAAGCTTAAAGATAGGCTGCCAATACTTTTCCAATGTTTAAACGTGAACAGTGATACAACAGATGCTGGTTCCTGATATGCCAGATCTGATTTCCCATTTTTCTCAGCATGATATTTCCTTGACCAAGGAATAAGCTGAAAGCACATGTAGCCATGACCAGATGCAACACACGGAAAGTGAAAAATGTCAGTGGTTCAAAGCAGTTAAAAAAGAAAATGCAAGACTTAATTTAAAATATCCAAAGTTTTGAAAATGACTGACAATACATAAAAAACAGCTTTGCACAACATTCAGTACAGCCTCATTATGCTTCATCTCACCAACTTTCCAGTGCCAATATAGAGTCAGAGTGGGAAAAAGTCTGGAAAGTATCAGTCTGGGCTTAGACTGCCCTCTGCTGCCTACAAGGATGGTGGCAGGAGATTGAATCACTGCTTTCAAAAGGGAATTGGATAAGCACCTCAAGGAGAAAAATGTGCAAGGCTACAGGCAAAGATACAGGAGCTGGATTAGCTATATTACTCTTCCACAGACTCTTTGGGTTGAATGACCTCTTTCTATGTTGTGAACCTCCAAATGATACTGTGAAATGAATAATAGTAATAGCAGGGGGATAGGAACCTATACGAGGAGTCAGAGGAGGGGGAAATCAAGGATAAAAACCAATGACAGAAAAGGGAATAAAAACCAAAGGCAGAAAAGGGAATAACAAAAGTGATAGGTCCAAGGGACTGATTAAGAAGGGGAAAATAAAGTATGAAATAAGCTTGTGGGCAGCCTGAAAACTGATTGTAAAAGTTTCTAAAGATATGCGAGGAGAAAAAGATTAGTGAAGACAAACGTAGGCCCCTCAATCAAAAACAGAGGAATTTATGATGGGCAACAAAGAAATGACTGACCAACTGAACACAAACTTTGATTCTGTCTTCACAAAGGAGGACACAAAATACCAGGAATGTCGGGGAACACAGGGTTTAGCGAGAGGGAGATCAGTATTGGTAGAGAAATGGTCCTGGGGAAACATGGGATTGAAGGCCAATAAATCCCCAGGGCCGGATAATCTACAACCCAGAGTACTTACAGAAATGGTCTGTGGAATCATGGATGAATTGGTGGTCATTTTCCAAGATTCTTTAGTGTGGAGATGCCAGCATTAGACTAGGTTGGCACAGTAAGAAGTCTCACAACACCAGGTTAAAGTCCAACAGGTTTATTTGATAGCATGAGCTTTTGGAGCACTGCCTCTTCATCACCCATCTTGTGAAGGGGAAGTGCTCCAAAAGTTTGTGCTACCAAATAAATCTGTTGGACTTTAATCTGGTGTTCAGAGACAAGATTCTATGGAGTCTGGAACAGTTTTTACAGATTGGAGGGTAGCTAATGTATTTAAAAAGGGAGGTGGAGAGAAAACATGAAATTATAGGTAAGCTTGACACTGGTAGTGGAGAAAATTCTAGAATCCATCATCAAAGATAAAAACAGTGGCAGGATTGGACAGTCGGTATTAATTTATGAAAGGAAAATCATGCTTGACAAATCTGCTGGAATTCTCCAAGCATGTAACTGGTAGAGTTGATGGGGGTGGGGGTGGCAGAGAGAGAGAGCCAGAAGGCTTTCAACAAAGTCCCACATAAGAATAACGTATAAAATTAAAGCACAAGGGGTAGGGGGTAATGTATTCAGATGGATAGAAAACTGATTGGCAGAGAAAAATCAAAGAAAGGAATAAATGGGTATTTTTGCAAATGGCAGGAGTGAGGTATCGCAGGGAGCAGTGCTGGGACCCTAGCTATTCACTATATATATGGATTCAGATGAGGGAATTAAACATAACATTGCCAAAGGTGGTTGGGAACATGAACTGAAAGGAAGATGCAGAGATCCTTCAGCATAATTGGATAATTGATTGAGGGGGCAAATTAATGGTAAATGCAATATAATTGAGTTAAATGGGAGTTTTCCATTTTTGTAGCATAAACGGGAAGGAAGTTGCTGTCTGAATAGCCACAAGGCTTGGGTGGACTTGGACAACAGTGACTGAAAGTAAGCATGCAGGTGCAGCAGGCAGTAAAAAAGGCAAATGGCATTTTGGCCTTCATAGCGAGAAGATTCGATAACAGGTGCAGGGATGGCTTGGTAGAATTATACAGGATCTTGTTGGGACCACACCTGGAATGCTCATGCAGTTTTGGTCTCCTTATCTATGGAAGGATGGATGTTCTTCCTTTGGGGGAGTGCAAAGAAGGTTTATCAACCTGATTCTTGAGATGGCAGGACTGGAGAATGAGAAGAGATTGAATCAGTTAGGACAGTAAATGCTGAAGTTCAGAAGAATGAGGGGAGATCACAAAGCAAGCTATAAAATTCTAACAGGACTAGGCAGGGTAGATGCAAAAAGGACATTCCTGATGGTAGGAGTGTCCCAAACCAAGGGTCACAGTCTGAGGAAACAGGATAGACTAATTAGGAGAGATGCGGAGAAAAGTGTTCATCCAAAGTGGTCAGCCTGTGGAATTCGCTGCTCCAGAAAATAGTTGAGGCTAAAATGTTTCCAAGAAGCATTTTGAAGGGGATCAAAGGATTGGAGTGAGAGTGAGAATGTGTGTGTGTGTGTGTGTGTGTGTGTGTGTGTTGGGGGTGGGTGGGCGTGTGCGTGTGTGGGGCAGAGATGCAAGATCAGGCTACTGAGTTGGATGATCAGCATGATCCGAATGAATGACTGACTGAGCACTGTCAAAAGAGAGCTACAACATGACTGCTCTACAAATATGTGTCTTAAAATTATCTCCAATTATCTAAAGTGTCACTCCTTGGATTTTAATTTGCTTACCTGGATTACAGTCTGTCAGAAGTGAACAAATAGAAAGTAGAACCTTTGAAATGGTCAGAGCTGGACTCCAGTTGTCTTTCAAAATGTCCAGGCAGATTACTCCCTGACTGTTGATATTGCAGTGATAAATCCTGGTCCGGAAAGTTACCTGAAGATATTATGCAAATACAAAGAATTGTTCTTTACAGTGAACAGACCATTCAATAATGCTGTCAATGGTGATCTAAGTTGTGAAATTGTGTTACTAATTAGTTTTCATCGCTGAGCCTGAAAAAGAACCCACAGGTCAAACAACCTATAGGAGGAGGAAAATGGGTTGAAGTGAAAGGAAGGGTAAGAATTATATTCAATAAAGAGGTAGTGTGGCAGCAATCGTCTTCAATTTTTAAGAATATTTAACTTCACCAACCATGTGATGTAATGATTGTGGAATGAGTTACATATCTTCCACTTATGGAATGCAACTTCAACGTTCATAACTGTTTGCTGCATAATAGAAATAAAAACATAAATGAATGGAATAATTAAGCATACCCAGCAGCATCTGTGAAGAAAACAGACAGGTTGTGGTAGCGTTTCCACAGAGCAGGTTGCTTTTTGGGATGGACACAGGATCACCACCTCAACAACAGCACTAACACTATCCTACCAGCTAGCCTTTTCAAAAGCTGTTTACTAGTAATATATTAGTTTGAGGATGGGTCTATACCTGAAATGTCAAATGAAGGACACTTGCAATAGTTAATATTTTTTGTGTTTATTTCATAACTGAAATCAAATGGGTAAAAATTGAACAAGGGTGGAAAAGGATAGAACGATTAGACAAGAGGGAATTATTCTTCAGAAGTACCTTTAACTTCAGCTATGTAGTCTTTTAGCTCAAAACTCCTTTCCTTACATTTTCAATGTAACATTCAACCATAACTGCAATGTTCACTTTTCCTATTTCAATAACTTGGTTTCTGCCTATGATAAAAAATATTTCAGATGGCAAGGTCAATGAATTCAGGAATGGCCACTTAGGAGATTTAAAATGTAAATAATTAGGAATAATTGTCTTCTTGTTTCAGATTCCAGCATTTGCAGTATTTTGCTTATAGAATAATTGTTTGCCTGTTATTAAAAATAGAAATGCGAAGCAGCATTATGTTTAATCAGTGCATAGATATCGACTGTTGTTGAAGAATATATTGGTTCTTCAACAGTGATATCAGCTTGTGTGTATTTAGTATAACTCTTGCACTTCACTGGTTTCTTTGTCCACTTATTTGGACAAGTTATTTTTAATGACTGTTCAACATGTCCAACTGTTTTAAATTTAGTCACACTTGGATCATATTATATGGTCTTCAGAAACAAAATATCTTGTTAAGTGCATCAAAGTAGGAAGTTTGCTTGCATTATCATTTTTTTTGCTTTTATATATGACTCGTAGAGACCGGATAAAGTACGTAAAACGTTATGTTACTTTGGAAAGTGTGATTCCATTCTGAAAACTAACTGGATGAACTAACTGAATATCTCAGACTCTGCAATCACAATGAACCAAATGGCTAAATTCATTACAGTAGGATTTTAACTTTGTATGTCCACTGCAACTTTGCTTAGCAAATGAATACTGACGTTTGGTAATTCATTGTAAGAGCTAACACTTAAAGCTATAAATATTGAAGGAATAAAGTTGTTGTTCCCCTGATGTTGGCAATCGTGCAATCATCCTGATGAGTGCAAGATGAAAAAGCTTTGAAAACAAATAGCTTTTACATAGAATGTGCTTTAAAAAAATTGTTAAATGCACAATCTTAAAGATGGTGCTTCCCTATTAAACGATTGCAACCATATACTTTTGTTGCATATCCTAAAAAGCATTTGCCAAAAAGGTCAGCCTCCTTCACAATATTTCAAAATTTCCCACATCACCTGAATTATTGTAAACAGCAAACAACATACTGTAAGCAGCAAACAAAAATGTGCAAACTATTTGAAAATGTATTTAGATAAATATAATGCATCAAGAATTACCTTTGGTGGTTTGAATGGATAGTCAGATGAGAAAGTGATGTCCAGAAAAAAAACACCTCCCTCATAAACTGAACCAGGAGGGCCTAGTATGGTAGATCGCCATTCATATATATTGTCGCCTTTTGGACCAGCACTGAAATAAATTCATTGACAGTATGTTAAACATATTATTTGCAATATTTCAGAAGAGTTAACCCCATGAACTCAGTCTTTTTGTTCCAAAGAAGTTTTTTTTTGTTGTATATGCTATCTTACACAAATAGACACAACAGAAATATCTTGCATCATGAGCAGTAGTTGTGATCACTTTCAAGTCGATTCCTACAGTGTATAGGCAAAACGGGCAAAAGCTCTGCACAACTCTAAAATTATCTATCCCCACCATACATTGGCACGTTGCATGGCCCAAGTTCCGAAGCACAAATCCTCACCAAAGTCCATTACTTCAAGGGTGACCCAATAGCACAGTGGTTAACACTGCTACCTCAGCGCCAGGGATTCAGGTTCAATTCCAGCCTTGGATGACTGCACAGCGTTTGCACATGCTCTCCTTGTCTGTGTGGGTTTCTTCTGGGTGCTCCAGCTTCCTCCACAGTCCAAAGATATGCAGCTTAGGTAGATTGGCCATAGTAAATTGCCCCTTAAGCGTCCCAAGATGTGTAGGTTAGGTTAATTAGCCAGGGTGAGTGTGTGGAGTTGTGGGGATAGGGCGAGGCAGTGGGCCTGGTTAAGATAATCGTTCAGAGAGTCCGTGTAGACTCCTTTAGTCAAATGGCCTTCTTCTGCATTGTAGGCATTTGGTGATTCTATTCTATCTGCAAAATACTGTCTATTCTCTCCCATGATCTCAATTCTGTCCTTCTCTGATCAAATCTTACACGTCTTTGTCACCTGTCACCAACATTCACCTCCCTGGTCTTCCACTGACTACCTTCCATTGTCCAAAACCCCTCTACATATCTCACGAGCAAATCTAACTATCTTAATTCATGTTATTACTGATCTAAATTAGCTTTGCATTTTCCAGTGCAGTAAATCAATAGCCTTGGAGCATCATAATGCTGCAATCATTCCTCACCCAATTTTTTTAAAAAATGATGTGTCATTACAGGAAGACAGCAAAGTAGTTGGAGATACTTTCGTTTATCTTTCAAAGCTCAAGTAATTTTTTTATTGACAAGGTTTAATTAGTGTAAGGTTTACTAGCAGTTGTACGGTTATCAATTATACATTAATTAAAATTTTAAAAAAGTTAACATTTAATGAGCATAGCAGAGTAAGTGATGCGTTGTGACTGCAGAATGCAGCTCCTGGACACCACTGTAATCCAGCACAAACACATTTGAAACAAGCTTCTCTGGCTTGAAGGGGATTGTCGTAGAATCCCTAAGAGTTGGAGGCCAAGCTGCGGACACTGCAATGCGTCAGGGAGCAGAAAGATTACCTGGACACCTTGGGAGACAGTCACACCCCTTAGGATAGGGTCTGATTTGGGATGGGATGGGAAGGTGTTATTCTAAGTGATGGAGGCCAGGGGTATCGAGAAGGTAGTGGAGGAGCCTCAGTCCTTATAACTGTTCAACAGATTCGAGGTGCTTGAAACTTGCGTGGACAAAAGTAGGAGCTGCAAGGTGGATGTGCATACTGACCATGGCATAATGGGAGAGAAAGACATTCAAGCTAGGGTGAGTTGGTTGGAATGTAGCTGTAGTAACAGACGGTACAGTCAGGAGAATTGACATAGCTCTCTGCAGCCAAGGGCAAGAGTCTAGAAGCCTGCTCCCTCCAAAGTTCTGCTCGGAACTAATCTGCTCAGAGTGAAAAGAAACCTGAAGTGGAAGGGGAAGGATCCAGTGTTCAAGGTCAACATTGGTACCACATTGTACACAAATACATTAGAAAAGAGGCTCTGCTCAGAGAGCAGGGGTAACTAGGGGCTAAGTTAGAAAAAACCTCAAAAGCTATTTACCTGAGCTGCAAGTAAACTGGCGTAGGGTAAATAAGATTAGAGATTTAAACACGTGGCTTAAAAAGACTGGTGTGGGAGAAATGGGTTTCAATTCATGGTGCACAAGCACCAGGACCATTGGGATGGTCTTCACCTGCACTATGATGGGACCAGTCCTATAACAAGGGCTTTACAGACGGCTTTAAACTTAATAATGGTGGTGAATGATCAAGTGTGGGGGAAGAAAGTACATAATCCATCAAAGATCAGTGACAAATCAGAAGATTGGCTGGAATATAAAAAATAGCAAATAATGACTGAAAGAATGAGACAGAAATAAAGAATGAGATAGAAATTAAGAGCACCAGATGAGGCTAGCTAATATAAAAGCAGACAGTAAGAGTTTCTTTGGATATTTTTTAAAAGTGAGTGTTGATCCTTAGCAATGGAAGATTAATTGCTCAGATAACTTGCATCTGTCAGAGGATATAAACATGTCCCAGAAATAATTGTGAATTAAGTAGTGAAAAGGATTGAAGAACATAAAACAACCACAAATCACCAGAAAAAGGGTACTAAGAAAATGATTAGAACTAAAAGCAGACAAGTCCCCAAATCCTGATGGATTCCACCCAGGGTGTTAAAAGAAGTAGATGCTAAAATAATAGATGTATCCGTTTTAATTTTCCAACCTACATCCGGGAAGGTCCCACTAGATTGCAAATTAGTAAATGTCGCTCCTTGATTTAAGAAAGGACTCAGAACTATAGACCATATATCCATTATACGGCCTATGCTGGAATCTATTATTAAGGAAGTTTTAGTGGAACAAATAGAAAATCTCAATGTAATCAGGCAGAGTCAACATGACTTTGAGAAAGGGTCATGTGAAAGCAAGGTCTTGCCTTACTAAAGGGGGCAATTGGCTGCTGGTGGATTGACCAGAATCCCCAGTGCTTCGAGAAGCTGTTCTGACTTCAAACTGTTCTGAGTCTATCCAATGACCTGCAGACTTCATCCAAAGGTCTCAAGTCCAGTATTCGTGCACATTAGTCTTTGTTGTGCTAAACCTGTGAAAAGAGTCTTTTGTCTATGGGATTGGTTTGATTGAAATGCATTAGGTATATTTGTTAAGGGTTATACATTGCAGTTGTTATTTTGTTTCTTATTTGTAATTAATAAAAGCTCCTGCTGATTTTCTTGCTATACATTTTAATTATATTTTTAATAAACTTTATTTCATAAAAGCTCCCTCTGGGTCATTTGAATCATACCTGAAGTGAAACCTATCGTGCTTATTTATCCTATCCAAATTCAAGATGCAAAACATACAGTTCAAGTGGGCTCCATAAAACACTTTGGAATTTCTGACCTGAACCCTAACATGATGCACTTGAGTGCCAGAAAGCATCTGACAAGGTGCCACACTAAAGGTTACTGCACAAAATTGGAGCTCATGGTATAGGGGATTGCATATTTACAATGGTTGTTTGGTACTTGAGTATTGCTGATAAAAAAGAGACTTGCAGTATAAGCTTTTTGTTTTGCATTAATTAGGACAAATCACAAAATTACCAGTGAAAAGAACAATAATTTGTACTGCGTGAGAAGAGTGTGCTGATTGATTGGCAAGTAGACCCTGATTGGTAGCAGTGCTGCCATGGAGAATGCAACAGGGAATAGGTAACTGCCAATTTATTGTCCAAACTCAAACCAGGAAGGTCGACTTTAATTGGTCAACGCAGTCCATGTTTGCAAAAATTAAAACAATATCCAACATTATATGCGTTTGTGATTGGATAGCACTTAGCAAAAATCCTGACTGTGTTAAGTTTTACCCTGGAAACCAATTTAAGCTCAATCAGGTTCACAGGTTCAATTGCACATGTCAAAAGCCACATATATTCTCACAGCAGGCCCTTTCCTTTGCAGATAGAAGTATATCCGCACAATGCACCTTTATCAACTAAACAGAGGCTTGGAAGACAACCACTTCCTGGCTCATTCACCATGGCACTATCTTGACCAGAGTCAACCTACCTAGTTTGAATGTGAAGAACAATGGGCAGTCAGCTATTCTCCATGGCAATACCTCTACCAGAGTCTACTGAACAACTAATCAGCACTGTTATACAGTAGAAAAAGTGTTCTTCCCTTTACTTCTGGTAACCTTGTGAACTGTCCCGATCAGTGCAAGGATTAGTGTGCAGGTGCTGCAAGTAATCAGGAAGACAAATGCAATGTTGTTACTTATTGCAAGAGGCATGGAATATAGAAGTAGAGATGTTTTGTTATAGCTGCACATGGCATTCATGAGACCATATCTAGAGTAGTATACAATTTAGGTCATTTTCAAGAAAGAACATAATTGCATTTCACACAGTTCAGGGAACATTCATTCAACTGATTTCTGGGACAAGAGGGCTACCTTATGAGGAAAGGTTGGGCCTATACCCATTAAGTACATAAGACTGAGGTGGTCTAATTGAAACATTCAAAATTCTGAGAGGGTTTAACAGGGTGGATGCTGAAAGGATGTTTCCTTTTTGTGGGAGAGATCAGCTCTAGGGGATAATTTACAATTAAACAGATCTCTAATTTAAAGCAGAGTTGAGGAGAATTTTTTCTGAGCTTCAAGAAACTATGGAAATCTCTTTCCCAGGGAAGGGTCATTGGGTGTTTGAGGGAAAGGCAAGTATATTCTTGACTGACAAGTGAATTAAAGGGTATCAAGGATTGGTGGGATTGAGGTCACAAGATCAGTCATGATCTTACTAAATGGTGGAGCAGGTTCAAAGTCCCGCTCCTAATTCTTATGTTTGTATAAAATATTCCCGTCCTGATACCAGCCATTTACGTGCATCTCCTTCCCTCCCTTTGCCCAAACATGGGTGGTTGATGCCTTTACCATCAATGTAGTACAATCCAATATTTTCCCTAAACATGCTGCCTTTCTATATTTATCTTAGTGGCCTCCTCAAAATGCATCTCTTCAATACAACTTTTAATCAGATTTCCTAATTCTCCCTTGCTCTGAAATATATTAAAGCTGTACATTAATGGCACAGAAATTTGTCACAATGTATATGCTGGAGAAGGTTACAGATCCAATTATGTTCCAATCCTGAAAAAGACAATTATAGCAACATTGAACAATACTGAATTCTAAAAATTAGCAGCAGCAATCAATAGCTTCTTCCATCCGTTCCTACACACCAAAATCTGAATAGTGACATTTCCTATTGATCTCACATCTAGTAAAAGTTGACAGTTTTTGCTAAATGCTGAATTATGATGGCATGAGAGACAGCGCAAGGGCAACCAAGGAAGACGCTGCAATCACAAAAGAGTCAAAAGTTATTTATTGTTAGGAGTTCAAGAAACGTAAAGGAGAACATGCCCCTGTCTACATCAACAGGGGCAAAGTAGAATGGGTCAAGAGAATCCAAGTTTTTAGGTATCCAAATCACCAACCTGTCCTGGACCCCTCATGCCAACACTATAATTAAGAAAGCCCACCAATGCCTCTACTTTCTCAGAAGACTAAGGAAATTTGGCATGTCAGCTACGACTCTCACCAACTTTTACAGATGCACCACAGAAAGCACTCTTTCCGTTTGTATTACAACTTGGTATGGCTCGTGTTATGCATTCTGCAAGAAACTACAAAAGGTTGTGAATGTAGCCCAATCCATCAGGCAAACTAGCTTCCCATCCACTGACTCTGTCTACGCTTCCCGCTGCCTCGGCAAAGTAGCCAGCATAATTAAGGACCCCACGCACCCCAGATATTCTCTTTTTGATCTTCTTCCGTTGGGAAAAAGTTACAAATGCCTGAGGTCACACACCAACTGACTCAAAAACAGCTTCTTCCCTGCTGCTGCCAGACTTTTGAATGGACTTACCTTGCATTAAGTTGATCTTTCTCTACACCCTAGCTATGACTGTATCACTACATTCTGCACTCTCTCCTTTCCTTCTCTTTGGACGGTATGCTTCATCTGTACAGTGTGCAAGAAACAATACTTTTCACTATGTTAATACACGTGACAATAATAAATCAAGTCAAATAAGAATAGACGCCTCCAAGCTGATTTGGGTTAGAGTACCAGGAGAACTGTGCCGCCTATTATATTGACATTGATGGCAAATATGTGGCAGAAGACAGACACACTGCAGATCAGCTGTGACCTAAAATATGTTAACACTTCATTCCACTGCTGACCTATGGGGCTGGTATCATGTACTGCCACTCAAGAACGTAATCCTCCTACAAAAGCCTCCATGCAGTATAACTTACATTTCATTACATTAACTCCCAACTGTCATCACAGGGCTGCATTTCATAGGCTGAGTGAACCGACTCTATCCTGTACTGTGACATTCATAGTCCAACCAATAGGTGGTGCTTTCATTCCTTCTCCATGGTTGAAATGAGGATCCTAGGGATTTTGAATTATCTGCTATTGTAGATGCATTTCATAAATACAACTTTGACAAATCATTGAAAAAAATATTCTGCACCAGTAGAAAAAACTGCAGGTTTCCCATGACCAAATGCATATTAACAACTTGACTCAGCAAGTAGCAGTTGGTTCCTTATTTCATCAATGGAACACAAAAGAGCTTCACTGTTCAATGGAGACTATGCAGACTGATGCAGCCGATTTTAACAATGTTGAAATAGCTTGTGATATAATAAATGGAGATACGTAATGCGTCTCCATTCATACGTTATAGGAAATTAAAACTGTATTAGAGGGGAGAGCATGGGAGGATACCTTCCTCAGCAAATCTAGTCTCAGTGCCTTTGGATTACAGTGAACCCAGGAGGCACAGGTAAGCTTTCTTCCACAGCCTTTCAAATCGTGCAATGACCAGATAGATTTCACAGGTGATTTAAATGACAGAAAGCCACACTTTTGAAGATTTCCTTTTTCTCCCAACTTCTGCATCCTTTTTATTATTCCAACAGAGATAAAATGTGATTCACAAGTCCAAGAGCTGAATTTATTGCCCAAAGGATAGAAAGCACTTGAGAGTGCATGCGTATAACATTCAAAAATTTGTTTTTAATTCTAAAGTGTCAGCTTGTCATGCTGTGAAAGCAAAAGAAGTTTGCATGCAAGCAATAGAAAGAACCTCAAAGCAAAGTTAAAATGAAAAATATGCCATGTCAAAAATAAAAACCAATATTCGCTGGAGATCTTGTTGACAAAATAAATGTCCAAAGTAATTCACTGGCTACTGCACACTTTGCTAAGTTGCTGGCAAGTTTTTGCAAACATGACAGATGATATACAAACGCAAATCTGTTGTGTGTGTGAACTCAGGTCCAGTATATGGTCCTGCAAGCTGCAGCTGGAACATTTAACAAGAAACGCGTGGCCCTCAACATTAATTCAGATCCCTTGTAGTCCATTATTCTGCTGCAATAATTGACAATGTTGTACAGACATTTTCACAATTTCAGGTTCATAGAGATGCCAAAACATCTTGTATCAAGAATATTGATGCTATCCTACCAAATACTTAAGTGAAGGTAGAAAATTTTAGCTTCAAGTAATTCAAAAGATTGGTTTCACCATATACTTTCCTTTTAAAGAAACGAAATTTCATACATTTTGAGTGAGCACAAAATTGTCTAACGATCTACGATAAAAGCATTTATCCAATAAATGACGATCCTTTCCTACCAACAAACTACAGCATGGTAGAAGGATTCTTTCCTTTATAGAAAGGATGCAGCACTAGTTTTACTAGCAAGGGGAAAAGGGGTGTCAAAAGTAATGCTTTTTTTTAAAAAACTACTGGACTTCCAGCGCAGAATTCAAAGTCAGCCATCTGTATGCCAAGATGGATGGATATGTTTGAATTCTAAGATTACTCCAGCAAGAAGTCCCAAGATTATTTGGTTAAATTTTAGTTATGTGCTGAAGCTCTGGACAGAGGGGAAAAGTAGATCTGAACTTGTCTGTCACATTACAACTGCACATTTATGTCAACGTTCATTATGAACATGAAAGCCACTATTAACCCAAGAAGGAATGCAATATAGCATTTTTTTTCAGTGAATTGATAAAGATTTTGAAGACAAATTTAAGGTCTGGTTTTGGGTAGATTTCTTGCCAGTTCTGAGAGAAGTCCAACAGATATTTCAAACTTTATTCAAATATCAACAATTAAGAACTTGATTTTCTGCAAACACTTCAGAGCTGGAATTTTCCAGTCAGTCATGCCCTGCTGTTGCTACAAATAAGGCCTAAGAATTTGATGCTCAGCTAAATCTCTGTTCACTGCATCTGGACCAGAAAATCCTACCGATGTGAACAGCCGAAAAATTACAGCCAAAATGCAGCACACAATTAGAAACAGGATGAAGAAATAATTCCATCTGCTCGTTAAATGCACATTATTGTTGGGACAGTTAAAATAGTATCTTTAGCATGATGAACCTCCCAAGCTCTTTCACAACAGTATCGTCAGAGACTGAGCCACATAGGTGATATTCAGGCAGATGATAAAAAGCTTGGAATACATCAGACGAGGAACTCGAGACAAAAAGGTTGAGAGATTTAGGGAGGGAAATGCAGAACTTAAAGACTTAATCATTTGAAAACATAATTATCAACGATGGAGCGATTAAAATAGGAAAGAACAAAAATAGGAACTGGAGGTGTGCAGATATTTTGGAGAATTGTATGTCTGGTGGAGATTACAGAAATAGGCAGTGTTGAGGTGATTGAAGGATTTGAAAACAAGGATGAGTGTTTTTAAATTGAGACTTAGCCAGAATAGGACCAAATATACACCAGTAATCATGAGGTGATGGATGAACAAGGCTTGCTGAGAGGGTGGAGATTCTCCCAAAAAAATTCCAAGTGTTAAAGTCACTTAAAAACTGGGGTTAATTACTCTGGATTTTTTCAGCAGGAGTTTCAAAATGAATGTCCCAAAACCTAGGCACTGCAGAGTGCGCTGACATAATTCAGTCCAAAAATCTGGGGACACGGCCAATTCCCACTGGAGAAGCCAGCAGTATAGCACTGAACAGGCCACTGCGCGTGCACCAATCTGTCAGGGTTGAGATCATTGGCCAGCCCCGCAATCCCCGCACTGCTGGTTGTGCAACCACCCCATGGCCTGATTGCTAGCCCCCGCTAAACATGCCCAGGCCAGCCTCAACACCTCCCACAAGCAGGCTGGCTCCCACACCCACCCTGATGGCCAGCCCCAATCGCTGGCCTCCCTCCGTCACTCAGCCCCAGAGTGGCAACAGGAACCCCCAACCTATCAGTCAAGTTTCAGAGGTCCCACCCCTATTAGGCCCAGGCCCTCCCATCCTCCCAGCACCTGACCCTCTGTGGGGGTCTCGATGGCCCCCTTCACTCCAGCAGGGTTGGGCCGCCAGCTCCCTGCAAGTGGGGAGCTATTCTAAAGCCCGCTGGAGTGAACCACTAGGCTATGAGGTTTAAAAGAGATGGAGATGCGCATCTGGATAAATTATGCAGTTCCATGGCAGAAACCGGCATCGAGCTGACAGTGCCAGCAACGTGCAGAGGTCATGGCCCCTAGCAGGAAGCCTGCGAAATGGCCTCTGCTTGAGTCTACCGGCCCACTGCACTATAAAAGCAGTGCAGCAGGATGGGAGAATCACCCCTAAGATGTCAGAGCAGAAAACCAGTAAATATTTAATAAAATGTTCAAACAGTTCCTCTGAAAGCAAATGCAGAAAATGATATTAACTGTCATTCAAACAGAAAAGTAAACAATAGGGAAGATTTATGTTTTAAGTAATGTTAGGCATTTGTCACCAACAGGAGAAAAAAAGGGGGGGAGTTCATACCAATAAAATCTGGAAGGAGATCAGTTTGACTGGTTAGGATATGGATAGGAATTTTTCTTGCTTCAATAGCAGCAATATATGCCATTGGGCGCTATCATAATGAAGTTTTTAGAATTTCTATCCTTCATTGTTGATTTTACAAGGTGTCAATATCAAATGTTATTGTGGAAAATAAAAACTCATGGTGTCGGCCTGCATGAGGTAACATATTTGCATGAATAGAAGACTGGCTAGCCAGCAAGAAACAGAGGTAGACATAAATACATTATCTTCTGCTTGACAGAATTTCACGAGTGGTGTGCCACAGGGATCAGTGCTGATTAACTCTTTACAATTTATACAATGACTTGAAGGTTGCTAAATTTGCTGATGATACAAAGATGGATAGGAAAGCAAATTGTGAACTTGCAGGTGCAGCAGGTGGTCAGGAAGGCGAACGGGATGCTGGCCTTCATAGCGAGGGGGATTGAATATAAAAGTAGGGAGGTCTTGCTGCAACTGTACAGGGCACTGGTGAGGCTGCAGCTGGAGTACTGTGTGCAGTTTTGGTCACCGCACTTACGCAAGGATATTTATTCCTTGGAGGGAGTGCAGAGGAGGTTTACTAGGCTGATACCGGAGTTGACGGGGTTGAGCTATGAGGAGAGGCTGAATAAACTAGGCTTGTACTCGTTAGAGTTTAGAAGAATGAGGGGAGATCTCATTGAGACGTATAAGATGATGAATGGGATGGATAGGATAGAGGTGGAGAGGCTCTTCCCGCTCAGAAAGGACAGTAGGACTAGCGGGCACAGCCTCAAGATAAGGGGGGGGGGGGGGGGGGGGGGGGGGGGGCAGTTTAGAACAGAGTTGAGGAGGAACTTCTTCACTCAAAGGGCGGTGAATCTCTGGAATTCTCTGCCCGTTGAAGTGGTGGAGGCTGCCTCGCTAAATATATTTAAGACGCGGGTAGATAGGTTTTTGATAGGCAAGGAGATTAAGGGTTATGGGGAGAGGGCGGGAAAGTGGAACTGAGCCGTGACAGATCAGCCATGATCTTACTGAATGGCGGGGCAGGCTCGAAGGGCTAGATGGCCTACTCCTGCTCCTATTTCTTATGTTCTTATGAACAGAACCCAATGCTGCAAAGGTATGTTGATAGGCTGAGTGAGTGGACAAAGATCTGGCAAATGGGAGCATAGTAAGTCTCACAACACCAGCTTAAAGTCCAACAGCTTTATTTGGCAGCAAATGCCACTAGCTTTCGGAGCGCTGCTCCTTTGTCAGATGAGTGGGGAGTTCTGATCACAGACAGGGCACATAAAGGCATACAGTCAGTTGACAGAATACTGATTAGAATGCAAGTCTTTACAGCTAATCAAGTCTTAAAGTCTCCACAAATGGGGGCATAAAATAGGAAAATGTGAAATCGTCCATTTTGACAGGAAAAAACATTATCTAAATGGTGTGAGATAACAGAGCTCTAAGGTTCAATGGGATCTGGGTATCCTAGTGCACAAATCTTAGAAGGCTTTTATGCAGGTACAGCAAGTAATCAGCAAACTTAATAGAATGTTATTTTTTATAGCAAGGGGAAATTAATATAAATGAAGTTACACTTCAGTCATAGAGGACATTGGTGAGACCACATGTGGAGTGCTGTGTACAACACTGGTTTCCTTACTTAAGGAAGAACGTAAATGTGTTAGCAGCATTTCAGACAATATTTACTGAACTAATACCTGGTTTGTGCTGGTTGTCTTATGAGGAAAGGTTGGACAGGCTAGACTTGTATCAGCTGGAGTTTAGAAGACTAAGAGGTGACTTGGTTGATATGTACAAGATCCTGAGGAGTGTTGACAATGTTGATGTTGAGTGAGGATGGTTTGAGAGAGAACCTAGAACTAGGGGGTCATTGTTTAAAAATAACAGTCTTCCATTTAAGATTGAGATGCGAATTCTTTTTCTCTGAGCAGAGTGGGCCTTTGGAATTTCCCTCCTCAAGAGGCAGTGGAAGCAGTCTCTAAAATTTTTAAGATATAGATAGATAGATTCTTGATCTTAAAGGGGTGAAAGGTGATCAGGAATGGGGGGGGGGGGGGTGGGAAGAGAGAGAGGAGGAGGTTACAATCAGATCAGTCACAGCTATACTGAAAGAGCCAAGTAGCCTACTGCTGCTCCTAACTCATACATTCGTATAAATATTCATGTGCACCACAACAGATTCAAAATATATTTAATAAATTGAGTTTCACATATTTATTTGGGCATGTGAATTCTACATTTTACACATCGAGCATAACAAAACATCGCTAGTAATGCCTGCAGCGAGTGAACTGTAAACTTGATTTCTTCAAACAAATCGATCAACAAGCCTTTCATATGTTTCTAACCATGCTAAATATATTTCCTAAAAAATACAATGCACATGCATGACAACTCCATACCTTCCCACAGTATGATTAAAGATTGTGAAGAAAATAGATTTCGCCTTAAGTACAAAACATGTATTTGAATCATACTTCTGATTGTTCAGTGAATTGAATATATGTACGGATTAAAGTAGCTGAAATCATGTCTGCTATTGCTTTTGTTTCCTATTCTTTCAGCCAGTTATAAGATTGAAATGCATTTTCAATATTTCCAACATGCACAACACATCTCAGAAGAGATGAAGACAAACACGTACACGCACACACAGAGCCCATGTTAGGTCTCTGCATGAACAATTTAGTTAATCCCATTTACCCACCCTGCAAAATCTCTCTCTAGAGATAATTATTCAATTTCATTTTGAAAGTCACAATTGAATCTGCCTTCACAACTCCATCCGCAACTCTCACAAAGTGCATACCACCCGCTGTATAAAAGATTTTCCTCAAGTCTCTTCTGGTTCTTTTGCAATGACTTACCCCTAATTTGAGCATTTCATTCTTGATCCTTCTGCCAAGGTGAAAAATTTCTCTCCACTGACCCCAACTACAGCCCTCAACCAAATCTCTTCTCAACATTCTGTTCTCCAAAAAGAACAAGCCCCAGCTCCTCCAAACTATCCTCAAGTCCCAAATTCCTGAAACCTTACTCATAATTCTTTACAGCACCCTCTCATACATTTTGACATTCTCCTGAGACTGCAGTGTCTAATAAAATCCTTACTCTTCTATAGAATGGAGGTGTCACTGGAAAGGCCAGCATTTGTTGCCCATCCCTAATTGCCCTTGAACTGAGTGGCACGCAAGGTCATTTCAGAAGGCAGTGAGCTGTGGGTCTGGAGTCACCAAAGCAGGTACGGAAAATTTCTTTCCCGAGGACATGTGGTGAACCAGAAAGGCTTTTATACCAATTGATAATGGTTTCATGGTTATCATCACAGGGTAGCTTTTAATTTCAGATTTATTCATTAATTTAAATTCCACCAAATGTTGTATTGAGATTTGAAACCAGTTGAAGACTGGACCAGTCTTCTGGATGACTGGTCCAGTGGCATTACCACTGAGCATCATCGTTGTCCTAAAACCACCTTCACCACAGTCCTAATAAATATGTTTGTCACCAGCACTGCAGTTGAATATTATAAAAGATCACCATAACTTCCTTACTTTGCCCCATGCCTCAATTTAAGGACACGTACCCAAATGCCTTTTCATCCACTTTGTCAATCTGACCTACCACCTTGCGCACATGTATCCCAGGTTTCAGTTCCTGTACATCTTTTGAATTCTACCTTTTAGATAGTATTGCCTCTTTTTGTTCTTTCTAGAAAAAAAATGTATCATTCCACATTTCACTGCATTAAAATTTAATATGCAATGCCCAGCCTATGTCCTCTTGAGATCCATCACTATCCTCATCACAGTTCACAATACTCCAAGATAAGAGAAGGACAGACAGTGAAAAAGAGCAAGCATGAATAAGTACATGATGCATTAACATTTTTGTGCTACTTGCTGTTTTAAGTTGTTGTTGCATGCAGCCATCATCTCACACTGTCAACCGGTTGTACACATCAGCAGATATTGAAAGGTGGCCTGCACCTCTTAAAAGCAAAGAGCATTTGGCTGCAAGTGGAGAGAGCTTAGCAGTCTGAAATTAAATGTCATGATAAATAAGTTCAATCTTCAAATAACAAAGCCTACCAACTGCACATGAGCCTCATCCACGACTCAACTCATGACATATCCATCATCCATCTACCAAAAAAATTTTTATCAATGAGCTAATAACACAATTCATACATTTTTCTTCATTCTCAGTCGTCTAGCATTATTGCAAATCTTGCACACAATTCACAATTTTACACATTGTCAGCTATGCAAACTTGATAGCCACATTGCAGGATACTCACTGATGTATTTCCCTGTCTCTAGCAGCAAAATCACAAAATCATTACACGCAGGGGGCCAACATTTGGCCCATCACATCCACAGTGGCTCTCTGAATGAACAATTCATTTAGTGCCATTCTTCTGCTTTTTCCCTGCAATCTTACATATTCTTACTTTTCAGATAGGTATCACCCTTTGAATGCCTTGACTGAGCCCATCTCGACCACACTACCAGACAGCACACCTCAGAACTCAACAGAATCACAGAATTGTTACAGTGCAGTAGGAAGCCATTCAGACCATCAGGTCTGTAGTGGAAAGATTTTTGTCATGGCTCCTTTTGTGAAGGGAGAAGTCTCATGCTCTGGTCCTTGAAGTGGAGGAAACAGAATTGGTCCCTGAATACACTTGGCAAATATGGTGCCCTGTCTCTTCCCTATGCTTGCAGCCTGTTCCGATATTTGTGAGCCCTATCCATTCTTCCAGTCAAGTTCAATCCCTGAGGAAGACCAGCAGATTACCCATCAGGAAACCCGTTTCACCTCAGGGCTTTAAATGACCAAAAAAGTCAACACCAGCCAGGCCATTCTTTGTATATTATTCAAACTTTTAGCAGAAAACTCCAAAATACACACAATTGCACAGGTGGCAAAGTGGTTAGCACTGCTGTCTCACAATGCCAAATACCCGGGTTCGATTTCCAGCTTGGGTCACACACTGTGCCGAGTCTGCATGCGTTCCTCTGGTTTCCTCCCACAGTCCGAAAGACATGCTGGTTAGGTGCTCTGGCCATGCTAAATTCTTCCTCAGTGTACCCGAACAGGAGGTGGAGAGTGGCAACTAGGATTTTCACAGTAACTTCATTGCAGTGTTAATGTAAGCCCACTTGTGACACAAATAAATAAATTTTAAACTTTGCATAAGCAACAGGATATAAGCCAACGATTACCCGTAAATAGGTCATGGTTCCTTTCAAGAGAGTCTGTCATTAATTTTATTGACACCTTGCTCAACAGGTGAAGACAGAGAATTAACTGGAATGATGAGTTCAAAAATGGCAGCAGTGGAGTCAAATCAGTTTTATGATCTTGCTGCAAAAGAATTCCAATAGGCATGTGGACACACTCACCCGGCAAAAAAAACCCCACCTCGCAGACCACTCCAGCTGTTGAGCCCAGATTCCCAGGTACCAACTGCTTGCGAGCAGGGATAAGATGACATATACTGACCATCAATGTGCTCCCAATAAGTGCTGCTTACTTTTCTTTACTTCCAACATTGCCAAAGCCTCATTTACAATCTGCCTCAAATTACAACAAACTCAAAAGCCAAACCTACACTGAAATCTGCACGTCAACTAATGAATACAGCAAATACATATAAAATACCATTAACGAGATCCCAAACCTCCGTTACAACTTCAACTGCTTCACTCGACTGCTCAAATTTGCCCCTCCAAGGTTCAGAAAAACCTTGAACCGCTGCTGGAGCCCCGAAAGAATAAGGAAAATTAAGTCTCCAATGTGGCAACTGCATTCACGACCCAGGATGAAGGGCCCTTCGTTAGATGGTTGGAAACAGCAAAGAACATCTTAATGCACTCAAGCTAGCCTCCTGAACAACCTGGACCAACCGAACACATCAATACCAGTAGTCTAGATAAAGTCAATGCTGACGCTTGTGCTTCATAACTCAAAGTTATCTACAAAATAGATAAATAAAAACATCAGTGATGCAGGCTACAAAGACAGGAACAAAGTCAAACAAAGCAGCAGTTGCTTGCAAGATTTACTCAGTATTTTTTAAGAATATCAGATCACAGCTAGGGAAGTGGCCAACAACGCTATTTGCAATCCCTAGAGCACAGGCACCATTCCAAACATCTGTCACCAATCCTAGATAGCAGCCACTGCCAAATGAAGGAAACCACTCAAAAATCCACACAGCTCCCACACCACTGTCCTGCTCCCAATAACACAGCTCCCTAATAAAGGTCCTAGAATGGTTCCTGTTTAGTAGACAAGGGCCCATCCTGGAAGCAGCAATGCTTCATCAACTCTTCATTCCCCAACAATACTGTTCCAATAGCCACAAAGGTGGAGCAATTAAAAGAGGCCAAAATTAGAGGAGCAGGAGGCTGGAAAAAATTAGAGATCAAGGAGGACAAGGCCACAGAGGGATGTGAAAACAAGAATGAGTGTTAAAAAAATCAAAAGATCGTTTGACCAGGGGTCAAAGTAGGTCAACAAGCACTGCGGTAATAGGGATTCAAGTTAAAAGACAACCAGAATTTTGGATGACTTCAGTTTATCGAGAGTAGACGTGGGAGATCAATGATCCCTTATAGTTTGTTGCAAGTGTCATTTTTTCTATATGCTTAGCAAACATTTTTGCCAAGTGTTTGTGCTTAACAGTTGTTGCCTGAAATTTACATGAACAGTTAAAATCTGAGGCAAAAAGCAACACCATATTTAACCTCTGCAGGGGAGGTGATGGCATACTCGGTTTTTCACTAAACTAGTAACCAGAGACCCACTTTTGAATCCCACCATGGCAATTGGGAGGCCTTCTTACTCCTTTCTTTTGAGTTTTTAAAAACTTAAAAGATAGCCTGTTCATGTCTGTATTTTAATGTAACAGGATTAAAAATTAAACTACTCTTCAAAAATACATCTTGTTGCAGTCAGTTGAGAGCTGAGGGATAAAAAGGATAAAATTATCCCACCATCTCACATTCCTGCTCCCCCCCTCCCCCACCCACACACAACAATTGTATTGTACATGTCAGATAAGCATGAAGCAAAGACAATGTGTTTTTAATGGGAGATTTTAACATTGATATAGATTGGAATTGCATTGTTCTTTCCAACCTCCTGTTCTGCAGCATGGTAGCTCAGTGACTAGCACTGCTGCCTCATAGCATCAGATACCCAGGTCCAATTCAGCCTCGGGTCACTGTGGATTTTGCACCTTCTCCCGACGTCTGTGTGGTTTCTTCTGGGTGCTCCAGTTTCCTCCCACAGCCCAAAGATGTGAGCATTAGGTTGGTTGGCCATACCAAATTGCCCCTTAGTATCGGGGGACGAGCGGGGTAAATATGTGGGGGTTATGGCCTGGGTGAGATTGTTGTCGGTGCAGGCTCAATGGGCTGAATGACCTCCTTCTGCACTGTAGGGATTCTATGATGATTTGCTCTTCAATTCTGAGATATGTTTCATCACCCTCATCTGGATGTTTGCTTGTGGGCATGTATACTTGAATGATGGTAATGTCCATTGGTTGTTCCTTCAGTGTCTCTGGCATCAGTCTTTCTGACTCACATTTCACTTCATTCACACATTGAAGCTTCTTCGTCTAGCACGAATACTACTCCCTGTATCGTTCCTGCTACAAAGTATACCATTCTTATTTCATCACTCAGGAAGTTGCCTTCTCCTAACACTTCACATCACCCTATGATGTTGAATTTCTTGTTTTCTGTTTCCTACTCAAGGCTCTGTAGCATTTTTTCTTGTTGGTAGTTCATAAATTTCATGTTCCCATTCTTTTCATTCTAATGAGTTTGTCTGCGTACAAGAAGGTTTTCTTGGATGGTGACCTGGGATGCCTTATTCCCTCACTTTTTGAGAGTGGCATCAACTGCCTTTGAGCAATCCCATCTACATCGTTGTGCTGACGCCATCCGGAGGTATTTCTTGGCTGTTTTCAGTGGCAGTTCATCATTGCCTTCCACTGTGGGGTTGGCTTGGTCACTGACAACTTGACCATTGTGACAGGTCAAACTGGGCTAAAATAATACCTGAAGCAGACCTCTCATGGCTGATTTGACTGTATGGGATATAGGAAGAGCACTGTTGGGAAAAGGCAGCGATGATAAAATTTTGCTGCTTGAGGGTGAGACTTGGTCTGTTCAGCAGAAATTATTCCAGGACCTTGTGTTATTAACAGCATGGCAAAAAACCTGGAATTAAAAGTCTAATGACAACCATGAAATCATGTCCTCAGGGTAAGGAACTATGCCATATTTACCACACTGCATGTAACTCCAGATCCATAACAGTGTGGTCAGTTCATAATTGCTCTCTGAATTTGCCTAGCAAGTCAGTCTATTGCATCAAACAACTAAAAAGTCGATAAGGACAGACTCAGCACAGGTGATGACACAGTGGGGAGAGATTTGCTCCAGGAGTCCTCAGTGTCAGCTCTGGACACATCAAGTCCCAAACATGGGCAAGGAAACCTCCTGTTGATTACCATGTATCGTCATTCTTCCTCTGATGAATCAGTACACTACTGGCAGGAAGCACTGTGGTAAGGGTGCTGAATGTCCTCAAGGTGGAGCACTTCAATCATCTTCACCAAAATTGCCACTGTTGCACAGTAAGGACACAGCTGCTAGACTGGGTCTGCGGCAGGTGGCAAGAGAACCAAGAGGGAAAAGCACACATGACTCCATCCTTACCAACCTGCCTGCTGCAGATGCATTGCCCCATGACAGTGTCAGTAGGAATGACACAGTCCTTGTGGAAACAAAGTCCTGTCTTTGCATTGAGGATGTGGGGCTTACCACCTTGCTAAATGGGACAGATTTCAAACCAATCTCGCAACTCAAACTGGGCAACAATGAGGCTCTGTGGGCCAACAGCAGCAGCACAATTGTACACCTCAATCTGTAACCCCATCGTCTAGCCTAGCTCCACTCTACCACTACCACAAGTCAGGGATCAACCCTGGTTCAATGAAGGGGGCATGTCAGGAGCAGCACCATGAATACCTGAAAATGAGGTGTAAACCTGGTGAAGCTACAACACAGGATAATTGTGTGCCAAGCAATCTAAGCAGCAAGTGACAGACAGAGCTAAAAGAAACCCACCCAACAGATCAAATCTCAGCTCTTAAATCCTGTGACATCCAATCATGAATGGTGGTAGACAATTAAACTCATTGGAGGAAAAGGCACCACAAAATTGGGAGGTGGGGGGAGCGTATTAGCTCAAAAGGATGAACTTCAGCCAGAAGCGCCCAGTGGATGACCCATATCAGCGTACTTTGCTAGTGCCCAGCAACACAGGTGATAGAGAATTAAAATAGCTGAAGACTATGTAATACTGAGAAACAACTGAAGGCACTGGATACTGCAAAGGTTTAGATCTGGACAACATTCTGGAAATGGGACTGAAAACCCAAGCTCCAGAACTTGCCATGCTCCCAGCCAAACTGTTCCAGTACAGCAACAACACTGACATCTACTGGCAATGTGGGAAATTTATCATGTAAGCCCTATACTCAGAAAACAGGATAAATTCAATCTGGATAATTACTATCCCATCAGTCTGCCCTCAATCATCAGTAAACTGATGGACAGGGCTACCAACAAGTTCTTTGAAGCGGATGTTGCTTACTGACAACATGCTTACTGACACACAGTGTCAACTGCGAGTTTGGGTTCCATCAAGGACACCCATGCTCTTGACCTCATTACAACCTTGGTTCAAACATGGACAATGGAGCTGAACTCCAGAGGTGAAGTGAGAGTGGCTCCCTTGACATCAAGATAGCATTCCATCAAGTGTGGCATCAAGTAGTACCTAGCAAAACTGAATGCCTGGGAATCAAGGGAAAACTATCCACTGGTTGTAGTCATACCTAACACAAAGGAAGATGTTCTGGTTGAGGTCAATCATCTCAGTTCCAAGTTATCACTGCAGGAGTTCCTCAGAGTAGCATCCTAGGCCCGACGATGTTCAACTGCTTCATCAATGGCCTTCCTTCTATCTTAAGGTCAGAAACAGGGTATTTGAACAATGATCAGCACCATTTTCAACTTGTCAGCTACTGACGTTGTTCATGTCCAAATTCAGCAAGACCTGGACAATATACAGGCGTGGGGTGACAGGTGGCAAATAACATTCCAACTACAAAATGCCAGGCAATAACAATCTCCAAGATGACAGAAGCTAACCACCATGCCTTGACATTCAATGGCATTACCATCATCGAATCCTCTATCAGCATCCTGAGGGTTACCATTGACCAGAAGTCGAACTGGACTCACCATGTAAATGCTGTTGCTACAAGAGCAGGTCAAAGGCTAAAAACCCTGTGCTGAATTACTCGCTTATCTACCATCTACAAGGCGCAAGTCAGAGGTGTAATGAACTCCTCTCCAGTTGCTTGAATGAATGCAGCTCAAGAGTTCAACATCACCCAGGGCAAAGCATCAACTTCATTGGCACTCCATCCATAAATAGTGTGACTCCAGTGTAACTTTAAGGGTTTTTTTAAAATCACCATCTTTGGAGTTCTCACAGCTTCAGTGTTTCTCATTGTTACCATGCTATCTATAGATGTCTTGATCTATCAGATGGTATTGCTCTTTAAGTGGCTTAAATGGGGGCCTCAGGTACTTTGAGATGAGTTTTATGACCCTGCATTGTTAGGAGGAAAATTGGTTGGCAGATAGGTAGCACCTGATCTTGGGTTCATGTCGCGCTATCTGTAATCCCCATGACTTGCCTGGGTTTGCAAAACCTCACTTACTGTACTGTCTGGAGACAAAACACATCACTTTAACCTGGGCTCAGTGCTCCTTCCACTCACATTGTTAGCCACTTCAAGACTTGAATAGCAGGTTAGGTGTAAAGATTCGCATTCTCATCAGTAATCTGTAAACTGTCTGTGCATTATATGCTCTGTCTGAGGCCAGAACTCTTCACTCACCTGACGAAGAGGTAAACCTCGAAAACTTGTGAGTTTACTATCAAATAAATTGGTTGGACTTAAACCTGGTATTGTCAGACTTCGTACTGTGTTTACCCCAGTCCAACGCCGGCATCTCCACATCATGGCAGATCAGGTGACAGGAATTTTTTCATTTTCAATTCTGAATGGCAGGTTAGTTTTTAGGAGGGACATCAAGTAGGTTCAAAGTGTTTCTTTCTCTCTTGCTCCCTGGTTTTGGAAATTCTGCAGGTTAGCTGAAACCTTTCCTGGAATAGAAAATCTGTTGTTGTGGCTTGACCAGAGTCTACCTGGGGTTCTGGGAAGCTGTTCTGACTTCAAACTGTTCTGGGTGTATCAAGAGGACTACAAGAACTTACAAGACAGAGTTTTCAATTGTGTTTAAAGGTTTTGTTCATGGGATTGGTTTCTTTGGAACATTTTAGATACATTTGTTAAAGGTTATACATTATCATGGTTTGTCTTTTGTTTGTAATTGATAAAAGTTCTTACTATACATTTTAACTATATTCTTAAATAAACTTTCTTTGATAAAAGCTCCTCGCGGATCATTCAAATCATACCTGAAGTTAAACATACCATGCTTATCTTGGCTAAATTCAAGATGTAAAACTTATGATCCAGGCAGGCTCCATACAACACTTTGGAGTTTCTGACCTGAACCATAACAATAGTCACTCCCTCCACCATTGATCGTGTATGACAATGGGTCACCGGGTGAGATCCCCCAATGTTTGAATTCCAGACAGGATACCCCAAAATTGTTATGCTTCCAAGTGAGGGGGGATGAACAACTTCCTCTTTCTATTCAACCCCCTTAATTGGTTGCAACAAAATTCATTTAAGAAAGACCCCTTCCCCCTGTGGGTTCCTTTTCTAAATCCAAATGTGTGTATATTTTAAAGAGAGCCAATTTAACCACACTTTCTTGAGTTAAAGAACGAGTTTATTTAGTTACTAAAATGCAGGGGGAAAATAATTAATTGCAACAAACAAATAGATGGAAAATGAGAAGAGAGCTCAAAAATAAAAGTTAAAGATGGACGAATGAGGCCTTGGCTTGTCCGTGAGATTAGATGGTGAAACAATGCAGCAGTTAAATTGGGCAATTTTGGTAGCACTGACTTTGGTAGCTGAGCAATTGGTTTGGAAATTCTTGGTTCTTGCAGGTTCGCTGGTTAGTCCTGCTTTCTTTTTGACTGTGGCTTTGCTGACTTAACTTGATTCCAAAATTCTAATGATAGACTTGTCAGTGCTGGGGTGCTTTGGGGAGGGGGTTGGACTAGGGGGAATGGTGTTCCTTAACTATGACCATAACAGCTCACACTAGCACAGTGGAATGAGAGCACCAGACTAGCATGCAGAGAGCAGAGTTGCAGTTGGTTTTAACCCCTTTGTCTGTGTATTCCTGGAAGTGGAAAACCAGAAGCATGTCTGGGATCTAACTCACAGAAGATGCTTTCTGCTGAGATGGTAATAAGCTCCCATTATCTCCACAGGAGCTTACAATTCTGTTTGACCTGCATCCAATCTTTTGGAACGTCTCGATCTGAAAAGTGACTCGGATGCAACATTCGATTGTTCGGCCTGAAAAGACATGCAACATTCCACTGACCCTCACAGGACTGAGTATAATTCACATACAAATTTGTGTGAGTGGTTACTTTGTAGTCTCAGCCAACTTTGGTTTCTTAAAATAAACACATCACATTTAAATGCTCAACGTGTCTGTATATAACTTGGGGCTATGGGGCTTGTCATGTCAAGTGAGTACCATCTACCAGATGCATTGTAGCACCTTTATAACCCACAATCATTACCATTTGGAAGGACAAGGGCAGCAGATACATGAGAACACCACCAACTGGAAGTTTTCTTCCAAGCCACTCACCTTCCTGACTTTTGATCAACAGATCAAAATCCTGGGACACCCTTGCTAACAGCACTATGGGTGGACCACAGTGGTCTCATCCCCACCTTTCCAAGAGCAATAAGGATTGCAATAAATGCTGTCCCAACCAGTGACACACATTCTCACTTCCAACAAATTTCCAACTTTTACATTTACGTGCTCAATTTACAGCTACGCTGTGCATCAAATGCTGTTCACTTAGATACACTTTTGTGAACCACACCCAACTGATAAGTGCTTACTCAGCTTTCTGCTGGCACCCATTTAGGCAATCACTTAGCTGACTGATGGTTGACTGCCACCATCCTAATGTTTCTGTTAAACTGTAAAACAAACTCTCTGTGTCAACGTTCTAAATTAAATTCAAAGCGTTGAATTGAACTTAAGCTTGAAAACTGCTCACCCATTATTTACTAGAGAATTCCCTTGATCACCAAAATCCCTAACTTTCACACGGTTTCTGAAAGAGTTTTACACCACTTTTCATTTCAGGCTGTCCATGTTTATTGAGGTAGGCTACAATGAATGTTCCTTTATGCACACAGATAGGGCTCGGAAGTAGTGATTCTGTTCAATCCTTCTTTAGCTTCAAATTTACTTCCAATGCATTGTCAACAGGTTTTAAATGAAGAACCCTTGGAATTAAAATTCTTAACAAAAGATATCAGGAATTAAAACAGAATACTACTAATGAAGATGTAATTAAAATGCCAAATATTTAAGCGTCTCTAAAATACAGCATATGAAAAAGAACATTTTTTTATTATTTACAAGTTCAAAATGACATTCAACAATGCCGATCACAATTGCAACATTTAAAACATCAAGTTATCAGAATAATTACATTATGATTTTTAAAAAAAACATCTTTTCATTGCAATAACAATTCATTCTCAAGCTATGTTTGTACATTTGTTGTCTTGTAAATTACTGACAATGTTTCAAGCCTGGTTTAATGAGTTGTGCATGAGAGTATGCTAGAGGCAGCACCAAGCATATCGAAATTGAGTTGCCAAGCTGAAGCAATAGCACAGGTCTACAGCTATGCCATATAACAAGCTGAAGCAGCAGGCAATACCAATAAGTTCTGCTGCGCTGGCATATCTGTTTGCAAATAGTGATGGAAAATTTAACAACCAATTAAAGATAGCAGCTCCACAAATACCACCAACAATGACACATTCAGACACAGAAGCACACAACAATCATAGCACTGAAGAAAGCTATTCAGCCCATTATGTCCATCTGAGCTCTCTGCAATTCAGCTCGTCCCACCCCCAAAAAAGTGTAAAAAACTGACGCATATTCAACCATCTTCAACTAAATTGCTGAGTGGAAGAGGTCCCAATATGCTAGTCTTCAGCCAATTCAATTCAATCTACCTGATATCAAAAAACAGCTGAAGGTGGGGATTTAGCACATGTTACGAGCTGGAATAACATCCTGACAATCATCCTGAAAACTTGTGCTCCAAAATGAGCCATGCCCTTGCCAAGATGATCCAGTACAGTTACAACACTGGCATCTGCTCAAAGTGGAAAGTTACCCAGGTACATCCAGTCCAGAAAAAAACAGGACAAATCCAAATCTGGCCATTTACCATCACATCAATCTACTCTCTATCATCAACAAAGTGACAAAGGTGTGGTACTTATTCAACAATAACCTGCTCACCAATGGTCAGTTTGGATTATGCCAGCTCTCGAGTTCATTACAGCCTTGGTTCAAACAGACAAAATAATTGAACTTCAGAGAGGAGAATGACTGCCCTTGATGGGGTGTGTTATCAATGAACTCTAGTGAAACCGGAGTCAATGTTAATCGGGGGAAACGCTTCACTGGTTGGAGTCATACCTAGGCACCAAGGAAGATGACTGTCATTCTTGGAGATCAGTCATATCAGTCCCAGGGCATGGCTGCAGAAGTTCCTCAAGCTATTGTTCCGAGTGCAACCATCTTCAGCTGATCCATCAAAAAGGATGACAAGAGGTATCATAGACTTAATGACACAGTTTTGTGTGCATGCACAGAAGGAACTGGAGATGCATGTGCATCAATCTTTGAAGGTGGAAGGACATATTGACAGAGTGGTTCCAAAACCTTTGAGATCTTGAGGTCCATAAATAGGGGCATTGTGTTAAAAAATGGGAACAAAGGAAGTTAAGCTGAAGCTATATGAAGCTCTTGTTAGGCCCCAGTATTGCATCCACTTCCGGTCACCATACTTCAGGAATGATGAGCTCTTCCTCGAAGGGGTAAAAAATATTTACAGGCTCCAGGGATGTGGGAATTTCAGTTATGTTACTTTGGTTTTCACCTTGGTGCAAAGGAGACCAAGGGAAGATTTGATTGATGTGTACAAGATGATGACAGATTTAGATAAGGTTCACAGGAAAAACTGCTCCCAATACCTGATGGCACAAGAACTAAGGGACAAACATTTAAGATTCTGGGCAAGAGATGCAGGTGGATGGATATGAGCAACACTTTTAAATATACACAGAGTGCAATGACGTAGAGCTTGCTGCCCATAAGAGTGGTGGAAGCAGAAACAATGATTCCAAAGTGAAATTGGATGGACACTTGAAGGAAATAAACCCGCAGGGCTACTGGGATCAAGAAGCAAGTGGATTGACTGAATTGCTCTGCTTCCAGCTGGCATGAATTGGGTGGGTCAAAAGACCTCCTTTTGTGCCATAAATGACTATGACTGATCAATGACCTCCCTCCACCATAAGGTTCAGAAGTGGGGATATTTGTTGATAATTGCAGTGTTCTGTGCTATTCACTGCTCCTCAGTTACTTAAACAGTTTGTGTCCAGATGCAACAAGATCTGGACAACATGCAAACATGGACTGAGGGGAAAGTAACGTTCACATCACAGAAGTGCCAGGCAATGACATCCCCAACAAGGCAGAATCCATCCATCTGCCCTTGACATTCAATGGAATTGTCATCACTTAAACCCCATAGCATCAACATTTGGAAGATTGCTAGAAACACAAGATGCATATGCACAAACCAGGACAAAACAGTCCACTTGATTGGCAGCCCAACCACTATCTTAAAGATTCATTCCTTTGGTTCGATGAAACACCTTTCCACTGAACCACTGAAAATTTGTATTTTCACAATTGTCATAACATCATCTTTTGAGTCACATAGCTGTGACTCAATAAAATGAATGGAATTGAGAACAAAATAAAATGAAACAACTATTTAATAAATGAAAATACCAGAGTCAGAAATTGTTTTAATTAAAACTGCTGTGATATCAGTGTTAATGAATGCTTTACTTGATCACAATTTGTAACTATTATTCAAATATTACAATTGTACAAATATTAATTCCTCATAAATAGAATGGAAAATAGGCATCAGATCTCACAACTTGGTTGACAGTTGCGAAGACCAGACTATGACCACTGGCTACTATCCAGATTTCCAGGGGAAAAGAAACTCAAAATATTTTTAGTAAAACTAATAGCAAACATCCCTTCAGGCAGTTGATGGCAAGTGTCCAATCATTACACCCAGCGACTTCAAGCACATTTTTGACAGTAAGGCTGCCACACACAAAATTAACTTGTTACCTTTCCAATGCTAAGTTCATTACATAAAAGTGAAAACTTCAATGAAATTTATAGGAATAGAGCATCAAAACAAGAAATGTTTGCATGAAATGCAGTATAAAATGTCTAACAGTATGAAAGCAATTATATAATTCTACCTTCCTTAATTTAAACATTAAGTGAGATGTTAAGGAAATTCACTGATTTGAGCAACTAACTATTTATCCTGTTCACCTGTCTTATATAACAAACGAGTTCTCAGGCTGCCATGAAGTATTTGTTGGGTGAGAAATACCTGAATAGAAAGTGAGAAATTTATGAAGTGAGAGTATAAACGGATTCTGCAGTAAAGGTGGGCCATATTTCACCACTAGCGAAACATGGCTTCCGAAAAGGACTAATTACAGTACACATCGAAGAATACAAAGAACTCAATTTTTTGAGCAAGTCTTCAAAACAACGCCAAGCAGTTGACAATAAAAATTACTTTGAAAATGCGGGCGTGCGAGGGAGGCAGTGGGCAGGCGTGCAAGGTTACAGATAATACAATGAAATGTTTTATGCTTCAGAAATTGCATGATCCTCCATAGTTTTGTTGCACGACATCTTGCCTAGAGACTCAGCATTAAAACATATCCGTGTCACAAGTAGGCTTACATTAACATTGCAATGAAGTTACTGTGAAAATCCTCTTCTCGCCATACTCATTTGCCTGTACCGGTATATGCAAGGAGAATTTAGCATGGCCACTGCACCAAACCAGTACGTCTTTCAGACTGTGGGAAAAAAAACCAGAGCACCTGGAGGAAACACAGACACGGGGAGAACTTATAAACTCTGTACACACAGTGACCCAAGCCAGGAATTGAGCCCAGGTCCCTGGCACTGTGAAGAAGCAGTGCTAACTACTCTGTCACTGTTAGCTATCAAACATGCCAGAAAAGGGTTGGAGGTCTGTCCATTTAAGTGCAAAGTGATATTTTAAACAATGTGATGAATCTTACTCACTGTCAAGTAATCTCTCTGGTACCCCATCCTCATGTGGAATCTCATTTCTAGATTTTAACCCCTGGAGATACAAAATAAACTACATCTTTCCTTCTCCAGGTGTTTCCCCCTGTTTCTGTACATTCTGACCTTCATCCTGCTTTCTAGATCTATTTTGTTTTCTGCATATGACTTTAGATTGAATTAAACATTCCAACTTAAACTCTCTGGTTTAGACACTGTACCTCTTAAGTGGAATTTGTAATCAGATTGAAAAGATGCACTGTTATTTACCTTAGTTTCATACTGGCTACGCATGCTAAAATAACTGTCTGATCATCCTAAATTGTAGGTAAAAGCCCACTAAAATCTGCAAACAGCTTCAAGCATACCAAAAAGCAACAGTGTTCATTTGTCACTCACTACAAAATCCAGGCTGGAAACATTTGGTACTCTTATTTGTTCCAGTCAGTTACCAACGGCCTACATCACTTAGCTCTACTAACTGATTCCAGGAACATATATATCCCTGCTCACAACCACACCTAAAAAAGACATGCATAATATATAGGTACAAAACATTTAAACAGTGGTCTCCAATTTCCACCAACTGGAAGTGTTGGATTGGCACACTGCTCTACTTACCTGGAAACAAAGCTGCTCCTTTCTTGTTGAAGCTACAACCTCATGCCAAGTGAGAACGGTGTAATACAGCAGGTCCCCAAAACATTATGTCAAGGACAGCAGTGTCAAAGGCATGAGCTAGGGTTATCAGTACTATAGTTACCCAGAACTTTGAATTCCAACTTTTGCTGGGTAATTATTCTGTACAAAAAAGTTAGAAGCACCCGACATTTGGTTATATCATACTTGCAAATGGTTCCCATATTTGATTCAATTTATTACTGTATGGGAAACAGGGGAAAGTATTCTCTCTTATATGCTGCTCAAACAAAACATAAGGGAGAAGGAAAGGATAGGGTGCAGAGTATTGCAATTACAGATAGAGTGAAAAGATCAGCTTAATATATGAAAGGAACATTTAGAAGTCCGATGGCAGCAGGGAAGAAGCTGTTCTCGAGTCGATTGGTACGTGACCTCAGATGGCAGAAGGTGGAAGAGAGTCTGTCCAGGGTGTGTGGGGTCCTTGATTATGCCGGCTGCTTTTCCGAAGCAGCGGGAAGTGCAACTGGAATCAATGGACAGGAGGGTAGTTTGCGTGATGGACTGGGCTACATTCACAACCCTTTGTAGTTTCTTGCGGTCTTGGTCAGAGCAGGAGTGATACCAAGCTGTGATACATCCGGAAAAAATACTTTCTGTGGTGCATCTGCAAAAAGTGGCAAAAGCTGTAGTGGATATACTGAATTTCCTTAGCCTTCTGAGAAAGTAGAGGCTATGGTGGGCTTTCTTAGGCATTTGCCTATTGGAAATTTGAACTTCCTGGGCAATTGTAATGCAATCCATATCGGACAAATGAGCAAAGTTTCCCCAGCATATCTTTTGGATACTACATATTTATGATACTCCAGAGCTCCTGAAGCAGTCATTCTTATGCAAGTGATTTCTGTTTTGCACGTAGGCGGATGAGTGAGTTTATTGGTCAGTGTCAGATTGGCCCAATGACAGTATTCATACAGAAGGCTACGGTTCAAACTTTGCTCTGCCACATCACCTAGACAACGGCCAGTAACATGAAAAAACTTAAAAATTGGCAAAAATAAAATCTATTTGGATTTACGAGACAAAAATAAATTGGCATTTCCAAACCAAATACTTGGAAAATAAGTGAGTGTCTCTGATAGAATGCACAAATTACATTTATGTTAAATAAAATATTTTATTTTTATCACTTGATACACAACTATGAGTAGATCCAACACCAAATTGTGTTTATTTTACAAAATAATAGTTTAAAAAAAAGAAATTTCAACTTAATTTGCAAAGATTAAGACAATTTTTTCAGTTATTGATTCTGGCGATTGAAATAAATAGCATCAGAGTAGTTTGTTTCAGCGATATTAGAAGCAATAATGGCAGCAAATATAAAACCTCTCTCGATCCAAAGGCTTTATCTGTAACTGTGGTGCAGCTATACCATTCAAACAAACTTATTCAGGGCATGATGAAAATAATACCTGAATTCATAGATTGCAAAATAGTAATAGCTCCTATTTCCACAATGTAAACACAGTTCCTGTTTCCCTGACTTCAATTTTTTTTGGGACCATCAAAAAGGTTGGGTCTGCAAATGTGGTGTTGCTGATTCCTGATCTGGAATGACACTTCAGAATTGCCACGTTATAGAGGGTGTCAAACCAAAACTTTTTCTGTCTGCTCAGGGGGACTAGCGCTCCCAAGGCAACTCTTTGAAACACAAGGTTTTCAGGTCATCCCTCAACAAAACCGATCAAACGGTTAGTGCAGTTTGTGGAACTTTTCTATGCACAAAATTGATTGCTGCAACTGACTCAGTAATTAATTGGATTTGCAGTATTGGATGTCCCAAGTCTATGAAAAGCATTAAATAAATGCAATGTTATTCTTTATTTGCAGAAGTTACTGAAAACACACCAGAGATATTTCAGTGTCATAGAATGCAGCAGGTTTGTTGGTAAAGAAATTCTAAATTTTGTGGAAATTGACTTCTTTTGCAACTAGAGCACAATACTTTTATTTACAATTCCAGAAGTGAATTGGGCCTTAAATTCAATACACAGGTAGATGCCAGGCATAGCTGTTCTAAATGACTGCATGACACACAGCAAATTTAAAATGATCTACAATTGAAATTTGATGAAAGAAACTGAAAGCAACAGTACAAATGTTTATTATTTCAAATGGATTTTATCAATACACTTGAAAAAAATATTAACGAGAAATGCAGGACCTTCTTGAAGGCTGCAATGGAACTTAGATTTCAAGAGAATTCTGAAGACTTAACATTCCTCAGTTAACCTTTAATGAGACAAGTGACATCTGCTTTGTTGATGAACAACTAACAAAACCCATAATAACTTGTGTTAACAGTAATATGGCAGGACTGTCCCAGGAAAGTTGCTTTACTAATCATTTTGTGGATAAGTTGAGGTACAATTTCAAATCACAAAACACTAAGTCCAACAAAAAGACAGGCATAGACTTTTATCCTCAGTGGTTTAAAAAAAGCATAGCATTTCAAATTGCACTGGCCTGGATTGCTCACAGATCATTTTAGTTTAATTGCATAGATACTAACAGTAATATTTCAAAGGGTGGTATGCAGTCAGTATTCCAATACACTTCACTTTTCTGTTTCTACAGATCCTGCTGCAAAACCAGTCAGTGTCCACAATGACCCTGAAAAAATACAGCACCCAGTGTCACTGACAATACCCATCATAAATACAAACATCAGTAAAATTTGAGTGGATATATTATGTAGAGACCACCAGTTTTTAGAATCTTGCAGCAGTGAAAGAGGGTCTGCAGGCAACTGTGACTATTTAAGAAATGTTCCACTCTCCCGCTCTCCTCTTTCCCTATTAGCTTTTGAGAGAGGGTAAATGAAGCATCAGATGAAAACTATTATCCATTTCGCTTTTACCACTGTGATAGGGCATCCTGTGTCCTCATCACCCCTCTGTATTTAAAAATTACGCAGTATTTCTTTGAATAATGATTTATCATTCATTTCCCCAAGTTACACAACCACAGTGGGATTGTTTTTCCTCATTGAGGAATTGAGGCATTTTCAATGTCTTAATCAGATGATCTCTTAATCCTCTGCTCTAATTAAACATATTTGTGTTGGTCATTGCTCCTCTCAAAAGACGTTTTTCCACCGCCAGGAGTGTGGTGAAATATTCTCTATCTGCCTGGATGAGTGCAACATAACACCACCTAAGCCAAAGCAGGTCATTTGGTTCCTTCTCAATTTTCCCCCTCAGGAACAGTGTAATTGGCCGACTCGCCATACTTCCTTAGGACAAAGGCATTGGGTTGAGTTGAAATTGACCTTTTGTGATGGGGCCCTCTCTCGCTTGGATCTAAATGAATTTACTGTACACACAAGTGGCAGTATCTGAACTGGCTTTCTTAATTCCAGATCACTTCCAATTGGGTGGCATCCTTAATTCTCTCTGTAACAGATTGGTGTAATCAAGAGCCAATGTCAAGAGACAAGAAGTTGTCTGAAACTACAAAGTACCAAATGCCACCATTAGTAATTCCAGCACACTGCTCCCACCTAAACAGGTTTCACAATCAACTATTAGCAAGAACTGCAGACAAACGTCAATGGTCACACAAAAAAAATGTGTCCTGAACAAACTGACAGTTATTCTGATGGTAATGACTTTTCTTCAAATAGAATCAAAGATGGAAATCTCCACCATTGCACCCTCGCGCACAAGTACTATCAGGATACTAATCAAACAGTGAGGACACATCACCTCTGCCTGTTTTAAAAAATATAACATTTATTGTAACATGAAAGTTCTCTATGCTCCTGACGTAAGATTTTTAACCCATCCATTGCAAGGCATCAACTGAAACCAAATCTCTCTTCCAACGTTATACCTATTGAATCCAAATTTAGATACATTCACACGTGCATTGATTACATAGTTTTGTAGCATACTAACAATATGGACTTTCATCAGTGTTATTACACTTGGAAATCCAAAGTGGCAAAAGGACAGATAGAACATGAGCCTTTAAAAGCATTTGTTTCCGGAGATATAAAATACAAACGTGCACTAAATCCAATGATTTCATCCCAAAATGTTTACTCGGTTTTTCTTCTGACAGATGCTTTTTCCAGCATCTTCCCTTCTCATTTCACATTCCAGCATCCATAGTACTTTAATTATAGTTTCATTCTGTTCCTTTTTATAGGGACATAACAGAATTCCCCCATTAATTTTCACCAACTGCATAGAATTAAACACAATTACCACCTCCCTTCCACCGCCAGTGCACCATGACCACACTATATGCCATCCACAGGATGGACTGCAGCAATTAGCTATGGCTTCCATAACAGCATCTTCTAAACCAGTGACCTCCATTGCCTGGGAGGACAATGACGGCAGGCATTCCGGAACATTACTACCGTACAAGTCAAACATCATTTGGAACTGAGTCAACGTGAACTAATTAACAGTACCTTGAAATTATTTGCATCTCACTGACTGCAGCAATTGATAGCAGTGGAAATAGGTATGGGTAATAATCAAGATTTTGATGCAATGTCCACATCCCTAGAATTAACATTTTTAACAAACTGAGACGAGGAAAGAAAACTGTTTATAAGCAACAAACGTAGAATATCATTGACCTGGTTCATGTCCAGGGAGGAAGCACACAGTTTAAATAGACTGTAACCCCTCATACTGTTCTGGGGCCATTGATTATAGTAGGACTGCAATTTAAGTGAGGGTACAATCGACATTTCTGGTAACCCATGCTTTAAGATTGACTGCAGATGATGCGTACACTAAACTGATCAAGCCAAACTCATGGAGCACAATTAAGTCTTCTCCTGTCTCTCTTCTTCCTGAAGAACAAATATATCTGGCAGGAGATGTGCACCCCAGTAAAAAGTCCCTTTAAAAGATATTGTCAAGAGATGAGAAGCTAATTCATAGCTACACCAGTCTTAGTGTTTATGATTCTGTTACAGATCATTAATTTCTGAAGAGAAATACAAACACCCAGCAATTAACTTCAGAACCACACCACAAAATTCAACATTTCTCAACAAAAAAAACTTTGTTGCATAAGTAACGTAAGCACTATTAATAATATGTTTTACAATTATTTATGCAATGAAGTCGGTTTTATACTCCTCCCATCCCTTGAATTCTCTTATATTATAATTAGAAAATCATAGAATCCCTACAGTGCAGAAAGAGGCCATTCGGCCCATCACGTCTACATCGACTACAATCCCACCGACGCCTATTTCTGTAACCCCATATATTTACCCTGCTAATTCCCTGACACTAGGGTCAATTTAGCATGGTCAATCAACCTAATCTTCACATTTTTGGACTGTGGGAGGAAACTGGAGCACCTGGAGGAAACCGGAGCACCTGGAGGAAACCTACACAGATATGGAGAGAACATGCAAACTTCACACAGACCATGACTCGAGCCGAGGCCAGAATTGAACCCAGGTCCCTGGTGCTGTGAGGCAGCAGTGTTAACCACTATGCTGCAACAACAAACTTGAAAGGTTAATTTCACTTCTTTTGGTGACCATAGCCTCTAGAATTTTCATGTTAATGATCCTCCGTGTTCCAGCTTTACTCCAAGATATTTTATGCTACCCTTTCTATAGCTTTTTGACTAAGTAACTCTCCAATTTTTATTTACTACCTTAGTACCTTGTTCTGGCCGACTGCAGAGCCCATTTGTCCCTCGCAAACTTCCGTGCCAACTCTGCTGACTGCTTTTTACCACAAGCCTCAGGGGATCCCTGCAGATTTCTTCCATTAACTGCAAGCTAGTGCCGTTTTCCCCCTCAAAATCCAAACAGAGCACAACAACCAATATGCCATGCATTAAACAAAAATTACTACTTCCTCTGCTTCAAATGCAGGCTAACTGACCCTCAATCCAGTGAGGCAGTTGCAACAGCCTCTTGTCTGTTCCCTTCATCAGACCTCCTCACTAGCTCTGATGAAGGGTCATCTGGACTGAAAACATTAGCTCTCTTCTCTCTCCACAGATGCTGTTAAACCTGTTGAGATTTTCCAGCATTTTCTGTTTTTGGGTTATAAACAAATTATCTAGAATTCAACAAGCTCTCCAATTCTGAGACTCTTATGAATACTTTATATTGTTACTAGAATTAACATCCCTTTATCCAGACTTCCTGGGTCCAGGAAGAAATTCCATGTTTACAAAGTTGTTTTCCACTTCCTCTCTTTTAGAAACTGCATGCATACTTTAGATTTTCATTAAAAACAAGTGGAACTGGAGACCCTCTGGCTCTACCGCTCGAATGATGATAGTGTTATGAACTCATGCATCCAAACTTCTACACCAAAACTCAGGTACTCAGTCCCCAACAGAATACTATTGTTTCAAAGACTGAAAATAAGAATAGCAAACCTTATGATTACTTCAAATCTGTTTCTGGTTTCTTGCTTCATCAATTGCTGTATTTTTTCAGCTGTCTTTGACTTCAATGAACAGTACCGTGCTCCAATTCTCATTTTCCTTTTCATTCCAATCTTCTTGGAAACTTACCATATCATTCCCTAGTTTCTAGAACCAGCTGCTCTTTAATTTCTGGTGTTCTTTGTGGGAAGTCTGCATTTTGCAGCCCCCACCTCTGACAAAGTAACATCTCATTTTTTTTTGCCAAGTTTGTGCTTACTTTTCACATTATGAGCTCTGAGCACAATGCAAGCACAGTTTGAACGGTCACTGATGATATTCAATACACAGCCTCAATTTTTGCAGAAAAAAATAAACTGATGACTGTAGAGAGTTTTATAAGTTAAGGAAGTTGGAAATCTGAAGTATTTGAGTAACAATGGGAAGTAGGCAGAGAAGTTACAGGTAAAATATTATTCTAAACTTCAGGGATCAGTAAAATCTAATGTTTTTAAACGTAATTGAAATAGCATTTCAAGAACACTCAGGATATGTGCATCATTGACGAGGCTAGCATTTACTGTCCGTCCTTAAGAGTCATGGAGAAGTTGATGGTGGGTCTTTTCCTTGAACCACTGTAGACCATGTCATGAAAGTACAACCATAATGCTGTTGGAGCGGAAGTACCAAGGTTTTGACTTGTGGCAACAAAGGAACAATATAATTTCAGTATGGTGTGTGGCTTGGAGGGGAAATTAAACGTTTGGGTATTCTCCTGCACTGCCATTCTTGTCCTTCCAAGCAGTGAAGATCACAGGTTTGGAAGGTGCTGTCAAACCAGCCTTGGCAAGTTGCTACAGTGCAGGAGATACTACCACCATCACAGAGTTGGGAAAGAATGTATGTTTAATGTGGTGGATAAGCTCATCAAGCAGACTCTTTGACATCGAATTGGAGTGTTGTTGGAGCAAGTCAAGCATTCCATCACCTGAAAGTGTGCCATGCAGGTGTCGGTAAGGCTTTAGGAAGTTAGGGCATGTCAGTCACTGCAGAATATTCAACCTTTGACTTGTTATAGGGGCAACAGTATTTGCACAGTTCACCTGCAGTTCAATGCAATGCAGGATGTTGGTGGCAGTGGATTTGACATGCTACTGAATGTCATGAGGAATGGCTGCATTTCTTATTGGAGACTGTCACTGCCTGGCACTTCTGTAATGTAAACATTGCGATCATCCATCATTCTGCATGGACAGCTTTATCAACTGAGGAATTACGAACAGGACGCAAATCAATGAGCAACTGCTTCTAAACTTCTAATCTAATGATAAAGGGAAAAAAATCAGCGATGAAGCAGCTGAAGACAGCTGGGGTGTGTCGCATCCGAATGGACCCAGGATGAGGTGACTGGCCTCCAACAGGCAAAATTACAAATAAACTTAAAACAAAGATAACTGAATCAAGGGCTTATTTTGTGTAAGGATTTTTATTGTTGGAATGGTTCTTGTATGCATTCAAAAAAATTATCCCAACAAGCCAAGAACAACTTGAAAATATGAATAACACCTAATCAGCTATGACCGTGCTAAGAAATGTTTGGAAACAGATGTTAACCAACCAAATTGATGTTGCAAGTAGAATACCTGTACAGTGCAACCCGTTACCAATGACAGAAGACAGGCAACCATACTACATACATTAATCTCTCTGTTTATCTTTTAGTACGTACAAAGCTGTATTTGGAAGTAGAGATACCAGCTGACAGCAGAGTCCAAAGACTGACTGGCCTGGAAAAAGGAATCCACTGTAATAGTCCATTGGTCATCACTATTTTCAGATTGAGATACCTCATATATTTTGAATAGATTGAAGTGTGAAGTAAATTTGTTTTCCATGCTTTGAAGACTATTTTAGTCAATAATTTGAGAATGTTTGTAGTTTCAGAGTGCTATTTGCATATGCAAATTATTTGGGCCTCTCAGTAAATGTCTATTCACTTAAGCTTCTGTTTGTTAGATAGGAATCCACTTACTGAAGAATTTCCTCTGGCCCCCACTGACTTCACTTTTACCAAGATTGCTTAATCCATATTTGATGCCTTTGTGTTTTGACAGTTACTCTTATCTGGTAATTAAACTCTTGCCACAGTTTGGACAAAGTTATAAATCAGGGCTGGAGCAGAATTGTCCTTGCGAAACCACAATGGAGCTTCATTGAGAAATGCTTTGCACAGCAGTCAAAGTCAGTAAGCACTGTTGCAAAAGCTTGACATCAGCGGATGATTTATGCTGATACAATGACAATTTGCTAAGTTAGATTTTCCTTTTTGAGAACAAGACATTGCTGAGCAATTTTCCACACGATAGTTATGGTGGAAGTTTAGCTATTCTTGGAACACAAGTCTTCAGCACTGCACCCTTGATCCTTACCGGATTCATAATCTTGTATATAGCCAACACATTCAGCCATTTTCTGAACTGGCTAATGAATTGCATTTGTGATGATGAAGACTTCTTAATCCGCTCAATTCCCCTCCCCAGAAAATAGTGGAGGTTGGGTAATTGAACTTATTCGAGGCCGAGTTAAATAGGTTTTTGATAGACAAAGGGAGTCAAGGGTTGTGGTGGGCTGCCAAGAAAGTGAAGTTGAGACCACAACTGATCAGCCATAATCTCATCAAATGCAGGGCAGACATGTTAGGGCCTAAAGATCCTATGTTCCTATATTCTCATGTTTCTTGAACTGAGGCTCAGCAAGTCTTCATTCACCACTGCCCTCTATCCGACTGAACATTTTCTCGCATTCAGCAACTTCTTGTTTAACTCCACTAACTTTTTCGAAAGGAAAGGGTATCTACTTGGATCCTGACTATGGCTATCTTTTTGTGGGATTTATGGAACATGCCTTCTATTAGAAAAGTTGGACCTTAAGAGATGATTCTGTTTTACGATGTCTTATTTAACTTCAAGTGAGAAAGAACATTCTGAAAGGAGGATGGGGAGGTCATATCCTCTGTTGACAGAGGGGTCTGTATCATCTTGCTGCCATGGGAAGAGAATTGCAGTGAGAAGTCTCACAACTCCAGGTTGAAGTCCAACAGGTTTATTTGGCAGCATAAGCTTTCGGAGTCTTGTTCCTTCATCAGTTGAGTGAGGACTTGTGTTCACAAACAGGGCATATACAGACACAAACTCAATTTACAAGATAATGGTTGGAATCTGAATCTTTACAGGTAATTAAGGCTGAAATATACAGACATTGTGAATGGAGAGAGAGCCAAGCACAAGTTAGAGGTGTGTATTGTCTCCAGCCAGGACAGTTAGTGAGATTTTTGTAAGCCCAGGCAAGTCGTGGGGGTTACAGATAGTGTGACAAGATGTCGACTGAGGCTGTCCTCGTGTGTGTGGAACTTGGCTATCAGTTTCTGCTCAGCGATTCTGTGTTGCCACGTGTCGTGAAGGCTGCCTTGGAGAACACTTACCCGAAGATCAGAGGCTGAATGCCCATGATTGCTGAAATGTTTCCCATCTGGAAGGGATGCCTGGTGATTGCTGAGCGGTGTTCATTCACCCATTGTTGTAGCGTCTGCATGGTCTCCCCAGTGTACCATGCCTCGGGACATCCTTTCTTGCAGCGCATTAGGTGGACAACACTGGCCAAGTTACAAGAATATGTAGCGTGTACCTGTGTTGGTGATCTGGCACATCTTGCAGAGATTGCTGTGGCAGGGTTGTGTGGTGTCGTGGTCACTGTTCTCCTGAACGCTGGGTAGTTTGCTGCAGACAATGGTCTGTTTGAGGTTGTGCAGTTCTTTGAAGGCAAGAAACGGGGGTGTGGGGATGGCCTTGGCGAGATGTTCATCTTCATTCATGACATGTTGAAAGCTCCGGAGAAGATGTGGCAGCTTCTCCGCTCCAGGGAAGTACTGTCTACTGTGTCCTGGGTTTGTCTTCTGAGGAGGTCGGTGCAGTTTTTTGTTGTGGCATATCCGAACAATTGATTAATGAGTCAAGCGTCATATCCTGTTCTTATGAGGGTGTCTTTCAGCGTCTGCAGGTGTCTGATGCAGTCCTCTTCATCTGAGCATATCCCGTATATACAGAGGCTTGTCTGTAGGGGATGGCTTTTTTAAACATGTTTGGGGTGGAAGCTGGAGAAGTGGAGCATTGTGAGGTTATCCATAGGCTTGTGGAACAGTGAAGTGCTGAGGTGACCGTCCCTGGTGGAGATGGCATGTGTCCAAGAATGCAACCGATTCTGGAGAGTCGCCCATGGTGAGTCTGATGGTGGGATGGAACTTGTTGATGTCATCATAAATTTGTTTCAATGATTGTTTGCCATGAGTCCAAAGGAAGAAATGGTCAGATGTATCTAGTATATAGCATCACTTTAAGATTGTGTGCAGTGAAGAAGTCTTGTTCAAACCTCTGCATAAAGATATTGGCATATTGAAGTGTGAATTTGGTCCCCATGGCTAGTCCGTGCATCTGCATGGAGAACTGGTTGTTGAAGGTGAAGACGTTATGGTCCAGGATGAAGTGGATGAGTTGTAGAATTGCATCTGGAGATTGGCATTTATCAGCACTGAGTACTGAGGCAATTGCAGCAATGCCGTCGTCATGGGGGATGCTGGTGTATAGTGCTGAGACATCCATTGTGCTCCAGGTTCAACTGCTCCATGTGTGCTGAGTTTCTGTTGGAAGTCTGTAAAATCGCAACAGAAGCTGAGGGTTCTTTGTACAGTGGGTTTCAGGATGCCCTTGATGTAGCCGGGAAAGTTCTCACACAGGGTCCCACTGCCTGATATGATTGGACAGATGGCTGGACGTATTGGCCTTGTGTATCTTCAGGAGGCAGTAGAGATCTCCAACATGGAGATCGCGTGGGATGAGAGCACAGAGGGTGCTCTGAAGGTCCGGATCAAAGATCTTGATCAGTCTGTTGAGTTGACGGGTGTGTTTTTTGGTTGGATCTGCAGGTAACTGTCTGTAGTGTTCTTCATTGTTCAGTTGTCAGTACACTTCTTTGCAGTAATCCGTTCTGTTCAATAAGACAGTGGCCCCTCCTTTGTCTGCTGGTTTGATGACAATGTTGCTGACTTGAGTGTGTGGATGGTGTTGTGCTTGTGTGATGTTCAGGGCTGTCGTGCGAGTGCAGCTGACAAAACTGGCATTGACGCACCGCCCGACGACTTGGGCATACATGTCAAGTCGAGGGCAACAGCTTTTTGCAGGAGTCCAATTCGACTTTCCTCTTCGGTTGCTGCACCGCAGATCCTTCTATCAGTTGTCTCATTGTGTTCGCTATTGGCTTCTTGGGGTTTGTGGAAGAACTCCCATAGCCTCATTCGCTTGATGAATTCCTCTGTGTCCGCTGTAAGGCTGATGGGGTCCATTTTGGTGGTGGGGCAGAAATTGAGCCCTCGACCGAGAACTTGGATTTTGTCTGGTTGAAGTGTGTAGTCCAACAAGCTGACAATGGACATCCCTGCAGTGGTCCTGCTCCGGTTTCTGTAGGAAGTCTGTAGTGTCGCATCAGAAGCTGGGGGTTCTTTGTATAGCGGGTTCCAGGATGTCCTCAAAGTAGCTGGAGAGTTCTCACACAGGGTCCCATTGACTGATATGATGGGATGGCCATCTTCCCTGCAGTCTGTACGTTTAAGACTTGATTACCTGTAAAGACTCACATTCTAACCATTATCTTGTAAATTCAGTTTGTGTCTGTACATGTCCTATTTATGAACACAAGTGCTCATTCAGCTGGTCAAGAAGCGAGACTCTGAAAGCTGCTGCTGCCAAATAAACCTATTGGACTTTAACCTGGTGTTGCGAGACTTCTTATTGTGCTTACCTGAGCCGAACGCCAGCATCTCCACATCAAAAGAATCTCAAACAGAAACCTACTGAAATACCAAGTGAGTTTCCACACCTTTCCAGGTAACTCTCCATAAAGGAATGGCTGCTTTATGTGAGACAGAAAAAAAAAGGGATGGGCAGCTACTTCTGTGGAAGAGCAAAGCAGCTCCAGCAGTGAATAGCAGAGAAAGATGATTTTGTGTTAACAGCCAAACTGGATGATTGAAGGGAAGGAAGACATAACCTAGAGGACCTATGGAAATTTAAGATATGAAGCGGTGCAGTTCAGATTTGGAAGAGTTAGGTCAAAAATAATAACTTTTGAAGGATACTGCAAGTATTAACCAAGTGAGGGATGAAGAAGCAAGCTTGTTAGAGAGTCAGGAGTAACCTTGGATTGTTGTGTTAACAGCATACATTTATCCCAAAAGGAATGCACAGAGAAAGGAGGTATAAAACAAATTCTGATTGTGTTAGTGAGTCCATGTGAGAATATTTTTTCTTTAATTTGGTACATTTGTTGCCTGTTTAAAAAAAAATCATATCAAACGCAATGTGTTACAATAAAAGTTTTAAAATGTGAAATCCTTCTGTCATTTGCTGCAAGATTAATCTACTTTTTAAAATTATTGTTCTCTACAGGATTGTAACAAGCTGGGATTTCATCAGGATCAAATTCAGGAGACCATACGATGGGTACAATGGAATTTTCCAAAATTTGAACAAAAGATTTCACGTACACTTTTGTTGCATTCAGTGAAAGTTAGCTTTCTCTTGTTGATGCACTTTTGGAAGGAGAGCATCTGTCTGTTAGTGCCTTATAACAATTAACAGGTTAATTTGAAGGCTGTGGCAGAGATATTAGTGGTTACTAGGAAGAAAAAAAAAAGCAGAGATTGCTGAAGTGTTGGTTCAGCAACCAAGACTGATGAAAAAGGTGATCCTGAATGTACTCAGACAGAATTACTGAACTTCAATCACAAAGGAAACAGTTATGAATTTGAAAAGTCATGTAAAAACATGAACTAGATTTCCAAAGAGAAAAAGTTCCAGAATTCTCCAAATTTCAGAGAAAAAGGAAGTTTGAAAATTTGAAATGGAAAGAGAAAAACTTAATTTATGCAAATATAGGGTGGAGGTTAAAAAAATCCTATGGATGACTCAATCAACTTCTGGTTCTGATTTAACAAGGAGAATGCACTTAAAGTGCAAGTTCAGTGAGGAAGAAGTTGAAATACATTGTGTGTCATTTGATAAGAGTGCCACAAAACTGCAATGACAGAGAAAATTGGAAATACTGCAAAGTACATTCATAAGGAAAGCTTTGGAAATTTATTCATTTTCCAACAAACAATCTGGGAACTGTGATACAGTGAAACTTGCTGTTCTCAATGCCAGAGTTAGCGCCAGAGGGCTAGGCAAAAATTTAGAAATTTAAGGAAGAAACAGAAACTGACTTTTCTGCAAGAAATGGTGTTAAGATAGGTGATTTGGATCGATGAAGTTTGAACCAGATGTTGAAAAGCTTGACAGTGATGTGAATGAAAGAAATCAGAAATAATGTCCCTTAGGTAATACATTCCACCTGGAGTTTCTAAGATGAAGAAGGCTGTAAATAATGTGTTATGATCTAGGCCAGAAACTCCAAGGTATTTTACAAAGGTAGCCTAGACTCTAAATTTTTACCTTTGAATTTGGTACAGGTGATCAGAAGGTGTTTCACTCCAGGTATGATTCAAGTGATCAAGGAAGCTTTTATCAAACAAACAAACAAACATTTAAGAATACAGTTAAAACAAAGAAAAATGAGCACAACCTTTACCACTTACAAGAATCAACCATGGTATAATATAAACCTTAACAGTAAAGTATGATGCTCCAAGTCAAACAACAGCCCACAAACATCCACCCCATCTCGGCTTGGCACAGAAAACAAGTATGCTCACGTGATGCTGGATCATCCAGCTTTTTAACACTAGCTGTGAGTTATTCCTTTGAACGTTGAATAAAAACTATGCTGGATGAGCACGCAAGGCTCACTCAACCAACTTCCGGTTAGCAATGAACGGACAGCAGAATTTAACACCAGAGAGGGGAAGACCAGAACCACTGCTTTTTGTCTCACATCCAAACAGCATCTAAACCAAACTAAAATCTTGGACTTTGCTGACAGGCAGCATCTGACTTGTCAATCATGTTCCACCCAACAATTCCAAAAGGACCATAAACCCCTAGGATATTGCATTATTCCAGATTAAAAAATAATTAAAAGGTTCATTATATTGCTTCAGTAACAATTAGAGGACACCAGCTAGATAGTACAGCAATAAAATACCAGAGCCTGTTTGAAAAAATTGCAGAGAAATTAGTAAAATACATTTCTTAAAGGCTAGTATCGTCACAAATGGCAGGCAACAAGGAGTTATTGCACAAAAAATAATAAATCTGATCAATGAGGAGAATGACTAAGGGAAACAGATCCCCCTCAAGAGCGAGACTGTTCCAAGGTAAGAGCTGAACTACCTAGTTCTGCTCCTGATTCCTATGTTCCTATGACATGTTGTCAGAAAAAGAGGACACGTGAAGCTTGGAAATTAAAAAGCCAAATTGTCACATTTGCAAGACTGCATTGGTCCTCCAGCAAATACAATTCTGAGTGGGTAAAACTGATGACAAATCTATAGGTTAACTCTATTTGCTACTACAGTGGATCAAAATGCACAAAATTGTGGAAAATTTCTGTTTAAGTGTGAAATATGCTCAGCTGTGTCCAGTGAAGCAAGGAAGCAGGATCTCCACAGTCACTAATGTTGGCAGGTAATAGAAATTACCCTCCAGAAAATAATCATATATTAACAGGGGGGTATTGTTAGAAAGAGTTACTTGCAGAGAGGTGGTTTAAAATGTGGTTCAATTATTGGTCATGTGATTGTTGGGGTGTTCATAATTTGTCTATTGTTGGCATCATGGATTTTTATCAGGAAATTATTTGGTTTGGGATAAGGTATTGCTGTCTTCAGTGCTTATGGGAAATCCTGTGGGGACTGCTGAAACTGAATAACTTAGAAATAATTTATAATTCCCTATAATCCTGTGAGAACTGGTGTTTCAGCTATCAACGTTTTCAAAAAGTCAGAAATTCAGCCACTAACTTTAAAAGCATTACACCGAAAATAATTTCAATGACAATTAGAACATAGAACATTACAGCGCAGTACAGGCCCTTCGGCCCTTGATGTTGCGCCGACCAGTGGAATGAATCTAATGACCCTCTAACCTAAACTATTCCAATGTTATCCCTGTGCCTATCCACTGACCATTTGAACGCCCTTAAAGTTGGCAAGTCCACAACTACTGCAGGCAGGGCATTCCACGCCCTTACGACCCTCTGAGTAAAGAACCTACCTCTGACATCTGTCCTATAATTATCACCCCTCAATTTAAAGCTATGTCCACTGGAGATTAATTGAACCCATATGAATTACAAATACAGGGAAAATATGAACGATGCATATAAAAGCAAACAGCAACAATATTCAAAGTATATGAAGAAACAAAGGTGGGTGTTGGGGGAGGGGTTGAAGGAGAGTGGAACAGCTGCATCCAATGCTGACATGATAAAGCTAAATAGGGTGGATTAGGAATGAGATTTCAAATGGGTAGAAACATAACTTTTCCCTCTGTTTACTTTCAAATATCTCCATTGCCCCTTAGTATCCCAGATGCATAGATTAAAGGAATTAGCGGGGCAAATATGTGGGGTTGTTGTTGGTGCAGATTCGATGGGCCAAATGAGCTCCTGTTGCACTATAGGGCTTATATGATTTTATGATTGTATAAAATTACCAGTGACCTCAACATTTAATGCAGTTAGTGCACACAATAACAGAATACAAAGCTGCTGGATTATGTATATACAAAGCAAAACCAAGACAATGTTTTCCTACATAACCCATTTTAACTCACCATCTTCTCAGGGGTGGGTGACAAAGATCAGCCTTACCATTGATCCCCACATCCCACAAACAAATGCATGCAAGCACACACAAAATCCCTAAAACATATTAAGATTTGGCATGCTAAGTTTACATATTACAAAAGCATAATAGATCATAGGAAAATGAAAATGCATTTTTAAAAGTACTTTTCAAAAATGTTACATACTCATGTTACACACACAAATACTAAGACTGTGATCTCGTGGCCCCATTAGCCACAGGCGCATATCCCATAATGGTTGCTAAAACCTGTGAGTGGTCAAAAACCAGATTTGCGCCTGCGAGATCTCAATTTAAGATCTTCCCTGGTCCCCGCTGTTCTTATGATTAGGCATGAACATGATGACAATAAATTAACAATTTTACACATTATTAAAGGGGTTGACATCATAGCATCTGACCACAGTGCATCTTCTCCCCCCTATGATGTGACACCACACAATAGTAAGTGTGCCCTTTAAAAACGCCACTACAGGCACCCTGATCTCAGAATCATGGCTTTGCCGGTGTGTTTAGGTCCTGCCCCATCCAGCTGGCTGAGAGATTCTTTGAAATTGCACACAGCTGTTTAATCAGATGAGAAAAAGCATCTGTGAAGCCAGTCAGTTTCACACAGCTTCTCTCATCTGATCCAAATATCCATGCAATTTTGGGAAAATTGCACCCTAAAACTTTATAGAACAGATTAACGTGGAAGAGAAGCAGCCGTCTGGGCACAAGTCCCAGACCTCTGATCCCATCTCTTAGTCCACTTCCCCCTCCCCCATTTTCCAGCCCTACTCTTGCCACTCTCAGTCCTGGCCTTGATTCCTCCCTGGCCAGCAGAAATGACTCCCGTAACGGAAACCGCACCAGGAAGATGTTCTAGCACAGGAAGGCACTCTGCAGGCTGAATGTGGGAATAGCAACTACTGGGGGTGTGGTCTCTACATCTCCCAATCTTAGGAGCAAGTCAAATTAGTGACGGGGAGGAGTGGTAACTCCCAGGTTCAGGTAGAGGGCAACGGGAAAAAAAGGCCAAATTCCATGATGTGAAAGTCGGAATTCTAAAAAACGGTGGAACTTTCTCATCCCTGATATTAAAGACAAATTTGACACTTGACCTGAATATTAAAGAACCTATTGAAAACTCTCTGCAAGCAACGATGAAGACTCACAAGGAAATGTTTCTAATTAATCAGGTGAATATTTTTTCGGCATGTACAATGACACACTGAATGGCAATAGTACTGAAGATCTGCGCTTGAGAGCTTGACACACCCCTGGCCAAGCTGTTCCAGTATGGCTACAACACTCTTAACATCGACTCAAAAACGTGGAAAATTGCCCAGCAATATCCTGTACACAAAATGGACAAATCTAACTTGACAAAATACTGCCCCAATAGCCTCCTCTCAATAGTCAGTAAAGTGACATTAGATTTGATTTGTCACATGTATTAATATACAGTGAAAAATATTGTTTCTTGCACGCTATACAGATAAAGCATACCGTACATAGGGAAGGAAAGGAAAGACAAGATAGAAGAATGTAGTGTTACAGTTATAGCAAGGGTGTAGCAAAAGATCAACTTAGCGCGAGGTAAAAGTCTGATGGCAGAGGAAGAAGTTGTTTCTGAGTCGGTTGGCATGTGACTTCAGGCTTTTGGAAAAAGATGGAAGAGAGTATGTCCAGAGCGCATGGGGTCCTTGATTATGCTGGCTGCTTTTCTGAGGCAGCAGGAAGCATCAATGGATGGGTGGCTGGTTTGTGTGATGGACTGGGCTTCATTCATGACCTTTTGTAGTTTATTGCAATAGAAGGGGCAATCAGCAATGCTATCAAGCGGCACTTGCTCAGCAATAACCTCCTCACCAGTCTAAGCCAATCATTGCAGGAATTCTTCAGGATAGCATCTTGGGCCCCACTATCTTCAGGTGCTTAATCAACATAAGGTCAGAAATGGGGATGTTTGCTGACAATTGCACAACATTCAGCACCATTTGTGACTTCTCAGATATTGAAGCAGCCCATATCCAAATAGAACAAGACCTGGACAATATTCAGGCTTGGGCTGACAAGTGGCAAGAAACAGTCATGCCACAAGTGCCAAGCAACAACCATCTCCAACAGCAGAGAATCAAATTATCAGACTTTGACATTGAATGGCAGTAACATCACCAAATCCAGCACAATCAACATCCACAGGGTTACCATTGACTCGAAACTGAATTGACTAGCCACGTAAATACTGTGGCTGCTCAAGCAGGTCAGAGACTCAAAGTCTTGCGGTGAATAACTCACTGCCTGATTCCCCAAAGCCTGTACGCTATCTACAAGGCACAAATTAGGAGTGTAATGGAATACTGTAGCTCCAAAAACATAAGCAGCTCAACACAATTCAGGACAAAGCAACCAGCTTGACTGGTACCCCATCCACAAACATTCACTTCCTTCACCACTGACACACAGTGACAGCATTTACAAGGTGCACTGCAGCAACTTACCCAGGCTCCTTCCAAATCCAGGACCACAACCATTTAGAAGGACAAGGGCAGCAGACACATGAGAACACCACTACCTGCAAGCTCCCCTCCAAGACACTCACAAGACACTCCTGACTTGGAAACATATCACCATTACTTCACAATTACTGGGTCAAAATCCTAGAACTTCCTTCCTAACAGCACCTACAGCACATGGACTCCAGCAATTCAAGGCAACAGCTCACCACACCTCTCAAGGGCAATAAATGCTGGTCGAGTCAGTGATGCCCAAATCCCAGTAATGAATTTTTTAAAAATGGTTTCTCAATATTGATAAAATGCAATTTAAGAATTCACAATGAATTTTTGTTTGATGTATTTCCAAGCTTGCCCTGCTAATCAGGCACATTAAAAAAGTAACTTGTGTACTGACACTACAGCAACTCAGCAGTTTTGTAATATTGTCATAATGCAATAGCTTGCACATCACAGGATAAGCAAATGTAAAACTGAAATGTATAACTACGTGCAATGTCACCAACCTATATGATAATGCAGAAGATTTTAGTCTGATTGATGTGCTTTCTGGATGAGGGAGGTTTATTTAAATAAAGTTGCAAATAAAAGCTTTCTTGCAAAGTAATTTTCCTTTTACAAGAACCACCACACTGATGGTGCTCCATATCTATTAAGGTTTTGAGAGTATGCAATTAGAGGGTTGGTACTACAAGGTCCCATACGTAAAGTCAGAATGGGAAACAAATGTATTTTGCATTTAAAACAAATGTAATCACGAGACATTTTGAAAACAGGGAAATGGATACTTTTTTTGTTTTTAGTTGTTTAGCTCAATCAATTGCCAAAGACTCCAAAATGGACACAGTTATGCCTACAGTTCGAAAGAAATTACACGTCAGCCTGACATACTATACAGTGAAAATGTACTCAGATACACATAATTCAACAAGTTTGGTACTCAGGTTTAATCACTAATTTTGACCATTGTGTTTGTTCCATAGAATCCCTATAGTGCAAGAGTGCCATTTGGCCCATCAAGTTTGCACCAGCTTTCTGAAAGAACATCTTACCCAGGTCCACACTACCCCGCTCTATCCCCATTATCCCATGCATTTACTGTGGCTAATCCACCTAATGTACACATATTTGGGACAGTGGGAGGAAACTTAAGCATCCATAGGAAACCCAGGGGAGAACGCGCAAATTCCTCACATTCACCAAAGGCTGGAATCAAACTCAGGTCCCTAGTGCTTGAGGCAGCAATGTCAACCACTGCATCACCCACCAATTCTTGGTTACAAAATGATGATTAAATGGGACTGTTCTTTTTGATCAATAAGAGTCAAGAATTACACAGGGCAGGCAGGAAAGTGAAGTTGAGGCCGCAATCATATCAGCCACAGTCTTATCAAATGCCCTACCCTCACTCAGTGTTCTTGTGGTGTCACATTGCTTAAGAAACTGAGTGAAAGCATTAAACTGAATAATACCGCTGTTTCTTTTCTTACCCCATCACCAGTCCCTCTGGCCATTTCAGACCAATTCTTCTTTTGTTCATGCTCTCTTGTCTTCCATCCTATCGCAGACCCTTTTGTCTTTGTCCCAGCCTCCTCTTACTCAAAATCTATTGCATCTTTAACTTTTCTCAGTTTTGATGAAAGATGCATTTAACAAAAAAGCTCAATCAATACCTGGCCAGAAAGGTTATGTGGTTGATCACGATCTGCTTAGTTACCTATTTGGCTATGATAATAATAGCAGTACTAATATGACTGAAACATCAACTCTTTCTTGTTCTCCAGAAATGCCACCTGACCTGATTACTTCCAGCATTTTTTCTGTTTTCATCTCCTTCTGTTATGCAGTACACATATTCACATCAGACAGAGTCACACAAACTTGAAACATTGGCTCTGTTCTCTTTCCACAGATGCTTTCAGATATGCTGATATTTTCCGGCATTTCTTTTTGTTTCAGTCCATCATCTGCAGTAATTTTTTAAAATCAGAATGATCATGGCTGTTCTTGTTTTGCTTCATCAGAGACAGTACCTCCCACCAGAAGCAGCACAGCCCCCTCTGTGGACTCATGTCCACAGTAGTACTCATGTTTGGGAATTATTCCTACAATCCCTTCCCCTTGCAGACCATTCACCCTGAAAACTCAATTGTAATATCAAGCGGTGTCCTTTTTGGTCATTCTGATTTTATTGCACTTCAAGTTGTTTTGTTATACTGAAGCTGTGATATTAATGCAAGATGCTGCAAATGAGTGGGTAAATCAATTCCAGTTCATCAAGTAGATTAAATACCAAATTGATGAACATCTGTTTTTTTAAATCACCTGCATTTTTGATTTCATTTTACTAGATTTTATTTCTACGTTTACTTTGTTTTAATATGATGGAATCCAAGTATCAAAACTGAAACAAGTTCAAAGAACTGAAGTGGAAATGATGTTGGAAGGCTTTACCATTTTCCAACATGCAGCAGCAACTATACTTCTAAAGTACTTTGTCTGCAAAGCATTTTGGGGAGAACAGAGGTTGTGTGCGAAAGGCACTGCATAAATGCAAATCTTTTCTATTAAGCTAACCACTGGTTTAATTTTTAGAGTGAGTGAACTGATGCAAGGCTGAAACTCATCTCAAGTCACATCCAACCACAACCCCTCACCTCTCATCAGGTCAGAGAAAACTTCACAGGCAGTGGCTATGCACCCATTGCCCCTGACTGGCCCTATATATGACGACCATTTAAAAAACAAGCAGAACAAAATTTTTGTTCTTCAGTACAATAAAAATCAAGAACATATTTTCTTACAGTATAATTTAGGACACTCCAGAGTTAGAGCAGCATGATTCTGTTTCAGTTTTCTAGAGGAAATCTTCCTTTAAATCATAGTTTGATCTGCACAATGCAAAAGATAATGTTCAAACTAGCAGAACATCTTTTCTGATGATACTAATAAATATTATTTATTTTCCAGTGGTTATATTATTCATGGGTAAACCCTCTGCAAGAATTTTGAGAGGGCAGTGTGTAGGTCATACAGTTTTGCCCTAACAAAAACATGACAGCTCCCAGTCTCAAATCAGCACAGCTCTGAAGTACACGCAAGTGAGATCTTTGGAAAATGAGTGACAATTTGAAAAGGGGGAATCTTTACAATGTAGTGCACAAATGTTAAAGATGAACTGGAAACGAACATTTGGGGAAATAGACTCACAACACAAATACAAACTGTGACATCACAACTCAGAGGCAAATCTCAATTCTCCTTGAATATTGATAGCTACCCAGACGAGTTACACTCCTGCCTTCAGATATGGGCAAGGCTGCAATTTTTTATTAAGTGGAAGGGCAGGAAGTAGAATTTTCTCAGTCTTGACAATCAAGATGAAGCAGTCATTTTAAAAGAGGCATTTTTGCTGCAATTTTTAAGTGTGCATCTTTACATTTTATTGGTTACTTGTGCCTGTGCTTTTCTTTCTGATGTTATTCTGTCACTGAATAGAATTTTTTATAGCTACTATAATTCGCCCCCCACCTAAAAGCTGTAATGTACATTATATCACCATATGAATATTTCATATTTACATTAAAGATGTGGGATTTTCAGTCATCATGGCACTTGAAGACTTGCTCTGGATTTATTTTACTTTTTCGATCCTCTTGACAGCTGTCACCCACAAAGTTGAATTGTTTGATGTCTTTGCTCCTACAGGTTCTCTTTTTAAAACACTGGTATGCACACCCAAACTTATCAAGTAGTGACTTTTGTAGCATTTTTACATCCCTGCACTGTCCCCAGAGCCTGGATTTATATTCCAATCTAGGTCAGTAATGAACATGGTTGATGGCATTTCCTTCGGTTCTTAAATGCCAGCCCGACTTGTTGAGTGTCTGCTACAATTAGTACTGATGTCTGGACTGAGTCATTATACCACTGGCCCATTCCCAGTGCTGAGTGCTATTAATGGTGTTAATAATATGATAGTTATGATGTTAAAAAAATCTTTCTACCTTGCATGTCATCTTGGGTCAGTTAGTAGTATTCCGAGTTGCAAACATGTGGATTCAAGCTCCACCACAGACTTAAGCGTGCAATCAATGCTAACAATGCTAGGTGGTGCAGTGCATCTTTGGATGAGGTATTAAACTGGATTTCTATCTGCCTACTGAGATAGATATAAAATATCCTATGTTACTGTTTGAAAATCAACATGCATTAACTCAACTGTCTTGGCAAATCCACTTTTAATAATAATAGATTTAGCCATTTACTTTCTGTTACATTTGTCTACACAGCAGTGATTTCATAGTGCGAAACATTGAGACATTCTCTTCAGCTGTTTAAGTCCGATGCAAATACAAGTTTGTTGCATGAACATCTGCCACGCCTTCAAATGTGTAAAGGATGAGCCATGCGGACTGTCAACAACGTGCTTTTGAGCCTACCAGAGATCAGCAGTGCACAACAGCAATTTTCTGTGTTCAACCCCGTGGTCAAAGATAATTCGTACTCAACCCTACACTAATGGCTCCATTTGTAAAAAGAAAACATTGTGTGGACATTGGTCAAGTCTAGTAATACTTTGGTCACATAATTTTGGAAACTCAAACCGTGATGTAATGCAGTTTGACTGAAGAAACAGAGGAGAGACAATACTGGCTTGATGACACAATTTGAAATTGCGGATTCAATAGAGTTTTTTTTAAGACTTTTAGATAAGTACATGGAACTTAATAAGATAGAGGGTTATACATAAGCCTAGCAATCTCTAAGGTAGGGAGGCGTTCGGCACAACTTTGTGGGCCGAAGGGCCTGTATTGTGCTGTAGTTTTTCTATGTTTCTATGGAAGAGGGCACAGGAGGTGGAAGATCTGAGGGAACATGCGCATAAATCTTAGAACAGTGACGGGCACCATTGGCAAGTAAGTGGCCCACCCAAGTGGCCCTCCTTCACCTGTCAGCCACGAAGTTAAAAGCAGGCATGTGCACTAACCATGGCCCGGAGAATAAATATTTTTAGACTTAGAAAAATTGCAAAATCATTCATTTTAATCAATTTTAAATGGGAAAAAAATTAAAAAAATTATGTTTACTTTGTGCATTTTAAAACATATCATGCTTAAAGCCAATACCAGCAAAAGTAAAAGTTTTACATTTCTTAATTAGTTATGTAATTAAGTACTTACTTATATGTAATTACTTCAATTAATAAACCCTACTGACCCAATAAGCTTTACTACAACTATGATAAAAACTTAATAAAGAAGAAAACTTAACTGTTGGCAATAACTTGTAAAAGTATTTAAATATAAATGTGTAAAACAAAAATACACACCAACCAATCACTCTGCTCTCAGCCTTATGCTTTCTCGCGACCATGCATCCACCTGGCCTTGCTCTCACCTTTTACCTTATCTGTTCCTCTCTGTCTGACTCTTTCTCGCACCCTATCCTCCCAGCTTCAAAGTCAGTCTCTCAAACTCCGCTCTTATTTTCTCGATCAAATGTCTTGTGGGTTGCAGTCAGAACCCTGTTGGGCCACATATGGCCGACAGGTTGCCCACCACTGTCTTAGAAGATGACAGGACATAGACAGATTAGTCACCAAAACATACAGGATCTTAGGTTTCGTAGAGAGATACTGAACACAAAAGCTGGGGGTGTGATGTTGAACTTGTACAGAGCTGTGGTTAGAGTACTGTGAATATTTCTGGTCACTACACTTCAGGATGAAATAAAGTCTTGAAGAAGATGCAGAAGAGATTTATCAGAACGGTTCCAGGGATGAGTGATTTTAGTCACAAGGTAAAGCTGGAGAATCTGGGGTTTTTCTCATTGAAGCAAAGGAGGTTGAGGGACAATCTATTAGATTGCAGAAGGTTATGACAGAGTCAGCCAAAGCTGACAAAAAACAAAAAAGAAAATCGATGGTACAAGGAGTCGGGACATAGATTTAAAATTCTGGGCAAGAGGCAAGGAAGATCGTTTTTGTTCTTACTAAGTTAGTGGTAAGGACTGGAACTTGCTGTCTTTAAAGTTGGTGGAAACAGAAATGATTTAAGGAGAAATTATATAAGTACTTGCAAGAAATAAATTTGTTGGGTTACAGGGATTGAACAGGGACCGAGACTGACTGGATTGCTCTGCAGAGAGCTAGCACGTACTCCTTGGACAAACAGCCTCAGTGTATATGAACACCAATGGCAACAAGTAACCATTCATTTAGGGAATTGGTAAAATACCTCAAACTGCAATCAAAGTCCAAGCAGTTTGTCATGGATCAAGGTAATAAGGCTATCTCAAATTTGTCTGCAGTGCAATTAGCCAATTGTTTAATGATTCCAGGGTTACTGCTTCCCTTACTTTTAATTTATCACAATGTAGATACCATGGAATAACTTCCTAAAGGACTTCTTACTAGTATGCAAAGTTCTCTTTGTTGCCCTCCCAGAGATTATTTTAATGTTCCTTTAATTTTCCAGGAAAGAGAGCTGAACAATGTCCAAAGTGTACTCTAATCAAAGCACTATAGTTTCACCACTGCTTCCAACTTTGCAGTGATTGAAACGAGATAGGAAAACATCTTTTGAGCCTTGGATGCATTTTTTCAAGTTTTCCTTCTGCATCTGCTGCCACTTTGGGTGGCTTCAAAAATCACTTTTCTCTGAACATGAACATGCAGAAATGTGATTTTTATACTTCAAAGAACAGGTAGCCAAAGGAACTTAAAAAGTTCAGAATTATTTTTCCTATTACTGTGGATGAGGACATTCTACCATATATATCAATTGCTCTTCAAAACCCCAAGCAACTGGCCTCCCCTTATCCTTCCACTTTGTTTTATTTGCAAGGGCATTTTCAATACAAATCCGTCAAGCAACAAAACTGGTTGCTCCTTATCTGGTCTCAAAATATCTAACTTGCATTATTTTATCTCGTTAATTTATGCTCATAATTGTTGATAACCACAAGATTTTCACGCTCATAAGGAATTATGCTTCCAGTATTACCTTGAGGCTGTTCTGTGGTCTTAATTTCATCATGTAAGCTATTCAAACTAGGTTTCTACTTGCACATTTATATCTGTCAAAAAACAATGCAAAGTGTACAAAATAACCCTCTTGCATTCTGAGGATCATCTCATTGATTCTAAGAAGAATTACTGAAATAGAAACATACATAGAAAATAGAAGCAGGTGTTCCCACCTCCGCCGGTCCCCCCCGCAACCTCCCCAAATATCCTCTGATCCCTCTAGCCCCAAGAGATATGTCTAATTCCTCTTGAAATCACAATATTTTGGCCTCAACTACTTTGTGATAATGAATTCCACTCTCTGGATGAAGAGATTTCTTCTTACCTAAATCCTAAAATATTTACCCCTTATCCTCAACTATGAACCCCAGTTCTGGACTCCAGCCCCCAACAAGAACTTTCTTTCCGAATCCACCCTATCTAATCCTGTTAGAATTTTACAAATTTCGATGAGATACTCTCACTCTTCTAAACTCCAATTAATATATTCCTCCTTGACTTAGTCTCGCTGTGTATGTCAGTCATGTCACCCCAGGAATCATGTCCTTGCATTTATACCAAGGACATTCTTTCTCAGATAAGGACCTCAAAACTGCACAAAATACTCCAGTTGTGGCCTCACCAATGTCCTATACAATTGCAGTAAAACATCATCATTCCGATACTCAAATCCTTTCAATATGAAGGCCAACATACCATTTGCTTTCTTTATTCACTGTTGCACCTGTATGCTTACTTTTGGCAACTGATGTATGAGGGCACCAAGGTCTAGCTGAATATCCACCTCTTGCAATTTACACCAAATAACGTGCCTTCGCATTATTGCTACTGAAGTGGATAATCTCACATTTATCCACGTTATACTGCATCTACCATGCGTATGCCCACTCTCTCAGCCTGTCCAAATCATGAAGAATCTCTGCATCGTTCTCACAGACCACCCTCCCACACAGTTTTGGTGCATCTGCAAATTTGGAGATAAAACATTTAGTTCCCTCATCCAGATCATTAATATATAATCTGAACAGTTGAGGTCCAAATACAGATCCCTGTGGAATTCCACTTGTCACTGATTGCCAATCAGAAAAAGATCCATTGATGCCAACTTTTTACTTCCTGCTTGCCAACCAGCTTTCTATCCATCTCAAGACACTATCTGTAATCCCATGAGTTTTAACTTGGCATAGTAATCTGCTAAGTGAAACCCTGTCAAAAGCCTTCTGAAAGTCTAAAACTACATCCACCAGTTCTTCCTGGTCAACTATACCAGTTACATCATCAAAGAATTCCAGTGGATTTGTCAAGCATGATTTCCTTTCATAAATCCATGCTGACTTTGTCTGATTATACCACTGTTTTCCAAATTCTGTACTATGAAATCCTTGATAATGAATTCTAGTATCTTCCCTACTAACAACATTAGGTTCACTGGTCTATTGTTCTCTATTTGCTCCCTACCTCCCTTTTTGAATAGTGGACTTACGTTAGCTACCCTCCAATCTGGAGGAACCAGTCCAAAGAATTTGGAAAATGATCATCAATGGATTCACCATTTCTGGGGTCATTTCCATAACTACTCTGGGATGATGATGATGATCAGACCCTGGAGATCCAAATTCAAACCCATTAGCTTCACCAAAAGTCTTTCTGTACGAGTAGTGATTTCCTTCAGCAACTCGTGAAAACTTGTTTCTCTCGGTACTTCCAGTGCATTATTCATATTTTTCTTTGTGAAGGTAGAAGCAAAGTACAAATTTAGTTCCTCAACCATTTATTTGTTCCCCGTTACAAATTCCCCCATTGCTGACTATAAGTGGCCTACATTCATTTTTGTCAATCTATTTTTCTTTAAATACCTGTATCCAAGGTCACCACTGCTGACATCAAAACTCAACCCATGGAAAGTAACTGGCCCAAATGGGGGTACACAGACTGGCACTCAAGTCCTGCGCGGACCAGCCAGCAGGGTATTCAAAGACATCTTCAACCTCTCTTTACACCAATCTGAGATCCCTACCATCTTCAAGATGATGACCATCATCGTGGTACCAAAGAAAAATCAGTCAGCAGGCCTTAATGGCCATCATCTGGTGGCTCTGACATCCATCATTATGAAGTGCTTTGAAAGGTTACCAGATTCAGCAAATCAATTCCAACCTCCGAGACTGTCTGCATTCACTACAGTTCGCCTATCACCACAACAGGTCTACAGCAGGTGCCATCTCCGTGGCCCTATACTCAACCCTGGAACACCCAGATAACAAAGACATCTATGTCAGATTCCTATTCATAGATGACAGCTCAGTCTTTAACACCATTATTCCTTTAACACCAAACCTCATGGCCTGGGGCTCGGCACCAACACCTGCAACTGAATCCGAGACTTCCTAACCCATAGACTGCAATCAGTAACGACAGGCAACAATACCTCCTCCACGATCATCCTTAATACCAATGCTCTCCAAGACTATGTCCTCAACCCCTTACTATATTCCTTAAACACCTCTGACTGACTGTATGGCCAAATTTCCCTCCAACTCGATTTTCAAGTTTGCCGAGGTCAGCTCTCAAACAACGACGAGACAGATTGCAGGAATGAGATACAGAATCTGATGAACCAGTGCGACAACAATAATCTCTCCCTCAATGTCAACAAAAAGGAGATATAGTCATCTACTTCAGAAAGCACAGTGGAGGGCATGCCCCTGTCCATATCAATGAAACAAAGTAGAAATGTCCAAGAGCTTCAAGGTTTTAGGAGTCCAGATCACCAACAGCCTGTCCTGGTCCCTCCATGTGAACGCTATAATCAAGAAAGCCCACCAACAGGAGACTAAGGAAATTTAGCATGTCCACTATAACTCTCACCAACTGCTACAGATGCACTATAGAAAGCATTTTTTCCAATTATATCACAGCTTGGTATGGCTCCTGCTCCATCCAAGACCGCAACGAGACCGCACAAGAACTACAAAGAATCTTGAATAAAGCCCAATCCCTCACTCAAACCAGCCTTCCATCCACTGACACGGTCTACACTTCCCGCTGCCTCCAAAAAGCAGCCCAGTATAACCAACGAGACCATGCACCCTGGACATATGCTCTTCCATCTTCTTCCTTCGAGAAGATGATACAAAAGTCTGAGGGCACGAACCAACCAACTCAAGAATAGCTTCTTCCCTACTGCCATCTGACTTTTGAATGGACCTACATTAAGTTGATCTTTCTCTATATCCTAGCTATGCCTGTAACACTACATTCTGTACTCTCTCCTTTCCTTCTCTATGTACAGTATGCTTTGTCTGTATAGCATGCAAGAAACAATACTTCTCACTGTATACTAATGCATGTGACAATAATAAATCTAAATTAAAAACCTATAGAAACTTATAAAGTCAGTTTTATGTTCCCTGCTTGCTTCCCTGCTCATCGACCCATTATCAGTACTTAAAATCATAAAGGTTTCCAGCATGGAAACAGGCCCTTTGGCCCAATTTATCCATGCTGCCCCTTTTTTTTAAAAACTGAAGCTAGTCCCAATTGCCCACATCTGGTCCAGATCTCTCTATACACATCGTACCCATGTAAGTGCTAAGCGCATTTTAGAAGCCAAATTGTATTCACCTCTACTACTACCTCTGGCAGCTTGTTCCAGACCTTCACACCCTCTCTGTGTGAAAAATTGTCCCTCTGGACCCTGTTGTATCTCTCCCCTCACCTTAAACCGATGCTCTCTAGTTTTACACCCCCCTGCCTTTGGAAAAAGATATTGCTTATCTAGCTGAGCAATGCCCTTCATTATTTTAGAGGCCTCTATAAGTTCACCCCTCAGCCCCCTATGCTCCAGAGGAAAAAGTCCCAGTCTATCCAGCCTCTTCTTAAAACTCAAACCATCAAGTCCCGGTAACATCCCAGTAAATCTTTTCTGCACTCTTTCTAGTTTAACAATATCCTTTCTATAATAGGGTGACCAGAACTGTACACAGTGTTCCAATTGTGGCCTTACCAATGTCTTGTGCAACTTCAACAAGACATCCCAACTCCTGTATTCAATGTTCTGACCAATGAAACCAAGCATGCCGAATGCTTTCTTCAGCACTCTGTCCACTTTCAACGAGCTACGTACCTGTAGCCCTAGCTCTCTTTGTTCTATAACCCTCCCCAACGCCCTACTATTAACTGAGTAAGTCCTGCCCTGGTTCAATCTATCAAAATGCATCAGCTTGTATTTTAAATAAATCCCATCAGCCATTCGTTAGCACGTTGGCCCAATTGATCAAGATTCTGTTGCAATCTTAGATAACCCTCTTCACTTTCCACAATGCCACCAATCTTGGTGTCACCTGCAAACTTATCAACCATGCCTACTAAATTCTCATCCAAATCATTAATTTAAATGACAAATAATTGTGGACCCAGCACCAATCCCCAGGGCGCGCACACAACCCTCTACAACCACCGTCTTGTCATCAAGCCAATTTTGTATCCATCTGGATCCTGTGAGATTTAATCTTAGGCAACAACCTACCATGTGGTATCCTGTCAAAGGCCTTGTGAAAGTCCATGTAGATAACATCAACTGCACTGTCCTCATCTACCTTCTTGGTTACCCCTTCAAAAAACTCAATCAAATTTGCGACACATGATTTTCCACTCACAAAGCCATGCTGACTGTCCCTAATCATTCCTTGCCTTTCTAAATACTTGGAGATCTTGTCTCTCAAAATACCTGCTGACCCTCCTGTATGCCTGCAAAATGTGGATTATGTATCGAAGGCATGCAAGACAGCTCAATCATTTCCACATGACTTGTCTTCGCAGAATATTACGCGTCAGATAGCAAGACAAAATACCAGACACTGAAGTTTTCTCTAGAACAAATCTACCATCAGTCCACATACTGATGAGAGCGCAGATCCGGTGGGCAGGTCATGTCATCCCTATGCCAGACGAGTGCATACCCAAACAACTCCTTTTTGGGGAACTCTCTGCCATAGAATCCCTACAGTGCTGAAGGGCGTCATTCAGCCCATTGACTCTGCACTGACTCTCCAACAGAGCATCTCACCCTGACCTACCCCCTGCCCTATCCCGTAATCCCACGTACTTACCTTGCTAATCCCCCTAACCCACACACCTTGGGAAACTAAGGGGCAATTTAGCATGGCCAATCCACCTAACTTGCACACCTTTGGGAGGAAACTGCTGAACCTGAAGGAAACTCTCAGACACAGGGAGAACGCGCAAACTCCACACAGACACACAGCCAGAATCAAACACAAGTCCCTGGCGCTGAGACAGCAGTGTTCGCCACTGTGTCACCCTGCCACCCATCAGTTGTTCAGAGTCCAAGATTTTATAACTACTTCTGATTAGTCATGTGGAATTAACCTGATCAGTTTGATAGCATGTTCACCAGTATTGCCTTCACAGATCCTTTCCATTCTCTATGACTCTCTTTTATACATACTAAATCTCAATTATATGGTTTCTCAGAAGATCATGTATGATGCTTCTATATGCTTTATGAAATTTCCTCCGAGGAGCTCAGCCTCGATGACAGCCCATATATATGCATGTAAAGCAATCAAATGTGCAGAAAAACCGAAGCTAACTATCATACCTTCTACAAAAGGACTATTGCACAGCACAAATCACAATTTGGGATTTCACCTGTGATTGATAGGGACTATAGCTTTCCACCCTCAAAACTACTTGGAGTGAATCCTTTGCATGAAATCACCTATGCCAGAGCAGTCGTCCACTTTTGTAGTCTGGTTGAGCAGCCAAAATTTTATACAGTATTTCATCGATTGTGATTCCTTCCACACAGTACATCAGAAAATAAACTTTCTTTTCATGACAATGCTGTTTATATTTTCACACATCCACACTCACCATTGGCTATTTCCTTCCAATGAGTAGTACGATACTCCAATCTGAATCACCAACTGTCTCAGCCTTATTCCCCATTTTCTAGCCAATTTGCTATCCATTCCATGAATCCAGCATTTGCTACCCTCCACAAACCTTTTGAAAATCCAAGCATTTGACACCTGTTACACTACCCTTGGAGGGAGGTCTTGTGGAGGAGTGGGTAACATCCCTGTCTCTCAGCCAGATGCTCCAGGTTCGAGTTCTATCCCAGGACTTGATGGCTACGGAAGGTGCACTCATAGCACGACCAAATAGTTCTGAGCGTCAAACTGCAAATCCTTCCAGCACAACAATGGTTAGCCTAAGTGTGGGAAAAACTCCTGGTCAGCCACACTTCATGCAAAGTGACACCCCTCAAGCTTCTGGTGGCAACAGATTAGCAACATGTCCCAGGAATAACTAACTGCCAAAAGTCTGCCTTAGTGCACCACTAGATATGAGAAGAGAACTGGACACTACCCTTGCCACTCTCCATTCCTCTTCAAAAATATCAAGTTAATTAAGCATGAATCAAGTCTTATGGACCTCATGCTGGTGATGTTCATTCCATTTTGTCATGCTCCATACAAGCATGAGGATACTGGATTTTATGAATTGTAAGATCATTCTTTGTGAAAATGGCCACAAAACCCTTTAAGATGGCTACAACTCAACATGTGACTGTGGTCATTTAAAATAGTGTTCAATTCTGTGGCCAGTACTTAGTTAAAGCTGGACCTGAATGAGGGTGTAAGCAAACTACTGCGGATACTGGGAATCTGAAACAAGAGAAAACGCTGGAAAATCTTAGCAGGTCTGACAGCATCTGTGGAGACAAAAGAGAGCTAAAGCTTTGAGTCTGGATGACCCTTCATCAGAACTAAAGTTCAAGGAAATAGGATGAGATTTGTACTCTAAGGGTGGGGAGAGGGGTGGGACAAAGACAGCACAGGCAAAAAGACAGGGAATGTGAATCGCAGTGATTCTGGTTGAGAAGCGTGCTGATAGTAGCCCATGAAGAAACGGTAGAACAAAAGGTAAGCAAGAGTGTCAAAGGGGACATGGAACAGATGGCCCGAGTGGATCGAGGGGGTAGGGAAAGATGGAAAATGGGATTTTTAACAAGTGGACAAATGAAACGATGGAAAAAATGTAATAATATATTAAATAATAAAAAATAAATGAGATTAAGTCAAATAAAATCACAGGAAACGGAGTGAAGATCATGGGGTGGGGGTGTGGTGGTGGTTTACGCTCTGAAATTGTTTAATTCAAAAGTTCAACCCAGAAGGCTGTAAAATACCTAAGTGGAAGATCAGGTGCTGTTCCTCCAGTTTGAATTGGGCTTCACTGAAACATTGCAACAGGCCAAGGACAGACATATAGATACATTAGCAGATAGGTGTGGTGAAATGGCAAGCAACAGGCAGACTTAGGTCCTGCATGCGGACAAACTGAAGGTGTTCTGCAAAGCAGTCACCCAGTCTGCATTTGGTCTCTCCAAAGTAGAGCAGACCTCATTGGTTGCAGTGAATGCAATAGACCAGACTAAAGGAGATGCACTTGAAGTGATGATTTAGCTGAGAACAACTTTTGGGACCTTGATGGTGAGCAAGGAGATGGTAAAAGAGTAGGTGTTGCACCTTCTGCAATTGCATGGGAAGATACCATGGGCAGTGGATAAAGTGTTGGATGTGATTGAGGAGTGGGCCAGGGTGTCCCAAAAGACACATTCCTATGGAAAGCTGATCGATGGAGTGTGGGAAGTGTGGTAGCATTGTCTGGATTGCAGTAATGGCAGAGAATGAATGCAGAGGCTGGTGGGGTGAAAGTGAGACAAAGGGGACCCTATTCTAGTTTTCGGAGGGAGGGGTGAGAGAAGTGGCGCAGGAGATGGATTGGACATAGTCGGGAGCCCTGTCAACTGCAAGTGGTTGGGAAAACAACTCAAAGACATATCAGCAGTGCCATTTTGCAAAGTGGCATCATCAGAACAGATGTAATGGACGTGAAGGAATGGAGTGTACATGATTAAGTCCTTACATGGTTGACCTGCAGTCATGTGGCTAAACTTACACAGACTGCAATTTAAAATTTCCTGAACAAAGCAAATCCAGCATTCAAACAGCTAACACACCAATAAACTATGACCACATTAGAAGACCTTCAACCAAGTACTGTATATGTGCCAGCTTCCAAGTCTACCTGAGAACCAATTTTCTAGCTGCTGATTTACTTTGAAGCTTTTTGAAAATCTTTCATTTTTAAAAGATCTTCACTCCAACTAAATGGCATAGTAATTAGCTTCATGGCACCAGGGACCCGGGTTCCAGGTCACTATCTGCATGGACTTTGCACATTCTGTGTCTGCATGGGTTTCCTCCGGGTGCTCTGGGCTTCTCCTACAGTCCAAAGATGTGCAGGTTAGTTGATTGGCCATGCTAAATTGCCCCTTAGGGTCAGGGAGATTAGCAAAGTAAAATACGTAAGGTTACAAGGATAGGGGCTGGGTGGGATTGTTGTTGGTGCAGGCTTGATAGGTCGACTGACCCCCTTCTGCACTGTCGGGATTCGATGAACTCAGTATAAGTTGACATCAGACCCACATTAGACTGGTGTTACAAAATCAATTTTTATAATCATGGTTTTATCTTCAGTTACAGTTATTTGTGCACATGATAGCATTACAGCCAATGTTAATTGTTGTGCAAACTAGACCCCAGAGTGAAGCGTTTCATGCTGATTTTATTAAGAGGAAGAGTGACTGACCTCAAAATCATTGAACTCTAGTAACACCTTAAGAATTTTTAAATATTAAAATGATTTCTTTTAAAAAATCAAAACTCAAGCATCCATGGTAAAAGTAACAGTTAAGATACTCTTCCAGAACAACCCCCAGAAAAAAATGCTTGGTCAAAAGTACACAATTAATGCTATCTTAATGGCAACAAACCCTTAAGAGACTTCAACTATAAAAATCCAGTATTTCCAAGTCAGAGAATTGTTGTTACTCGAATAAAGGTAAACTTCACGACTTCTCAAGCACATCCACTCTGATGTGAAATTCCAAGAGGTTTGGAGACAAGCTGTTGCATAAAATAAAGACTCTCATTGCTTCACACCGAATGGCTGCCACCAATTCAAAAGTCACACAGCTTCTTAGCATCCCTAACAAAGGAGCTGGTCGTCAAGTCTTTCCCTCATAAAAACTCAACTCAGTTAAACATCACTTTCCTTAAATACCTTTCTCTTCTTTCATCTCAGGTTCCATTGTCCTTAAACACATCTTTGAAATCAACTTCTCCACGGTATCTACTCAATTCCACCTCTACCTTTGGGTCAATAAAATTTAATGTGCATTCCCATGGAATCCCTGCAAGATGCAAATATCTCTCGTCACCTCTGAACTCCCTTTTGAAATCCAACATCTGAAAAAAAACAATTTTCCCACTTTCAACAATGGAAATGTTAGATCCAGACTTATTTCCTTGTAAGACAAACTCAACATAATCTCTCATCACCAATGCACAAACCTTTCTTCGATCTCAGACATGTTTCTAGAAATCTTCCTGTTTAATTAACCCTGCTCACATACGCACGTGTACATACTTTTCTTTAACCTAAAAGCAATCTTAAAAATGTAAAAATACATACATCTCTTGTCACAACAGTTGAGTCAGAGGAGTGATTGAGACGACATGTTTTAAATATCCGGGTCAAGTATGGGATCATTAATAACCTTATTTGAAATTCACCAAAAATATCATGACTGTAATCTTACAATGGGAAAAAAATTACTCAAAAATGTGGACACACTTCACATACAAAAATAATGATCAACTGGGATGGATCCCACAATTTCTGTATGTAATAATTTTCTCTCTAGGACATTAAGCCAACAGGACTTTTGCTCTCAAGTTTCAGCCCAATTTGTCCATGCTGCTCTTTTTTTTAAGAAATACCAGTAAGCTAGTCCCAGTTGCCCACGTTTGACCCATATCCCTCTATAGCCATCTCACCCATGTAACTGCATAAATGCTTTTTAAAAGACAAAATTATACCCATCTCTATAACTACCTCTGGCAGCTTGTTCCAGACATCACCATCCTCTGAAAAAAAAACTGCCCCTCTAAACCCTTTGTATCTCTCCCTTCTCACCTTAAACCTATGCCCTCTCGTTTTAGACTCCTCTACCTTTGACTCTCCAGCTAATCTATGCCCCTCATTATTTTAGGTCTCTATAAGATCACCTCTCAGCCTTCTATGCTCTATAGAAGAAAGTTCCAATCTATCCAGCTGCTCCTTATAACTCAAACCATCAAGTCCAGGTAGCATCCTAGTAAATTTTTTCTTTCTAGTTTAATAATATCCTTTCTATAATAGAGTGACCAGAACTGTACACAATATTCCAAGTGTGGCCTTTCCAAATATCTTGTACAAGTTCAACAAGACATCCCAACTCCTGTATTCAATGTTCCAAGCAATGAAACCAAGCATGCCCAATGCCTTCTTCACTACGCTGTCCACCTGTGACTCCACTTTCAAGAAGCTATGAACCTGTAACCCTAAATCTCTTCGTTTTGTAACTCTCTCTAATGCCCTATCATTAACTAAGTCCTGCTGTTAAGTTAGTTTTCGCGAGACTCTTCTGTCCTTGATACAAAGGCAAACACCAACAACTGTCCGATTTAAAAGTTCTTTATTCTTCTTACATACGCAAGCTGGCAAGCCTTTGCTATGTAACTTCCACTCTGTGCTGGGAATCAGGTAGCAAAGGCGCACTGAATAATGGGACAGTCCCCCTTTATGTAGCTTTTACAATCCTTATGACCACATGCAGTCTGCCCTGCTTCGAACGACCAAAATGCGTCACCACGCATTTACCTAAATTGAATTCCATCTGCCATTCATCAGCCCACTGGCCCCATTGATCAAGATCCTGCTGCAATCCTCAATAACCATATTCACTGTCAACTACGCCACCAATCTTGGTGCCATCTGCAAACTTATTAACCATGCCTCCTAAATTCTCATCCAAATCATTAATATAAGTTGCCAATAACAGTGGCCCCAGCACTGATCCTTGAGGCACACCATTGGTCACAGGCCTCCAGTCTGAAAAACAACCCTCTGTAATTACTCTGTCTTCTGTCATCCTGCCAATGTTGAATCCATTTGGCTACCTCACCCTGGATCCTGTGAGATTTAACCTTATGTAACAACCTACCATTCAGTACCTTGTTAAGTCCATGCAGGCAATATAAACTGCACTGCCTTCATCAATCTTCTTGGCTACCTACCCCTTCAAAAATCTCAATCAAATTTGAGACATGATTTTCTACTCACAACTTGCCTCTCAAAATGCCTGTAGATCCTGTCTCTTAGAATATCTAAGTACTTACGCAATTTTTGTTCCATCTCATTTATTGCATATCTGGCATTACCCTCTTTTCAATGTATTTTTGTACATATAAACTAATGCCTATGCCCCGTTCTGCCTAGTTTGTCAATTATTCATACTCGCCTTTCTTTCAGATCATAGAATCGCTACAGTGCGGGAGGGCATTTGACTCATGGAGTCAGCACTGACTCTCCAACAGAGCATCTGACCTGGGCCAACAACCCTGCCCTGTCCTGTAACCCACACATTTTACCATGGCTAATCCATCTAACCCTGCATATCTTTGGGCTGAGGAAGGAAACACACGCAGACACAGAAAGAAGGTGCAAACTCCACACAGTCAGAGACCCAAGGCCTGAATTGAACCCAGGTCCCTGATGCTGTGAGGCACTAGTGCTAGCCACTGTGCATACTGCAGTCAAATGTCTATTTCCTCACATTATTGGAAAAAAACCTGGAAGTTTCACATGTATTTAATACTTCATGCTATTTCTTGTACCCAAACAGGTGCCAGAGCATGGCGACGAGGGGATTTTCGCAATAACTTCATTGCACCGATAATGTAAGCCTACTAGTGACACTAATAAATAAACTTTAAACAACGTTTATGATGATGTTGCTCATCCTTTAGTGGCCCGATTGCTACTTTAATTTGAGAGATGAATTAGAGGAAGTATGAACTTGTAGGTACAGCAACAAGAGGTGGAAAGTGTGGCAGCACGGTACAGGTCACCTGAGCAGCACTCAGTAAAACCTAAGACTGGAAAGTATAAAGCCTTGTCACTGGAGTTCTTTAAGCTTTACCAGTTCCTTTGGCATTAAGCTACTCTTCATTCAGCCCAGCTTCCATCTCATTCTCAGTAATTCAAGTTCATCGAATCTTTGGTTACAAACTGGAAATAATGTGCAACTTCCACCCTCCAAACATGAATTTATCCAAAACTATGATGTTCATATCAATTTACATCAAGTCTCATTCATCCACCTGTGTCTGTATCTACTGACCTACATTGATTTTCAGGCCGATAATGCTTCAAAATTCGAAAGTCAGCCGTGTGTTCAAATCCCTCCAAAATGCTATATCACCTTTGTGACCCCCTTGAGCCCTATGACAACTGTTTCCTCCAATTCTGTCTGTTGTACATCCCTGATTTCCTCCTACTTTTGACAGCCGTATCTTCAAAGCCCAAAACTTTGGAATTCACGACCAACATCTCTACACCTCACCCCTCAAAAATATTCTTAAAGCCTACCTCTATGTCCAAGCTTTTGATCACGTGTCCAAATAGCACTGTAAATGATTCAGTTGCAAATTTCATCTGATAGTGTTCCCATGAAGTGCCAAGGAATGATGTAAGTATTCTTCTTCAGGTGCTATATTTTAGAATATCAGCGATCCTGACTCTTTAAACACAATTCTTGATAGCAGCCAACGTCTTGACAGCTTGCTTGACTGCTTTGCTTCTTAAATGCTTGACCTATTTCCTCCTTCATCTCTCCCTTGCTTTTCTGGCCTTCATGTTACGAGTCACTACAGATGGTCTAGGCTCTCTCTCCCAGATATGTGCTCAAACAATAGCGATTATCTGAAAAACTTCTTGTATGCCTGTCTTCCTTAACAGTTCTTGATTAGGTGTTTTGTCCTCATCATACATCTCAGAAGCCACATGTTACCTTGAGTATATCTTCCATTGTTTTGCTCATGTTCTAATTTTCATATCCATATAGTAACATCGACCAGATGTAGCATTTTAGTAATCTCATTACTTTTCATAGAGATGTTCTTGCTAATGAAGAGGTTTCAGCTTTGTGAGGAGGTTTATTTTGCAAGTGTTATGCACTTCTTAATGTCTTTATTACCTCTCCCATTAGATGTTATCCAGATAAGAAAATTACGTCTTTTATTTCCACAGTTACTTGGCACCTCAGTGTCATCTTTTTTGATATTACAATGCACACTATTTTCATTTAGTGATAAACTATATCTGTTACTGATTGTTACAATTATGTTCAGAAGTCTTCAAAGATTTTCTTCCGCATCTGCCATAATTATTTTGTCAACCACTTTCCTCAATATTGATATTCTGTCCACCTACTAAAATTATCTTCAGTAGATGCCTTAGTTATTTTACTGTAAAGATTGAAAAGATCTGAAAAGGGAACATAACCTTGTCTCACTCATTCTTTTACTGTTATCCATTTTTTGTTTTCACCATCCGTTCTGGTGCATTTCAAGTTTTGAAGTAACCTCAAATCTACATGTTTCAAGGCAATGTAAACCCAAGCTGTCATTGTCCAGAAGAAACTGGAATTTGCCATCATGTGGTAGAACTTGATTTCTAGCTAAGGGTCACAAATTTGAAAGGGTCTCTGCAGGGAACAGCTCACAGCAAGACCAAGTGCAGAGCATTAAAAATAGCAAACGAATTAAAACCAAGCCAATTGCACAGACCAAATTGGGAAATGACGTTAGCCTTAGCAATAATGGGATTTTTAAAAGTCCCAATAATGAAACTTTATTTCCATTGATTGTGTTCGCCCTATCCACATGCAGCATCATCATACTCTTACTCTACCTAGTACTCATTGTGCATTTCAGATGTGCCTTTCCGATCCAGGCCTTGATCCTTGGCTATTCTGAATGATACAACTGACTTAGCTTGTAGAGTAAATTGTGGGTTTCAAAACCAGTGATGCTAGGATATCACTTCAGCATCTTGGTTTTCAGAAAGGGAGGAAGGAGTAAGAGTGCTATGGTTAACTGTGCAAGAGCAAATAAGAAGAAGATCAAGTACTGGTGAAAAGAATAAAGACAGAAGTCAAGATGAGGAGAATAGTGTGTCATATTCAATGTCAGTGAAGTCACATAGGATATCAAAATGCATGTATTTGAATGGGATTCTACAGATCATCATATTTCACACAAAAGAAAGATTTTCAGCAAACAGTGCACTGTGAAAAGGAAATAAACAGTGTAATATCAAGAAACAGGTCCGATATTAACCAAAAAAAGTCAGCCAATTACTCCAACTTTCCAAGTAAGCTGAAGCATGATCTAAAGCCATGGGGGTGATCTTAATAAAACACAACCATATAACTACGAGTACCCATCTATTGCACAAAACTATATGAGATTTTTATCTCAACCTAGCAGTTGGAAGTTAGAGGAATGTATCAAAGCTCAACACACCAGTCCAGTATCTACTGGAAACTACTTAGCTAATTCAATTGAACCCTTCTAGGAACCAAGCCAAAAAGAATCAGAAACTTTCTGATGGGTGAAATGAGGGAAAATACAATGCATCTAAACTGAAAAACAATTTAAGACAGTATTTCTAACCTCTTCCAACAAAAATTAAGATATATTTCTCACTCTGGAGCCAGGTGAGGTAAGTTTTAGATGTCAGTGAGCATCCCAGAGTTGCACCATGGCCTCATAATCAGCAGCACCAAGCCAAGAAATGTCTGTTCACAGACTGTAAAATAAGGTGCTTATTTCCATCAAGCTTGCAAATTCATGGAAACTTGATAGCAAATTCTACAGGAGAGATGCACAATGATTGTACGCCATTTATTATACATGAGCTTGTGCAATTTTATGGATCTTGGAAAACCACAACTTGTGCAATATATCTGGTCTGAGAAATGATTATGCTTATTGTTCAACTCATTCTGCATTTACAGTAGGACCAAAGAGTAGTACAAACCAATGCAGTCTGTAGTTTCGATAATTATCTTCTGGAAACAGATCCTCAGGATGACCAAGTGTAAAAAGGACAAAGCATAAACATAGAATTGATAGACAGTCTATCTGACTTTTAACAATGTACGTTTTTGTGAAATAAATTAAATTAGAAAAAGGCTCAATTAGATTTTTCACATTGGACAGTATTTGTATATTCCATCAGAAAAAACAACGTTCTTCTTGGAAGAAACTCACACTTCAATGATTAATACCCTGATCTCATTTCCACTTTCTTCAGATCAAACATTATAGCCACCACCAAGCCCAACGTATATACTATACTGTTCAAGAACAATGCACTTCAGCCAACATTATGATCCCTCAAAGTTAAACACATTCCAAACTACAGAATGAGTGCCCAAAAGGTTTCCAAATAAATCAATTTGGACAGCTGAAATATAGCCATGTATAAATCACAAATTAACCAAACATAATACATTTCAAAAAAAAATGTCTCTGAACAGGATCGTACCTATGGTCCTCCACACTATAATTCAAAAATGAAATTAAAGTTGCAATTGCTGGGGGAGTGGAGGTGGCAAGGGGGCAAATGGTGGTGGTAGAAATTGTCAAAAATGTTGACCACTAAACCTAATGGTAAAACTCAGTGCTAAGCAGCAAAAACAGGAGGATGCCAGAGAAAAGCAACTCTTTCCAAAGTACCATGAAAATTCAAGAACTATCTTCTATAGAAAGGTTATTTTCGACTACAAGTTTTAGTATTAAGGGAAATTTCCATTTTTGTCATGTGCAGCAAAATCATAAATACGATTAAAAACAATTTTACTTCAAATAGCACAAAAGCTTCCTTTCGACTTGGGTCAGCAGAACGGTCTCACCATTCTCTCCACCTTCCCACCCTGTCTCCAAATCAATTGATTTAAAAGAAGTCATTGACTGTCGACTAGGAGCAAGGAACCTGGACTGGGGTTTTTCCCTCCCTACCCTGAGACACAGAGGGCCTGATTTTACCAACAAATTGTGCCCGTCCACGATTCGGAATCGCTGATGTTTTTTCAGGCAGAGTGCTTATGGAGATGCCTGAGAATGGGTCGAAAGTCGGACCTGAAACACTCCCAGTTTTAAGTCCACCCAGCACTTACAATCAAAATGGTAAAATAGCGTCTTGAGGCCAATTGATGTGAACTTGTTGCTGATCAGCTGAAATCAATGAACCCTGCATGGATTGAATCTGAGAATTTTCTCTTTTTGTGGCCAAGTACCATACTTAGAATCTGAACTTTAACATGCTTATGAGGAATTTTGTTTCTCAAGCAATTAAACTGTATCATTGGTATTCTGCTGAAACTAAGTCGAAGAGATTCTAAGCCTCAAAAGTTAGACCAAAGGCACATTCTCCTTTAGAAAAGTAATAATTTGTTGTGAAAAATTGGGAAATCAGACAAAGATACAGCATAGAAGTGGCTATTTGGTTCACTGTCCATGTCAGCTCTTCGATGCTATCCAATTAACCCACTCTCGTGCCCTTTCCCCTTGGCCCTACAATTCTTTTCTTTTCAAGAATGTATTGAGCTCCTTTGTACAAACTATTTCAACTGCTTCCACCAACACTTCAGACCATGTATTCCAAATCATAGCTTGCTGCGTAGATCACCTTTAGTTCTTTTGCCAATTAGCTTACATCTATCTGCTAACTTTGAACTACTTCATCTTTTGCAATCCTCCAGACTTCTGGCACCAGTTCAAGGAAAATTAAATACCTCGTCACAGTTTTTGAAATTTCCATTTGTACTTCTCTCATCAAGCGAGGATGCATCCCGTCCGAATGAGATGATTTGTCTACTTACTAGCTATTGACAAAAATTAACCCTTTTTTGACTGCTTTCTCCTGTAGTGGCATTTTATCTGATTTCACCAAATAATGGATGCTGCCAAAGTATTAAGTATCTCAACTATACCCTCTGCCTTCACAAAAAAATCCTCCCTTTAATCTTCAATTAAATGCACCCATTGACTACCCATATACTATTTGCATTTAGAGACTTTTATGTTCTCTTTTATATTACCAACAATTCAACTTGGGTATATTTTCTTTACCTCTTAATTCATTTTTGAGTTCTCCTCTGTACTTTTTGCAGTCAGCTTGGATCTCCACATTAAGTATGACTCTTAACATATCATAAAACTCTACATCTTGCATCAACCAGGGAGCACGAGACGTACATGTCCTTCTTTTCCCCTATCATGACAACGTGTCTCATCCACTATCTCTGAACACTCTCCTCTGATGACTTTCCATTGATCAAATGCTGCTTCACCTGCCAATCTGGGGCAGCATAGTTGCACAATGTTAGCACTGCTGACTCACAGTGCCAGGGATCAGTTTCAATTCCCAGCTCGGATCACTGTCTATGTAGTGTCTGCACGTTCTCCCCATGTCTGCAAGGGTTTCCTCCAGATGCTCCGGTTTCCTCCCACAGTCTGAAAGACATGTTGATTAGGTGCATTGACCCGAACAGGCACCACAGTGTAGTGACTAGGGTAATTTCATAGTAACTTCACTGCAGTATTAATCTAAGCCTACTTGTAACTCAAATAAACTTCAAACTTTAATCCAGTTTCAATCCACCTGGGCCAGATCCCTTTAGAATTCAAATGAACTCAGCTCTACATGAGTATTTTAACATTTTACTCATCAAGCTAAGAAAGTGGTTTTATTTCACAAAATCATTCCTATTAATGTTTCTCAGACAGTTCATCATATTGCTCATAATACATGGTAGAACCAACACAGTATTGTTAACTGCTAAGAACATGTCATTCCTAATGATGCATTGTCAGAAAGCACAACTGCTATTGTATCATAAGAACATAAGAAATAGGAGCAGGAGTGAGCCGTCTAGTCCCTCGAGCCTGCCCTGCCATTCAATAAGATCATGGCTGATCTGAAAGTGGTTCAGTTCCACTTACCAACCTGCTCCACATAACCCTTAATTCCCTTATTGATCAGAAATCTGTGACTTAAAACATATTCAATGAGGTAGCCTCCACTGCTTCAATGGTCGGAGAATTCCAGAGATCACCACCCTCAGAGAAGACATTTCTCCTCAACTCTGTACTAAACTGACTCCCCCTTATTTTGAGGCTGTGCCCTCTAGTTGTTGTTTCCTTTCTAAGTGGAAAGAATCTCTCTGCCTCTCCCCTATCTAGCCCCTTCATTATCTTATATGTCTCTAAGAGATCCTCCCTCAGCCTTCTAAACTCCAGTGAGTACAATCTACTCAATTTCTCCTCATAAGCTAACCCCCTCATTTCCGGTATCAACCTGGTGAGCCTTCTCTGTACTCCCTCCAAGGCCAATATATCCTTTCGCAAATAAGGGGAACAAAATTGCACACCGTAGTCTAGTTGTGGCCTCACCAGTACCTTGTACAATGGGAGCAAGACCTCCCTGCTTTTATATTCCACCGCCCTTGGAATGAAGGCCAACATTCCCTTTGCCTTCTTGATCACCTGCTGCACCTGCAGGCTGAGTTTTTGCAATTCATGCACAAGGACCCCCAGGTCCCTCTGCATGTTGCAATTTTTCACCATTTAAATAATAGTCCATTTTACTATTATTCCTTCCGAAATGGATAACCTCACACTTGCCAACGTTATACTCCATCTGCCAGATCCTCACGCACTCACTCAGCCTATCCAAATCTCTCTGCAGACTTTCAGCGTCCTCCACACAATTTGCTTTCCCACTCATCTTTGTGTCATCAGCAAACTTTGTTACCCTGCACTCTGTCCCCTCCTCCAGATCGTCTACGTATATGGTAAACAGTTGAGGCCCCAGCACCAATCCCTGTGGCACGCTACGAGTCACCAACGGACAACCAGAAAAGCACCCATTTATTCCAACTCTTTGCTTCCTGTTAAATAGCCAATCCTCAATCCACACTAACACTTTACCCCCGACTCCGTGTACCTTAAATCTTCTGCAGCAACCTTTTGTGAGGCACCTTATCGAAAGCCTTCTGGAAATCTAAAAACACCACATCCACCCTTCTGTCAACCACACTCGATACATCTGCATAAGAATCCAGTAAATTCGTCAAACACAACTTTCCCTTCATGAATCCATGCTGTTTGATCAAACCATTCTTTTCCAGGTGTCCTGCTATTTCTTCTTTAATGATGGATTCCAGCATCTTCCCAACCACAGGCGTTAAGCTAATTGGCCTGTAGTTACCCGCCTTTTATCTACTTCCTTTTTTAAACAGCGGTGTAACATGAGCTGTTTTCCAATCAGCCAGCACTTCCCGAGTCCTGCGAATTTTCATAAATTACTACTAACGCACCTGCTATTATTTCTGCCATTTCCTTCAGTAACCTGGGATGCATTCCATCTGGGCCTGAGAACTTGTCAACCTTTAGTCCTATTAGTTTACCAAGCACTACCTCTTTAGTAATAGTAATCGTTTTAAGGACCTCACCCCCGACAGTCCCACGACCATTCATGTCCTCTACTGAGAAGACCGACACAAAAAACTTGTTTAAGGCCACGGCTATTTCCTCATGTCCCATTATTAAATCCTCCTTCTCGTTTTCTCAGGGTCCAACATTTATTTTAGCCACTCTTTTCCTTTTTATATATATTTGTAAAAACTTTTACCATCAGTTTTTATATTTTGCGCTAGTTTAGTTTCATAATCTACCTTTCCTTTCTTTATCGTTTGATAAGGTCCCCCATGCAAGACTTCTTGAGAAGGTGAGAGGGCATGGGATCCGAGGGCCTTTGGCCTTGTGGATCAAGAACTGGCTTGCCTGCAGAAGGCAGAGAGTGGTTGTGGATGGGTCTTTTTCTGAATGGAGGTCAGTCACCAGTGGGGTGCCCCAGGGATCTGTTCTAGGACCCTTGCTGTTTGTCATTTTCATAAATGACCTGGATGAGGAAGTGGAAGGATGGGTAAGTAAGTTCGCTGATGACACGAAGGTCGGTGGTGTTGTGGATGGTCTGGAAGGATGGCAAAAGTTGCAGCGGGACATAAATAGGATGCAGGACTGGGCAGAGAAGTGGCAGATGGACTTCAACGCGGATAAATGCGTGGTCGTCCATTTTGGCAGAACCAACGGGATGAATGAGTACACTATCAAGGGCAGGAGTCTTGGTAGTGTTGAGGAGCAGAAGGATCTTGGGGTCCGGGTCCACAGGACTCTTAAATCGGCCTCGCAGGTGGAAGAGGTGGTCAAGAAGGCGTATGGTGTACTGGCCTTCATAAATCGAGGAATTGAGTTTAGGAGTCGGGAGGTAATGCTGCAACTTTATAAGACCCTTGTCAGGCCTCATTTGGAGTACTGTGCGCAGTTCTGGTCGCCTCACTATAGGAAAGACGTAGAAGCTATTGAAAGGGTACAGAGGAGATTTACAAGGATGTTGCCTGGACTGGGAGGCATGCCTTATGAAGTTAGGTTGAGGGAACTGGGTCTCTTTTCCCTGGAGAGACGTAGGTTGAGAGGCGACCTGATAGAGGTTTATAAAATGTTGAGAGGAACAGATAGGGTGGATTCTCAGAGGCTATTTCCCCGGGTTGAAATGGTCGCTACGAGAGGACACAGGTTTAAGGTGCGGGGAGGAAAGTACAGAAGTGATGTTAGGGGTAAGTTTTTCACTCAGAGGGTGGTGAGTGAATGGAATCGGCTGCCGTCAGTGGTGGTGGAGGCGAACTCGCTGGGGTCTTTTAAAAGACTTCTGGATGAGTATATGGGGTTTTATGGGATTGGGGGTTATAGATAGGTGTTGATGTGATCGGCGCAACTCGTGGGCCGAAGGGCCTGTTTGTGCTGTAGTGTTCTATGTTCTATGTTATCACTTTCTTAGTCATTCTTTGTTGTTTTTTTTAAAAGTTTTCCCAATCTTCTAATTCCCCACTAGCGTTGACTGCTCTGTAGGCATCGGTTTTTAATTTAATACTCTCCTTTATTTCCTTCGTTATCCACTTTCTCACCCTCCATCTGTATTAGAAATTCAAACATATTGTGATTACTCATCCCAAGAGGATCCCTCACAAGAAAATCTTTAATTCTACCTGTCTCATTACACAGGATCAAATCCAAGATGACTCACTCCCTTGTAGGTTCTGTATCATACTATCAAGGAAACTATCCTGGCAGCATTCTAAGAACTCTCCCTCAAGTCCACCGCATCCGACTTGAGTCAACCAATCAATATGCAGGTTAAAATCCCCCATGATTATTGCCGTTCCGTTTTTGCATGCATCCATTATGTGCTTGTTTACAGCCCAACTCACTTCAAAAGTTATTATTTGGGGCCTATAGACCGTGCCCACCAGTGATTTTCTCCCCTTATTATTCCTTATCTCAACCCACAACGATTCCACATTTTGCTCCTTAGAGCCTATATCATCTCTCACTACTGCCCTGATGTTATCTTTTACTAACAGAGCTACCCCATCTCCTTTTCCTTCCTGTCTATCCTTCCGAAATGTCTGATACCCCTGGATATTCAGTTCCCAGTCCTGGTCACCCTGCAACCACGTTTCTGTAATGACCACTAGATCATACACACTTGTACTGATTTGTGCCATCAACTCATTCACTTTGTTTTGAATGCTATGTGCATTCAGGTAATGTCTTTATGCTAGCCTTTATCTGGACCCGATTTGTTGAAACGCTACTAACCTCTCCTGAGCCCTCGAATCTTTTAACTAGTTGAATGTCCTCAACATTAAACTGTACTTGGACCCTCTCCTTTACCTTTGATTTTGTAATTCCCCATGCCTCTGAACCGTCCCCTCCGACTATTTAGTTTAATATCACAGAATAATTGCCTGTGTTGAAGGTTCTTCTAGTCCACACTCTACAACTTTCCTAAAACTGAAACTTACTTTTAACAATTTAAGTGTTACATACAATGTCCTGTCCAATACAAAACAACATTTCAAGGAATTAACCCTCCACGTATTATGCAACTTAAATTTAATAAGCAGGTTCACATTTCACAGAGTTGGCAACTTTGTGATGTCAAACTCAATTAATCACACATCAATATGTACAAGATGATTGATTTTAAACACATACTATGATCATCCTATTACATATTCCATTTTCAATTAAATAAACTGGTGGCCTTTCTAGCAGTTTGGCATTTTCCTCTCCATAAGCAGTTACCTTAGGAGGGAAGCCCTTGGTTCTGGAGGGACCCGTTATTTCCTATGGTAATGGTGGCAGGGGCATGCGCACTGTAGAGTATGTGTATGTGCACATTTCCAGCATTTTTCTACTTGCTTTTCAGTCTGTATCACTTCTCTTATTGTTCATGGAGTCAGGTTGTTTCTTTTACAGACTTCTTTGTAAATTTAGAATAATTTTTTATGTTTATCCACATTTGGTCATGTGACAGATTATGCATTTTCACTGTTGTAAAATCTCAGAAGTATAGTAATGCAGATTTTGACCAAAATTATCAAAATTATTTAAGTTATGGCACTTTCAAACATCAGAATTCAACGTGGAGAATCAGGCCATAGCTCACTTTGGATTTTGAGTCAAGTTGTACTAACACCCTGCAAACAACAATCGAATTAGTTGGAGTTCTTGAGTGGTGATGTTCTGCTGTCATAATGCAGGAAAAGAGAGTTTGGTTAATTTTGGGATCATTAATATTTTTAATCATACACATCTCCTAGGGGATGACCAATTAGGCAATAATTTTAGACATGATAGCCCTGTTCAACCTTGCCATTTGGGACTCAACCACTAAAGACTATAATTAAACTGTGATTGATTATTCAGGCTCAAAACCATTAGTTGCAGGTGGCTCAGATTATGAATCTGGAGATTGATTTACACATGGCCACGTGTCAAGTTTGTTTTGATCATTTTCTACTGCCATTTGTTAAAACCAAGCGTACACTCAAGTATCTTGATAAAAGACAATTGATGTGCTAAACTAAGTAATTTACCCGCAGACTAAACAATAAGCAATTCAAAAGTTTGTGTAAGGAATTGAGAAACACCATGTACCGCAAAACCCTTACAGTATCCCTGTGTATGAAGAGAGAAATAAGGACAATAATGCAAATAATTCACTACATTTAGTAAATCATTCACCACTTTTAAGCAAGTATTTATGGTTTTCCTTGTAATACAGAAGATAATGCAACCTTTTCCAAAATATTCTCACTTCTTTATGCTTTTTTTTAAAACTATCCCTTCCGTATTCACTACAGACTTTTCATGTTGAGTCAACTGTTTGATGCAGGAAAGTTTATACAATTCCGCATAGTTTTGTCAGAAAAAAAATAATTTCTGAATCTCTGTTTCCAAAAGATTATAGTTGCAAAGTGAAACAAGGCTAGGTTTCGGGCATTTGATTAGACCTCTGGGTCTGTTCCTTTCATTAGATGTAATGTTGAAGTATGATTTACTGATGCAGACCATCTTACATATGACAACTGAATTAATGAACTAAAATACATGCTTGGTTATGAAATGAGTATTTTATATTCTATTCAAGTTCTCACAAAGAGTAAAAAATTTCTTATTAATTTCCTCCTTAGATGTGGTACCTAAGAGTGCAAAACCTTTTCAGAATAAAGCTGCAAAGTTCTTTTGTTTAAAAGCCAATGGTTTATGATAGAACCATAGAACCCTACAGTGCAGAAAGAGGCCCTTCAGCCCATCAAGTCTGCACCAACCACAGTCCCAAACAGGCTCTCCCCCCACATCCCTACATACTTTACCCACTAATCCCTCTAACCTAAGCATCTCAGAACACTAATTCAGCATGGCCAATCAAGCTAACCCGCACATCTTTGGACTGTGGGAGGAAACCGGAGCACCCGGAGGAAACACACACAGACACGAGGAGGATACGCAAACTCCACACAGACAGTGACTTGAGCCAGGAATCGAACCAGGTCCCTGGAGCTGTGAAGCAGCAGTGCTAACCTCTGTGCTACCGTGCCACCCGATAACTTCCATATTACAGAGAGTACAGCAGTTCAGTACATGGTATCTAATAAGAAGGTTACTGCAAGTATATCAACTGTTAATCCCTTGGGAAAACATCTCAATGATATGCTCCAGACCTTGTTTTTCAAAACTGGGGGGTCACAACCCACGATAGGTCTCAGGATGTTGAAAATTGGTTACCAAAAATGATCCCTGAAGATCCCCTGATCTTTTCCCCTCCCCATTTTCTCTCTGGGTAAATTCTTGCTGCAGTACTGTATACGATCACGAGGCAAGGATAAGCAGGTCAGCATATGGGTAAATATGCACCAAGCTTCCTGTACGTACGTGCACTGGGTACCAATTTTCTTTCCCTTTCTAGCAAACCGATTGTAGACATAGATTGTAGTAACTGAACGTGGCATAGGTCGCAAGCGATAGCCAATTAGAAAAATTGGATTGAGGAATAAAAGTTTAAAACCTGGATCAGAGCAAACAAAATCCACAAATGTCAACTACAGTCAAAGATTTTCTTTAAAATTCTACCAAAGATGATGAAAATTATCTTCCAAGAACCATTCTTCTAAATTCAATCATTTATTTAATCTGCATTTTGGATTTCAAAAATTAAACCCAACTTTGCAGAAAAATAAATCATATTCACTAACACGCTCAAAACATCTCTTCAGCAATCTAATCAGGGAAGGTACGTGTAACATATTCACAACTGCTAAATTCAAATGAACAGGCATCTACACGTGTAATGAAAATCTAATAACACAATAAATATCACTTCTTCTTTCTACCTTGGCCAGCACAAAAATCTTACTCCCATCCTCACCAACTACTTGATGCCAATCTATCAACTCCTCAAAAATTAACATTTCTTTCCTCTTGTGTCTAAACCACCCAAAGTTTTACCTTTGGTCATCTGTGCAAACTCTTTCAGCTTTGAAGACCTCTATCAATTTTTCACCCCAGCCTCTTGGGGAAACATCTGCTCCTTTCACTCCAACGGGGGCTAAATATTTAGCATTCTTAGCACTGCATTCTACAATTCCCTCCAACAGCACTTCAGAAATCTCCAGAGAACAGAAATTGTTCATATTCTCATTTCCAACATCAACCACCTCTGTGTACTTTTCTTCTATCGTTTTCATTTCCGCTTACAAAAGCAAGGTCTCAAATGTATGGTCATAAAGAATCAATTCATTTAGCTGCTCAAATTGCGGCTTTCTTTTCCCCACTGAGCCCAATCTTTTTCCCAGTTTCTCAACATGCTCTGTCAGAGAAGCCTTTTATACCCCTATCCATGGGTTTGTCTGTCTGAGTGCAGCGGCCACTGGCAGAGCCTAGGAACAGAACAGACGTAGATCTGCACCTCACAATCATGATTCCCTGCACACAAATTTTTCTGTTCCACGTGCAGGACTTTTGCTGGGCTACTTTGACAATGAAGACAATTATAGCCTACTGGTTTAGACCAGCTGATGAGCATACATACCATGTTTAAAATCTCCACATATATGTCAAAGAAAGTACAGTTCTGGCAGACACAACAGTTTTTAATATGTCCATTCTAACTGCATTATGCAACATTAGGAATTGACTGAAATTCCAAGAACACAAGCTCTCAGAAATATACAAACATGAAAAACAGACTCAAGTACATAGATATAGATGTATAGGATCTAGGTCAGTTGAAGACTTGAGCAGAGAGATGGCAGGTGGAATTTAATCCAGGCAGATGCATTCTGGAAGGTCTAATATAGATAGGAAATATATAATAAATGGCAAAACCCTTAAGAGTATTGACAGGCAGAGGGATCTGGGTGCAGAGGTACACAGGTCACAAAGTGGTAACGCAAGTGGAGAAGGTAGTCAAGAAGGCATACGGCATGCTTGCCTTCATCAGCTGAGGCACTGGGTTTAAAAACTGACAAGTCAATTTGCAGATTGAGAGAACCTTAGTTAGGCTGCACTTGGAATATAGTGTCGAATCCTAGTTGCCACATGACCAGAATGATGTGAAGGCTTTGGAAGGGATACAGAACAGATTTACCAGGATGTTGCCTGCTATGGAGGGCATTAGCTATGAGGGGTGGGGGGGGTAGGCGTAAATTGGTTTATTCTCACTTGGTTTATTCTCACTCAGGTTGAGGGACGACCTGATAGAAATCAAGATTATGAAGGGCATGGACAGAGTCAATAATCAGAAGCTTTTTCCCCAGGGTGGAAGAGTCAATTGCTAGCAGGCACAGGTTTAAGGTACGAGGGGCAAAGTTTAAAGGAGATGTACAAGGCAAGTTTTTTTTTAATAGAGTAGTGGGTGCCTGGAACTCTGCTGGGGGATGTAGTGGAAGCAGATAAGATAGTGACTTTTAAGACGCATCTTGACAAATACATGAATAGGATGGGAATAGCGGGCTGTAGTCCCTGGAAGGGTAGGGGCATTTAGTTCAGATGAGCAGCACGGTCAGTGCTGGCTTGGTGAGCCGAAGGGCCTGCCCCTGTACTGTAATTTTCTTTGTCCGTTGTAAGTGATGTAGTGCTCATTAAGTAAGGTAAGTAAAGAGTATGGATTTTTTTTTTACACAGACCCACTTCAGTTATACCAGCCTCCGCTTATTAGCAATTGTGAAAACCATTGCCCACTAGAGACAAGGCACCCTCCCCTCTGAACCCGCTCCTCCACCACTCACTGAACCCTATCCTGGCATCCACTGTGACTTTCTTCTGGCCTCCCATTTCCCTAATGGATTTTCCCCACTGCTTTAGTGAGTGGCTTGCCACATGGTCACCTGAATACTTTCCCAGAGTTTCAGCCTCTGCTCTCCAGGCTCCCATCCACATTCAGAGTTGATATAGTGAAGGATGGATGAAGTACAATCTTCACAATTGCTGGTACCCATTCTGATTATCATATTTCAATGATTGATCTCAAAATACTTCTACATACTTATGAGCATTGTTTTCCTACAGATGGTTTGATCTTGAGGCAGTAAATCAATGCTATGTGGAATGGGTATTATTCAGTAATAATGCAAGTCAAATGTAACTGATTGAACAAGGGACTGAAATGGGTCGGATGCATCAAAATCTGGACTATTTGGTGCAAAACCGAATGAATATCCAGCCAAGACTCGAGACATACATCATGCATCAACCCCAATAAACTGCTGACCATCCAATTTCCACTTCCCAGTCTCAAATCTCTTGTAGGTACTGATCCCTCCCTTTCAATATTATCACCTGACTTTGCCAAAAATCTTACCATTAATCCTGATGACTTTGCAACCCATCACTCTCCAAACCTCCTTTTGTTGCCCAGAATTGTTCAACATATTGTTGGTTCCCAAATTCTTGCCTGTTTTCCCAATGATTCCCTCATGCCATCTTTCCCAGCTCAGCAGGACTGACTTCGCCTGGTTGCATTCTGACCAATCCAATCACGGCCAGAGGGTTTTGAGTACTTGCTTTCCTTCACTCCCCCACACCAGCATCTTCGGCATCCTCCAAGAATCCTTGGTCTGTTCAACTTATCCAACCACATGTTGCTCCTTGGTGACATAATTTCAAGAATAAGCAAAGCCAACTCCATGTCTCTGAATTAAGGGTAAACTTTAATGAAAGATTTAAAAATACGTAAGGCAATTCTATGGATAATTACAAACTTAATGAAATACATGTTGCTAAAGAGAATAGCCTGCAAATTTCAGTTCCCTGCTGTGGTCTCGATGACCTAGTACTTGACTGAAGGAATGTAGGCAGCACAAAAACTTTGTTTTTGATTTGCTCATTTCTATGATTGCATTGTTCAGTCTAGTGTTCATTGCTGAGTTAATTGCACAGCTCAGTGATGGAGGAGGGGGCACCTAATGTTTGTGTGGCGAACGCCACGAAGGCTAATGGGCATTTCTTAAAAAGGAACGGTACATTTTGGCTGAGCCTGAAAACTGCATGGCAATGTTTCAAAACTTCAGGAAGCACCTGTGGCACTACAGACAAGACTGCGACTCTTGATTTGCAGATGCTACACTGGAGTCACTCACACAGGTGGTGGACCACAGGAAAGGCTGTTATCCCCAGCGTGTTCAGGATACCCTCCAGTTAAGTCTTCAGAAGGCAGTGAGAGCAGGTGATTGTGGCAGTCGATGCCAGCAGCCTGGATGCAGGGCTATAAGAGTTTTAATGACCTCAGACCAATAGTCAAGGTCAGTGAATGTATCCTTGCATGCCATATCTCACCAATTTGTAATACTATCTTCACAAGATGACAATATGTTCCTGAACATCCCACATCACTTTCATCCTGCAATCTGGCATGAAGTACAAGCTGCAGATGGTATAACCATGCAGCTGTTGCTTTCCATGTCCCCAATATCACCGTCCCAAACCTCCTTGTGAATTTATGCTTTCAGTTATTTAAGAAACATCACGTAATTAGTCAATGGTGCCTGAGACGGAAGGCCAAAAAGAAATAAACGATCTCTGGGGAACAAACATCCTTTGTTCTGACACCTACAGCCATGTACATGGGAAGGAAATACAGGGGCAGGACAGGCACAAGTGGGCTGTACTCAGAACAGAGGCATAAGATCACACGTGTCAGGAGGGAAAGAACACACCAGTTCAGGTGCAGTAGGCTCAGATGAGGAAACCAATGACATGCTTAACAACATTTCTCTTAACAACACAGGTTACTTTGAGTGCTACACACATGGTGGCTTAAATGTATAATGTGTTTAATTGTGGACATTAATTGAATGCAATGTAGGCAATACAAGCATTTATTATCCTTATAAAAGTCTGTCTTAAATTGTACTAATTGTGTAAGAATCCCCATAGTGCCTAAGGGATGCCCAGTTTTGAGCTGTTCTGAAACCATCCCATTCGACATCAGGTTGTGTGATATGACCTGCATGAAACTTGACCTTAATGTAAAGACTAGTCTTCACAAGAGTAGTGCGCTGGTCATTTTGGTCAAGTTGGTTTTTCATTCTTGTTGCTTTTCTGACTATTTGTCACAGTCTGGCAGATGTGTCTTCTTAGGACTCAGCCAACTCAGTCAAGGTGTTGATACCCTCATCCAGAATACATTCTGTATCCTTGTTCCCCTCAGCGTTCCTTTCAAGTGGCGGTTAACATGGAGGGATATAGCTGAATCAGTGTGCTAGATGGTAATCAGCAGTTTTCTTGCCTATGTTTGACCGAATGCCATGAGATTTCATTGGGTCAGTCCCAGGAAAACTCCCTTCCGACTGTACCACTACGTGGCCACTTCAGCTACCGGTGAGTCAGGACGTACACAGAGATGGTGATGAAGTCTGGTATAATGACCAAAATGATTTGCTGAAAATCGTGGTTAGGTATATTCGATCGAGTTTATAGCACCCACAAACTCATATGTGCAGTCGATGCTTCCCTGCATCCTTGGGAGCTCACTGAAGACTGGGAGATTTAAGTGGGGCCAGATTTGCACAATGTGCTAATGGCATCCAGCCCCAGGCATCCCTCCCATCGCCGGATTTCCAGCACCATCAGCTCCACGCTAGAAATAAGCATAGAGCTGCATTATGAATTCAACAGGACATTTAAATATAATTGGCAGGGCTGGGTCTGAAGTCTCTGGGCCCATTAGCCTATCCCAACCAGTAGGGGTCTTTTACTCCAGCAGGGGTTTACAGGCCGGGCAGCAGGGGGTACTCCTGGGTATAGACACCTTGGCAGTGCCAGCCAGTGCCCTCTGACAATGCCCAAGGGGCAAAGTGCCTAGGGGCCAGGGCCTCTGGGGTGATCAGTGATGGGGTCCCACTGCCACTCTGCCATCAGGATTGGTGGGGGAGGGAGACTGGCGATCAGGATAGGGGAGGGGGGGGGGTGCAGACAGATCATTGCATGCACAGTGGCCCGCCAAATGCTTATGCTGCCGACCTCTCCAGTGGGAATAAGCCCTGTTCCCAGTTTTTCAATGCTATTTATGGTAGTGCAGTCAGCAGTACACAGAGTCTGGGAGATTCATTTTGAAAGTCCCGCTGAAAAAAAAGTGTGATTTACTCCAGTTTTCACACGAATTTGACACTTAGAATTTTTTTGGGAGAATCGCCCCCATATATTTGTGTAATAAGAAATACGTAACTGCATAACTTAGTTCCACCGGTAGTAGCTTTGATAAGCACAGTACTTCTTAAATATACACAAGATTAGGTAGATATTTATTTTGTTTTTTTCCATTTGAAGTTGTTTACAGTTCTATTTATGAATGATTCAGCATTTTCTGTAACTCACTATGAAATATTGTTTGTCTATTAAATTAATTTAATCTTATTCAAGAGATCATGGGTAGTGCACATGCTCGATTGTATCCTAGTGGCCAACTGAGTGGCAGACAGGCCATTATGTGGCCCACTCATTCACCTAGGTTGCCCATCACTGGTATAAATCATCATTTATAAAAACATTGGTCAAGGTCAACGTGGGTTTAAGTGAAAGTCATTTTGCACTGGAATTTTGAGAAAGTAACAAAGAGGATCAATGAGGACACCATGTTTGTTACGAATGGTGGCATAATCACAGTTATATCGGACTCAAGGGCTGGACTAATATTCTGGAACCACAAATTCAAATTCCACCATGCTAGTGAGTGAAATTCAAACTAATTTAGTTACTTCTGCCACTTTGACAGCACCCCCCCGGTCTATAAATAAACCTCAAATGGGATATGGGCCCAAGGAAGAACTGATAAGTTTTTGATGGACCTGGATTCAGATCCTATGTTTTTTCGACACTGGGAGGTAGGAAAAACTGGTTTTTAAAAAGTATGCTGATAGTTGTTCGCTTTAGAATGTTGTGGTGCAATTTGTCACAGCTCTTAAACGTGAGCAGAGTTTTCAAAGCAGGTTGTTTGTTACAGAATGGCCTGAAGCCTCCTCAAGTGAAATGCAAGTTATTAATTGCATTCATTTTTCAGATTCATTAGAGCATTAGCCAGGCTGGGATAAGCCTCGTAGAAGAACTGCATAACAATTATAATGTTGAGTTAACATAGCATGATGGAGGGCATGAACTCTACTCTGTCCTCTTCACTTGTTAATAAATCGAGAACAAAAAAATGGTTCCATAATGGTGGATTGTGATAAAAATCTATCAGGTTCACTAATGTCCTCACCACCATCTCTCAGGGAAAATAATCTACTGTCCTTACCTAGACGTGACTCCAGATCCACAGCGATGGGTTGACTTTCAATTGCCCCCTCAAATAGCCTAAGCAAGTCAAATAAGAATAAAATCAGATTGCCCAGCATCATCGTCAGTACCTAAAAAACAAATGCACATCTGGGGAAATGCAAAAACTGTGAAGACTGTCTCAGACTAGTCAAGCAACAGCCGCTATCATCATACTCACTGAATCATACCTTCCCTCGACCAGCACAGTGGCAACAATGTGCACCATCTACAAGATGCACTCATCAAGGCTTCTTCAGCTGCACTTTCCAAACCAATCTCTATCACCTAGGGCATGGAATACATGGGAATGCCATCACCTGCATGTTCCCCTCCAAGTCACAAGTTACTCTGACTGAGAATATCACCATTCTTTCACTGAAATTGGATTAAAAACCAGAAACCCCCTCCCTAAACGTAGAGTGAATGTACTACGCTACATAGACTGCAGCAGCTCAAGGCAGCAACTCACCATCACTTTCTTATCAATTAGCACTGGGCAGAAAATATCTCTGACATTCCAGGTATAATTTTTAAAAAATCTACGCAGATTTTTACAACACTTTTTATGACGTCCCACATGGCAGATTGATTGGAAATCCAAAAGCCCATGAAATACAAGAGCAAGTGGCAAGTTAGATCTATAACTCAATTCAGAAACAGGAAGCAAATGGCAATGATCGATGCTGAGGTTTGCTTGGAAGGCTGTTTCTAGTGGAGTTCAGCAGGCCCTTTTTTGTGGTATACAACTTAAATGCTTAAGAGGTTTGATGCAAAAATGGACCTTCTGGTCGATTTGTGGAAGGAAAAATGTATCAATGGGGCGATTAGATCAGCAGAAAAGTTGGAAAAGGATATTAATCTGAAGAAACTTATTGGGGAAACTAGGTAAAGGGATACACAAACAGTAGAATGAGAACAAGTGCACGCTTATAGATCCTTCAAGATATCAGGGCTGCTAAAGGTGGATTAGAAAGGATATGCAATACTTTTCTTTTTTGGCTGACGCATAGAACCTAAGAGCAGGGAAGTCATGTTAACTGTGTGAAGTTGGTTAAGTCGCAACTAAGGTACTGCATACAATTCTGGTCATTGCTTCCAGGAAGGATGTCAGAGGCGCATTCAAAAGGAGATTTAAGAGGATGTCACCAGGAATATTAACAAAAAAGATGCGAGGAAAGATTGGATAGGTTGAAGTTATTTTCTTCAGAACATAAAAGATGGAGGGAAAATTTAATTGAGACATATAAAATTATCCAAGCCTGAGTGCAAGTCAACAACAGTACCTCTCTGCTGCAGAAAAAGCAGTCATGTAGCTCAAGGGACACCTCTCCCCACCCCTCCATTTCCTCCTGGCCACCTCCCCCAATGAAGTATCATAGCCAGTACAGGGATTGGAGGAGGGGGTGTAGAATTACAGTAATTGTAGAACTAGAAGGAAACTACTGGAGGACAAGCTCTCATTAACAGTGATGAGGTTCTGAATTTCACTGGCTGAAAAAAGTTGGCAGAGGCAGAAAATCCTTGGATACGCACTTGGGCTTCTGACCAAGAGCTGGAAGATAGAATTAGACTGGATAACTCTTATCCACAATTCTAGTTGTATTGTTGTTGCTGTTAAAATAAGAGGGGGATTAATTTAAAACAGCCTTAATTTCGCTTCTCAACACTCATCCATAAACAAAAGGTTTTGTTTCTCCCCACCGCACTTTGGAGAGTGGCGGCATATTCCCCCCTCCCCACCCAACCCAACCCTTTTTTGGAGTGATTCAATCTTTCATTGAAACGCCATAGCAAACTCAAGATTGGGTAAAATAAGTGGGCTGATTTATTTTACACACAAAATGCAGAGTTTTGCAACATCCACTCCTTTTGATATTCTTACATTAAAAGGCAGGGGGTTGGGGGGCGGGCTGGTGAAGAAAGTGCAAAGACCACATTAAAAGTAAGAATTATGGTTTCATGCGAGTCCAGAGTTGACTAATTCAAATGTCCAGTGAAGGTTCTCTCATGCTTTAAATCGGCCAAATTTCTGGACTTGGCTCTTGGAACTTGGTTGCAGATCGAGTTCATTGAAGATGCAGCAAAATATCTTATATCTTGGAAATTAGTGCACTCTATAGGCAAAATACAAGGTTCTATCTGGATATCAAACTTTGAGACATGGAGGTCAAAGGCAAGTTCCGAGGCTGTAGTCCGATTTTTTCTTCAGAGGTCATAGCGTCACTGAAGATAAAATGCAAATAGTACAGAATTGAAGCAATTCAAACAACAAGTTTTGGTCATGTGACAATGTGGTTTCACATCAAGCTATTCTGCTAACGAGGTCTTTGGTCAAAAGCCACTTTATTTATTTAATAAGCAACTACAGAACTATTAGCGCAAAGTTGGAAGTGGGGAGTCACAAATAACTCTGCCTTCGTCCATAGCTAGCAAGTGCAGATGCCTGATCTACCAGCCCCTTGTTTTGGTTTGGCTGGAATGTTTTACAATGCAAGGTATGTTTCATTCCAGCAGTTTGCCTAGTTAGCCTTTGTCCATGTTGAGGTGGTTAGTGGTGGTCATTTTCAGTCGAGCCATTTGTCAATTTAAAACATATATAAAGCAGCCAGATTTGCCACATTGTCCTTCATGTTTTCTGATAATGACAGTACCTTCAAGTCCTTGCACCACAAATTGTGATGTACCTCTCCGTTTTGATTTCTACAGCTTTATTTCCATTATGTTGGAAGTATTTTAAATATTATTTACTTACTTTAGTTGAGGGGCCGGGGTGAAGAGATTGATTGCAATTCAAATAAATAAATGTGGCCTCAGCTTACAAAACTGGAGACTTGGCAGAGCCGAACAGCAACCAATTGATGAAATTAATTAGCTTCAGATGTTACCATAATTCAAACAGCTTCAAATCTCAGCATCCAGATTCTGGGACACAAAGCAGCCATGATTTGGTTAAACAAGTCTCTCATTAATATATACAAAGAAGATTCAAAGTGAAGAATCTACTCAGTGCACCACTTCACCAGTTCTTCCAACTTAATTCTTATTTTTTTCCCCCTGTGCCAACAGGAAAAAGATCACTGCTCCAAATTGCTCATAATCCTGAAATACAATTCACTTCCACAAGCCCTTAAAGCAAGTCAATTGCCACTGGAATAAATTAATTATCTTCCCTTCCCCAACAACATGCCCTCATATTTACAATCACCAAAACTACATCAAATCCACTTCTTATAAATGACTCATATCATTGCTCATCAACACAATATAACGTTCTTCAGTATTCTGGATTTGCTATGGTATTTCTAAAACAAGCTGGTACACGCAACACACAAAAATGTTGTGACCAGAGAGAGGTCACAACAAATAATTTACCAAAAGTCAACCATGTATTTTCCCGACTGAAAGCTGATAGCATATGTGACCTCAACATTAAAACTTGTTAGTCTGCATTATCAAGATTACACCTTTTAGCACCTTTCAGAAATCTTATTTCTTTTCTGATTTTCCATATTCACACTAACTGTGTGAAGTCTACTTCAGTGATCTTCATGTGTCATCTGGGATTTATCCATCCCATCCCACATTTTACCAAACACTCTTACTGCATAAGTGTTATGATTGTAGTGTGATTGGACAAAATAGTAGAACTCCCATTACAATGTGGGTCTCTGATAACCTTCAAAACTGGACAGAGTCATGCTTTGCACCATCTGAACTCGTTCGGCATGCTGCATGGCAAACAGATTCAGACATGAAATCATAAGAGACAATCAAAATCCAAATTGTATTAACATGAATACAACAGCTGTCTTCTTAAAAATCACAAATGGCATTCATGGCGCAACTCATGTACAAAATTTGATCCTATGCTTTACCACTGCCTTCAAGATTTCACAGTATGGTCCCACAATTGAACCCATAATTTCAGCTGCAAGGATATGGGGTATTTCCAAACCAAAAATACACATTTAGAGCATTCCATATCCAACACTTGGGTATGGAACTTTACAGTTTGATCAACTGTAAATTCTCATGTTATCCCAATAATTACAATCATGTGATGAATTATTGAGTGACAATGATTACCTCCTTCCCCACACACAAGTTTAGTTTAGGGATTTGAGACAGATATTCCTTAAGACCCCTGCACAACCAATAAATGTTTTTTTTCAAACAGCCTCTTTGGATATATATACACGTATCAGAAATCACGTTCCCACTACTTTACTCCCAGTCAGAAAATACATTTGGAGACAGCGGGGCTATAGTAAAAAAAAAATCACTATATCAAGGACAGAGCGCATAGGAAATTAGGTTACTCCTGAAGAACTTTTACAACTCAGCACTCATGTAATATTCCAAAACTTGCAGGGATAATGAGCAAGCACAGATTGCTTTCAAGTGTTCTTTTTTTTTTGAGGAAATTGCTCAAAGCATTTTGTCAGAAGAGTGCCACAAATTGTCAGAGACCACCTATTTCAGTTTTCTCTGATTATGTTTAAAGGAAAAGGCTACAATCCCTCACATGCAGGACAAATCAGCCCGAGCTTGTTTACGCTCTCCTCCACAAGAGTTTTTAACAGGAACTAACAGGATGTAATAAGCAAAGATATGCACTCAGGGTGAGACTCTGACTGATTATTTTGAGTACAGTAAGAAGTCTCACAACACCAGGTTAAAGTCCAGCGGGTTTATCTGGTAGCAAAAGCCACTAGCTTTCAAAGCACTTGCTGCTCCTTCGTCATGTGAGTGGGATTTCGGTTCACAAACAGGGCATACAAAGACACAAACTCAATTTACAAAATAATGGTTGGAACGCGAGTCTTCAAAATTCTTTCAGCAATTTCCTCAAAAAACCATTATTTTGTAATTCGAGTTTGTGTTTTATATGCCCTGTTTGTGAACTGAAATCCCACTCACCTGACGAAGGAGCAACGAGCGCTCCCAAAAGCTAGTCGCATTTGCTACCAAATAAACCTGTTGGACTTTAACCTGGTGTTGTGAGACTTCTTACTGTGTTTACCCCAGTCTAAAGCTGGCATCTCCACATCATGACTATTTTAATGCAGTGGAATACATTACTGCAAATTTAATTAAAGTAGAATGCCAGGGTAGGGTTTTTTTTTGTAATAAAGCCATGTTATCCAAAACGAACTTCCGTATGGATGAAATTAAATGAGCAAGAACTTTCCAAACTGTTCTAAATTCTAGCATAGTAAGGACTTTTCCAAGTTACATTAGTTATTTAAAAGATGAAAATCCAACAAAATTCACAATTTCCCTTTTATTTGCTAACTGATCAAACACTAGCTTATAAAACGTGGATAGCTTTAACATAAGATTATTTTTAATATCTTGACAATAATGATGGAAGTATTTACATTAACAGAAACATTTTGGTTGGTTTGAATACAGTACAATCAAATAATCAGATTTAACTAGCATATATTGTAGTGAATGAAAGCGCCTTAGATAATTCTGCCTTCAGATATCCAAGCACGAACCATCACACGACTTCCAACAGTATCGTATTGCGATCAGCTAATGACCCCATGTCATAGACAAGCTTAATATTAATTCCCCTTCGAGCCTTCACAAATAAAACACAAGATCTTAAACAGGCGCTACATATTCAGTAACTTTGAAAAATATAATAGTTGATCATATGCAACATTTTTGTTAATGCTCGCGTTAAATTGAAAACAGGTCTTGAGGTTCCTAAAATACAAAAGGCGTGCGTTTCTCCTTATTTTCAACCTGAAAAGTAATGTAATTTGCAGAACTTGATTTACAGAAAATGGAACTCCTAGCCATGAAAATTGCACTTCACAAAGAAGGTTTACATGCAAGAAGAAAGTACCACTCACCACTTTTTGTCAGAAGGGCACAGTAATTGTTTTTCTTTTACAGTACAGTGCACCATATCTGGCTGTTTTAATTTCTTGGTTCCTTCAAGGAATAAGAGAAAGCCTCTTGAAATTAAAATAGTGGTGCTCCTTATGCTAATGCAGCAGAGATTTTTTATAACACACTGTAAAACATGTGTATTCTCTGCTGTATATATTAACAGCTTCAAAATATTACTCAAGAGGTTGCCCATTTATTCAGGAAAAAAATTCAATTTCTGAAAGAGAAATGACCAAATGCATTGTTTCAAGTGATTTTAGGATAAATTTGGTTCGGACACGTTAAAAAGCGTCTTCTTTGAATAAGATGCTTTCTGTCTATTTACGGATAAGAGCATCTTTCAAGTTTATTAGATCATTACATGATGGGAAAATATATTGCGGGGCTACAGGGAATAGGCAAGACAGTGGGCTAGCTAGATTGTTCTGGCAGAGGGCCTGGATTTAGCATGTTGAATGGCCTCCTTCTCAGCTGCAATTGTGATTTTATGAACTTCTCAGCCAAAAAAAATCACTTCTATCAGGGCAGTGCCCCATTCAGTAATGCAACAAAATGTTAACATGGATTTGTGTTTGACAGTCTGGAATATAACTTGAAGCTATGACCTTCTCACTCAAGATGTGTGCGCTACCAGCAATTGCTCTCAAGTATCAAATACATGGAATTATCTGCTGTTGCAGTCACAATCCTGCCCAGATTTAATAAAATACACTGCGAAATATGAATTACGAGTAGGCCATTCTGCCCTTCACATCTTCTCCATTCAATCATTGCTGATCAGATTGTAACTTCACTCCTATATTCTTGCCTATCCCCTATAACCTTTCAGCCCCTGGTTAATCAAAAATCAGTGTAACTCAGCCTTGAAAGATATTCTAAGACATTGTTTCCACTGCCTTTTGAGGAAGAGCTCCAGAGTCAAAATTTCTCCTAATCTCTGTTTCAAATGAGCAACCCCATCTTTTAAAGCAGTGACCCCTAGTAATAGATTCTCAGACAAGAGGAAACATCTTCTCCACGTCTGCCCTGTCGATGAAAACGGAATGTGTCAGGTTCTTGGAGGTTTCGATCAAGTCGCTTCTTATCATTCTAAACGCCAGGGACACAAGCCTAGCCTTTATCCAACCTGTCCATTCCTGCTAGTCTAATAAACCTTCTCCAAACTGCTTCTTATGCATTTAAATCTTTTCTTAAATAAAGAGAGCAATACTGTCCACAGCACTGCAGATGTAGCCTCACCACTGCCCTGTATAACTGATGCATAACCTCCCTATAGTTTTGTCATCCAATCTCCTCATAATAAATAACGTTGTATTAGCTTTCCTAATTACTTGCTGCATCAGCATACTAGCCTTTAGTGATTCATGCAGTGAAACGCCCAGATCCCTCTGCACTTCACAGCTCTGCAATCTCTCACCATTTAGATAATAACTTTATTTTTATTCTCCCTGTCAAAACAGAAAATTTCACATTTGCCCACATTATATTCCATTTGGCAGATTTTTGCCCACTCACAGAAATTATCTTCCTTTGTAGCCTCGTGTTCTCTTCGCAATTTACTTCCCAGCATATCTTTATATTGTCAGCAAATTAGCAGCCATTCCTTCAGTCCCTTCAATGTCATTTATATAAATTGAAGTTGAGAGCCCAGCACTCATCCATGGCATAGCACTTATCACATTCTACCAACCAGAGAAAAGACCTATTTACACCAACTATTTCCTGTTAGCTAGCCAATCTTCAATCCTTTCCAATGTCACTCCCTTCACCACGAGCCTTTATTTTCCACAATAATCTTTGATGTGGCATCTTATCGAACACTTTTTGGAAAAAAAAGTACAGCCCATCTCTTTATCCAAAGCATATGTTACTTCTTCAAAAAACCCCAATGGGTTAAACATGATTTCCCCTCAATAAAACCATAAACTATAAGACATAGGAAGAGAAGCAGGCCATTCAGTTCACTGGATCTCGTGCAATTGAATAAGATCATTACTGACCTATTCCACCTTATCCCCATAACCCTCAAGTCCCTTACTAAATTGAAAGTGTCCATCTCAGCCTTGTACATATTTACTTAATGATCCAGCCTCTATAGCCCTCTGCAGTGAAGAATTCCAAAGATTCACCACCCTTTGAGAGAATGAATATTTCCTCATCTGTCTTAAATTGGTAACCCCTTACACTGAGATTATGCCCTCTGGTCCAAGACTCTCCCACATGGGGATACAATGTCTCTGCATCAACTCTGTCAAACATCCCTGCCTTCCCAAAATTCTATTTCACTCAATAAGGTCACCTCTCATTCTTCAATGAGTATAGACCCAATCTACTTAACCTCGCCTCATAAGAAAATTCCTCCATTTCTGGGATCAACCCAGTCAACCTTCTATGGACTGCGTCCAATGGCAGTACATCTTTCCTTCTAGAAGGGGATCTAAATTGCACAGTATTCCAGGTATGGTATAACTAATGTCTTGAATAGCTTTAGCAAGACTTCCATATTTTTATACTCCATTCTTTTTAAAATGAAGGCCAACATTTCACTTGCCTTCCCTAATACCTACCAAACCTGCATACTAGTCTTTCGTGATTTGTGCACAACAACTCCCAAATCCCTTTGTGCTACAGTCTTTCTCCATTGAGATAATATGCAGCTGTTATTCTTCCAACCAAAGTGCATAACATCACATTTTCCAACATTATATGCCATCTGAAAAAACAAGGTTCAGTTGGGTCGCTTGAGGATTACAAGGTAGCTAGGAATGAGTTAAAGAAAGGGCTTAGGAGAGGGCATGAGAAGTTCTTGGTGGGTCACAAAAAGGAAAACCCCAAGGCTTTTTACTCTTATGTGAGAAATAAAAGAATGACCAGGGTGAGGTCAAGGCAGTCAAGGATAGTAATGGGAACTTGTGCATGGAGTCAGAAGCGAGAGGTGAGGCGTTGAATGAATACTTTTCTTCAGTGTTCACTCACGAGAGGGGTTATGTTTTTGAGGATGTGCGTGAGATACAGGCTGATAGGATGGAGGAGGTAGATGTTCTGAGGGAAGATCTATTAGCAATTTTGAAAAACCTGAGTGTCAGCAAATCCCCTGGGCCAGATGGGATACATCGTAGGATACTTTGGGATGCAAGGGATGAACTGCAGAGCCTTTAGCTTTGATCTTTGGGTCATGTCCACAGGGATTGTGCCAGAGGACTGGAGAGTGGCGAATGTTGTTCCTCTCTTCAAGAAAGGAAATAGGAATGACTCTGGTAATTATAGGCCAGTTAGTCTTACTTTGGTGGTAAGTTAATGGAAAGGGTCCTGAGAGATAGGATTTATGACCATTTGGAAAGCTGCAGTTTAATCCAGGATAGTCAGCATGGTTTCATGAGGAGTAAGTCCTGCCTCACAAAATTTGATTGAATTCTTTGAGGTGGTAACTAAGTGTGTAGATGAAGGTAGAGCAGTTGATGTCATATACATGGATTTTAGTAAGGCGTTTGATAAGAACCCCCACGGTAGGCTCATGAAGAAAGTGAGGAGGTGTGGGATAGAAGGAAATTTGGCCAATTGAATAAGTAACTGGCTGTTTCAAAGAAGACAGAGGGTGGTGGTGGGAGTGAAAATTTTCAGACTGGAGGCCAGTTACCAATGGTGTACCATAGGGATCAGTGCTGAGTCCTCTGCTGTTTGTGATTTTTATCAATGTCTTGGAACAGCAGGCTGAAGGGTGGGTTAGTAAATTTGCTGATGACACCAAGATTGGTGGAGTAGTGGATGAAGTGGAGGACTCTTGTAGGCTGCAAAGAGACATTGATAGGAGGCAGAGCCAGGCGGAAAAGAGGCAGGTGGAGTTTGATAAGCGTGAGGTGATTAATTTTGGTAGGACAAACTTGAATGCGGATTACAGGGTCAATGGCAGGGTTCTGAGGAATGTGGAGGAACAGAGAGATTTTGGGGTTCGTATCCACAGACCTCTGAAGGTTGCCACTCAAGTAGATAGAGCCGTGAAGGAGGCTTGTAGTGTGTTGACCTTTATTAACAGGACGTTGAGTTTAAGAGCTGTGGGGTTATGCTGCCGGATGTTGGTGAGACCACATTTGGAATATTCTGTGCAGTTCTGGTCACTTCACTATAAAGAACGTGGAAGCACTGGAAAGAGTGCAGAAGAGATTTACCAGGATGGTGCCTGGTTTGGAGGGTAGGACTTATGAGGAAATATTGAGGGAGCAGGGGCTTTTCTCTTTAGAACAGAGGAGGATGAGAGGTGACTTAGAGGTTTATAAGATGATGAGGGGGATAGATAGAGTGGATGTTCAGAAACTATTTCCTTGGGTGGATGTAGCTGTTACTAGGGGGCATAACTATAAGGTTCATGGTGGGAAATATAGGAGGGATGTCCGAGGTAGATTGTTTACTCAGAGTGGCTGGGGTGTGGAATACACCACCTGCTGTGATAGTGGAGTCAGGCACTTTAGGAACTTTCAAGCGGTTATTGGGTAAGCACACGGAGCACACCAGAATGACAGGGAGCGGGATAGCTTGATCTTGGGTTTGGACATCACTCGGCACAATATTGAGGGCCGAAAGCCCTGTACTGTGCTGAACTGTTCTACGTCTACCTGTCAAATTTTTGCCCATTCACAACTATCTATATTCCTCTGTAGACTGTGTGTCACCATTGTCTTCCCACCTGTTTTTGCGGTATTTGCAAACTTAACAATAGTACATTTACTTCCCTTGTCCAAGTCATATACATTGTAATAACTATGGCACCAGTATTGATCTCTGTGGCACTCCACTAGTTACAGGGTGCCATCCTGAAATGCCCCATCTTATCCCAGCTCTGTTATCTATTAGTCAATCCCTTATCCATGCTAATATACTACCCCAAACACCATGGGATCTTATCTTATTCAGCAGTCTTTTGTGCAATACCTTATTAAATGCTTTTTGAAAATCCAAATGTATTACATCTACAGGCTCCCCTTTATCTACCCTGCTCGGTAGCACCTCAACAAATTCTAATAAATTTGTCATGATTTCCCCTTCATGAAGCAATGCTAACACTAAGTGATTGTATCATGTATTTCCAAATAACCTATTATATATTTCATAATGGACTCTCAATATTTTTCCAATCACATTGATATGGGTTGAGGCCTTAAATCTCTGGTGTTACTACTACAGCAGTGACCAGGGTCCCAGAGCCACTGGACAGTGCTTGCAGAGGCCATGTAGCAACCGAGGGATGGTAGCCTCGTCTTCAGAACATCTGAATGTGACCAACTAAAGATTCAAGTCTACCAAGGGTCAATGGCGCAGGGTTTGGAGCTTCCGAGGTCACGAGGTTGTAAGCATAAAATGGTGGTAATTCTCCAATTAACAGTTAGCTTTTTTTTGTCTCCCTCCTTTTTTGTTTAAAGATGTTACATTGGCAGCTTTCCAATCCTTTGGAACATTGCCAGAACCTGAGAGTTCTTGGAAGATTATTACCAGTGCACCCACCATCTTTGTTCCTTTAATATCGTAGCATGTAACCAATAAGATCCAGGGGACGAGGCGGCCTTTAGCCCCATTACTTTCCCAAGTAGTTTTTCCTCTAGTGATAGATATAGAGTCATAAGAGGTTTACAGCATGGAAACAGGTCCTCTGGCCCAACTTGTCCATGCCGCCCTTTTTTTTTAAAAAGGAAACCTAAGCTAGTCCCAGTTGCCCGCATTTGGCCCATATCCCCCTATACCCATCTTACCCATGTAACTATCTAAATGCTTTTTAAAAAACAAAATTGTACCTGCCCGTACTAGTGACTCTGGCAGCTCATTTCAGACACTCACCACCCTGTGCGTGAAAAAACTGCCCCTCTGGACCCTTTTGTATCTCTCCCCTCTCACCTTAAACCTACGCCCTCCAGTTTTAGACTCACCTACCTTTGGGAAAAGATATTGACTATCAAGCTGATCTATGCCCATTATTTTATAGACATCTATAAGATCACCCCTCAGCCTCCAACACTCCAAAGAATAAAGTCCCAGTCTCTCCTTATAACGCAAACCATCAAGTCCTGGTAGCATCCTAGTAAATCTTTTCTGAGCTCTTTCTAGTTTAAAAATATCCTTTCTATAATAGGGTGACCAGAACTGCACACAGTATTCCAAAGTGTGGCCTTATCAATGTCTTGTACAACTTCAACAAGACTTAAATAAGATTTAAACTTAATTTAATAGATTGTTGAGGGAATATTTTGGGTGTTTTAGGGTATATTTCAGTTTCTCACTCGCTCGCTCTCTCCAGGCTGGTTTTGGCTTTATTTTGAGGGTAACTGGGGAATATGTTTGGGATTTTAGAGGGTATTTAAATGATTTTAGTGTACACGGAGTGTCAAAAGATGTTCAGAGGGTTCATTCATGGTGTTTTTAGGATATAGTTGATTCTCCCACCCATTCCCTCTCTGCAGGAAGCTGTTCTAGGGTTTAATTAAGGGTACATAAAAGTGTGTTTCGGGTATACTTTAGGGGTTTTTGGGGGATATTTAATGATTTTAGGATATATTTGGAGATGTCTAAGGGTGTTTAGAGGGTGTATTTAAGGAATTTAAGGGTATATTTGAGTCTCTCACCTGCTCTCTCTCCACCAGACTGGTTTTGGGTTTATTTCGGGCATAATTAGGGAATTTGTATGGGATTTTACAGGGTAATTAATGGTTTTAGGTTACGTTCCAGTTTCTCACCTGCTCTCTCTCCACAGGAGGCTGTTCTTGGGTTTATTTTGGGTATAAGTTTTTAGGGTATCATTAATGATTTTAGGCTATTTTTAAAGGATATTTATTCTCTCACCCGCTCCCTCTCTCCGGAGGCTGGTTTAGGTTATATTTAAGGATATATTTATGGGTATTTAATGGTTTAAGGGTATATTGGTGTATATTTTAGGCTGTTTTTATTGGGATATTTGGTGTTTTTAAGGATATTTATGGATATTTGATTCTCTCACCCGCTCCCACTCTCTGGGAGGTTGGTTTAGGGTGTACTTGGGTATATTTCTGGGTATTTAATGGGTTTAGGGTTTATTTACACTGTTTCTAAAGATATTTATGGATATTTGATTCTCTCACCTGCTCCCTCTCTCTGGGAGGTGGGTTTAGGGTATATTTCTGGGTATTTAATGGCTTTAAGGTTTATTTAGACCGTTTCTAAGGATATTTATGGATATTTGATTCTCTCACCCGCTCCCTCTGAAGAAGCCGCGGAAGAATCCGAATAAACTCATGGCGGCACCGCCGTCTCCTTGAATCATGTTGACCACTTTACCCGATTGCCTCAAATTTTCAAGTACCAGACTATAAAACTTTGTTAATAATGGCTTCTAACATTTTACCTGTGAGAGACGTTAGGCTAACTAGCCTATAGTTCTCTGCTTTGTGTCCCTCTTCTTGACAGAGAGGTTACATTTGCTTTTTTCCAATCTAATTGAGCTTCTCCCCAAATTTAAGCAATTGTGGAAAATTAAAACCAATGCTTCAACCAGTTCATTATCCATTTCTTTCATTTCCTTCGGATAAAGTCCATGCAAACCAGATTTATCAGCCCACAGGCCCAATATGCTAAATTTTCCCCAAGTTTCTCTCTTCCATTTCCTGATTTACAGCTATTTTTGAGATGTTAGTTCTCAACATCTGCAATGAAGACCAATACAACATACCTGCTTACTTAATCTGCCATAGCTCTACATTTTATTACCATTTCCCAAATGCATCAGCTATAGGGCCAAAGCTCACATAATTAAATAAGAAATGATTTAACAAGCTATAGAAATTCTTACTGTCTGTCTATTATTGGCTAGCTTTCTCCAGAACAAGAATTTTTATCTCCTTTTCAAGCCTTTTGTCATTCCTTGATATATCTTTCCAATCTTCTGACCTGCCACTGGTCTCTGTGCATATGTTTATTTTTCTTTCAATACTGTCTGTAACATTTTTAGGTAACCACTGATGGACCTTTCCCTTGAAATTTCTCTCTCATTGGAAGGTGCGTATTCTGAAATATATCTTTAAATTCTGCCACGGAATAGCTGTTGATGTATCCCTTAAGCATATATATGTGCCTGTTCACTTTAGCTAGCTCTGCTTTCACGTGTGCCTTCATAATTATCCTACTTAAGTTTAAAGTGGTAGTCTTAGATGCATTCTTCTCTACCTCAAACTGGAAGTAAAATGCAATCATATTATTGCTGCGGCCCAAGGGTGCCTTCACTATGAAGTTATTAATTAATCCTATTGCATTGCGCAATATCTGCCTCTGGTTGGTTCCAGAATGCGATGTTCTAAGACACTATTCCAAAAACGTTATGACCTCCTTGTCTACACTACCTTTGCCCATCAGATTTCCCCAAACTATATGTGGATTAAATGCCCCCATGATTTTTGCAGTACCCTTCTGACAAGATTGGCTCTAAATATTGAAGAGCACGTGACATTTAGAAAGGACAGGAAGCTAATTATATACTCTGTCCTATCATGTAGCTACAATTAGGGGACCTGCACAACAGTTTGACAAGTGACTTCTTGTCCTTATCATTCCTCATCTCAATCCAAATTGCTTGTACATCCTGATTTCCTGAACTTGGGTCATCTATCTCTAATGTGCTAATACCATCATTAATTTACTGTTATTAAATTTCTGTCCTAAAATGTCACATAGATTGGGCCTTGAATATTGAAGGCTATGTCATTCTGTAACCATATCTCTAAAGTTATTAGATCGTATTTATTTATTTCTATTTGCGCTTTCATTAGTTTTATTTCAAATGCTGTGTCGTCAGGTACAGAGCCTTAAATTTTGCTCGTTTTCTCTCAAATTGCACATCTCACACTATCCTCAAAAAACCCACTTTCCACATCTCTGTTCTTGCAGAAAAGCATACTATCACAACTTCACTTTGCAAATTTGTTCAGGTCTGTACCAGACTTCTGTAATTTCTTGTTTGAATTCTTTCAATCGCATTTCTGCGCTACTAAAAGCTTGCTCGTCAAAATCACAAGCAAGGCTCACCTCGCTTTCTCTGTACTCTGAGGGCATCTGTCAGAATTGCCTTCCATTACCTCTACAACCTGCTGTAATAATAGTATGACTTAGTTGATCTTGATCAAGATATTAACGAGATAACCCAGTTTACACTGACGCTTTCATCCAACTTTAAAAACAAAACAGCATTTCTGAAAGCAACAAATGAACACCACTGGTTGTTTCAAAATCAATAGCTTTAGTGTAACATATCATTTTGTAGTTCAAATTAATCATTTTATGTTAAGTTGACAAAAGTCATTAAAAAGCTAAACCTGCATTATTGTTAACTGATCTGGCTGGCTTCCAGGCAGCCTTAATTGTGAGACAATTAAAAAGTAACTAATTCGTTCTAAGATGTATTAGTAACTCTGGCATGGTAATGTAATCACTGTACTTTATTAACACTTGATTATTAGGACAGTATCTTAAAATGCTGTCAGAATTCTAAGACAGCCACTTCCCATTTTGGCAAAATAAAACATGGACTTGCATTAACTTTGACTGTGGGGCAGGCAATAAACAAAGAAATAACTGACACATGTAAAAAGGTATGGCAATTATTATGGGGGATTTTAACCTACATGTTGATTGGTCAAACCAGGTCAGTTAAGGCAAATTTTCCTCGAACATTACGTATTGGAACCTATGAGGGAGCAAGCTATCCTGGATCTGGCCCGATGTAATGAGACAGGAATAATTAATGGTCTCACAGTTAGGGATCCTCTCGGAAGGAGCTGTCACAATCTGGTTGAATTTAAAGTATAGATGGAGGGCGAGAAGGCAAAATCCAATACCAGTGTCTTGTGCTTAAACAAAGGAGGCTACAGTGGGATGAGGGAAGAGATGGCTAAGACAGACTAGGAGAAAAGGCTTTATGGTGGAACAATTGAGGAACAGTAGAGGTCTTTCAAAGTGATTTTTCACAGTGGTAGCAAAACTATATGCCAGTAAAAAAGGACTGTAGGAGAAGAGATAATCAGCCATGGATATCTAAGGAAATAAAGGAGGGCCTCAAATTGAAAGAAAATGCATACAAAGTGACAAAGGTTACTGGGAAACTAGAGGATTGGGAAATCTTTAAAAGGTCAACAGAAAGCCACGAATAAAGTTATAAAGAAAAGATAGATTATGAGAGTAAACGAGTTCAGAGAATAAAAACAAATAAAGGTTTCTACAAATACAAAACCAAAAAGAGTGGCTACAGTAAACACTGGTCCTTGATGAGAATATGGCATTTAATAATAGGGAATGAGGAAATTGCCAAGGCATTGAACAAATTGTGTGTCAGTCTTCACAATGAAAGACATAAATAACATGCCAAGAATTGATGATAAGGAGGCTCTGGGAGGTGAGGACCTAGAAATGATCATTATCACTAAAGGAGGAGTGTTGGGCAAGCTAATGGGCTAAAGGTAGGCAGGTCTCCTGGCCCTGATGCATCACAGGGTATTAAAAGAGATGGCAGGGCAAATAGCTAATGTGTAATGAATTTACCAAAGTTCGCTGGACTCTGGGGCAGTTCTGGCGGAATGGAAAACGGCAAATGTATAAACCACTGTATAAAAAGGTAAACAAAAGGCAACTATAAGCTGGTTAGCTTAACTTCTGTAGCGGGAAAATGCTTGAATCTATCAAGGAAGAAATAGCTAGACATCTAGACACGAGTTGTCCCATTTGACAGACACAGCATGGGCTCATGAAGGCAGGTCATGTTTAATTAATTTACTGGAATTTTTTGAGGACATTATGAGTGCAGTGGATGTGGTGTATCAGGATTTCTAGAAGGCATTCGACAAGGAGCCACACAAAAGGTTGCTGCATTAGATAAAAGGTGCACAGCATTATAGGTAATGTATTAGCATGGATAGAAGACTGGTTAACAAAAAGCAAAAAGTTGGGGTAAATGGGTGTTTTTCTGGTTGGCAGTGGCCAGCAGCCAGCAGATGGCCTCACAGATTAGTCTGGGACCACAACTGTTTGCAAATTACAATCGATGATTTGGGGCTGAGGAACCAAGTATAGCGTGTCAAAGATTGCGGAGGGCAGTTAGATGAACGGCAGAGCAAAGCGTGCAGAGGACACTGAAAGACTGCAGAGGGATACAGATTGTTTGAGTGGACAATAATTGGAAATGAGGAAATGGCCGAGGTATTGAACAAATATTGTGTGCCAGTCTTCTCAGTGGCAGATGCAGTACTATGTTGGTAAATGTGAGGTCATCCATTTTGGTAGGAATAACAGCGAAATAGACTATTATTTAAATGGCAAAAAATTGCAGCATGATGCTGCGCAGAGGAACCTGGGTGTCCTTGTGCAGGAATCGCAAAAAGTTGGTTTGTCGATGCAACAAATAATTAAAGCAGCAAATGGAAGTTAGTCCTTCGTTGCTAGAGGGATGGATTTAAAAACAGGGAGGTTATGTTTGCAGCTGTACAAGATGCTGGTGAGGCCACACCTGGAGTACTATGTACAGTTTTGGTCTCCTTACTCGAGAAAGGATGTACTGACACTGGAGAGGGTGCAGAGGAGATTCACGAGATTGATTCCGAGTTGAGGGCATTGACTTATGAGAACAGACTGAGTAGACTAAGACTATACTCGTTGAAATTTAGAAGAATTAAGGGGCGAATCTTAGAGACAAATAAAATTGTGAATGGATTACTTCCACTGGTGGGTGAAACTAAAACTAGGGGGCATAGTTTCAAAATAAGGGGAAGCAATTTAGGACTGCGTTGAGGAGGAACTTCTTCACCCAAAGGGTTGTGAACCTGTGGAATTCCCTGTTCATTGAAGTAGTTGAGATGACTCGTTGAATGTTTTTAAGGCAAAGATAAATAGATAGTTTTGTGAACAATCAGGGAATTAAGGGTTATGGCGAGCGGGCAGGTAAGTGGAGCTGAATCCACAAAAAAAAAACAGCCATGATCTTACTGAATAGTGGAGGAGGTTCAATGGGCCAGAAGACCTAATCCTGCTGAGTTCTTCTGTTCTTAAGTAAGTGAATTCAGAGTATTGGGTGACTCTTAGGCTAAATCAAGGTAAGAGATATAGCTTTAGAAGATGCTGCTATTGTAAAGTTGAGACAAGGTACGTAATTAGCCAAAAAACAACTCTCAATTAATTGTTGACAAATTGTAGACCAATGGGCTATTTTCCAACTGCTGACTAACTATTGCTTAGCTGCTCTGACTTTGAACATAAGAAACTACAAACGTTTGCAAACGTAGCCCAGTCCATCACGCAAACCAGCTTCCCATCCATTCACTCTGTCTGCGCTTCCCGTTGCCTCGGAAAAGCAACCAGCACTGGAACCCCAAGCACCCTGGACATACTCATTTCCACCTTTTAGGTTATTTAAAGTGTCCTTTTGTCTGCAGAATTTTAACTCCCCAAGCATATTGTAAATAAATGAACCCCATAAAACTTCATCCGAACAAAATCAATGTAAGAATACTGAATGCACTTATGCATTTAAAAAACATAGTTATCATCTTCACAAATTAAACTTATGACAGAATTTACTTCCCCGAACATTTTATCTCTCTATACTGTGCTGCCAAGCAATAAGAAACAGACATCATAGTATCTTTTTGTTGGGGCTGCGGTAGAAATAGCAGGCAATCGTTAATTGACAGGAGTTTGAGTTGATACATTAATGGTGTTAGTATCAAATTAATGAAAATTTCATAACATATGTATCCTGAACACACAATTTCAATGGTAAAATAGTGTGTTCAGCTATCAATTCTTTTGACCTCAAACCTTTCATTCCATAAGCAGCGGGAAAAAAAGCAGAATTTGACATAACATGTAAAACAATCTAGTAATAGGAGTGCAAATGGAAAGTACAATAAATTCTCATTGGCTTTCACAGTCTTGATACTTCAAACTGTTAATGTACAAGGCAGAGTATTCTCATGTAAAATACACTGCAAAGTCAATTTTAAGTGTTAACATTTACTTGCATTGTCTATTAAATCTGTGTTTTTCAATGGCACTTAAAGCCACATCTCAGAAAATTAATTCAACACAAAAAAAACCAGGGTGGAGTTGCTCTGGCCATCAACTTTACACTGAAGCAGCCTCATTGTTTGAACTGGCATGGACACTGACCAAAGTCAGTCATCCAGAGAGATGCTAAAGGTAAAATGTAGATCTCTTTGATTTAAAAAAGTTATATCTGTGAAGCCAGCATAGCAGGTGGAGGGGTATGGCCAACCAGAAAACAGTGCAGGTTATAAGAACATAAGAAATAGGAGCAGGAGTAGGCCATCTGGCCCTTCGAGCCTGCCCCGCCATTCAATAAGATCATGGCTGATCTGTCGTGGCTCAGTTCCACTTTCCCGCCCTCTCCCCATAACCCTTAATCCCCTCTCTTATCAAAAACCCATCAACCCGCTTCTTAAAAATATTTAGCGAGGCAGCCTCCACCACTTCAACGGGCAGAGAATTCCAGATATTCACCACCCTTTGAGTGAAGAAGTTCCTCCTCAACTCCGTTCTAAACCGCCCCCCCCTTTATCTTGAGGCCGTGCCCCCTAGTCCTACTGTCTTTTTTGAGCGGGAAGAGTCTCTCCACCTCTATCCTATCCATCCCATTCATCATCTTATACGTCTCAATGAGATCTCCCCTCATTCTTCTAAACTCTAACGAGTACAAGCCTAGTTTATTCAGCCTCTCCTCATAGCTCAACCCCCTCAACTCTGGTATCAGCCTAGTAAACCTCCTCTGCACTCCCTCCAAGGCCAAAATATCCTTGCGCAGGTGCGGCGCCCAAAACTGCACACAGTACTCCAGCTGCGGCCTCACCAATGCCCTATACAGCTGCAGCAAGACCTCCCTACTTTTATATTCAATCCCCCTTGCTATGAAGGCCAGCATCCCATTCACCTTCCTGACCACCTGCAGGCTGGGTTTTTGCGACTCATGCACAAGGACCCCAAGGTCCCTCTGCACCGTCGCCTGCTGCAGTTTTTCGCCACGTAAGTAATCGTCCTTCCTACCATTCTTCCTACCAAAGTGGACCACCTCACACTTGCCAACATTAAATTCCATTTGCCATTTCTTGGCCCATTCGCCCAGCCTATCTAGATCCTTCTGCAGACTCTCCACACCCTCCGCACAATTTGCCTTTCCCCCAATCTTGGTGTCATCAGCAAATTTCGACACCCTACACTCGGTTCCCTCCTCCAGATCATCTATATAAATGGTAAATAGCTGAGGCCCCAGCACCGACCCCTGGGGCACCCCACTAGTCACCAACCGCCAATCCGAATAGCACCCATTGACCCCCACTCTCTGCCTCCTATTTGACAACCAATCCTCTATCCACGCTAACACCCTACCCCCAACTCCATGTCCTCTGACCTTCTGCAGTAACCTCTTGAGGTACCTTATCAAACGCCTTCTGAAAATCCAGAAAGACCACATCCACCGGCTCTCCTCTATCCACCGCCCTAGACACATCCTCATAGAACTCCAGTAAATTTGTCAGACACGACTTCCCTTTAATGAAACCGTGTTGCGTCTGCCCTATCAAGCAATTCCCTTCAAGATGCCTCGCAATTTCCTCCTTAATGACGGATTCTAACATTTTACCTACCACAGACGTTAAACTAACCGGCCTATAATTCCCCGCCTTTTGCCTGGCACCCTTCTTAAACAACGGCGTAACATTAGCCGTTTTCCAATCTTCCGGCACTTCCCCGGAATCCAGCGACGTCTGGAAAATAACCACCAAGGCATCCACTATCACCTCCGCCATTTCTTTCAGAACCCTCGGATGCATTCCATCCGGTCCTGGGGACTTGTCCACAATCAGCCCCTCCAGTCTGTCGCGCACCACCTCTCTAGTAACAGTAATGTCATGAAGACCCTCCAGTCCTACCACCTTTCCATCGCTAACACCCGGCAAATTATTCACGTCCTCCTCCGTGAAGACAGAAACAAAAAAGTTATTCAAGACCTTAGCCATATCCCCATCTCCTACCACTAGGTCCCCTTTCTCATCCTCTAAGGGACCAACGTTCACCCTAGCCAGCCTCTTCCTTTTTATATATTTATAAAAACTCTTGCTATCCTTTTTTATATTAAGCGCTAGCCCAGCTTCATAGCTTCTTCTACCCTCCTTTATCAACTTTTTTGTCAATCTTTGTTGATATTTAAACCTCTCCCAATCCTCTTCTCGCCCACTGCTCTTAGCTACTCTAAATTCCTCCGCTTTTAATTTAACACTTTCCTTCACCTCCTTCGTTATCCACGGCTTATTACCTCTCTTCCTACTGTCCTTTTTAACCATCGGAATAAATTTCTGCTGAGCACCAAGAAAGATCTCCTTAAAGATCCTCCACTGCTCCTCAGCAGACCTACCTTCCAACGCGCTCCCCCAGTCCACATTCGCCAATTCTTCTCTCATCCTACCATACTCCCCTCTATTCAAACAAAGGACGCGTGTCCGGGAACCCACTTTCTCCTCCTCCATCTGCAACAGAAACTCCACCATACAATGATCACTCTCTCCAAGAGGATCCTTCACCGCAAGGTCCCTAATTCTACCCGCCTCATTACATAGCACCAGATCCAAGATAGCTCGCTCCCTCGTCGGCTCCAACACACACTGTTCCAGGAAACTATCCCGGCAGCATTCCAAGAACTCCTCCTCGAGCCCACCTCGTCCAACATGGTTATGATTTTTGGTTCATTCATTCACAGGATGTGGGCATAACTGGATAGACCAGCATTTATTGCTCATCCCTAATTTTCCAAAAAGTGGTGATGAGCTGCCTTCTTGAACCACTGCAGTCCATCTGACATAGGTATGTCCACAGTGCTGTAAAGGAAGCAAGTTCCTGAATTCTGACCCAGCAGTGGAGGAAGAGCAATATAGTTTCCAAGTCAGAAAAGTGTGTGGGAATTTGACGGTTGTGGTTCTCCCACACATCTGCTGCCTTGTCATTCTAGGTGGAGGTAATGGATTTGGAAGATGCTGTTGAAATAGCCTTGGCGAGTTGCTGCAGAGCAACTTGCAGATGATACATACTACTGCCACTGTGCAAAAGATGGTGGAGGGAGTAAATATTTGTGGATGGAATACCAATCAAGCAGGCTGCTTTGTCCTGGATGGTGTTCAGCTGAGAGAGAGAGAATGTGACGTTGGAGCTGCACTCATCCAGGCAGGCAGATAATATTGCATCACACTTCTGACTTGTACCTTGTAAAAGGTGGACTGACTTTGGGCAGTCAGGGGATGAATGACTCTCTCCACAAAATTTTCAGCTTCTGAGCTGCTCATCACCACAATATTTATATGGCCAGTTGAGTTTCTAGTCAATGGTAATCTCCAGGATATTGATAGCAGGGGGACTTGGTAATAGTAATGCCATTGAACATTACAGGGTGATGGTTGGATTCTTCTTATTGCAGATGGTCATTGTCTGGCACAAATGTTACTTGCCATTTATCACCCCAAGCCTTGCTGCATTTGGACACGGACTACTTCAGTAGGTGCTTAAATGGTGCTGAACTTTGTGCAACCAGCGAACATCCTTAACTTCTGACCTTATGATGCAAAATCATTGATGTAGCAGCAGAAGATGGTTATGCCCAAGGATATCCTGAAAGAGATGACTACCTTCAATAATCACAACCATCTTTCTTTGTGCTAGGTACGACTCCAACCAGTGGGGATTTTCACTCCTCATTCCCATTAATTTCAGTTTTGTTTGGGCTTCTTCTCAAGCTTAAAACAGGAAATGGAAGGCCATGCAAGAGAACATTTGATTTTGATCAGCTGTTGAGGCGATGTAGGCACAGACAAGGATTTTATCAAATCAGCTGATGCAGGAGTGCAGTTAGATAACGTAGATAGTCTTGGCAAGGGGATGTGGACAGATACTCAGCTGAGGGTCAAATAAGACAAAAGCCACAAGCAGTCACAGGAACCATTGACTGTCAATTCACTTCACCTCAGACAGGAGGCGTTCCGCTGCCAACTGACTGACTCTCTCCCCGATGGATCCATGTGCATGATTTAACTTGCACAATTGCAACAGTTTATGGGAATCCAACAATAATACTTTTGATATTTTATATCTGTCATTGATATCAATCCTCTCCCAGTATGAACACCACCTGTTGTTGAAAAATTGAAAATGCAATGGACTTGCTCGTCCAATTGTCCCTTCACCCACTAACAGGATTAATTAAAATGGAGCAAACCTACTACATTGGCTACTGCACTTGAAAACATTCCTGGTGCAATTTGCTCCTCTTGTCAACCATGTTATTGGGTTTCTGAGTGTTTCTTCCGTCCACTTTCTTTTCTTCCCCATCATTTCTTGGAGGATGCTCAAGCTCTGGAGGCAAATGGGTTAATTCATTCTTCAGGATATCTGCTCCAGCTTCTCCAATGACAGGTTTTCTCCCGCTCACTCTTCTTGCTCCTCAATCATAGGTTTCTGTCACTAGAGGAGGAACAGCGGACGGAACCTGTGATTAGTGAAGTTGAACCAGCGAAAATGGGAGGGACAATCTGTCATTGGAGAAGATAATGCTCTCTAGTCCACCATTTCACGTGCAGAGTTGATTGGAACAACAGCAAGCATCGTTTCCACTCTCTCAATGGGACACTTGCACCTGAAACTATTGAGCCTCGTCTGAACCATGGAGGAGCCATAATGTAATCGTATGTGGACAACCTTTCTGAATTCCTCACCCTGTCTTTGTTTTATAGTGGACTATTACTGTCAGAGGGAAAATTGGCACATGTATTTTGCTACTTTCATGTTGAGCGTAATTTAACTGTGCCTCATTTTTGCATTACAAGGTGCAGCTGGACGTGATGAATAACGACTGCACTGTGGGTTTGTTAATTTGTGCATGGACACGTTGAGCAAAACAGTTGATCGGTGTGCAAGCATGTTGATAGAGGACAATAGTAGTACAAGCATATGCAAACAGCATCTCCAATGTGACCAAGAAGATTAACAGCAGTGAGGAATACAATTTTTTTTAAAAGTCACCTAAGCCAGTGATCTCCAGAAACCTGCTATCTTTATTTTCATACCTGCATCAACTGCTCAAACTCCCAACATGGGAACAATACTGTGGCTGAACAATATACAAACAGCAGGACAGAGATAAGTTCACGCAGTCAGCAGCAAAAAAAAATGTCCATCAACAGCACCATATAAAAAGCAACCAATCAATTCCAAAGGCTCTGATAAATATGCTGCTGTAATCTTCCAAACTGCTTGCCACTCCAAAAATAAACTTCATCTCCAGCATCAAACCCCAGGAGGAACAGCAAGTACCCAAACAACTCAGAAGGGAACAGGATTTGCTTCCTCCACAACAAATACTAGAGATACTGCTGCACAAAACATATTTATTCTAGTTTCATGATTTTCATAACTAATTTGAAGGAGGAAGTACCTCAGTAAATTGTCGTAATTGCATGAATGAATTTGTTTGGAAATAAAAATTTGCAATTCTATGAGTATTAAAAAGATAGAAATGTACCAATATCTTAACCCTATTCGAGAATGTAAAAGGTTTAATATTGCAAATAATCTTGACCCAAAAGATAAAGATGTTAACAAAAATTTGGATACATTCATGGTTAGGATCAACCACTGTAGAAGCAAGACCCTGAGTCTATGAGTCTGCATCAGAACAAAACCCATCAGCAAGGAATCTGCCAGTTTGCCTTGCCACAGATAGTATTTCTAAGTTTAAGCTGTGATTTGGATACTTGTCAAGTTTTGATATCTTTTTAATCATTTTGTATAACAGAGCAGATCAAAGGTTAGTTACACTGTGTGCGAAGTCAGAATTTAAATACTTTGTGCAGAACGAGGTTTGATGCCTGGTGTAATTTTGTGGTAACTTGGTACTGTACAGTAAAAGGAGATTTGTTGGATAATAATTTGAGTTTGCATGTTTTTGTCCAAGGCGTCAGTTCACCATAGTTCAAGGGCAACATTCTTCATGGAGTTGTTTAATTGTTGTCCACCATTCACAATTGGGTATGGTAGAACTGCAGAACTTCAATCTGATCTGTTGGTTGTTGGAACGCTGAGCTCTTGCTACTCATGTTGTTTTGACATGCAAGAAGTCGCATGCTGTAGCTTTGCCACGTTGACTCAATTTCAGGTATGCCTGGTGCTGCTCCTGGAATGTCCACCTGCACTATTCACTGAACCAGAGTTGACGCCCTGGCTTGTTCAGTGAGGGACATGCCAGGCCATGAGGTTACAGATTGTGCTGGAGCACAATATGGGCCAAACAAGGTTAACACAGTGGATTTGCTTTCCCGAAGGGCAATAGTGAACCAGAAGGGTTTTCAGAACAATCGACAATTTTGTGGAGACTAAAATTCTAATTCCAGACTTTTCACTGGATTCAAATTCTGCTATATTGAGATTCAAACTAGGGTGCCCACAGCATTACCCCAGGTCTCTGGAGTACAAGACCGATTCACTACCCTGATCTCATTGCAGCATTCTGAAGGCAGAAATGTTCCAACAGACACTAAAGGAACAGCAGCTCATTTTCGACTTCGACACTTCACAGCCTTCTGAACACAATGAATACAACAACTCCATTCTCCATTTTGATTCTACCCCCCATTCCTGCAAGTGCCTGTCTGTATTTCTCATGTTTTTGCTTTCAGGCAGATCTGACCTTTATTCTGCCATCAACACCATACTCTGGACCAAGACTTTGTTTCTTCACTATTACCACTGTCATTCAGTTCTGAAGAGGAGTTATAGTGGACTTAAAACATTCTTGCTTCTCTCTTCACAGATACTGCCAGACCCAGTGACTTTTTCCAGTACTTCTCAAATTTTATTTCAGATTTCCAGCATCTGTAGTATTTAATTTTGGCCATAATGCTGCACTATATTTGCTTTCTTACCACATCTTGGCCACTTTCCAATCAACATTTCTTCTGTGATGGATAATAGTGAAAATAAAAGACTTCATACACATATAGCGATGTCTTGTGGATGTAGATTTTAATACCTAATGGAATAATACACCAGCATGTATCTGCTCAGTGCCAATACACACCAGTACTGACCCAATTGTGTCATTAGGATCCCAGCTCCAACACACCCCTCCCTGATGAGCTCAATGCATTCTATGCTCGTTATGAGCAAGAGATCAACTACAGCATGCCCCCTCACCCCTGAAGCCTCAGATAGACCTGTACCCGAGGTCACCATTGCAGATGTCAGAGCAGCCTTCTCTAAAGTTAACCCACAGAAAGCGACTGGCCCGGATGGGGTACTTGGACGAGGACTCCGGTCCTGCGCGTCTCAGCTGGCAGGGATATTCACAGACATCTTCAATCTCTCTTTTTTGAGGTCCCTATCTGCTTCAAGAAGACAACCATCATCCAAGTACCAAAGAAAAGCCAAGTAGCGTGCCTTAATGATGATCATTCAGTGGCTCTGACATCCCATCATTATGAAGTGCTTCAAAAGGTTAGTCATGGCACGAATCAATTCTAGTCTTCAGGACTGCCTGGATCCACTACAGTTCGCCTTTCCCCGCAACAGGTCCACAGCAGACGCCATCTCCCTGGCCCTGCACTCAATCCTGGAACACTTAGATATCAGACACCGATGTCAGATTCCTACTTATTGACTACAGCTCAGCCTTCAACACCATTTTTCCTAAGAAGCTCATCTCCAAACTCCACGGTCTGGGCCTCAGCTCCTCCCTCTGCGACTGGATCTTGAACTTCCTAATCCACAGACCTTAATTAGCAAGGACAGGCAACAACACTTCCTACATCATTATCCACACCACTGGTGCCCCAGAAGGCTGCATCCTCAGTCCTCTACTATTCTTCTTACACCTATGACTGTCTGGCCAAATTCCTCTCCAATTTGATTTTCAAGTTTGCTGATGATACCACCATAGTGAGTCGGATCTCAAACAATGACGAGACAGAGTTCAGAAATGAGATAGAATCTGATGAATTGATACGACGACAATAATCTCTCCCTCCATGTGTGCAAAACGAAGGAGATAGTCATCAACTTCAGGAAATGTAAAGGAGAACATGCTCTTGTCTACATCAATGGGGAAGTAGAAATGATCAAGATCTAAAAGTTGTTTGATGTCCAGATCACCAACAATCTGTCCTGGTCCCCCCATGCTGACACTATAGTTAAGAAAGCCCACCAAAGCCTCTACTTTCTCAGAAGACTCAGGAAATTTGGCACGTCAGCTACAATTCTCACCAACTTCTACAGATGCACCATAGAAAGCATTCTTTCTGGTCAAATCACAGCTTGGTATGGCTCCTGTTCTGCCTAGGACTGCAAGAAACTACAAAAGGTCATAAATGTAGCCCAATCCATCACTCAAATCAGTCTCCCATCCATCTATAGTTCCCACCACCTCAACATGATTAAGAACTCCACCCACCCCATACATACGCTCTTCCACAGTGTTCCATCGGAAAAAACATACAAGTCTGAAGTCACAACCAACCGACTCAAAAACAGCTTTTTCCCTGCTGCCATCAGACTTTTGAATGGACCTACCTTGCATTACATTGATTTTTCTCTACACCCTAATTATGACTGCAACACTACATTCTGCACTCTCTCCCATTTCCTTCTCTATGAACAGTATGCTGTGTCTATATGGCATGCAAGAAACAATACTTTTCACTTATACTAACACGTATGACAATAATAAATCAAATCAATGGCATCAAAGCATTAAAAATATGCACATAAATTTTTCTCCTAATTCAGAACGATCTTTTGTGAGGGTGAGGCATAATTTTAATTACATGGAAAGGGGATGCTCGTACACCACAATTTTATTGCACAAAATTAAATCCACGGCTCCACCCCAAAACATAAGACACAATCTCACCCATTTTAAATATATAAAAAGGGCAAAAGAGAGGGAAGAATGGACATTGGGCCACTGGAAAATCAGACTGGAGTTGTGGTAATGGGGACAAAGAAAAATAGTAGGAAGTCTCACAACACCAGGTTAAAGTCCAACAGGTTTATTTGGTAGTAAACGCCACTAGCTTTCAGAGTGCTGTTCCTTCATTAGGTGAATGGAGAGTTCTGATCACAACAGGGCAAATAAAGGCACACACAGTTCACACAATACCGATTAGAATGCAAGTTTTTAATCTGCTATTCAAGTCTTAAAGGTGCAGACAATTGAGACGGCTCAACAATTACCAGGCAAGACTGTTCACTTCCTGTTGGCGAACACTTCAGCGGTCACGGCCATTTGGCCTCTGATCTTCGGGTAAACATTCTCCAAGGCGGCCTTCACTACGTACGATAGCGCAGAGTCGCTGAGCAGAAACTGATAGCCAAGCTCTGCACACAAGGACGGCCTCAACCGGGATCTTGGATTCATGTCACACTATCTGTAACCCCCCATGACTTGCCTGAACTTGCAACATCTCACTTACTGTCCTGTCTGGAGACAATACACATCTCTTTAACCTATGCTTAGTGTTATATCCACTTACATTGTCTGCATCTTTAAGACTTGAATAGCAGATTAGCTGTAAAGACTCGCATTCTAATCAGTATTCTATGTGCCTTTCTCTGCCCTGTTTCTGATCAGAACTCTCCACTCACCTGACAAAAGAACAGCATTCTGACAGCTAGTGGCATTTACTACCAAATAAACCTGTTGGACTTTAACCTGGTGTTGTGAGACTTCTTACTGTGTTTACCCCAGTCCAACGCTGGCATCTCCATCTCATGACAAAAAAAAAGGCAGAGGAACTGAATTTGTATCAGTCTTCACACTGGAAGACACCAATAACATGCCAGAACTTCAAGAGAGTCAGGGGGCAGAGGTAAATGCAGTGGCCATCACTAAGGAGGTGGATACATCAATCGGACTGAATGGACTGTACCCCAGGATTTTGAAGGAGATAGCCGAGGAGATTGCAGAGGCATTGGTGGTGATCTTTCAGGAATCACTGGAGTCAGGGAAGGTCCCAGAAGACTGGGAAAAGGTTAATGCAACACCCTTATTGAAGGAGGAAGGAAGGCAGGAGATGGTAAAATATAGGCCAAGTTAGCTGGGCCTCAGTCATGGATAAGATCTTGGAATCCATCGTTAAGGATGAAATTGTGGAGTACTTGGAAATGTGTGGTAAAATAGGGCTGAGTCAGCATAGCTTCATCAAAGGGAAGTCATGTCTTACAAATCTGTTAGAATTCCTTGTCTAACTTCGTTTTTATCTGCTCAAAGGAGAGCCAGTGGCCATATTTATTTGGATTTCCAGAAAGTCTTTGACAAGGTGCCTTACAAAAAGCTGTTAAATAAGCTAAAAGTCAATGGTGTTAGAGGCAAGGTACTGGCATGGACAGAAGATTGGTTAACAGAAGACAGAGAGTGGCGATGAGGGTCCTTTTTGGGATGACAACCGATGATAATTGGTGTTTCACAAGGGTCAATCTCAGCCACAACTTTTCACTATATACATAAACGATCTGGAAGATGGAACTGAGGGCATGGTTGGTACAAAGATATGTGGAGGGATAGCTAGTGTTGAGAAAGTGGGGAGGCTGCAGAATGACTTGGACATGCTAGGAGAGTGGGCAAAGTAGTGTCAGATGGAATACAATGTGGGAAAGCATAAGAGTATGCACTTTGGTAGGAAGAAGAGGCGTAGACTATTTTCCAAAAGTGTAAAGTCTTCAGAAATCTGAAACACAAAAGGGACTTGGGAATTCTGGTTCAGGACTCTCAAAAGATTAATATTCAGGTTCAGTTGGCAGCTGGGAAGGCAAATTCAATGTTAGTATTCAATTCTAGAGGACTAGAATACAAGAACAGGGATGTACTGCTGAAGGCTGTATCAGGCTCTGGTCAGACCTCATTTGGAACATTGTGAGCAGTTCTGGACCTCATACCAAGGGAACGATGTGCAGGCCCTGGAGTGGGTCAACAAGAATGATCCCAGGAATGAAGGGTTTGTCATATGAGGAGTAGTTAAGGAGTGAGTTGATACTCAATGGAGTTTAGAAGGATGGAGGGGGGGGGGGAAATCAAATTGAAACTTAGAATACAGAGAGATCTATATAGAGCGGACGTGAAGAGGATGTTTCCACTAATGGGAAAGACTAGAATTCAAGAGCACAACCTCAGAGCAAAACAATGCTCCTTTAAAACTGAGATGAGGAGGAATTTCTTCAGCCAGAGAATGGTGAATCTGTGGAACTCACTGCCACAGAGAACAGTGAAGGCCAGGTCATTGACTATCTTCAAGACGAAGATAGATATGTTTTTGATAAATAAGTAGATCAAGGGTTATGGGGAGAAGGCAGGAGGATGGGGATGAAAATCATATATCAGTCACGATTGAATGGCCTAGTTGCGACAGACCGAATGGCCTAATTCAGCTCCTATATCTTATGGTCACTTGCCAGAATTTATGACAACTATGAACAAAAATTGGTTGATTCACTATACATCACTTACCTTAATCCATTCCAATGCCATCTCTCGTCCTTGATTATTGCTTTCTTCACACACTGCATTTGCTGACATTCCCTTCACCACCTGTTTGTGCTATATCAGCTGCAGTTGCAATATTGCCAAGTTTGAAAATTTGACTTTTAGCTTCAAGTCTCCAAATGTGTAACTGAAGTTTGATTAAGTCTTTTCCCAGCAATCAAGAACAACCTTCTCTAGTTCCATAAGTCCAGGAACTTTGAAGAGGCTAAACAGAAACGAAGTTAGTACTGCTAACAAGCGCACAGAGGAACTGTCGGGGGCTTCTTTGGCCAGATAGATGGAACTTGTGATCCAAATCTGACTGACAAATCATATCTCATACAACCTACCCTGAAGACAAATAGCATTTTCAGAGGGAGGAATTTCAGGAAGGCACATTTCATCCATTAACTAATGAAAGTGCTCACTGAAGCTAAATATTTAATTAATTATTCCTAACACAACAACTTCTACATTCAAATAAGGACAATTCTTAGCAATCTGAACTCATGTATTTTCTGAATTTATTCTGCTAACCTTCTAATGGAGGACAAGGGTTAACAAAGCAACTGCAAACAATTCCTCATGATGCAATAAAAAGGAACAGTCAGCCATCTTGTTTCCCACCAAAACTCATGGGCATAGGTTTACGGTGAGAGGGGAGAGATACAGAAGTGTTCAAAGGGACAATTTTTTCACACAGAGGATGGTGAGCGTCTGGAACAATCTGCCAGAGGTAGTAGCAGAGGTGCGTACAATGTTATCTTTTAAAAAGCATTTAGATAGTTACATGGGTACGATGGGTATAGAGGGATATGGTCCAAATGCGGGCAATTGGGGTTAGCTTAGGGCTTTTAAAAAAAGGGTGGCATGGACAAGTTGGGCCAAAGGGCCTGCTTCCATTCTGTAAACCTTTATGACTCTAAAATGTTGAAAGAAAAATTGCTTGGAAACGCACCAAAGTCATGTTTCCTTGAGCCAATTGCACCAGACACTGCTTCAGACTTGAATTTTCTGTTAATCAACAGAGCAGAAGCAAATGCAAGGTCACTGGTGATCAGTTATTGCTGCCACCAGCCTAAATCCCAAGATCACCTGCTCTTTTGTTCTGACAATACAGCTTTACTAATACTGAGCAGCACTGGATTCTTGATTAATTATTTAAATCAGAAGGTGGTGGAGTGAGAAAGGCTCACCTGTCAAAATTTATATCATACAGAACAGCAGAATTTCAAACAGCCAAGTACAAAGCATTTGTGGAAAGAGAAGCAGAGTTTACTTTTCAAGATCACTGACCTTTGGATCAGAACTGACAAAAGGTCGCTGACCTAAAACATGAATTCTTTCTCCCTCCACTAGATACTGCCTGACCTTCTGAGTATTTCCAGCATTTTGTTTACATTTCAGAGTTCAAGCTTCGGCAGTATTTTGCTTTGGAAAATATAGAGCAATTTAAATGAAAACTGCAAGTTGGGTATGACTCGAACTATCTGCATAATATGCCAAATGAGAAAAGCAATACATTATTAATGTCACAACAACATTGACATTAAACTTAATCATACAGCATCTGTACAGCTGTATTCATGTCCAGGTATTAATCTGCATCACACAAAATCATAACAGTATATATAGCTTAATAGATAATGGCATAAGAGTTGCATGCATAATGACAATATGCCCAAGAAACCATCCTCATGAATGCATCATGGATCACAAAACTGACCATAACGTAATGCTCCAAATACAAGCACCCTAAAAATGAGGTTCCCTCCCCCAATACTTAACTAGGATCTACTCTGTATTTTGGTTGCTTTAATGTATTTTCTTGGCACAAATTACATTCAAACTCCTGTTTTCACGTTCTTAGGCACACCAAGCAAAGCATATTTAAGTGATGGGTGTCACTTGAAATTTAATTAAAGATTTAGAAAAAATATTTTATATTGTGTGGATTTGCTTCCCGTTTTACTTGATTTGCTACATGACTTGAGCATAATTCTGATGTTTGCGAATCTAATGTTTTTTAAACTCTGCCCAAGAGTGAGAACAAACTGAAGGGTAGGTCGTCCCTCACAAACCTTAGTGTTTTTTGAAAAGGTGACCAAAGAGGTGGATAAGGGTAAGGCAGTTGACATGGTGTATATGGATTTTAGCAAAGCGTTTGATAATGTTCCCCATGGTAGGCTACTGCAGAAAATGCAGATGCATGGGATTGAGGGTGATTTAGCAGTTTGGATCAGGAATTGGCTAGCTGATAGAAGGTGGTGGTTGATGGGAGATATTCACCCGGAGTTCAGTTACAAGTGGTGTACCTCAGGGATCTGTTTTGGGGCCACTGCTGTTTGTCATCTTTATAAATGACCTAGATGAGGGTGTAGAAGGATGGGTTAGTAAATTTGTTGACGATACCAAAGTCGGAGGAGTTGTAGACAGTGAGGTTGGATGTTACAGTTTGCAGAGGGACATAGATAAGCTGCAGAGCTGGGCTGAGAGGTGGCAAATGGAGTTTAATGTGGAAAAGTGTGAGGTGATTCACTTTGGTAAGAGTAACAGGAGTACAAAATATAGGGCTAATGGAAGGGTTCTTGGTAGTGTCGACGAGCAGAGAGATCTCGGTGTACGTGTGCATAGATCCCTGAAAGTTGGCACCCAGGTTGATAAGGTTGTTAAGAAGGTGTACAGTGTATTAGCTTTTATTGGTAGAGGGACTGAATTTCAGAACCGTGAGGTCATGTTGCAACTATACAAAACTCTGGTGTGGCCGCACTTGGGAGTATTGCGTACAGTTCTGGTCGCCGCATTATAAGAAAGATGTGGAGGCATTGGAAAGGATGCAGAGGAGGTTTACCAGGATGTTGCCTGGTATGGTGGGAAGGCCTTATGAGGAAAGACTGAGGGACTTGAGGTTATTTTCATTAGAGAGAAGGTGGTTAAGAGGTGACCTAATTGAGGCATACAAGATGATCAGAGGGTTAGATAGGGTGGACAGTGAGAGCCTTTTTCCTCGGATGGTGATGGCTAACACGAGGGGACATAGCTTTAAACTGAGGGATGGTAATTATAGGACGGATGTCAGAGGTAGGTTCTTTACTCAGAGGGTAGTAAGGGCGTGGAATGCCCTGCCTGCAGCAGTTGTGGACTCACCAACTTTAAGGGCATTCAAATGGTCAGTGGATAGGCACATGGACAATATTGGAATAGTTTAGGTTAGAGGGTCATTAGATTGGTTCCACTGGTTGGCGCAACATCGAGGGCCAAAGGGCCTGTACAGCGCTGTTATGTTCTATGTTCAAACAATCAAATAACTAACTCACGCAAGCATATGCTAGTTCACTAGAATGCATGATGTCATGTAAGGCAATTCTTCTCACCTTCAGCTAGTAGTCTAAATAACTGATCTATTGGAATGAGACTTAAGCTGGAAGTCAATACTTAAGTTTAATACAAAGAAAAGTTTTTTTTTAACCTGCTCAATTAAAATAAAGAAATAGATCGTACAGCCCCTCAACCTGCAGTAAACTGCTGACTTCACAAAAGGCATTCCTCCCAAACTAATTCCAAACAAACTGCAAATTGAATGATGGAACTGGATTCAATGAAGAAACAGAGTGGGTCCAGCTAGCTTAGCCCCTCCACAGGTTATAATCTACATCATCCGATTGAATCACAACAGCCAACTAAACTTGCAATTAAAAGTTCTCTGTCCAGAGAAAGAAATTTGAAAGTCACCAATTGGGAGGTTAGGGACAACTGGATCAAGGGCCAAGTGGACCAGTGTGAGATAGGATGTAGGTTGCAAAGTTTTTAAAAAGTAACTTAGGTTTACAAAGGATACAGTAAACAAAGGTAGGCATTAGGACTGCAGTAGAGGACTGCTAAAGGTAAGGAAAGAGATACGCAAATTCACTGAGGTGCAAATAGAGGTTCTGGTGATGCAGAGAATATATGTGATGCAACAGCATGCCAAAAAAAAAAAGTCTGGTTTACCCTCCCAAGGTGTCCATGAAAAGAAGGATAGGGGTCAGCGACAAATACCAGTATCATATCACATGGTTTTGTTCTTTCCAATGTTGAACAGGAAGAAGCTGGCTCAACAGAACAGGGAGTGAGCTGGGTTCAGAGAACTGATAGTATCATTGGTTAAGCAGATAGATAATGATATGGTTCAGCAAATGAAAGACCTCAAACAGGCCAAGGAAGAAAAATGCACCAGTCACAGAGAACATCAAAATTGACCTTTGTACTGTGAGGAAGTGCATAACCGAACAAAGTGATTCAAAATGAAGCTGAGAGAGTATTAAGCACCAAACTGCAGAGAGGGAACACCTTTAAGGGCTTGAGAAGAGATTGGAGATTGGATGATAGTTTGTATGGAGAGAAAGGCTAAGGGTGATTCATGCAAACTGAATGATGATGCTTTTGACAAGACTACAATGACATTTTATAACGTATAATAAACCAGCAAAAAGCATCAAATTTGATCTAAAATGACAGTCACTTACTATCCAGAATTATAGAAAACAAAGAGCAGGAGGCCATTAGCATCTCAAGTCCCATTCAATCCACAGAAATAGAGGAAGAGTATGTCATTCCACCCTTTGAGCCTGCTGTGCCATTCAACTAGATCATGGTTGATCTTAATGCCACTTTCTTGTGCTATCCCCATATCCCTTAGATGTAATTAGTATCAGAAATCTATTGATACCTATTTTGAATATTATGACCAAGTTTCCACAACCCTCTGGCACACAAAATTTCAAGGATTCACCATGCCAAGTGAATAAATTCCTCATCACAGTCCTGACTATCTTATCCCTAATTCTGCGACAATGTCTGCTGATTCTGGGCTTCCCCGACAGGTGAAACATTCCTTCTGCATCTAGCCAGTTCAGTAAATCTCATTCTTTCAGACCTAGCCCCCTCAAATCTCTCCTTTTAAGACAATCCTGATCTCCCAATCTGGTGAACTTTTGTTGCACTCGCTCTGTGGCAAATATATCCTTCCTTGAGTAAAAGGTCCAAAGTGTGCACAGCAGTCCAGGTTTGTTCTAAATCAAGCTTCCATAAAATTGAAGAAATACATCTTTACTCCTGTACTGAAGTCCTGTTGTGATAATGGCCACTATACCAATTACTTTCCTCGCTGGTTACTGTACCTATATGTTAACTTGTGACTTATGATCAAGGACACCCAGGTCCTTTGAGGCATCAACACATCCCAATCTCTCATCATTTTAAGAAATAAGACAAGAAATAGGAGGAGGAGTAGGCCATCTAGCCCTTCGAGCCTGCCCCGCCATTCAATAAGATCATGGCTGATCTGATCATTCCTACTAAAGTAGGGATCACCATTATCCCTACTAAAGTGGATAACCTGACACTTATGCATATTATATTTCATCTGCCACGTTCTTGCCTATCCACAAAGCCTTTCCAAATCCTCTTGAAGCCTCCTTACGTCATTGTCACAACAACATGTCACCAGCAAACTTGGAAATATTACATATGGTCCCAAATCCAATTCATTGATATAGATCGTCAACAATGGTGCCTAAACCCACTCCCATCTACACCCCCCACAAAGTATTGATCCTTGCGGTATCCCACTACTCACATCCTACCAGCCTGAGAATGACATGTTTATTCGTACTCTGTTTTCTGTCCATTAACCAAATTACAATTCACACCAGTATACGTGCTCTAATTTTGTTAACTGGCCTCTTAAGTGAGATTTTGTGGAGTCTGTGTGGAGTTTGTACATTCTCCCTGTGTCTGCGTGGGTTTCCTCCCACAGTCCAAAGATGTGCAGGTTAGGTAGATTGGCCATTCTAAATTACCCCTTAGTATCCTGAGATGCATAGGTTAGAGGGATTAGTAGGTAAATATATGGGGATAGGGCTGGGGTGGGATTATGGTCAGTGCAGACTCAATGGGCCGAATGGCCTCTTTCTGCACTGTAGGATTCTATGATGCTATGATCTTATCAAAAGCCTTCTAGAAAACCAAATGCACCTCGTCCACTGATTTTTATCTGTTCTGTCCCTGACATTCTCAGAAAACTCCTCCAGCTTCGTCAAATATAATTCCCCTTTCACAAATCCATGCAGACTCTATCTGATACTACAATTATTTCCCAAATGCTCAATTATTGCATCCTTCATAATTGATGCTAGCACTTTCTGCACTACTGACATCAGTTGCCATCTGATCTGTGAACTAACTCCATATACCCACATCAGTCCCACTGAACAATTCCCCAACCTCAAAATTTGGACTTACTGTCTGTTGAACAGAGTATATCCTAACATTACAAATAAGGTAGTGAGAAACTCAGCACCTCCTTACTACTGTAAATTTTGATCAAATCACTCCATAACATTGTGAATTCCAGAGACTACACCCCTAGTTTATGTAATCACTCCTTGTAATTTAACTCTTGGAATCCAGATACTATACTGCTATGTGTATGCCACACTCTCTCAAAAACCATAAAGGCCAGCATTCCATTCGTCTTTTTGATTATGTTCATGATATTTTGATGGTGTGCACTTGGAACTCCAAGTTCTGCCAACTTTTGCTCTTTTTTTCCCATCCATATGCTTAATGAATTTAATTATGCACACCGATATCAAGGTAATGTGTGCCATTGGTCGAAACACAAAATCTCTGTATTCTTTTGTTCTCTTTGAAGAATAAAAAAATACCAAAATGATCAATTCACAACCAGCGACTTGGTAATATGCTGGTCCATAAACTACCAGGTTTACTGAATTGAATTTTACCTTTACTACAGAAGCATTTGAACTCTCAACCTCTTTCAGTACCATAACTACTACATTAGCGTAGACAAAAGAAGCATGTTATTTTAGAATACAGCTTGTATTTTAATCATTTGACAGAACAAAAGTTGAATTGCGAGCAAAGACAAGGATCTGGTTTCAATTTGGCAAACTCAAGACAGAAAATGAGGAAAAGGCAAATTGAATTTTTCAGCTGATTAAGTGTCTTTCTTACTTAAAACTGCCACAAATAATGGGAAAAATATTGCCGTAATTAATTCACAACAACTAACAATCACACAAGAGGTAAAGTGCCTCTAAGTTTGGGGCGAGGTTGGCTCTAGAGGGCAAAGGTCAGAGACACAGTGTCCTGTAAATTTTGCATACATTTAAGGGCAAACTACAGCAGGGAGCAGGAAAGCATGTGTTGTGGTGAAAATAGAATGGAATTCCAGGAGGGAGAATGGCTGTTGAGGCAGTTTTTGGGAAGTAGTGGCATTTATTCCTTCTGCAACTTTTAAATTAAAATCTACAAATTATGAAATAAACTGGATTACCATTTTTGAAGCAAGCCATCTCTCAATGCATGCACAAACAAATTGGTGGTGTCTGGAAGCATGAGATTTAAAATACCCCATGACATAATCTCAAGAGCCTTCGTATTATTTGGAGATCCGCTCCAGAAGACAAAACTTTCCAAAAACTGCCGAGAAATGCTATTCAGTTTTTTCTTAATGCATTGCATGCCTTTGGGGCCAATATCCTTTAATAATTCTACAGAACCAACTACAGTAATATGGTTAAATCAGTGGTGTTAACTGGTCCAAAAATCCTCTTAACTATGAGAACCTACTCCCAAATTAGCAATTATTCCAACACCTCTCTCAGCTTGTTTGTTTTCCCAACACACCACTTCCCACCCCAATACTTTCCCCCTCTCGTGTGCTGCTTCCAACGCGCTTCCCTTCACCCAAAATCTTGCTCTCAAGAGAAGGGCAGTGAGAGGGAGGGAGGGAGTAATGGAGAAAGAGAGGCTGCAAGCGAGAGTCAAGGAGGGAAACAGTGCACAAGATGGAAACAGCACGCCGGCCATAAGACAGACAAAGCTGACGTATTATCTCTACTCTTACCAATCAACCAATTTCCGAACCAGATCAATATTTATCTTCAATTCCATGAGTTTCAAATTTAACAAAGTCTCATTGGACGGATGTCATCACATGCCTTCTGAAAGTCCAGATAAAGAACATTCCTTTGTCCACAACTTCAGCCATCTCTTAAAAACTTAGATCAATCAGACTCATCTATATTGGCTGGGCCTTCACAAATCCATGGTGGCTCTCCGATTAACTGATTTTTTTTTAAAAAGCAGTCACTGCCAATTTTCCAACAAACGTTCAGTTAACTGTATGGTTCTTCTGCACCCCCCCCCAAAAACCCCACCCCGATCACCCTTCTTAAAAAGCTAAATGACACATACAACTTTCCAACATAAAAGGAATGGTTCCCAAAGTCAGGAGCATTTGTTATATTTAGTGCATCTGCAATTTTTTCACTTGCACCCTTTAAAATCGTAGGAAGGTAAACTATCTGGCCCTGGGGATGTGTCACTTTGGCACATAAATCTGGTTAATTACTGTTGTTTTCTTACATAAATTTTGGCAAATTTCTGACCTTGATTCAATATTAGTTTCCTCAGGATGTCTGGCATGCTGACATCTTCCTGTTGTCAATACGAAACCAAGTAATTTATGCTTATTTTCACAGACAATATCACTATCAGTTTAAGGGGGCCATATTGTTCTTTGACTTGTAGAATATAAATATTATTTTAAAAAGAACACCCATGAACAGTTTCCATGCAATAAAATTATCTTGTATTGGGGAAAAAAATTCTTGCTGGTTTCAAAAGGAGTATGAAACTAAGCCATCAGAAAACATAACAACTGATTGTAAAAGTTTAAAACTGACAAAAACGAATGTAAGCCTCTTACAGTCAGAAATGGGAGAATTCATAACGGGGAACAAAGAAATGGCTGAGAAACTAAATTCATACGTTGCTTCTGTCTTCACAAAGGAAAACATGAATAATGTATCAGAAGTTCTGAGAGAAACAAGTGTTGGTGAGGAGCTGAAGGATATCAGTATCAGTAGAGAAGTGGTTTTGAGGAAATTGGTAGGATTGAAGGTGAATAAATCTCCAGGACCTGATAATCTTCATCCTAGAGCACTTAAGGAAGTAACCCTGGATAGAGTAGATCCATTAGTGCTCATTTTCCAAAATTCTTTGCATACTGGACTGTTTCCTACAGATTGGAAGGTAGCTATTGTAGGCCTGCTAATTAAAAGGGAGGGAGAGAGGAAAAACAGGGAACGAGGGACCAGTGAGCCTAACATCAGCACTGGGGAAGTTGCTAGAGTCCAGTATCAAGGATTTCATGGCTCAGCATCTGGAAAGCAGTGGTATAATTAGACAAAGTCAATATAGATTTACATATAGAATGGGGAAGTCATGTGTGATGAATTAATTGGAATTCTTTGAGGGTGTAACTAATAGAGTTGACCAAGGAGAACTGGTGGATGTGGTTTATTTAGACTTTGAGAAGGCTTCCAAAAAAGTCATATAAAGCAGACTATGTAAAGTTAAAGCTTATGGGATTACAGGTAGCGTCTTGAGATGGATAGAAAACTGGTTAGCAATTGGGAAGCAAAGAGTTGGCATGCCTAAATAGGTCATTTTCTGATTGACAGGCAGTGATTAGTGGGGTACCACAGGGATCTGTGCTAGGATCCCAACTGTTCACATGACACATTAATGATTTGGAGATGGAAACTAAATGCATTACTTCCAAATTTGCAGATGATACAAAGTTGGGTGAGAAGGTAAGTTAAGAAGAGGATGCAGAGATGATTCAATGATTTGGACAGGCAGAGCGAGTGGGCATATGCATGGCAGAAGCAGTATAATGTGGATAAAGCTGAGGTTATTCACTTCAGTAGCAATAATAGAAAGACAGATTGTTATTTGAATGAGAGTAAATTGAGAGAGGTGGACGAAATGCGTTATTTTCAGGTTGACAGGCGTGACTGGTGGGATACTGCAGGGAAGGATCAGTATTTGGGATCCCAGCTGTTCACAATCTACATCAATGATTTGTATTTGGGGGATTAAATGTAATGTTTCCAAGTTTGCAGATGTCAAGTGAGGATACAAAGATACTTCATGATATTTGAAGAGGCAAAGCGAGTGGGTAACCCTTTTGTAGTTGAAATGAGAATAAATGTGAAATTACTCACTCTCTTTGATTCAAAAGAAATAGTGTTTTTTAAAATCGAGAGAGGCTGTGAAGTGCTGATTTCCAAAATGAGATAAGTAACCTTGTTCCTGAGACACTAAAGGCAGGTACAGCATGCAATTAAGACAGCAAATAGTATGCTAGTTTTTATTACAAGAGGATTAGAATATAGGAGCAAAGATCATAGTGCAGAGGGAGGCCATTCAGCCTGTACTGACGAAAATCCCACCCGAGCCCCATTCTCTTAAACAACGTATTTACCCTGCTAGTTCTCTGACACTAAGGGCCAACCGACCATGGCCAATCAACCTAACCTGCACATTTTTAGACTGTGGGAGGAAACTGGTGCACCCTGGGGAAATCCACGCAGACACAAAAAGAACATGCAAACTCCACACAGACAGTGACCTGAGGCTGGAATTGAACTTGGTCCCTGCTGCTGTGAGGCAGCAGTGCTAACTACTGACCCATGTCTTATTATAATTATACAGAACCTGGGTGAGATTGCACCTGGGAGTGGTGTGTGCAGTTTTGGTATCCTTACCAAAGGAAGATACACTTGACACAGAGGAGTGGAACAGAGGTTCCCAAACTAATTCCTGGGATGTCAGGGCTGTTTTAAAGACAGATTGATGAGACAAAGTCTGTATTCACTAGACTTTAGAAGAATGAGGGGTGCTCAATCAGATTCACAAAATTCTTGAGAGATTAGACAGGATGGATCAACATTCATCAAACTAAAATCGGGGATAGAGGGATTGTCCCTTGAGGAAAGATTAATAGGGTGGGCCTTTATTCTCTGGAGTTTAGAAGAAATCTCATTCAAACATTAAAAATTTTTAAAGGGTCCAGGGCAAACATAGGAAGAATGTTTTCCTTCAATGGTGAGAGTCTGGAACCAGGTCTCAGAATAAGGGGCAGGCCAAACAGAATGGACTCAGAGGATGGTGAATCTTTGGACTTCTTTGCTCCAGAGGGCTGTACGAGCTCAAGTTGTTAAGCATGTTCAAGAATGAGATTGATAAATTTCTACATATTAAAAACATCATGGTATACAGGATGGTGCAGAAAAAATGTGTTGCTCTCACTGAATGATAAGTGGACTCCTGAAGGGCTTAATGGCCAACTCCTATTTCTTATGCTATGTTTTCAAAAGGGACATTTCCTGTCTTCCTACACCTGCCTCTCCTCTATTGTAATAGCTCTTCAAGGGATGCTGCGCTCCACATTTCTAACAAACCTAGGCTGGTAAAATACAGAGCAGTATCAAACCAGGAGAAAGTTCACGCAGAGTGACAATTCAATTAAGGTTGCTGTTCTTCAACAGATCCTGGCCAATATCTATAGAAAGAAACGTATATGCGTATACCATATGAGCACACAAAACATACACTGAAATGTCAAAATATGACGATGGATTCCAAACAGTTATGAAGCATAAATACCTGAGCAATGCAACCATATTCTTCGCATATGAATCAGTTAAAGAACTTAAATAGTAATCAGCCATGGTTCTCAAAGTCAGATACATGTAGCTCTGGTACAGCAGATGTTTCAAGGGCTCGAGTTTTCAAAGTGCGATAACTGCACCACTGGGCACAAGGCAGATGATTCTGCTTGCACTTGTGAAAGTGTGTAAAGACAAGCATCATGGTCTGAAACACACCTACACTCCCAAATATTTGTGCCCCAATTTTTACCTTACAACAATTAATATATATGCTGAGTCTTCTAAAAACAAATCACCACTCTGCTCATTATTTCCCTCTCCCAAACCCTTGCCATCCCACTCTGTTTCAAAGCCTTGCTTACAACAAGAGGGACAGAGAGAGCAGGACAGCTGGTGAAAGAGGTGAGCTCCAACAACAAGCTTATCCATCACATTACATAGAACATAGAACATTACAGCGCAGAACAGGCCCTTCGGCCCACGATGTTGCGCCGACCAGTTAAAAAAAAAATGACCCACTAATCTAAACCAATCCCTTTTCGTCCATAAACCTATCCACGGATCTCTTAAACGCCCCCAAACTAGGCGCATTTACAACTGCAGCAGGCAGGGCATTCCAATCCCTCACCACCCTCTGGGTAAAGAACCTACCCCTGACATCCATCCTATAACAACCCCCCCTTAATTTAAAGCCATGCCCCCTCGTGCTAGCTTTCTCCATCCGAGGAAAAAGGCTATCACTGTCCACCCTATCTAAACCTCTAATCATCTTATATGTTTCAATAAGATCCCTTCTTAGCCGCCTTCTTTCTAGCGAAAACAACCCCAAATCCCTCAGTCTCTCCTCATAGGACCTCCCCTCCATACCAGGCAACATCCTGGTAAACCTTCTCTGCACCCTCTCCAAAGCCTCCACATCCTTCCTGTAATGTGGGGACCAGAACTGCACACAGTACTCCAAGTGCGGCCGCACCAGAGTTGTGTACGGTTGCAACATGACGCTGCGACTCCTAAATTCAATCCCCCTACCAATAAACGCCAAGACACCGTATGCCTTCTTAACAACCTTATCTACTTGATTCCCAACTTTCAGGGATCTATGTACACATACACCTAGATCCCTCTGTTCATCCACACTATTCAAAGTCCTCCCGTTAGCTCTATACGCAACACATCTGTTATTCCTACCAAAGTGAATCACCTCACACTTCTCCGCATTAAACTCCATCCGCCACCTCTCGGCCCAGTTCTGCAACCTAAGTCTCCCTGCAAACTATGACACCCTTCCTCACAATCTACCACACCTCCGACTTTGGTGTCATCAGCAAATTTACTAATCCACCCAGCTATACCCTCATCCAGATCATTAATAAAAATTACAAACAGCAGTGGCCCCAAAACAGATCCCTGAGGCACACCACTCGTAACCGAACTCCATGACGAATATTTACCATCAACCACCACCCTCTGTCTGCTATCTGCTAGCCAATTCCTGATCCAATTTCCTAGACTACCCTCAATCCCATACATCTGCATTTTCTGCAGAAGCCTACCATGGTGAACTTGATCAAACGCCTTACTAAAATCCATATATACCACGTCAACTGCCTTACCCCCATCCACCTCTTTGGTCGCTTTCTCAAAAAACTCAATAAGGTTACTAAGGCATGACCTACCTGCTACAAAACCATGCTGACTATCTCCAATCAATTCATTACTCTCCAAATAACTATAAATCCTATCCCTAATAATTTTTTCTAAAACCTTGCCCACAACAGAAGTAAGACTCACCGGTCTATAATTCCCGGGGAAGTCTCTGTTCCCCTTCTTAAACAATGGGACAACATTCGCTATCCTCCAATCCTCCGGTACTATACCAGAGACCAACGACGACCTGAAGATCAGAGCCAGAGGCTCTGTAATCACCTCTCTTGCCTCCCAGAGAATCCTAGGGTAAATCCCATCCGGACCAGGGGACTTATCTATTTTCAAACCCTCAAGAATATCCAGCACATCCCCCTTATCAACTGCAATACTGTCTATTTTACACCCCTGCAACCCAGTGTCCTCCTCAGCTTTATTCATGTTCCCCTGCGTGAACACCGAAGAGAAATATTGGTTCAATGCCTCACCAATCTCTTCCGGTTCCACACACAATTTCCCTCTACTGTCTGTAACTGGCCCTAAACTTGCCCTAACCAACCTTCTGTTCTTGACATACCTATAGAACGCCTCAGGATTCTCCTTAATCCTATCTGCCAAAGTCTTCTCATGTCCTCTTTTAGCCCTTCTTAACTCACTCTTCAACTCCCTCCTAGCCAATCTAAAGCTTTCTAATGCACTACCTGAGCCCTCAAGCCTCATCCGAACATAAGCCTCCTTTTTCTTTTTAACCAACGAAACAACTTTTTTAGTGCACCACGGTTCCCTAGCCCTACCAAATCCTCCTTGCCTGACAGGGACATACCTATCACGGACTCGCAGTAGCTGCTCCTTGAAAAAACTCCACATTTCGGACGTTCCCAGTCCCTGTAATCTCCTAGTCCAACCTATGCTTCTTAATTCTCTCCTAATAGCCTCATAATTACCCTTCCCCCAGCTAAAACTACTGACCCGAGGTTCATGCCTATCCCTTTCCATCACTAAGGTGAACGTAACCGAATTGTGGTCACTATCACCAAAATGCACACCAACTTCCAAGTCTAGCACGTGGTCTGGCTCATTTCCCAGCACCAAATCCAATATAGCCTCACCTCTAGTTGGCCTATCTACATACTGAGTCAAAAAACCTTCCTGCACGCTTTGTACAAAAACTGACCCCTCTAACGAGCTAGAGCTATAGCAATTCCAATCAATATTAGTAAAGTTAAAGTCCCCCATAACAATTACCCTATTACTTTCACTCCTAACCAGGATCGTCTCCGCAATCCTTTCCTTAAAGGTAAATATTTCAGAAATCTGGCCAAAATGATCATTACAGGTGTAGATAAAATAGCAACTGACTGCAGTGGCATGTAAAAAATGTAAATCTAAATGAGGGTTCATAACCAAAACACTTAGTAAAATATTATGCATCATAGTCATAAGTTGCTAGTGTAAAAACATTTTTTTTTTTGGCCAAAGCCATCCACACCACAACCCACATCTAACTGAGAGGAAGTGGCTGATAAGGACAGCATTATATGAAACTCAAAATTTAACAAAGTTTATATTTTGCTGATGTTCAGAAATTCACCAAGTTTTTTGGGAGCAACTGGCAACATTTAAAGTTATACCCAAAGAGGAAGTACAGTAAAAGGAAACAGACTATACATTCACCCTATATGACGGGGGAAACAAAGGTACAACATTTGATCTTTCTTAAGGCGTTCTATTTGAATCAATCCCCAGAAACAGAAATAGCTAATATACATCCTCACAAAAGCAAATGACATCTCTGGGAACAACATGGTATAGAGGTTTAGACATTGGCCTTTTAATACTAGTTCAAACCTATCCCTGAAGAATGGAATCAAAGTTTCTTCTGTTTGGTGGTTGCATGGATTTTTTCTGAAATGAGTTTTGGCACATTTAGTTTCTACCAGCTATAGGTTAGCATAATTTGCCAATGCCATTTTAGACATGCCACAAAAAGGCTGAGAAAAAAAAACACAACACTGGTGCAGTTCGTTTTACATTCCCAAGCAATATCAACATCTGATCAAAACCATATGCTGATATTGCGTTCCTTAAAAGTTTCATCTTTGCACATAATGGATATTTCAATCAACGGCCATTTTAAGCACCCCCTCATTTGATGGCACTACAATAAGCCTCTTCAACATGAATTTATGTCACGCTATGTGACATACAATGTTTGCTACTTTACAGTGCACTTACTGCATCAATTACACAATGGAGTCCCAGAAATCACTCAATGTTTCTGAAAACTTCTCAAGCCCCCTTCAAATAACTGAATGCTTAAAATTTTTTTTTATTTAAACACTAATCTTTTGCTGTGATGGTTAAGGTTTAGTTCACATTTTTTAATTTGTGGACTGCGCTGATGACACCAGTTCTTACCTCTCGACACCACCTCTATCTTTGGGCAGTCAAGGCTGTCAGTTCACGATTCAGTTGCAGATGAAGCAATATTTCCTCCAGTGAACATGGGAAAGACTAAAGGCTTCATTTTTGGCCCCTCCTACAAATTCTGTCTGCTACCAATGCATCGAGGGTGAACCAGAGAATCAAGCTCTGAGCCCTACTCAAACCTAAACTGAATTTACAGCCCCATAACCTGACCAAAGACTCTACACCTCTGCTATCCAACCCATCAGCTGCTGAAATCCTCATTCATGCTTTTGTTGTCTCCAGAACTACTTTTGTCAACGTACTTTCGAACAGCCTGCCATCCTTCATGCTGTTTGAATTTCACCAGGACCACTTGGCTTCAGACTTGATTAAAGTCTAGGTTCATGCAGAAAAAAAGTGGAATTCCAGAGGTCTGACAAGAGGGACTGTCCTTGACATTAAGACAACAACAAGGAGCACTGATAAAAGTGAAATCATTTAAATCAAGGACAAATTCTCCAGTGACTGGAGTCATTCCCAGCACAAAAGGAAAATGGTCTAATTGTTTAAGCCAATCAATCCACCCTGCATGAGTTCCTCAGGGCAACCATTTTCAGCTGCTTCATTAATGACTTCCTCCACGACCACCATCACCCCCACCATAAAATTAAAGAGGGGATGTGCCCTAACAACTGCACAGTATTTATATATATTTGCCAAAGAAAGTGAAGCAGTCCATGCCTGATGGGTCTGAACAACAAGTTCAGCGGCACGTAACTTGCTTCCTGACTCGCCAAATCCACTGACTATGGAACAAGTCAGGAGGGTGATGGATTTGCCCGGATGTGTGCATCTCCAGCAATACTCAAGGAGCTGGGGAACATCCAGGACATAACAGCCTGCTTAGTTGGCATCTCAGATCACTAAAAAGGCAGGCTGAGTTGAACAGTGCTCAGAATATGAATTCATTTTTTTAACTATTATTTTTAATCATCTTCCTTAATTCAGCAAGATCAGGCTGGCACTAATAAAATTCATTAAGTTTCAACAAAAATTTCTGGGGTTACAATATTACTTATGACTCAACCTAACTGGTCAAGACTAGAGAAACTAATCAATTCAGATTATTTCTTTGGGCAGCTTACATCATGTGTCTCTCAATCAGGCTACTAAAAGTTCAAATTTCAACATTTTGTAAACACAGGTGACATATTTTATGTAAGCCACAAATACTATTAAATTATTAAAAAGAAACAAAAACATAAAAACGTGGCGCAGCTCAGAAATTAAAATAAATTCACCTATTAACATCCTGCCAAACTGATTTGAAGAGCTAATTTTTCAACATAACTGAAGCAGTTTTTTTTAAAACCCTTAAACAATATGCATTTTAATTCACTAAACATGAGGTTAAAGTGTATTGCTAATAATATAAACTGACAGCGTCATGAGCACTTTGTTGTCTATTAAACTTGGTAAATCTGCATCCCAAGAACTTATTCTGCAACAGAATGGAGACATTTGGCCAAACTGATGCAGTAAAAGTTCATGTTCTACTCCAGTTAAGCATATAAATCGAACATTACTGAAGAAGATGCTATCTTTCAGCCACCCTCTCAAGTGGGCATAATAGATTCCATGGCAACATTTGCAAGTTTCCTTGGTCTCTCAATACTTAGCCCTTAACCATAGCTAATACAAAAGGAAGACAGTTGGGTTTGTTGCAGCCTAATGATTTCAGCCCCAAAACATTCCTATAGATCCTCAGGATGAAGGGCCTCAGTCCAACCATCTTTAATGCTTCTTCATTGACCTTCCTGCCATCATAAGATCAAAAGTGGGAATGTTTGCTGATGATTGCAGAATGTTCATTTTCTTTCACAATTCCTCAGAAAATGAGTCAAGGTCTGGACAACATTTATGCCTGGGTTAATAAATATCAAGCACCATTTGCAGCAAACAAATGCCCAGTCTAAATACCTCCTTACATCATTCAATATTACAATCATTAGAACCTCCATCATCAACATTTCGGGTGTCACCATTGACCAGAGATTGAACTGGACCAGCCACAAGTATTCTACATCAAGTGACTCACTTCGTAACTCCCCACAGCCTTTGCAACATGTATTTAGGGGTCACAAAATACTTTCTACTTGCCTTGTTGAATGCTGCTTCAACACTACATCCACCACCTTAAAATTCCATTTAAAATTTACCCTCCACTAGCAGGGCAAAGCAGCATCACTGACAAGATACTTTGCAGCAACTTGGCAAGACTTGTGGTCATAACTTCCAAATTAATGTGTGCTCCTCTAGTCAGGAGGACAGGGCAGCAAGAGCAAGGGAATAAATACCACCTACTGCAAGTTTCCTCTCTAGCTCCACAAAATCCTGACTCTATAACAGCATGAACAGTTACTTCTGGATATCTTCCAGATTGGCAATTGAATATTTGAGTATAAGAACAGCAGCAACTGTATTCTCTGTATACCTATTCAATAATGATTTGCCACTTTGATGTGAAGTATATGGGTCAGTCTCAGCCAAGAACTATATCTGCCATTGTAAATTAGTAGTGGGACTGAATTGCTATGCTCCCTATGTACAAACACTGATCACAACTGAAAGGAAGGACCTGCACTTATGTTGTGCCTTTTAAACCTCAGGACATCACAAATTGCTCAGGCAAAGTGGTGTAGTCAATGTCACAATTTCACACAGCAAGGCTCTAAAACAGTTGTGATATAAATAAACAGATGATCTGTTCTAATTTTAATTTATTAATTCACAAAATGTGGCATTGCTGGCATTTATTGCTTATCTTAATTGCAGTTGGGAAGGTGGTAGTGAGCTACTTTTTAAAAACTCCGCAATGCAATCTGTAAACTGAAGGTACTTGCAGAGCATTAGAGCCACAGAATCCTTACAATGCAGGAGGCGATTCAACTCTCCAAAAGACAATCTTTCCCAGGCCCATCCACCCCCGCCCTACCCCCGTTTATCACAGCCAATTCACCTAACCTGCACATCTTTGGACTGTGGGAGGAAACTGTGGAAGCATCCAGAGGAAACCCACACAAACACAAGAAGGACATGCAAACTCCACACATAGTCACCCAAGCAGTTTCAGGATTTTGACCAAGACATGGAACTTAGAAAGCAGCACAGCAGTCATGTTCCGGACCAGAGACAACTATGAGCAACATCAAAGAAAGATTGCAATAGCAAAACATATGCTCCTATTATGAACTAATTGAAGATACAAAAGTCTGAGGTCATGTACTAACCAACTTAAGAACATCATCTTCCCTGCAGCAGTCCGACTTTTTAATTGACTTACCTTGCATTAAGTTGATCTTTCTCTACACCCTAGCTATGACTGTAAGACTACATTCTGCACTTTCCTTCTCTATGTTTTGTCTGCATAGCGTGCAAGAAACAACACTTTTCACTAATGTTAATACATGTGACATAATAAATCAAACTTTGGCTTGTTTATATCACTCGTCTGGAGAAGATGTCAGCCATACCCTTAATGGTGCAAACTTGTCTGTAGATACATGACAACCATGTTACAGTTTATCTCTGAGAACACGCCACAGAAGCACACATTTTGCCATTTTCCAAGACATTGCTTAGAATTGCCTCAGGTCTGGAGCACAATTGTCAAACTGGCCTGCACTTTTAAAATCATTCCTCAAATTTAACAAATCCAGGCAAGTGCAACTGCTTATTGATGGACCAAAGCATTCAGGTGCAAGTCAGTCACCATTTTGACATTACACATTGTTTATGCAGGATTTTATTATGTAACATAAATTTGCTATACTGCAATTCACTCTCTAGGAGGTGCTGGTCACATTGACACACAGCCATTGTCAAGGGGGTGTAAATTAGGTTCCAACAAACATGTAGCTTTAATGAGCCTTCAACTGTTAACTCTCCCATGGCATTGCTCATTGTCAGTGAATCTCTTGTTTACTCAATATGGATATTATGCCCCCTGGAGATAACATTGCAGTTTGTTGTTCATCAGTGGCCAAAGTAGAATGTACTCAACTTGAAAGAACACAACTGTGGAAAGACGCACATCTCTCTGTCAATGTCCAATTGTGGTTAGTTGCTGGAACGTTTACATTTTTAAAATTAACACACTGATATTCAGAGTAAACAGCTTTAAAGTATTTTTCCTGGCAGAACCAACTCAATTGCAATGAGAAAAAACACTGAGCCAATTACATTTATGGAACACAAAACAAGCTCTAAATGTGTTGAGTCTTCCCCCACCATAATTTGAAATAGTGGGGACACCGCACATGTTCACATTACAGAAAACTAAAGCCAGCACAGTCACAGCTTCAGGTAAAAAAAAAGAGCCAAGACTTGTGGAGGATGCTAAAGTATTACTTAATGAGGGCATCAAAAGACCTAAAAAAAAAATCAATGGATGTGATCTTACTGACCATTCGCCCCACATCCCATTGTGGAGAATTAGGCATCCAACCAAATTCATTGCAACACGATTAAAAAATCTCGTTGGCATGAATGGTGGTAACATTCCAGTCAATAGATAAATTTGTACAATTGAGAAAACTGTTGCTTCAACCTTCTACATTGGAAGTTTTGGTTACTTTGGAAAAGAAAAATCTGCAAGTTTTTTTTGCTTTGAAAGAAATTTGCACAACTTGTGGGAATCCAATAACCAGATCACACTGTGGCAAGTTTACAGTCAAAAGGGATATAGAATGACAAAAAGTTGATTGTTATAAAGATACATCAACAGAAAATGAAATTGTGCAAAAGGATGCATGCTGACCAAGATTAACAGTTACAATTATCAACATTTTCCTTCTCTTTTGGACTTTTTACCCCTCCCACCTCCGTCCCCATGGCCCCTTCTTTTTTTTTTACAACCTCTGAAGCAGATAATACACAGCAAATAACTAAGAAGTGAACAGGTTAAGAGCTGAATGCCAGGTGTTTGGTCATATTGCGTAAAGAGCAGGCAATCTGGTCACACTGGGGGTAATTTTGGCATGTGGTAGACTGGAGAGGGGTCCCACATCTTGACAACACGATGAGACTACTGGGAGTTTTTCAATTTGGGGGGTGAGGAATTCAGTATCATAGCAGAAGAAATCAGAGATTTGGCATTACTGAGGGGTGGAGAAAAAAACAAGGAGAAACATATTTGTAGCCATAAACTTGAGCTAAAAATACTTAAGCAACAGAAGAAAATCTAGGATGGCATGCTGCTCCCAAATGGTCTAATGTTGCATGGTTTTGAATTGAATGACGATTCTGTACATTCTATGTTATATTTGCCCGATTCAGCTCTTTTGTTGGTCATCCATCCAAGTAAGAGAAAGACGCCTTTCAGTGAAATCAACATAGCAAGGAAAATTAAAAACTTGCACTGATAAAGCTGAAGCCTGAACTGCACGCGAGATTGAAGCTGATCAGACACAGTTAGCATGAAACGAAGAAACTACTTAAAATAAAAGCTTACAAAGTATTTACAGACACATCCATTAAGTAACAAAATCTGAATTATATAGAAATCCAAATAATAAACTAATTTTGGGAGAGCCAATTTCACAGGAGGGAGAATTGACCTGGTCCACGTAAATTGGGCTTTGAAATGAAAATTACGAGACAAGGCTGGAATGGAACAATGGCACTAATGAGTCCAGCCACTATAGGCTAGCCAGTTTAACCTCAGTCATGCAAAAACTTTCAAAACAATAATCCAGTACAAAATTATTTGCTTGGACAATATGAATTAAGGATAACCAGTATGAATTTGCGAAAGGCAAATAGCATTTAACTAATTTGAGATTTTTTTGAAGCAGCAATAGAGAGGGTTGATGAGGCAATGCTGAACATGTGATACATGGCTTTCAAAATGACACTGCATAAAGTGCCACACTTCAGGTTGCCAGCCAAGTTAAATCCACAGAATAAAACAGACAGTGGCCACATGAATACAAACTTTACTGAGTGACAGGAAACAGAAGCAGGAGTGAATTACTGTTTCCAGGCATGTGACTGGAAAACACATTTCCGATGGAAGATAAAACTGGTCAGAACAAAATGAAAATCAAATGAAGCATACAGTTGCTATATGGGGTACAGATGCAGAGGGACCTGGAGACATTTGTGCACGAATTGTTGAAAGTTGCAAAAGCAGTTAATAGAGCATATGGGTGTAGATTACAAATGCAAGGAGGTTATGGTGAATCTTTGATGAAACACTGGACACTACACTTTAGGATGGCTGGGAAAACATTGGAGAGGGTGCAAAAAATATTTATGAGAATGGCTCCAGGGATGAGGAACTTCAATTATGTATGTATATAGTTTGGAGAAGCTCAGACAGTTCTTGAAGAGAAGTTTTGAAAGAAGTGATAGAGCTATTTAACATCATGAGGAGTCTGAACAAAGTAGGGAGGGAGAAACTGCTCCCATTGGCAGAAGAATAGGGAACCAGAGGACCCTGATTTCAGGTGAATGGCAGAAGAACTAGAGGTGACATGATTAAAAAAAACTTATTCATGCAGCAAGTGGTTAGGATCTGAAGTGCACAATCTGAGAGTGTGGCAGAGGCAGAATTAAATCATGGCTTTCCAAATGGAATTGGACAGTTGGCAAAAATTCCAGGGCTATGGGAAAAAGCCAGATGAATGGGACTAGCTAATTTGGTCTTACAGACCCATCACGCCATGGGGAAAGGGCCTCCTCTATGTTGTAACCATTTTTTGATACATGAGCAGAATTGTATCCACGAGTTCTAGGCACAGCGAATTTAGTAAGTGTATGAATCTGCCAAAACAGCACGAGATAGACTAGTGTTTTCTTGGTTGTGTAACAGTTTGGATGACTGAAGAAATGCTACATGAAGTATGTGCACACAGAACATTAAGGAATTTATTAAAACACCATTCTATTTCATCAAGGTACGCTGCAATGCATAAAAGCAGAAAATATTAAATGTTGTTTTCATGAAAAAAATCCAAAATTGGATAGCATTTCATTATTATTCAACTTATGATACCCTTAATATAGCAAGCTGAAGGCCAATGAATACTTTAGACAAAAAAGCACAGCACTGATTTTAGAAGTAAGTTTTTTTAAAAAATATGAAGATGACACGTGAATCTTGCATTTGACCAGAGTTTAATGCAAACTTGCTTTTGGAATACTGGAACTTACGGCATTTTGGTAATGAAAATATGAATCAAGAGCTTAAAACCTAAGCACTACTAAGTATTAGAACAATTCACTCACACTGACCCAATGCGATGCTAGCAATAGCACAAGTTTAGTAAGCAATAGTAATTCATGCAAGGTATTTGTGGACATATTTCTTAACACCCATTTCATATAGACACTGGTCTTTATGATAATTAATAGAGGATATATACATCTCATACTTCAAAACAGCCCATTACACTGAAGATTGTGTAATTATAAAAAACAATACATAGATATTTGAGTTATAATACTCTAATAAGTGTAAATAGTGTCTTGATAAATGTAAACCAGAAGAAAATTAGCTTCACTTATGCCCCAAAATAAATTTCACCAAAAAAAAAATCACACCTCTTGGGAAAAAGATCAAGTTTCTTATTTGAGAGACCCAAGCCTCAGGCATTTAATTAGTTCCACCGACCCATGCCATGTAGTGCAAACCAGCCCAAAGGCCACGGACACGCTCCAAAGACTGAAATTATAACAAAGGAATGAAGTTTCCCAACTGTTAACATGGTTAACTTTAGGTTGAGGAGTAACAGATCATCTCTGGCTGCTTTGAAATCACAGATCATGCAACTGCTTTAGAACTGCTATTGATAATCATCATTGCCAGAACAGCCTTAATAGGAAAGCAGACCTTGCTTGTGAATTTCCATGGAGACAAAAATGGCTTTTTTTTAAAAAGTAATCTTCAGGTCATAATTTTGTGTTCCAAAGAACCAAGTTCTTCAAATGTCCAGGCCATCACACCAAGCAAAAATGATCTATTATTCATTTATTTCACTGATATGTAGTACTGGACTGCAAATTAGCTATCAAGCTTGCTGACAAGGACTTAACTTCAAAGACTGTAGCCTGTTAATCACTGAGCAAGATTCAGGGGATGTGAATGGCACTTGAACACTCCCAAGTCTTTCAATGTCCCAAAAACAAATGAAAGAAAGGGGCTTTCCACCAACTTTTTCTCTTTAAAATGACAAGAAAGACATCGTACTTAAAATCATATCTAGAATATATTTTGACGATCCAGGCACAGTGCAAGGACCAAACCTTTTTTTAAAAAAAAGCTGCCAGATATAATCCCCTCTCAAAGGAAAATCATCAGTTGATCTTTACAGTATAATCAAATCCTCCCTTTTGGAAACACACATAACTTCCTTGCAAATTACCACCATATCTCCCAACTTCTCTCTGAAGTCCTCAACTGAACTGTCACATCTCAAATCATGCCCAAATTTCCTGTAACTCAACATTTGAGTTTTTCATCTCTTGTGTGGTAATGAAACTACCCTAAACAATGCAACAAATTGCATCCCATGTGACTTACAACCATGAAGCACTCTTCATCCTGTCTGCAGCCTTTGACAAGGTTGAACACGTTTCCTGTCCTCCACCAACTCCTGCAAGCCAACCGAGTAGGACTGCCCTTGGCTTTTATCCATTTATATCTGACCTGTCTTGACTGCAGATTCTCCTGTAATGGGCTCCTTCTACAAGTGCAGTTCTCAAGTTCTCATGTCCATTCCTCCAAGTCTGACCTCTTTTATGACCCTCTTCTTCCTATGTTGCACCATCAGGAAATCCCTCACTAGTGCACCATGCCTCTCTTCTCCTTTAAGGTATATGTAAAAACTACCTCCTAAACGAAGTTTTTGGTTACCGATTATAACGTATTTTCTCCAGTCAGATGTAACTGTCTGTTTGATTACATACCTAAGAAGTGCCTTGAGACAAGTTTCTTCCATTATGATGCTACATAAACATGTTTCCTGTAAAAATTTCCAGAAAGGAATTTCAATTCCTTTAAGCACCTTGATGCCCACACCACACTCTCAAGCAGTGCGTTCCTGATCCTGATCACTTGCTGTGTGAAAAAGGATTTCTTTATGCCTCCACTGTTTTTATCAATCACCTTCAATCTGTGCCCTCCAGTTCTCAATGCTGCCACCACTGAAAATAGCATCTCCCTATCTACCAGAAGAAATTGGCCATTTTTGCTTTAAAACCCGAGTCAACACCAAACGGATAAATTTTCTATATTAATCAAAAACCACAGAAAACGGGGGACTATCAGCCTGTCATTACTTCTTAAACTCATTCTTCCATTTAATTAAAAAAAAGCATGAATACACAAATTAATCTGTATTTATCAAAAACAGCTCCACCTTAAATAAAGATCTCAGTTTAAGTGCATTGCTATTTTCTTCAAGAATGTATCATAAACCAGACACTTTAAAATTCCGCCATAGACATTCATCTTGAATGAGTTACAAAATATAAATATTTCACTGCAAGAAACAAGAAGCGAATGTGTGATCATTTAAGCTTATGGGTCCCTCATTTTATATTATGCCAATTTAATGCGAAAATCACATTTCATCAAGAAGGAAACAGGAACTTAAGTCCAGCTTCAAATTCAATTTTGAGGGGGCTTTAAAGTTTGACACTGAAATCACAACATTCAATAAGTTCTAAATTTCAATTTGAATTCAAAGACTCAGTGATTTGATTAATGAAAAGCCAAATTGAATCATGAACTTTGGTCATCCCCAGCAAAACTTTGCATACCATTCCACTTCCTCCCAAAATATGGGGCCAGTTGTGCAACACAGTATCCCCAGTTCACACTGGTCTAAAAATATAGAACAGCAACAAATCTGAAGTATTCTGAATAAAACTTTGACTTGAAGTCAAAGCATTTTGTGACTAACAACCAAAATTCCAATGTCTTCTCATAAACCAATTGATAAATATCAACCATGAGCGTTCTGCTTCATTATATTTTTCACATGCATTGCAAAGGTTAAATTATGAGAATTATTTTTATTTTCAAAATCCAGATTAAGTGGGCTTCTTATTTTTAACTAAAAATGATAAAGCAGTTGCCAAAATTTAATTGACAAATTTACATTAAGGCGCTCCATTCAAACCCAATTTCCACATCTTACAAATTTAATATTTGAACTCGACAACATGAAAAGCTTTTTTCAAAACAATGTAAAATTAAGTCCTGTTGAAATCTGAAAAAGTATCGCTAGCCTGCAAGCAACAGACAAAATACACTGCTGCTTGTGAAACTCATTTGCGCTCAGTAGAATAACAGTTCATCGCTTATTTTACAGAACGAAGACAGATGACCTTATTTCACTCCTCTGCCACACCAAGAACTTTTGCGTTTTCAGACATACCTAGTGTGCATTACTTTAACAGCAAATAAAAGGTGTCAAAAGTTGATTAATCAAGTAAAATTTTAAATTTTAACTGTTCAGTATAGAAGCTAAACCCCAAACAGAATAATTGCCATTTTCCGCAAAGGCTGGACATAAACACCGGATTCAAACAACACAAATTGCAGTCCAACTACAAGTCAAATGCGTTATTCACTCCCCTCCCAAAACGTAAACTTATTGTTGCAGTTTCTCCAGTCATGGAAAAAACAGCATGTGTACCATAACAACAAATTTAAACATACAGCAACACCTAGGAGAACACTAGAAAACCTTTACATATCTCAAGATGTCACCATGCTTTCAGACATAATTTACAGATCCAGAAGTCTATTATTTACAAAGTTATCACTCCCCATAATATATGCTGCAACTCATGCCCTACTTAAGATATTAATTGTCTATTAAATGCCTGTGTGTCCAGGAAACTATAATAGACACACATTTACAGGCATGACACATTTACTTAAATTGCATCACGTATGGTAAATAATCACATTTTGCAACCTGCCAATTGATCCACTTCACTTACCTGCAGTTTGGGGGTGGATCCAGTGTGATTTCTGCGAGCTCCTTTTGAATTCTGAAGAAAATGTAAAAATTAGATTTTTAGTAAACATTGTGCTGCATTTAGATGTATAAGAACGATTATAGTGCCCTCTATCACCATCCTTTTCTCAGCAGCTCACCCAACCAGAGTGGAAAACATGGCTGCTTCCTCTTTGTTCTCAACAGCGTTAAACCCAAATCCCATAACAGGACAAGTTTTCACAAATTTTCACTACATGTCGCTTTTCAATTTATATAATTTAGTCCAAAACGGGTGAAAGGGTATAACAATGATGCAAACAAGGGCAATTTATCCCACTTAAGACCGGTTTTCCCCAAATTGTTCTCTTTTCAAGCTTATATGCAAATGAAGAGAGGAGTGTTTATATTGACATATTTGATAAGGACTTTAAAGGAGAGTAACCGAGATTGGCAAAATGCCGGTGCTCGAGTGCAGAAACAGATATATTTACCTTTTAGCACTGGTAGAGAGTTTGGCTGTGGTTTTGCTGGATACCTTGGGGTCTTTCTTTTTCGGTTGTTGTTGAGAGGATGGTTCTTTCCTCTCCTCTTGCGGGTTGTCACGCTGGTCGGCATCCGAGCTCCCACTGCTTGTGCTCGGACTCTCGTCGTCAGACCTCTGCCTGTCGCTGGACATCTTCCCTGAAGCGTCAAAAAGAAGCCACACAAATTACCACATTCACCAAAGAGGGGGAGGGTGAGAGCCGAAATACTATTTAAAACTAAACGATTCGCGTGGACACCAAGAAACAGTGCTCGTGGTCACAGAGCGGACAGACAGCAGCTCTCTCTCTCTCTTTCCCTCCCCCTCCTCTCTCCAAAGGTTTAAAAACATACTTTGCATCGGATTTACATACCGTCGACGGATATGAGAAACATAATTTCAGGACTGTAAAGTCTGTGCTTCGAGTAAATCAAGTTGTCTTTGTGCTGGGAGGGAATTGGCGAGGGAGGTCATGGGGTGTCTGCTGTAAAAGGAGGTTTTGTTGTGTAAGGTGGCACTGCTCGGGATTTTAACACCACACTGATCTTGATGGTCGTTTAAAGGGGGGGGGGGGAACTAGACTAAGGCAGGAGGCCGTCAGATCTGAAGATCAGGGTCAGAAATCTGTGGCAAGCACGGGTGACTTTTGTAAAAGAAAGATTTATTTTAAATTGTCCTTTTAAAAAAAAGCAGGGCGCTCCAATCAGCGTGGCACAGCAACTGATGCGTAAACTCGGCTCTCTCGACAACCGCTGAACAATGAGGAGGAATTTGTCAAGTTTCCCCACCAAATTCTCTACCTAAAAAGCTGACGGCCAACTTCCTCCTTACCTTAGGGTGATCCGAGCCCGAGGCCTGTGGCCGAAATGTACGGGGGTGGGCAGCCGATGTTTAGGCGAGAATGGGGGGGTTATTTTTGAAGAAAATAGCAAATGTCTACGGGGAAAGAAGGGGGGATCCGAGGGGAGGGGGGTGGGGAGGAAGGAAATTTTTTAAAAAGTGTCAGAAGCCCACGGTCTGAATCATTGAGTCGGGAAGCGAGTGCTATTTCTCCTCAAACAGACACTGGCTCGGGCGGCCGGCTGTTGAATTCGCCTCCCGCCGCCAGCGCTCCGATCGCGCCGAGTCAGCAGCGGCGGCGGCCTCCGAGCGCGCATGCGCGGCGACGGGGGGGGGCACCGGCGCGTGCTGAGGCTAACGGCTCTGCGTTCCATACTCGCCATTCAAACCATGACTGTCTCCCAACTGAACCCCCTTCACACACCACACTGACACACAGCGCTACACCAATAAACACAGCACCCCCCCCCCCACACTAATACACAGCTTTACACCAATAAACTCACCCCCCCCTCACACACACAGCTCCATATAAATAAACTCACCCCCCCTCACTTACACACAGCTCCATACCAATAAATTTACCCCTTCACGTACCACACTGATACACAGCTCCATACCAATAAACTCACCCCCCCTCACTTATACGCAGTTCCATACCAATAAACTTACCCCCTCACTTACACACATTTACACACAGCTCCATACCAATAAACTTATCCCCTTCACACACCACACTGACACACAGCTCCATACCAATAAACTCACCTTCCCCACACACACACACGCACACAGCTCCATATAGATAAACACCCCCTCACTTACACACAGCTCCATACCAATAAACTCACCTTCCCCACACACACACACGCACACAGCTCCATATAGATAAACACCCCCTCACTTACACACAGCTCCATATAGATAAACACCCCCTCACTTACACACAGCTCCATACCAATAAACTCACCCCCCCATACACAGCGCAATACCAATAAACTCACCCCCACACACACACATCACACTCACACACAGCTCCAGACCAATAAACTCACCCCCTCTCCTGATCCCCTCAGTCTTCGAACCCACATCTCCTTCAAGAGCATTGAATAGGAGACGTGATGGGGTGGTGGGAGAGTAGGTGGTACCACACCTTTAATCAACTGTTTTGTTATGTTTATTTACTTTGCCGGCTCAACATCTCCTTTGTCAAAACAAAGATTCATCCTGCCCAAATTAACGTGGATTAATCAGTGGAGATTCTTTGCCATTTCCAGGCATCCAAGGAAGGAGGTGAGCGTATTCCATGCCCTTTAATCGAGTATGCAGATATAATGTGTGGTTTGTCAGTTTTTTTTTGTTTGCGTGGGGCCTACGTTTTCCTAAACGATGTGTAGCTATCGTGGGGCGTTGAGTTGAAATGGATCTGTAGGTACTAAACTTTCCTTCTTGATCAAACTTATTGGGTGCTGGCAGCTGTACAGCTTCAAGAAGATTTTATGAAATTCTGAAATCCTCCCCCCTCGTGCCCCCTCTCCCCCACTCCAACAAAAAGGTTTTGTCTGCTGGGGTACTGAAATCATAGATGACCTGCCGCTCAGAATGAAAAGAAAAACAAGTTATTTTATCGACTACTGTTCACAATCCAAGTGGTCTCAATCAAGTACTTTTCAAGTGCTGTCACTGTTATAATATCGGGAATAAAATGCAGGTAGACCCAGGCCAGTTGAAAGGAATTTGGGGCCGGGCATATCACTTTGGTTTTGCTGTCCATGATTTCAATATCAGTATCTGCTCAGTGCACTGGTGCATCTGCACTCACTTTGCCCCTTTTGTCAGTATTTGTTATAGTGTAAGATGAGAAAGTAAACACAGGAAGACTTGCTCAGATTTTTTCCAGCATCCTCCTTATTTCAGATTCCAGTATGTTCCATCCAACTGCAGTATTTAACTTATTTATTGTTTAATTAATTGTCATTTCTCTTCCTGGAAATCCTTCCTTGAAGAAGTTTCTCTCTGACAGGATTTCCATTTGTCTCTTTTACCATGTTCCTTTGTTCTTAAAATTGCTTCTTTTTGTGGCAGTTTCTACAGTTCTAACACATTCCTCCTCTCAGTTCTGAAAGTCAATGAACTCAAAATGTTTGGTGCAATTCTTCCAACCAAATTCTAAATGTTGAATGAATGAGAAAACGGGAGTTATTCACACCAGCTTTTTCACTAGTGTGCCACAGACTGCAATTTTTTGACACTTTGTGCAATGAAAGACCGGCATGGATCCTTTGGGTACACGACTCATAAGAACATAAGAAATAGGAGCAGGAGTAGGCTATCTAGCCCTTCGAGCCTGCCCCGCCATTCAATAAGATCATGGCTGATCTGAAGTGGATCAGTTCCACTTTCCGGCTTTCTCCCCATAACCCTTAATTCCCTTGTGTGTCAAAAACCTATCTACCCGTGACTTAAATATATTTAGTGAGGTAGCCTCCACCACTTCAACAGGCAGAGAATTCCAGAGACTCACCACCCTTTGAGTGAAGAAGTTCCTCCTCAACTCCGTTCTAAGCTGCCCCCCTTTATCTTGAGGCTGTACCCTCTAGTCCTGCTATCCTTTTTGAGCGGGAACAATCTCTCTACCTCTACCCTATCCATTCCCTTCATTATCTTATACTTCTCTATAAAATCCCCCCTCATCCTTCTAAACTCCAATGAGTTCAGACCCAGTCTATTTAGTCTCTCTTCATAGTCCAACCCCCTCATCTCTGGTATCAGCCTAGTGAACCTCCTCTGCACTCCCTCCAAGGCCAAAATATCCTTGCGCAAGTGCGGCGACCAAAACTGCGCACAGTACTCCAGCTGTGGCCTCACCAGTGCCCTGTACAGTTGCAGCAAGACCTCCCTGCTTTTATATTCTATCCCCCTCGCCATAAAGGCCAGCATTCCATTCGCCTGCTTGATCACCTGCTGCACCTACAGACTGGGTTTTTGCGACTCATGCACAAGGACCCCCAGGTCCCTCTGCACCGTAGCATGCTGCAGCTTTTCGCCCTTTAAATAGTAATCCCTCCTACTATTATTTCTGCCAAAGTGGATAACCTCACACTTGCTAACATTGTACTCCATCTGCCAGGTCCTCGCCCACTCGATCAAAGCAGCGTCACGCCAGGAAGCTGGCACCACAATGAACTATGCCACTGTTTGTGGAAGAACATAGTGTAAGAACATAAGAACTAGGAGCAGGAGTAGGCCACCTGGTCCCTCGAGTCTGCTCCGCCATTCATTAAGATCGTGGCTGATCTTTTCGTGAACTCAGCTCCACTTACCTTAACCCTTAATTCCTTTACTGTTCAAAAATGTATCGATCCTTGCCTTAAAAACATTCAATGAGGTAGCCTCAACTGCTTCACTGGGCAGGAAATTCTACAGATTCGTAACCCTTTGTGTGAAGAAGTTCCTTCTCAACTCAGTCCTAAATCTGCTCCCCCTTATTTTGAGGCTATGCCCTCTAGTTCTAGTTTCACCTGCCAGTGGAAACAACTTCCCTGCTTCTATCTTATCTATTCCCTTCGCAATCTGATGTTCTATAAGATCTCCCCTCATTCTTCTGAATTTCAATGAGTGTAGCCCCAGTCTGTCAGTCTCTCCTTATAAACCAACCCTCTCAAGAGTTTTTATAAATACATAAAAAGGAAGAGGCTGGCTAGGGTGAACGTTGGACCCTTAGAGGATGAGAGGGGGGACTTAGTGGTAGGGGATGGGGAAATGGCTGAGGCCCTGAATAACTTTTTCGTTTCGGTCTTCACGGAGGAGGACGTGAATAATTTGCTTGGTGTTAGCGATGGAAAGATGGTAGGAGTGGAGGGCCTGAATGACATTATTGTTACTAGAGAGGCAGTGCTCGACAGACTGGAGGGACAGATTGTGGACAAGTCCCCAGGACCGGATGGAATGCATCCAAGGGTTCTGAAGGAAATGGCAGAGGTGATAGTGGATGCCTTGGTGATTATTTTCCAAATGTCGCTGGATTCCGGGGAAGTGCCGGAAGATTGGAAAACGGCTAATGTTACGCTGTTGTTTAAGAAGGGTGGCAGGCAAAAGGTGGGGAATTATAGGCCGGTTAGTTTAACGTCTGTTGTAGGTAAAATGTTAGAATCCGTGATCAAGGAGAAAATAGCGAGGCATCTTGAGGAGAATTGTTTGGCAGAGCAGATGCAGCACAGTTTCGTTAAGGGGAAGTCGTGTCTGACGTATTTATTGGAGTTCTATGAGGATGTGTCTAGGGCGGTGGATAGAGGAGAGCCGGTGGATGTGGTCTTTCTTGATTTTCAGAAGGCGTTTGACAAGGTGCCTCACAAGAGGTTATTGCAGAAGGTCAGGGGGCATGGAGTTGGGGGTAGGGTGTTAGCGTGGATAGAGGATTGGCTGTCAAATAGGAGGCAGAGAGTGGGGGTCAATGGGTGCTATTCGGATTGGCGGTTGGTGACTAGTGGAGTGCCCCAGGGGTTGGTGCTGGGGCCTCAGCTATTCACCATTTATATAGATGATCTGGAGGAGGGAACCGAGTGCATGGTGTTGAAATTTGCTGATGACACCAAGATTGGTGGAACGGCAAATTGTGTGGAGGGTGTGGAGAGTCTGCAGAAGGATCTAGATAGGCTGGGCGAATGGGCCAGGAACTGGCAAATGGAATTTAATGTTGGCAAATGTGAGGTAGTCCATTTTGGTAGGAATAATGGTAGGAAGGACAATTACTTACGTGGCGAAAAACTGCAGCATGCGACGGTGCAGAGGGACCTCGGGGTCCTTGTGCATGAGTCGCAAAAACCCAGCCTGCAGGTGCAGCAGGTGGTCAGGAAGGCGAATGGGATGCTGGCCTTCATAGCGAGGGGGATTGAATATAAAATTAGGGAGGTCTTGCTGCAGCTGTATAGGGTACTGGTGAGGCCGCAGCTGGAGTACTGTGTGCAGTTTTTGTCGCCGCACTTACGCAAGGATATTTTGGCCTTGGAGGGAGTGCAGAGGAGGTTTACTAGGCTGATTCCGGAGTTGAGGGGGTTGAACTATGAGGAGAGGCTGAATAAACTAGGCTTGTACTCGTTAGTGTTTAGAAGAATGAGGGGAGATCTCATTGAGACGTATAAGATGTTGAATGGGATGGATAGGATAGAGGTGGAGAGGCTTTTCCCGCTCAGAAAGGACAGTAGGACTAGAGGGCACAGCCTCAGGATAAAGGGGGGGGGCGGTTTAGAACGGAGTTGAGGAGGAAGTTCTTCACTCAAAGGGTGGTGAATCTCTGGAATTCTCTGCCCGTTGAAGTGGTGGAGGCTGCCTCGCTCAATATTTTTAAGACGCGGGTTGATAGGTTTTTGATAGGCAAGGGGATTAAGGGTTATGGGGAGAGGGCGGGAATGTGGAACTGAGCCACGACAGATCAGCCATGATCTTATTGAATGGCGGGGCAGGCTCAAGGGGCTAGATGGCCTACTCCTGCTCCTATTTCTTATGTTCTTATGTTCAATGCTGGAATCAACCTAGCGAATCTCTTCTGCACCCCTTCCAGTGTCAGTATATCCTTTCTCAAGTAAGGAGACCAAAACTGTATACAGTACTCCAGGTGTGGCCTCACCAGTACCTTATACAGCTACAACATAACCTTGCTGTTTTTAAACTCCATCCCTCGAGCAACAAGGGACCAAAATTCCATTTGCCTTCTTAATTACCTGCTGAACCTGCAAACCAACTCCTCGAGATTCCTGCACAGGACACCCAGGTCCTTCTGCAATTTTTTACCATTTAAATAATAATCCATTTTGCTGTTATTCCTACCAAAATGGATGGATCTACCATAAAGGGTGGATATTGTGGAGGAGAGGTGAACCATAATTTTCTCCCAAGATGGGCAACAAACGAGGGGGTCAGGTTGGGCCAGCATTGCAGTCTGGGAGGTTGCAGCAGTTGCTATCAGTGTCCGTGCACTGGCACAGAGGACTGGCAACCAGTGCAAGAAGAAGATGAATGACCTCCTCCTTGCAGGAAGGGTGAGTATCCATCCAGTCCTGATGCCAGTCCCATATGCCACACCTGGAATGTCCATGTCGATCCACTCCCTGACACACTTGGGCCTTCTGACACCTGACTCCCCAGCCACTTCCTCCACCCCCTCTGGCAACCCATCTCAACCCCTGCCTGCTCAGGCACGATCCCGACATATGTCACCCAATCATCCCACGCCCGACACCTGTGGCCCTCCCAGCCAGCGGGCTTTCAATTCCCCCTTCTGCCCCGCAGAATAAGATGGCCCATAGCTGCCAAGAGCAGGAGGAAATTGCAAGTGGGGCCTTCAAGCTGTGTCTACTCATTCACTTTGAGGACCGTGTATTGGGGCAGGTCGGCTTGCAACATGGAAGTGCGCATCCGCAAAACCTTCATTCATATGCCATATCTCAAAAAAGTGGCATGCTACCCAAATATTCATCCCTCACTTGCATTGAGCCACGTTTGTTGCAGGAAACAACCCTGATGTGTTCAACTTGACAGGGGTTGCATCCCCCTCTCCTCAATTCTTCCGTTGCAACATTGGCCAATACCATGGCGGAAATCCCTGTGGAATTCTCCAATGCCAACACAATTCACTCATCATGGGCATCCACTAGCGCAGATGCTATCACCACAGTGGGTCATGTTAGCAGTGAGGCTTCTGGATCACTTACCAATGCACAAGGCACAGCCACAGATGCACCAGGTGGAGGCGGGAACCTCTGAGGCTTGGGCATGCAGAAGTCTGCCAGAAGCAAGGAATCTGCTGGCGCCAAGCCATTGGGGTCCGTCATCTCAAAACTGCTGGAGGTGCATCAGCAGTGCTGGCCTGACCCAATCCCCTCATTTGTCGCCCATTCTGGGGGAAAAATATGGTCCACCCGTCCTCCATAGTATCTGCCCCTTTTTGTAGATCCATCCATTTTGATAGGAATAACATCAAAATCAATTATTATGTAAATGGTAAAAAATTGCAGCATGCTGCTGTGCAGAGGGACCTGGGTGTCCTTGTGCAGGAATTTCAAGGAGTTGGTTTGCAGGTGCAGCCAGCATCACAGCAGCAACTGCAAGGCTGTTTGGAGGAGTCCAACAGACTTCTGTTATAGAAGTTGGTGCTGACATTGCATAGTACGCAGGCCAACACTGCAAGGGTGACATCCGCAGTGGAAAGCCTGGGTCAGGAAATAGTTGCCATGACGACAGGGTCTAAGTATTCGTGGAAACACAAGAGGCAATGGCAGAGGAAACAGTAGGCCATGACCAAGGGGCTCAGAGGCATTCTGAAGATATAGCTAGGCATAGCTGGGGCTCTCGCTAGCATTCTTGAGACACTGCAGGCCTTGAGAGTTTGGCCCAGTCTCAGAGGGATAGTGTTGAGGGGCTCCACAACTTGGCCCAGTCACAGAGCGCTGATGCTGAGGCCTTCCAGAGCATGGCCCAGGCTCAGAGAGCCATCGTGGAGGGCTCACATACCATCGTATATATATGCAGTTGGGCCTCCAGAACTGGCAGAGCCAGGTGACGCTGAGGCCTATCGAGTTCACTCCAGCTGTCCCACCATCACACAGGGTGTCCCAAGTGCCAAAGGGCACCCCAAGAGGGGAGGAGGAAGGGCTGGAGTCCCTGTTGGGGGCTTACACACAGGAGACCTCGGACATCCCCAGATCTTCCATATCCTCCTTTCTTGCCACCAAAGCATCTCAAAAGCAGTGAGATGAGTAGAGTGGCACAGCTACATCAGTGTTTTCTGAAAGTCGGCCAGGGCCCTCCAGGTCTCAGCCCCCCCCCCCAGAGGACCCACCAAGGGCATCACAGGCCATGGGGCATGGAATACAGCTGACAGCCTCCACTTCTGATGTGCATCGTAAGGGGACACCTGGACGTAGCGGTCAGCCTTGTAAGATTAAGAAGTTGTAGGGTCACCAAGAGGGCGCGGGTGAAGGGCTGCACAAGTTAGGTATAGGAGTATACACTGTTAAGAATCATGCACACCAGTTTTATTGCACTTTAAATATCACCACTTATTGTTATCACACTGTTAGTTTCATCAATAAATATTATTGCACCCCACGGCTGTGACAAGGATAACTGAGGTGTGGAGTGTCATGCTGCGCAATAGAGGCCCTTCAGCAATCAAGCACATACTCCATAGTTCCCAGTACCTGTGCCAGACTCCTGACTGCCATTAAATTGTAAGCAGCCCCAGCAGTTGGGGCCCTGTTGGCCCACAGTGATAGATGGCCTGTCTTGGCATCCCTGGCATCCATCGGACGCTTGGATGACTCCCTCCCCCCTACAAACCCTGGGGCATTGCACCACACAGTGGTGCCCCCGACCCTCACTCAGATGTGGATTCAGGTGCCAATATGCAGTTAGAGAACAGCTAGGAGTCAGACTTGTGTCGCACCAGGGCTACATCAGTGTGCCAGATAGCGGGTCATCATCACCCTCCTGTCTGGACCAGTAACTTGATAACATGGCCAACTCAGGCCCATTACCCTGGTGTGATGTCAATTGAACCCATGGAAAGGTGGGGTGGACCCATCTGGATGTATGGTATAGTGGCTTCCAGGGATGGCTAGCAGTTCAGTCAGAAGGAGGAGAGGCAGCATCATGACTATCCCAGACTGGGTTCCCATCGAGGGCAGCACTGCAGAGTGCATGTAGTGTGAGGAGCCATGCTAACACCTACAGAGCTCCCTTGGTTGGAGCAGCAGCTGACAGAGCTACTGCTTGTGACAGTTAGTGAGGCCCAGGATGGAATGTTTGTGAGAAACTACGGAGCCTGGCAAGGCAACAAGACTGATATTCATGGTGTTGGTAGTTGACTCATGTGGAAACCCCTCAGTGATTGGTCAGCAGTCACAGGGAAAATGCGCAACATGAGCCCTGAGCCAGTGGCAGCCCTTGACCTGAGGACCCCCTGACTGGCACAAGCCCATTCCTCCCCCACCAACCCGCAACACGACAGTGGTTGAGAATACCCTGGGATTGGTGTTCAGTGGTACTCAGCTCCTCACTCCCCTTTGCTACTCCTGCACCTGACTCACACTTCTATAGACCATTTGTGATTCACACCAGAAAGATGGGAAATGTACAGGAAAGGAGAACATGCCAATGATATTGGCACCCATTTTGGGTGTAAAGCATTTTGCACCAGGAAAAATGGCTGGGAAGATACCAAACTGCTTCACACTGGGCACAAATCAAATTTTTTGGTTCATGTCCTATTTTCCAGCCTTGCCACATTAACTGATCGGCGCAGTAGCTTTTATTGGTAGAGGGATTGCATTTCGGAACTATGAGGTCATGTTGCAGTTGTATAAAACGCTGGTGCGGCCGCACTTGGAGTATTGCATACGGTTCTGGTCGCCACATTATAGGAAGGATGTAGAAGCATTGGAAAGGGTGCAGAGGAGATTTACCAGGATGTTGCCTGGTATGGTGGGAAGGTCTTATGAGGAAAGGCTGAGGAACTTGAGGCTGTTTTTGTTAGAGAGAAGGTTAAGAGGTGACTTAATAGAGGCATATAAGATGATCAGACAATTAGATAATGTGGACAGTGACAGCCTTTTTCCTCGAATGGAGTTGGCTAACACGAGGGGACATAGCTTTAAATTGAGGGATGATAGATACAGGACAGATGTCAGAGTAGGTTCTTTATTCGGAGAGTAGTGAGGGCATGGAATGCCCTGCCTGCAACAGTAGTGGACTCGACAACATTGGGGGCATTTAAATGGTCATTGGATAAACATATGCATGATATTGGAATAGTGTAGGTTAGATGGGCTTTCGACTGGTTTCACAGATCACGCAACATCGAGGGCCGAAGGGCCTGTACTGCACTGTAATGTTCTATGTTCTAAAGATGAACTCTGTTTCCCTCCTGCTAAATGCTGGCTGAGACATAGAAGAGCATAGAAAATCTACAGCACAAACAGGCCCTTTGACCCACAAGTTCCGCCGATGATATCCATACCTACTCGGCTTACCTATAACCCTCAATTCTATTAAGTTCCATGTACTCATCCGGAAGTCTCTTGAAAGGCCCTATCGAATTTGCCTCCACCACCACTGACGGCAGCCGATTCCACTCACCCACCACCTTCTGAGTGAAATCTCCTTTGTACCTACTCCCCAGCACTTTAAACCTGTGTCCTCTCATAGCAACCATTCCAGCCCTTAGAAAAAGCCTCTGAGAATCCACCCGATCTATACCTCTCAACACCTTATACACTTCTGTCAGGTCACCCTCATCCTTTGTCTCTCTAAGGAGAAAAGACCAACCTATCCTCATAAGGCATGCCACCCAATCCAGGCAATACCTTTGTAAATCTCCTCTGCACCCTTTCAACAGCTTCCACATCCTTCCTGTAATGAGGCGACCAGAACTGAGCACAGTATTCCAAGAGAAGTCTGACTAGGGTCTTATAAAGCTGCAACATTATCTCCCGACTCTTAAACTCAATCCCTCGATTGATGAAGGCCAGTACACCATATGCTTTCTTGACCACATCCTCCACTTGCGAGGCCAATTTAAGAGTCCCATGGGCCTGGACCACAAGGTCCTTCTGATCCTCTACACTGTTAAGATCCACAAGGCAACAGCCCCTTGGATCCCATGTTCTCTCACTTTCTCAAGAAGTCTTGCATGGCAGACCTTACCAAACGCCTTGCTGAAGTCCATATAAATCATATCTACCGCTCTTCCTTCGTCAATGTATTTAGTCACATTTTCAAATAACTCAGCCAGGCTCGTAAGGCACGATCTGCCTTTGACAAAGCAGTGCTGACTACTATTGAGCATACTAAACTTCTCTAAATGTTCATAAATCCTGTCCCTCAGAATCTTCTCCGCCAACTTACCAACCACTGAGGTTAGACTCACCTGTCGGTAATTTCCTGAGCTATCCTTGTTCCCTTTCTTGAATATAGGAACCACATTCGCAATCCTCCAGTCCTCCGGAACCTCTCCCGTCTCCATCGACGATGCAAAAATCATGGCCAAAGGTTCTGCAATCTCTTCCCTGGCCTTCCACAGTAACCTGGAGTACATCCCATCCAGTCCTGGCAATTTATCTATCTTGATGCTATTCAAAACTTCCAACACGTCCTCTTTCTTAATGTCCACATACTCAATCTTTTCAGTCCGCCGCCGCAAGCCTGCAGTACAATCACCCAGATCTTTTTCAACCGCGAATACCGAGGTAAAGTATTCATCAAGCATCTCTGCTATTTCTACAGGTTCTGTACAAACTTTCCCACCTTCATATTTTATAGTTCCTATTCCTTCACATCTCATCCTTTTACTCTTCACATATTTGGAGAACACCTTAGGGTTCTCCTTAATCTTACCTGCCAAGGCCTTCTCATGATCCCTTCTGGCTCTCCTAATTTCATTCTTAAGTTCGTTCCTGTACTCCTCTAGATCCCTAACATCTCTGCGCTCTCTGAATCTTTTGTACACTTTCCCTTTCTTTTTGACTAGGTCCATTACAACTTTTGTACACCACGGTTCCCGTAACCTACCAAAACCTCCCTGTCTCATTGGAACGTTGTTGTGCAGAACTCTAGACAAACATTCCTTGAAAATCTGCGACCTTACTTCGGTACTTTTCTGCAAGAATACCTCCTTACAATTTACTCATCTAATTTCCTTCCTGATGGCTTCATATTTCCCCTTACTCCAGATAAACACTTTCCTAATCCTATCTCTTTCCAATGCTAGCGTAAAGGAGATAAAGTTATGATCACTATCCCCAAGATGTTCTCCCACTGAAGAGATCCAACACCTGTCCAGGTTCATTAGCCAGTACCAGATCGGGTACAGCTTCTCCTCTTGTAGGCTTCTCCACATACTGTGTCAGGAAACCCTCCTGAATGTACCTAACAAACTCCTCCCCATCCAAACCCCTTACCCTAGGGATATTCCGATTGATGTTTGGGAAATTAAAGTCTCCCATCACAACAACTCTGTTATTACTACTTCACTCCGGGATCTGTTTCCCTATCTGCTCCTCAACATCCCTGTTACTACTGGGCGGCCTATAGAAAACACCCAGAAAGTTATCAACCCTTTCCTGTTCCGAACTTTCACCCACAGAGACACCGTAGACAATCCCTCCACGGCGTCCACCTTCTCTAAAACCAGCAAAGTTTTTCCAGCATCCTCTGTTCTGACTTCTACACATGCTTTTATGTTATATATTAATGATATATCAATTTCATTGTGCCTACTTGCCACCAGAAAATAAATCTGTCCATCTGTAGTATATGTATTTGTTCTTAAGGTTATTTATTTTACATAATCTCTCACTTTTAACATTCAAGTTGTTTTTTGGATTTTAAGTCCTGAATTGAGTGTACAGGAAACAATTTATGATCATTGCCAGTCATCTATATTTCTGTAGATGTCTCCCTTTAGTCATATTCTCATTGTAACATGAGCCGGTATGATACCATTAACAAAACAGCTTCCAAAAAAGATTGTTTATTTTACCATAGCTTAATATAAAAAGGATCTTCACAACCCAAAATAACCTACAATAGGGTGTGGACTTTGCCATTTATTTGGGAACAGAAAGTTGTTCAAGTAAACTGAAGATTAAAATGACCTTCTCTCCTCCCCTCCTAAGGTGCGAATATGCATGGTAGAATTTTTAGAAGTTTATTTATTAGTGTCGCAAGTAGGCTTACATTAACACTGCAATGAAGTTACACTGGAAATCTCCTAGTTGCCACACTCCGGCGCCCGTTCGGGCACACAGAGGGAGAATTTAGCATGGCCAATGCACCTTACCAGCATGTCTTTTGGACTGAAGGAGGAAACTGGAGCGCCTGGAGGAAACCCACGCAGACACAATGAAGAAAGTGCAGACTTCGCACAGTGACCCAAACCAGGAATTGAACTCGGGTCCCAGTGCTAACTACTGTATTACCGTGCTGTGAGAGTTGATTGAGTGCAATGCTGACAAATTATTTTCTGCTGAGGGAGTAATTTTGGTCTAAAAAGGTGCTTGTCACTGAGATAAAGACAGTTAGAACCTGCAAAACCAGGCCCTAACATTTCCCTTGCTCCGCTTCATCTCTTTCTATGGGTAACTACCAAAAATTAGTTCTCCTTGAGGCTACAGCATCATAGAATTTTAAGTGTACAGTAATACAGTTGTAGGATCAAGACCTAGGCTAATTGTGTTTGTGCACAGATATTATGAAATTGAAAATTATCTAAGTGAACATATATTCGTGAAGTGACAAAAATAGATTGTGTTGTCAGGTGGAGAAAGCTGGAGCTTACGGTCTAGCTGGTTAATTTCATAAAATAGTTGAGCAGGAAAAATTTCTAGAAGACAATCCACCAGATGATAAATCCATTTATAGAGAGAAAAAAATGGAGGAGAGTAAGGAAATAATGGTCACCCAAAGAGAGAAGAGGAAAAGAAACCAATACACAAATGCCCTGAGGTCAAAGAAGTGTTCCACCATTGACACTCAGGACAAGGACAGAAGCAGAGAGGAGGGTAATTATCATGAGATGGGGCAAACAATGCAGACATAAAAATAAGAAAATAAAGAATGATGAAGATAGAGACATATAAACAATAGATACTGTGATCATAGAACATAGAATCCATACAGTCCAAAAAGAGGCTATTTGGCCCATCAAGCCTGCACCAACAATAATCCAACCCAGGCCCTATCCCTGTAACCCCGTGTATTTACCCCATTCGTGCGCCTGAGATTGAGAGGCAATTTAGCATGGCCAATCAATACATCTTTGGACGGTGGGAGGAAGCCGGAGCACCCGGAGAAAACCCAAGCAGACATGGGAAGAATGTGCAAACTCCACACAGTCACCCAAGGCTGAAGTTGAACCCGGGTCCCTGGTGCTGTGAAGCAGCAGTGCTAACCACTGTGCCGCCCTATTGATACTAAGTAGATACTGTTAGATACTATTCACATGCCAACTATGATCCAGCAGGTATGTAGATTAAAGACACAGTCACATGGGATTAATATCAAAAATATAGGAAGAACAGGAAAACAATTTCCTCAAAGCTCTGTATAGGAACAAAATAGGTGACCTACAGAATCTTTATGGAGAGGGAGATCATGATGATTTTAATAATGACATAGGCAAAGGAAATATATAGAGACAGAAATAAGATCTAAATGCTAGAAAATACATGATCCCAATATTTACAAGGGGACAGGAACCAGCTTGATTTAGTGGTTGACTCACTGATGAGTGGAAAGTCTGCACAATAAGGCAATAGTTATGGACAGTCCTCAGCAGTTGAAGATTGGGGTGGGGATGGTTTGGAATGCAGGGAAGAGAGGGAAAGATCCCACATTGTTGGGCAGGGAGCACAAAAAAGATTGTGGCTAAATAGATTCTGAAAATTGCATGGAGGGAGGATGATTTGCTCCAGGCTGTGATTCACAAACATTTTTGTTTGAAGAACCCCTTTTCATATAGATAAGTAATCACACCAGCCCCCAACATCTAATTTCTGTGTAACACTCTGCTGCACATAGTGTTTTGATAATGCTTTTAAGGATACAGATATTTTTCTTACAAGTATTCATGTTTTGAATGTGCTTACTGAAATATCTCTCTTGAGCAAGACCCCTGTTTGAGAACCACTAACTGAAGGGGCTAAGGGAATTATTCCTGCTCCTGGCCCATAAACATTGTTGGAAAAACATGCTGCTGCTGTGGGCAGCTCCTACCTTCCTTCAGTTGCAAGGTATCTTAAACCTGGGAAATCTGGGCTGCAGTCACTAGACTCAAATTGATGTTAGATTCTGAGGTATGTAGCCGCATGTAAATATTATAATTAACGACCTGCCTCTCAAGTGAATTGCTCATCGAACCTTCTAACCCCAAAGCCGCAACAGGTTATTACCACCCCCCCCCCCCCGCCTCCCCCGCGCCCGATGGCTTTGTTTCCTAAACTTTTCTGGCCCATTTGACCTCCCAAGAGTACCATGGGAACCCCTAAGCAATATTCTTATGTTGAAGAGTTAAACCACAATAAAAGATTGTTTTGTGCAATAGATAAAAATATTCCAAAATAAATTCATAACTTTTTTTATTATAATTAGTGTTATCTTATTCAACAAAGAGGTGAAACCTTTATAATATTTCTGAAGGGAGGAGGCATGCTGGTTTTTTTGTGCACAGATTCATTTAATATTAGGATTGCTGCATTCTCATGTTAAACGCATACATATACCCTCACCTTTTTCTCTCTCACACACACACCACTCTCTTAGATATATACACACTCTCTCCTCTCTCTTTCTCACACATGCACACTTAGCTGTCAGTTGGGCACTGCCTAGCCATGTCCCCAACCTCCTGGGGTGCTCCACTGGCTTCCAAGCCCCCCCAATGTGGCCATTATCCTGGACTCTGCTTGTTGAGACCAGTAGTGATTCTTGCCGGGCTCACACCATGCCAGAGGATCGGAAGATCCCGGGAGATGGGAGAATCCAGCACTGAAGAGGCTTATCATATTTAAGTTTTTTTTATTCTTTATTCCAATTCAATCCAATCAAATCCAATTCAGAGTCCCAACAAGTTGGGACATTCCCGATCCAAGCTGACAAAACAGGGCTCTCGCCTCCTGTCTTGGACTTGATCTACATGATCCAAGCTGATTGGAGTAGGTATAGCTCCTCCTCCAAGGCTTGATCTCATTTGCATCTTAGCCAAAAGGCTGAGATGCCGCTTTAAAAAAATTGCTTCAAATGAAGCTAAAATGTAATCTAATGACTTCAACCAAGTACAGCATGTCGATACTACACTTGATCTTAGCCAAAAGGTTGAGAAGTGAAGTTTTTTTTTGTTTACTTTATTCCAATCCAATCAAGTCAAGCTCAATTCAGAGTCCCAACAAGTCGGGACATTCCCGATTCAAGCTGACAAGACAGGGCTCTCACCACCTGTTTTGGGCTTGATCTACATGATCCAAGCTGATTGGAGTAGGCCTTGCACCCTTTTTGGGGCACGAACAATTTGTGTCTATAGAAAGGGACCAGGACAATTGCAAACCATTTTCAGGACCACGTGGAATTTTCTGGGGTCAACGTGATCTGCACCAGGCACGGTGAGGGCAGAAAATCACACCCATCAGTTTTGAAGTAATGCAGAGTTCTGGTTGGATGTATTCCTGGAGGTCTAATCATACTGCATTTGAGATCGCATAACATCCAATCACATGATGACCTGAAACATTAACATCTTTCTTTTGTTTACAAATGTGACCTGACTAACTGGCTGCTTACCACAGTTTAGCAATTTCCAAAATTTGAGTTACATTCAGTTTTTTTCTTGATAGCTTCATTTGACTAAATCTAGAATAAAAATTAAACATATTTAAAATAAAAATATTAACAAGCTATCAAACTTCACTCAACCACAGATACAAGAAATTGTTACTCATTTTTTGATCATAAGCATTGAAAAACACATAATGCAATAAAAATACAGTTGAATCTTCACCATTTGTAGTGAAGAAGTGGTTATGTTGCTCAGTTGTGAATTGTGGTTATGTTGCTCAAATGTATCATAAAAGATACATTTCGTTTCATGTCATATTTGTACACTTGCTTGCGCTACTCAATACAAGCCAGCTGTACTACAACTCAAAGTTCAGTAGGAAAACATTTCTGGGATACTTATTGTGTGATTTCTGAAAAGGATTTTTATTAATCCTGCCAATCTGGCTGTTAAGAAAATTACATTTTTATGGTTTGATTGAAGTGCATTCTGCTCCTCCATCTACTAGTTCTGACACCAAGTAGTGAAACAAAATTAGGTTTGGATCACTGAGCTCTTCAGAGGATACAAACTTTCTTTGCCTGCATTGTGAAGGTCAGGTAGTTGTCAAGCAGTAGAATGTTGAAGATAGCAGTTTTGCAGAAACCATTTAATGCCTCTATTATTTAGAAAATTTATTTATTTTCATGCACAGCAAAATATGAATAATTGGTCAGATCTAAATGTAAAATTTTTACCTGAATCTTTTATTTTTGTTTATCAAAGTTTATTTATTGGTGTCACAAGTGGGGTTTACATTAACATCGCAAAGAAGTTACTGTGAAAATCCCCTAGTCGCCACACTGAGGGAGAATTTAGTATGGCTAATGCATCTAAGCATTCTTTCGTCTTTCGGACCGAGAGAGGAAACCAAAGCACTCGGAGGAAACCCATGCAGACACAGGGAGAACTTGTGGACTCCACACAGTGACCCAAGCCATGAATCGAACCCAGGTCCCTTGTACTGTGAGGCAGCACTGCCAACCAGTGTGTCACATGCTGCCCCTAGGTGCCAAAGTCAATTCCATGACCAAGCACGATTTGCCATTTCATTATTTGTTTTAAATTTACAGTTATTTGAAGAACAACACTGCTAACAAAATGTGCAAAGGCCATTTGTTTTGGGGAACCAGTCTACTATGGCTCTCTGGGACATGGTTTTGGTAAATTGTCATATTCACACTCCAGAAGTCCAATACAGATTTTAAAAAGTAAATAATTTACAACTTTAACGTTTATTTACCAATTACAGGCTGCACTTCAAAGTTGAAATTCTTACTGAGGCTGGGAATTTCCAAATAGCTCTGTCACCATAACTTCACTGGAAGTGCAATTATATAACTTCAATTGAAGTTTCTAACCAGTTATATGGAAATTTCAAACCAAAGTGGATTCTCAAGCTTTCTTACTAGCAGCTATTGTGCATATCCATCCCTGAATCTTCAGAAGGATTTGCAAACATCCTTTGGAGGATATATCTGAGCTGGTGTTTAGGAGCAATAGAGCAAGTATTGAGTGATATCTACTTCCATTTTGTTTTGTAATTCAAAAGAAAAAGTTTGTGAAATGATGATTAACTTTTATACATAATTTTTAGCACTTGGTTACTTGGTAAAGCATTTCAGTATACAATTTGATATCAGTGAAAAAATTAGAGAGTAAGACCAGGACAAAGAACAGGAGGAAGTGGTCATTGAACCCTGAACAACTTTTTCTTCTATTTCCCCATTTCCAGCACTCGTCTCTCACTGCCTGTTTCCTTGCATCTGGGATGAAGGCATAAACATTAGGGTGTCTTCCTGTGTGTAATCCTTTTCGATTGTTTGTGGATAGGTTTTACATACAAAGGGTGAAATGTTGTCATAAAAAATACTTATTATTGCAAATTGTAGGAGTATTGACAAAATTTGACACTGAGCCACAATAGAACAGACTAGAAGTGACCTAAAACTTGATCAAAGAGGCAAGTTTTATGGAGTGTCTATCATACAGCCCCTCCACATCATTACACAAATATTCAGACAAAAATCAGTTCCTGGCCCCTCTTGTTTCTCATTTTCCTGCCCTTTGGGGACATCATTCAAAATCACCTCAGGTACCTCTCATACGCTGACAACATCCAGCTCGACCTCACCATAACCTCTCTCTCAACCCATCTGTCACTTTTGGTTTACTGTAAATGCCCAACATCCAAGAATGAATGAACAGCAATTTGCTCCGACTAAATATTGGGGAGACAAATGCCATTGCTGTTGTTTTTGCTGTTGTTCATTGTTCTCTATACATGGATTTTCTCTCTCCCTGACCACTGTCTGAGGCTGAACCACCTTGGCACCCTATTTGACTCCAAGATGAGCTGCCAACCCCATACTTGCCCCATTGCCAATTCGACTTATCTGCTGCTGAAACCCTCATCCATTCCTTTGTTATTTCTACACTTTAATGATTTCAATACTCTCCTGCCTGGTGCCCTATCTTCCACCTTCGATAAACCTGAACTCAAAATTCTGCTGCTCATAACTTGCTTTCACCCTTCAACCCAGTGCATGCTGACTTAGATTGGCTCCTGGCTTCAGAACCCCGCAATTTTAAAATTTTCATCCTTGTTTTCAACTCCTTTTGTAACGTTGCCACTCTCTACCCCTGTAATCTCTTTGAACCCTACAATCCATTCAGATCTCTGCACCCTCCATTTTGTCAACGTATCAGCAATTACATTGTGGAGCAATTGCATTGTTATGCCAATTGCATTGTTAAAACAGGCGATAGGCATTGGCTCAAAAGAGTAGAAATGGACACCTTCCACGATCGATGAGCACCATTAGGGATTGGATGCTTAATTAGCCCCATCATCACATTTTAATTTGACCTTTTCAAATTTCCTATGCAATTGTGTCTATTTGTTGCAATTTTCCTTTAAGGGGCCCTTTAATTTGATCTTTTGTTAATTTTACCCAAAAAACTGTAAATTAACAAATCTGTAACAGTTGGGAGGTAGTGGGGGGAGGTGGCGATGAACCGAGAGAGGTGTTTATTTCTGAGCTGTCTCAGGAGTAAACATGCTTGAAGTAAAAATCTAGAGTCATTCTTCCACAGTATACCATTACTGGCATTAACACAATTCTGGCTTCTTGTGCATCATCACTTCCCCATTGAATGCATGCCTTCAGCTATCTAATTCTCTTCCTAAACATCATCATAGTGATCGACATAGGACAGACGTCAGAGGTAGGTTCATTACTCAGAGAGTAGTAAGGACGTGGAATGCCCTGCCTGCAACAGCAGTGGACTTGCCAACATTAAGGGCATTTAAATGGTCATTGGACGATATTGGAATAGTGTACATTCGACATATGCATTTGTTTACAGTTCCAGTATAGAACTAATCCACAGATCACAGCCAATGCAAGGGAGGTCACTGCTGCTGCAAGGAAGACACCATCAGCTATGTTTCCTTTTACCAGAGAGGACTTGGCAACTTTTCCTTCTGAGGGTGAAAAGTATGGGTCTCTTTAGTGTTACCAGCCCCTGATGAGTTTTGGACAAGGCTTCAGTAGAAGTGTTAAAGTCTAATCTTTGCCTATCTTTTCACAGGTCGGCGCAACGTCAAGGGTTGAAAAGGCCTGTACTGCGCTGTAATGTTCCATGTTCTATGTTCACCTCTATAGGTCTCTCTTCTCTTTTAAGACACTTCTTAAAGCCTAATGGTAATCTGTCTAAAAAAATCTCTTCATCTGGTTCAATGTCATCATTTGTGGAGCACTTTCAGACAATTGGCACAGTACAAATGCAAATTATTGTAATTGGGGCAGCTTTAACATGGGAGTAAAATTGCAATGTCACCAACAAGAGGAACAGGGACTACAGATACTTATAGAAGGGGTATTTAATAAAACACACAATCCAAATATTAAATTTAACACACAACTAGTGAGTCCACTGTGGTGCTGCACACACTGGGCCCCCCTACAGAATCCACAAAGATTCACCAACAGAAAGTGATTCCACTCCCTGAATATTCAACTAGTGTGTGACCAGAATCTGAACATTATGCACATCTGCGCAAGACACCCAGGCAGCATGCACGACAGCTTCACTATCAGGAGGTTGGATGTCCCGGAGACATTTGAGGAGGAGCCAGGCTGCTGGGGTGGCTTGTGGGTGATATGGGCTACTCGCTTTGGACATGGCTGATGACATCTGTGCAAAGGCCTGTATCTGAGACAGAGACCTGCTATAATGAGGTCCGTCAAGCCACCTGCGCGATGGTGGAGAGGTGCATTGGGGTCCTTGATGAAAATCAAAGGTGCCTGGATTAATCTGAGGTGCCCTCCAATGCAGCCCTGTGATCTCTTCTCGCATAGTGGTCGTGTGCTATGCCTTGCACAATCTGGCTCTACAGAGAGGTGACATATTGAAGGAAGAGGAGGATGTGGAGGCTGACCAGCTGGGGAGGATGACCAGCAGAAGGAGGAGGAAGAACGTGCTGAGGAACACCACCAGGTGCTGGAAGGCTGGCAGCTCAAGTGAGGCATGCAAGGGCGACAACAGAGGCCCTGATCACCAGGCAGTTTGGTCGCTAGGGGTTTGTGTCTGTGCGTTCCATTCCCCTGCCAAAACTACTTCTATTTCCTGCAACATTGTCATACCAGAGTGGTGGGCCTGGATACACTGTGTTAATGAGTTTTTTGGCAGGCAGAAGGGTGGTGACAACTCACTAAGCACCATTATGTTGATGCTCTGATGCAAACTAGTCTGACCCCTACCTGAGATCCACATGCACACTGACACCTGGGCCCTGTGTGGGGGTTTCAGACCTGTTACCCTCTACTGTGTAGTGGACAACAGATCTGAAACCTCCGTACAGGGTCCTGGGGTGGGTGGAATGGTGGGCAGAGGAGATCCCTTGTGGATTCTGGGCAACCACTGGAACAGCTCCCCAACTGACATCAACATAAAGCATCCCTCCGGTGATCATCAATGGAAGAGGATTCCTATTGGAGACAAATCTGAGACAAATTAGTCACAGGTGGGTGGTGAAAAAACATTTAATTGCAATAACAGTGTTTAAATAAGACGTTTTGACCGAACAACTTGTGAACAGAAAATGTTAAGGTGTTTAAGTATCTTTCTAACTACTACAGCCCTTCACTCATGCCATCTCAGTACAACTACAACTTCCTAACCTTCCTAGTAGCCTACCATGATGTCTCAGTGACTCCCCCGATTGTCAGAGGTGGAAGGAGTCAGCTGCCTACCTTGCCCCATTGCCTGTGAAGTGCAGGGTGGGCGTCCTCTGGAGGCCCAGAATCTTGAGGGCCCTGGCCTGTTTCTAGGTGTCTGGGATGTTTCCATGGCACCCTCTTCATCCCGCTGCCCCTGAGCTGCCTTGGTGTCAGGAAGTGGGGATCAGAAGGTATAGCCACAGCCGCAGTCTCCTGGCTGGAAGGCCCCGGCATGGGTTTGAGCCCTTCTCCTCCTGTGGGTTCCTGTGGGCCTCTGGGTCACTCTTTGGGAGGTCAGTGCTTCTGCAACACAGGACACAAGGTTAAGTGCAAGGGAGGGAGAGGAATCTGGGATGCAAAACACGTGATTCACATGTCTCCATTGAACATAGAACAAAGCATCAAGAAAATTACATCACAGGAACAGGCTCTTTGGCCCTCCAAGCCTGTAGCGACCAGGCTGCCCATCTGATTTGCAACCCCCTACTCTTCCAGGGACCATATGTCTCTATCCCCATCCCATTCACACAGCTGTAAAGATACCCCTTAAAGGTCACTATCATATCTGCATCTGCAACTTCCCCCAGCAACGAGTTCTAGGCACCCATTACACTCTCTATGCAAATAAACATGCCTCGTACATCTCCTTTAAACCTTGCCCTTTGCACCCGAAACTCGTGTCCGAGAAGTTGCCTCAAAATGAGTGGAGAACTGACAGATGCTCATGTCTTGATGGCAACCCGACCATGCTGTCGCTGACAGCCCACATCTCCCCTTCTTGACAGCTTCAGCGCCCACTCCTCAAAGGGGGTGAGGTCCCAGAAGTCTGGGCTCACCACCCTGCTGTCTTCACCCTCTCATAGGTGTCATGGTCAGTCTTCTCCTGTGGAGACAGAAGAAGCCATGAAAGATTGTGGCATGATTCCCGCAGAGTATCAGGTACTGGCCCTTAGAGGGCAAGTGCAGTGGGCTCTTGAGGAGGATAGGAAGGAGCTGCTTGGGGGTCAGGGGCTGGAAGAAAGCAGGGTGTTGAGAATGGGAGGATCTGAGGGTGATTTGGAGGAAGATGCTAGATGGGGTTCAACACTCATCCTTGCTGCCTGGATGAGATCATTGTGTTTTTCCGGCACTGCTTCCCAGTTTGGGGGCAAGTGCCCTGGCATTGACCGAGGCAACGACTGCCTCCCAGCTTGCATTGCCATCAGAGCCCCTGAGTCTGCATTGTCCCGGGGGCAGAGGGTGTCCTGTCTCACCTCTGCTGCATCCAGCAGCCTCCCCAGGTCACCCTCAGAAAATTGGGGAGCCAGTTGTGCGCACATTTTGTGCAAGAATGCCTGCCTGCCTGTCTATTCTTGAGCTTTTAATGGAGCTGTCTCAGCTGCAGGCAGTTTGGCAGAGCATTCTACCAAATTACATGCAGTTTGCTTGTTAGCATTGAGGGGAAGGCAAGTGAGCACTTGCAAGTGTGCTGACAGTGGATGGGGGGGTGGATAAGTGCCTCAATGATTGGGGACAGAGGAGAGAGAGAGGGAAGTGTCACACAGCCATCGGAGTCTGAAGGAGATGGGGGCCTTGTGCGGGAGGGTCTGGGGTTGGGGGGTGGAGGGGGATCACTCTGCCTGATATCTGTAGGGTGGAGGGGGATCACTCTGCCTGATATCTGTAGGGTGGTGGGTGGATCTCTCTGCCTGAGATCAGTGGGGGAGAAGGGGGGTCTGCTTCAATTTGCCTGAAATCGGTGGGAGGAAGGGGGGAGGAACCTGTGATCAGTCCGGGTGGTGGGGGAGTGGAGGGGCTCAGGGGGTCACTAATATTGTAGGGGATGGGGCAATGTCTGTGGGGGCCAGGGGAAGGCATTATCTGGCCTGGGAGGGATGTGATAGGTGAGCATTATTCTATCATTTCCTTTTGCGCCGTTAAGAGCTGCAGGGTTTCGGGCACATTAAGTCCCGCATACAGGCTTCTGCAGCTCAATTCAGAATTGCTGATATTTTGTCAGGCAGAATGCATATAGGGGTGCATGAGAAGGTGTTTAAAAGTCAGATCTGAAACACTCCCAGTTTCAAGTTGGCCCAGCATTTAGAATCAAAATGGTAAAATAAGGCCCATTATGTCAAAGAACGTAATTTCGGCCTTGACTCCAGTATCTTTGTGATAGTGTTTCTCTTGCTAAGCTTAATGAAAACCTGTTATTGGTGTTTAAGAAGAAAGAGGATGCTGACAAATTATCAGTAGATGAGGAGATGGAGGAGGTAACAGTGGAGTGAAATTTGAAGGGTGTGTGTTCAGTGAATAAGTCAATTGGTCTGGACGTCTTGCACCCCAGGTTAGGAACATAAGAACTAGGAGCACAAGTTGGCTTTCTGGCACCTCGCACCTGCTCTGCCATTTAATCAGATCATAGCTGATCTTTTTGTGGATTCAGCTCCACTTACCACGCCTCTTCCCCGCCCACCATAACCCTTAATTCCTTTGCTGTTCAAAAATTTATCTATCCTTGTCTTAAAAGCATTCAATGAGGTAGCCTCAACGGCTTCACTTGGCAGAGAATTTCACAGATTTACAACCCTTTGTGTGAAGAAGTTCCTCCTCAACTCAGTCCTAAAGCTACTTCCCCTTATTTTGAGTCTATGCCCCCTAGTTCTAGTTTCACCTGCCATTGGAGACAACTTCTCTGCTTCTATCTTATCTATTCCCTTCATAATCTTACATGTTTCCATAAGATCTCCCCTCATTCTTCTGAATTCCAATGAGTATAGCCCCAGTCTACTCAATCTCTCCTCATAAGTCAATCCTCTCAACTCCGGAATCAACCTAGTGAATCTCCTCTGCATCCCCTCCAGTGCCAGTATATCCTTTCTCAAGTAAGGACACCAAAACTGTATACAGTACTCCAGACATGGCCTCAATATAACCTCGCTGTTTTTAAACTCCATCCCTTTAGCAAAGGACAAAATTCCATTTGCCTTCTTAATTACCTGCTGCACCTGCAGACCAACTCCTTGAGATTCCTGCACAAGGACACTCAGGTCCCTCTGCACAGCAGCATGCTGCAATATTTTACCATTTAAATAATAGTCCATTTTGCTGTTATTCCTATCAACATGGATGACCTCACATTTACCAACATTGTACTCCATCTGCCGGACCCTTGCCCACTCACTTAAACTATCTATTATCCCTTTGCAGACTTTCAGCATCCTCTGCACACTTTGCTCTGCAATTCATCTTAGTATTTTCTGCAAATTTTGATACGCTATAGATCATCTATATAAATCATAAACAATTGTGGTCCCAACACTGATCTCTGAGGCACACCACTTCATCACTGATTGCCAACCAGAAAAACATCCATTTCCCCCCACTCTTTGTTTTCTGTTAGTTAACCAATCCGCTATTCATATTAATACATTACCTGTGACACCCAGCACCTTTATCTTATGTAGCAGTCTTTGATGCAGTACCTTGTCAAATGCCTTCAGGAAATCCAGATATACCACATCCACAGTTCCCTATTGTCCACTGCGCATGCAATGTTCTCAAAGAATTCCATCAAATTAGTCAAACATGACCTGCCCTTCATGAACCCATGCTGAGTCTTACCAATGGGACAATTTATATCCAGATGTCTCACTATTTCTTCCTTGATGATAGATTCAAGCATTTTCCTTACTTCAGAAGTTAAGCTAACAGGCCTATAGTTATCTGCCTTTTGTCTACCTCCTTTTTTAAACAGTGGCATCACATTTGCTGTTTTCCAATCTGCAGAAACCACTCCAGAGTCCAGCAAATTTTGGTAAATTACCACTAGTGCATTTGGTACTTCTCCCGCCATCTCTTTTAATACCCTGGGATGCATTCCATCTGGGCCAGGAGACTTGTCTACCTTTAGCTCCCCCCCCCCCCCCCATTAGCTTGCCCAACACTACCTCTTTCGTGATAATGATCGTTTCTAGGTGCTCACCTGCCATAGCTTTTCTGTCATCAACTTTTGACATGTCATTTGTGTCTATCACTGAGAAGACCGACACAAAATACCTGATCAATGCCTCAGTCATTTTCTCATTTCCAGTTATTACATCCCCCTTCTCATCCTCTCAAGGAGCAACATTTTACTTTAGGCATTTATTTTAAACATCCTTGACCCTAGCACCAGACAGGCAACATACCATCCTGGAGTTTTGTTCGCAGGCACAGAAATACCTGTCTATTCCTCTTACAATTGAATCCCTTATAACTGTTGCACTGGCACACTTTCTACCCCTCCCATCTTCAGCAGAACCAACCGTGGTTCAATGGGTTTGGCTGCTGCTGCTTTCCCTCAACAGTATCCAAAGCCGTATATCTGCTCTGCAGGGGAATGGCCACAGGAGATTCCTGCACTACTTGCCTATCTCTCTTGCTCTGTCTGGTGGTCACCCATTCCCTTCTTGCCTGCAGAGTCTGAACCTGCAGTGTGACCACCTCTCTATACGTGCTATCCACGATACTCTCTGACTCACAGATGTTCCACAGTGTCTCCAGTTGCCGCTTGGGCTCTGAAACTCGAGCTTCCAGGAGCTGTAACTGGAGACGTTTGCTGCACACATGCTGACCCAGAAGATTGGAACTGTCCCCAGCCTGCCACATGGAACAAGAGGAGCAAACCTTGAATCTCTCCTGTCATGTCTTACTGCTTTAAATTAAACTTTTGAAAGATGTTTTATTTCAGGTTATATCCAATTTTCTAGGGCCCTTCTTTCCTGCTCCTTGTTACTACGAAATATAACCTTTTCAAACCATAAAACCACAAAAATTACACAAACATTATTGTAGTGTACAACACCAGCAACTACAATGCCAAGAGCAAAAAGAAAAAAATTACACTTACCGACCAATCAACACTCTCCCTTATAGCCTCTGCTGCCTGTTTGACCTAACGCCCTGTGTTCACCCAACTCCAAAAGCATTCCTCTCAGCCAGGCAGCTCACCATGCAGGCAGAGCAGCACTCTGAGGCCTCTGTTTTTATAGGCACAACTTACAAAGTCCTGGAACTGGTTTTAACTAGTTGTACAAACAACCAGTCAAATTCAGTTGAGAGCTGACTCAGCTGATTCCTGTGGCAAGAGCGCACTAAAGTGCAGCATTTAACTTCCCAAATAAGAACTAATTTAGCTCACCCTAAAAGCAAGTTTAATGACTACTTACCTCCTTGTAATTTACCACTCCCTGTTTTCACCCCAACTCCGAAAGCACGCCTCTCAGTCAAGTAACACCATGCTGTCAGAACAGCACTCTGAGCTCTTGAGGGAAGTGGGGTCGTATGGCAGAAGAGCTTGCCATAATCATTAAATCTTCTCTGGGGGAGGCCGGAGGATTGGAAAATCACAACTGTGACACGGATGTAAGAACCAGGATAGTCAGTTAAACTTTCATGGTGGTAGAGTTTTTGTTGCAATAATCAGAGGAAAAAAATAATAGGCACTTGGAGATGTTTGAATTAATTAAGGAAAGCCAACTTGGATTTGTAAATGGCAGGTTGTGCTTGACTTTTCAAATTGAATTATTGATAAAGTAACAGAGAAGGTTGGTAAAGGGAACACAAAAGATGTTGTCCGCATGAATTTTAAGATAGTGTTTGACAAAGTACCACGTAATCGGGTGGTTAACTAACTTGAAGCTCATGGAACAGAAGGATCAATGTCAGCTTGGATTAAAATTTGATTTGACAGAAAACAATGTGTCCCGGTAAACACAGTTTTTCAGACTAGAGAACGGGAGACAGTGTGTTACCCAAAGGTCAATGCTAAGATCACCGCTTTTTGTGTTGCATATCCCATAGAATCCCGACAGCAGAAGGAGGCCATTGCCCATTGAGTCTGCATCAACTCTTCAAAAGACGCCATCCACTCCCATCTTTATCCCCGTAACTCCATAGATTTATCATGGCTAATCCATCCAATCAGCACATCTTTGGGCACTAAAGGGCAATTAAGTATGGCCAATCCACCTAACCTGCACATCTTTAGACTGTGGGAGGAAACCAGAGCAACCTGAGAAACCCACACAAACATGGGAGAATGTGCAAACTTCACACAGTCACTCAAGACCAGAATCAAACATGGGCCTCTTGTACAATGAGGCAGCAATGCTAACACTGTGCCATGACCTGGATATTGAAACAGAGTAAAATTTCAAAATTTGTGGATGAAAGCAAGTTTAGAGGCATGGCAAAGATACCAGTCAACTGCAACAGTACGTAAATAGGTCAGTAGAATGGGTAGATAAGTGGCAGATGGAATTTAGTACAGAGAAAGGTGAGGTGACGGATTTTTGCAAAAGCCTTAGTTGTACTGCTCCAAAAATGGGAGGGATATAAGGACTTTGGGACGTGAGTGTAGAGATCTTTGAATGTGGCAGGACATATTGTTAGTGTTGTTAGAAAAACACATGGATTCTTGAATTTCAGATTTTGGTGTATTGAGTACAAATCAGGAAAGTAATGCTCAATGTTGGTAAAGCTAAGGTTAGACCACAACTGGAGTGTTGTGGTCTAACCAAAGCCAGTTCTGGGCACCACACTCCAGAAAGAATGTGAAGGCCTTTGAGAGGGTGCAGAGGATATTTACCAGTAAGATTCCAGGGATGAGGGAAATTTAACTGCAAGGCGAGGTTGGAGAAGCTGAGGTTGTTCTCTCTGGAGCAAAGGAAATTGAGGGGAGATCTGAGGTGAACAAGATTATGACAGATTCAGGTAAGATAGACAAAGAAAAGTTATTCCCATTAGCTGACGACACAAGGATGAAGAGGCATAGATTTAAGGTTTTGGACAAGATGTGAGGAAGAACTTTTAACACAGTGACTGTGAATGACCCAGAACTAACTGCCTCTGAAAGTTTGGATGCAAAGATGATCGAAGATTTTGAAAGGAAATTGTATAGGCACTTAAGCAAAATAAACCTGTATACTGTGGGAATGGAACCAACTGGATTGCTCTAAAGAGACCCAGCACTGATTCAGCGGGCTGAATGGCCACCTTTTTTGCCATAATGGCTTTTGACTTAATAATTCAACGTCATATTTCCACTACAATCTCAATGGTGCAACAGACTCAAAGGATTAAGTGGCCTACTCTATTTCTGATGTTCAACTTGTTTAGAATCATAGAACCCTACAGTGCAGAAAGAGGCTCTTCAGCCCATCAAGTTTGCACCAAACACAATCCTACCCAGGCCCTACCCCCATATCCCTGCATATTACACCCACTAATCCCTCTAACCTATGCATCCCTGGACATTAAGGGGCAATTTCTTGGCATAGCCAATCAACCTAACCTGCACATTTTTGGACTGTGGGAGGATACCGGAGTACCCAGAGGAAACCCATGCAGACACGAGGAGAATGTGCAAGCTCCACACAGTCAGTGACCCGAGCCAGGAATCGAACCCAGGACGCTGGAGCTGTGAAGCAGCAGTGCTAACCACTGTGCTACCGTACCGCCCCGTGTGCCATGATCTGATACCTAACAATTTGAAGCTCTTGACCCTTTCTACTTCACCCCCATTGATGTAGACGTGTTCTCCTTTATGCTTCCTGAAGTCAATGACAATCTCCTTTGTTTTGTTGACTTTGAAGGATTATTGTTGTTGCACCAGCTCACCAGATTCTCTATCTCATTCCTTTACCCTCTCCCGTCATCGTTTGAGATCCGACCCACTGTGGTGGTGTTGTCAGTAAATTTGAAAATCGAATTGGAGGGGAATTTGGCCACACAGTCATAGATGTATAAGGAGTATAGTAGGGAGCTGAGAAAATAGCCTCGTGGGGCACCAGTTTTGAGAATGATTGTGGAGGAGGTGTTGTTGCCTATCCTTACTGATTGTGGTCTGTGAGTTAGGAAGTTCAGGATCCAGTCATAGATGGAGATGCCAAGGCCCAAGCCACAGAATTTGGAAATGAGTTTTTGGGAATAATGGTGTTGAAGGCTGAGCTGTCCGTGTTATGTAGGTGTTCCAGGGTTGTGTATAGGGTCAGGGAAATGGCATCTGCTGTGGACCTGTTGAGGCAGTAGGCAAACTGTAGTGGATCTAGGTAGTCCGGGAGGCTGGAATTGATTCATGCCATGACTAACCTTTCGAAGCACTTCATAATGATGGATGTCAGAGCCACCGGCCAATAGTCATTAAGGTACACTGCTTAAGTTTCGTGGGAATAATAGGGTTGAAGGCTGAGCTGTAGTCAACAAATAGGAGTCTGACATAGACGCCCTGATATCTAGATGTTCCAGGGTTGAGTGCAGAATACAAATTGTAGTTAAGTGCTGGATCCTCTGCTATTTGTGATTCTTATCAATGATTTGGAAGAGGGGCTGAAAGATGGGTTAGTAAATTTGCTGATGACACCAAGATTGGTGGAGTAGCAGATGAGGATGAGGGCTCTTGTAGGCGCAAAGAAACATTGATAGGATGCAGAGCTGGGCAGAAAAGTGGCAGATGGAGTTTAACCCTGATAAGTGTGAGGTGATTCATTTTGGTAGGACAAACTTGAATGCAGATTACAGGGTCAACAGCAAGGTTCTAAGGAGTGTGGAGGAACAGAGAGATCTTGGGGTTCATATCCACAGATCTCTGAGGATTGCCACTCAAACGGATAGAGCCATGAAGAAGGTTGATCATGTGTTAGTGTTTATTAACAGGGGGTTTGAGGTTAAGAGCCGTCGGGTTATGCTGCAACTATACAGGACCTTGGTGAGACTACATTGGAATATTGTGTGCAGTTCTGATCACCTCATTATAAGAAGGATATGGAAGTATTGGAGACAGTGCAGAGGAGATTTGCCAGGATGCTGCCTGGTTTGGAGGGTAGGTCTTATGAGGAAAGGTTGAGGGAGCTGGAGCTTTTCTCTTTAGAGCAGAGGATAATGAGAGGCAACTTAATAGAGGTTTATAAGATGATGAGGGGGATAGAATGGGCGTGCAGAAACTATTTTCTTGGGTGGATGTAGCTATTACTAGAGAGCATAACTATAAGGCTCATGGTGGGAGATATAGGAGGGGTGTCCAAAGTAGGTTCTTTACTCAGAGAGTGGTTGGGGGGTGGAACGGACTGCCTGCTGTAACAGTGGAGTCGGACACTTTAGGAACTTTCAAGCAGTTATTGGATAGCACGTGGAGCACATCAGAATGATAGGGAGTGGGATAGCTTGACCTTGGCTCGGACATAGCTCGGCACAACATCAAAGGCTGAAGGGCCTGTACTGTGCTATACTGTTCTATGTTTCTATGTTCTATTAAGTATAATTTTGCTGCTGATGGCTCACAATGCCTAGTTGTGTTGCTAGATCTGATCAAAATGTATCCCAATTAGCACAGTGCTACCGGTGAGTATTCTCTACAAGGGGTAGCACAATGGCACAGTGGCTAGCACTGCTGCCTCACAGCACCAGGGACATGGGTTCGATTCCCAGCTTAGTCACTGTAAATACGAAGTTTGCACGTTCTCTCCGTGTCTGCGTGATTTCCTCTGGGTGTCCTGGTTTCCTTTGATAGTCTGAAAGATGCGCTGGTTGGGTGCATTGACCCAAACAGACGCCGGCGTATGCCAACTAGGTTTCCTCCCACAGTCCAAAGACGTATGGTTTAGGTGGATTGGCTATGCTAAATTGCCCCTTAGTGTTAGGGGGATTAGCTAGGGTGAATGCATGGGGTTGTGGGGATAGAGCCTGGATAGGATTGTGGTCGGTGCGGACTTGATGGGCCAAATGGCTTCCTTCTGCACTGTAGTGATTCTATGACTGTGTGGTGGGCAGTCCCTCTGATACTGTCATGGACAGATGAATCTGTGAGGTGGAGTGATGAAGATTAAGTCAAGGAAGTTTTTCCCACATTGGTACCCTCAGCACCTGTCACAAACCCAGTCCTGCAGCTATGTTCTTTAAGACTTGACCAGCTCAGGCTGTTGTGGTGCAACCAAGCCACTCTTGGTGATGGACGTTGAAGTTTGTTATTGAACAAATAAAATAAAGATAAGGAAAGCAATTGACAGACTCCCTTTCTCTTTCTTTCTGTCTTTCTTCTTTAGGATCATATCTGTCAGAAATTAAAATCTCTCTCAATGTTGCATGCAATAAAAAAAATTACTTTTTCTATCATAATAACACAGATGGGAACAAGTAGGTTGCTATAAGATTTGATTGTCTCTGACTCAATTAAAACGGGAATTAAAAACATTGGAGCTCACAGTGATCCTATGATACTCTTTTCAATGCTTTCTTCCATCCTCCACATTACTTCCGAACAAGTTCCCAATATTCCTATCCTTAAGCCAATTTGTAATTCATCCCAGGTTTTAACTTCAATCATCTCTACTTTGAATGAAGATATCTTTATCTTTATGATTTCATTCAAATTATTGTTGAACTCTGCTCAGAAGTATTTATTGCTTTAATTCAACATGCTGTTGAAAATTCATCTTTGAAGCTTAATTTTGGATGCCAAGTTATGGAAATGTTATTGATTTAATCAGGAATGGTAAACAAGATACTGTGACTTCATCACACCACAGCAAATTGTGAAATCGATTTTTACTAAATTTGGCCATTTGTGGGTTAACATTCAGCAAAATAATAACATTACATAATTGTTAAAATAATCTGAATCATCTTGTCTGTCAAGAAAAAATCAAGATGCCACGTGTCTCTTCTGAATTTTTTAAGTAAATAGCACAAATATCATTAATGTCGTCAATATTTTGTAGGTTTGCATACTATTGCTTTTGTTGGGTTAGGTATATTTCTATTCAAGCAATTAAACATTCTTTAATACTGAATTATTCTCCATCCTGCATATTTCCTGCTTTTACTACCTTTTGGACTATAAACTGACTGACTATTTCTGTAATTTAACATTTTGGAGTTGCATGTACATAATTTGTGAGCAAAAATTGTACTTTAATCAAATTATATAATTATTTTAAAAAATGCTTTTGTAGGATATGGATCACTTTGGCAAGGCCAACATTTGTTACCCATCACTAATTGTCCTTGAGAAGGTGGTTGTGAGCTGTCTTCTAGAATGGTAGTAGTCCATCTGGCACAGGTACACCTACAATGCTGCTTGGAAAGAATTTCAGGATTTTGATCCAGCAACAGTGAAGAACCAACAAGTGTGGCTTGAGGGAGAACTTGTAGCAGGTGGTATTCCCACACATCTGTTGCCCCTGTCCTATGTGTAGAGGTCATAGGGTTTGGAAAGTACTGTTGAAGGAGTTACTGCAGTGCATCTTGTATATAGTACACACTGCAACCTCTGTACATTACTGATGGAGGGAATTAATTTTTAAGTTGGTGGAAGGAGTGCCAGACAAGTATGGAGTATTCCATCACACTCCTGACTTGTGCCTTGTAAATAGTGGACAGGCTTTGGAGAGACAAGATATGAGTTAGTATCTGACCTGTTCCTGTAGCTACAGTAATTAAATGTCCAGTTCAGTTTCTGGTCAATGACAACCTTCAGGATATTGACAGGGAGATATTCAGCAATGGTGATGCTATTGAATGCCAAGTGAAGATTCTGTTCTCTCTTGTTGGAAATGGTCATTCTCTGGCACTAGGGTGGGTATGAAGATTGCTTGTCACTTAGTAGCCCAAACTCGGTTTTGTAGCATACAGATATGAACTTCTTCAATATCTGGGGAGTCGTGTATGGTGCTGAACATTGTGCAGTCTTCTGCAAACATTCCCATTTCTGACTTTATGATGAGGGGAAGACCGTCGATGAAGCTAGAAAACCATTTCTGAGAAATTCTTGCAGCAATGTCTTGGGAATGAAATGAATGGCCTCCAACAACCACAACCATTTATCATTGAACTAGATATGACTTCAACCAATGGAGAATTTTCCACCTGATTCTCATTGACTTCAATTTTGCCAGGGCACTTTGCTGCCACACTCTGTCAAATTATGCCTTGATCTCAAGGGTAGTCACTCTCACCTACTCTCTTCAATTCAGTTATTTTGTCTAGGTTTGAATCAAGGCTGTAATATGTCAAGAGCTGAATAGCCCTGGCACAAATCGAACTGGGCACCAGTGAGCAGGTTATTGCTATGTAAGTGCTACTTAATAGCACTGTCAACGACACATACATTACTTTGCTGATAATCAAGATGAGGTTGATGGGGCGGTAATTGGCTGGATTGAATTTAAACATAGAATCCTAGAGTGCATTCATCTCTCGAGACTGCATCAACCACAATCCTACCCAGGCCTTATCCCCATAACCCCATACATTTATCCTGGCTAGTTCCCCTGATGCTAAGGGTCAATTTAGCACAGCCAATCCACCTAACCCACACATCTTTGGACTGTGGGAGGAAACTGGAGCACCTGAAGGAAATCCATGCAGACACAGGGAGAATATGCAAACTCCACACAGACAGTGACCCTAGCCAGGAATCAAATCTGGGTCCTTGGCACTGTCAGGCAACAGCGCTAACCGCTGTACGAGCATGCCACCCACAAATAACTTGTCCTGATTCTTGTGGACAGTATACCAGGACAGTTTTCCACATTGCTGGGTAGATGTGTATGATGTAGCTGGCAATTTTATTTATTCTGTTCAAGTTTTAAGTTAAGTGAATCTTTCAGAAGGTTATTCTTAAGTGTAGTAAGGTATGTTACAGCAAAAAGATTTTTCAATTGAGAATGATACATATTTAAGTAGCTGCATGACTTCTTTAAAAGATGGTCATGTCATTGAGATATTTCAGGCTCACACTTCTAGTTTCAGTTTGTGCACTGCTGAGAACATTTCTTTCAATAAACCCATTGTGTGTTTGTTTGAATTTATTGTGCAAACCACATCTTTTTCTTTTTGCTTAAAACCCACAACCCTTAAAATTGTTAGGACATTACAATTGGAGGCTTCTAGATCTTTAAGTTGACACTTCTTTAGTAACTCCTCATTCTAAACAATTCCTTGGGCTGTAAACATTTTTTTGTGAATTGGCTTGATTTCATTGTTTGTAAAATTATCTTCCTTCATTGTTCACTTATATAGGTTCATAGATTGATATGGCACAGAAGGAGGACATTTGGTCCAGCATATCTGTGCCACCTGTTTGAAAGAGTTACTCAATTAGACTCATTCACTAACCTTTCCTGATAGCCCTGTTAGTTTTTCCAAAGTTTACCCCAAGTATCCCAAAATATTACACTTAGGAGGAATGAAATGAGGCCTGTCTGCCTGAAATTTAATAACCCGACATGAAATCATCATGCTGCAACCAATGGCAACCTCAATTTTAGAAGCAGCACTATGGGTTTGATGAGATTTGAGGCGTGGATTTGTAGGTTTAATATCCAGCTAATAAACTCATGACTGATCTGATGTGTTAATCGTAAACTCCATTTTCCCATCTTGTCACCATAACACTTGATTTCCTTACTGATTAAATCTGCCTATCTCAACCTTGAATTTACGTAACAACTAGCCTCTGCAGTAAAGAATTCCACAGATTCACCACCTTTTGAGGGAATAATTTTTTCCTTATCTCTGTCTTAAATGGGCAACTCCTTACTCTAAAATTATGTCCTTTTGTCCTAGACTCTTGCACAAGGGGAATCAACTTCTCACGATCTATCCTGTCAAGCCCCTTGAGAATCCTATATGTCTCAATAAGATGATCTCTCATTTTTCCAAACTCCAATGAGTACAGGCCCAACCTACTCAACCTCTCCTCAGAAGAAAATCCCTCCGTACGCAGGATTAACCTAATCAGCCTTCCTCCACAGCGCCAGTAAATCTTTCCTTTCAATCAGTGGACCAAAACTATTCACAGAATTCCTGATGTGGCCTAAATAGTGCCTTGTATCGTTTTAGCAAGGCTTTCCTATTTTTATACTCCATCCCCTTTGAAATGAAGGCCAATATTCTATCTTATATTATTGACAATATATCTTAATCATTTGGATGAGGACAGTGACTGTGCTATTGCCAAGTTTATAGACAACACAAAAATATGTGGGAAGGCAATTATCTGCTGAACTTGCATGCTGAACAAGGACACCCAAATCCCTCTGTGCTGCAGCTTTCTACAGGCTTTTTCTATTTAAATACTATTCAGCTCCTTTATTCTTCCAACCGAAGTGCCGAACTTCACATTTTGCTACGTGATCCTCCATCTGCCAAGTTTTTGCCAGCTTACTTAACTTACCTAAATCCATTTGTAGACTCTGTGACATCCTCATCGTTTACCTTCCCACCTATTTTTGTGTCATTTATAAACTTGGCAATAATACATTCACTGCCCTTGTCCAAGTCATCAATATATATTATCAATAATTGTGGCCCCAGCACTTATCTCTGTGGCACTCCATTAATTACAGATTGCCATCCCAAAAATAGAACATAGAAAAACTACAGCACAGACAGGCCCTTCAGCCCACAAATTGCACCAATGATATCCCTACCTACTAAGAAAAAAGAACAAAAACAGCCCGGGAAACAGGCCCTTCGGCCCAACGAGCACGCGCCCTCATTTTAACATTACCAGTCCCCACTCCACCCATGACCCTTATCTATGCTAAGGCCTTCCACATTGAGAGAAACTAATTTAGGGACAATTTATTATCTCCAGTCAGCCTAATAGCACATCTTTGGGGTGTGGGAGGAAACCGGAGCAGCCGGAGAAAACCCACGCAAGCACGGGGAGAACGCACAAACTCCCACAGACACTGGCCCAAATCCATGTGCCTGCACAGCAAACAGTGATAGTCACTGAGCTGTCATGTTGCCCAGCATCTGGTCCAGTTTAAGCGCACACTAACGATATGAAGCACGAGGCTATTCTCGAACATCCAAGAGCAGCCCTAGTACGACCCATCGCGTGTATGCCCCTCGTTGGACAACAAGGCGGACCAACTTAAAACCTGTGATTTAAGAGAGAAAAACATTAGTATCATCCCACATCCTTATACATTACCAGGGACGTCCCAATGCTAATTAACCTTATTTAAAACAATCTCCTATATCCTCCCATCTCCATCCCACTCATGCCTGTCTAAGTAACTCTTAAACAACTCCAGCGTGTCTGCCTCCACCACCTTGCTTGGCAGAGCATTCCATTCCCCCACTACTAGGCTTACCTTTAACCCTCAATTCTATTAAGTCTCATGTATTCATCCAGAAGTCTCTTAAAAGACCCTATCGAATTTGCCTCCACCACCACTGACGGCAGCCGATTCCACTCACCCACCACCTTCTGAGTGAAAATCTTACCCCGATATCTCCTCTGTACCTACTCCCCAGCACCTTAAACCTGCGTCCTCTCGTAGCAACCATTCCAGCCCTGGGAAAAAGTCTCTGAGAATCCACTTGATCTATACCTCTCAGCATCTTATACACTTCTATCAGGTCACCTTTCATCCTTCATCTCTCTAAGGAGAAAAGACCGAGCTCCCTCAACCTATCCTCATAAGGCATGCCACCCAATCCAGGCAACGTGTCCTTGTAAATCTCCTCTGCACCATTTCAATAGCTTCCACATCCCTCCTGTAAAGAGGCAACCAGAACTGAGCACAGTATTCCAAGAGAGATCTGACTAGGGTCTTATAAAGCTGTTTTAAGAGTAAAAGTCTTATAAAGTCTTAAAAATGTCCCATCTTCTATTAGTTACTCAATTCTCTATCTAGTGCCAGATTGTTGACCAGCAACAGTGAAGGAGCAGTGAAATAGTTCCAAGTCAGAGTGGTGTATGACTTGGAGAAATAATTGCAGATGATGATATTTTCATCCATCGGCTGACCTTGTTCTTCCAGTGGTAGAGGTTGTCGTCAAAGATTACTTGGTAAATTTGTGCAGTGCACCTTGTAAATGGTGCATTCTGCTGCCAATATGCACAGGTAGCAGAGGATCTGGAAGCTTAATATGGTGGATAGGATGCAGATCAAGCTTTGGCTTGGATTGTGTTGAGCTTCTTGTGTGTTGTTGGAGCTGCTTTGTGCAGTAACGTGGAGAACATTGCACACCTATATTGTACTTAATAAGGTGAACAGGCTTTGGGGGCATCGTGTGATGAATTACTCACTGCAGAATTCCCAAATACTGATCTGCTCTTGTAACTACAGTATTTATATGGCTATTCCTGTTGAGCTTCTGATCAATGATAATCTTCAGGTTGTTAATGGTGGAGGATTCAGTGATAGTAATGCTATTGAACGTCAGGGGGAGATGGTTAAACCCTCTCTTATGGAGATAGCCATTGCTTTGTACTTGTATGATTTGAATGTTGCTTGGCACATATAAGCCTAAGCAAGAATATTGTCCAAGTTTTGCTACATTTTAGTACAGCCTGCTTCAGATATCTGACAAGTCGCAAATAGTTTTGAACATTAAGCTATCATCAACAAACATCCCCATACCTGACCTGATAATGGAGGGAAGATGATTGACAAATCAATTGAACATGATTGGGCCTGGTTATTCCTCTGAGGGACTCCTGTTGTGATATCCTGGAGCTGAGATTCAGCTTCAGTACCCATAACTATCTTCCTTTGTGTTAGGTATCACTCCAACCAATGAAGAGTTTTCCCCGATTCTCATTGATATCAATTTTGCCAGGATCCCTTCATGCCATGTTCAATAAAATGCTGCCTTGATGCCAAGGGCAATCACTAACCTCACTTGTTGATTCATTTCTTTTGCCCATGGTTGGACTAATACTGTAATGATATCTGGAGCTAAGTGAGTCTGGCAGAACCCAAACTCAACATCGTTCAAGGAGGTTGCTGCTTGATAGCATTGTAGATGAATGCTCAGAACATTATGCTGGTGATTGAGTATAAACTGATAGGGTAGTAATTGGTCAAATTAATTTTGTATTGTGGACAGGATATACCTGGGCAATTTTCTACATTGTCAATTTGATGCCAGTGTTGTAGCTGTATTGAAAAAGCTTATACGGTGATGCTACAAGTTCTAGAAAATATATCCTCATAACCACATGTGGGATGTTGTCAGGGCCCATTGTCTTTGCTGTATCCGGTGCCTTCAGCTTTTAAGTGGAGGAGTGAGTGCTTGTCTGGCCTTCCATACACTGATTCCACGCATGTCTTTAGAGTAAACCCATTTTAAACATAATGGACAGGCTTCGGATGTGAAAAATCCCTGTGATTGGAAGCTAGCCAATGAAATGTCTGCAACAATTTTAAACGGCAAAAACTTAAGGAAAAGCAAGATTTCAGAAATATATATGCAAATGAAGTTGGCACAGTTCTGCAATGAGACCATCGAGAATATAGTTGAGGAAGTAAAGCAAAAGAGAGGAAGCTTTCTCTGGCACTGTGTCACAAATCCTCTTCCCCTCAAGAAGAACTTTCAGGGAACAGCAGTATTAACAAGTATCAATGTGTCCTCCGTGACATTATGTACATGATCTTCAGTAAAAGATTCACAAATCTTACTAGGTGAAACAGGGCCCACTGTAACCTATTAGATACATCACATCAAACATTTAAAATTTTCCTCCTCCTCATATTATTTCAAAATTCTTTAAAAGCCAATAAGTGTCCATGATACTGCTGAATGACCAGTGTTCCCAGCCTTCACATGGAACTGTTCCTTAACTGATATCTTTAAGTGTATTCAGTCCAAGAGAAGCCGTTTACCTAATGTTGAATGGACATCATCACGTCAATTGTTAGCTGCATGTTCAAATATGTGAGTTAGTGCTATTCGAATGGCAGCTGATTTGTCAGAGTCATAGAATGGTTACAGCACGGAAGGAGGTGTTTGGCCCATGGTGTCTGAAGGAATAATCCACCTAGTGCCAGTTCCCTGTCTTTTCCATGAAAATCTTTCCTTATCAATTAGTAATCCAATTTCCTTTCAAAGCCTTAACTGACCTTGCCTTTGCCACACTTCCAGACAGTGTATTCCAGGCCATAACCACTCGCTGCAATAAGTTTTTTCTCATGATGCTATTGCTTCTTTCGCCAATTATCTTAAATATGTGCCCTCTGGTTTTCAATTTCTTCCACCAATGGGGAGTTTCTTTCCATTTGCTCTGTCAGACCCCTCACAATCTTGAAATTATCAATTTTCTCCTCAACCTTCTCTTCTTCCAGCAGAACAGTCTCAATCTTTTAAAGAACGATGTCCTGAAATGCCAGGCTTAAAAGTCTTTCAGAAAACCTTCTAAGCTGTTTTTATAGTTCCAATTCACCTGTAAAGAAATTGGACCTCCTGATGCAACAGCCATGAGTAACTGACTTTTTGACTTGCTGAACATGCTTCTCTTTGACGTAACCTGAGATCCTAGCCCCAGCCTTATGAACATACATGGACTATAATTCGAATGGGAAAAACCTCCTCCTTCACAGAACTCCCATAAATACAGAAACTGTTAAGTGATATTTTGGTTTCTATATTTAGAAATGTACTGTCTTCTTTAATTGTATCTTTATTGAGCGTATGATGTGATTTACATAGTATATATCTTATGGGGTGAGTGTGTGGCCAAAAAAACAAAAATCCTCTTTATTTAAACTCACAAAAGTTTGCTGCTGATGTGTTTAAATTGACTGTATGGTAAAAGACACATAAAAACAATTAGTTTCATCTTTCCAAAAACAAACCACTGATTAAGGACTGAAGGGGAGGGAATTAGTGGTTTCAGTTTCTCTCTCCTCTCCTGTCCATAGCAGAAATTAAGTGTTGTATTGGAATTTGAACCTAAATGAGCTGAATTTGACATTAAAGGAATAAATTGGAAGCCAAAAGGGAAAGTTCAATAGCTGAAACAACCTCCTTCAAATACCAGCTGACTCTGTGCATTAATACTCAGAAGTAATATATCGAGTTATGAGACAAAAATGTTCAAAGAGCAGGAACACTCAGTTTGGCAAAAATCACGTCACTAAACACAGAACAAGATAAAACTGTAGCTAAGCTGATAAAACATAGGATATACAATAAAGTACAGAGATTTAAGGTACTAAATAAGCTGACCAAGCATCTGGACCTTACTTCAATTTCAGAACAAGTAAAAGAAACAACAGCTGAAACTGAGCAGGTTGCCCAAGCCAAAATTCACCTTTTGGAGTAGCGAAGCTGGAGTTAGTTTCAAGCCAGGGAAAAAGCACAGAGGCACCTTTAAGAAAGCAAAAGGACTCCTGATTTGTCACCAAATTTTGTTATGAAATAGAATTAAGTGTTGTGTATTTATGCATTTTAGAAACGAGAGTTTAAGTTTAATTTATATTCTTTATGGGTCAAAAGATGAAATCTGGGCCCAGTTTCATTTTTGAGGGGAGACAACAGGTCTGGAGCTGTTAATATACCTGAATTTTTAAGGAGGTCTTATAACCCTTGAAGTAGTTGACAGAAGTTTTAAAAAGTAGAGAAAAGGTTATACTGTTGCCTAGCAACAGGAGTCAAAGGAGAGGGATCCACCGAGACAGAACAGCAGTTTTAGTTCAGCTTTTGATTCTGCTGTCAGGTAAAGGGAGCAGATTAAACCTCTCCAAGAGGACATTCTAGCAGATTGCTGAGCAAAATATGTCTAAGAATCTTAGATGAGCTGCTCTAAAGTTAAGCATGAAGTGAGTTTGCGGGAGATACCAAGGTGTCAGCAGTCCACTGGGAGAGGGAACAGCAGAGGGCAGATTCTAAAGGAAAGGGAAAAAAAGTCCCACGAAGACTTTAAAGTTAAGTCAAAGAGAAAGAACAGGCATCGGCAAAAGATCCTGTTTAGTAAAGTCAAGAGTCAGGAGTCGAGGAAGGCTTCAATTTTGAAAAGATCCTGTTTAGTAAAGTCAAGAGTCAGGAGCAGAGGAAGGCTTCAATTTTTGAAAAGAAGCTGCTAGAAGCAGACTTAGAACAAATAGGGCTTGTGAAATGCCAGTAAATACAAGGGGACAGCCAAAGGTGGGTAACTCCTTCCTCTGGGTTTGTGAAGTATAGTATTCTGTTGGTGCAGCAGAATACCTCAAAGAGTGTTGCAGATGAAGTTTCAATGCATGTGGTGACCCATTGGGAAGGAATATTAGAATGAGCGACTGAAACCCTGGAAATAGATCCTTGTTGAAGATGCCCAAGTGAAAGTGTAGTTTGGGAGGACATTCCAAGGTGAAATCTCGAAGCACGGAGGTTGGGAATCCCAGTTAAAAGACAGAGGTTCTGCTAGGCCAATTGGCTGAGTTGATGAGAAATCCATAGAAGATATTTTTGGTGGCATCTGTCACTTGGTTTCAGTGTGAGTGTGTGACCACCTGTTGGTCACCATGAATTGTCTATTGCTCTGAACATTAGAGTATAAGATCAATTTTCTAACTTGTGCAACCCTTACAAAACAATACATTTCTGTAAAGATACAGTTGGGGGTGAAGGAATGCTGTAGTATACTTCATATTTTCTTATGGAAAAATTGTTTAATTCTACTGTTAAATTTTGCTAAACCTTTACCAGCTGACTCCTGTGATTCTGTTCAGTGCCATCCTCCATGTTTCTAAACAAAAATAAAAGTTAAGATCTACCAAATTGGGATCCACTCTGGGATCTGAGTTTTTCAGTATTAACATCAGCTGGAGTCATAACAATTTGAAGAGGAGTATGTAGAAACTTTCTTTCCAGCCTTCAAACTTCAACTGCCAAAGCTATTAGTTCAATTATTATGACTATTCTAGATTTAGACCCTTATGATACAAGGGAAGCTGGTCAGAAAAGCCAAAGAGGTTGTCTGCCTCAATTTCTCCCAATTACAATCAGACAAAGGCTGCAATTCCCTGTGCCCGTGAATTCGTGCTGGAGGCATACCACTAACAATTCTGCAATTCTCATCAAAAACCCACACCGACCTTTCTTGAATTGAAATAATTAAAGATTTAGCTTTCGAATGTTGGGCCCAAGCATTAAAGATTGATTGCACCTATGAAGGCTTAAGACAAATAGCTTTGTTAGAAGAATTTAAAAACCATCTCCCTTATAACCACAAAACTCACAGAAGGTTTGCTGCATCAGAAATGTTCCCCGATTGACAATTGATTCACTTCACCCGCCTTATTCCCAAGAACCAGGATCCAGTCCTTTCTCACTGGACTAGAAACACAGTGCTGTAAAAAGAATTATCCTGATCACCCACTTGGAAACCCTTGCTTCTCTGCTGTATCATCCAGTCTATATTCAGATAATTTAAGTCCCCCATTATAACTATCCTTGCACTTCGCTGTAAGTTCTTTGCAAATTTGTTTCTCGTCTTTCCCACTATCAGATAGCTTATTGATCACACCAAACAATGTTATTGCACCTTTTATGTTCCTTAATTCTTGCCAAATAGATTATTTCCCCTCCAGGACATCCCCTCTCTTCAGCACTTCAATGTTCTCCTTAATCAATACTATGCACCATCAACACCATTCCCCCTTTCCTAGCATTCCTAAACACCTGGTATCCAGGAATATTTAATACCAAATCCTGCCATTCTTTGAGCTGGTTATCATTACAGCACCCTGAGTCAGATTTTAGGGCCATGCACATCCCAAGACCACAAACTCCCATCCGAGATCAATGAACCTTTAAATGATCTGCCAAATTTTCTGTCCCGCCCATTACAATTCTAGTGGTGGGTGGAACCATTTACGTATGGCTTCAATGTCCCAATTTTCTTTATCAACCTCCACTCTGTAAACCTAATTTACTTGCACCGAACCCACTGTAATATAAACAGGGCCTAGTTTTAAGGCTGATAAAATTGGATGTCCTAAATTAAAGAAATGGGCACATTAAAATCAAACACAGTCAAACCTCAGGCAGGCCAACTGTACAGTACTCAAATCTGTCAGGGCCTGATTCATCCATCACCCATCAAAGGTTGTTGCACCCTACTGATACTTAGCAGGAGACCATCGCACCCCATTGAAATGCACTGGCCTATTGCTAGAAGCCCAGATTGGAAGAGACTTCCTGTTACCGAGAGTTCCTGCAGTTGGCTTATCTGATAGCAGGTTACATGTAAGCAACAGCATGGAGACGGACACCTAGGGGCGGACTCTGGTGTCCTGTCAGGCAGACATCAAGAAACCCAATGGGTATTGGAACCCCCTCCTGGGACCTTATTGGTCAGAAGCCAGAGAAGTTTCTGGAAAGGCAAGCAGGCAGGGGATAAAGGGACACATTTTCAGACACCAGCAGCAAAGACTCGATGAAGGAGACGCCCTTGACCATCCAGAAGACTGACTAGAGAAGGAAGGAAGGAAGGGAAGAAAGAAGAAGCTGCCAACAAGACTCACCTTCATGACGACAGACCAGAAGGACTCAGAGAATCGAGCCTGCAGTTTACCAAACCATCTTTGCGAGTAGTATACTTGAATCTGGGGTAGAAACTAGGGGCAGCCGCCGCAAAGGCACAATGGGGAAAGGCCACACTACAACGCTTTTTAACGGAGGCAGACCAAGGGCCAGGGAACTGCAGAATACCCTCGGCCTGCGTAACTGTGTGCCAATCTGAGAAATAACGGCACACGGTAAAATTTGAGGCATGTATGTAGTTTTAAGTTTTGAAATGTAACAACTGTAATTTTGTTAAGGACTGTAAAAATGTTTTTTTCCTGCACTGTTTACAGTTTTTACACATGTAGGTCTGCAATGGTTTAATTGAGACTTTTATGAATAAAGGATATTTTTGAAATAAATAAAATCCTCTTGTTTTATGTGGGTAATTGCTAAGATCAAGTGTAGTGTTGATGTTCTGTACTTGGTTGAAGTCATTAGGTTACGTTTTAACTTCATTTGAAGTAATTTTTTAAAGTGGCACCTCGGCCTTTTGGTTAAGTTGCGAATGAGATCAAGCCTTGGATGAGGAGCTATACCTCCTCCAATCAGCTTGGATCATGTAGATCAAGCCCAAGACTGGAGGCGAGAGCCCTGTTTTGTCAGCTTGGATCGGGAATGTCCCAACTTGTTGGGGCTCTGAATTGGATTTGATGTGGATCGGATTGAATTGGAATAAAGAATATAAAAAAACCTCTTGTTTTATGTGGGTAATTTAAGGATTAATAGTGTTATTATTAATAAACTTGTTGAACCTTTACTTGTGTTTGTCCTTTGTCCATCTTGTAAATAAGGACACCGGGGTAAAACCTTGGAGCAAATTGGTCGAAAGTATCTGGGAATTAACAGGTACAACACCACCGAATACGTTAATATTTCCTACTGCACCACCATTTGCCTCTCCCAATATTTCAATATTATTTGCACCTTGGAATCCCTCTTGTATCACATCCTGGCTCCCACACCCTTGGCAGGTTAGTTTAAATGCTTCCCAATAGCACTAGCAAATCACCCAGCGAGTAAATTAGTTCCAGCTCTGTTTAGCTGCTACCAGACCAGTCTATACAGGTCCCATCTTCCCCAGAGTTGACCTCACTGTCCCTGCAATTTAAAGTTCATCCATCTGCACCATCTCTCCTGTCATGCATTCACCTGCTCTATTGTTTTACTCTTACAATATGCGCACAGTACTGCAAGTAACTCAGAGATTACGGGTACGGTTTTCTTGGCTCACTGCACTGCTTGAGTAGCTCAGCGGGCTGGGAAATGGCAAAAGGAGAGCTGTAATGGGATTCGCCAGTCATGACTTTCCTGGGCATTTCTTATGGAGTAATGAGCCTCGCACTAGGAAACAGTGCGGGGCTGATTACTATTTAGAAATTGACATTGCCATGTAGTTAGCTAGCCTGGGATGCTATCGTCCAGGCTCGTTAATGCTTCTCATTCCACCAGGGGATGTTCCCAGCAACAGGGATTAAAGCTGATCCCCAGCAACAAGGTCCAGGTGTGATTGATGGCCTCACAGTTGGGGGCAGAGGCTATTGAAGCCCCCCGGGAGTTCGGAGATAGGGGGACAATGCCCCTTGGGCAGTGCCAGCATTGCACCACCAGTCTTGCACTCTGGCAATGCCCAGTGGGCAGTGCCAAGGAGGTGGGATCATACTGGGGGAATGGGATAATTGGTGGTGGGGGGGTGGGAAGTGTTGCCACTTTGTGACAGGTGCAGGATGAGGGGAGGAAGGCATTCAGGGTGGCCATTGGGAGAAGGTGATCGGTGCTGGCTGTGGGGAAGGGTGTTGGGCTGGCCATAGGGAGTGGGAGGGGGGAGATCTGGGCTGGCCATCGGGGGGTGTCAAGACTGGCCATCGGTGGGGAGGGGAGGGGTAGGCTGGCCATAGAATGGAGTAGTGGGGTCGGGGAAGCCATCAGAAGGCTGGCAATAGGGGTAGAGGCACTGTGTATATGCCAATCTCCCTACAGGGAGACAGGAGCATGTACAGTGGCTTGCTCAACATGCTGATATCATCCTTTCGAGCAGGATTAGCCGCCGCACCCCACACCCCACAACCCACCCACTACCAGTCCCCTGGCAGACTCTGTTGAGCATCAGAAAAATCACCTAATTGAGTCCAATAAACAGGCAGGTAAATCTCCTGTTTTCCTCTGATTGGAGACTTGTGTGTTTATTGTTCTTAATACCCAGCAAATAAAAATTAAAAGAAATGCTTCAACTCACACACACACACACACACACACACACACACACGCACACGTAAATAGTTTACAAAGAGGGAGGGTAGGTTAAATTAAGAGGGAGAGTAGGTTAAATTAATTAAATGTCCAAAAGAAAGTCAATCTCATGCCAATCCTGCAGTTTGATGCATTGGATGATTTCAGGCCTTGTTTAGTCAGTTTTCCTGGATTCTGTGTAGAAACAATTTTAAGTCTTGATGGATGATCCCTGCCTTTGTCAGCAGCTGTTTGGTTTGCATGATGCCGCCTACAGTGTTTTGCTGATCATATACTGGCAAGGCACCACTTGGAGAGTGGCTGGAGTGAGACCATAATTCTCTTCTCACTGTTACTCACTGTCTGTGACTGACTCACTCTGGACAAGTAGTTTATTTTTAGAACAAAAGGTTAACTTGCTAGTGCATGACCTTTATTCACAAGTCAGTTAATAAATATGCTTGGAAGCAAGCTGGGAAATCCTCATTCAAAGTCCATTGCTTATGTGTTATTGTTGACTATAATGAGTTGTCTGAATGATTTGGGATTGAGACCTCCCTCCTCTAGGGTCCATTATCTAAAGTGATGAGTTTAACTGATTAGTCCACAACCATCTGAATAAACAAACTACATCTTCAAGTAGTTCAGAGGATGGGCCATTTTAAGTCTGTAATGGTGATCCATTTCCACTTGGCATGTCTCCTTTCTGATAGCTTCATAGTTTGCAAAGTGAATTCATATAAACGTCCAGCCATTTTGAGAAGTACTGTTTAGGCCACAAACACACTTTCCTCCCAGCTGGCTTCACATTCACCCTGGTCTGCTTCATAGCGATCCTGATCTGTGTCACTTATCAGCCATGTCTGAACGCTGGAGCAGACTCCAGGGGTTGAATGGCCTAATTCTGCTTCTATATTTTATGGTCACAATGATGCTGATCTACTTCACAATGAACCTAACCTGCTGTACACTCCACCCAGTCTGCATCATAGTTGTTTCACACTACTCCCGGTCTGTTTAACTGTTTGAAATTCTACTTTTTGGAACTCCTTGTAGGAGAAAATTTCTCACAGCAGAAGGAGGGTCAGCAGGAGTAAGCTTACATGAAAACATTTAAGTTAACCTCGCTCTAATTTAAATAGTGTTTCATAACATTGTGTTTTCTTAAGCTGCAGAGTGACCGCATCTATAAAAATGCTTTCCATAAAACACATAGCCTCACAGATGGGCCACAGTGACACCAGCTGCTGCTCAAACTCTAAGCTTAAGCTACTGCAGCTGATGACACTTCCTGCACATATGGCTATCCAAGACACAGGAAATGTTCTGGGCTTCCCACATAGAACAGATTGTGCACTCCAGGGTGTGGAACTACTCTGCCATTCCTCTATCAATTAGATAAAACTTAGTACTTGAAAAATAAAGACACACTAGCTACTCACATCTCCTTTTCTGTTGCCACTTAAATATAGGGAGGTTATTTGAAATGCTTTACTTAACCGTAATTATATATTTGTTTAATTTCCCAACACCATACCAATTTTCTGACTTTGAAAGAAGGGAAACAAAACTAATTTACTCACCAGCCAATCAATTTATGACTTCCTATGATGCTACAGTATGACGACCTTTCACTTGAAAACAGCCCAATAAGGAAAATTAGTGATTTTTTTAAGAAAAAAGATCTGTGATTGTTATTATGAATGTTTGAATAGACTTAATTGTTTGCATCAATTGTAAAGGAATCAATCGTAATTTTATCTGATTTATAAGAATTACTGGTCCATGTGACCTGATGACCAGAAACCTAGAAGAAATTCATGAAAGATTCCATGTGGCTAGCAGGTACAAAGTAGAGCTACAGGCACAAAGAAGAGATAAAAGCAGAGGATCAGGAGGGTGAAGGCAATCTGTGAACAGATGCAGGAAAGAAGCAAGAATTCAGAGACAGAAAGAGGCACACAGAGAATTCTTATGAGGCCAAGCAGCAAATCCCTCCCAGGAAGAGGTCAGTTTTTCTGTTTGGCAGAAAAGGTGACAGGAGCTCTTGGAAGTACTGTGCAAGCATGTTAAAAAAGGGTTAACCTAGAAAACGTCACAGCTTGAAGACACTAAAGAACTATGTATTTTCCCAGAAGTGGCTATTATTAGGTTATTTTTGGCTGGCTGAAAAGGAGATCAAGAAAGCTGCCCCAACAAGACTATTCTGACCCAATAGAGAAAGAGGATTTGCAAAACTATGTCTTGAGATGATCATAATTTCCAAGAAACTTGAAGATGAAAACTATTGTTGGATGGGACTCCTCACTTATGCAGTATGAATGAAGGGCAGTTTATTGTGGGACTGTGAAGCTACATACCACCATAATTATCCAGGGAGAGAATCAGGCGCTTGTGATCCTGTGAGATGTGTCTTTGTTGTATTGACTATTTTAAGTGATATTCACTGATTTGTATGAAGGATCATTTGGCTGTTAGTTCATATGTAATTTGCATTAGTTACAAATTATGTTACAATGAAAGCTACAAGAAGTGGTAATTTCTTTGCTTGGGCGTCATTCAGTAAATTTGGTAATTTTGATTAACGGTTCCTTTAAGAGGATCATGACATTCATTTGATTTGTTTTCTTTCTCATGTCTGTGATTCCAACCTGTTTCACAGTCCTCCAAGTCTCCTTCCCAGTAATCCGACCTGTGTCACACCGCCCCCAGTCTGCTTCACACCCCTCCCCCAGTCTGCTTCACACCGCCCCCAGTCTGCTTCACACCCCTCCCCCAGTCTGCTTCACACCCCTCCCCCAGTCTGCTTCACACCGCCCCCCAGTCTGCTTCACACCGCCCCCAGTCTGCTTCACACCCCTCCCCCAGTCTGCTTCACACCCCTCCCCCAGTCTGCTTCACACCACCCCCCAGTCTGCTTCACACCGCCCCCAGTCTGTTTCACCCCTCCCCCAGTCTGCTTCACACCCCTCCCCCAGTCTGCTTCACACCCCTCCCCCAGTCTGCTTCACACCCCTCCCCCAGTCTGCTTCACACCCCGCCCCCAGTCTGCTTCACACCCCGCCCCCAGTCTGCTTCTCACCCCTCCCCCAGTCTGCTTCACACCCCTCCCCCAGTCTGCTTCACACCCCTCCCCCAGTCTGCTTCACACCCCTCCCCCAGTCTGCTTCTCACCCCTCCCCCAGTCTGCTTCACACCCCTCCCCCAGTCTGCTTCACACCGCCCCCAGTCTGCTTCACACCCCTCCCCCAGTCTGCTTCACACCCCTCCCCCAGTCTGCTTCACACCCCTCCCCCAGTCTGCTTCACACCCCTCCCCCAGTCTGCTTCACACCGCCCCCAGTCTGCTTCACACCCCTCCCCCAGTCTGCTTCACACCCCTCCCCCAGTCTGCTTCACACCGCCCCCAGTCTGCTTCACACCCCTCCCCCAGTCTGCTTCACACCCCTCCCCCAGTCTGCTTCACACCGCCCCCAGTCTGCTTCACACCCCTCCCCCAGTCTGCTTCACACCCCTCCCCCAGTCTGCTTCACGCCCCCCCCAGTCTGCTTCACACCCCTCCCCCAGTCTGCTTCACACCGCCCCCAGTCTGCTTCACACCCCTCCCCCAGTCTGCTTCACACCCCTCCCCCAGTCTGCTTCACACCCCTCCCCCAGTCTGCTTCACACCCCTCCCCCAGTCTGCTTCACACCCCTCCCCCAGTCTGCTTCACACCCCTCCCCCAGTCTGCTTCACACCCCTCCCCCAGTCTGCTTCACACCGCCCCCAGTCTGCTTCACACCCCTCCCCCAGTCTGCTTCACACCCCTCCCCCAGTCTGCTTCACACCCCTCCCCCAGTCTGCTTCACACCGCCCCCAGTCTGCTTCACACCCCTCCCCCAGTCTGCTTCACACCCCTCCCCCAGTCTGCTTCACACCCCTCCCCCAGTCTGCTTCACACCCCTCCCCCAGTCTGCTTCACGCCGCCCCCAGTCTGCTTCACACCCCTCCCCCAGTCTGCTTCACACCCCTCCCCCAGTCTGCTTCACACCCCTCCCCCAGTCTGCTTCACACCCCTCCCCCAGTCTGCTTCACACCCCTCCCCCAGTCTGCTTCACACCCCTCCCCCAGTCTGCTTCACACCCCTCCCCCAGTCTGCTTCACACCCCTCCCCCAGTCTGCTTCACACTGCCCCCAGTCTGCTTCACACCGCCCCCCAGTCTGCTTCACACTGCCCCCAGTCTGCTTCTATGTGATCCCAACCTGCTTCATCACAGTCAACGCCTTCCATGCCCATTGGGCACCGCAGGGGCTGCGGTGCGTTATAGAACCCGACAATCACATTTTGATCTGATGTGTCTTAAGTTTCCTTTGTACTTTTGTTTTTGTTTGGACCATTCCCCTTTCTTTTGGGGAGCTGTCCCTTTTTACTTTGTCCTAGTGTAATTTGAGTTTGTCTACTTGGTTTGATCTGAAAGAGCCCCCTCCCCCCACACCCCCCACAACCTGCTTCATATTCCTCCCAGTCTGCTCCATAGCGATTCCAAATTGTTTCACAATCTTCCCAATCTGGTTCACAGTAATTCCAACCTGCTTAACATTCCTCCAGTCTGCTTCACAATCTCAAAGTGCTCCACACTCCTCTTAATCCGCTTTCACAGCAACCCAGCCCTGCTTCACAGTCTTCACCACACATTGCATGTTTTTTGCAGTACTCAGCAGTGTGAATGGGGTTGACCCACCAATATCACCTTCCAGGGACAGAGAGAACTGCAGTAACTTATTCTCAGGTTCTGAATCTGGGCTATCTTCAGTTTCCTTCAGCTTTCTTGTACTACATCAGTGAACGCAACAATTGGTACGGTTCAGCTTAGACTGGACTGCGCTCTTTCATATCTTTCAGTAAGTTTCAGTTTTGATTTCCCAACCTCAGCTTATTTTTGGTTTCATCAGAAACTGACACGTTCAGTTTCATTTCCACGTTTACCTTTTCTCCTTCCCTTGCATTTTCATTTTCAGTTCAGCTTCTATTTTGAGATAGGTTTCCCTCAAAACCAATTACAAAAACATGGATTCCCTCACAATGTAGAACATTATTTTGAAAACATGATCAATCGAGGACAGCATGGATTTGTCCAGGAAAGATCTTGGATGGAATTCTCCCGTCCCACCCACCACGGCAATCGTAACAGGCAGAACTCAGACCATGCAATCCTGCCCCGTGTCTGATTGAATTGAATTTTTTGAGAAGTTAGCAATGAGGCTCAATAAAGATCAAATGTTTGATTTAGTCTACATAGATTTCTGCAAGATTTTGTCAAGGTCCCAGATGAAAGACTGGTCAGAAAAGTGAAGCCATGAAATGTAAGTGCCAAATTGGACTCAACGTTGGCTCAGTGGAAGGGAGTAAAGAGCCAGCATGTGTTTTCATGACTGGAAGGCTGCTTCCAATGTGATTCTGCAGAGCTTAGTACTAGATCCCTTGATTAAGACTTTAATGTAGAAGCTTGATTAAGAGGCTTGCGGATGCTAACATTGTTAGATTGATAATGAGGATGAAAGCTGAAGAAGTCTGAGGTAATTTATTTCAGGAGGGAAACAAGGCAAAGTGAATGCACATTATGTGGTGAAATGGTGACAAGTGTGGAGCGAAGTGCATCCTTGCAGTGTTAACGAGTGCAGTAAATAGGGTGGTTATTCCCTGCTGCCATCAGACTTTTGAATATATGCCATAAATTAAGCTGATCTTTCTCTACAACTTGGTTATGACTGTAACACTATATACTGCACCGTCTCCTTCCCTTCTCCCCTCTATGGACAATATGTTTTGTCTGTATAACCTGCAAGAAACAATACTTTTCACTGTATCCCACTACATGTGACAATAATAAATCAAATCAGAAAGGGGTGGAAATCCCACATTTTCCTTCTTGTTGCTGCCTGCAATGTGTTATTGCCTTCGGGCAGATTTTTTCCAACGGCCATTTTTTAAACTATGCTTTAGTTGGGGTGGAGCAGTATGTCCCCTACCCTAATGTAAAATCCAGTCCCTTATGTTAAAATTGCCCCCCCCCGTTCCAGATTTTCCCACAAGTGGGAACATACTCTGAGTGTCTACCCTGACAAGTCCCCTCACAATCTTATATGTTGTGATCGTATCACCTCTCATTATTCGAAACTCCAAATAATTATAACCCAACTTGTTGAACCTTTTCTTTTAACTTATCTCCCCATGCCACACTATTCCCATACCTCTTAATTCCTTAAATACCCAAAAATCTATCAACCTTTATCTTGAATATACACAACAACTGAACAGTTCTCTGTGGTAGAGAATTCCAAAGATTCAAAACCCTTTGAGTGTCGAAATTTTCCCTTATCTCAGTGCTAATTCACTGATAACTTTTTCTGATAGTGTAATCCCAGATTTCCCAGCCAAGGGAAACATTTTCTGAATATCTATTCTGTCAGACATCTGGATGCGATTTTCCTGGCCTGCTGTGCTGCTTGAGTAGAGTAGCTGGCCGCGTAGTGTCAGTGGGAGGGCTTTAGCGGGATTCACGACCAACTTTCCTGAACCATTTTTATTTAATATTTAAATAGTCGTTTCAATTGTCCAGGCTCACGAATGTTTCCCACCTCACCGGGGGAAGTTCCCACCAACAGGGATTAAAGCTGGTTCAGCGGAGGTCAGACATGACAGCTTTGCTGGTGGGAGGCTGGCATCTGGGAAGCATGGGGGTCAGAGAGCATATCAGCAGGCCAGCAATTGGAAGGAGAGGAACCATCGGGAAGCTGGCGATCAGGAGGCCAGTGATTGGGGTTGGGGGTAGAGTGCAGTGCACATGCACTGATGCAGGCCTCTGGGGTGGGATTAGGCTAAGCACAAAGTGCTGGAAATTCACCTGACTAAGCGTGTCCAAAAAAAAACAACAGCAGCTCATGGACTATGCTTCCAAGAAAGTATATTTAGAAGCATTTGAATCATACCTGCATTGACAGTCCTTCAACACAAAATCCATTTAACCCTTCGCAATGCAAGGACAAAGAACGATATTCAGACGGCCATTTCCACATTTTATGATCATCTGCCCCATACTGTAGGCAACCCACCTGACCTCCCCATAATTGCCCCTTAGTTGGCCAGTACCATTGCTTGCCACCTGACCTGAATTTTGAAGCTGCTAAAACAGTTGAATGGCAGGGAACTCATACTGCCCAGGCTTCAGGGGGAAGGGGAAGGGGCAACGCTCTGAAGGGCTTCTTTTCAGCATCCGTCCCCTGAGAGTGCACCCACTACCTCTCAGGAACAAAACCCCCAACCCTCTCTCCCCACGCCTCGACCTCACCACCCTTCCCAGCTGTGAGAACATCCACACTTACTTCAGGACTTCAAATCTGTGGGCAATGTGTAGTTTTAGATGGCCATTATTGCTGCGGGCACTACAAAGCCGTTGGCCATTCAGGTTGGCTGGCTGCTCCCTGAAGTGGGACATTGGCACAAGTGAGAGGCACAATCCCATCTCCAGCCAATAAACACTGTTCAGAGCATTAAATAGCTGTGGGGTTGCTGTGATCAGTGGTGATTCATTCCCAGATGACTCTTCAGTGACAGGGTAGGAAACCCTGCCATCCATAACTGAATTCCTTTGCAACAGACAGGCTTGCATTATTCTGCTTTTTTTTAATTCATTCGTGGGTTATGGGCGTCGCTGGGCTGGCCAGCATTTATTGCCCATCCTTGTTGCCCTTGTTCAGAGGGCAGTTGAGAGTCAGCCACATTGCTGTGGCTCTGGAGTCACATGTAGGACAGACCAGGTAAAATGGCAGATTTCCTTCCCTAAAGGACATTCGTGAACCAGATGGGTTTTCCAACAATCGACAATGGCTTCATAGTCATCAGTAGATTTTTAATTCCAGACTTCTTTTATTGAATTCAAATTCCATCATCTGCTGTGGCAGGATTTGAATCCAGGTCTCCAGAACATTAACTGAGCTTCTGGATTAGTATTCTTGTGATAATATCACTAGGCCATTACCTTCCTCATTGTTATTGTTTTTAATGCCTCAATTTCATGGCAGAAGAAATCTATCATACTCCCCTTAAGTATTCACTTATCTCCTTTGGTGCTGTTAGAAGTTACAAAGTGGTGGAAGGCTGCTGATTATTCAATGAGGGTTCTTGAGATTCTTGTGGTCAGTGATCTTAGGTCCTTGAAGGTTTGCTAATGACTGCAATATTTCAGTTAATGCAGGGGCAGTCTCAACTAGCAGCCTCTCATGCACCACAGCAAGCACTCCAGAAAACCATAGAAAAGATATAGCACAGAAGGCAGTTGTTCAGTCCAACATGTCCATGCCAGCCCAAGGACTTCTCGGTGCCCTTCCTGCACCCAATTCCTCATTCAGTAATTGGCAGGGAAGGAAAGGGCAACAAGTACCATTTCCATTGAGTTATTGCTTTTGCCATGTGCCTACCTGCACTCAGGCCCAGTGTACTGCAGGACAGTATAAGGTCGGTGATACTTTGAAAGCCCACATCCATATGCCTCACCAGCATTATGTGTACAAACCAATTAAGGTGACAAGAAAGGTTGAGAAAGTGGTTTAAAAGGTGCAAAAAATCCTGGACTGTATAAATAGAAGTGTAGAGTACAGAGATTGTGGAGTGCCTTCAAAGAGCCAAAGTTGGAAATTTATTTCAAATGGGATCTCTCTCGATAACGTTTCCCAAGCTGAAATTGACTTTAACATTTAGAACTTGACTTAGAACTCTAAAACTGTAAAACAAACAGCAAAGGTGTCTCATTACCACCACATACTGGCAATTTCTGTCAACTGTCAGTCAGCTGAAAGTGGTTGTCTCAATCAATCAGTGTTAATTACTGTAGCAGGAAGCTGACTTAAAAGTTGTAGCTTACATGTGAGGCATAAGCCTTCAACATCATTGTGCTACTGCACAATGGGCAAAGCAGGGAGTGGTATAAAAGAAATGCTTTGTAAATAGAGCACTTAAATTTTGGCTTTAGTACAAGTGGGAAGTCAGTTCAAAGTGGGAAGAAGACACTCTTTCATTCAGTTTGCTTTACTTCCAGCAGCTGGTGAGTGTTATGCCTTTGTCTCATAGCTGAAAAACTGTAAGTTGTGATTGCTTTATGAAATTTGTTACAAATGAGTAAATAAACTAGGTTAAAAAGACATGGAGGGCAGGCTGTGTATTATAACTGCAGCATACATTTCTGGAGAGCAATGTGATTCCAGACAATCATATTGCAGGAAGTGTCTGCAACTCTGGAAACTTTGGCCAGAACATCCTAGTCATTCATGCCAGTGGGATATTCTGGTCCTGCCAATGTTGCACCACCCCTATAGGGGCAGAATATGAACAGTGGGATGTGGGATGAAATCCATGGGAAATCCCATTGACAGTGACAGGACCAGAAGATCACACTGCTGGACAAGAAACACACTGTGGAAATGACAGGCAATCCCACCCATTGACTCGAGCTGTTGAGCTGGAGTGTGAGCTGCAGATGTTGAGACACATCAGGGAGGGTGAGAGTTAACTGGACACTTTATTCCAAGAGGCAATCACACCCCCAAGGTTAAGTAGAAATTTAGAGTTGGTAAATGGTTAGGTACAGAGGGGTATGACCTCAAACCAGGCTGATGTGCACATCCAGAATGCAAGTTTGGAGGAATCTCAGTCTGTGACTTTGTCCAACAGATTCAACATCAAAGACCAAGGAACGGCCTACCCCAGCCTTACTAAAGGAGTATTACCAGTCTTTTCAGGCAAACAGTTCAAATATATTGATAGGGTGTAGTGAATCCTTGGATGTGCATGTTGGAAATAGATAGCTGGTGTAGATTTGAGACTGTTTACTTATCAATTTAAGACAGACCTGTGAAGAGATTGAATTTTGTTTTTCCCTGATAGTGTTCAATAAAGTTGTGTTGGACCTTCACCTGACTCTTGTCTCCTTTATCTATCTCACTGTATGATGCACCTGAGTTCAAACAGGTTACTGTGAACTTATCAAGGTTAATCAGGGTACATTTACGCACCTTTCACTTTACAACAATAGAAAAATACAAATGAGAAACAAGGAGTTGGCCCTTCGGCTGCTCAAGCCTACTCTGCCATTTGAAAAGATCATGGTCAAACTGACTTTGGCTTCAACTCCACATTCACCCTACCTCAGATAACCTTTTGACTCCTTTGGTTAAGAATCTATCTTGAGTAATGATATTGTTAGTCAAGTATGATCCTTTGTTAGTCAAGAATCTATCTAACTCTGCCTTTTTGTGGTGAAGAAGGGATTTGATAGTTTAAAATCATGAAGGGCTGGACAGAGTAGATAGGGAAGAACAGTTTCTGCTCTCCAAAAAGGACAAAGAATGAGAGGGTACAGGTTGAAAGTGATTTGCAAAAGAAGCATATATGATGTGCCAAAAAACTTTTGCACACAATTAGTTCATGTCTGAAATGCTCTGTCTCAAAGTGTGGTGGAGCAAGGCATTCAAAAGGATTATTATTTGAATAGAAACAATATACAGGGCTATGAGGCAAAGGCAGGTAAATGGCAGTAATGTTTGTTTGGAGAGCCAGTGTAGACACAATGGGCCAAATGGCCTCCTTCTGCACTATGACAATTCAGTGATTAAAAATATTCAATGATCCTGCCTCCAATGCTTTCTGGGAAGTCTTTGAAAAACTCACAATCTTCAGAGGGGGAAAAAATTCTTCTTGTTTCAGTCTTTATAAAGGAGACCCCTTATTTTGAAACTATTCCCTGAGTTTAACCTCTTTCACAAGGAAAGACATCCTTTCAGCTTCCAGCCTGTCAAGTCTTCCTGGAATCTTACATTCAGAAAGCTCATCTCTCATTCTTCTAAACTCTAATGGATATAGTCCCAGCCTGCCCAACCTTTCTTCAGAAGATAAACCCCATCCCATGTGTCAGTCAAGTGAGCCTTCTCTGAACAGCTTCCAACTCATTTATATCCTTTCTTAAATAAGGAGACCAAAACAGTACTTTAGATGTGGAGTCACCAAATGTGACAAAACATTCCTACTTTTATAGTCCATTCGCCTTGCAATAAATGTATCATCTCTTCATATCTTCAGCCTCACTGTTCATAATATTCCCCTTTGCATTAAGAAATGAAAATACCTTTCCAAGTTCAAAATTGGTGCTGGGATTCTGAATCTACTGACTTGCCACATCTATGTTGGTAGATTTGCATTTGGAACTGACAGTATAATAGAACCTAAAAATTAGAGACAGTTAGGAGACTTGTATTAAGTGAATCAGCTGCAATAATGCTAAGAAGTGGTGTTTAGAAGCAGATGTGGCAGCAAAACTGATGTTGCAAATGCAATTGCTCGTACCAACTCAAAATACCGGCAACTGTATCCCATGGGGCACATGGACGTGCCTAGCTCCTCATTTCTGAAATCACCACATTGCAATTGGTAGCAGAGATAGCAGCTGCAGGGTGATTCCAAACCTTGACACCAGCAGGGGGAAAAAATAAATTCATGACCAGTCAACCAATTATCATGATCTTCAGAATTAGGTACAGTATGTACTTTAAAGGGTGACCTCAGCTGTGAGATGTGTTTTACGTTGTAAATGGGCCACATGCATTGAAGACTGTCTGTTTTTTATAATTTCAGTTTGTCCATGGTTTTAGAGTACTACTTTTATATTTTATAATGTAAATTATTTTACTATAAATTTGTGTCCGTTTATACAGGTTTCACTGTACATCACTTAAAATTATAGAAACTTAGTTTATGCTTAAACTGAATGTGTTAATTATTTGCTTCAGTATGATGGCTATTCAGCAAAGCCTCAAGCTGACTAGAAATTGATGGAACTGTTGATCTTAGTGCAAGACAAAGAATAGCCACTGTTAGTCCAGCGTTGAAATAAAAAATGGATAACACACCAAAAAAGTCACTTTACATGTATTCATTCCTTCCTCCCCCACACCTTTACAAAGTCTTTCATTGTAAAAACTTTTGTTAGGTTCCTTCATAAGAGTGAAAGGCTACATTTCAACTGCCAGTTTCAAAGTCTCCCCCACCCCCCCGCCCCCCAATTTGAAAACATGCAAAAATTAACTCTGGATGCAGAAGCTGTATTTACTTCACAAAACAAAATTTGTTATTAAATCTCACAAAATATACAATTTCTTAACTTGTCTACATTGTGCCAGCTCACTCAATTCCTTGTGCCCCACTGCTCCTATGTGAGATGAGGTTGAAAGGCAGTCTAAATGGACCACCTGGAGGCTGAGAAGCCTAAGGTGACTTTTGACTTCACAAAGCAACTGCTCAGAGACCCAGTTTCTGACAGCTCCGTGCATATATCTGAAGCTCCTCATCTAAGCATTGGAGGTAGCCTTAAGGCAGCAGACACAATGCAGGTCTCCAATTTAATTCTGGGTCCTATAACTGTAGAGATGGTTTATAATTTGCCTATTGACAGTATGATTATTTATTAGGAAAGAACTTGGCTGGTAATTGCCATCTCCACCTAAAGTTGCACGAGAAAAACTGAGTGATTTAAAAGAGTTCATAACTTCCTGTAACCCTGTTGCAAGAATTAATATTTCCTCTGAAGATATATCCAAAGAGTCAGGAACTCTTTAAGTGAAGAAATGACTCTCACTTCACTCAGTATCCTTGGATGTATCTCACCCTTTCTTGATGCTTGATCAACTTTAAGTATAGACAGCCAATCTAATACCTCCCCATTATCAATTTTAAATACTTCTAGTGCAGTGCTTCTCAACCTTTAATATGTCATGGCACACTCCTATACTCAAAACATTCTCTGAACTGCCCACGAGCAAAATACTCATTTGGCACGATTTTTAAACTGCATTCGCCATCACAGAGAACTGCAACACAGGCAGAAAATCCAGAGAGAATCAGGAAATGCGGGTTTACATGTTTTACTGTGCATGTATGAATAACAAAAAATCTGATTTTCACCATAATAGTACTAAGCATGGAGCTTTAGTTCCAGCTATTGGAAAATCTGGGCCATTGGAAAAATGTAAACAGTACAATATAATGTATAAAGAGAACCTGGGTTGGAGGGGTTGGGAGGATTCTTCCTAAAGTTCTGAACTGGTGGGAAAATTGTTCTAGACCACGACTGTTTTCTTAGTTCAACTTCACGCTCAAATTTCCTGGCTCTGTGCACTGCAGGGGTCCCAATTGTGAATCTCATTAAAAACCCGGGGACGGGCCTTATTTGCACCTGAATTTGATAGTTGTGGAACTCTGTGCATGCGCAGTGGCTCTGATCTGTCAGTCTCCTTTGCTGGCCAGCAATTGGGCTGGCCAGCCCAGGGCCACTGCAGTACTGCCCTCTAGTCTCCCTCCATGGGCCGATCATGGCCCCCATAACAATTCCTGGCAGCACCAACCCCCACCCGTGCCCCGGAGCACCCCGATATCCAGCCCACCACCCCCACCAGCAGTGGCAAACTCCCCATCCCCTCATCTGGACAAACCCCCCCCCCTTCTGTCCCCACACCCCTCACCCCCCGACCCTGGAGTCAGACCATTTGCGGTTGGCAGGCCTCCCCGTCAGAACCCCCCAGCCTGCCCCAATCACTGCCCTCCCTCCATCCCAAACCAATCACCATGCAGAGAGGCAGCAGGAACACCCACCCCCCGCCAATCACCCCTAGGCCCCACCCACAGTAGGCTCTTTTGCCTTGGCACTGCTTGATGCCCCTGGATGTGGGCATTTTGCCACTTTGGCAGTGTCAGGGGCCACAGGTTAGCACTGGCAGGGTGCCCATACCTAGGGTGCACTGCCCATCACACCCAATCCCCTGGGGGGCCCCGATTGCCCTCCTACATTTCTATTAACCAATGACCTAAAAAGGTAATTAAAGAGTGTACAATATGAAAAAAGAGATTTTTTGCGGAGATTAAAAGAAAGTGAATTGACCCATAGTAAAATAAACTCTCGTTTGCAGGAGACTTTTAAGAACTCATGCAAGCTGAACTTTAAATCTTAATTATTACATCTGAGTGGTTATTATGAGTTTTATCTTATAATACTGCCAAGACAGCCTGCTTGAAGGTGAAATGTTACCTATACTGTGTGTAATAAATCAGTTGTTAAAATGCTCTGTGTTGTAATTTTTTCATATTTTGATAGTGTTATGGAAAAAATCATTACTGCAGTCATGTTATTTTCATTTTTAGATGTGATGAACACTGGAAGTTAGACTACAGTTCTGTTTCAAATTGTTTCCTTCAACATAAAGTAAAATTTTGAATTCTGGAAGCACTGAAGTTCAGAGACAGACTATGTGACTTGGGTACTAATCGGTAAAACTCAAAAAGAAATTTACTGAAGTCAAGTGACAGTTTTTGCACCTTCTCACAGTGACAAATTGCAAAGGGATAGCTTCTTTTGTGAGAACCAGCAGAGAGAGAGTCAAGGCAGATACTGCTATGGTGAAACAAGATGACTGGAAGAATTTGTTTCCTGTGCAAAAAGGGGACAAAACAGAAGACTTTTGGAGTTTTAAGGAACAAGGAGTTGCTGAGGTGGTCCTGATAGGTGGAAGTTATATCTGGTATACTCAGGGTGACTTGGATTACTTTCGAAGTGAGCCAGCTGGAGAGTTAGAAATAAAATCAGATGTGTTCTTGTAATGCTGCTCATTTGCCAGAAGTATGGTGCGCAGTGAAAGGGAGTGTAAGATGTATCTCTCGTGTTTGTTAGTTAATGCAAAAGTACTTTTTGTTTAGCTTAGTGTATTCATTGCCTGTTAATTAATGCTTGATCCTTCTTGACTTTAGTTTGTTGCAGGAAAAGTCTTAAAACATGAAACCTTGTCCTTCAATAACTTCCTTTGGTTGTTTGGAAGTTCATTTACTTTCAAATCCCCAGAATGTATGCAGATTATAACAACATGCATGCCACTGGTTACAATGCTAGATAATTTAAGTTCATTTGCAACCATGACAAGCAGTGAAGTTTAATTCAACAGATTAAGTACTTTGTGGGCCAGAATTTCATCATGAAATCTACTGTTTTGCTTCAAATGTCTAGCTCTAGGTAGTTCATTCATCCCAATACTTCTGCGGCAGTAGATTTAGTCGATAATTATCTCAAGTCAATTTTTGATGCACTTGTCAGCAGCAAAGCTCCCTCCCACCTTGGCTAACCTCCCCCACCCCCAACTATAGATGCATTCACCACTACTTCAAGTCCAAGGGCTACAAACATGTGTTATCTGTGGGCAGGTGGTTTAGCCATCCATCTCCAGGTCTGGATCATATCAAGCCTTGATCTTCTTTCTACTCCAATATCATTAAGGCAGGAAAAGATAATCCTTGCCTTCTTTTCTCGACTATAAACCGTCTCCTTAAATCGGCATCCCTGCCCCCTTTTACCTTCATTTTCAGCAAGTAAAAGAGCACATGGACATCTGTCAATGAGATTGAGATGATTCATTTACCTATCTCAGATTCTTGTTGCTTTTCAAACTGGGTACCATGAAATCTCTCCCAGTAACCAATGCTGAAATTCCCTTTGCATTCAGTTTTTTAAAATCTATCTCTCCTCACATCCAAACTTAGGTTTCTGTGAGATTCACCTCCTACTCCCATCATTCTATTCTCATTGAGCTGCTGACCTTCCTTTCTTTAGCAATGCCCATTCCTGCCAGTTCTAATCTTGGCTTGTAACCCTCTTGAACATCTAATGTTTTCTTACTCCAACTACTGGTAGTACAGATTAATGTTTCAGGGATAGTGGCTTCAGAATGTGCTATTCTAAGAAGATCAGAGGGCAGGTTATTACTCGACCTGGTACTGTGCAACAAGACAGGGTTATTGGTAACCTCATAGTGAAGGCTCCCCTAGGTAGCAGCGATCATACTGTGATTGAATTTTGCATTCAGTTTGAAAGAGAGAAGAATGGGTCCAAGACTAGAATTTTGAACTTTGATTTGGGCATTTATGAGAGCTAGCTAAAGTGGACTGGCAAATGAGGTTAAGGAATAAATCAATAGAGATGCACTGGCAGATATTTAAAGGGATATTTCAGAATGCACAGGCTCTCATTCCAAGGGGAGGTCCCACCATCGTAGTTAACTAAAAATGTTAAAGACAGTGCCAAACTTAAAGAAAAAGCTTATCATTGAGCAAAGATAGGTGACAGGTCAGAAGATTGGACAGAATATACAGAACAGTAAAGAATAACAAAAGGATTTATAGGGTAAGATTCTCCCGAACCTGGACTTAGTGTCCATGCCAGTGGGAATGAGTGTTTTCCCTTGGCACTGGCAGTGCCTGCAGGTGGGATTCACCCACCTGATAGATGGGAATTAATACATCCCAGGAAAGCAGCCTGTCAGACCAGCTTTTCAGAGTTCAGAGCGCTGCTTTTAAAGGGTGGCCAATCTCTTCAAATGGAGAGACCATCAAGGAATGCCAATCAAGGAAGCACCACCAACCCTTCTGCAAAGAGAGGCATCCACCCCAATGCCCCACACCACTTAAATAATAGGTCACACCTCCGTCCCCACAACCCATAGGTATAATTCCTCTCCCTTCCCCCCCCAACCCCCAGTCAGCCCCTCTCCCCTCAGGTCCTGTTTGGGCCACATGCTTGGCAGTGCCAATGTGCACTACCCTCTGTCAGTGACATCCTGGCCTGGTACCTTGGACCCTGAGGGGGGTCAAGAAGGTAGGTTCAGTGTCCATTGGAATCTCTGCTCTGTCAGGCTGCAAAGGGAACCTCCCCCCTCCGCCCCCCACTCCCCCACCCAAAGGTCCTGTGGGTTGGGTGGGCTCAGGCTGGGAGCAAGGAGCTAACCTCACCACTCTTCCCCAGGATGGGGTTCTTATTGTTGGACTGCCCTTTCCAGGTCTGGCAGATCTGAAGACCACACCAGGCACAGTGATTTCATGATGTGGAGATGCCAGCATTGGACTGGGGTAAACACAGTAAGAAGTCTCACAACACCAGGTTAAAGTCCAACAGCTTTATTTGGAATCACCAGCTTTTGGAGTGTTGCTCCTCACTCACCTGAAGAAGAAGTGACATTCCAAAAGCTTGTGCTACCAAATCAACATGTTGGACTTTAATCTGGTGTTGTGAGACTTCTTATAGTGATTTCAAGCAGCTCTGTGATTAACATCTTCGCTCCTGCCTATCAGCTGTGAAAACCTGGTGGCCTTGTCTCTTTAATACTTTAATCTCCATGACCCCTGGACTTATAAATCACAATAGCTCTCCATTATGCAGTGGAGATTTCCCTTTCTCTCTGTTAGAACATGCAACAGGCGGATGTGAGCAGATTCCTTTTAAGTTCTCTGAACGAGAGGTGATGTTGCAGGGGGGTGTTGGTCCCATCTCCACATCTGTTCACTCAGCTCAATAACTTCACATAGTTTTTATTTGAAGTCTCTGAACCTTCCTAGAAAGCTGAAAGCTTTGAAAACCTCTCTGTTCTATCGAAAATTTTTAATCTCTTTTGATTTCATATTGCTGTGCTTTGAAATTAGCTTTCATTGACAGCTTAATGGATTTCTACTCAACTTCCAGTCAGCTGTGCTTGTTTACCTTTCCCTTAATGATCCTCGTTCCTTGATATCATATGAAAGTCAATCAGAATCTGGAAAACTCTCTACTGGTTGGAGTCAAACATTGCACAACAAAGGATGATAGTTGCAACTGTTGAAAGCCAATCATCTCAGTTCCAGGATGCCACTTGCAGGATAGTTAATGTCCCAGGCCCAACCATGATCAATTGCTTCATCAATGAGCTTCCACCCCCATCATAAGGTCAGAAGTAGGGATGATTGCACAACATTAAGCATCATTCACATGACTCAGATACTGAAGCAATCCATGCCTCTATGCAACAACGCCCACACTAGCCTGGCCAACATCATTCCAACCAGCTTATCTGGGCCTGTGCTCCTTGGCATCTCTTCCTGGGCCCCATTTGCCATTTCTTGGCTTCCTAATTCCCTGTTGTTCAGCTACTAGGCCCAGTCCTTGGCTCCCTAGCCCTCATCACCCCAGTCCCCATTCCTCAGCTCCCTGACCTGCGGTTTTACAGGCTCCACTCTTTGCTCCCCACCTCTTTACTTGCTGGTACTCGGTCCCCCTGCCTCAGTTTCCCAGCGCTTGCTTCCCAAGGCATCAGCATGAGAAATCGCTACTCCTCCAAATCACAGATTGTTTCTCCCCCACGTGAACCTGTCAGCAACAAACATGGGAACACAACAGCCTGTGATTGGAGATGTAACTCCATGCAGATTCGAAAACTGACTCTCGGGGCCACGTAGAAGGAATTTGAAGTCACATTTGGCCCTTAGGTTGCACATTAGACAAGCCTGGTGTAGGGGATAACATATTGGCATGGAAAAAAGATTGGCTAGCTAACAGGAAACAGAGAGTAGGTATAAATGGGTAATTTTCTGACTGGCAGAATGTAATGAGTACTCCTTCACAGGGATCAATGCTGGGACCTCAACTGTTTACAATTCATCCAAATGACTTGAAAGAAGGGACTGAAAGTAAGGTTACTAAATTTGCTAATGACACACAAAGATAGGTGGGATGTAAACTGTGAAGTGGGGTGGTGATGAGGGGCAGTGGTAGTGACATAATGGTTTTGTCACTAGACTATAGCTGGAAGACCCAGTGCAAGATCTGGGGATCGGGTTCAAATCCCAGCATAGCAACTGGAATTCAATTTTATATTTTTTTGGACAGCACAGTGGTTAGCACTGTTGTCTCACAGTGGCAGGGACCCATTCTGACCTTGGGTGTCTATGTGGAGTTTATACGTTTTCCCCATGTCTGCGTGGTTTCTTTAAGGTGCTCCAGTTTCCTCCCACAGTTCAAAGATGTGCAGATTAGGTTGATTGGCCAAGCTAAATTTGCCCTCAGTTGCAAGATATATAGGTTAGGGGGGATTAGTGGGGTAAATGCATGGGGTTATGGGGTAAGCCTGGGTAAGAGGTAGTGCAAACTTAATGGGTCATATTTATGGCCCCCTTTTGCACTATAGGGATTCTATGAAGTGGACAAAGAGAGGCTACAAAAGGACAGAGATAGGCAAATTGAGTGGACAAAGATCAAGCAAATGTGATATATTGTGGAGAAATGTGAAATTGTCTATTTTGGCAGAAAGAATAAAAAAGAGTCAAATGATCTAAATGGTGAGAGATTGCAGAACTCTGAGATGCAGAGGGAATTGGACATCCAAGTGCATGAATCATGAAGGTTAATATGCAGAAACAGTAAGTAATTAGGAATGCTATCATTTATTGCGAGGGGAGTTGAATACAAAAGTAGGGAGGTTATGTTTTAGTTACACATGGCATGAGTGAGACCATAACTGGAGTCGTGTGTACAGAATTGGTCTCCTTATTTAAGCATGGATATAAATGCATTACAACAGTTCTGGGAAGGTTTACGAGAGTCATACCAGGAATGGGTGGATTGTGTTACGAGGAAAGGTTGAACAGGCTAACCTTGTAGACATATTTACCATTATTTGCATTTCATGACTGCTCATTAAAATGCCAAGTTGCTAGAATTATATTGCCCCTCCAAAGTACATGCTCCTCTCCAGTGGACAACTCGAACTGTCCAGCTAGCAGCCTGTAAGCCAGTGCTGGTGAGCAGACCAGAAGCAAGCGTGCAGAGCACCTTCATAGACGCAATTAAAACCTATGTCTTCACTGAACCAGGAAAAGACACATTTCTCGGAACGACTACGCAATTGTATGCAGTTTTTTAAAAATTCAATCATGGGACATGAGCATCTCTGGCTGGCCAGCATTTAATGCTCACCCCGAGTTGCCTGAGGGCAGTTGAGAGTCAACCACATTGCTGGGCTCAGGAGTCACATGAGGCCAAACCAAGTAAGGACAGCAGATTTCCTTCCCTTAGTGAAGTGGCAGGATTCAAACCTGGATTCACTAGAACATTAACTAACTTTCTGGATTCATAGTCTAGCGATAATATCACTCTAGGCCATCACCTCCCCTTAGTTTGGTAACCATAAGATGGCCTTTATTATAGACCTGTTGGGTTGAATGTAGTTTGGGATGCGGCAAGTCCTGAAGGAGTTCAGCTCTTGTGAACATATTTTGGATCAGAAAGGTAATTTCTACTTAAACTGTGTAGGTGTGTTTAGTGGTCATGTACATAACTATCTTGGATTATTATAGTTCTGTTTGTGTATATGTCTTTTTTATTGTAATAAATAATTTTTAATAAGTGTTATACTACAGCTGGGCTGGTTACTGTTCTCACTGGCCTCTTACACTATTCCAGTAGACAAAACCATACACCACCATGAACTATTGTTTCCACATTGGGATACACTCACAGTTAACATCAACCAGGTTCATGATAGAATATTGGGGGATTGTCCAGGATTCTAGAAAGCTTAAATTCCTTGTGTTAATGGGATTTTTGACTTTGAACCTAACAAGCACCAGAACCACATGCAACCAAATGATTCTGGAGGTAGTTCGATCTTACCCGGAAGTAGACAATACAACTGTAGTAAGTTTAAAATTTGTGCCAAAAGCTAAGTTGATGGAATTGACAAATAAATTGGACATAGCTATATTTACAGGGGCTAAGAAGGCTGAGGTAATTGAAAGTCTAGCAATGCATTTAAAATTACAAGGGGGGGTTAGCCAGATCTAATATTTTGAGAAGGGAAGATATTGAACTAGCTCCACTTCAAGTAGAAAGAGACATAGCAATTAAGAAACTAGAGCTGCAGGAAAGAAAGAATGAGAGGAAAGAGCAAAGGAAAAAGTAGAGAGGCAAAAAGTAGAAAGAGAGAGAGTTTCAGAGGGAATTGGAAGTGCAGAAGTTAGCAATGGAAGAAAGGGAGAGAGGGAGAGCATCAATTAAAATGCAACAAATGGCAGCAGATCCCGAGCTGAATGAGGAAAAAAGTGGTTCCAGGTAGAAAATGTGTCAGGAAATGTTCAGATATACACAAGCTCTCCCAAAATTCGATGAAAAAGAAGCCCAGACTTATTTTAGTGCTTTTAAAAAAAAAAATAGCTAGACAGAAGAGATGGCTACGAGACAATTGGAACCTGCTCGTACTGACTGGATTAGTAGGTTGAGCTCGTGAGGTATATGCGTCTCTGCCTGACGGGAGGTTGGATTCTCTGAGGCAATGAAGAAAGCTATACTGAGTGCTACTGAGCTGGTACCAGAGACTAACAGACAACAGTTTAGAGATGCAAGAAAACAGTCTGGGCAGATGGACATTGAATTTGAAAGCGTCAAATTAAGCCAGTTTGATAAATGGATATGGTCACTGAAAATAGCCGAAAGCTATAAGGCACTTAGAGAGGTATTTCTGCTGGAGGAACTTAAAGACACGTTGTCTACCATGATTAGAAGACATGCTGAGGAACAAAAGACTAGAACGGCCAGCCAAGTTGTGGAGCTTGGTTACGAGTTAATTCACAGACCAAAGCTTTTCTTCAGACTCACCTTCAAATCAGAAGAAGCTAGAAACTGGGAAGATGCGAGAGAGGACAGACCAGAGAAAGAGAGAATGGTAGGAAGCTCTGAGGAGGCTCCCCTCAAAACAAACCTAAGCTTGCTGGCATTGAGAGACAGGAAAAGAATCAGAGCATTGCAGAGGCCATACCAGAGCAGTGTGCTGCAGATTAAACAATCATCCCGTCGGTGTTATCAATCGTACACAGGATCAAGGGAACTGAAAAACTGGGGAAGCAGAAAAACCAGCCACACTGATACACCAAGTGCCAGAGCAGACAAGGTGTGTACCACCTGCCGAATGAGGGGCAGAATGGCCAGCAGGTGGCAGATGTATTCAAAGATGTGTAATGGTGGAGTATTTCCATTTGGGCAGGATGGAATGGGAAAGGATATTAAAATATTTTAGGATATCTGGGCAAGTCAATCCTAATGCTGTGGATAGAGATATTCATTGCCCAGAAGGGGTGTTGCAAGGGAAAATGTTAATTTGCAACATTCACAAGAAACAAGAAAAAAGCTTTAATAATATTAAGCCTGAAAACAGGAGAAATTGTTGTGGGCATGATCAAAAGCCTACTCTTTGCAGGTATTCAGTTCATTCGAGGGAATGATATTGCAGGATTACAGATGATTGTGATGCTTACTGTAGTCGAGAAGCTGGTAGATAATCCAGCCACAGAGAAGTTCTGAAGAGACCACCTTGGGCTTTTTCCAGATTGTGTAGGGATGGGATCACAGGCTCAGCAGCTAAAACAAAAAGAGAGGAGTAGCAAGCCCAGGGTGAGGCAAATAAAATCAGATTATTAGATACCATCAGATAACAGAGGATGAGCCCAACATAGACAATGAGACTGGTGGATTCAATTCAAAGAGGTTGGGTGTTGTTCACTAGGCTGATACCAGAGATGAGGGGGTTAAGCTATGAAGGGAGGCTGAATAGACTGGATCTGTACTCGTTAGAGTTTAGAAGGATGAGGGGGGATCTTATTGAGACATATAAGATGATGAAGGGGATGGATAGGGTAGAGGTGGAGAGGTTCTTCCTGCTCAGAAAGGACAGCAGGACTAGAGGGTGCAGCCTCAAGATAAGGGGGGGGCAGTTTAGAACAGAGTTGAGGAGGAACTTCTTCACTCAAAGGGTGGTGAATCTCTGGAATTCTCTGCCCGTTGAAGTGGTGGAGGCTACCCCGCTAAATATATTTAAGACACGGGTAGATAGGTTTCTGATAGACAAGGGAATTAAGGGTTATGGGGAGAAAGCTGGAAAGTGGAACTGATCCACTTCAGATCAGCCATGACCTTATTGAATGGTGGGGCAGGCTCGAAGGGCTAGATGGCCTCCTCCTGTTCCTATTTCTTATGTTCTTATGTGAGGTTTTCTTGTCCTGCCCACCATGGGAATTGTAATGGGTGGGACAGAAAATTTAGTGGTTTCCATTTAAAAGCCTGTTGACCTTGGGCATGAATTTCTGGTGTTGGGGTGGGTGCAGCCGGAAAATCCCACATGCTAATTGAATTACAGCAGAGTGACTCACAATTAAAACCACTTTATCCAGCACTCAAAGCTGAGAGTGTCACTATGTATAGTAGAATAAGAACTAGGAACAGGAGTAGGCTGTCTGGCCCCTCGAGCCTCCTCTGCTATTCAATAAGATCATGGCTGATCTTCTTGTGGACTCAGCTCCACTTACCCCCCACCAACCCCCCCCCCCCCCCCCCCCCCCGGCTCACCATAACCCTTAATTCCTTTACTGTTCAAAAATTTATCTATCCTTGCCTTAAAAACACTCAATGAGGTAGCCTCAACTGCTTCACTGGGCAGGGAATTCCACATATTCACAACCCTTTGGGTGAAAAAGTTCCTCCTCAACTCGGTCCTAAATCTGCTTCCCCTTATTTTGAGGCTATGTATCCTAGTTCTAGTTTCACCCACTAGCAGAAACAACTTCCCTGCTTCTAATCTATTCCCTTCATAATCTTATATGTTTCTATAAGCTGTCCTCTCAATCTTCTGAATTCCAATGAGTATAGCCCCAGTCTACTCAGTCTCTCCTCATAAGCCAATCCTCTCAACTCCAGAATTAACCCAGTGAATCTCCTCTGCACCCCTTCCAGTGCCAGTATATCCTTTCTCAAGTAAGGAGACCAAAACTGTACACAGTACTCCAGGTGTGACCTCACCAGCACCTTATACAGCTGCAACATAACCTTGCTGTTTTTAAACTCCATCCCTCGAGCAACGAGGGACCAAAATTCCATTTGCCTTCTTAATTACCTGCTGCACCTGCAAACCAACGCCTTGAGATTCCTGCACAAGGACACTCAAGTCCCTCTGCACAGCAGCATGCTGCAATATTTTACCATTTAAATAATAGTCCATTTTGCTGTTATTCCTATCAAAATGGATGACCTCACATTTACCAACATTGTACTCTATCTGCCGGACCCTTGCCCACTCACTTAGACTATCTGTATCCATTTGCAGACTTTCAGCGTCCTGTGCACACTTTGCTCTGCAATTCATCTTAGTGTCATCTGCAAATTTTGACACACAACACTTGGTCCCCAACTCCAAATCGTCTGTGTAAATTGTAAACAATTGCAATCCCAACACTGATCCCTGACGCACACCTCTAGTCATTGATTGCCAACCAGAAAAACACCAATTTACCCCCCCGTTTGCTTTCTGTTTGTTAATCAATCCTCTATCCATGCTAGTATCCATAACATTGAGCACCTTTATCTTATGTAGCAGTCTTTGGTACGGCACCTTGTCAAATGCCTTCTGGAAATCCAGATACACCACATCCACAGGTTCCACATTGTCCACTGCGCATGTAATGTTCTCAAAGAATTCCATCAAATTAGTCAAACATGACCTGCCCTTCATGAACCCATGCTGCGTCTTACCAATGGGACAATTTATATCCAGATGTCTCGCTATTTCTTCCTTGATGATTGATAGATTCAAGCATTTCCCTACTACAGAAGTTGTTAACAGGCCTATAGTCACCTAACTTTTGTCTATCTCCTTTTTTAAACAGTGGCGTCACGTTTGCTGTTTTCCAATCTGCAGGAACCATCCCTGAGTCCAGCAAATTTTGGTAAGTTACCACTAATGCATTTGCTATTTCCTCCGCCATCTTTTTTAGTACCTGGGATGCATTCTGTCAGGACCAGGAGACTTGTCTGCCTTTAACTCTATTCACTTGCTCAACGCTACCTCTTTCATGATAATGATCATTTCTAGATTCTCACCTGCCATTGCTTTCCTGTCATCAATTTTTGACATGTTATTTGTGTCTTCCACTGTGAAGACCGACACAAAATACCTCTTCAATGCCTCAAACATTTTCTCATTTCCAGTTATTACATCCCCCTTCTCATCTTCTAAAGGACCAATGTTTACTTTAGTCACTGTTTTTCATTTTATATATTTGTAGAAACTTTTGCTATCTGTTTTTATATTCTAAGCTAGTTTACTCTCATAATCCATCTTGCTTTTCTTTATAACTTCTTTCGTGGCTTTCTGCTGACCTTTAAAGATTTCCCAATCCTCTAGGTTCCCACTAATCTTTGTCACTTTGTATGCATTTTCTTTCAATTTGATGCCCTCCTTTATTTCCTTAGATATCCATGGCTGATTATCTCTTTTTCTACAGTCCTTCCTTATCACTGAAATATACTTTTGCTGAGCACTGTGAAAGATCACTTTGAAAGTCCTCCACTATTCCTCAATTGTCCCACCATAAAGTTTTAGCTCCCAATCTACCTTAGCCAACTCCTCCTCCATTCTTTTGTAGTCTCCTTTGTTTAAGCACAAGACACTGGTATTGGATTTTTCCTTCTCACGCTCCATCTGTATTTTAAATTCAACCATACTGTGATCACTTCTTTCAAGGGGATCCCTAACCACAAGGTCATTAATGATTCCAATTTCATTACACAGGACAGATAGCTTGCTCCCTTGTCGGTTCCATTACATACTGTTCAGGGAAGCTATCACGGATACATTCTATGAACTCCTCTTCAAGGCTGCCCTGACCGACCTGATTTGACCAATTGATATGTAAATTAAAATCCCCCATGATAATTGCTATACCATTTTTACATGCATCAGTTATTTCTTTGTTCATTTCTCGTCCCACCATGATGTAATTATTTGGTGGCCTATAGATTACGCCTATCAGTGACTTTTTCTCCTTACAATTTCTAATTTTCACCCAAATAGATTCAACCTTTTTTTCCATAGAACGTATATCATCTCTCACTACCACCCTGATATCATCCTTAAATATCAGAGCTATACCACCTCCCTTACCTTCCTGTCAGTCCCTCTGAACAGTCTGATACCCCTAGATATTCAACTCCTAGTCGTGACCATTCTGCAACCATGTCTCTGTAATGGCCATCAAATCATATTTGTTGGCAGTGATTTGTGCTGTCAACTCATTTACCTTGTTTCGAATGCTACGAGCATTCAGATAAAGTGCCTTTATGCTTGTTTTTGTCCCTTGTTTTGAATTCTAACACTTCCATTAATAATATCTCCTGAGTTCTCCTTCCTTTTAACTTTTTTCCTGATTTTTAATGTAGGTGGAACCTTCTCCCCACATTTTGTCCTTTCTCCCTCCTTCTCGGACTCCTTACATAGGTTCCTATCCCTCTGAGAACAAGTATGAGGCCTTGTTAGTCATGAAACAGGGGAAGATGAGGGAGAAAATGGTGACCGTGACTTCTCTAAAATTCATTTGGACAATGAGGAAATACTGGGAAATTTAAACCAATGGTTCAGTCATCTCCCAGACCCTGTGGGCGGCGCGGTAGCACATTGGTTAGTACTGTTGCCTCACAGCACCAGGGACCCAAGTTCAATTCTAGCCACGGTCACTGTTTGTGGAGTTTGCACGTTCTCCCCACGTCTGCGTGAGTTTGCTCTGGGTGCTCCAGTTTCCTCCTATACTCCAAAGATGTGCAGATACGGTGCATTGGCTATGCTGAATTACCCTAGTGTCAAGGAGTTAGCAGGGTAAATAAGTGGGGTTATGGGGATGGGGCCTGGGTGGGATTGTGGGTCGGTGCAGACATGATGGGCCAAATGGCCTCCTTCTGCACTGTAGGGATTCTATGATAAGAGCCAGAGTGAATGGATAGAGTTAATGTAGGCCAAAACATGTATTTGCAGGGATAAACTAGGCACAACTGCGTTAGCAACACATGAGGTAGATGTGGGGGCATCGCTCCAATCAAACAAAATCCCTATAGGTTAAATCCAGCTAAGTTATTGCAGGTACAAAAGGAAATTGAATAAATGCTCCAAAATGATCTTACAGAATTAAGTTCTCATGATTGGCACTTCCCCATCATCCTGGTGACCAAGTTGGATACAACCCAGAAACTGCACAAACTACAGGTGGGTGGAAAACTGCTTAAAGACCATAGGATGATCAAAATGTATCATTAAAATTGACTTGCTAAAGGGCTATTGGCAAGTACCTTTGGCTGAGAGGGCAAAGGAAATCTCCGTGTTTGTGATGCCACAGGACTTTATCAATTTAAGGTAATGTTGCTCAGGATGAAGAACAGCCCTGCAACATTTCATGGGCTTATGAAGCAGGTGATTCGAGGATTGAATCATTGTTCGGTATACATCGATGGTTTGGTGGTATTCAGGCAGATTTGGGAACAGCATTTGTGCCGCATAAAGGAACTGTTTGACCAAATCAAATTTGTGATGAACCTGAGAAAAAGGTGAATTGGCTCAGGCCCACATTTCAGACCTGGGATATGTAGTGGCACCACATGAGACACAAACATCCAGCCCATTTGGAGTTGTCTCTGAACAGCTGGTCAGGCAGGTGGGTTGCTTGAAATGAGTTTATTAGCATCTTTCAGGTTGGTGAATCCTACCTGACGGACGCTGCCAGTGCCTATGGGAAATACTCCCATTTTTCTGCCAACGTGGGCACTGAGCCCCAAAGTGGGAAAATCAGGCCCTCAATCTCCAGAATGGAAAATTCTGTGATTTTCTTCATTTCAGCACAATGAGGATGCCTGTACGTACACCAGCATATGGGCAGGACTTAAAACACATAAAAACTCAAGCTATTAATAATGTATATTTAAGCTGGAGATGAATACTATGGTATATCTAATAACTATAATTAACTTATTTTCATTTCACAGCTTCCCATCAGTAACACAATTCAAAATTATAGTTTTATATTCAATTGTACCCACTAAGCCACCATTATGAGTTAATATCAGGCTTTCCTTTATAGCAATGTTATAACATCACAGTAATAATTTCATGCAAGTTTTTTTTACATAATGAACTGGACAAAGAATATCTTATATTCATGTTTCCTTTTCATTTATTACCCATCTTGTGGTAGATTCAGGATGGTTGGTGCAGAGAACTGGGATCGTATTACCTGGTGCCAATTCCTCAATCAGAAACTCTGTTACAGCAGTGTCACGCAAATAGGTAGAAATTTAATCATCCTGGCAAATCTGCCACAGAGGGAACAAAACCTGTTAGTTTAGCCCTTCCTTGTCCCTTCAGAAACTGGTGACTCATACATTTGTTGCATTTAATAGATATTTAGGGTCTACCCAGAAAAATCTTGAGCAAGTAGTTCTTGTTCAGAGTGAGAAAGGACAATCAGTATTGTTACAATATTTAACTCTGATATTGTGTCTTGAGTTTCACATTTTTTTTAAATACATAATTTTTGAATCGAGCTTATCAATTGGAAACATTGGTGGCCACAAACTGGAGCACCCATGGTACCTCTCATGAATATTTTGGGAATGTAATCAATGTTTAAGTTAACTATTTTATTGTTTTCTTTAGTTTTCAGCCCTGTTGACATATTTCAAAATGTATTCTTTTCTAATAATTCTCTAAATCTTATAATACCAGAAGGAATTTCAGGTCCCTCTTCGCCTCTGCAGATTCTTGCATTCATCTTCAGATCTGCTCATCATTTTCTTGCAATTTTCCGAGTCTAATTTTTCATTCTTGTTTTACTTTGAATTTTTTTTATGCCTCTAGACTTCCAGTACCTGGGAAATCAGCTGTGATACATCAGACATCAAAGAATCAGGCATTTGTTGTACCCATTAATATTATTCCGATAAACTGAGTATATTTGGTTCACTGAGGTCACTTCATTTAAATCCCTCTCAAATTTTATTGGAACTTGACTTTTACATTAAAGTTATAACATGGTATTGAACTAAATACTTCCTGTAGAGCGCAGAATTACCACAAAAGCAAAATTTAAAGCTTTATCTGTTAGTCTATGATGTTTGATGTATCAAGAGTGTTAAGTTACTCCTGAAACCACAGAAGATAAAGTAATAGGCGGCAATGAGCCCATGTCATGCTGTGCATAAGATCTGAGAGGTTTAATATTACATTTCTGAAATGCAGTGTTGAAATATAATTTAATGTTGTACCTCTTTGTAATGTCTCAATGCTGCTATGGATGTTGGATACCGTTTGGTTGGCCTTAATAGCTTTAAGTAGGTTGATTGTATATCCTTATTAACTTCAAGTACGATGTACATATATGCAAAAAAGGCTTCAAAGCTAGGAGCTGTCTCCATGCTTGATGGTACACATGACTCTATCCAACACTTAACTGATTCCATACTTCACTGTTTGAATGGTATTGTACTGTCCCATGTGAATCCTATCTAGGTAAGGGCCTTGCACTGCAATTGCCTTTGCAGTTATTGATCCAAAAATAATAAAATAAGACCTAGAGCCCGATTTTACCAAACAGGCACGAAAACTTGGTAAAGTTGGACATGAGGTGAATAGCACGGTACACGCCCGTGTCCGTGCAGATTCCCACTTTACCAAGGCCCAAAAATGGCTGCAATTGGAACTGTGCCCGAAATGGGCGTGACTTCAATTTAAATACATTTGCATGTATTTAAATTGACTTAATGAGCTGGGCAATCTGACCAGCATTTCCCCCTTTACCATCACATTCGCCCATCCAGATTCAGCACGAAACAGATATGCTCAGTAAAGGTTTGTTTCAGGCACTCCAGCTTCTGAAGAGGTAAGAACAGAGCTTCCAACAGCTCTCTGACTCAGACCGGTGGTGGGGTGGGAGTCGGTGGCAGCGGTGGGGAGGCGAGCCAAATCATTCTCGGGGAGGGGTTGGCGGGGGGAGGAAGGCCCGATTGTTCTCTGATTGGGTGGGGAGGAGGGGGGAGGCCAGATCGATCTCTGGTTGGGGGGTGGGGGAAATGAACGCAGGAGCAGGGGGGTCCGCTGCCACTCTGGGGGGGACTGCAGCAGGGGTCATGATCAGTCTGGGTAGCGGGGTGGGGTGGGGGGTTGGTGGGTAGATAGGGGGGACAGTTACATTGTTGGGGTGGGGCAATGTCTGTGAGGCCATCGCTCCAGACTGCTTTATCTGCTTTTTGCGGACTGGGAGCAATGTGGCAGGGGCGCGTTTCTCAAATTCTTTTTCACTGCACATGCAAAGTCGAAGCTCCGATCAGAGCAGCAGCCCCATCCACAGCGTGATTCAGACTCATGACTTTTTTTTCATGTTGAGTGTGTATGCGCTGGAGAGCAAGGGGCGATTCTTCCACAAGTGCTGAATTGGTGGGAAAGCCGTTCTAAATCCTGTCTGTTCTGACAGTTCAGCTTCTCACCTGACTCTCTGCACTCTATGCACTGAAGAGGTCCCAGTCACGAATCTCATGAAAAACCCACTGGGGGGTGGGGGGGAGGGGGGGTGGCGGGCCTATTTGCACCAGAGTTTGACAGCTGTGGAGCTCTGCGCGTGCACAGTAACCCCAGTACTGTCAACCTCCCATTTGCTGGCCAGCCCAATCATTGGCCAGCCTGGAGCCTCGGTGGAGCTTCTTCACTGCACAGGATCTTCAACCGATGCTATACACTAGATACATCGATGACATTTTCTTCCTTTGGCCTCATGGTGAACAATCACTGAAACAACTATATGATGATATCAACAAATTCCACCCCACCATCAGACTCACAATGGACTATTCTCCAAAATCGGTTGCATTCTTGGACTCATGCATCTCCATTAAGGACGGTCACCTCAGCACCTCACTATACCGCAAGCCCACAGACAATCTCACAATGCTCCACTTCTCCAGCTTCCACCCTAAACGTGTTAAAGAAGCCATCCCCTGTGGACAAGCCCTCCGTATACACAGGATTTGCTCAGATGAGGAGGATCGTGACAGACACATCCAGACGCTGAAAGATGCCCTCATAAGAACAGGATATGGCGCTCGACTCATACATCGACCGTTCCGATGCGCTGCAGCAAAAAACCGCACTGATCTCCTCAGAACACAAACCCAGGACACAGTGGACAGAGTACCCTTCGTCGTCCAGTACTTCTCCAGAGCGGAGAAGCTACAACATCTTCTCCGGAGTCTTCAACATATCATAGATGAAGACGAACATCTCGCCAGGGCTATCCCCACACCCCCACTTCTTGCCTTCAGACAACCACACAACCTCAAACAGACCATTGTTCGCAGCAAACTACCCAGCCTTCAGGAGAACAGTGACCACAATACCACACAACCCTGCCACAGCAACCTCTGCAAGACATGCCGGATCATCGACATGGATACCATCATCACACGTGAGAATACCATCCACCAGGTACACGGTAAATACTCTTGCAACTCGGCCAACGTTGTCTACCTGATACGTTGCAAGAAAGGATGTCCCGAAGCATGGTACGTTGGGGAGACCATGCAGACACTACAACAATGGATGAATGAACATCGCTCGACAATCACCAGGCAAGACTGTTCCCTTCCTGTTGGCGAACACTTCAGTGGTCACGGGCATTCAGCCTCTGACCTTCGGGTAAGCATTCTCCAAGGTGGCCTTCACGACACACGACACACGACAGCGCAGAGTCGCTGAACAGAGACTGATAGCCAAGTTCCGCACACATGAGGACGGTCTCAACAGGGATCTTGGGTTCATGTCGCACTATCTGTAACCCCCATGACTTGCCTGGGTTTGCAAAACCTCGCTTACTGTACTGTCTGGAGACAATACACATCTCTTTAACCTGTGATCAGTGCTCCTTCCACACACATTGTCGGCCACTGTAGGACTTGAACAGCAGGTTAGGTGTAAAGATTCGCATTCTAATCAGTAATCTGTAAACTGTCTGTGCTTTATATGCTCTGTCTGAGGCCAGAACTCTCCATTCACTTGAAGAAGAGGGAGTCCCCTCGAAAGCTTGTGAGTTTACTATCAAATAAATTGGTTGGACTAAAACCTGGTGTTGTCAGACTTTTTACTGTGTTTACCTCAGTCCAACGCCGGCATATCCACATCAAGCCTGGAGCCTCCACAGTGCTGCCTTTCCAGCACCCCCCCATGGCCCGATCGCAGCCCCCATTACAATTTCCGGGCCTGCCCTGAACTCTTTACCACCCCCCCCCCCCCCCCCCCCCCCCCCCACACTCTGGAATGCCCCGATGACCAATCCCCAGCGGTGGCAATTCCCCTCACCCCACTCACCTCATCAACTCTCATTCTCCCACTAACACGCCGCCCCCCCCCCCCCCCCCCCCCGGCCTCCCCAGCCAGGGTCAGGCTCACGTCTACCCCCAGCCTGCTCTAATCACTGCCATCCCAGACTGATCCCAACACAGAGTAGCAGTGGGACCCACCACCCCCACCAACTGCCCCAGGCTCTGCCCACAATAGGTTCCACCCTGGGCAGTGCCAGGGAGCATAGGCTGGCATTGCCAGGATGCCCATGCTCAAGGGACACCATCCCCTCACTGTCTGACCTCCTGGAGGGCCCAATTGCCCCCCTTCATTGTGTCAGGGTCTCCTGGAAGCTCCCCAAACATGGGGAGCTAGTATCATCCCTGCCAGAATGAAATACTCCTGGCGGAGTGGGAGATTTGATCAGGACCTGAAAAGTCCTGGTAATTAACAAAAATACATATTTAAAACAGATTAAAAACAAATTTAAATGACTTACCTGCCTTCCTGCCGGTTTCCAAGGTGGTCTGGCCGGCGATTGTTTACCAGCTCAGGGACGTGCGTACGCGTTCCCCATGCGTGCACAAATCCCTGTTCAAGCTCACAGACGCGCGTCTCCCGGACCTGCCAGAAAAGTGGTGGGCCGCAATGGGAAAACCGCAGCCCAGTTTTCCAAGCTGGATCTGAATTGCCCAGATTCAGCACTTAGAATCAAAATGGTAAAATTACCTCCCTAATAACTTACTTCAGCAAACAGTCAGTAATGAAGGCTCCTGACTTTCTGAATGTTTCCAGCATTTTGTGGTTTTATTTCGGATTTGTAAAATCACAGCATTTCGCTGTGATTATTTGTGTCAGGAGAAGTCATTGTTATTAATCTTTTTCTCAGATATTAAACAGTCAAAGAAAACCTCCCAATTTGAATTTCTATTGTCATGGCTTTGGAGTCAGTTTCATAAGAATGTAGGGGATAGAGGCCGGAGTAAGCTATTCAGCCCAATGAGCTTACTCCACCATTCACCCTGATTGTGGCTGATACCAGCATCATTTACCTACAGTGACCCCACAATCGCTTGATGTTTTAACGAAAAATCTGCTGCTCTTTGTCTTCAGTATCCTCAATGACTCAGCCTCTACAGCTCTTTGGGGTAGGGAATTCCTCTGAGTAAAGGAATTCCTCCTCACCTCAGTCCTATAAGGCCTACCTCTTATTCTGATACTTTGTCTCTGACCTAGACCTTTCCTTCACCCTCTATAACATTTCAATAAAAAGTGAAAATTCTAGACCTTTTTTGCATTTCCTCTGTCAAACACTGTTTAAAAAAAAATTGAATGCTTCAATGAGATCACTCTCATTCTCCTAAACATTAGAGAATATTGGCCCAGTCCCCTGAATTTCCTTTTTGCAATGCAGAAGTTTGATTTTGACAGTAAACTTCTAGGGCATCCAGATAGTTCTGCATCCCCTTTCCAGTGAATAGTATGGTATGAATATGTTGAATAGTCTTCCATACGGTTTGCATTCAGACCAGTCAAACCTCTGTTATGTTCGTCACAAAGGACGAATATGCGCATAACAAAATCAATGGCTATCCTGAGATTTTCAAAATGTGATTAAACATATAAATTTTATTTAGCTTGTCTCTAAAGATCACTGAGCTGTGGAAAGTATGCTGTAAAATATTAATGAGTGAAAACTTAACACATTTATTAGCATTTTCTCATTGTTCATAGAACCCCTACAGTGCAGAAGGAGGCCATTCAGCCCATTCCAGCCTGCATCGACAATTCCCCCCTAACCCCATGCATTTATCCCTGCCAGTCCTTCGGACGCTAAGCAGCAATTTAGCATCGCCAATCAACCTAACCCGCACATCTCTAGATTGTGGGAGGAAACCGGAGCAGCTGGAGGAAACCCACGCAGACACAGGGGGAGTGTTGTTGTTGCAGAGGAGTACTTCATTTAAAAATCTATGCACAACGGGCTGACTTTTACCAACCCTCTGGTGACAGGCTAGATTTGGGAAGTCTGAGGGGCATGCCCATTGCCTTCCCAACATCATAAAAATTTGCCAGAGGTGGGAAAAGTGGCAGACAACCAGCCCACCCAAAGCATAATTGAGCAAATTAAAGAGCTCGTCCCATCTCTGCTGACACTTTGCCATCGATTGGAAGCTTGCTGCCATGTAAGGAGACACAGGTAAACCCTGATGGCCTCCCAGCTGGATCTGGGGTGGCCTGCTTGTTGACCACTCTTCGACTCACTGCGTGGCAACAGCGAGCTGGCTGGGGCCTGCCTAACTATCCTTGTTTGAAGACCAATTGCCACAACTGCACTCCCATCCTCTGGGTGGAGCCATTGCAGTGACCGCAGCTTGTGGTGGCATTGCTGAGCCACTGCCCCCTGGACTGGGCCACCATTATTGATCGTGAATCTACTTACTTGGCTGCCACTGACAAAATATGGCCCTTGGACCTGCTACCCATCAAAGCAAGATCACCCACCATCAATTTTCTGCCCCAGCACCAGGACTATTGCTGTTGATGTAAAATTTAGTCCAATGTCATCAGTATAATCAGAGATTTTAAAAGAAATCATTTAAGCTTGTAGATTAGTGTCTGCTGCATAATGTAAGGGCTAGGACGTTGGTTACAATGGTTTATCAACTTTATTATTTTTCAATTTGGTCCAAAAGGAGCAGGGCACATACATAGTCTTGTAAATGATAACAGATGGATGGTTTAATATACGCTAATCTCCTCTGTAGCCTTTGTTACACCTGCTCTGCATTGTCTGTAAGCAAGTGGGGGAAACATCTTTGGAGATTGATTTTTGACTCTCGTGCATCATAATATTTGGGTGGCTTTAATCCAAGTGTTCTTCAACATCATGCCCTCCAGGAAAAATAAAATCACTTTTTATCATGAAGACAAATCAATTCTAATTTCAATTAACTAGCTATCAACTTTTAAAATTGTGGTCCCACTATTTACTTGGGGCGATTAAGAAATTGTCAGAAAATGATTCCTGAAAAGGGAACCCCGAAACACCAAGTTTCTCTGACGTTCTGTTGAAATGAATAGCAAGGGTAATTTTCTGTTTGGTTCCCATAAAACAGGTAACCTGATGAACCAAATCACTGGGGAAAATGGGAGGGTTGGGGAGATCACGGGATGGGGGCAAAATCAAAGTCAGGTTGATCAGATGAAGATTGTGGAGAAAGTGGGAGTTGTGGGGGGAGGTGAGATTGTGGTTATCAATGGGGACAATGTGAAGATTGGGGTAAGATCGTGCAGATCAGAGTGGGGTGGGACCCTGCCCATTGGGACAGACTGTGGAGGGTGATACTGAAATCCTTGAGCTCAGGGGTGGGTTTCAGATGCATTTATTTACCTGATGAATCTGGCCCTTTCTGCTTCCTGCCTGGTTACCTGAGCCCTGGGAGCATGCAAGAAATGGGATAAAAGAAACTACCATCCTGTTAAAATGGACCTGCAGCCTATTTTGAAGCTTTAACTGTTTGGCTTGCCTTGTGAGAAGAGGCTGATTGCCTGAACTCTGACCCACATCCAGCAAAACTGGGAGTTGGGTAGCTCGGGTTAGTTTGGAAGTTTTAAACATCTTCGTTTTGCACCTGCCCTCGACCCACCCTACCTTGGACATTAAAATTCCCCCTACATTTTAAGAAAGAAATTTACCATCCCTTTCACAAACTCATGTCATTTTTGCTCAAACGTGCAATTATTTATGGAATAATCTGCATTAAAATAATCATAACGTGGGCTTTAAACATAAAAAGAAAAAAAAATCATCTTTCAATTTGCTGCAGATTAACAAAATACAACAACTTGAATTTATGTTGTACAGTTAGCAGAACAGGGTGATTCACAGAGGCATAATCAGGTCAAAATGGATGCCAAGCCAAATAAGGAGATAGATATTAATAGAAGTTACAAAAACTTTAATCAAGTGGGTTTTAAGTAGGATCTTAAAGAAATGAGAATGTTCCACTCATACCATTACTAAATGATTCACTACTGAATCACTCATTTCATCCTGAGTCTATGACTCCTTATTCTACACTTGCCATTCAACATCTACCCCTTCAAGCTCACTGAGAATTGTATTTATCTTAATAAGATTCAGAGAATCTAGGCTTATTCTACTCAATTCTCATCATAGGACAAACCCGATGAATTCAAACCATGGGAACGCAGGAGATAATGGTGCCTAGAGGGAGAAATGTTCATGCTGGACTTGCTGATGGCAGGGGAGAGTGAAAAACATGTTGATGAGTATGAGTCGGGAGGCGCAGAGCAGAAGAGAGCGGGGAAAAGAGGCAATGTGGCAAGGAAAGGAAAAGGATGAAGTTGAGGGGTATAAGAGAGATGAGGGGAGACGAATGTACATTTGCTAAGCATGGAGAGAAAAACTGGAGCATTGGAAGAGGCTGCTACAGACCCTAAGCAGCCGGGGGGAGAACAAAAGGACCCCTTCTAAGTAATTAATGTTGTGAAATTCTGTAATTATACCGAAAGATAGACCTGCTGTTTCCAGCATGTTCTGGTTTTATTTCACTGACCAAAGAACTTCACACATATGCGGCTGGAGAATTTTCCTCCCCAGGAGTTCTTGCTGAATGTTACTGCTGCTTTTTCGCCTTTTTATTTGATTCATTTTTACTGCAGACTGTACAAACTCAATCTGAGATGGCCACCTGGCAGGAGTCTCATCCATGTTTTAGTCCATCAGAAATCAGCACCGAACGCCTCCAACCTTGTTGGAGGCGTTTGGAGGCCAGGATTCTCCAGTGCCGCTGCAGTGAGTGGAGTTTCAGCTGAGCAGCAAAATTTCTCTTCTCACTGGCAGCGGGGTGGGTAAGAATAAGATCAGAGAAAACTCAGCACAAAATGCCATTACAACAATTTCATATCATGGGCTAGATTTTTCAGCAATAAAAACTCTAAGTGCTCACTATTATTACTCCTCTGGTATTGGCAGCAACATGTAATGTCCACACAGAAGGAGTTAAATGCAGAAATTCAAAAGTTGCTGTCAGTGATTTTATTCTTCTCTATTGGTTGCATCGGTGAGGTACCCCCAGATTGCAAACGCGTGGGTGGCGCGGTGGCACAATGGCTAACATTGCCGACTCCTAGCGCCAGGGGCTCCCAGTTCATTTCTGGCCATGGGACACTGTCTGTGTGGAGTTTGCACCTTCTCCCCGTGTTGGCGTGGGTTTCTCCGGGTGCTCTGGTTTTCTCCCACAGTCCAAAGATGTGCAGGTTAGGTTGATTGGCCATGCTAAATTGACCCTCGTGTAAGTGGATTAGCAGGGTAAATATGGGGTTACAGGACTGTAGGGATTCTTTGATTTTCTGATCTGGAGATCGCCAAACAAAAACTTGTCCCCTTTCAATATCTAGTTGTTAAAAAGTCAGTTACACTTTGTGAATGAGGTGTAATGGATTTTTAATAGCATGCTAAATTCAGGATTACTGTTGAACAGTGTCACCGCCCCAGAAAGAATAATTCTACGTTTGTGGAATGTAAAATTTCTCCCAATATGACTATTTGAAAAGTTCCATTTTTTAAAAAAAGGGTGAGATTTTGCACACCTCCATGTTTCAGGGTGACAGAAGCTGCCTGCCACTGGCCAGCAGCGGGAACTTCGGATTCCTGTTCTCTCCTTCGCTAGGAAACCCACAGCGGGTGTTCGCCATTGGTGGGAGCGGAAGATCCCACTGGCAAGAACAGCTGGAAAATTCCAGCCAGTATTTTTTTTAAAGAAATTATTTATGACTTATCAACTGTTACCTTTCAACCCATGAGAATGCGCCAATCATTTCCTTCACCCGCTACAACATTTTAATAGAAAGTGAAAAGTCAGTGTATTTTCCTTATTGGTTTGCCGTTTGTGAGAATGTGTCACTGGGCTGACCCAACTTACTCACAACGCTGGATGTCTGGTGACCCCATTGACTTGCCTCCAGATTCAAATTGACGTCAGGAAAGGAGAAAATCCACAGGACAGAGATCACGAGGTTCTTGAGGTCAATTCTCGTCAAGGTCAACAGTGAGTGCTGTTGTTTCACCACTGATTGCAAAATTTAGACCATTACATATGTGCAGTTGTAAATTATTGACATAATTACTTAAGTGCACTGTAATATTACGTCACGTGTCTAAAATTGTTACAGCCATAAATATACAATAATAGAATTAGCAACTTGGGCATTAAAACTACTAAATCTCCAACATATTAAAACATGTATCCTCAATATTATCAGGGAAACTAGTTTATAAAAAAAGTTTCCCAGTGTAATTACACTCTGTAGCCTCATATATATATATAGCTCAAATCCAGATGCGTCCCTTCATTTAAAAATAGACTAGATTTGGAATATGTAGCAATTGCACATTACTAGCTCAGTGACAGAAAGAGTAGATGATTTACGCAGTGGTGCTCAGAATATGGATTACTGTGTATTTAGACGTGAATATGAAAATTGCATGATTGACCCTTAGGCGAAACAACTGTGATGTGATGAAGGAGACCATACACTTGCAACATTTCTGACACACATTTGTATTGACTCTTATTGTTATGCTTATTATCTTGCACCTTAAAAAGAAAATGTTTCAACAGCACAGTGACTCAAATCCACTTTCTAAAATCTTGAGTTGTCTGAAGGTTGAACATTTTTAGAATGTACTACATCTCAATCTTAATTGAGTCGAGTAAAACAAACACTTAGTTGGCTAGGTGCTACATTGACATGGTGTGGCGTCTGACTATCTCCTTCACCACTTGTGCACCAGTCTATAATTGCACTCTGAGGGACTCTTGACCCTACCCCTCTGAACCACCCATGGCCCAAACTGCCCAACCTGAATTCTAGCAAGATCTGAATTTGGCACAACCTCAGTACCAAGGTGTCAGTTTGGGGGCACTGGGAATGAAAGCAAGTGAGAGGGAGGGAATGAGAGTCGGGGACAGGGAGTGAGAGTGAATGAGTGAGGGAGAGAGAGAGAGCGTGTGGGAGTGAGCATGGGAGAAAGAGAGAGTAAATGTGAGAGAGAGTATGAGTAAGTGTGGGAGAGACAGTAAGAGTGAATATGGGAGAGAAAATGAGTAATTGAGAGAGAGAGAGAAAATGAATGTGGAAGAGAGAGTGAGTGTGGGAGAAATAGAGTGGGAGTGAGTGAGAATGGGAGAGTTAGCATGAGTGAGTGAATGAGTGTGCAAGTGTGGGAGAGATCGAATGAGAGTTGTTGAGTATGGAAGTGAGAGGGTGACTGAGTGGAAGAGAGAGAGTGAATGTAGGGGAGAGAGTTATTGAGCGTGGGAGAAAGAGAGTGAGTATGGGAGAGAGAGAAAGTAACAGTGAATGAGTGTGGGAGAACAACTGAGTGTGGGAGACAGAGTGTGTGGGGGAAAGAGAGAGTGAGTGAGTGTGAGAGAGAGTCTGAGTGAGTGAGAGTGGAAGAGAAAGTGAGAATGTGTGCGCGAGAGAGAGATTAAGAGTGATTGAGTGTGCGACCAGAGCAAGATTGAGAGAGAGAGATTTGTGCTGAGATTAAGGCAGCTAGTGTTTGGTTATTTATTTATTTATCTGCTAGGCTTCTTCGCGGGCTTTTTTCCTTTGTAAAAGTTTTTTTTACTGGGAAAACTGCGCAGGCGCCTGATGCCAGCCAGTGGTGAACAGGAGCTGTAAAAAGCAGGCCACTCTATACAGCGGGCAGTATTGAGAGCGGGTGCAGAGTGAGAGGGAGCAGAGTGAAGGCTGAAGTTTGGCTCAACGAGCTTCAGCATAAACAGGCAGAGGCAGGGTAGGTTCTGTTCTTTGTTCTTCCAGTAATTTAAAGAAAGGGGTAATTATGAGAGAGAGGCCAGTTTGTTGCTTTCGGTGTCGGATGTGGGAGTTCATGGAGTCGCCTAGTCTCCCGGAAGTTCATATCTGCGCCACATGCATTGAACTGCAGCTCCTGAGGGACCGCTTTAGGGAACTAGAGCTGCGGCTCGATGACCTTAGTCTAGTCAGCGAGAATGAGGAATTAATCGAGAGAAGTTACAGGCAGGTAGTCACACCGGGGCCACGGGAGGAAGACACGTGGGTCACGGTTAGGAAGGGTAAAGGTCACGTACCAGAGCGTACCCCGGTGGCTGTCCCTCTTAACAGTAAGGGCTGGGTGACAGACAGGAGAGGGGAGGGGAGAGAGCAGTCAGTGAAGGAATCCCCTGTGGTTGTCCCCTCCAAAATAAGTATACCGTTTTGGATACTGCGGGGGGGGGGGAGGAAATGACCCTCCAGGGATAAGCCATGGTGACCAGGTTACTGGCATGGATTTGGGCTCTGTGGCTCAGAAGGGAAAGAGGGGGAACTAGGAGAGCAATAGTAGTGGGGGACTCAATAATTAGAGGCACAGACAGGCGGTTCTGTGGGCGTGAACGAGACTCCAGGATGGTAGGCTGCCTCCCTGGTGCCGGGGTCCACGATGTCTCTGAGCGGTAGGAAGCATCCTAAAAGGGGCGGGTAATCAGACAGATGTCATTGTCCACATTGGTGCAAATTACATAGGCGGAAAGAGCAGGGAGGTCCTGCAAAAGCAATTCAGGGACTTGGGTAGTTGGCTAAAAAGCAGGGCCTCTAAGTTATGGACTACTCCCAGTGCCACGTGCGAGTGAGGCTAGGAACAGGGAGATTGTACAACTGAACACGTGGCTAAAGGACTGGTGCAGGAGGGAGGGTTTCAAATTCATGGATCACTGGGAAGTCTTCAAGAGAGGATGGCACCTGTACAAGAAGGATGGATTACACCTAAACTGGAGGGGCACGAATATCTTGGCTGGGAGTTTTGCTAGTGTGGTTCGGGTGGGTTTAAACTAATGTGGCGGGGGGGGGGTGGGGATCAAAACAATGGGTCAATAAGCATAGAGGCTGGGAACGAGCTTGGGGCCAGGACAAGGCTATCTAAGAGGAAGAGCATTCTGGGGGAGGATGACTTTAGTGGGCCTGGATGTCTGGAGTGCATCTGCTTCAATGCAAGGAGTGTAACAGACAAGAGAGCCTTAATGCTTGTGCGGAACTTGGATGTGGTTGGAGTGACAGAGACTTGGTTAAAAGAAGGACAGGACTGACAGCTGAATATTCCAGGGTATTAGTGTTTTAGGCTAAAAGAGGTGGGGGAGTAGCAATCCTGGTTAGGGAGCATATTACAGCGGTACAGAGGGCGGACAATTTAGAAGGGTCATGTAACAAGTCACTGTGGATGGAGCTTAGAAACAGGAAGGGCACAGTCACTATGCTAGGGGTTTACTACAGGCCTCCCATGGGAAGTTGAAGAACAGATATGTAAGGAGATTCTGGACAGGTGCTGAAAAAATAGGGTTGTTGTAGTGGGGGCTTTAATTTCCCCTGTATAGACTGGAAATCGCTTAGGGTTGGGAGTCTGGATGGGGAGGAATTTATAAAATGCAGACAGGAAGGTTCTTTGGAACAGTATGTTGATAGTCCAACTGGAGAGGGGGCTATACTGGACCTAGCACTAGGGGATGAGCCCAGTCAGGTCATCAAAGTTTCAGTAGGGGAACATGTGGCAAATAGTGACCACAATTCTGTCGACTTTAGGATAGTAATGGAAAAAGATGAGTGTTGTCCTATGGGTAAGGTGCTGATTTGGGGGAAGGCTAACTACAGCCGGATTAGGCAGGATTTGGTGGCTGTTGATTGGGAGAGGCTTTTTGAGGGTAAATCCACATCTGGCATGTGGGAGTCTTTTAAGGAGCAGTTGATAGGGCTGCAGGACAGGCATGTGCCTGTAAAAAGGAAGGATAGGAAAGGTAGGATTTGAGAGCTGTGGATAACCAGTGAAATTGTGGGTCTAATCAAAAAGAAAAAAGAGGCATACATAAGGTCCAGGCAGTTAAAACCACATGTAGCGCTGGAGGAATATAGAGAAAGTAGAAAAAAACTCAAACAGGGAATCAGAAGGGCAAAAAGGGTTCATGAAATGCCTTTGGCAGACAGGATTATGGAGAATCCTAAGGCACTTTATACATACGTTAGGAACAAGAGGGTTGTTAGGGAAAGAATCGGACCTGTCAGGGACAAAGGAGGGGAATTATGCTTAGAACCCAAGGAAGTAGGTGAGATCCTAAACAAATGCTTTGCATCACTACTCACAAAGGAGAGGGATATGTTGACTGGTAGTGTCTCAGAGGGATGTGTTGACCCGTTAGAAAAAATGTCAATTATGAGGGAGGTAGTGTGAGATTTTTTAGGAAACATTAAGACAGACAAATCCCCAGGGCCTGATGGCATCTATCCTAGACTGCTCAGGGAGACAAGAGATGAAATTGCTGGGCCTCTAACAGAAATCTTTGTCTCTTCACTGGACACAGGTGAGGTCCCAGAGGATTGGAGGATAGTGAATGTGGTCCCGTTATTCAAGAAGAGTAGCAAGGATTACCCAGGTAATTATAGGCCGGTGAGCTTGATGTCTGTGTGGGGAAATTGTGGGAGAAGATTCTTAGAGGTAGGATATATACACATTTAGAACTGAATAATCTCATTAGCGATAGACAGCATGGTTTTGTACGAGGGAGATCATGCCTCATAAATTTGGTTGAGTTTTTTGAGGAGGTGACAAAAACGATTGACGAGGGAAGGGCCGTGGATGTCGTCTATATGGATTTTAGTAAAGCGTTTGACAAGGTTCCTCATGGCAGGCTGGTGCAAAAGGTTATATCTCACGGGATAAAAGGTGAACTAGCTAGATGGGTGGAGAACTGGCTTGGCCATAGAAGACAGAGGGTAGCAGTGGAGGAGTCATTTTCCAGTTGGAAGTCTGTGACTAGTGGTGTTCCGCAGGACTCTGTATTGGGACCTCTGCTGTTTGTGATTTATATAAATGATTTGGAAGATGATGTAGTGGGTGTGATCAGTAAGTTTGCGGATGACACAAAGATTGCTGGAGTTGCAGATAGTGATGAACATTGTCAGAGAATACACCAGGATAGAGGTAGGCTGGAAAATTGGGCAGAGAAATGGCAGATGGAATTTAATCCAGATAAACGTGAAGTGATGCATTTTAGTAGATCTAATGTAGGGGGAGCTATTCAATAAAAGGCAGAACCATCAGGAGTGTAGACAGTCAGAGGGACCTGGGTGTGCAAGTCCACCGATCTTTAAAGGTGGCAGCACAGATGGAAAGGGTAGTGAAGAAGGCATATGGCATAGAACATAGAACACTACAGCACAAACATTGGGTAGAGAGTGAAAGCTCTCCAGATCTGTTCAGACATGATCGGCCCACAAGTTGCACCGATCATATCCATACCTACCAGGCCATAGAACTATCTGTAACTCCCAATCCCATTAAATCCCACGTACTCATCCAGAAGTCTTTTAAAAGACCCCAGTGAGTTCGCCTCTACCACCACCGACAGCAGCCAATTCCACTCACTCACCACCCTCTGAGTGAAAAACTTACCCGTAATATCTCCTCTGCATGCTTGCCTTTATTGGATGCGGCATAGAGTATAAAAGTTGGCATATGATGTTGCAGCTGTATAGAACGTTGGTTAGGCCACATTTGGAATACTGCGTCCAGTTCTGGTCGCCACACTACCAGAAGGACGTGGAGGTTTTGGAGAGAGTACAGAAAAGGTTTACCAGGATGTTGCCTGGTATGGAGGGTCTTAGCTATGAGGAGAGATTGGGCAAACTGGGGTTGTTCTCCCTGGAAAGACGGAGGATGAAGGGTGACTGAATAGAGGTGTATAAAATTATGAAGGGCATAGATAGGGTGAACAGGTTGGAGGTGACAAACACAAGGAGTCACAAGTTCAAGGTGAGGGGGGCAAGGTTCAACACAGATGTCAGGGGAATGTATTTTACACAGAGGGTGGTGGGGCCCTGGAATGCACTGCCAAGCAAGATGGTTGAGGCAGACACGCTGGGATCGTTTAAGGCTTATCTAGATAGTCGCATGAACAGACTAGGAATAGAGGGATACAAACGAATGGTCTAGTTGGGCACATGAGCAGGCTTGGAGGACCGAAGGGCCTGTTCCTGTGCTGTATTGTTCTTTGAGTGTGGTGGGGGGTGATAAAGGTTGAATGATTGAGAGAGGGTGTGCCTAGCTCACTCACAGTCCCACTCACCCTCATCGCCACTCACCACCATATAATCACACACTCTCACACAAGCAAGAGATTGAGAGTGAACCAGACAAACAGATTCTGTCTCTCTCACACGGTAACATTGATTTTAATTCATTACTCTTTTCAATGATCAATTTAGTCCTTTGATATGGCTTCAGTCTTGCATAACGAGATTTTCTTTTCTTCAGACCTCAACTTCATTTGGAAATTCAGTTTAAAATTGCACCAAACCTTATTTTTCCAAAATTTGTTCATCGGCCCCTTGAGTAAAAAAAGAATGGAAATGTGCTCAATTATCCGAATATTTCCACTGCTGTCTTTTGAATTCAAAATGTACAGTGGTCTTCAGAATAACGGTATTGCTCCAGAGGGAAAGATCCAAGGGTGTGAAAGTTCTGTAAGGATTTATGAAAGTGGAAAGAGTTTGTGTTGGGGGCGGGTGGGTTGAGCCAGAGGTTCAGTGTTAGATTACCATGTGGATTCTCAGAGTCAGGTTAGTTGAAATGTGCCTGTATAAATCTGGCTTCTCTGGCAGTCAGTCAGGAGACACCTTGAGTTACATCAGAAGAGGCTCAACCGTCTGCACCTTTCTCCTCCTGCAGTCTCATTTCTCTCTGCAAAACTATGTTTTTCAGGACCACACCCATTCTGGTAACCTTGGGTAGAGAGTGAAGGCTCTCCAGATCAGTTCACACATGAAAATCACATCCTCAGGAACCCATTCTCTTGCTCAATGATTACTTTTATGGTCATGTGGCACTATAAAAATGTTCAAGCTCCCCTCAGCATATTGAGCCAGGTGGTCAGGGGAAATCCCCTACCTCCAATAATGCACCCCACTAACTCTGTGGGAGGTGTGAATGCATCTGGGAGATCTGACTGTTGAAGAATGAAGGATCCACGGCAGCTTTCGGGACGACCTTACACTGAAATGCATGAAAAGATCTCCAGTGATCATTGACTGAGGGAGCAGAATCCTTTCAGATTTATAAAATCCCCAGGATGTGTGAGGCCAGCTGGACTGCCATATGTGTGGAGTCAATGATTCCCTGTACTTATGGGGAGCCGACCACTGCAAAGCAAAGACAGCAGTATCTCATTATCTTCATCAGTGTCAAAGTGGTCATAATTAGTAACCCTGACCCTTCTTTTCCTTCCATTGAATGTGGGCATTACTGGCCCAGTCAGTATTTATTGCTCATCCCTGATTGCCCTTAGAAAGATAGCTATTATACAGCATAGGAGGGGGCCATTTGGCCCATCTTGCCCATACTGACCCAAAGACACAGAGGTGCTTTTTCTAATCTCACCTCCCTGCACACAGCCCATATCCTGCAGCTTATAGGACCGAAGTTGCAGATTTAGGTACCTTTTAAACAAGTTTAGGGTCTCATCCTCCACCACCATCTCGGCAGCAAATTCCAGCTACCCACTACTCACTGCGTAAAGAAGATTTTCCTCATGTCCTCTCTAATCCTTTTGCCACTTAGCTTCAATCTGTGACTCATGGTGTTTGAACAAGGGTAACAGATTCCTTCTGTTCACTCTCCTTCTCTAGCCCTCACAGTTTTGAACACCTCAATCATGTCACCCCTCAGCTTTCTTTGTTCCAAAGAAAATAACCCCAACCTCTCCAATCTCTCCTCATAGCTACAGTTCTCCAGCTCAGGCAACAGAGACCCCTTAGTTCTAGATTCTCCCACAGTGGAGAAGCTGTTCAATGTGACAACCCAAGTTCTGTCAGAAGGGAAAGATAATGGCGAGTGGGGACTGTTTGGGCCTAAATTTAAGGAAGAAACAGAGTGCCTTCAGACCATACAGTGGGGATGGAAGTTAAGATGGATTGGATATACACAGTGAGAGGAGGTAGTTATGGCCAGGAAGCTGGAAATTTTTGAAATAAGATACAATATCAGAAGAATCACAGATGTAGGTGGGAAGACAAAGGACAAGAGCAGAACGAATAGAGTCAAAAAAGGAAGAATTAAGTCCAGTGGGTCGGGAACATTTCATTTTAATTTAATAAGTATTCTTTCAGGTTTTTTGTCTTTTATTACGGTGCCCTTTAAGGATTGCAAACAGAGATGGGAGGCCCCTTTAAAAGGGCTGTTAGTTTTTATTATTGATATACTCAAGAGTGTATCTAGAAGCAAGCAAAAATTATGGTTGTGTTATGAGGTGCATGTGTGATGTGCATTTCTCAAAATAAAATCTTACAGGGGGCCATTCTCCCATCCTGCTGCACTGATTTTTTTTTAGCTCCATGGATCGGGAGATTCAAGCAGTGGCCGATTTGCATGATATGCACTGGGCATCTGGGCCCGAGCTCATCTCCCAGCCTAAGCTTTTGGTGTCAATGGATCCAGGCTGAAAATCAGCATAACGGACATTGGCATGCATTTACATATCTTACCATCTAATTAGAGGGTCCACAACTAGAATCCCCACCTCTGCTAGTGTCTTCCCCGCACTTTGGCATGACTTCCTGCTGGTAGGGATTACAACTGCTGTATAAAAGTCAGGTGGCAGTTAGTGGCTGCCATTGAGGTGTATCGGGATGGTTTGACATTGTAGCACAGTACACGTACAGGTTTCAAAGTGGGATGCACACTCACCCTTGCTGCCCGAAGAATGTTGTAAATCTTCTAATGGTGCTGCTCTCCAAGCCAAGGGGTCAGTGTTCTGGTATTCACTGCGGATGCCACTGCTTCCTCTGCCTCTCATATCACACTTGCTGAGTGGCCCCTTGGGCAGTGGCCATGAGTAGGTACAACAGATGGCGCCTCTCCTCCACCGCATCCAACAGGTGGGCCTGCTCAGTCTCCGGAAATCTTGGAGCACTTTCCTTCAGGGCCATGTTCCTGGTGTGACTGCCTGTGTATCCATTCTTGCAACTTATAAACAGCTCTGCCTTGTTAAGGGATTTCAGGTGCCGTCAGTTTGGGCCACTCATGGGCCCATTAGTTAAATTTCATTGTGAATAATGTGCAGGCGACCTGGTTTCAACAGAGGTTGAGCCATTTCCAAAGCTGCTGATTGGGTGAATTGAGCAAGGTACCATGTCCAGGGGTGGTGGATGCTCAAAGGTCTCACTCAGCAAGGCACTGTGGCCAGAGGTGCAATGCCCAAGGCTCTCACTCAATGAGGGGGAATGCTCGCAGGCAGGGGATATGCATGGCAGGACAGCACTCTGTGAAACGGCGGGGGAGGGATGGGGAGGCCAGCAATGTCTGGGTCAGTGGGGGATGGGGAGGCCAGCAATGTCCAGGTCAGTGGGGAATAGGGAGGCCAGGAGACCAGTGCAATTTTCTTGTGGGGGGCCATGGTGTGGGAGGCCAGCAATGTCCACGGGGGGAGTGGGAGGCTAGTGATGATGCCAGCAATGTATGTGGGGGGAGTGGGAGGCCAGTGATGAGGCCAGTGATGTCTGTGGGTGGAGTGGGAGGCCAGCGATGATGCCAGCAATGTCCATGGGGGGAGTGGGAGGCTTGTGATGACACCAGCAGTGTCAGTGGAGGGAGTAGGGGGCCAGCGATAATACCAGCAATGTCAGTGGAGGGGTTTTGGCCGGAAATTGCATAGCTTGGAGGACTTGTTTATCAGTCTCCCAGTGATGTGCATATGCGCACGGATTTCAGCCACTTCAGCAGAAATAGAACACATCTCCAGATTTCTGGACAGATTCACGCTAATGACCTCTGCAATGCAGAGTGTGGGAGATTAATTTTGAAAGTCCTGCTGAAAAAACCAACACAATTTACCCCAGTTTTCACACAAATTTGACATTTAGAGTTTTTTTTGGAAGAATCACCCCCATAAAGTATGCAAAAATTAGGCTCTAGTTTTATCCTTTATCGCCTTGTTTTCTGAAAAAGAACAAAGGTGATTATGACCATGAACCTGATGCTAAAATTTCCACCCTCTCGCTGTGTATTTGGTGGAAGTAGAGTCTTTGAATGTTTGTAAGGCAGAAGAAGACTGATTAATGATCAGTGCGGGACAGAGGGAGAAGCTGAAAGGTGAGAAAATGGAGTTAAGTTCACAATCAGATCGGTCATGTAATTATTAAATGGTGAAGGAGGGTCGAGAGGCTGAATGGCCTACTCCTGCTCTGAATTTGTATGTTTATATATCCTCTGACATTGCCCTGTCTGACACAAAGCAATCTGTGTTCAGCAAAGGACTCAGTTTTATCCTCCTTTGCTCTCACCTCAATGAATTTCAGGTTTCAACACTGAACTCTCCTGTTGCCTTTGCCTCCATCGTCATATTGTTTGAACCTGAGTCCTTCCACAATCAATAGATTTTCTCACTCATTTCCAAAACTATCCCCCCCGCCACCCCCCCCAAGCCCGGTCGCTTATCTGTTCTTGATCTTTTCATTGAGAACTCTAAGCATGATATCAGCTGTGTTACTTTCTCTGCCCTACTCACCCACTCTAACCTGTCTCCCTCTAAACTTGCTGCACTCCGTGGGCCGACCATATAAATACTGTAGCTACAAGTGCAAGTTGGAGGCTGGGAATTCTGCAACAAGTAACTTAACTCGTGACTATCTTATGCCTGTCCACCATTTATTTACAAGGCACAAGTCAGGAGCATGGTGGAATACTCTTCAATTGCCTGGATGAAGATGCTTGACACTATCCAGGACAACACAGTTTGTTTGATTGGAGCTCCATTCACAACCTCTGCCACCAACACACAGTGGCACAGAGTGTTACCATTTTCAAGATGCACCACAAAAACCCACCAGGTCCCCTTAAACCCATGACCACTACCACCTAGAAGGACAAGGGCAGCGGACACATGGAAACACAACCACCTGGAAGTTCTTCTCCAAGCCATTCACCATCCTGACTTGGAAGTACATTGCCATTCCTTCAATGTCGCTGGATCAAAATCCTGGAACTCCTCCCTAATAGCAGTGTGGATGTACTTGCATTGTATGGACTGTAGCGATTCAAAAGGGCAATCCATCACCATCTTCTCAAGGGCAATTGGGGATAGGCAATAAATGCTGGCATAGTGTTAAGAACACAGCTGATGTTAAATGCAAACTGTTCAAATCCCAGAAAAGAAACTGGAAACAGCTGCTCTTACATCTGTTTTTGAAATTATACAGAAATTTGTACAGAACGAGGAGGAGAGGTTGTGAAATCCAGAAATGACGTTCCTGTCTACTTGTGAATTAAGATTTGGAAAAGACAACAAAATAAAAAATGTACACTTAAAATAAGGCAATGATTTCACATAATACCAGTACCTTAAACAGTTTCAAACAATCTTAATCTAACTATCTTCAGAGCTAACCTTCCCCAATATATTCAGCAACATCTTGTAGGCTTTACAATCTACAAAATCCAGTAACTTTTACCACACAGTGCCTTTACTTATTCTGGGGTTATTTCTGAGGTTAACCACATCTAGCTTCGTTCATACTGTTTACTGGGAATTAACCAACTATTCCAATTGTTGGCTGAGATCTGAAACAGCTCCCTTCACAGTTTTCAGTATCCCCTTAAATACTTTCTTTCCCTTTGATTGCTCCACAATCTCATCCAATTTCTTTACAACTAATCTCTTCCAGAATTGATTAACTTCATCTCTTCATTTTAACTAGCTTGAAAGCCCCATCGCTATATCAGTGGGATTAATGTTAATGATTCTTTCCAATTATGGAGATGTGTCTATCTAATTAATTAGGTGAAGTTGGCACAAGTACTTTTTAGCTCTTGGAAGCACCTACCTACCTTTGGCTTTTATTCCATCAACCTCCCAGTGCAAAGTCTGGCTTTATCTTAGCTTCCTCCTTCATATTTGCAACTAAGATCACTTTTTCCCACTTCAGCAATATTATTCACCATCAGCATTGCCTCATCCCAAACAGTTCCAGAACTTCAAAACATTTTTCACAGTCACAAGCCTTCATTTCATTAATTTTCTCTCAGCTGCCTTAATCCTTCTGAAGTTCCAACTCATCTAAACATTGCTGTCCTAAACCTTCCCAGCACAATCTCTCACCCCATTTTCTCAGAGCTGCAATAGCATCTTGTGCCCCAGTCAGCAGATTATAAATATCACTGTAGCCCCACATATTTACCCTGCAATTCCCCTGACACAAAAAGGCAATTTAGCATGGCCAATCACCTAACTACGTGTTTGGACTGATCACCTTCCTTCTGAAATTCTCTCCAGCTTGCCACCTACTCAAAACATTCCCCCAATTTTTCCTTTTAGTTATGATTTGGTCCTCTGTTTTAACTATCACCAGTTTTTCCTTTTCTTCCATTTACTATCCATGCTTTCTTTCCTTCTTTGCGTTAAAGTGATTTGAGTTGTCTTAGTGCAACATATCTCCCTATTTAATTCACTTGCGCTCTCTTCCTCTCCCTTTCTCTCCACCTTGCTCTCTCTCGCGTCCTTGTTTCCATCCTTCTCTGTGTTCTTAAGAGAGACATTTGTTTCATAAACCCTAAGTGGTACCTGCCCTCCAGGTAATGCCATCTGGGTTGGCTTCTTTCCCAATGCAGACATGAGTCTTCTGTGACAAATTTCTGCTTACGCTGCAGAAATTTCCGTGTCTGTTTTTTTCCTTCTCTCTTATCAAGTTTGGTTATTTTGTAAGAGCTGAGTGTGTGTGGTTTGTTTTGTTATTAAATTTTTCATCTGAGCTTAGATAAATTTGCTTACATGGTGATTATTAACTCAAAAGCACGTTCCTTACTATTAGCAAAATAGAACATAATTATTGCGGTTCATCACATTTTTATGTCACCTCTCACATTTGGATTGAATGTGTGGGGAGATGGAAAAATTCAACAACAGAAAAGCCCCATAATTTCTTTCCTTTATTCATGTAAGGTACTTCAATCTGTCTTCTGGTATGTGGGGAGTGCTGGAGTGTAATTCTTTTCTTTTCTCCAGCTGTACATTGTGTTTTAGATTTAATTGTTGTTTTAAATTTCATGCTACACATCTAGGTCATGAGTTAAGAAAATGGATTTTTAGACTGTGTCCTCCAGCTGCATATAGTAGCACAAGAAGAACTGTACAGCTATAGCATGGAATTAAGGTATGTGTGTTTACAAAAATGAATAGACAAGGATGGTGTATGTGTTGCATTGAAAGGTGAATACTTGCCAGTTCAGTGAGACATATGGTGAAAGACATCTGCTGAATATAGTCCCTTGTTCCCAGAGAACCTTTACACATGCATTTATTTCCATATCCGTATTGTGTGTGTCTCTCCTGATCATGTCATGTCACCATGCATCACTACATTTGCCAGGGCGCCAGTTTCACAAGCTTCTAACGCAACAATAATGCGCAGACTGGATGTAGTGGTTTACAGTGTTAGCAGAACCTATTATTAAGAGCAGCTGGATATTCAGAAGAAGTTTTAGAGGAAACGGATTTTCTCAGAGGAAACCATGAGGCAATTTACAATGCAAATTCTCGTTACCATTATATCCTCAATGTAAAATTAACATCAATAGGTAGCTACAGTGATATATGTAAAAGTAGTTGCTAGTCAACTTAGAGTTTGTTTCAAGTCTACATTAAATGATAGTTAAATATGTTGGCAGTAAGTTAAGGTACATTATCTCAATCAAATAGTTTGATGGTGTAATATGCCGTTATACCATAGAAGAAAGGAGAAGTATTCACGCTTACACTTCTCGATTTTGATAATTTGTTGATCTCTGATTCACTGTTGTGGCTCAGCCCCAAGTGGGAATTAAATGCTTTTCCTCAGGGAGGCAGACAAAATTTGATGGTGGATTGTATTGGGATGCAGTTACACTGCAGCTTTTACGTTGATGTGAAGCAGTTGCCTGTTCACACCGATGTAAAATCACTAAGTATGGGAAGAATGCATTTTGGCCTGAATCAACACCCAGTTGGTGGTTTCACACTTGTTGTGCAGTGACCAGGCCAGAAAATAACTGCAGTCAGCCTGAGTTTCATTGCAATACAACATATTGATCTACCTGTAATCAGCAACTGAGAATCTCTACAGTTGAAAAGAAATGTCTGTGTGGTCTGGGGGGCAGTGTGGGGAGGTAAGCTGAAAATGCCAGCTTCAGTTAATTTGTTCATGGCATAAAAACACATTTTACTGCTGATTCCAGTGCTTTGCCAAGCCAGTTAGAAATGGAGTAGAGGATATAGAATGAGAGTGGACTGCGTTTGCCAGAAGTCTGACATTGTTTCTGGATTTTACCAATAGCTGGAGCCATTGGAGGGCAGACCAGTCATTGTGGCAGCAGGCAACCAAATAAGGTATTTAAAAGGCCAATTATCTCGGAGAATCGTTGCTGGATATCTCATGAAGCTGTTGGGAGAGTCAGCATGCAATCACAGGAAGAGCGATAACAAAGGAAAATAACAGCAGGGCGCACGATGGCACAATAGTTGGCACTGCTGCCTCACTGCACCAGAGACCTGGGTTCAGTTCTTCAACCTCAGCTCACTGTCTGTGTGGAGTCTGCACATTCTCCTTGTGTCTGCATGGGTTTCCTCTGGGTGCTCCAGTGTCTCTCCCAGTCCAAAGGTGTGCAGGTGGTGTGCAGGTAAGATTGATTGACCGTGTTAAATTGTCCCAGAGTGTAAAGGGGATTAGCAAGGAAAATGCCTGGGGTTACGGGGATAGGGCCTGGGTGGGATTGTTAGCGGTGCAGGCTCCATGCACTGTTGGGATTCTATGATTCTATTCTATGAACAGATGTCAGCAGAAATCAGGGAAAGGTATGTGGACTATGGGAGAGCGTGGCCAGGGTCAAAGAAGGGCAGTGACTGTTGCTCTGAGGGGAGGTTTCAGGGACACACTTGTGGGGTGGGGAGGAAGTCTATTTGATCGAAGGTGGAGAAAACAGAAGCCATCTGCCATCGACCTCATTCAGCCAGTCTGCAAGACTCCCACTGAGAAAGAGGGGCACCTCAGTGATACGGTGGTCCAGGCACTAGTGGGGATTAATTAATCTCACAATTAATAATAGAGCCAGCCTCAACATTTTCCCATCTGATAGATGTTCATTTATTCATAGCAGCCAACCACCCAGCCAGCCCTGCTGTTTCAAGACCTGGTTGCCATTACTAAACGGTGATCCAATCTCTCCACTCAGAGACAGGCTCCCTCCCACCAAACATAAAAAATGCTCCCCATACTGACCAAGGGAACACCAGCAACCCCTCACCGAAGAGGGGCATTCCCCCTCCACTAACAAATAATGGGTAAATCACCCCCACACCTCACAGGCATGATGGTGACCAACATGAAAACATAAGAACTCAGAGTGGGCCATCTGGCCCCTCGAGCCTGCTCCACCATTCAATAAGATCATGGCTGATCTTTCCGTGAACTCAGCTCCACTTACTCGCCCACTCACCATAACCCTTAATTCCTTTACTGTTCAAAAATGTATCTACCCTTGCCTTAAAAACATTCAATGAGATAGCCTCAATTGCTTTACTGGGCATTCCACAGGTTCACAACCATTTGTGTGAAGAAGTTCTTCCTCTCAATCCTAAATTGCTTCCCCTTATTTTGAGGCTGCGCCTCCTAGTTCTAGTTTCACTCGCCAGTGGAAACAACTTCCCTGCTTCTACCTTATCTTTTCCCTTCATAATCTTACATGTTTCTATAAGATCTCCCCTCATTCTTCTGAATTCCAATGAGTATAGCCCCAGTCTATCCAGTCTTTCCTTATAAACCAATCCTCTCAATGCTGGAATCAACCGAGTGAATCTCCTCTGCATCCCCTCCAGTGCAAGTATATCCTTTCTCAACTAAGGAGACCAAAACTGTGCACAGTACTCAGGTGTGGCCTCAATACTCAAATTCTCTCGCTATGAAGGCCAACATGCCATTTGCCTTCTTTACTGCCTGCTGTACCTGCAGGCTTAATTTCAGCAACTGATGCACGAGAACACTAAGTCTTGCTGAGTATCCATCTCTCTCAATTTACAGTCATTCAAGTAATAATCTGTCTTTCTATTATTGCTGCCTAAATGGATAGCCTTACATTTATCCACATTATACTACATCTGCCATGCAGATGTCCACACACTCAGCCTGTACAAATCATGCTGAAGCATCTCAGCATCGTCCTCACAGCTTATCCTCCCATCCAACTTTGTGTCATCAGCAAACTTGGAAATAATACATTCAGTTCCCTTTTCCAAATCATTAATATATAACGTGAACAGTTGGGGCCCTAGCACAGATCCCGACTAGTCACTGACTGCCAATCAGAAAAAGATTCATTTATGCCAACTCTTTTCAGGCTGTTTGGCCGCTATTTTGAATACACCTTCCATAGCCATTAAGTCCTGAGGTGGGACATGAATACAGAGCTTCTGGCCTAGAGAGAGGGGTGTTATCATTGTGCTACCAGACCTCCCTACCTATCCAATACCTCCTCCTTTTTAATTTTAAATCCTTTTGTTATCTGAATTTCCTCCTCTTTCACTACAGATCAATTTAACATGGCCAATCAACCCAGCCCACACATTTTTGGAATGTCAGAGAAAACCGGAGCACCAGAGGAAACTCAAGGGTTGAATCTGCAACTTCAAACAGTCAGTCACCTGGGGCCAGAAGTGAACCCTGGTCCCTGGCGCTGGTCCCAGTGCCACCTTTCCAAAAGCCAATATATCTTGCCTGTGATGTAGTGCCCAAATCTGAATGTAGTAGCTAGATGGGAATTGGCCAAAGCAACATACAGCTAAAGCATCATTTCTCCCTTTATGCATTCCAGTTCCCACCAAAGCAGTAGCCCCCAGCGTACAGGTACGTGATGGGATAGGGATTAGGTTAATCCTCATTTGGGAGAGGCCCAGGGTTGGGGAGGCTTCTAACTTTCCTTGTGGAGCATTCCTGCTCCTCCTACCACAGAAGGAAAGTCATACAAAGTATGACATGTACCTTTTTGGACCTAATTTAGCCCACCACATTTTCCCACTGAGTTGGCCTTTACCACAGGTCTCTGGTTTAAATAGAAGTCATATAGACCAACAGCAAATCTCCCTTTCAACTGTTTAGAAGAGGACATTTGGACTGAACTTGAAGGGAGGAGGATTTTGTAGATTAGTTCCAGATGCTATTTTCTCCTATTACCTATTTGCAATTTTCCTAGCTTTTAAAATTTTGGTTTTGCTTAATTGTCAAGGATGCTTGTCAGATTCCAGTCTCAGCAAACACAGTATTCTCCAGAATCTTCAAAGCAGAATGCACAATCACTCACCTTATTCATCTTCACAGGATTTTACTGTGTGTAAATTAGCTGGCATGTTTGTCTGCGTAACAACAGTGGCTGCACTTCATAAGTAATTAGTGCTCGGTGCTTTGAGATATTTCTCAGCAACGGAATAAGGTGTTATATGAATGTAAGCAGTGCTTTCTTTCTACTAATTTCAATTTAAATGTCTCATCCAACTCATAATTCCACCACACTGTTATTTTATTGTGCACAAATCCTAGAAACACTCCCATCTGTCAGATGAGACAAATTCCCATATGCAGGATGCATTTACAACCAGACTGCGGATTACCTTGTGCCTGAGGATAGGAGAATAGTAAAAAGTCTCACAACACCAGGTTAAAGTCCAGCAGGTGTTTTTGGTAGCATTAGCTTTCGGAGCCTCAAGCTCCTACTTCAGGTGAATGAGGACTTGTGTTCACAAACAGAGCATATAAAGACACAAACTCAATTCACAAGATAATGGTTGGAATGAGAGTCTTTACAGGTAATCAAGTCCTAGTGATACAGACAATGTGGGTGGAGAGAGGGTTAAGCACAGGTTAAAGAGATGCGGATTGTCTCCAGCCAGGAAAATTAATGAGATTTTGCAAGCCCAGGCAAGTCATGGGGGTTACAGATAGTGTGACACGAATCCAAGAACCCGGTTGAGGCCGTCCTAATGTGTGCAGAGCTTTGCTATCAGTTTCTGCGTGTGAAGGCCACCATGGAGAATGCTTACCCCAAGACTGGAGGCTGAATGCCCGTGACTGCTGAAGTGTTCCTCAGCTGGACAGGAACACTCCTGCCTGGTAAGTGTTGAGTGGCGTTCATTCATTCGTTGTCGTAGCTTCTGCATGGTCTCCCCAGTGTACCATGTCTTGGGACATCCTTTCCTGCAGCGTATCAGGTAGACAATGCTGGCTGAGTCGCAAGTTATTCAGGAAAATGATCAGGGATAAACTCCAAACCAAGAGCAATATCTGTTTGGCCCCCACCCCCGCTCCCCCCCCACTCCACCCACAAAATAAAACACTTGAAGATGGGAGGCAAGAATGGAATTACAAGCAATCAACAATTTCTAAAAGCCTCAGCCATCTCTGCCACCTCCAGCACGATGTCACCTTCAAATGCATCTTCCTCTCCTGCACATCTTTCAGTATTCCAAAGGGATCATTCCCTCTGTGACACCCTGGTCCATTCCTCTGTTAGCCCCAACACCCTTCCATTCCAATGGCACCTTTCTGCGCAAACACAGGAAACATTGCACCTTTTCTTTTACCCCCTTTCATGTCACTGTCCAAAGCCCCAAACACTCCTTCCAGGTGAAGTAATGATTTCCATGTGCTTCTTTGAATTTAGTGTACAGTATTCATGATGGTTAAAAAGGATCGTAGGAGGAGAGATAATCAGCCGTGGATAACGAAGGAGGTGAAGGAAAGTGTTAAATTAAAAGCGGATGCGTTTAGAGTAGCTAAGAGTAGTGGGCGAGAAGAGGATTGGGAGAGGTTTAAATGTCAACAAAGAATGACAAAGAAGTTGATAAAGAAGGGTAGGATAAACTATGAAGCTTAATATAGAAAGGATAGCAAGAGTTTTTATAAATACATAAAAAGGAAGAGGCTGGCTAGGGTGAACGTTGGACCCTTAGAGGATGAGAGGGGGAACTTAGTGGTAGGGGATGGGGAAATGGCTGAGGCCCTGAATAACTTTTTTGTTTCGGTCTTCATGGAGGAGGACATGAATAATTTGCCGGGTGTTAGCGATGGAAAGATGGTAGGAGTGGAGGGCCTGAATGACATTATTGTTACTAGAGAGGCGGTGCTCGACAGACTGGAGGGACTGATTGTGGACAAGTCCCCAGGACCGGATAGAATGCATCCAAGGGTTCTGAAGGAAATGGCGGGGGTGATAGTGGATGACTTGGTGATTATTTTCCAAACTTCGCTGGATTCCGGGGAAGTGCCGGAAGATTGGAAAACGGCTAATGTTATGCCGTTGTTTAAGAAGGGTAGCAGGCAAAAGGCGGGGAATTATAGGCTGGTTAGTTTAACATCTGTTGTAGGAAAAATGTTAGAATCCGTGATCAAGGAGAAAATAGCGAGGCATCTTGAGGAGAATTGTTTAGTAGAGCAGATGCAGCATGGTTTCATTAAGGGGAAGTCGTGTCTGACGAATTTATTGGAGTTCTATGAGGATGTGTCTAGGGCGGTGGATAGAGGAGAGCCGGTGGATGTGGTCTTTCTTGATTTTCAGAAGGCGTTTGACAAGGTGCCTCACAAGAGGTTATTACAGAAGGTCAGCGGGCATGGAGTTTGGGGTAGGGTGTTAGCGTGGATAGAGGATTGGCTGTCAAATAGGAGTCATGATGTGGGTATGCCGGCGTTGGACTGGCGTAAACACAGTAAAAAGTCTGACAACACCAGGTTTTAGTCCAACCTATTTATTTGATAATATTCTCACAAGCTTTCGAGGGGTTACCCTCTTCGTCAGGTGAATGGAGAGTTCTGGCCTCAGACAGAGCATATAAAGCACAGACAGTTTAGAGATTACTGATTAAAATGCGAATCCTTACACCTAACCTGCTGTTCAAGACCTGAAGTGGCTGAGGTGTAAGGATTCGCATTTTAATCAGTAATCTCTAAACTGTCTGTGCTTTATATGCTCTGTCTGAGGCCAGAACTCTCCATTCACCTGATGAAGAGGGTAACCCCTCGAAAGCTTGTGAGAATATTATCAAATAAATAGGTTGGACTAAAACCTGGTGTTGTCAGACTTTTTACTGTGTCAAATAGGAGGCAGAGAGTGGGGGTCAATGGGTGCTATTCGGATTGGCGGTTGGTGACTAGTGGAGTGCCCCAGGGGTCGGTGCTGGGGCCTCAGCTATTCACCATTTATATAGATGATCTGGAGGAGGGAACCGAGTGTATGGTGTCGAAATTTGCTGATGACACCAAGATTGGTGGAACGGCAAATTGTGCGGAGGGTGTGGAGAGTCTGCAGAAGTATCTAGATAGGCTGGGCGAATGGGCCAGGAACTGGCAAATGGAATTTAATGTTGGCAAATGTGAGGTTGTCCACTTTGGTAGGAATAATGGTAGGAAGGACTATTACTTACATGGCGAAAAACTGCAGCATGTGACGGTGCAGAGGGACCTCGGGGTCCTTGTGCATGAGTCGCAAAAACCCAGCCTGCAGATGCAGCAGGTGGTCAGGAAGGCGAATGGGATGCTGGCCTTCATAGCAAGGGGGATTGAATATAAAAGTAGGGAGGTCTTGCTGCAGCTGTACAGGGCACTGGTGAGGCCGCAGCTGGAGTACTGTGTGTGGTTTTGGTCGCCGCACTTACGCAAGGATATTTTGGCCTTGGAGGGAGTGCAGAGGAGGTTTACTAGGCTGATGCTGGAGTTGAGGGGGTTGAGCTATGGGGAGAGGCTGAATAAACTAGGCTTGTACTCGTTAGAGTTTAGAAGAATGAGGGGAGATCTCATTGAGGCGTATAAGATGATGAATGGGATGGATAGGATAGAGGTGGAGAGGCTCTTCCCGCTCAGAAAGGACAGTAGGACTAGACGGCACAGCCTCAAGATAAAGGGGGGGGCGCGGTTTAGAACAGAGTTGAGGAGGAACTTCTTCACTCAAAGGGTGGTGAATCTCTGGAATTCTCTGCCTGTTGAAGTGGTGGAGGCTGCCTCGCTCAATATTTTTAAGACGCGGGTTGATAGGTTTTTGATAGGCAAGGGGATTAAGGGTTATGGGGAGAGGGCGGGAATGTGGAACTGAGCCACGACAGATCAGCCATGATCTTATTGAATGGCGGGGCAGGCTCGAAGGGCTAGATGGCCTACTCCTGCTCCTATTTCTTATGTTCTTATGTTCTTATGTCTCACAATGCAGTCTCCTCTAAATTGGGGAGCCCGAATGCAGACTGGGTGCCCACTTTGCTGAACACCTCCATTCAACCCCCAACCTGACCTCGAGCTTCTGTTGTCTTGCCCTTTTAATTCTTCACTTTGCTCTCTGTCATCAATCTGCTGCACAGTTGCAGAGAACCCAGAGCGAGCTCGAGGAACAGTACCTCATCTTTCAATCTGACACTTTTCAACCTTTTGTATGCAACATTGTGTTCAATGATTTCAGACAATAATCTCTGCTATCTTTTTGTCTGCTTTTTCTTGCATGTTTCAGCTGTAACATTGTTTACTTGGTCTTTGCTTTTGAACAGGTTATTCTGCCATTCACACCTCCTTGGGGCCTATCTTTAGTTTCTTTACCTGTCCCATTACTACCAAAGAACAAGAAAAAAGAAAAGTACAGGACAGGAATAGGTCCTTTGGCCCTCCAAGCTGTGCTGATATGATGCCCCAGCTAAACTATAAAATAATCTCCTGCCCTTACTCAGACCATATCCCTCTGATACCTTTCGGATCTACCCACCAATTCTTTTGCCATTTGATATCACACATCTTCCGTCCTGTCACTGACTTTTGCTTCTTTTCTCCCCCTTCCTCCCCCATTTCACCTCTTTAAAACTTATTACATTTCTGTTTCCACTTTTGACGAAAGGTTAACCTGAAATCTTAACTCTGTTTCTCTCTCCACAAATTTTGCTCAGTATTTCCTGCTTTAACAGTTCCTAAAGATCTTGTGATTTCTTATACTTTTCAGTGCTATCAAAGCAACTGCAAAGCAAAAATTGTTCTTTATAATGATTATATCATTCATGATTATCTGTGATTCTAAGATTTCAACTTAATAATGTTAGTTTTGTTCAATTAATTCAAATTACATCTGAGCCAGTGACAAAGATGTCAATGATAAAGGTTGTGATTCTTCTGCCATTCGTGCCCCGCCATTGCTGCAAGGAAAACAGAGAATTAAGCACTCAGCCAAATCTCTATTCACTGCAGCGGGACTGGAGAATCCCAGCTATGGGCGAGGTTGGAGAATCCCAAAGCCAGAAGGCACCAGGTTTGATTTCTGGATGGTGCTGCATGATTTATCTTGACTGGGACACAGACAGGACATCTACACTTCACCTTACATCCCTGGATTAGGGAAAGCAAAAAATCTCAATCATGGTTCCGAATCCTGTCCATAATACAGCAATTTCTGTTGGAAAGTGTTTGTCTATGTATGGACTCAAGGTGAGTTACCCAGCAAGAGCAGGATCAAACTCTGCTGTTGTTTCTTTTATAATTGGACAGCCTGCTGGATTATCTAACAAGGTTCGTATATGAATAATGGTCACCTTTTTTGAAGTAAGCATATAACCTTTGGAAAAGTACTCTTTGAGAGGAAAATAGAAAAGTGGCGAAAGAAAATGCACATTTGATTTGCCCAATCCAATGTCATTATAATGTAAAAATTTACAGTTGCGTACTGCACTTCATAGTCAACAAATTCAGCGTCAAAAAGGAAATCAGCAATTTAATTGGAAAGTAAATCAAGAAGTTTTCATTAAGAAAAGAATGAACTATAACCAATAGTGTTCAGTTTAACCAAATATCAAGAGTCCCAAATGTCTCAATAGATGATCTGGTCCCACAAAACAATATCAACAACTGAAAAAGAGATGGTGGTGTCGTGGTAGAGTCCATGGACTAGTAATTTAGAGCCTCAGGCTACTTCTCTGGGGGTGTGGGTTCAAATCCAACTGTGGTGGCTAATGGAATTTAAATTTAATTAATAAAATCTGTAATACATGTTGGTTTACAAATTTCCATTCAGGAAGGAAATCTGCCCTCTTTATCTGGTCTCCGTATGACTATGGCCATAGCCATGTGATTGATTCTTATCTGAGCAAGCTGCTCATTTCAAAGGCAATTCGTGATGGTGTTAGGACACAGTAATAAAATGGAAAAATAAGAAATCCAGTAATTGGAACTGTGTTCTGGTGGGTGTAGGTTTAAAGGAAAATAAAGTATCATTTCTAAGATGGAAAAGAGACAAATGGCCTGAGTTGAAAGAACAAAAACTTTGATACTCTGATTATCATAGCACCCATGGGAACAAGTGTTTATCTAAGGCAAGGTCAGTAACTGTGGAAGATGGGGTTAGAGTCTCACATTTACATTCTAAAAGGTAAGCTCATGTAATAAAGGTAAATATAGGTCACTTCAGATAAGGGAAGATCAAAAAGAGACATAGTATATCAGAGGCAAATTCATGCAAGCAGGGAACTGGTTTTGAGATCACAGCCACACAGCAGGAGCCTGTGTTCTGATCCAATAAGTTCTGTCTGGATAAAGCTGGCTTTGAGAAATCTTGTTGTCTCTATTCCAAGTTGGAAGAAACCCCAACAGATCTAGGTGCTTTGTGTGGTAGCAATTACTGGATTTAACATATTGTTTAAAACCTGTGGGATACTCTTTAGGGAGATTAGCTCTGAAGTTAGGAAAATAGAGGGTTTAGAACTGAGTAAATTTAAAGATCTGGTAGCTAACCATTAATGTAGCTAATTGTATTTTTCATTGACTTTCTTGTTGTGTGATTTATTGTGTAGTAAACTTGTATTTTGTTTAAAATCATCGCAAAATAATCTGGGACATTCTTCACTGGTCTTCACATCTTTCCTCATATAAAATTATACAAGTTGCAGCAATACTGTTAAAAGCAGGCATTCCCAAGTTAATATCAACTTAACAATGGGCAACAAATTGCTGGCCTTGCCAGTGATGCCCACATTGGATGTAAGAGTAAAGGGGGGAAAGTAGACGTGATGAAATTTATGTGAAGGGAATTAAAGGGAAGCGTTTGCCATATTTATCCCATGATACAACACAAGCAGCTTCTGCCTATAAACTGTTGATCCAAAAGCAATCTAAAATATTTCACAATAAAATTTCTGATAACTGATTCAAACATTCAGCACAAAGTAAAACTATGCAAACAAAAAACAAAGGATGAAACAGAGACAGTTAATGCTCAACAGATCAGGGAGTATTTATTCCAGGCTTGGCATCCTTCCTTAGAAATAGAAAATAATACAAATTTTCATTGAATCATAGAATTCCTACAGTGCAGAAGGAGGCCATTTGGTCCACTGAATCTACACTGACAACAATCCCACCCTGACACGATCCCCGTAACCCCACATATTTACCCTGTTAATCCCCTGACACTAAGGGGCAATTTTATCATGGCCAATCAACCGAACCCGCACATCTCTGGACAGGAATAAATGAAATGGTCTGAACTCCTGAAGACATTCAAAAGAAATCCAGCATTTAAGATCATTTCTGGAAACTTTGGCACCATCTCCTCTGAGAGACACTCCATGCCAGGATTTCAGCTTCCTCCTTGGTTCAGAGAAACCATCTTTAATTTGAACTTTATACCACCGTAACCAAATTCCCATTATCTACACAATTTATGATGCACCCAGTTTATGGCCACTGTCATGAACAGAAATGTCTTGCCTGAAAGATTGAGAAGTACCACTGCTTCCAAATAGCCTCCAGCTGCAACTAACCCGCTGTGATGAAATATATATTACCACCAGATGGATGCAGCTAAAATGTAATTGAAATGTGATTGTGTTAGACAATGTGAAAGCATGTCAACAATGCCAGAGGATAAGCAGATCATATATTTATCTTGTGCACAGAGGAACTGAAAAGCATTACCAATTTTAATATAGAAGAAAATGGGAGTAAGTATTACAAGCTACATTTACTTATTTCTTTGTTGAATTTGATTTAGAATCTTTCATCATACCCAACTATTTTCCTGAACATTAGCACCATGAACTTATTCCCAGGCTCTTTATATTAAACAAAGATCAAATAAACCAAACTGGTTTATAGGGCTTGTGCTTGATTGGCACCACATTCACAAACATCCACTTGTTCCGCCACCGATGCTCAATAGCAGCAGTGTGTACTATCTCAGATGCACTGCAGCAATTCACCAAAGATCCTTAGACCTTAGACAGCACCTTCCAAACCCACGACCACTTCCATGTAAAAGGACAAGGGCAGCAGATACATGGGAACACCACCACTTGCAAGTTTCCCTCCAAGCCACTCACCATCCAAACTTGCAGTTGCTGAGTCAAATCCTGGAATTCCCTTCCTAATGACATTGTGGGCCAACCCACAGCACGTGGTCTGCAGTGTTTCAAAAAGGCAGTTCAACACCACCTTCTCAAGAGCAGCTAGGGATGGGTAATGAATGCAGACCAGCCAGCAATGCCCACGTCCCACAAATAAAAGAAACTTCCACCCTCCCATTAGGAAAAGAGGTGTCTAGCAGAGTAAAAACAAAGTGGTGGGATAGAGGTCTGAGTGCAGTGGTCAAGAAGTAGTTGGAAGACTATGCCTGCCCTTGGATAGCCAAGATTCACCTCATGTAATTTTCAAAGTGGTCTGTAAATAGGCATACAACACATCAACCTTAAACAGGCACTAGGCTGCCTCCGAACACAAATCAGCATCCTATGCCAGACCATATTTCATTTACAGGAACTGCTGAGACAGCTCCAAAAATTACCTGGAACTTTCCTCAGGGAAAATATTGTGGGGCCAGGAGATAGCATGAATGTTCGCACATCCATTAGCACAGAAATAATGTGGCCTTGTACCACAATTAGGTAACACTCCCTCCACACACGCATTTTTTACTAATGTTTCCTGGCCTGACTCACGTGCAGAGCTGTTGTGTTTTCTACCCCTTAGTGTGAACTATCCGCTAACATTCGCTGAGCACTTGGCTGCCTGCTCAGATGTTACTGAAGAGCAGGTTCATTCTGGCAGACTGCATGGTCGCCGAGGCGACTCTGTGTAAGGGGCGGCTAAAAGCTGCTGACCTTTTAAAAAGGAAAAGTGGAACTGAAAGCTGATCGGATTCCAATTGAGGAGCAAATAGAAAAACTGTTTCCACTTTCTAGCAGATGAAGTTATTTGTACTGAAAGGAAGGGGTCCTATTCAACACTCTCGCTGTATTTTTCAAAACAGTGGTAACATTTTACCCTGATCACTGTTTCAATTGCCTATTGAAGTGAGTTGTGACGCTGGCTGGGCCCTCTAGCGTGGTCACTGTGACAATGTACATATGCATCCACTGTCCCTCACTGAGCTGCCAGTCAATGCACTGTTGAAAAGTAGTTAAAGTAATGCAGATTGTATACAGTACTCTGATAAATCAAAACTTAAACTATCCTGAAGTGGATTTTTCAGTGTCTCTGTTGCTAAACTCAATCAAACGTTTGTGGGTTTTTTTGGTTCCAAGATGTAGGCGAAGAGTGGGTTAAATTAGCACAATAGTGGCAAACGCTACTATTTACAGACATACAGAAATTAAATGCAAATATTTTAAATTACATTTTTGACAAGAGTCTAGCAACTGAATAGCAATTTTTAAAAAATGTAACATTAAAGATAGCGTTTTAATTTCAAGTACAACTCTTTTGGGATTTGGCAATTCTGAGACAGCATCTTGAGATCTTGTATTAAATGGCAATAAAGATTCTTTGCCATCATCTAGCTTAACCACAATATTAAAATGTGTGTTGTGCATTGCTGCCAATATGTACTCATTTGCTACTCGATGATGCAGTGTAACATTCTTCTTTAAGGATATTCTAGCATCAAAATTCTTTGTTATCCCAGTTTCTGTACCATCATTTCAGGGCATTACTAAACTCATTACTTGAATTGCTTATTTTCCATTTGGAGCTTTTGTGTCATATGATCACAAAGGGGTTTGGCAATCCTGGCACAAGATACACATATTAAAAGAATGGCCAGGATTCATTACTAGGAGTAAGGGAAACCCTACTGTTCACATTTTTAGCCACAAAATATATAGTTCCAAATTACAACTCAGAATTCACCACAAGGCAATAAATCAACTCTTAGGGTTGTTCAGATATTTTGAAAAGGTAGTGCACAGCCAAGTAATGTTCCATATTACAGAAAAGTGGTTACAGGAAAGAAAAATCAGAACTGAACATATTGTGATAGTTTCAGATATGATAGATATAATAACCTTTTGCATGTTTAACTGCAATGATTGGGAATATCTCAGGGGATATTGTGTTTAACAACACCATTCTGTTACTGTTGTGAAGCAAAAGTGAGAAGTTGTTGCTGCAGCAATTTGAGTTGTCTCAAACACTGATTTAAAACGACCAAATATTTCCTTATGATATCAGTTCTCATCTGAGTTGCTCAGTGACAATAGTGTTTGTCACATGAATCATAAGGATTGTAAATCTCACCATGGCTTATGGTATATCAATGTCTCTGCCAAAGTCCAAATTGCTTCTATTTAAGTCATCATATGATATGAATGTAATAAAGTGAATTTGACAGTGGTTGTTATTGTTTGTCTATCCAGTGATGGCGCAGAAAACTTGAGGTTCTTTACAGATTGAGAGGGCAATGGGCAATACTCCTTCATTGCCCAATTTTCCCACCAATCAGAAAACTCCTGGGTGATCTGGTGGTGACCCGGGTGTGGAGAAATCACCAGGGATGTGAGACCACTGGTGAGCAGTGCAAGGAAATCTGGTGTAGATTGTGGAAGAGTAGGAGACTGAGGCTGGAGCAAAGGATAGGCTGCAGATAGGTGCCATGGTCTGAATGTCACTGAACCAGTCACTGTTTACTGTGACTAGTAAGTCTTACTGTACTTATCCCAGTCCAACAATGGCATCTCCACATCACTGAACATCCAGAGGCCCAAGCTAATGTTTTGGGGATATGGGCTTAAAGCCCATCGTGGCAGCTGGTAGAAATTAAATTCATGCAATAAAATCTGGGATTGAAAGCTAGTCTCAGTAATGGTGATTTTGAAACTATCATATAGCTCACTAATGCCCTGCAGGGAAGGAAATCTACCTTCTTATCCAATCTAGTCTCCATGTGACTCCAGATTCACAGCAACATGGTTGACTGTTAAATGCACTTTGGCATGGCCTTGTAAGTCAATCAGTTAAAGGATAATTACGGATGGGAAACTATGCTAGCCTTGCCAGTGAGACTCACATTCTGTGAAAATATTTTTTTTAAATTTTGGATACATGGAATGTGATAAGAACATTATTGCCATATTTTGTACTATATTTTTCACTTCTCTTTCACGTGATGCAACAAAAAGCAGTTCAGGCATTCAATCTCAATATCCCCACCTCCTGGGCAGCATTCTTCACAATTGGCATCAATCAGAATCAAGACATACTGTTTTCCAATTAACCTGGCAGGTGGGACTGGTGCATGATCTCCCATTTTAGCATGGAGGTGACCAAAGTTAAAGAGTTTTTCATCTAGGTGGTATTTCATACTCACACCAGATGCAGTTGATCTTTGATGAAGTGGATAGTCACTGTGAGATAGATTGCAACTAGTATGTGGGCTGTCACACAGACTTGTTTAACACCAGTCTGGATGTTGAAAGTGTCTGTTTCAGATCTCCAATGCAGCCTCAGGAAGGATGCAAGCAAGAGAGTGCATGTCAAGATCTTCCCTGCTATCCCTGACGGAAATCCCAGACGAGTCCAGAAACCTTTTGGGCAGCACGGTGGCACCATGGTTAGCACTGTTGCTTCACAGCGCCAGGGACCTGGGTTCGAATTCCAGCTCAGGTCAATATCTGTTTGCTTGGGTTTCCTCTGTGTGCTACAGTTTCCTCCCACAGTCTAATAATGTACAGGTTAGTGAATTGGCCATGCTAAATTGTCCCTTAGTGTTGGGGGGCTAGCTGGGATAAATGCGTGGGGTCATGGGGATACAGCTTGGGTGGGATTGTGGTCGGTGCTGACTCGATGGGCTGAATGGCCTCCTTCTGCACTGTAGGTTTCTATGGTCTATGATAGTATCCACGGCATGATTTATCGCCCTTCTGGAAGATAATTACACTGTTCCATACCTGAAGTTGAGGCAGGGTGTGGATGGGGGTAGTCAGGGCAGGGTGGTGGTGTGTAGTGTTCTTTTTCTTCAATCTCTAGGATGAGCAATGGAGTCTTGATGTGAGCAGTAACCCAGCAACTTTGAAAAACATCACTGAAATATTGTTGGGGCTGCAGGCTTTGTTGTTTTTCAACCCTTTGATTGTTTGATGCAAACAATGTGATAATGACCCAAGATCCTTGTGATGTTGAATGAGGAATAAACAGTGGTCAGGATATCAGAAATTTTAATTCCCCTGCTCTACTTGAAGGAATACCATTGGATCATTTACATTATTCTCAGCAGGCAGATGAGGCATTTGTTTCGACCATAAGACCATTAGATATAAGAGTAAAATTAGGTCATTCAGCCCATCAAGTCTGCTCTGCCATTCAATCATGGTTGATATGTTCCTCAACCCCATTCTTCTGCCTTTTCCTATCAAGAACCTATCTCTGTCTTAAATACAGTCAATGACTTGGTATCCACAGCTTTCTGGGGCAGTGAATTCCACAAATTCACCACCCACTGGCTGAAAAATTCCTCTTCATCTCTTTACTCTAAGGCTGTAAATTTAGTGTCTCCCACTAATAGAAACATCTTCTTCACGAACTCTCTCCAGCCTTTTCAGTATTCTGTAAGTTTCAAAGAGATCCCCTCTCATTCACCTAAACTCCATTGAGTTCGGACCTAGATTCCTCAAATGCTCTTCAAACGTCAAGCCTTTCATTCCTGAGATCATTCTCGTGAACCTCCTCTGGACCCTGTCCAAGTTCAGCACGTCCTTCCTTAGATATGGGCCCAACATTGCTCACAATATTCCAAATGTTTAATGTCCATTGTTTAATGTCTCATCTAAAACAATGGCACCTCAGACAATCCAGCTCTTCCTAAATGTTGCACTACAGCTTGAGTTTTGATTTTGTCCTAAAGACTTGGATTGGGACTTTGAGATGTTATAATTATGAGGATTACAAGATTTTTATCTTTTGGAACTGTGAATTTACTTTAAGGTAAATATGAAGGGAGCCATGTGACCCAAAGTCTTCCTGACTATATTCTGAGTGATTTGATTTTTCAAGATCGAAGGAAGAGTTAGGTTGTGTTGCTGGGGAGAATGTGTCACTGTGAAGTATTGTTACGACTGAGATGGGAAGAGTGAACAGTCTGCTTCTAGTTCCACTATCCACAGGCTACAACATATGTTTATATGATTTTGCCAGCCAGCTATTTGGCAAAATACATGTTTTATTTATTAATCACAGAGTGTTCATTCAATGCCCAGGTTTCTTAAGTAAACAACAAAATTATGAGTTTATTATATTATCAAACCAGACTTGTCACATAAAAAGGCAAAGCTTATTAACGAACAGTGTGAAATAGGGAAGTATAATGATTACTCTTTCTAATTACCCTAACACTCTCTCTCTCTCTCTCTTACACACACATGCACATCAAAAAAAATCATAAAAATGAAACAGAAGATTTATGCCAAATAGTTAAAAGTCAACGGTTCAGTGGAACAGGATAAATATAGAATATTCTAAAATGGTATCCTGGTTATGTGATTAATTGCAGAGTATCCATGTGCAAAACAAAAATTCTTCCAGAATGTTCTTAGCCCATGAAGATGAAGGATTTTCTGTGATTAAGACATGTATGATAGTATTCACAACTAGGAGGCAATGGCAGCTGCCTCTGAGTTCACAATGTATATATAGATCCTTACACTAGAATCCTACTGCCCAGCCCACCACAGCATTGGAACAGGCGAGAGGTGGACAATAGAAGTATCCATTGACCTCGGGTGGGAATTTTCAGTCTTGGGTTGTGTGAAGCTGTAAAATCCCAACCTTTGTCTTGCACAGTCCTGGAATAGTTTTGAAATAAGTGGGTCATAAACAATTGTGCTGTAACCTATCGATTTACTTCTAAGGTGCAAGAGTGTTGGGGTCAATAATAGCTCATCAGCATTTCTACTAGAGTGTAAATCAAATGTGTTGCACCCTTGTAAGGGGTAAGAGTGCAGAGGAAACCATTGTGTGACCAGGTTACAGGCTTCCCTACAAGTCAATGAATATCACAGACAGAAAGCAGCTTTGTATGGTCAGCAGAAAGAAGAGGCCACTTGGCTTTGTGAACTCCAACAACTGGATTTGGGAGACAGACAGTCTCCAATTGGAGAGTTGCATTCTGCAGCCAATGATGAATTTTGGGATATTTATTCTGACATGACCTGAAGGAAACAATCATGATAACTCAAAATTCTGACTCCGTAAATGGGGAAATGGAAACCCATTGGAAGCTGGGGGTAGCTGGACTGTTTGGTCTTGGACTGCAATTCCTTAGGGAGCATTCTTTTCCATTCATAAAGTAGAATTGCTTATAAAAATAGTGTTTAGTTATACTGTTTAGTCATTTATTACAGTAAGTTACAAAAAAACTTGAAATCTTGATGTGTCATTCTTTCCACCATTAACTGGAAGTTTGAGTTTTTTTGTAAAACTTGTCGGTCTCTATGGGGGATTGTAACAGACAAGTGCTGCTATCTGAGCTACGCTGACAATTTACTGCGGTGACTGCGCACTTCAGAAGTGCTTTATTCATTGGCTGTGAGGTGCTTTGAGCTGTGCAGTGGTCATATAAATGCAAATACTTTTCCTTTAATGTTGGAAATGTGGCAGGTGATTGACAGACAGCAATGACCTGCAAACAGCAACGCGATAATGAATTACTGCTGTCAGGAGAATGAAGAGCGTACATTTCACCAGCAGAAGGAGGAAGAAATCTGCCATGCCCACCAAGAAGCATGAGTAGAGGTAGTGAGGAGGTGAGCAGCAGCAGCGCTATGTGCAGGTTATGGAGGCAATGCAGACGTCAGTGTAATGACTGCAGCAGGGTAGGAAAAGTGAACATGCTTGCTACTTCAGCTATATCCTATGCTTTGAACTTCACCCCAGCCTCCACACCACTTCCACTCTTTCTTGCCTTGTGTTGTCGCACCACATCCCTCCTCACACTCACTCAGCTTTCAGCAGCAACAGCCTTCACTTTCTGTGCATTGTCACCTCCCCGCTTATCTATCTCTGCTTCAGTCTTCCCTCAGTGTGAAGCATGTGTATCATTGTCACAGTCACCGATTGCACTGCATTCACTGAGTAAATATCTGACCTTCACTCATTTCTGCATCCCTTGTAGAAGACACCGGAGAGAGGCTATGGGCTGGGGTTGAGCCCTCACAGGTAGTCCAGGTCATAGATGTAGACCAGGAAACAAATTGCCCAGCTGCACCCATGTTGGAGCTGGAGAGACAGACAGTTTGGAGATAGCTGGTGACAGAATTGTTAACATTTCTGACGTACACAGTGCCATTCTTTCACCAATGACTGAACTATGAGAAAGCTGAGGAGGATGATTGTCAAGACTATCAGTGGAACTTTGCATTTTTCGGCAGAGTGGTGCAGCAGGTGGGACAATGGGAAAGTTATCCTTCAGCTGATAGTTAAAGAAATTGAAGAGTGGGTCTCATGATGTAACACTGGGAATCAGAGCCCGCCCCACCAGCAACTTCGCCATTGGGGCGAAACAAAATTTAAAGATAGAATCCCCCTTCTGCCTGAAAACTGTCTCCTCAAACAATGTTCCTGTGTTAGGGGGCAGTGCCAAGGCATGACCTTCTTTCCCCCTGAGTGATGCACTCGCCTGAACTCCTCTGGTGGGTTCTGCTCGCCAGACACACACCGTGTGAGGACATGCAGTGATATACATCAGCGTTTGCGAACACTGACGTTAATGGATTATGTACAGGGGGCTGGGGGGTGGATTATCAGGGGCTTGAATTTCAAATGTAAATTTGTCATAATGGGCTTCCTGACATTCAACGTCTGGATTCCAGGTATGTCATTGGCAGGGGTCTGGTACAATTGCCATGGGGATTTCCACCACCATACATTGCAGGGTATCTGAAGATAAAGAAAGATGATTTCACAGTCGAGGATAGATAACTATTTCAAGTTTAAACGGGGTTTGGGATGTAAAGTGGCAAAAGTAGGAAAAGAGCTTGCTAATACCAGGAAACTCTTTTCCACAGAGAGACATACGCATAGAATGGGCTTTATACTCAGCTAGTGGTGGGAAAACTCTGGGATCATGTAGCACTTTGATATGATGATAGGCAGTATTTTCATGTGGATTAGCTAAAATGGACCAATAACCTTCCTCACCTGCATCTATGTGTGCTGTGAGAATAACAAGGAATTCTAGTGTCAAAATAGGGACATTTCAACCTCCTGTATCTGATAGGCCCAATAATCACCATGGTGATAGGACTGCTTAAATATCAGAAGACTATTCATGAAGGAGAAGATAGTCTTGTGAAGTTATTTATATTTATTCAACAAGGATTGGCAACTTCTCTTACGATCTTTTATCTTCTCAGAAAATCAGAACCTAACTTGGATACAATCCTAAACCTGAGTTCATTCCTTTCTCTGTTAGTCACAGAATTTCATCATCATCAGCATAGAATACAGTGCAGGCCATTCAGCCCATTGAGCCTGCACCAATAACAATCCCATGCAGGCCCCATCCCTGTAGCCCCATGCTAATTACCCTGACACTAAGGAGCAATTCAGCGTGACTAATCCACCTTGCCAGTGCATTTTTAGAGCGTGGGAGGAAACCGGAGCACATCGAGGAAACCCACGCAGATACAGGGACAACTCCACACAGACAGTGTCCTGAGTGGTATGAGGCAACAGAGCTTAACCATTGTACCACAGTGTGGCCCACAAATACAGTCTCAAGCCACCCACCATTAGAGTCCTGTTAATTTGTGAATTTTTATCTGGTCTGCCAGTCTAAATGATGACCCTGGGAGAAAGGTTAAGGAGAAAGGGAATGCCACCACTTGAAAAACAGTATTCACCAGACAAGTATTGTACAACCATCTGAAAGAAATGCTAAGTTCTGATCAGAGACAGCACCTTATGTTTGGGGTCACTTTTACCACATGCAGCAAAAAAAGGGAGCAGGTTCTTTCGTACCATGAACCGATATTATGAACAGAAGTGAATGTTAGATTTAAGTCTTGTGCAGCCAGTTGTAAAAGATTTTAATGAACTCATTTTTATTATGCATCACATGAAGGGAACATCAAATGTTCAGAAGCCAATATGGAAGGGCATCGACTTGTTACATGTTAGGCCACATTTAGTAAAATGGAAGCTAATGCAGCCACTGCTGAGAATTCATATTGTTGAGATAATATGCTCAGCATGGTGTATCTGAATGGATGAACTTCATTCTGTCTTATATTCAACAGCATACAAAATATGTGTCTTTTTTGTGTTTGACGAACTGCTTCAACTTGTATCACGCTGTGTCTGGTTTCACAATGAAGCTGAAATGAAGGTCGGCTGTGTTGCTAACTAAAGCATCATTTTCATTCATTTTAAACATTGAGTAATTGATACATTTTTGCATCTTCTCACTATAGATGGTTTTATTAAGTTCACCACTGTGGCCGATGTTGCTAATTTAAACTCTGAGTAGCCAGCTTTTCCTGGCCCTAAGCTGAGTTAATGGCATTCCTTTTTTTCAAAAGATTCCCCAGATCTCAAGTGGTACCGTTCTTGACACATTATTGCTCTTATTCTTGGCAATGAATGATATTCTGGTTGGTCTTTGACCAGCAGTGTATCAGTTGACAACATGAGACCTTGAATGCAGGCTGTCTTACCTGCTGTGTAATAGATGTCTGTGCTAAACCTGGTCACAGTTACATTCAGATACAGCCAACATCGCATATGTTTTTGATTGATCGTTAGTTTAAAGTTTAGAGTAGGAATAGTCTCTGACTGATTCTCCATCGATATTGTATCAGCTTTTCTTCAGCTTTTTACACTTCTGACTGAATATTTCAAGCAATGAGATAAATTTTGCACTCCCCGATGGGTTCTAATGCAATGGGGACTAGGGGAGACAAGCATAAAAGAGCATCTCGGCCTAGGGGCAATTTTGTGGTGGGATGGGCAGGGTCTTGGACAGGAAGCCCACCCATGCCCCTATTAAGGCTCTTAAGTGGGCACTGAGGGCAGAATCTTTCCAAAAAAATTCTAACACCAGAATTCTACCACCCCGTCCGCCATGGAATCAGAGTGGGCGTGGGGCAAACAGCAGAAATGTCCATTAACCTCCAGTGTGAATTTTTTGGGGTGAATTTGGCATTGCAAACTTCCCACACTGTCAGTTTTTCTGACAGCTGGGAGCTTTATGCCGGTTTTGGGTGGGGGGGTGGGGGTAGTGAAATGGAGCTTGAGTACTCCAGGGAAGCCAGCTTCAGAGCACTCAGACACCATTGCACAGAGTGGACAAACTCCCAATCAACTGGGAAACCTTCTGACACCTCCACCCCCCTATCATCAGCGGCATGTTCTCCTCCCAGACCAACAAGGGTTGCCAGCATTGGGTCATCAGGATCTCCCAATGAATAGCCTGGTGGTCCTCCTCTGCCCTTCCTGCCCTGCATGCCCCTCTCCTGCCAGTGCCTCCCCTGTAGAACACCCCCCCGCCGCTCCCACTTGCAAAGCTACACCTGCATAAGCCCCTGACTCGTCATTGTACATACCCTTGTCGTAGCTCCACCCCACACAGGCCCCACCCCAACCACAACTCAGGCTCCATCACTTCAGCACAGCCCCAACCAAGCCTTGCCAGCATACCAGGTGGTCACTGCCAGGCTGGCACTGCCCAAGGGCACTGCTTGGCCATGTCTCCAAGCACCTGGAGGCTTCAATGGCCTCCCCACCACACCGTCATAGCCATGGTGTCTATCCTACATTGGTGGAAATCATTAGTGATTCTCACCTATGTGATGCCACGCTGGTAATGGGGGAAGATTCCAGGAGTTGGGAAGGAGCTGTGAGGACCAACCTAAGTCCTTTTAACGCCCATTAATTTCATGTGGGCACAAAACCAATCGCTGGCAAAACAGGGCTGGAAAGAGGGGCACGAATCAGATTTTTATCCTCGCCTGCTATCTTTCCAGCATGCCACAGTGATCGACCAGCACGGCGAGCTGCTAAGATCAAGCCCTCAATAACGGCCTTTTCTTGCCCAGCTTCAATTTTTAGGCTGGTGGGTGTCCAATGACTGAGGGTGAGAAACTGAAAAGATTTCCATCCTTGATCTCGGGTGGGAAAGGCAGTATGTCCGCCTCGGTCAGAAGGCCTCTGAAAAATGCGGGCACCATCCCCTCAGGGATCTGGGAGCTCCAGCCCAGCCTACCTGTCGACACTGAGATCACTGAGTTTCCCACCTTCCAAGGCATCGCCTGCCCTGCCCACACCGGGTTCCCTGATGTGGTACCAGGACTTAGGCCCAGGCATGTATTGCAGTACCTCTTCCAGCCACTGCAACGCTGTGCCTGGAGGAGCTGGAGATCCCATTGGCCGATAGCTCTCCAAGGTGGGATTTCCAGCCAAGTGGGAACAGAAATCCTGTCTGTTGCCTGCCAACACTCAATTGAGCATGAAGTGGTAGCTAGCCTATCAGAGTCAGTGGGGATACCTTTCCCACTGACCCTCAGGATGACAGGGACTGAGTAATCACCATCCTGAAAGTTCAGACCATTGGTATGAAGAATGTTATGGTTTAAATTTCTATTGGTCATAAAATGCATCATGTTAAATGCAAGGTTAATCTGTGAATGCTTAACACAAAGAGATGATGTAAATACTGAAACAAAATACTGCTGATCCGGCAATCTAAAATAAAAATGGAAAATGCTGGAAAAGCTCAGCAAGTCTGGAAAGCATCTATGGAGAGAGAAACAGAGTTAATGGGTGGAATTTTCCAGTCCCACCTTTTTGAAAGCTGCCATGTCTGAGGTGTTTGGGATGGAGGACTAGCTGTAAGGGAGGGTGTAGGCTTGGCTTGCCTGAAATAAGAGCAGCCCAAAGAGCTTCACAGTGACTCCATAGCTTGGTGAGGAAGGTGATCATGACAGGGTTATGTTCAATCATGTTTCTGTTCAATTTTCAGTAGACACAGGAGGAGTACAGAATGGAGGTAGCAAGGAACACTGCCTTTTTCATGACTTTCCTGCAACTAAGGAGCAGAAAAAGGGACCTAATCGCTATCAGGCAGAGCAAGAGGAAGAGCATTGACCTGAGGAAAGTGGGCCAGTGGGGCCCCATGAAGACCCAGAAGCAAGGTGGAGAGACCAATTCCATTGGTTCATTTGGCACCACCCATGCTTACAGATGAATGAGAGACATTGCTATCAAAACCTCCCTTCTCAAAGGATGTGGTGGCTTACGCCTGCCACATTCTTTGGGATGATCTGATGCTGCAGGGTCAGAGAGGCCATCCATTGCCAATAGCTCTAATGGTGACCGTCACACTCAGCTATCTTGAGAGTGGCTCGTTCCAAGGCTCCACCGGGAACACCTGCAAAAGATCACGATTTTCCACTCATAAATGAATCTGAGAGATTAATAATGCCATATTCAGCAAAATATAATTGCACCTAGTTTTCTCTGATTGAAGTCAATGTGACTGCCAGACCAGTGGGATTTGCATTGACCTCTGGCTTTTCACAGGTACAGGGTGCCATCAACTGCACACATATGGCTTTAAGAACCAGAGGGCAGCTTTCAAGAGGCAGGGGAGTATTGCAAACCTTGGTGCACTCTTGGCAGTCTGTCTGGAGTGTTGTAAAGTGCCTCAAGAAGGACCAACATCAGCCCAATGGTGGTCCCGAATCTCACCAGACAGTTGTTCTCGCACTAACTTATGAGGACCGATCTAAATGTGGGCTGTGGCATGTCTCCACAGGACATCCCTCAAGCAAGAACACTATTTTGGCCTCAGTCCCCAGCATGAGACTGTTCTTTAGGACACATTGATCTGTCACTCTCAGCCATGGTTGCAGGTCAATGAGTCAGGTCACCTTTGTCTGCACACAGAGAGATTGAGTAGCACCATGGTCTGATCATTGACAAGCACTCATACCCAACCTTTGCACAGACCTTCCCAAGTTCACATCCAGCATTGCCTTGGTATCAGTGGCTCAAGAAAAGTTGACACTGCATTTAGACATTACTTGATAATAAAGTACACACACCAGAGCCAATTGAGCTTCCTTTTGATGCAATTTGAGCTCTCCACATCTGCATGCCAGCAGTTTCAGATGTACACAGGAAATCTGGCACATCTGTTCAGATTTGATAAGTAGGCCGATTCCCCCACAGAGTAACCAGGGATTATGTCAAATCACGCTCGCCAGACCTTTGGGTCATCCTCCTATTTACTAGTCTGGCGCCTGGGGTCAACACACTGATCTCATAGTTATAGTCATCAAGCAGACATTTCAGGAGTCACCAAGCGCTAGCTGGGTCTAGAGCTCTGCATCAAAGAACAAAGAAAATTACAGTACAGGAACAGGCCCTTCAACTCTCCAAGCCTGCACCAACCTGCTGCCCGACTAAACTAAAACCCCCAACCCTTTCACCGACAATACCCTGTTATTCCCATCCTATTCACGTATTGTCCTAACACCCCTTAAAACTCACTATATTATCCGCTTCCACCACCTCCACTGGCAGTGAGTTCCAGGCACCCACCACCCTCTGTGTAAATAACTTGCCTCGTCCATCTCCTTTAAACCTTGCCTCTCACACTCTAAATCTGTGCTTCCTCGTAATTGACTCTTCCACCCTGGAAAAAAGCTTCTGACTACCCACCCTGTTCATGCTCCTTATTCTCTTCTGTCAGGTCGCCCCTCAACCTCCATCATTCCAGGGTTTATGGAGCTGGAGATTGGGAACCAATCCTGCTGTATACATCAACATCACGCTACATGCCTAAGATTCCCAACTGTTCCTTGCAATATAGAGTTCAAGCCTGACAGACATTACATGGAGGCCATTGAAAGATGCATCAAGTTACATTGGCCTCAATGCAGGTCACCATTAAAACCCATTAGGTTTTAAAACCCATTAGTAAACCAAAGTGCAAAATTTAAACTCATGAGGCCGCAGAATAAGATCCTGTGATGCAAGTCTGGGATATGCATTGTGCAATCACCATGTTGATAGAGCAAAAGTGTTAGCCGAACTGGCTGCCGCAGACAGAAAGGCAACTCACTGTAATGAGATTGTGTGAAAGACCATCGAGCTGGTGCTGAGGACAGGAGTAAAGTGAGGGTGGAGGATCACTTACCCAACCTCAGAAAATTGCATCAGATAGAAGAACCATTCACTGGATGAGAATCTCAGATACAGAAAACATACTTACAGATGTGCAAAGTACACACAGTGAGTGAACAGCCATGCCACCCTTGCACTCTCAATATTTCTTCATTTTTCTTGCCCCACCAATATGTCTAGGTGCTTCCCTGGCATCTGCTGCAGAGGCAGAGGCAGCCTGCTGACTGCACTGCCATGTTGTCCGTGATGAACCTTGTGGGCATCCTGTGGGGGGCCTCAGCCTGCTTTTGGGTCTTCAGTTGTGGGGTAAGTGGACACTCCTTGACCTGAGCAGCTGGAGTTACTAAGGTCACAGGCAAAGGGGACTTGGAGCAGTTGGACAGCCTGGGAGAGTCCTCAGTGGATTGTCCCAGAGTGTCTGGCGAGGATGTTCACCCTCTCTGTGGGTGCCTGAGTGCCACTTCCTAACTGCTTGTGGAGAAGGGGCTCTTGGAAAGAGAGTGAGCTGCCACCCCCTTCTCTGATAGTGACAGATGCATCTCACTTACTGTGAGACTGACGGTGTGCAGTCCCACATGCATATCCCCACAAACTGCCGGATCGAGGTCTGCATAGTGATTATCACCCTTTCAATGGGAACCTCAGTGTGGTGGCGTATTGGTGCCATGACATCTGTGGACTCCTTCACCCTCCATGGATTGGAACCGCCTCTGCCAATCCTGCGTGCTGTGTCCCTGTCTGTCCTGAGAGCTCCAACATCTCTCTCAGGACCAATTCCAGAGGCTCGCCAGGAGACCCGGACTCAGTAGAAGGCTGGCCTCCAGCAGTCCTGTGAGCGTGGGTAAGCTTGGCTGTCACTGCCTCTGCCTGCTATAGACCAGAATCTGTGCTGTGCTCACCAGATGGTGATCCCACGGTAAAACTAGTTCCCACCGAGATATGTGTCACTCCGTTGGTGGAGGGTGTGGGTGAACATTCATCAGGAAAATGATACAAAAGTCTGAGGTCATGTACCAACCGACTCAAGGACAGCTCCTTCCCTGCTGCTGTCAGTCTTTTGAATGGACCTACCTTGCGTTAAGTTGATATTTCTCTACATTCTAGCTATGACTGTAACACTACATTCTGCACTCTCTCATTTCCTTCTCTATGAACAGTATGTTTTGTCTGTAGCGCACGGAAGAAACAATACTTTTCACTGTATGCTAATACATGTGACAATAATAAATCAAATCAAAATTAAACAGATCTTCAAAACCCTCATCTGCAGTGGCCTGGGATTGGGGTGGATATGTTGGCTGGTGGTGTGCCTTCTCCTTTTCTTACTGGTGGCTATAATCGAGGGAAGAGTTAATAAATGTATGGCTGGATATTCACCTACATTAAAGAGCACTCAGTAAGTGGCTGGGCAATGACTAGTTGGAGGATGCCAAACTAGCCTTCGGCACAGGTACAATCCTGCTCCTCATCAGCCAAATCTGTTGCCTGCTCTTCAGAGGGGTAAGTGGCCTGTCGTCCAGCATCCCCCTTCCAGCCTGGATCTCTCCCTGTTGTTTTGGGAGATTTTGTCCTGCATTAAGACAGATGGACGGACGATGAGATGGATAAATGTCAAAGCATGCTTGCCTTTGTGTGTGCTGAGTGGACCTGGGTCAGGGCTGAAGCTGCGACTTGTGCAGTTATGACAAGAGCTGAAGATGTAACTTGTGTGCAAGTGAATCAGTACTAATGTCTCTTGTGCTTGTGAGATCCCTGTGGACCATAACCCTGTGAGTCCCTGATGGCCTTATGAGGGTGTGAGTTGAGAGTGAGGAGAAAGTTGAGTTGAGGTGTAGTGAATGAGATCATTCATCCTCTTCCTGCACTGGCTAGCGGACCTCTTCACAAGTTAATGAACTGGTTGTAACCCAAACTCCAATTTGCACTCCCATTGATTGTGGACCCATGTTCTTTGTGCCATACTGGTGAATTTACACGAATTACTTAACAATTATTTAACAGTTTCAACTGCAGATATAGGCCTGGATTTTTAGGCCTGCCATACATCAGTATCAACTTGGACAGGCCCACTGCCATTTGTCGCTCTAATATTGATTGGTTGAAGCCAATTTTTCTGTTTCCTCCAATCTGTCATTCACCCACCAGCCTAAAAATTGAGGCTAGCAGGGAAAGGCCCTTACGTGGCAATGAAACGGCCAGGTTACAGCCCTAACTGGCACAAGGGCGGGTTCACCCACCCAGGCCCTGCCTTCAACATTGTAAAATTCCTTTCAGTTCAAGGCAGGGGGATCTCGGAGGGAATTCCACCCATGTAATTTCACATTCTCCCCTCCCCCTGCCTCAAAATCTGTGTATCAAGGGGAATGGTGGGGGGGGCCTTTCTGGCCTTAGTTTCAGTTCATCTTCCAAATGTTATAAACATTAATCAATCATTTGTCTGATAGACATGGCACTGCTGCATTAATTTCCCCTCCTTTCCTTATTCCAATACTAATAAATTTAAGATAATGGCATTGAAACAACTACTTTACACAGCCTGATTTATCTTCCAATGTCACGATTATCTCATCGTTCCATTGACTCTTTTGTCCCCAATGACCAAGATGTATGTACTTTGTTACTTATCATATCAGTCAGTACAAACAATTACAGCTCTTGCTAAACTGGCGATGAAATCAGAATCTGCACTGTTCCAGGAGTAGTCATTGCTAAAATTGACTGATTATCTTGCAGTGATTTTGTTGTAAAGTGATTCATCTGAGCATTCCTGGGAGGAAAACTATATCATATCGCAGTCAACTGCTGTTACTGTCACATCAGACTTATTTTTGGGCTGGCTTACAAAAGTAAAAATAACACAAATCTATTTCACTGAGTGTGATGGATCTATTATTTCTGCATCATTGCAAGGTTAGCAGCAATATTTCAATTAGTAATAGCAGTTCAACATCTCAGTGCAATATGCCACTGATCTATCTTGTGACTTAGTAATATCTCATAGCTGCTGAAGCAAGTCACAGCTGCTCACTCCATCACCAACTGCAATGTAAAGGTGCAGTCACAAGCCACTTCTGGCACACTATTGGGCAAACATTGACATTAGGTGAAAAAGCATAAATTTTTTAAACTACTCTAACACAGTAAACAATCCACTAGAACTTTGAAGTTATATTGTCCAAGAGAATTTCAGTACATTCATCATACAGCAGTAAATCATATTAGCTTCATGCTGTGTGTACAGCTTTGGTCACCCTGTTACAGGACAGACATTGATAAACTGGGAAGAGTGCAAAGAAAATTTACGAGGATGTTGCCAGGGCTTGTGGGCCTGAGTTATAGGGAGAGGTGGCCAGGCTATGAGTTTATTTCTTGGAACGTAACAGAATGAGGGATGGGTGACCTGATTGAGGTGCATAAAATCATGAGGGTCACAGATAGAAAGAATGCACATTGTCTTTTTCCCAGGGAAGGGGAATTGAAAACTTGAGGGCATAAGTTTAGGGTGAGGGGAAAGATTTAAAAAGGATTTGGGCAACTTCTTCACACAGAGGGTAGTGCATATACAGAATGAGCTGCAAGAGAAAGTGGTTGAGACAGGTTCAATAGCAACATTGAAAAAGCATTTGGATAAGTACATGGATGGGAAAGGATTAGAGGGATGTGGGCCAAACGTGGGCAATTGGGACTAGCTGGGGGGTCACCATGGTTGCCATGGACCAGCTGGACTGAGGGTCCTGTTTCCTTGCTGTATTGCTCTGTGACACAATAGGTGGGATTTTACAGCCTCACTCAAACGAGACCAGAAATTCCTGCCTGAGGACATTTCCATTGTAGGACCCTCGCCCGTTCCAATTCCGTGGCAGGGGAGGTGGTAGAATTCCAGCCTCTGGCTCTATTGAAAAATAAAATGTTATAAGTTTGCATCTCCCTTAGATATTCTCTGTGTTACAGCGACATTGGTCACTGGTACAAGTATCTAACATTCTTTGTGTGCCCACAATGTGCAATATCTGGTCACACGGTGACACATGATGTGAATAATAAGACTCGATTAAGTCCAAAACTGGATGTCAGGCTTTTGGTGTCTGGTCTTGTATGTGTTTGCCCAATTTTTGTGAAGTCAGACAGAAACATCGTATTAAGATGAGACAGATATCAATCATTAGGCAGTTTTAGTTGACAGAAAGCAAGTGACTGCACAGAGTAACTGATGTGGGCAAATCTCACTTTGCTTCAACCTACTTGAGAGCCTGCTCAAAAACAAGGAAAATCATTTTTAAAATGCACCAGATTGACTAGTTTAACTTTTTCCGGTTTAACTGTTCTGATTCTGACTGGATTACGTAGAAATTTAGAAACATAGAACAGTACAGCACAGTACAGGCCCTTCGGCCCTCAATGTTGTGCCGATCTATGTCCGAACCCAAGATCAAGCTATCCCACTCCCTATCATTCTGAAGTGCTCCATGTGCCTATCCAATAACCACTTAAAAGAGGATTAAAACAGAAATGCTGGAAAAAACTCAGCAGGGTTTGGCTGTGGACAGCGAAACAGAGTTAACATTTCTAGTCCATATGACTTTTCTTCCTGATGTAAAGTTTTCCCTAACTAAATCAGGCTTACTCTCTTGACCTAGCTAATTGCCTAACTATCCAGGTATCTCTTTCCTCTTTGTTTTAGAAACTCCATTGCTCAAAAACTGGGCCGTGAGCACAAAAGGCTCAACAGCCACAACAGTTTTTTATAGTTTATTTCGTAGTGTCACAAGTATGTTTACATTAACACTGCAGTGAAGTTACTGTGAAAATCCCCTCGTCACCTCGTGCCTGTTTGGGTACACTGAGGGAGAACATAGCACGGCCAATGTGCCTAACCAGCACATCTTTCGGATTGTGGGAGGAAACCAGAGCACCCGGAGGAAACTCATGCCGACATGGGGGTACCTTAAAACTCCACACAGACAGTCACCCTAGCCTGGAATCAGACCTGGGTCCCTGGCACTGTGAGGCAGCAGTACTAACCACTATGCAACTGTGCTGCCCTGGAGAGATTTTCCTTCAGGTCTTGAGAACCTACAGCCCACAGCCCCCTAAATTTTAATTTTTACTTAGCCTGTCCAAAGTCCCATCCACCTTGAGGCACCGTTGAGGTCCCCTGTGTGTCTCAGCAGTGCCCAACATTCTCCCAGTGAAACTGCTAAGACTTCAGAACAGCCAGCCCTATGGTTGTGCCAGCAGCATCCAAAGCCATCTGATGTCCTTAACCGAGAGCAAGTCCATTGGCAAGAGGTGGTCAACAGTACATCTTGTCGAGCCATTTTATGGAGCCCATGAGAGTGGAACATGTGGTGTGAGGAGTGATTTAGTTAAGCAGGATACAAAAGTCCAATTTCTCAATGGTTGGTTGCAATGCAGGGATAAATTCAGCAGTGTCTTTGTGGCACATTGGAAATCATGCAGGCTTGAGGTGTGTTCTTACTTGGAATACATTTGCATACCATGAAAACTATGCATGAACATGAAACAGTTTTCAATTAAGCCCTGCCTTCAAGATAAAGTCAGTGCACAAGAATCTCATAGCATTTGGTTTATGATTGATTAACATTGGGGTGCTTCTGTCAGCTTTGTGTAGCTCAATGTAAGGTCAATGCTTTTCCTTGTTTAACTCTATGGCGCAAGGGAGGAGAGCAGGAGAATGCACTCTTGTGTGGTGTTTAGAACTGGCAAGGGTGAGTTAATGTGAGGGGGGTTATGGAGTGGGGTTGGGGCACAACAGAGTGCTGTATGAAGAGCCTTGTCCAGCATGTGGTGGAGAGGAGATGATGGGGACAGTCAAAGTAAGAAAATGTGGGGCCTAAATGCAGTGACAGCACTGTCCACATGTTTGTCCATCTCAGGGTGTTGGCTGGCAGAGTCCTTACAGTTCATCGACAACATCTTATTGAGATTGCTCTCAATCAATACTATAACAGTGCAAGGCCAGCTGAGCTATTCGAGCCCTTCCACAAAGAGTTAGATATAACATTGGACAACATATCAACATTCAATATAGAGTGGTGAAAAAAACACAACAATCTGTTTCTCCCACAGTAAAAGGAATGTCATTAACTTCCCTATAGCTTAACATCAATGTATGCCAACCATGAGGTATGCCAGAACATTTAGCTCTCTGACTAAGCTCACCTATACAAATAGCGGAGATGCACATATGAATAAAGAGAAACCAATGTCATGTGAAATTTTAATTTGTAAAGATATCCATGCCACCTTTGCACTCTCAAGTCTGATGCCAATGGCAATGTCGTTATACAGGGAAGTTGCATTTGTGTGCCCTGGATAGTTAAGCAATTAGTTAGGTCAAGAGAGTAAACCTGACTTAGGGAAATCACATCTATCTCAAGCCAGGCTTAGTCAGAAGAAAAATCGCATGGACTGGAAACATTAACTCTGTTTCCCACTCTACACCAAACCTGCTGAGGTTTCCCAGCATTTAATCCAGTCAGAATCAGAATGGTTAAACCGGAAAAAGTTAAACTAGTCAATCCGGTGCATTTTAAAAATGATTTTCCTCGTTTTTGAGCAGGCTCTCAAGCCAGTTGAATCAAAGTGAGATTTGCCCACATCAGTTACTCTGTGCAGATACTTGCTTTCTGTCAACTGAAGCTGCTTAATGATTCATATCTGTCTCATCTTAATAAGGTGTTTCAGTCTGACTTCACAAAAATTGGGCAAACACATACAAGACCAGACACCAAAAGCCTGACATCCAGTTTTGGACTTAATCGAGTCTTATTATTCACATCATGTGTCACCATGTGACCAGGTATTGCACATTGTGAGCACACTAACCCCGTCCATTGAGTCATAGAACAATACAGCAAGGAAACGGGCCCTTCAGCCCATCCAGTACATGCCAACCATGGTGCCCTCCCAGCTAGTCCCAACTGCCATGGTGCAGAGCCTCCCTGTTTGACCAGGAAACTCTGCCCACAGGTGCAGCACTGTCAGCTGACAATGGGTTTCACCACCAATGAAAAGCTTTCTTAGCTACTAAATCGAATGTGTTTTACACATTCCACTGGCACTTAGAATTTAAATGATAGCTGCGTGAGAAAGAGGGAAAGTGGGAGTGCCACACGGTTCCAGGTATAGAGTCAGGAATGACATGTAGTTGACAAAACCTGAGCCAATCTGTCTACAGGTAGCATGGTGGCACAGTGGTTAGCACTGCTCCGTCACAGGACCTGGGTTCAATTCCAGCCTTGGGTGACTGTGCGGAGTCTGTACATTCTCCCCGTGCCTGCGTAGGTTTCCTCCGGGTGCTCCGGTTTCCTCCCATAGCCCAAAGGGATATAGGTTAGGTGGATTTGCCATGGTAAGAGTACAGGGTTACGGGGATAGGTTGTGAGGGGAGGTGGGGGTGGGCCTGGGTAAGATGCTCTGTCAGAGAGTTGGTGCAGAGTTGCTGGGTCGAATGGCCTCCATCTGCACTATAAGGATTCTATTTTAAGGCCCTCATCTACTTCATTACTGAATCTTGGCTCTCCAGTACAGTAACATTTCTGTTATCTTCTATGTTAATTAAAAATGCTGGTTAACTAAGATATAAACAAATTTCACTCTTCATCTGATCGGAAAGCTCTTGATGGGTGAACTCACAGTGATGGTGGTGTTCAGGCCTCATGAGAGGTGCAGGAGCCCACGTACTGAGCAAGTGGTGGTGAGGGAACACAGAACAGTGGGAGGTTGAGACCAGAATGAGGTCAGGGCACCGATAGCAACGTCTCGTGAGCCTCACTGTTATTAGTGGTTGTATAAGACAGGACTGATGAGGAGCAGTGAGCGTAACCACACAGCAACAAGTGGTAGTGCCTACTTCTGAGGAATGAGAGATATCTGCAGTCAAAAAAATTAACCCAATACAATTTTCATTACTCGGCAGGTACTATCCCAGATAACAGAATTTATTTCATAATTTGTTTGTGGAATGTGGGCATCCCTGACCAGGCCAGATATTGCTGTCCATCCCTAATTGCTCTTGAGAAAATGAGAAGCCTAAAGGGCAGTGTCAGTCCTGTCCAAACGTGTGTCCATCTCGAGGTGTTGACTGGAAGAATTCTCGCCTACAACATTTCAATTAGCCCTGCTGAGATTGTTCTCAATGTCCTTTACAATGCAGAGAAGGCAAGGCCAGCTGCCCAAGACTGTCCAAGGAGATGGCTGCCTTCTTGAATGCTACATTCAATGTGTTGTAGAAACACCCACCGTGCTGTTAGGGAGGGAGTTTCAGGAATTTGACCCAGCGACAGTGAAGGAAGGACAATATAGTTCCAAGTCAGGATGGTGAGTGATTTGTGGGGGAACATGCAGGTGGCGGTGTTTCCGTGCATTTGCAGTTAGGGATGGGCAACAATATCTGGTTAGGCCAGCGATGCCCACCTCCCACAAACAAATTGCAAAAAAAATTCTGTCATCTGGCATCGTACCCACCTAGTAATGAAAATGGTTGTGTTGGGCCAATTTGTTGACTGAAGAGGGTAGGATTTGCTACCTTTTCCTTCTCGGTGATACAGGCTGTCGGTTTGGAATGTACATTTGAAGGAGCACTGGTAAGTTGATGCAGAGTACTTTGGAGGTGGCACACTCTGCAGCCACTGTGTGTTGGTGATGGAGGGAGTGAATGTTTATTGTGGTGAATTGGTTGCCAGTCAAACTCTCAGCTTTTTCCTCATGAGTGTCTTTGGAGTTGCATTTATCCAGGCAAATGGAAAGCATTCCATCACATTTCTAAATTGTGCCTTGTCAGTGATAGGTAAGGTTTGGGGAGTCAAGAGATGAATATTTCACCGTGGAATTCCCACCTCTGACCTGCTCTTGTAATTAAAATCTGCATCAGGTGATTGCTCCCAACACGGTGTGTACTTGGGACTCAGATTTTCTCCCAGTTTTGGTGTCTTGACTCAAAAAGAAAAAATCCTGCCCATTCTTTGGCCATCAAAATGGCTTGTGCCTCCTACTGATTACGTCAGGAGGACAATCCAGTCACCTTGCTCACTGCCACACACCAAATTCATGTTGTTTCAAACTCCTCAAGAAGCATCATAAAATTCTGAACTCTGAGAATTTTGTGGATGTGTAATAGGCTGTTTAGAAATAGTAAGAAGCAGAAGATGATAAGCATAAAAACATCTTTCAAAACTTGCAAAAAACATTTGCTCATTTCATAGCATAGTGGTTAGTACTGCTGCCTTACAGCGCCAGGGACCCAGGTTCGATTCCTGGCTTTGATCACTGTCTGTGTGGAGTCTGCACATTCTCCTCGTATCGGCAAGGGTTTCCTCCGGGTGCTCTGGTTTCCCCCCACAGTTCGAAAGACATGCTAGTTAGGTGCATTGGCCATGCTGAATTCTTCCTCAGTGTACCCGAACATGCACCAAAGTGTGGCGACCAGGGGATGTTCACTTCATTGCCGTGTTAATGTAAGCCTACATGTGACACTAATAAATAAACTCTTAAACCCCTACCTTAAGTGTTTTGCTCCTTTGAACTGAATTCACCCATTTTCTTTCAGTTTGTTTTTAGTTTGATTTCTCTTTGCTGAGCAACAGTTTTTTTTATGTAAAAGTGTGAAGAAGCTGTTCAACTTAGCTTTCTGTTTCTAAATTTGTTCGCAAATAAGGCAGCTTTTTGATTTGAGAAACCTGGTTATTTGATTTCAGATCTAACTTTTTAGTTTTTCTTGCCATATCTTACTACTTGATTGTTGATTAAATGTGCAGCATGTTGCTGAAGCTTTTTATCTTGAACTCATCAGGACAAATGCAAGAATGTCAAATTTCAGATGATTGCAACAGTTTATACCACAGGAGAAAAGGGGTGATGATAGGTGGGCAAATGTACCCTGATTAACTGAGCAGTTTCCATAGAGAAAACAGCGACAATCTAATAGGTTCCCCATGCCTTCAGATAATTCCAAAAACATGCAAGGCTTGAACATATTCTCTTTGTTTGCAGAGAACAGGGGCCTGTACATGAAGGTATGTTGTTTCTGGCAAGTGTAAATCAGCCACATTACAAATTCAACTGATTATATTAAATTGATTGTTACTGTAGCTATTACTACACTTCGGATTGTTCAGTAAGTGCTGCCCAATCACAGAATCACATTTAACAGTCAATATTTTGTCTTGGGGTTCTGCAAGCATGGGCAGACTGAGTAAAGTCTGTACTCTTCTCGTTACAAACAGCCAGAGGAACAGACTCAGTCAGTGTAGAATTTCTGGCTAACATTCCATGCCATTGCATGGGCGCTGAAACTCACATGCTATTGAAAGAAAGCCTTTTTGGGCTGATGCAGCACCTGAGTATTGTAACAAACCATTCACCGCCACTGCATCCGAGAAATGTGAACTGGCTTTCTATTCCTTTATGCCCAAGAAAAACACCCTCCTGTACACATAACTTCTACATAAATAACTTTGCAAGATAAAATAAATATAATGTTAATGATTTATGCTAACAACTTCAGATGCTAAAGCCAGAAAGACATAATCAAGGTGGGGTCATAAGTTGCAAATTATGTAACAGTTTCGCCCAGTTAGTGCAAGACACAAGTTTTGGAAAGGATTTGATGTGAGCACATGAAGTATTTGCCTTGATGAACAAATGATTACTAATTCCAAAGCCTGCTGATGCTCCATAAGATTGCACAGCATTTTGGTGGGTAGCACTTCAAAAAATGGCCTTTTGTAATACTGTTAGCTGTTCCGGAGTTAACATGGCATCCATGTTGCTACTTAAATGAACTGTGCTTGAATTGATTGCTTGAAATGTGAAGAGCCCTTTAAAGCACACTGGGAGACTTTCGAGGATGATTTGTCAAATTCAGAAATTCCCTGAGGACTTCACCTGAAAAAAATAAGTGCTGTCCACTCTACCTTATAAGATTCACTTGAAGAAAGGGAGAGATTGCTCACGCTTGTTATACCAGTGGTTCACTTTGATCTGGATGTGGATAGAAGGAAGACATGAAGTTCGGCAAGGCAGCAGCAACTGCTTCAGGAGAAAGGGACAGGAAGGAGAGGGAGCTGCTTTCCCCATGCGAGTACAGTACCTCCTTCTTCCTCTGCAATTCCTCCATCAGGACCTCCAATGCAGCATCCTGAGCCAATGTGCTGCTGTGTGCCAGCCAAAGAAATCTACATCTTTAGTGGAAGTGGGTGTGAGGAGCCCACATAGGCTGCTCTGCGAAAATTGCGTCTACACAGCACTGAAGTGCAAAATGTACAGTTCTGAATATAACAGTTCACAAGTTCAAACTATGGTGAACAGCAATTAGGACCAAACTGATGTGCTAAATATGGATTGTTAGACTTATTTTTTTCACGTTGCATCTACATTGCAACTATTGTCACCCTTTGACCAAAATAACCTGCACAGCCTTTCAATATGCTCATACACTTTCTTATTCTGGCTATTCTGCAATGTACCCAGAAACCAGAATGGTGTGATTTATTCGCAGCTTATCTTTTGACATGAGTGTAGAACCACACCTTGGAACTCTTCCCCAGTATGGATCCTATTAAACACCTCTGTGTAGCCAACCTATTTAAGTAGTGGGACAATTAAAGGTCTTCCAGCACTGTTGAAACAATTTATGTAATTTGATAGACTGCAGTCCATTGCACAGCTTAGTATGAAAGTCTGAACTGCCAGGGTCCCAATGAGGTTAAATATTCACATTTTAACTGGTTAGGTGAAAAGTTTCTGGATGGAATTTTACAGTCCTTTCTGCAAGTGGGATCTTCTATTCAATGAAGTTTTGAACGGCTTGTTGCATTTTACAGCTCTGCCTCAGCCATGATGGAGCTATAAAGCTTTGCCCAATGACTTCTCAATTTACATTCGAAATAAAAAGACTCTGTTACAATGCGTACATCATGATGGATGGGCACTTTCCACTTTATGCATGTCAGGGTTCGTACCTTGGAGGTACTCCAGAAGATGCACTGGGAAACCCCCCCAAAGTGTGCTAGTTTCAGTGTCTTCTTCTTCACAAGCAGGATTGGGTACTCAACTGATACTGCCCCAAACTCTAACCACTGAATGCATGCCCTATCCCAACCCTCCAACCACCCATCCAACTCCACTGACTAATACCTCACCTCCTTGAACACTGGACTACACTCCCACCATCCAACTACCCCTGATCCATCCTACACTCACTGTCATCCTGACCCTTTTTTTCTCTCTCCTCCACTCCACCTTCCTACTCACTTACCAATCAATTACATCAAGGTTTCCCAAATTCTAGTACATGTACCTCTGGGGTATACAAGACATTCCTGGGGAATACGCAATAAAAAATACCCATTGGTGGAGTTATTTTCCTAATTTTGTTTCATTGATTTGCATTTTTATAATAGGTTACTCAGATGAAGCTTTAAAACTCTGTGGGAATTTGTTATATAAAATAATTAATTAATTTCAGTATGTACCAATGAGAACCCAAGTACGTAAAGATGATGACATAGTGAGCCTCACTGCAAATAATTGCACTACTCTGTAGTTGTCCATTCGGTCTAATTGAGTCAGTTTTTTTCATCTGTGTATATCACCAGGGTATTACAGTGGACAAACCATCAAAATTAAGTAGTTAAGAAGAACACACAAAGTATCTGCCATGAACCACACTAATGTTATCTGCGAGGGTGTCTCAATGTGAGACATTGGTTTATGGTGATGTAGAGAATATTTTTGAAGTGGTGTGAGAAGTCATGTGAAACCATTCATGAGACTAATCAGCCCAGGCATAGTGTATCAATTACTAAAGACTATTTATTAAATGAAAGAAAAGGCAAATACACACAAACAGGACTATAATTACATAAGACACATACAAATCAGAGTAATTGTTTACAATTTTATCTAGGGGTTACCCCTTGTTCCAAACTACATCCGCAATATCTGAACTAAATAAAATTTCCCCATTCCCCAAACAATGTTCACCATAAACAAATCTAAAGACAAATCCAGCCAATAATTGTCACTCAATACCAGGAGGATGAACTGGCCCGTCTGCTTCCAGGAGCTGACAATTATATCCCTGCCTTTCCCTGAGTCTGTTCACTGTATGCTGGGCCTTCTGTCTTTCTTACATTCCTGATTCTCAAAAGGTATCTAGATGTCTGCTAATCTCATTACTGAGAAAAGGACCCCTCTCATCAGCTCCTTTTAATGTGGGGTACTGCTGTTGACAGGTAGACCTTCCCTTGTTGTGTGGTAGGTTACATCCCATCATTCCTTTTGTTAAGTCTGGGTCTTGTTGTTACTAGGCAATTTCATGACAGTATCAATGATAAGAAGCAAGGAAATGAAATATGTTTATTTGTACCAATGCTCAAACAAACAACTTCATCCATCACATTAATCTCAAATAGTACCACTGAAGCATTGTTTAAAATATGTATGTGCATTATTATTTGTACATTTTGAGCAATGCTTGATCATTAAAGGTTATAAATGAAGTATTACACTTGTATGCTTGCCGAGCTACACGAGCAGCTGGTAGATGTAAAGTAAAATTTGGGAATCTCTGAATTAAATGATGGATGACCTGCATCTTAATTTCATCTACCCTCCCTACTGCCATTACCTATAATATCCTTCTTTAACAAAGAGTCATCAATTTCTGTTTTGAAATTTTCAATGGACTAAGCCTCAACAGCTTTTTGAAGCAGCGAGTTCCAGATTTCCTCAATCCTTTATGAAAACAAGTGCTTAGTGACAGCGCCACTGAATAGGCTACTTTTAAAGCTCTTTGTTATGCGATACACTATCAGTTCAGCAATGGTATAATCTGAAAGCAAATAGTAATGCTAAAATAGGTAGGGTGTTGTTACTGACAGCATATTAGATTCTAATTCTACACGTGTTTTCATTGTTATTTCACTCAGTGAGACATTCTAAAACTCTATCATTTCTGCTGGGAGATTTTGAGTTTATCTCCAAATCTTTAGTTTTTCTTCCCCTGTCAATTTTTCTTTGAAGTGTATTCACAGTTGTTTAAATTGCTGTAATGCTCTTTTCATGTGTAACTGACAAATATTTTGTGACGCAAGCAAATATTGACAGTTACCCAATAAAACATGAATTTTAGGAACAAAAGTCTCATTGATAATTTCATGGCAGCACAGCTTGTTAAAGGTTACAAATAGAAAGCACTTCTCATCATTAAAAACATTTACATGGTAAAACAGCAAAGGTCCGAGTTGCTGGGCAGCATTTTAAATTGTTGAAGTTTGGAATTTTTATGATTGCTAGGAAGCTGAAATACTGAACTTGTATAAATCCAAATCTTTCTAGAAGTGAATTATGTAATTAACTTGTCTCAGTTTTCACAGAATCCTTGCAGCGTAGAAAGAGGCCATTTAGCCCATCAAGTCTGCACTGCCAACAAACCAACCCTAACCCTACCCCCATAACCTCATGCATTTGCCCTGCTAATCCCCCAGACACTAAAGGGCAATTTATGGACAATCCATCTAACCAGCGCAACTTTGGACTATGGGAGGAAATTGGAGCACCCGGAGGCAACCCACACAGACATAGGGAGAATGTGCAAACTCCACACAGACAGTGACCCAAGCCGGGGATCAAACTAGGTCCCTGGCGCTGTGAGGCAGCAATGTTCACCACTGTGCCACTGTGCTGTTTCGTCTTTGAGATAGAAGGTAGTGGGTCCAGGTCCTGCTATGGGCTTCAGCGGATATCCTTGGCTGATGTTTCAGTGAGGTTCTCAGGTAAGGCTGCAGTGTGAGATGTACCATCTTTCATGTGAAACATTAGACAGAGGCCTCGTTAGCCTGTTATAAAACAACCCAGTCATTATTTGAAGAGGGGAGATCATCCAATTCCTGGCCAAAATTCTTCTTTCAGCAATCACCATCAAAATATGTTGTTTGTAGGACATGTCTTTGTGAAATTTAGCTGCAATATGTGCTCATAAAATGACAGTAACTGAACTTCAGTCAGTAACCTGTCTGTTGTATTGTGTTTTAGGATGTCAGGACATGCATTTTAACAGTAATGAGGTGCTTGCTCTCTCCTTCCTCTAATTTTGACTAATCTGCAGCATTGTTGTTCATGCCATTCTCTGCTCCTTGGTCATCTATCTTTTGAGGGTTTTCCTGGCATGGATTGACTTTTCCCTATCAAAAAATAGTCAGCACATTCGAAACAATGGCTTTCCTTCCCTCCCTTTCAATACCACCTCTGGAATTCGCCAAAGATCTAGTTTCAGCCTTCTCTCGTTCATTACCTTAGCAAACAACATGATGTGAGATTAACTTTCATATGTATTCACCATGATGGCACCAATACATCCACGTTACTCCCTTTGAGCTTTTTACTGGTTCTGTACTGTCAAATTCTATGGAAAACTTCAACTCCGAGATAAACCACAGCTTTTCTAGCTCAACGTCAAGGAGATTAAAGTCATTTTTTTAGGACACTATAAGTAGCCCTTCCAGGAGAATCTTTCAGGTTGATTGAGACTGTAAATTGTCTTACATGATACTTCACCTTGGGCTGAGCTTTAAATGCTGCACCCATTGGTTACCAAAGTAGCATTTTATAATGGTGGGGTGCAGGGGGGCGGTGGGGAGGGGGAGGTAGGGAGGAACTGCTCACCGGCCTGGAAAGGAAGCTGGCTGGAAGCCAACATACTCCAAGGAAGCCAACAGCCCCCTCCACTCCCCCAAAATTGATTGCTATCATTATGAGCTTCAAGCCAATCTGATGAGCTTCCAACATCAGTAGACCTGGCAGTGCCAGAGCTCAATAGTAGATACCAGGACAGCAAGGAGAAGCATGGAGAAGATCATAGCTGCAATAGACGGGTAAGTCCCAGGACTCTAACCCAACAGAGTTCAGGGAGGTGGGAAATGGGCTGGGGAGCTGGGTTCAGAGGGAGATGGGTTGAGGAGCTGGGTTTGGGAGGGAGATGGGTTGGGAAGTTGAGTTGAGGGGAGGGAAATGGGTTGGAGAGCTGTGTTGGTGGGGTAGATGGGTTGGGCAGCTGAGTTTGGGGGTAGATGGATTGGGAAGCTGAGTTGAGGGGAAGGAGATGGGTTGGGAAGCTGAGTTGAGGGGAGGGAGATGGGTTGGGGAGTTGGGTTGGGGAGGAGATGGGTTGGGAAGCTGAGTTGAGGGGAGGGAAATGGGTTGGGGAGCTGGGTTTTGGGGGGAGATGGATTAGGAAGCTGAGATGAGGGGAAGGAGATGGGTTGGGGAGCTGAGTTTGGGGGGAGATGGGTTGGGAAGCTGAATTGAGGGGAGGGAGATGGGTTGGGAAGCTGAGTTGAGGGGAGGGAAATGGGTTGGGGAGCTGGGTTGAGGAGTGGGAGATGAGATGGGGAGCTGGGTTGGTGGGTAGATGGGTTGGGGAGCTGGGTTGAGGGGTGTGAGATGAGATGGGGAGCTGGGTTGGTGGGTGGGAGATGTGATGGGGAGCTGGGTTGGTGGGGTAGATGGGTTGGGGAGCTGGGTTGAGGGGTAGATGGGTTGGGGAGCTCGGTTGGTGGGGTAGATGGGTTGGGGAGCTGGGTTGGTGGGGTAGATGGGTTGGGGAGCTGGGTTGGTGGGGTAGATGGGTTGGGGAGCTGGGTTGGTGGGGTAGATGGGTTGGGGAGCTGGGTTGGTGGGGTAGATGGGTTGGGGAGCTGGGTTGAGCGGTGGGAGATGAGATGGGGAGCTGGGTTGGTGGGGTAGATGGGTTGGGGAGCTGGGTTCGTGGGGTAGATGGATTGGGGAGCTGGGTTGGTGGGGTAGATGGATTGGGGAGCTGGGTTGAGGGGGGAGATGGATTGGGGAGCTGGGTTGGTGGGGTAGATGGGTTGGGGAGCTGTGTTGAGGGGGGAGATGGGTTGGGGAGCTGGGTTGAGGGGGGAGATGGGTTGGGGAGCTGGGTTGAGGGGGGAGATGGGTTGGGGAGCTGGGTTGAGGGGGGAGATGGGTTGGGGAGCTGGGTTGAGGGGGGAGATGGATTGGGGAGCTGGGTTGGTGGGGTAGATGGGTTGGGGAGCTGTGTTGAGGGGGGAGATGGGTTGGGGAGCTGGGTTGAGGGGGGAGATGGGTTGGGGAGCTGGGTTGAGGGGGGAGATGGGTTGGGGAGCTGGGTTGAGGGGGGAGATGGGTTGGGGAGCTGGGTTGAGGGGGGAGATGGGTTGGGGAGCTGGGTTGGTGGGGTAGATGGGTTGGGGAGCTGTGTTGAGGGGGGAGATGGGTTGGGGAGCTGGGTTGAGGGGGGAGATGGGTTGGGGAGCTGGGTTGAGGGGGGAGATGGGTTGGGCAGCTGGGTTGGTGGGGTAGATGGGTTGGGGAGCTGGGTTGAGGGGGGAGATGGATTGGGGAGCTGGGTTGGTGGGGTGGATGGGTTGGGGAGCTGGGTTGAGGGGGGAGATGGGTTGGGGAGCTGGGTTGAGGGGGGAGATGGTTGGGGAGCTGTGTTGAGGGGGGAGATGGGTTGGGGAGCTGTGTTGAGGGGGGAGATGGGTTGGGGAGCTGGGTTGGTGGGGTAGATGGGTTGGGGAGCTGGGTTGAGGGGGGAGATGGGTTGGGGAGCTGGGTTGAGGGGGGAGATGGGTTGGGGAGCTGGGTTGAGGGGGTAGATGGGTTGGGGAGCTGGATTGAGGGGGGAGATGGGTTGGGAAGCTGGGTTGAGGGGGGAGATGGATTGGGGAGCTGTGTTGAGGGGGGAGATGGGTTGGGGAGCTGTGTTAAGAAGGGGGAATGTGCTGGGAGCTGGGTCCAGCGAGGGGAGACGAGTTGGGAAACAAGGTTTTGTAGGGCAGGTGATAGGGGAAAGGAAAGGGGGAGTGACATCTAGAGGAGGTGCCTTCTCCCACCTTTCTTCACGTAGGCCATAAAAAATGGTCGGCCGACTGCTGCCTGCCTGCACGTGCCAGCTCTGTTTGGCATGGGCACTGTATTATTCAGATCAATAGGCTTGCTAACAAATTGACTTTTAATTTCTGATTTAAATTTCACACATGCTCTGTGGATTTTGCCACTTGCCACTAAGTGTCAGCTGGGAAGGCAGTGGGCTAGTATGCTCTGTACCTCCGCCCCCACAAAGCCAGTCCCAGCATTGCTTACTTCATTATAATCAATGTTGACCATCTTTGCCTCACTTTGCACTGCAGATTTTGCTTGTATGTGCCTTTGTAACTTCCAGATGATGACATCAGTAACCTTCTGGCTGGCATCCCATTGTCCTCCCTCCATAAATGTTAACTTGTCCAAAACTCCACTATTCATGTCCTGTCCTGTGTTAAGTCTCATTCATCTATCATCCTATCCTTGCTGATCTCCACTAGATCTGTTCCTCAATTTATTTTATTTGAAACCGTATCTTTAATCCCTTTCTCAGACCCTTCAATGTGCTGCTCCACCCTTTCTCTCTGAAGCCTCTCCTGGAGAGTTAAAGTTTATTTATTAGTCACAAGTGGGCTTACATTAACACTGCAATGAAGTCACTGTGAAAATCCCCTAGTCGCCACACTCCAGCACCTGCTTAGGTACGCTGAGGGAGAATTTAGCATGGCCAATGCACCTAATCAGCATGTCTTTCAGACTGTGGGAAGAAATCGAAGTTTCTGGAGGAAACCCACATAGACACGAGGAGAATGTGCAGACTCTGCACAGACAATGACCCAAGCCAGGAATCGAATCTGGGTCTCTGGCACTGTGAGGCAGCAGTGCTAACCACTGTACCACCATCTTTCTTTTTCAACCTGCTTGCCTCTCCACCTCCATTTCCATCTACTTCTCCAAAGTATCTGCACAGTTTAACTTTTGGTTTAATTTCATAAACCCTGTCCCAGGCTTAATGACCATTCCCAATACTCTTAACAGGAGCGCCTTGGCATATTCTTATTTAAAGGCATGAAATAAATTCGAATTGTTTATGTAAATTCTTTCTTTGAGTATTTTAACATGCTCAACCATTCTCTCCAGGGAAACACAGAATTCAAGTCCATACAATGGCCAACTTTACTTTGTGTTTTCATAAGTTCTATAATTATTATTTCAGATATAAGCTTCATCCGTCATTACAAGAATTGACCTTAATTATGGATTCATGTTTCCTCAATTGACCTCTAGATACTATAAAAATCACTCTCAGGAGCAGATGATATTGTTATTGACATAAAAAAAAGCATTTCAGTGTCTCTTTTCAGTGAAGGTGTTAATATGTGTAGAAATCTATATATTAGCCTGTGGGTTGCTGCGTCCCTCCTTCCAAATTTGTACACACAGGGCAGGATTTTATGGCCCCACTCATCCCAAAACCGTAAAATCCCGCCTGAGCTCTACGGACCTTTCCATGGTCCGCCCCTCGCCCACTCCGACTTCCGTGGCAGGCAGGGTGGTAAAATTCCAGCCACAATCTCCCTGTACACAGAGTGAACTACAACAAATTCTTCTTCAACAGGAAAAATTAATTTATACGTGGCAAAAAATAAGAATTTGGATGAAATTATGGACAGGAAATGATAAAAAGATGAAAGGAATGAAGATTCCTGATGGTAAAATTAAACAAATACTGGCACGTCAGTTAGTCACAGATGATCAAATAGGTCGTTACTGAAAGTTGGATTTATTAAAATGAGCTTAGAAGAACAGCAGGAAATGGATGTTTGTTCTCTTTGAGATTATTGTGATTAGACTTGTTGATTAAGAAATGCAGCTAACCTTTTAAAAATAATAAAAACTGCAGTGTTTCTCTGGAAAAGTAAGCCAATTGTTGCAGCAACTGTAATTTTATGCTCATGAAAAGGTATTAAAACATGACTGTATTGGAAAAACCTATCACCTGAAGGAGAATGTCAGCTCAGTGGAGGAAGGTCATTTATGCATAGCAGGGTTGATATCATTTTCATTCTCCCCTGTGTATTCTGCATACATGTATTAACCTAATTTGCATCTTATTACAGGAGCATTTGTATGCAATTTTGATTTGGTGTGTACTTAGGAATACTGTTAAGGGCTAAAAGAGGGAAAATAGATTAATTACAGGAAGATAACTCCTTATTGGGGTTCAGTTTATGAACTTGAAATGTTAAAAATATATAAAGCAGAAGGAGGAACGGTTCTTGTTGCAGCACATGAAACTGGAGAGGTGTTAACTAGTTGTAGGAGTAGACAAGGAGAAAGGTTCCAACTGACGAGATAGAAATAGTGACTCATAACTGCAGTAGGGAATCTATAAATAAGTATTTGGTTAGAATTGTACATGGAGGTGATGGAAACATTGTACCTCAGAACATAGTGGATGATCCATGTAGAGTGATTGGCTAGGATTTTATCGCCCTGCCTGCCACAGGGATCGGGGCAGACAGTGAGAAAGTCCATTGACCTCAGTGGGATTTATGGTTACGGGATGAGCAAGTTTGTAAAATCCCACCCATAGTGTCACAGGGAAACCCAGCACAGAAACAGGCCACTCAGCCCAAATTGTCCATGCCGACCAGGTTTCCTAAACTGAAATAGTCCAATTTGCCTGCATTTGGCCCATATCCATCTAAACCTTTCCCATCCATGTTCCTGTCTAAACATCTTTCACATGTTGTAATTGTACCCTCATCTACCACCTCCTCTGGCAGCTCATCCCATATACTCATCACCCTCTGTGTAAAAGGTTGCTCCTCAGTCTCCTTTTAAATCCTTCACCTCTCACCTTAAAACTACGCCCTCTAGTTTTGGACTCACCTACCCTGGGGAAAAGATTTGGACGATTCACCTTATCTATGCCCCTCATGGTTTTGGTTTTTAGTTTATTTATTAATGTCGCAAGTAGGCTTACAATTTATTAACTGCAATTTATTAATCTCTATAAGATCACCCCTCATCCTCCTATGCTCCAGGTATAAAAGTCCCAGCCTATCCAGCCTCTCTTCATAATTCAAACCTTCTAGTCCCGGTAACATCCTTGTAAATCTTTTTTGTACCTAATGGGACATGGCAACAAGACATGGCAGACAGTAGCCAACCAGCACAGGCAGCATCCAAATGTCACACGCTTCACAAGTTTTCATTCACCATATTCTTTCCTTACACAGGAAAATCTAGCACACAATAGGTGTGAGAGAGGGAAGATGAGAGAGGGAATGCTCAATCTCTGCCCCTTCTCAGAGTATGAGGAGTGGGCTGCCAAACTAGAACTGGAAGGCCGTGAATCTTCCAATGATGATGGGGAGGCTGGCTTCCCCAACCATCCAGTGAGGAAGCATATTTAATCTCTGAGGGTGATGCTCGATGCAACATAGAAGGCAGTCCATCCACTCACTCATTCTCTCCTCTGTCTATTTCGGGTGCCAGCAGGGAGAGGGTAAGGCCAGACCCTGAACCTGAGTCCAGCTCGCGGAGGAGTGAAGAGGATGATGATGACAAATTCTCACCTGTACAGTCATCACCTGCACCCTCCACCAGCCCAGGGAGACTCACCTTGATGGGCATTAGATCTAGTTTAAGCTGGGCCTCACACATTAGTGGTCACTACATGGACATGTGTTCACAGCAGGAAGAGACAGGGAAAGCCTAGATCACCAGCTCCCAAGGGCAGCAGGGGAAGAGTATTGCTAAATGTGAGTCATCTGCCAAGCCTCTGGGGGCAGGGTAACATCAGGCAGAAGTGTCAGAAGCTCTCAATAGCATAGCAAAAGAAGCAGTAGAGTCTGTCTGCCTGCTTACTGATGTCATACATGGGCAACATGGTTGCACACTTATGGGATGGAGTTCGCCCACTAACCCTGGACACAGATCCAGGGTGGCCACAGAAGTTGTCAAGTGCCAAGGCTGAAGTGTTAAAAGGCCTGTGTTGGTTCTCTGGACCCCACCTCTCAAATCACCTCTCCCCTAATCACCTCCCATGCCCATACCTGCATGGCATGGTGGCACAGTGGTTAGCACTGCTGCCTCACAGCATCAGGGGCCCGGGTTCAATTCCCAGCTTGGGTCACTGCCTGTGTGGCGTCTGCGCGTTCTCCCTGTGTCTGTGTAAGTTTCCTCTGGGTGTTCCAATTTCCTCCCACAGTGTGAAAGACATGCTGGTAAATGCATTGGTCATGCTGAATTCCTTTTCAGCATATCGTTGTGTCTGTTTTAACCCTTAAACGATGGACAAAGAATTTAAGTAGATTTCTTGTTAGTAAAACCAACATTTATTTAAAACGCACAATCAATAATCAACCACCCAACCAACAATTAATTATCTTACAGAAAATACTAAAGTTCAAGTCCAATACTAGATCTTGACCTAACTTTGCGTGGGGGGCAAGTACCCAAGCAGATATTGGTCTTTATCCGTGCGTCGGTCTCAGTCATCCTCTGTGCAGTCTGGTGCTTTGGTCTGGCACTCCGGCTCTGGTCTTCCTTCCTTCTTGGGTATGATGGCTCTCATTGTGCTGGTCATTGCTGACGATGGTCACCGTTGTTGTAGCCCATTCATGGGGTCAGAGGGAGAGAGATTCTTGGTTGCGCAGCACCCTTTATACCCCATTGGGTTTCGTGCCTCTTTTGGCCATTGCCAATCAATCAATCAGGACTTGATCACCCTGATCAATAAAGTCCAATCAGGTGCTGCCACACCAATCCCTGGGTGTGTTCCTAATGGCCATGTGGTGCTGGGAGCACATAGAACACACACTGCCTCCCAAATAAGGGGTTACAGCACCTCTATGTCTGGTAAAAAACCCAGTTTGACCGGAAAGTCCCTTTTGTTCTGGAGATGGCCCATATCCTGTATATTCAGTTGTCTGAGCTGCAGCTTATTTATCTCTGTCTTTTAGGCTGCAGTCTGCTGTTTTAGTTCTTGCCGAATTGTCCCAGAGTGCTTTACAAATCACCATTTTAGGTGGTCCATTTGGTCACAATACCCAAACAGGTGCTGGAGTGTGGTGAGTAGGGCATTTTCACAGTAACTTCATGCAGTATGAATGTCAGCCTACTTGCGACTAAAAAATAAACTTTCTCATTCTAATATTACTGACATGTGCATATGCTGAGATCACCGTGGGGAAGATGATGGATGCCATTGAGAACATACTCCAGGATCCCCACAAGACTTCATTCTTCCCCTGCCCCTTTTATTCTTCTCACTCACCCTGTCTCTCTGTGCCTCTCCTCCCTTTATCTGTACCATAACCACCCTCCCTCCAAACCCAGCCAGCACACATCATCCACCTGCTCCAGCTGCCCACCTATTGCTTCATCCATCCATCCCCGCAAGTCCTGGCGTGTGGATGTCATGTCAGTTCAGTCACATTCTGGACCAGTGTGAAATTCTGCTGGTGAGGCAGTTGATCAGAATGGAGAGGGCAATTCTAATTGGGTGTTATTTTTAATCTCAACTATGAGACGCAAAAATGACTTCCCAATGGCGGTTGGTAGGAATTGAGATCTGCCATCCAGCCCCCCACAAGTTCCTGACATCGGGAAACCAATTTTTCACCCTCATTGTTTTGTTTCCCCACCCCCACCACAACTATCACTGTCCACCATGAGCACTGCCAATGATGGGAGGGAACAATTCTGTCCATAGTGACTCCCTAGCCTGGATTTACACTCCTGAGACAGTTGCGCCAAGCTGGGACATCTCCTACCTCACTATGCTGACCTTGGCAAAAAGGGCCCTGAATGGTGAAATTTTCAATCTGCTGTCCTCAGACACAGATCAAGGGTGACCACAGGAGCTGTCACAATCGAAGATTGAAGAATTAAAAGGCCTGTGTTGGTTCTCTACAACTTTGTCCCACTTGGTTTCTTACACTAAGTCCTTCTAGCCCTTACCCCTCAAACTACCTCTTCCCCAACCACCTCCCATGCTCCTCACCCATCCCCATGGCTTATTATAGCTCCTATGCCAACTCAGTGCCAACCCATGTCAATTAAGATCCCACCACATTTTTCCCTTACACCCTTCTTATCAATTCACCCAGTATCCTCAATGGTCAGACCTTAGGAGCCATGCTGTGATGAATAAAATAAAATTCTCAGTACCTATGACTGGCTTAACTGTATAAACCATTCATAAAAAACAAACATTTATATTCAGAGCCTCACATCAGAGACAACAAATTTCTTTGAGCTGTCAATCAAACTTTGTGCTTGAAACCCCCACAATGATAATGATATGTTGCAGAAAGCAGTTGAGTATTAATAATTCTAAAGTGGTTGCACTTAGGGTTATGTCAATAAACAACTGTTAAAACGGAAAGAGCAGATTTTTTTTCAACTCTCAGAGACATGCTGGCAGTGTTTTTTACAATTATTTAAAAGAATGGCCATTTAAATGATTTAACAGCTAAAAGTCCTACAGATCATCTTTACCCTTCATGAACATCCAGGAGTTCTCTAAAAAGTAGTAACTCTCACACCGCAGGATAAGGCTCTTGCTACCGTAAAATTTAGTTCTTTGGGGGGAGGGGGAAACGCAGATGCCTCACAGCATCAGGGACTCAGGTTCTTTTCTGGCCACGAGTGACTGTATGAAGTTGTGAATGTTCTCCTTGTGTCTACATGGGCTTCTTCTGGGAGCTCCGGTTTCCACCCACAGTCCAAAGATGTGCAGGTTAAATGGATTGGCTATGCTAAATTGTTACTTTGCGTCCAAGCATCCAAAGGCAAGTACAGAGAAATGGATTTGTATGCATCTGCATGTCATGCACGCTCAATAAAAGGCTTTCTGCAGCTACAAACTAACTGTGCTTCCTGTATCCTGATCAAAACACATCTCATATATCCAATATCGATTAAAGTTAAAGTTTATTTATTGGTCACAAGTAGGGCTTACATTAACACTGCAATGAAGTTGCTGTGAAATTTCCCCTAATCTCATGGCATGAAGTCTAGCATATTCCTCTTATGGTATTCACTGAGGAACCACTCATGATAGATAACAAACACACAATGGCAAACCATACAACACACCATCTGAGATATTCATCAAAAAATCTTGACCTTTATTTCAACAGAGACTGTTAATGTTTCGTTTTGAAACAATTGTGAAATCCATTCAATGTTTGTGTTGATTCAACTTCAGCACCCTTTTTTTGGACTTCAGCAAGAACATCACATTCATACAATACTTGGTCAAGCTCAGATTTCATACAAAATTGCAATATTTGAATATTTAAATACTGAAAATGCTATCGTTATGACTTTAAAATCTTCAGAAGGTACAGGGTAAATCAGTTAATGGCTGATCATTTTTGCTGATAAGGTGGGAGGGGTTGAATGTATAAAATGTTGGTGTTACTTTGGATGATTTGAAATAATTTGGATGTTAACTTGTAACAACAAGTGAGGATGGCTAAAGACTCATGAAGCAAAAGGAGAAAATAGATTGTATGCAAGAATTGAACTTAATGTTCAGTCATTAAAATTATTGGTATGGAGAATGGCACAGTGACAGAGTGGTTAGCACTTCTGGCTCACAGCTCCAGGGACCTGGGTTCGGTTCCAGCTTTGGGTGACTGTATGGAGTTTGCATGTTTGTATCCCTTTGTCTGCATGGGTTTCCGCCAGGTGCTCTGGTTGCCTCCCACAGTCCAAAAATATGCAGGTTATATAGATCCTTTGTGCAGGTTATATGTCCCTTTGTGTCCCAAGATGTATAGGTTAGATGGGTTAGCCATAGTATATTCATGAGGTTACACGGTGAGATACTCTGCCAAAGAGTTGGTGTGGACTTGATGGGCCAAATGGTCTCTTCTGCACTGTCGGGATCCTATGATTGTGGAAAAGAAGGATGTGAATTATTAATAAATATATAAGAATGAAGCGAGGGTTCGAGGATTAGGTACAGCTGACTGATAAAATGTCCTGTGTTGCTGAAATATGGTGTTTTCATTCAGAGGGACAGTCATTGAACTGATAGGGAACCTCTTGTCACAGGCAAAAGTGTAATGAAATGTTGCTGTAACTTTGGATGATTTGAATTAGTTGGGACGCAGCTATATTCAATTTAATATTGTTCATAGAGAACCATGTGGAAAATAGAGATAACAATCAATAATGACATTAAATTGAATATTTTGGTTAGGATAAAACTAATGAATACTTAGTTTGGCTGCATCTGAGTTCATTCAAAAGCAGAAGTCAAAATTGCAATGTTTCAATAATCTTAGAATGACGACAGAATCTATTACAGCAAAGAATAAGTATATAAAAATGAGTCACCGTGGCAGAATTTTAGTTGCATTGCACTGAGCACAGAAATGTTGCAAAATAATCCATGATCATTCCCATCATAAACATTGAGAAACTTGTGGCCAAGTCCTCAAGAACTCAAGTCTATTATCGCAATATCCTACGTGGACATTATAGTAAATTGAGCAATCAGACCCACTTAATGGAAATTGAAGGTTGCTGTAAATTGGATAATAAATTAGCTTGTTAATAGAAAACAGGGTAGATGTTAATGGGATAATTGCACAGCTATCACCCACAACATTGTCCAGAGATCAGTCCTATAATTCCCTTCATAATATTTATAAACTACACAACTACCACCTCAAACTCAGCAGAGGACTGTCGTCTCTTTGTGCACTGCATGAGACTAAGTCTACCCTCCCCACCACCAATCCACAATGAGGATGACCTTTTATTTAAAGTTTATTTATTAGTCATAAGTAGGATTACATTAACCCTGCAATGAAGTTACTGTGAAAATCCCCTGGTCGCCACACTCTGGCACCTGTTTGGGTACACTGAAGGAGAATTTAGCATGGCCAATTCAGCTAACCTGCACATCTTTCGACTGTGGGAGGAAACCAGATAACCCGGAGGAAGCCCACGCAGACACGAGGAATAATGTACAAACTCCACACAGACAGTGACCCAAGCTGAGAATCGAACTGGGTCCCTGATGCTGTGAGGCAGCAGTGCTAACCACTGTGCCACCCCACCTTCTCTAACACAAATCTACACCCCACCCTTCCAATACCACTAAAAGCCTGCTCCATAATGTCATTATTTTGTGATATGGGGTGGCATTTTCCATTTTGGAGATTAAGTGCGGTGGCAGGCAAGAAACTCTGAACACTGGGCAAGGGGTTGGAATAATCTGCTTTTCACCTCATTAACCATAGATCAATAAAAAGCTCATTGAATCTCTTGGTGGTTGAACAGGGATTGGTCTACCCCACTGTTATCTCATGGGGTCAAAGGCCATGGCACCACATTTATGCAGCACTCTCTCAAGACAGCACTCACTACAGGTCAGCTCTGTTGTTCTGTTCTGCTTCTGAACGGCACCCAAAAGAAGCAAACTTTCTGCTCTGTTGTTCAGCGAGGCCTCAATCAGGATTTGCCTTCAAGCTATCCAGGAAAGGAGGGAGGTCCCCTTTTCCTTCTTTGCGATGGGAGCAGGAACACCACCCACCTGACCATGCAGGTTGCCAGGGAAGTCACCGCCTGTGGCCAGTAACTAAAGGACTGCCCTGAAGTGCGCAGCCTCCAAGTAAGTGAAATTTCTCCTCACCCCAAATTCTCAGTGTTAGTCAGATGCCTGAGAGTTAGAGTCCACAGGGATGCAAGGTATGACTATCGGATAGGACATCAGCACTGAATGTCTGTCAACCTCTTTAAGATCATCATCTTATGAAAGATCCTGCACAAATGGCATCTTATTCCCTCGCTGGGGAGGTTCAACAGATTCAACCTGCTTCTGAGCTGTTCTTTCATCTGTATTTTTAATATAATCAATCCATCTGTCTTTGATCACCCACAACAAAAGAGAGAGAGCAAAGACTGGAGGATAGAGTACTGAGGACCCTGTCCTCCCACAAGTGGCAGATGACAGAGCTCACTGCAGAGGAGAGAAAATTTTCCAATGTGGAATGTGTGATGAGCCTCCATCAACAAGCCTGTGAGGCTCCATGCTGTATACATCAACCACATGGGGACAATGACTGTGTGTGACCTATAATGTCAGAGCCTGTCTAGTCAATCATTAATTATCTTTTCTCTTGATTCCATTACTGACAAGAAAAGGTAGAGGAAAACCATGAGCTAACATCTCAACCCAAGCCATCAGATCACCTCAGATGAGGATGCTAGGGAGCCATCAAATGAAACCCTGACACTGCATTCATCTGCACACTCCTCCAGTGCATATACACGCATCACATTGGGGCCTCGTTCTTGAGTGGGCTCAGGGTAACAATCTAGTGATCGCTGCATAGGCCCACAGCAGGCAGAGGCAGTGACAGCCTAGGTCTCTGACATTCAGAAAACTGCTGGAGACCAGACACTGATGAGGTCAATGACAAGCCTCTGGAATTGGCCCTGAGGGAAATGTTGGAGTTGCAGAGATAGGCAGGAGAACATTAGGCAGACTGGATCAAAGGATGGAGGACTCTATTCATGTTTTGTCTAATGCCATGGGTCTGCCATGTAAGTGCACCAGTCTCCATGGGACAGACAGTGGCTGCCTTGGTGATCCAGGTCCATCAATAGCCTTCAGATTTGCACTTGGGCCTGCACACCATCACTCAAGCCATTGGTGCATTCCAGCAGTGGCTCAGTGAGAGGGATGGAACATCTTGACCCTCCTCCAGATGCCCTTCTCCTCAAGGAGTCTAAGTGGAAAGCTAGACATTCAAAGAAAGGAGGAGCACCAGCCAGACACACTGGGGCAAAGACTGAGGACAGACAATAGCACATAACAGTCAGCAGGTTGACTCCATCTCTGTGGATTTCAGACCTGTGCTATAACATAGCGACAGGGTTAGAAAAAATATTTTCTTTTGAATTGTGGTGACACTGTGCCTTCAATGTTTTTATATCATGCCACATGTGAGGGGTATATCTAAAGTTCAGCTCTGATTTACCTGGTGCCAATCTGTTTGCAAACCAGGCAGCTCCATGCTAAAAATGCAAGAGAATAACTGACCCAAGATAATGAGGTGTTTGCTTTAATCTGAGTGAATGTATTTTTTTGTTTTTGGTTTTTCCTGTGGGGTTTGATCAAGTTCTCTCTCAAGAGTCACATGAATGGGATGGAGCTAAGTTTACTGGGAAAAACAGTTTAGTTTCTGCTGATCCTGAAAGAAGCAAGAGATGTTTTTCTCTCTCTGGAGGCTGCTGTTTGAGTGTCCAAAGGCAGGTGTCTTTCTGTAGCTTGCTCCAGAAGTGTTCAAAGACTTAAGGGGTGGCAGTACATGTACCAGCATGTAAGCTTCTGATGTTTGCAAACTGACTTTTGAAGAGTTTAACTCTGAGGAATATTGCTTAAATTGGAAATAAGAGGTAGATAAGCTGTTAAGAATTGTATTTTGTCATATTTAAGAATTTCAATTAAAAAAGTAATTAATTTATTATACTTAAACTGTTTTGTTAAAATTTGTTTTGATAAAAGCTGCTTAGTGGGTCAATATAATCACACTAAATATAATGACACTAATTAGTGAAATACACTAATGCCAAAAATAAAAGTTGGGATCTAGTCTAATTTCATCATATATCTTGATGTTTCTGTTCTGTTCCCTAACAATGTACAATGGTGGCACAGGTGTTCATTCACAATATTTACTATTGTAAATCTATTTCACATTCATCTATCTCCATCTCAGATATTCAATGCCTGCATTCATTCTAAGATCCATTATGAATCCCCCTCCCCTCTATCTCCCATTTGGATCCTAATTCCAATTAATTCTCACTCGCTCTCGTCACAGAAAATCATCTTTAGTTTTACATTTGCATCTAGAAAGACACTTCACATGTGAAAATGATGGCTGGACAATACACATGTAACCCTTTGTCATGTGGACATTATTTGACCCCCAGGAGAGTTGTTCATCAAGGCTAGTGATTATCCAATACTGTCACACTGAAGTCTCTACTCCGTAGGAAGTATCAAGAGTATATCACACCAAATGTTAGAATCTTTTCTCCCAAGTGTACATTAATGGCATTTATTTTCTAGTTGAGTTTTTGTGGTAATTTGTATTCATTGTCAAGCACTCAAGCCTATCACATCTCTCTGCAGTGTTTTTGTCTGCATGTTTAAGACTGAATGCTATTAGTTGTTAGCTCCCCATGGATGCTGAGTGATGAATGTTATTTCTTCTCTATGACATTTGATGTCTTTGGACAAGAATGTGTGTGCTGTCAGGTGTGCACTCATCCTGATGAAGCCATCTACTTACCTGTGAGGGCCTAACTTTGTTCCTGAATGGCTACCTTGCAATGCAAATTGATGTGGAATTCATTGCATGACTGCACACTCATTGACTTAGGTTTGATAGAAATGATTGGCCTCTTTTTGAAGTCTGAGATGGGGTGAAAGCAATGCTCCAGCACATCATGAGTGCTCAACAGGATTGATGACTGGGCCGCATCTCTCAAAGGTACTGAGGTTATGTAGGATGTAGACTTGGCAGGCCTCACATGAATGTTTAAGTAATCAAACCATGGGTCTGTTGAACCACGCTCGGACAATGGATGCATGCTGTACCCTAATGTTTCACTGCAGCCTGATGTCCAAAGGCATACTGAGGCTCAGTAGCAAGTTGAAGCCTCTCCATTATTCATTCTTCAGAGCTGGTATTTGGAGAGATAGTACTGTCCAGATGTTGATCTCTTGAGCCAATCAAGTGCTAGCCATCAAATGTTCACAGGATAAACCATTTACCTTTTTCATCATGGCATCCACGTTTGCAATGGCATTTCAGCCACTTGAAGGCTGCCATGGTCACTGACTTGTTGGTACCATGGTTGAATGGACTGCACGATGTATACTTGCTTCAGGATGTGCACCAGTGGGTTACTAAGTCCATTCCAGAATGGCCACATTCTCGAGGACACTGTGCCATCCATGAATAATGGCACCATTCGGGATGAAGGTGATTTCTGCTGCTTCCATGATCATTATGAAATGATGATCATTCCTGATATGTTGACACTGACAATGAAAATATTGTTGTATTCCCCACATGAAAATCTGAAGAGAATATTTTAATCATGGAAATTTACCTTTGCCTTGTTCCTCCTGACCTCTTGTAACAATAAGGTTGTCTCAGGCATCTCTGCTGCATCAAGCCCATGCAACAGCATCCTCATGGTTTGTCTGAATCCTTGCCCTCAAGAGTCATCTCCTCCTCCTAATACCACCACATTTGAGAAATCTAGGTCCTCAATGTCTCCTGCTTGCAATACAATGCCATGTTGTGCTCTCTTGCAGTTCAACTACCTGGTTGATCTTGCTAGTAGTATATGTTTTTTTAAAGATTAAGCCATGAGTGACTAAATACGCATAGTCAGTATAATGAAACTGCAAATGGCTCATTAAATCAGTTATGGTTGCTTTGATCACGCCAACGGTTACTTGGATAACTGTGGTAACCCTAGTGAGGGACACACTCTCTGTGGTGAGTATTGTTGAGCTTCGCCTGACCGGTCCAAACATCAAAGTATCTTTAAGAGGCCAATAGTCTGCTCTGTAATGGACCCTGTGGCAGGATGTGCAATATCTGATTTCTCCTCAGATGCACTCTGCAAATGACAAACATCATTAACCATGTCTTATCACCAAGGGGCCAACCCACTGAGCTCCAAATATTTCTGATACCAGGGATGACTCAATGTTTCAGTTGTGAGCTTCCTGGTACAAACATGCCAGACCTAAGAGAATTCCTTTCTCTATTGAATCTCACAGGCTGTGCCAGGGAGATCTCAAGGCCACATGGGTGCAGTCAATGGCATCCTACACTTGTGGAAAGCCTGAAATCATAGCAAATTCTACATCTCTGGCAATTTGGCTTGCTTTATCCATGCAGAACTGCACATGATGGCTAGCTTTACTGAACAGGACATTTGCCACCTCCCTTTATGTGTGATCGATTATGTAATCTTGCAAAAGTCTCCAACAGACCTCTGCAAGGATCTGCAGGCAAAAAACTTCAATGCAGCAGTAGCCTTCAGAGCAACCAGCGTTGAATGCCCTCCAAGTCAATGCCATATGAGTTCCTCATGGACAATGTTAATTGTCTCAGGATGTGGTACCTCACAATCAGACATCCGCAGCACTGTCTTTTGCATATCTTGATATATGAGCTATGTCTTTGTGGTGTTTTTCACTTCTCGCCAGCACCTGAGTCTTAGGGATCTGCTGGCCTTGGTTCCTCAGGATAATGGTCTTCTCTCACTGTGTCAATTTGTAATTATCTCTTCTCCTCCTGATTCTAACCGAAGCTATTAAGCCAGCAGTGCTGCATGCTGCCTGCATTCTCCATTCCTGCTTGTATCTGTGAACTGAGAATGGCAAACAATTGAGCAATTGATGGTCGTTCTCGTTTAAATGGTCTCCCTCTACATGCAAGGCAGGAATCCAGTTTCTAACACTTGACTTGCCCTCAGGCTGTACATTGACATTCTAAGGCAGGATGAGATTGTCCTGGACAATGACTGGTGGCTGAACCAATCCCTCAGATGTAACTATGTATTCATAAAAAGAGTCTTACTTAGGTTCAAAGACCCAAGTCCCCAAGTCACTTTGTCCTTCAACGGCCTTGACAATGACTATGGATACCCAGTCCTTGTGTCAATGTCCTGACTGTGAGCATGCTGCCTTGTATGTCATGACCAGTACACTGGGGACATGGAGGCTTCTGGGCTCATACTGCCTCTGCACAACAGCCATGGCTCTTGATTGTTTGTCCAGCTAGCTATTCTCAGTCTCTAAGGATCAGATCCCAATTAAGACCGTATGCATCACAGATCTAAATTTAATGGATTCTCACTGAAATGGGCAACATTAAAAAAAGCCAAGGTTGTTCGTTCATTGTGTATTAGACCCTCAATTCCAGAACTTTTTTTTTCTTTTCCTGTCCATTACCCTCACCTACTTCAGCCCTCCCCACTTTTCCTTTTGTCCTCTGCTTAGTGTCTGCTTGTCAATGTCCAACTATTTGAGAGTTCCACATGTGAAGGTTAATGTAGAAACGTTGTATGACTACATTAAGCTGGGTTAACTCATTGAGAATCGGAATTTTTTAAGGAAACCCATGCAATAAAAATGATTTTGAATATTTAAATCCTTATTCCTGCACTTAAAAGATCACTAATGTTTGGGAAGACATTGGACTATACTTTGCTGTAGCAGAATGGCACTTGCCATGAATTCGACTTGCCCTGCACCCCATAGTTCAAAAGTTTTGCTTACTAAGTCACCGAATGTTGAGTCCATAACAGTGCAGAAACATGACATCTAGAGCCTGAGTGAGCAGAGTAATCACCAGGATATCCCCTTGCTGAGATTTAAGAACAGAGAAATAAATGGTGATAAGGCTCTGCCCTTCCCCCCACTCCCTACAAACCCTCATTGTGCAATGCCAAACTCTGCCCTTCCAACAATCTCTCATGCCTCCTGCATGCCATTTTATGGCATTTCCATATCTACTGACCATTCTATGCTGTAGTAGCAATGAATCCTGCAGTAACTGTAGTATGTCAAAAAAGATTTTTAAATAATCATTCATGATAGAAATTAAAGTCATTTCATGCTAAGCCAATAAAAGTGCCAATCATGCAGAGCCTTGAAAGTATCAAAAACAAAAATCACTCCTGAAACAATTTCATGTTGTGTAAACAAATATTGTGAAATTGACAGCAGAGATCAATGAGCCTGAGCTTCAATCAAGCAAAGCTGGGATGCAGGTGTTTCAACAAACAATGGATGTCTGGGCTCTTCAAGCCCTAACATGTATTCTTGGCTGAGAGCCCAGACAACCATTACTATTGTTGAAACCACTGTGCCCCAAAGAAAGCATTGCAGGTGGGAATGGGGGTGCGAGGGGCTGTTGGAGAGTAGGAGGTATGAGGTGGCATAGATGGGCATGAGGAATGAGGAGTGAGAGCTGATGGGCATTTGTGTTCCATGTTAATAGTGACAAAGTCCCCAGCATCGAGGTATGCCTTTTAAACAGACCACCCCCCAACCCAGCAGGCCTGTGGCTGCCTCCAAACTTATTCACTGGCTGGCCCAGCAAAAGATCCCAGCTTGGCAAACATTGTCTCGCAAGGCAGGAAGACTAAGTCCGGAATTTTCCTGACTTCTGCCACCTGCCTCCAGTATGAAAATCCATGGCAAAAAAAAGGACCACAGGAGGGTAATGGAAAAGAGGCAGAAAGACAAAGTAAGCTGATCATTAATGTTTGACAATGTTTAAATCTCTGAAAGCAATTTATTATCTGAATGAATGAGAGACTCTATAATTAAAATGTGTCAAAAATGTTGACTGGCAGCAGTTAACACATAACATAATTAAAAAGGGACATAGATATGGAATTACCAATGTGAAATACCTGCAGCAGGTTTAATTCATATCTACCACACAGGGATTGTACTATTCAGCCCCTGTCAGTAGAGAGACAGTGAAATGTTGGCCACGATTCTCCCAAAAGTGCTGAATTGGTGGGAAAACTTATCTAGATCCCAACCGTTTTGTCAGTTCAGCTTCTCACCTGAATCTCTGCACTCTGTGCACTGCAGAGGCCCCAGTCAGGAATCTCATTTAAAAAAATCGGGGGGGGGGGTGCGGCGGGCCTATTTTGCACCAGAGTCTGACAGCTCCAGAACTCGGTGCATGCACAGTGGCTCCAATCTGTCAGACTCCCTGTTTTGCTGGCCAGCCTGGGACCCCCACAGTGCTGCTCCTCTTTCCTCCCCCCAAGCCCAATTGCAGCCCCCACAGCAATTCCCAGGTCAGCCAATCTGTGAATAACTTTGGAGGCAGCCACAGGCCTGCTGGTTGTGGGGGTGGTCCTGCTCCAGAGCGCCCCAATGTCCAGCCTATTCCCCCAGCAGTGATGATCTCCAATCTCCCTCACCCTGGCAGACCCCCCCCTTCACTGACACCCCCTTGGGGTCATATCCCTTTGAGAGGTAGGCCCATCCCCAGCAGACCAGCTCACCCCAGTCACTGCCCTCCCTCCATCCCAGACCAATCCTGATGCAGAGTGGCAGTGGGACCCCCGCTCCCACCAATTGCCCCGAGGCCCCACCCTCAATAGGCCCTGCCATCTAATCAGCAGTGCCAAGGTGCCCCCTGGGCATGGGCACTTTACACCTTTGGCTGTGCCAGGGAACACAGGTTGACATTGCCAGGATGCCCATGCCTACTGGAGGCCCCAGTTGACCTCTTTCTTTCCAGCGGGGTCTCCCATTAGTTCCCTGAATGGGGGGAGCTACTCTAAACTCACCTGGTGGGGTGGGAGATTTTTCAGGACTGATAAGTCCCCGATAATTATATTTAAAATATATATTAAAGATCCAAATGACATTTGTCTTCCCACTAGTTTCCAGCCTGAATGTAGAGCATTACAGCGCAGTACAGGCTCTTCAGCCTTCAATGTTACGCCAACCTGTGAAACCAATCTAAAGCCCATCTAACCTATACTATTCCAATATATATATATATCCATATATCGTCCATAATACCAGCCTGGTCTGGTCTCTGACTGTTCTCCAGCTCTGGGAAATGCGCATGTGTTCCCAGCACATGCATAAATCCTGGAACAAGGTCAGCAATGCACTTTTCCCGTTCTGACCTGCCAGAAAGGTTGCAGATCGAGATGGGAGAATTGTGGCTGTTATTCCTAAAGCTAACAGTCAAGCTAGACAACTTGGATAGCAACTGTTGAATATTGGCATTTGATCACTCAGCCTTCCTTGCCTGAATCCCCTGTACCAGTTACACAACTACCTTTAAGTGCCTTTGGTCTCAGCAGCAAAATCTGACCCAATGTTTTTCCTTAGAGGCAATGCAGAGCAATGTACCATGTCATGTTTTAAAAAAAAACGCAGCTCCATCCATGAAATTGTTTATTGATTTTTTTTTTGGAGGAAACACGCCAAACCTAATGACAACTCCTAGTTTTGAAACAAAAGTCTAAAGTGGATGGTATAAAGTGCTTGTCATATGGTCCTTTCTCTGAGACTGCAGAAACATTACCAATTGCTGCTTTGATACCAAGAGAATTTTGAACAGCCTCGGAAGACCTGGAGAAATTAAAAACTCCCAGCAGTTTCTTTATAACCCCTAAAAGGCTGCTCTGAGCGATCAGCATTTGTGTCCTTACAGGGTTTTTAAGTAATTAGTTTCCTGTTAAACAAGAGGAGATTGGATTCAGGTTCGCAGCAGCTGAGGACCTCAAATGACTGAAGATTCCTTTCAGAAAGAATAACTGATTCCAGTAAATTCAGATCCTTCTGATACATCAAAAAGACAGAAAACAGTAACGACTGGGGTTCACCAGGCCTGCTAACCCCTGGCAAGAATCCTGACAGCCTACAGAATTGGGCGTTGGGCCTACAGAGGGATTCCCACTGGGTGGCAAATCATCTGGTGTGATATTCCTGGCCTGCTGGCCTCAATCACAATCAGTATAATTCCAAATAGTCATGTAATTAGTAGGCTGGAAGTCTGATTTAGTGGCCTCCTATGATGCAGACCTCCTCCCCTCTCCCCTCTCCTTCCCCTCAGCAGGAAGCCCACCAGACAGGCTTTGGAGCATTTCTAGACAAATGTGGACCTGGTGCTTTGTGCTCCAAGGCAGGAGGGGGAGCAAGGAGGCAAGCGATGTTCCCATGTGCCCTTCAGGACCCCATCAGGATTCACAATGCCAACATTGCACTGCCCCAGGCACTCTGGCCTAACCACAATATTTATCAACATGCAGCTTTTAATTGGCTGGATATCTTACAAGGTTTAACTTCCTCTTTTCTAACCACAATGTTTGAGATGCATTGAAGTGTCAAGCAAGAGAAAAACACGCAAGGCTCTTTGCTAGTGGGTAAGTAATCATACCCTGTCCATCAAACCACTTCAAAGGATGTAGACACCAGATGCTAAACTTCCGATGTTAAAAAGGGTACTCCCTTTTTAGGGAGGAAACTGACCATAAAGCACTTCAGAGGTTCTACAGCTATAGGCTATGAGAGAAAACTAGAGGTATAGAGTTTAAAAACAGCAAGATTATGTTGCAGCTATATCAAGTGCTGGTGAGGCCACACCTGGAGTACTGTATACAGTTTTGGTCTCCTCACTTGAGAAAGGGTATACTGGCACTGGAGGGGGGGGTGCAGAGGAGATTCACGAGGTTCATTCTGAAGTTGAGAAGGTTGGCTTATAAAGAGAGATTGAGTCGAGTGGGGCTATACTCATTGGAATTCAGAAGAATGAGGGAAGATCTTATAGAAACATAATATTATGAAGGGAATAGATATGAGAAGCAGAGAAGTTGTTTCCATGGGCAGGTGAAACTAGAACTAGGGGGCGTAGCTTCAAAATAAGGGGAAGCAGATTGAGGACTGAGCTGAGGAGGAACTTCTTCACAAAGGGTTGTGAATATGTGGAATTCCCTGCCCGGTGAAGCAGTTGAGGCTACCTCATTGAATGTTTTTAAGGCAAGCACAGATAAATTTTTGAACAGTAAAGGAATTAAGGGCTATGGTGAGCGGGCAGGAAAGTGGAGCTGAGTCCACAAAGATCAGCCATGATCTTATCGAATGGCGGAGCAGGCTCAAGGGCCAGATGGCCCACTCCTACTCCTTGTTCTTATGTTAAGGAGTTCTCATTGGAAATTCTGATAGACTTTTTCTATAAAAGCACTTTAAAGAGGGCTTTTAATACCTTAGCCAATCCCTATTATACAATGGAGTCTTTCATTGATATCCAAGTGTCCAAAGGGCATGGATGTCAAAGTGACGATCCTCTCTGGATAGAGGCAATAATAGTTAATATCTTACCCTAGAATGGTATCAGAATTCACCTTCCTGAAACTGAACAACACCCTTCACAGGGCAACAAGGACAAGTGCAACCACTAGATCCCAATCTTGGCGTTAACATCCTGAGGTCAGGCCCTAACCCCCAGGTCCCTTGGAGAAGCCTCCCTCTGCAGCCTGGCAGTGCCAGAGAGGCATATGGGCAAACCACTTATCTCCTTGCCTGTTATTAGTACAATGCACCAAGTCAGGGTGACACTGCCAGGGAACTGGGGTCCTGAGAAGGACTGAGGGGATCCCATCTGGGAGAGTGTCTCTTTTATAGGGGAGGCTTGAGGCCCCTAGCCAGGGTTAGACTATTATGGAAACTTTATCCCAAATATGGCTTTCAAGCTAACCCCCTTACATGCTCTACTATGGAAATATCACAGTCTTCAGAAGCTCCGCAGGCAAGGCTTATTCGAAGAATAAACATCAGTTCCTGTTGTCCAACCTACTCACCCATTTTGACCCTGAGAAACAACTTTTATTTTAACTTGGTGCAGTGCTGTCAAATTGCTGGAAAGGCAGGATCCTTGCAGGTGCAGATTGACAATATTCTCAAATTGAGAAGAAAGGGTTGGCAGTCATATTGGCTGTGAAGATGTTCCATCAGTACACCTAAGTTCTTTATAGACCATAAACTCTTACTGGGCCTCAGTGAATCATAGAAACTGTACAGTGTAGAAAGCAGCCATTCAGCCCTTCAAGCCTGCATCAAAGAATTTCACCCAGGCCCATTCTCTGTAATCCCATTTATTTAGCCTGTTAATTTCCCAGACACTAAGGGGCAATTTAGCATGGCCAATCCACCTAACCTGCACATCTTTAGACTATGGAAGGAAACCCACACAGACATGAGAAGAAATTGCAAACTCCATGCAAACATTTACCTGTGGCCAGAATTGAACCCTGGTCCCTGGCGCTGTGAGGCAGCAGTGCTTAACCGCTCTGCCACCGTGCCAGCTCTTCAAAGAGGACAAAGCAATTCCTCCCATTTCCTTAGCTGGGCCTTGTTGTTTGTAGCCTATGAATATATTCTGGAGCATAGTCCTAGGACACAAATAGCTAACGCATACATACTGAGTTGCCCACATGCCTGGCTCCTTTACCAGCACTAGAAAAGGTTGTGATGACTCTGAACTTTCTGGAGACTTTGCCAGTGGCGACAAGACAGATTAAAGTCTGGACCCAAAAAGACCCAATCTTATCCAAAATTAAGCACATGATTTTACATGGAGGTTCCAAAGACAACTCTCTGAAGAAATTAAACCCTACGCTGTTAAGAAGACCAAACTTGGTGCCGAAGGTGGGATCATTCTTTGGGGATCCTGCTTAATTATTCTGCCCCCCCAGGACAATGGTCAATACTCACAAAACTATATAATGGCCACCAGGAGTACCAGAACAGAGGATGCTGGCCAGGAGTTATATCTGGTGGCCTGAACTTGATTCTGAAATCAGAGACTTAGTAAAGCCAATGTGATCAGTGTCAGGAAAATAAAAAATTTCCTCTCCCAGCCTCTCTGCACCATGGGAATAGCGTTCCAGGCCATTAATGTATGTGCATGTGGACCTTGCAGGTCCCTTTATGGGTTCCATATTTATAATCATGGTGGAATCTCACTCCAAGTGATTGGAGGTGCACTGCATGGGCTCCATGACTACCCAGGCCACGATTGAGAAATTGTGGCAATTCTTCAGAATGTACTGAATTCCAGGAACTGCTTTGTCCTCTTTGAAGAGCTGGCACGGTGGCAGAGCGGTTAAGCACTGCTGCCTCACAGCACCAGCAACCAAGGTTCAATTCTGGCCACTGGTTAACAACAATGGCACAAGCAATGATTTCCAGAATGTTGTGCACTCCAGTGGTATCTGAAGTTCAAGCAGCACCTTATCACCAGTCATCAAATGGACAGACAGAACCAGTGGTTCAAACCTTCAAAAATGGTCTGAAGAAACAACTGGTGGCATCCATGGAGACTAACCTGGCATGATTTTTATTCAATTACAGGACCACACCGTACACCACAACAGATATTGCTGCAGCGCAGCTTCATACCAGATTGACCCTATTATTCCCAAACTTGGCAGGGAGAGTACCAAAAGGAAAACCAAAAAGGAAACTTTGATTTTGCAAGGACAAAAAGGAATTTTGCAATGGGTGATCATGTTCATGTAAGGAACCTTTGTGGACAGTTCCAGATGTGTCCCTGGAATCATTATGGAGAAAACAGGATCAGTAGCTTCTAAGGTCAAACTCAGGGTAAAACCCTAAAGAAGCACTTAGACCACTTGGGGCAAGGGAATCCCTGCCCAAGCCACCCCCACCACTGGCCATTGAAATGGCCACTGTCACTGACAGCCCACAGCTCAAAGCTAACTCAGCATTAGTCCCTCCAGATAGCATAAGTACGGACTCTGAGATGGAGGGTAAAGAAGTGGGTTTTTGGGCTGAAGTGGAAATTGAGGAGGAACGTGCTTTGGTATCTCTGCGACATTCCCTTTGAAAAAGAAGGTCCACTGTGTAGTTCACACTACCTGACCCACTCCGCTTTCAATGGACCTCTGCCTGAGTGCCAAGCACCGAAAAGAACCTCCTCACAGTGGGTACGCTGGGAGAGACCCGGACTAAGGGGGAGGGATTTTATAGAGGTTCACTGCATGGAAACAGCTCTTCAGCCCAACTTGTCCTCGCTGCCCAATTTTGACCACGAAGCTAGCCCCAGTTGCCCACATTTGGCCCATATCCCTTTATACCAATCTTGCCCATGTAACTGTCTAAATGCTTTTAAAACACAAAATTGTACCCGCCTCTACTACTGCCTCTGGCAGTTTGTTTCAGACAATTACCACCCTCTTATTGAAAAGATTGCCCCTCTGGAACGTTTTGTATCTCTCACCTTAAACCAATCCTTCTGTTTTAGACTTCCATACCTTCGGGAAATGATGTTAACTATCTAGCTAATCAGTGCCCCTCATTATTTTATAGACTTCTATAAGATCACCCCTAAGCCTCCTACACGCCAAGGAGAAAAGTCCCTGTCTATCCAGCCTCTCCTTACATCGCAAATGATCAAGTCCTGGTAGCATTTAGTAAATCATTTCTGCACTCTTTCTGGTTTATTAATATCCCTTCTACAACAGGGTGACCAGAAATGTACACAGTATTCCAAGTGTGGCCTTACCAATGTCTTGTCTTGTACAACTTCAACAAGACATCCCAACTTCTGTATTCAATGTTGTGATCAATGAAACCAAGCATGCCGAAACCAAAACAGAAAATGCTGGAAAATCTCAGCAGATCTGGCAGCATCTGGAAGGAGAGAAAAGAAGTGATATTTCAAGTCCCACTGACTCTTTGTCAAAAATTGGCCCTTTGTCAAAACATTGCCAAAAGCCTTCTTCATCACTCTGTCCAGCTGCGACTTCACTTTCAAGGAGCTATGAACCTGTACTCCTAAATTTCTTTGTTCTATAACACTCTCCAATGCCCTACCATTAACTGAGTAAGTCCTGCCCTGGTTCAGTCTATCAAAGTGCATCACCTCACATTCATCTAAATTAAACTCCATCTGTCATTCATTGGCCCAATGGTCTAATTGACCAAGATCCTATTGAAATCCTTGATAACCTTCTTCACTGTCCACTATACCACCAACCTTGGTGTCATCTGCAAACTTATTAACCATGCTCCATAAATTCTCATCCAATTTATTAATATAAATAACAAGTAACAGTGGACCCAGCACCAATCCCTGAGGCACACCACTGATCACAGGCCTCCAGTTTGAAAAGCAACCCTCTACAACTAGCCTACAAATAGTGTCTGTCTTCCGTCATCAAGTTGATTTTGTATCCAATTGGCTACCTCATCCTGGATCCTCAGATTTAATCCTATGCAACAACCTACCATGCAGTACCTAGTTAAAGACCTTGCTAAAGTCTATGTAGTCACCGTTGACTGCGCTGCCCTCATCTATCTTCTTTGTTACCCCTTCAGAAAACTCCATCAAATTTGTGAGATCTGATTTTCCACTCAAAAACCCAAGCTGACCTAATCAGTCCTTGCCTCTTTAAATGCCTGTAGATCCTAACTCTTTGAATACTTTCTAACAAGTTACCCACTACAGATGTGAGGCTCACCAGTCTGTAGTTCCCAGGCTTTTTTCTGCAGTCCTTCTTAAACAAAGGCACAACAGTTGCTACCCTCCAATCTTCAGGCACCTCCCCTGTGGCTGTCCATGATTCAAGTATCTCTGCTAGGGGACCTATAATTTCTTCCCTAGCCTCCCACAGCTACCTGGAATGCATTTCATCGGGCTCTGGGGATTTATCTATCTTGATGTGCTTCAAGACTTCCAGCACCTCCATCTCTGTAATACTTACACTCATCAAAACATCATTATTTATTTCCCCAAGATTTTTAACATCCATGAGTTTCTCAACAGTAAATACCAATGAGAAGTATTCATTTAGGACCTCGCCCATCTCCTGTGGATCTACACATGTTATGATGGTTACAAAGGCTATGGGGGATTATCAATAGATCTCCCCGTAAAGTACAAGTTGCCAAATCATTGCTCATGCAATGGGAAGTAGCCATTGAGGGCTTTGAAACCTGTAACTTTACCTGGAATGTAGTTGTAGGTCCCAGACTGTAGCCTACCTGACTGAAAGCTGAAGGAACAGCCCTTTCCTTTGGTGCACAAAAAACAGTGTTGATGGCAGGAAACTGGTGTTTTGTTGAATGGCAACAGTTTTACAAGACAGCAAATGTAACATCACTCCACTGTTACCTTCAACTCCTCTCTATAATCTTCCTTTCCCTCTCCCCTCTGCCTCTCCTTGTCTGGCTCCTCCCTTACTTGATTCAAAGCTGTTCAATGCCTCCTGTGGCAAATTGAAAATTAATAATTTGATTGGAATCAACATTCTGCCAATGTTTTATAAAATTTGTGGGTTATAGAATCCCTACAGTGTAGAAGGCCATTTGGCCCATCAAGTCTGCACTGACTACAATCCCACTCGGGCCATATTTCCACGTATTTACCCTGATAATCCCCTGACACTATGGTCAATTTAACACAGTAAAAAGTCTGACAACACCAGGTTTTAGTCCAACCTATTTATTATATTTACTATTTATTACTATTTATTATAAATAGGTTGGACTAAAACCTGGTGTTGTCAGACTTTTTACTGTCTTTACGCCAGTCCAACGCCGGCATACCCACATCAGTTTAACACAGCCAGTCCACGTAACCTGCACATCTTTGGATTGTTGGAGGAAACTGGAGAAGCTGGATGAAACCCACAGAGAAACAAGAAGAACATGCAAACTTCACATAGACAGTCACCCAGGTACAAATTGAACCCAGATCCCTGGTGCTGTGAGGCAGCAGTACCTCAGAAACAGATTGGCTGTAACACCATCTGAATGCTCTTCTATTCTGGCTCCTTCTGCATCTCCCTTTCTTTCGCCCTTCCCCTGATTGCTGGGCCTTCAAAAGCCTTGAGCCAATTCTTTGGCATCCCCTCCCTTAAATCACTCACATCCATCTCTTCCTTTAGGCTCATTTTCACATCCAATTCAGGGATTTTTTTTTCTAGAAATAAAATATACCTTGGATCTGATTTCAGAAAAGTAACTAAGTTAATTTATGCAAATTTTAAAGAACATGTAGAGATCATTTTAGTTGAATAATGAACTCAGGTATAATGTAATCAGGCTGAGTACAATGCAATTAAATCATGTGTCTTGTATAATTTAACTTTGGGTTAAAATCTGTGGGACCTGGCCCTACTACTTGATCTAACTGTAAATTTGTGAAAATATTTTTTGAATATAGAATCAAAAACAAACTGCTAATTATTTGAATATTCCAAATTCAAAAGAAAATTTCTCCAGATCCCAATTTTTTTTGCATATAATTCATGACATGTTAAAATGTGAAGGATACAAAGGGTGACACAATAGCTCTCCTCCCACACACTCAATGTCCCAGCTATTCAGTATTTGTACTCTTTTAATAAAAAAAATTATCAATGGTGACAGCACCTGATGGGGCACTTTAATTAAAATAAAAAGTCAAATGGAAACTTAACTAATTAAATCAAAATGATATTCCCAGGCGCAATGATGTCTCCCTGCCCAGTCACAGAGGCATGTGGAGCATACCAGAAGATTCCAAATGCTGACAGGGTTGAATGTGTATCCATACAATCAACAAGTAGACACAGAATCCCTGCAGTACAGGAAGAGGCCATTTGGCCCATTAAGTCTGCACCGACTACAATCCCACCCAGGCCCTACCCTATATTCCTACATATTTGCCCACTAATCCTTCTAATCTACACATCTCAGGATACTAAGGGCAATTTTTTCTGGCATGGCCAATAAACCTAACACACACATCTTTAGACTGTGGGAGGAAACCAATGAGAAGTATTCATTTAGGACCTCACCCTTTTTCTCTCCTTCTCCAGTCTACCCCCACCTACATTTGGGATTTTTTCTGATGCCTGATGTCATTTCAATGATTTCCAGTTTCCGGGTCCTAACCATCAAAATACCATTAGAAGGTATTTTGAGAGACCCAGAGGGAACCCACACAGACACGAGGAGAATGTGCAAACTCCACACAGACAGTGACTCAAGCCAGGAATTGAACCCAGGTCCCTGGAGCTATGAAGCAGCAGTGCTAACCACTGTGCGACTGTGCCGTCCATAAGCTACATGAGCTGAACAATTACAATCGTTGATATTACCAAGCATGTACTTAATGCATTTGTATGACATTCATCTGTCCTCTATTTAAATAGGCTAATGGTTCCACTCAACTTGAAGATAAGAACAATATCACAGGGACCTAACTTTTACCCATTAACTCCACCGAAAGTAATTTCTGGGTTCTAAAAATATTAATACTTTGCATTAAAATCATTGCACTTATCAAAAATAAATTCATGTCAGAAGCCCCATGGAATGTTTCCCTGTGAATGCTGGGCCCTGTCTTTGTATCCAGATAGTCTGTTTCACTTCCCCTTCCTCTAATCTCATCTGTTGCCTCAGGGGGACTAGCTGGGGTAAATGCATGGGGTGGTGGGTAATAGGGCCTGGGTGGGATTGTGGTTGGTGCACACCGATGGGCCTAATGGCCGTCTTCTGTAGTGTAGGAAGTTATGATTCTATAAATTCACTTCACCCACTGAACTTCCTTCTCACTTCTGACACTGAACAATCCATGCTCAGCAAAGGTCCCCTTATCCCCTCACATCAAGTAATTTTGATCTCTGCATAATGTTGAACTGTTTTGTCACCTTCGCCTCTGTGCTTACTACTTTTGGCAGGAATCCTCCTTGCTTGATGAACCCTTTCATCCATCTCTAATACTTTCCCTCCACTTGGACTGCACCCTCTGACCCATTCTTGACATTTCTGTTGAGAACTGCTGACATGACTTCAGTCATCTTAATTTCTCTGCTTGCTTTACCACTTCAAACTGTCTCTCTCTGAACTTGCTGCACTCTGTTCTCTCAGATCTAAGCCTGACCTTGTTATCAAACCTACTGACCAGGATGGTGCAATGGTGGTCCGATGTACCAACCTCTATCGTGCAGAGGCTGAGTGCCAACACTCTTACACTTCATTTGACCTCCCCTGAACATCAATTCAATGGTTCTAGAACCAGCATTGACCTCATCTCCTCTGGAAATCTTCCCTCAACAAATTCCAACCTTATAGCCCACAAACCCTGAAGAGCTGGCTTCAATCTCCTTCCCAAAATCCACAAGGATTGATTGGTAGACTCATTGTTTTACTCTGTTCATGCTGCACTGTGGTTATTTCTTTCTGTTGTGTTTTATTTTCCTTCTCTCCTTCTCCAGTCTACTCCCACCTACATTTGGGATTTTTTCTGATGCCTGATGTCATTTCAATAATTTCCAGTTTCCTGGTCCTTACCTTCTAATGGTATTTTGATGGTTTTTTGAGAGACAGGGTCTACAGGCAATTAGAGAAACAAGTACTGATTAGGGACAGTCAGCATGGCTTTGTGAATGGAAAATCATGTCTCTCAAATTTTGGTAAGTTTTTTGAAGGAGAAACCAAGAAGATAGATGAGGGCAGTGCCATTGATATTGTCTACATGGACTTTAGCAAGGCCTTTGACAAGGTACTCCATGGTAGACTGTTGCATAAAGTTAAATCTCATGGGATCCAAGGTGAGGTGTCTAAATGGATACAAAATTGGCTTTTTGACAGAAGCCAGAGGGCAATTGTAGAGAATGCTTTTTCAAACTGGAGGTCTGTAACCAGTGGTGTATCTCAGGGATTAGTGCTGGGTCTGCTGTTATTAGTCATTTATATCAATGTATTGGATGAGAATATAGGAGGCATGATTAGTAAGTTTGCAGATGACACTAGGATTGGTGGCATAGTGGACAGTGAAGAAAGTTATCTCCAATTGCAATGGGATCTTGATCAATTGGGCCAGTGGGCTGACGAACGGCAGATGGAGTTTAATTTAGACAAATGCGAGGTGATGCATTTTGGTAGATTGAACCAGGGCAGGACTTATTCAGTTAATGGTAGGGCATTGGGGAGAGTTACAGAACAAAGAGATCTAGGGTATATGTTCATAGCTCCTTGAAAGTGGAGTCACAGGTGGACAGAGTGGTGAAGAAGGCATTCGGCATACTTGGTTTCATCGGTTAGAACATTGAAAACAGGAGTTGGAAAGTCTTATTGAAGTTGTACAAGACATTGGTAAGGCCACACTTGGAATACTGTGCGCAATTCTGGTCATCCTGTTATAGAAAAGACATTATTAAATTAGAAAGAGTGCAGAAAAGATTTACTAGGATGCTACCGGGACTTGATGGATTGAGTTACAAGGAGAGGCTGGATAGACTGGATAGACTGGGACTTTTTTCCTCTGGAGCGTAGGAGGCTGAGAGATGACCTTATGGAGGTCTATAAAATAATGAGGGGCACAGATCAGCTAGATAGTCAATATCTTTTCCCAAAGGTAGGGGAGTCTAAAACTAGAGGCCATAGGTTTAAGGTGAGAGGGGAGAGATACGAAAGTGTCCAGAGGGGCAATTTTTTTCACGCAGAGGGTGGTGAGTGTCTGGAACAAGCTGCCAGAGGTAGAAGTAAAAGACAATTTTGTCTTTTAAAAAGCATTCAGATAGTTATTTGGTACAATGGGTATAGAGGGATATGGGCCAAATGTGGGCAATTGCAATTAGCTTACGGGTTTTTTAAAAAAAGAGCAGCATGGACAAGTTGGGCCAAAGGGTCTATTTCCAATCTATAAACCTCTTATGATTCTATAACTCTATCTCCTCTTCACTTTAGATGTCCAATCCCTCCATACATCCATGCCCAACCAGGGCGTTCTGAGTGCCCTCCACTTTGCGCTTGAATGGAGACCCGAGCAGTCTTCCTTCACCACCAGCTTCTGACTGGCTGATTTGTTCTCTCATTGAAAGATTTTGCCTTTAACTCGTCTTACTTCCTCCATATAACAGCTGTGGCTATGGGTACCCATTTGGGTGTTAGTTATAGAACATAGAACAGTACAGCACAATACAGGCCCTCCGGCCCTCGATGTTGTGCTGAGCCAAGTCCAAACCCAAAATCAAGCCATCCCACTCCTTATCATTCTGGTATGCTCTGTGTCTATTCAATAATTGCTTACAGGTTCCTCGAGTGTCCGACTCCACTGGCTTTTTATGGAGTATGTGGAACATTTCCATGTTCTAGTCCAACTCATGTCCCCCATCCACAACTCTTTTTCTGGTACATTGAGAACTGTATCAAAGGCCCTTCCTGCTCTCATCTGGAACTGGGAAAAAAACCATCAATTTTGCTTCCAATTTCCAATTTTTTGTGGCATTGCTTATTGTGTGTAAAAAGATACTGGACTCACAATATGGTGTAGCTTTGTGGTAACTACTTGTCAGCATAATTTAGTCAGATTCTGTTGACAGAAGATATTCTCATTCTAACTAACAACGTAAGTATTTTCCACAAGGTACTGATATTAAATGGCAAGGTGGCACAATGCTTAGCACTGCTGCTTCATAGTTTCACGGATCTAGGTTTGATTCCTGACTTGGATCACTGTCTATGTGGAGTGTGCACATTCTTCCTGTGTCTGTGTAGCTTTCAAACAGGTGCTCTGGTTTCCTCCCACAGTGGAAAAATGTGCGGGTTATGTTGATTAGCCACGCTAAATTGCGTATCCCGGTGTAAATTGGAAGGACTAGCAGGGTAATGTTGTGGGGATAGGGCTTGGGGTGGGATTGTTGTTGGTGCAGATTTGATGGGCTGTATGGTCTCCTTCTGCACTGAGATTTCTATGAAACTCAAGTAATGTATAAAATCGAAGTTGCAAGAAGAATTTGTTTCATCTTTTTTAAAAAACCTGCAATAACAAATTGTTTTGCTCAATGCCACATTCATGCACCCCAGATTCCACATATCAGTGGAACCAAAATAACATTGCGAATGCAGTTAATCTTGAAATCTGCAGTAGAAAAGGGATTTCAGTGCATCATACCCACCTTTATCATAGAATCACAATATCCCTACAGTGCAGAAGGAGGCCATTTGGCCCATTGAGTCTGCACTGACCAGAATCCCACCTAGGCCCTGTCCCCATAACCCCATGCATTTACCCTAGTTAGTCACCCTGACAGTAAGGAGCAATTTAGCATGGCCAATCCACCTAGCGTACATATCTTTGGACTTTGGATCTTTATAATGTAAGTAATATGCAATATAATGCAGATGATGGGAACCTGAAATAAGAACATAAAAATGGCCAACAGAAGGGTTTTAGGCAAGAATTATCAACCAACTTTCTGTTTCTCCATAGGAGCCAACTGTCCAATTGGGTGTTTCCCACTTCCTCTGTGCTGATGGGGGGGATTTAAAATTTGTGGGTCTGATTTTCTTTGGCAGCTTTACAAGATTAACATTGACAGCTCAAGTAGGATCAAAAAGGTGGAATGAGTAAATTTCAAAGCAATCAAATGGTACAGTAGAAGTTGACCAGTAAGAGAAGATGATTGTCTTTTGGAGTTGTGCAAAGTTGCATTGACAGATTGAAAGACAGTCTTACAGAGCACCAAGTGCAGCCAGTTAATGGGGCCCATAAATGTCCTGATAATGCAGCAACATTAAAGAGTTAATTCAGCTTATTTATCGGTGTAACAAGTAGGCTGACATTAATACTGTAATAAAGTTACTATGAAAATCCTCTAGTCACCACACTCCAGCGCCTGTTCTGGTACACTGAGGGAGAATTTAGCATGCTTAATGCATCTAACCAACACGTCTTTTGGACTGTGGGAGGAAACTGGAGTACCAGAGGAAACTCACACAGACTCGGGGAGAACATGAGATTCGGCACAGACAGTGACCCAAGCCAGGAATCACTGCTGTGAGACAACAGTGCTAACCACTGTGCTACTGTGTGGCCCCAGGGACAGAGGGCGCTTTAGTTGGATTGAAAGGCTGGTGTGATTTCAAAAGAGGAGAACTTGACATTTTTTTTACACTTCACTTGAACAGGGTTTGAAAAGCATTCCCACCAACAGGACTTCTCTTTTTATTTGGAGGTCCACAGGAACCAACTGGGAATCAGCAGAGAAGTAAAATAAGTAATGTCAAAGTTACAGAAAATTTAAGAAGAAATAAAGATTGTAAAGATAAACCTTAAAAGCCTGAAGAATCACTTATCTATGAGCTTGCATAAAAGCAAAAAATCATGTTGTGTTACAAAGATTGAGGACATGGTTCAGAAATAGTTCTTAGAGCCACCCAGTGACCAAACTGTGTAATTAAATGTTGTGATAATATTACTTGAGCAAAACATGTTGGCTGAAAAACTCTGGCATAGTGCCAGTGGAGACAGGGCTACAGAAGCCTGAGCTGCTGAAAACTGATGCATTGTATCCAGCCACTTGTAGTGCGGCTTGTCCAGCATATCATAGAAGGTGAGGACATTGCTGTAGACATGTCAGTGTCCAGTGAAAACTTTGACTGTGAAAAGAAATTAAGACTTCCATTTATGTAGCACTTTTTACGGTACCCAGATATCATCACAGTCAATGAAGTACTTCTTTGAAAGTAGTTTACATAACAGTCACTGATAAAGTGCAGGAAATATGGCAATTCTAAGAACATAAGAAATAGGAGCAGGAGTAGGCCATCTAGCCCTTCGAGCCTGCCCCACCATTCAATAAGATCATGGCTGATCTGAAGTGGCTCAGTTCCACTTTCCTGCCTTCTCCCCATAACCCCTAATCCCCTTGCCTACCAAAAACCTATCTACCCGCGTCTTAAATATATTTAGCGAGGCAGCCTCCACCACTTCAACAGGAAGAGAATTCCAGAGATTCACCACCCTTTGAGTGAAGAAGTTCCTCCTCAACTCTGTTCTAAACTGCCCCCCCTCTTATCTTGAGGCTGTGCCCTCTAGTCCTGCTGTCCTTTCTGAGCGGGAAGAACCTCTCCACCTCTACCCTATCCATCCCTTTCATCTTCTTTATACGTCTCAGTGAGATCTCCCCTCATCCTTCTAAACTCTAATGAGTACAAGCCCAGTTTATTCAGCCTCTCCTCATAGCTCAACCCCCTCAATTCCGGTATCAGCCTAGTGAACCTCCTCTGCACTCCCTCCAAGGCCAAAATATCCTTGCGCAAGTGCGGTGACCAAAACTGCACACAGTACTCCAGCTGCGGCCTCACCAGTGCCCTGTACAGTTGCAGCAAGACCTCCCTACCTTTATATTCAATCCCCCTCACTATGAAGGCCAGCATCCCATTTGCCTTCCTGACCCCCTGCTGCACCTGTAGGCTTGGTTTTTGGACTCATGCACAAGGACCCCGAGGTCCCTCTGCACCGTAGCATGCTGCAGCTTTTCGCCCTGTAAGTAGTAGTCCTTCCTACTATTATTCCTACCAAAGTGGATAACCTCACACTTGCCAACATTGTATTCCATCAATTCATTTGTAACACAGCAAACTCTCACTCACAGCAGTGATAGTGCTGTGATAATCTGCTTTACTGTGAAGTCGCTTGAGGGATAACTTGATCAGTACACTAGGGACAACTCCCTGATTCTTTGAAACAGTGCCCTGTGATTCTTCCACATCCACCCGAGCAGATAGACGAGGTCCTCGGTTTAATGTCTCATCCGAAAGCCAGCACGCTCAACAGTGTGGCATTGTCTTTATACTGCACTTGAATGTCAGCCTTGATTTCTGTGTATAAGCCCAGCAATGGGACTTGAACCTAGAACCTTGTTCCTCAGACTGAGAGTGTTGCTAGTTGATACAAGGCTGACACTAACTATAAGAATGTTGTAGTGTCAAATAGCAATTTAAACGATGTAGGCACATCCTAAACACTCCCAACGAAACAGCCACAGGAGGGACCCACACCCGACAAAAACAATAACAACTTGTACCCATGATATGTTAATATACAATTCAGATGTGTGACTTGTTAGAAGGAATAAGACAATATTCAAAGTTCAAATTAAACAGCATTGTCTTCATTAGAGTAAGCAGGAATGCTAGTTACGATACAACTCAACCGTATCAATATACCTATTACAAATGTGTTACAAATAATATGTGTATACATAGGATCACGCAGTGGGTGGTCAATTCGCTGTCGATGGTACCCCCAGTAGCTGACCAAGCGGCTTGCTTAAGCACTTCATCCCCTCTCTGCAATGATCATTGGCCTGTAACGTCCTGGCTCCCCGGCATCGGATTTCAAGGGTGGTGGTACCTCTCAGAAGTTTCCAAGTAAAAGTTTACACGGCAATTGTCCAGAGGCTCAAAGTTCCCCTGGACAATTGTTCTGCAATGGGAACCATCCAATGAAATGATTTCAATCACTAACTTCAAATAGTTCCACCAGGGATAATCTAATAGTTACTCAGAAAAAGTGTAAAAAAAATTCAACTTCTAACTCCTGCACAGGACAGTTCCACACTCCTGACTTCCCAGATGCCTCCCCCACCATCCCATCGCTCACCCCCACCTCCGCCGCTACCCGACCAATCACGCCCCACTCCTCAATCCCTCACGGCGTTCCCCCATTCCACGATTCCCACTCAACAGGCCTCCCCACCCCATAACCTGACCCAGTCATCCAATTCCTCCTGAAATCTAATCCACTGACTCCCAAATCCCCTCACCCACCTCCCCCAATTCCAACATCTGAATCCCAATCCTGACCTCCGATATCCCCCTACCCCCTTCGATTCATCCGGATCTCTCCATAATCTGAAACCATGACCCCAACCTACCGAACCCAATCCGATTGCTAACACCCAGATCCCACCACCTCTCCAACATCTGAATCCCAAACCCCTGACCTTTAGCCCCCCACAGTCTTTGATTTCCAATCCCCCCAATGCCCAAATTTTCTGACTCTCCCCACCATACCCAGATAGTCCTTCTCATTGCCCCTTCTCCCAGCTTCTGAACAGCTGCATGATGAACAGTCATCAAGACTCAAAACGTTGGCTCTATTCTCTCTTCACAGATGCTGTCAGAACTGTTGAGATTTCCCAGCATTTTCTGTTTTGGTTTCAGATTCCAGCATCTGCAGTAATTTGCTTTTATCTTTGCCATTCTATGAAGACAGCTTTACTAACAACCACGGACACGTGGCAACTTCAATACAACAAGAAGAAGCAAAGGATTCTGAGGTGCATTTGAGAAGCATATCAAAAAGGTACAATGACCCAAAGAAGGAGACTAAGTTGTATTTTGTAATCTTAAACAGGATAATTTTACAGTGGTTACGTTTCCTCAGAACTTTTAAGGTAAGGAATGTTCCCCTCCAGTACGGCCGCGATGCTTTTCCTAATCAAAAGTGTAACTCCTGTTCCTCTCTTACCTCCTGTTCTATCTTTCCTATAGCACCTGTACCTTGGAACATTGAGTTGGCAGTCCTGGCCCTCCCTTAGCCGTATTTCAGTAATGTATGAGCTGTGTGGAAATCTTTTTGATAAGAAAAGAGAAGGAATGCTATTAAGTTCAAATTTAGTGGGAGCGGTACGTACAATGACATATACGAAATGCATGTGCATTTACATAAATAATTATATGCCTCAAATTGAGGAAGTGTTTTCTGAATGTCTGGCTGGTCATATGATGGTTTTTTTTTGTCTCATTGTCTCTTTGTGCTGAGAATCATCTGTTTAATTCTGAATAAAATTTGTTGAGTTACATGCTTATACTTCCAGGCTTTATATGCTTGCTCATTAAGATAGTCTGCAGTGCAGCATTGGCATTGCGATGATTCAAGGAAATCTACCCATGAGGGATTTCAGTAAACAGAATTTGAGTATTAACTGTGAAGAAGCTGAGATAAGCCTTTTCAATGGCATCTGCTTTCCTTGGCCACCAAGGAGTCATTTTATTAAGTGGCAAGAATGCTACAAATGCTTCAGTGCAACAATTACATTGTTGATTTTTCATAGAATCCCTACAGTGCAGAAGGAGGCCATTCAGCCTATCGAATCTGCACCGACCTACAATCCCATCCAGGCCCTATCCCTGTAATCCCCGCTAACCACCCCCTCCCCCACCCCCGACACTAAGGGACTATCTAGTATGGTCAATCAACCAAGCCCACGCATTTTTGGACTGTAGGAGGAAACCGGAGCACCCGGAGAAAGCCCACGCCGACATGGGGAGAATGTGCAAACTCCACACAGACAGTCACCTGAGGCCGGAATTGAACCTGGGCCCCTGGTGCTGTGAGGCAGCAGAGCTAACTACTGTGACCACCTCCCCCGCCCCCCCCCCCCCAACCCCGCCACATAGACATCAGGGCAACTCCCCACCCTACAAGCATTGGGGTGACCTCCCTCCTCCACACAGGCACTGAGGTGAGCCCCCCCACCCCCAAACATTAGGGTGGCGTGACCCCCTCCTTACACACATAAGAGGAACCCCGCCAATGGAGCTACCCAGAAGACCCACTCTACATTGACAGTGCCAGGTTGGTAGTGCTCTACATTCTCCTTCCCCCGGGGCCATTACTTAACCTTGGTGATCCTTCTGGGTTCCACTCAACTTCTTCAACTTATTTAATATCAGAATTTTGTAAAAATGAATATTCACTGAAGGCTGGGAAGAATTGTTCTGCAAGGAAGCCCTTTAATTATGTTTAAATGTATTCAAATTTATTGAAATAGGGCAGGAACCTGGTTATGTCACAGGCAAGATGTGGAAAATTGGAAAATGAACACTCACCAGTGAAGATCTCATTTTCCAACTCCTGGGAGGGCTTGAAATCGGCTCAGAATGTGAGGGAACTGGAGACCACAGGTCTATAGAAAATCAGGCAATTAAAAGCTACCTGCTAATACTGCAGCAAATGTGCTGAAGTGGATTCCCGGGGATGTTATAGTCAGGAAGGGAGTGTAATTGAAGAAGGAGAAATGTTCCTATTACATTGTGCAGGTGCACTGGTGAGTGGATTCAGAGGTCTGAAAGGTACTGCTCTGGCCTTGCTCTGTGATACAAATCACATGTACACAGAGACATAAAATCTCTTTAAGAGGCCATGGACTGGAAAAATCGGGCTGCAGAGAACAACTAACTTTTGAAGGGATCGTTGGGCAGGAGACCTTTAAGCTTTTCTTGTGGTAGCCCTGAGCTTGTGCCCAGCACCAGTGAATAGCAAGGTGTCAAAGAAACATAGCAGCACAGGATCATAGGGACAGGCATTTTGCTCACCAAACTTCTTTCACCATTCAAGGAGATTGTGACCGATATATGACCTCGCTCCATAAACCCACTTTGCCTACATCTCTTCTTGCCTTTGGCAAAGAAAAATCCATCAATCTCAGATTTAAAATCAACATTCGATCTAGCCTTAATTGAGAATTCCAAACTTCTCCCATCCTTTCTGTGTAGAAGCATTCCCAAATTTCACTCCTGAAAGATTAGGCTCTACTTAATTGACTAATAATGGATGGGATTTTCCGGTCCTGCCATCATGGGAGGGAGTGGCCAGGCCACTTTCCAAATTTTCCTGTCCCATCCACAATGATGCTTGCCACTAGCTGGACTGGAAAATCCTGACCAATAACTCCATCTCTACCCCTTAATATCTTGACAACATTGATCAGACCACCTCTTTATTTTAAAAATTTCAGGGAATACAGCTTCTGTTTGTGTAGCCTCTCCTCAGAGTCCAAGTATCATTCTGGGAAAACACATTGCACTCCCTCCAAGAATAGTATGTCCTTCCTAAGGTGTGGTCTCTAGAACTGCACACAAGATCCTAGGTGGGGTTCGATCAAAAGTAAAAGCAAAATTCTGCAGATGCTGGAATCTGAAACAAAAGCAGAAAGCGCTGGAAAACCTCAGCAGGTCTGAAAGTATCTGTGGTTTCGAGCCTGGATGACCCTTCTTCTATTCTCTCTCCACAGATGCTGTCAGGCCTGCTGAGATTTTCCAGCATTTTCTGTTATGGTTAGGAGAGGTGAAGCATGTCTTCTAACCCGTTGTATTCTAATCTAGATATAAAGGCCGGTATTTCATTAACCTTTTTAGTTATTTTCCTTACCTAATGTGACGTTTTAACATTGTACATAAACATGAACCATCAGATCTTTTTCTTTTATTCTTTACACATGGGATATATGTAAGTCCAGCATTCATTGTTCCCCTTTAATTGCCCTTGAGAAGATGGTGGCGAGCTGCCTTCCCAAATACAACTGTGTTCTTGCTTAGCCATTTCAGAAGGCAAGTAATAATCAGTCACATATAGAACAGATAAGGATGTTAAATTTCCTTCCCTGAGGAACATTATTGACCAGGTGAGCTTTTAAACAATCCAGTGGTGTCAAGGTCACTGTTATGATTTTTTATTCCAGATTGGTCTGATTAATTTAACTTAACTTCTCCCATTGTCACTTAGATATTTGAACTCATGTATCCAGATTATTAGCTAGCCTTGTGGATTATTAGTCCAGTAACAACCAGTATGTCATCATACCCCATACCTGTCTCTTTGGAGCACCATTGTTTAGCCTTTTCACTATTTAGACTGTTTTCTGTTCTATCCTATTTAGGTTCTAAGTTGATAGCCTCACATTAAAATCCATTTGCCACAGTTCTGTCAATTCACTTCAGCTATTGATATCTCTTAGTAACTTAAGCATCCATACTGCTTACAATGTCACCTATATTTGTGTCATCAACAACCTGGATACATGGCTTCCTATTCCATCACCTGAGTTATTAATGAATATAAAGACTAGCTGAGGCCCCAACACAGATCCTTGCATGACATTACCCATCTCATCCTGCCAATCGGAATACCTGCTTTGTTGTAATCAGTTGTTCGCTGTTTGATTGTCTGTCTGTCTGTCCGTCTGTTAGTTGCTCACTGCTGTTAGTCAAGCCTGTGGCTATGTTGACAGAGAAAGAGAAACTGAAAGCAATGGAGAAACATGTGGCTTCATTCACTTTAAACAAATATGTGTCGTCAGTACTGTCCCATCTGATGCGTGCCTTGTGTGTATGCCTCTGAGGCACAAAACACAACTACTAGTAAACAGGATGGAGAATATTTTAATTTTACCAGCCCCAACGCTTTCCTTTCTATGCCTGGAGATCCGTCATGCAATGGGATTGATGGATTTAGCGATTTAAGAACAAATTGTCTTGACAGATATCAGCAGTTCACAAGTAACAAGAGAGTGGTATTCATCTGTTGCCTTGGGTCAGAAGGCCAGCAAATGTTTGAGCATTTCATATGAGACATGTCTATATTTGATATAGTGTTCTTGAAGAATACTTCAGGTTAGAGAAAAATGTGGTGATCCAACAATATGCATATGAATAACAAGTCCATAAAAACAACTTTGGGGCAGCATGGTGACTCAGTGGTTAGCACTGTGGCTTCACACTGTCAGAGACTGGATTCAGTTCCTGGTTTGGGTCACTGTCGGTGCGGAGTTTGCACATTCTTTCCCCGTGTCTGCATGGGTTTCCTCCCACAGCCCAAAGATGTGGGGGTTAGGTGGATTGGTCATGTTAAATTGCCCCTTAGTGTAAGGGGGATGAGCAGGTGGGGTTGTGATGATAAGGCCTGGGTGGGATTGTTGTCGGTGCAGGCTCAATGGGCCAAATGGCCTCCTTCTGCACTGTTGGGATTTTTTTGATTCTATGAATATGTGACAGCATTACGGCACTTTAATTTTAAAAGACTCCAGTTCCACAGATTGGGCAACACCTCTTCATAAAGGATGACCCTTGAAAAAGCCACAATTTTGGCTGTCAAATCTGCCACGTTTGCAAAAATGCATCCTCAAACTCAAGAGTTGCAGATGCAGCTTGCCCAGCCATCTCATGTGCCAGGGTTATGGATACATAGTTCAGCAGGCTCATCAACACGTGTCCCATTACAGTCAGATATCTTCAAAAGTGTGTCCAAATTGTGAAGGCCCCATCACTTCACAACACCAGGTCCAGCCTGAGGGAAAAAGCATCACTCATACTTAAAGAGGAATCACTTCACAAAGCTGCCAAGGTCATCAAAGATGATGCCTTCATCACTTCAAAGCATGGAGGAATCAATTCGGAGAGTAAAGTATCATCATGGACGGTAAAGCACTAGGTAAGTTTAAAGATTAAACTTTATTAAGCTTATATCACAGCATTTCTGTGTCATTCCTCAGCAATGTTGACACTTATGTATCTATGTTGAGTGACAACACCTAGCATCATTATTTTCAGCAATTTTCTCTCAGTTCTGGAGCAATCCTCAGACACTCCACAAGCAGACAATGATGTGATTATTCTGGTTTTTGGGAACAAATGGTTCCAGTGACTGCAAAAACGTCAACCTAGACAAGTTCACCTATGCAGCGAATGACAGAAGCCCAATGGGGGTAAAGCTGTTCGATAAGTTTGGCTTCAAACTTGAAGCCCTCACTGGAGCACATGTTCCTGTGACACTGACTATGCAGAATGCAATCCTTCCTTATTGACTGCGTTTGGGGAGAGGAAAGGGTCGTGTCATGTGCCTCATCTCGACATATCAATTCACCAGTTTAACAAAATATTAGAGAGCTTCTGTTTACAATCCAGACTGAAATGTCACAGGGGCTTAAATGACTTAGAAACCATAGAAAAGCTACAACAGAAGGAGGCCATATGGGCCATCTTATCCATGCCAACCCAAAGACAAACAGGTGCCCTTTCTAATCCCACCTTCCTGCACACTTTGTTTAAAGTTCTTTCTCATGTCCCCTCTATGCCTTCTGCCATTTTATCTTGAATCTATATCCCCTGGTTCTAGAATTCTTCACCAAAGGAAACAATGTTATCCTGTCCACTGCATCTCTTCCCCTCATAATTTTGTACACCATAATCAAGTCACCCCTCAGTCTTCTTTGGAAATAACTCAACCAATCCAATCTCTCCTCAGAATGAAACTTCTCTAACCCTGGCAACATTCTTACAAACCTACTCTGCACTCTCTCCAGAACAACTCTGTCCTTCCTGTAATGTGGTGACCAGAACTGCACACAATACTCCAGTTGTGCTCCCTCTAGTGTTTTATACAATTCCAACACTATGCCATGCCGTTTTCGCCCCCCCACCCCGCAAACTCGGAGTGCTTCACTCCAGCGGGGTTTACAGCCACACACTCCCCACAATCACAGCCCCCCCAATTCTCCCAGCCACACACTCCCCACAATCACAGCCCCCCCAATTCCCCCAGCCACACACTCCCCACAATCACAGCCCCCCCAATTCACCCAGCCACACACTCCCCACAATCACAGCCCCCCCAATTCTCCCAGCCACACACTCCCCACAATCACAGCCCCCCCCAATTCCCCCAGCCACACACTCCCCACAATCACAGCCCCCCCAATTCCCCAGTCACATGCTCCCCACAATCACAGCCCCCCCAATTCCCCCAGCCACACTCTCCCCACAATCACAGCCCCCCCAATTCCCCCAGCCACACACTCCCCACAATCACAGCCCCCCCAATTCCCCCAGCCACACTTTCCCCACAATCACAGCCCCCCCAATTCCCCCAGCCACACACTCCCCACAATCACAGCCCCCCCAATTCCCCCAGCCACACACTCCCCACAATCACAGCCCCCCCCAATTCCCCCAGCCACATACTCCCCACAATCACAGCCCCCCCAATTCCCCCAGCCACACACTCCCCACAATCACAGCCCCCCCAATTCCCCCAGCCACACACTCCCCACAATCACAGCCCCCCCCAATTCCCCCAGCCACATACTCCCCACAATCACAGCCCCCCCCAATTCCCCCAGCCACACACTCCCCACAATCACAGCCCCCCCCAATTCCCCCAGCCACACGCTCCCCACAATCACAGCCCCCCCCAATTCCCCCAGCCACACGCTCCCCACAATCACAGCCCCCCCCAATTCCCCCAGCCACACGCTCCCCACAATCACAGACACCCCCAATTCCCCCAGCCACACACTCCCCACAATCACAGCCCCCCCCAATTCCCCCAGCCACACGCTCCCCACAATCACAGCCCCCCCCAATTCCCCCAGCCACACGCTCCCCACAATCACAGCCCCCCCCAATTCCCCCAGCCACACGCTCCCCACAATCACAGCCCCCCCAATTCCCCCAGCCACACACTCCCCACAATCACAGCCCCCCCCAATTCCCCCAGCCACACACTCCCCACAATCACAGCCCCCCCAATTCCCCCAGCCACATCCTCCCCACAATCACAGCCCCCCCCAATTCCCCCAGCCACATGCTCCCCACAATCACAGCCCCCCCAATTCCCCCAGCCACATCCTCCCCACAATCACAGCCCCCCCCAATTCCCCCAGCCACACGCTCCCCACAATCACAGCCCCCCCAATTCCCCCAGCCACACACTCCCCACAATCACAGCCCCCCCAATTCCCCCAGCCACATGCTCCCCACAATCACAGCCCCCCCAATTCCCCCAGCCACACACTCCCCACAATCACAGCCCCCCAATTCCCCCAGCCACATACTCCCCACAATCACAGCCCCCCCCCCAATTCCCCCAGCCACATACTCCCCACAATCACAGCCCCCCCCCCAATTCCCCCAGCCACATACTCCCCACAATCACAGCCCCCCCCCCAATTCCCCCAGCCACACGCTCCCCACAATCACAGCCCCCCCAATTCCCCCAGCCACATACTCCCCACAATCACAGCCCCCCCCCCAATTCCCCCAGCCACACACTCCCCACAATCACAGCCCCCCAATTCCCCCAGCCACATACTCCCCACAATCACAGCCCCCCCCCCAATTCCCCCAGCCACATACTCCCCACAATCACAGCCCCCCCCCCAATTCCCCCAGCCACACGCTCCCCACAATCACAGCCCCCCCAATTCCCCCAGCCACACACTCCCCACAATCACAGCCCCCCCAATTCCCCCAGCCACACACTCCCCACAATCACAGCCCCCCCCAATTCCCCCAGCCACACGCTCCCCACAATCACAGCTCCTCAAAGTGAGAGACTGCAGCAGTGCAATTTGCAAGGGCTTTGTGCACAACCTTCAGCTGGAAGTGAGCTGAATGCACTGGGACCCAGCAGCGCCACAAGACTTGAAGCCAGTGCTGAGACCTGGGTCCGTGCTGCAAATCAGACATTGGAGACCCTGCTGAGCAACAGACCACGCCCCCCCCCCCCCCCCCCCATCCTGCCACACGCTCACAAAGCCCCTACCAACCTGAGAAAGAAAATAGCCGCAATGAAAGGACACCCATAAGCAGCAGAGAGCCATCCGACACTATGCACTTACCTCCTTGCTAACCCTCACTGATGGGGTGCCCATATCGGACTTTTACGGAGCATGTGTGTTTCATGCCAATTCCAGACGGGCAAACGCAGTGGTAAAGGGGGAAGTGCCTGAAAAGTTGGATGCACAGCCCATGAAGTCAATTTAAATGTATGCAAACGCATTTAAATTGCTGTCGCACCCGTTTGAGGTGCAGTCCCAATTGCGTCCATTTTCGGGCCTTGGTAAAGGGGGAACCAGCGCGGGGGTGGAAATGGACCATGCAACTCGCCTCACACCCAATTTTACCAAGCTTTTGCACCCAAAAATGGGCACAACTTGATGGTAAAATTGGGCCCTACATCTTTACTTTTCTATTCTATACCTCTGCGAATGATGGAGAGCATTCTATATCTCTTCTTTACAAGCTTGTCTACTTGAATTGCTGCCTTTAGGGACATGTGTACTTGTACGCCAAGATCTCTCACTTCACCAACCCCTCCTAGTATATTCCCATTTATTGTGTATTCCCTTTAATAGTTTGACCTCCCGAAGAGCAGGGTGAGATAATGGTCTACGTTAAAATCCATCTGCCACTTTGCTGCCCACTTCACCAACCCATCTATATCATTTTGGAGATCATGACTGCAATTCTCCTATCCCGTCCCGCAACTTTTCTGGCAGGTCATATGGGAGTTCCGGGATCTGTGCATGCACCGGGAATGCATGCTCATCTCCCAGAACAGGCAAACAGTCACCGGTCAGGCCATGCTGGAGACCAGCAGGAAGGCAGGTAAGTAATTTGAATCTGTTTTTAATATGTTTTAAATGTCGTTTACATTTCATTATCGGGAACTTACTGGTCCCGATTAAATCTCCCACTCCCAGTATTTCATTCCGGTGGGGTTTAGAGTAACTCCCCACGTTTGAGGAACTCATGGAAGACCCCGCCAGTACGAAGGTGGGGGGCAATCAGCCCCCCTCCCCCGCCCCCCCACCCCCCTCAGCAGGTTGGGCAGCAGGGTTGGTGCCCCCTGGGTATGGACACTCTGGCAGTGCCAGCCTGTGTCCCCTTGCACTGTCCAAGGGGCAAAGTGCCCATGCCCAGGGCTCACCTTGGCACTGCCCATCAGACAACAGGCAGTGCCAAGGGGGTGAGTCCTATTGTGGGCAGGGCCAAAGGGCAATCAGTGGGGGTGGGGCATCCTGCTGCCACTCTGCATGGGGATCAGTCGGCGCTGGAGGGAGGGTCTGTTTGGAGGTAAAGCCTGCCTCCCAGAGGAGGCTGACCTCAGGGTCAGTGACAGTGGGGGGGCGGGGGGTGTCAGCTGGTGTGAAGGGAGTGGGGGATCACCATTGCTAGGGGAGAATGGGCTGGACATTGGGACATTCTGGGCGGTGGGAGTCAGGGCTGGCCCGGGGAATTGTTGTGGCAGCCAGCAATCAGGATGGCCAGCAAACAGGGAGTCTGACAGGTCAGGTCCACTATACATGCGCAGAGTTCCAGAACAATCAAACTCTGGCACGAATAGGCCCCACACCCCTGGGTTTTTAATGAGATTCATGATTGGGACCTCTGCAGTGCACAGAGTGGGGAGATTCAGATGAGAAGCTGAACTGACAAAACTATCGGGATCTAGAACAAGCGGGATCCCGCCAATTCAGCACTTTTGGGAGAATTGCAGCCTATGGTTCTCCACTACATTATCCATTACTTGGCCAACCTTAGTGTGGTCTGAAAATTTACCAATCAAGTCCCCCATGTTCACATCCAAATCGTTAACATCTAACATGAACAGCAAGGGTCCCAACACCAAGCCCTGTGGACCACTACTTGAAACAACTTTCCATTCTCAAGGGCACCCATTGACCATTACCCTTGTTTCCTGTTACGAAGCCAACTTTTAATCCAGTTGGCCACATTATCTTGTGTCCCATGTGCTTTTACTTGAAGCAGGCAGTACTACTGAGCAAATCAATTTATCGCCGTGGATATCGAACATAGTCATTGAATAAAACAAAAATGGCAAACTTAGACTGTCAACCTCAAGGCGGTCAACCACACAATCATTCCGACGCATTTCCACTTCGTAAAACCCAAAAACTATCAATATAATTTCATAACTCCACAGTCTTCACAAATCTTGACATGTGTTGGGGCTATCTACAGCTACCATGAGTGGAGCAAAGCTGATATCACACAGCTTTTTTGCCCACGGAAGTGTCAGAATTTCCTATGGACTGAATTCAGCACCTAATGCATTCCAGAAGATTATTTAATCAGTCTTGTCAGACCGACTTACTGATGTTGTTACCCTTGGTAAGGACATAGCAAAACAGGATCAGCGATTGTCAGTGCTTCTCACTCAACTTGTCCAACACAATTTGATGTTCAATAAAGACAAATGCACATTCAGGCATCCCAGATTGACTTTTTTAGGCTACAGAGTGACAGCAGGTGGAGTAAAACATATACACTACAGCATCAAAGCCATTCATGCACTTCCAACCCAGTCTAATGTGAAAGAGCCAGCATTGTTCTAGGGAACGACTAATTTTGATTATAAATTCAATCCTAAATACGCAGAGATTGCAGAACCACTTTGAAAGCTTCAGTGTAAAAGATGCAAAACGAGAATGAATAATTGCAAAGAGCTTTTACATGTTAAGGACTAAGATAACAACTTTCCAAGTCCTCATGCATTTAAACTCACTTGTGAAAACATATTTCCAAACAGATGCATCAGGAAATGTAATTGGAGCTGTACACTCGCTGTCTATCAAAGGAAACAAACAAGCAGTCATTTATGCATCACATCTGTTCTCAGAAACTGAATGCAAATATTTTACTGTGGAGTGTCAAGAACTGGCTTGTATCTACACTTATGACTGTTGCCACATGTATCCCTAACTCTCCACATTGATTACCAAGTGCTGGGTATGTTGTTAACCACCACAGGATCTGGACACCAATATTTACATATCTATAGATCATCCTCATCGGTACAACTTTGAGGTTGAGTACCTTGGATGTTCCTGGAACAGAGTAGCCAACTTTATTAACCAGACAGCATCAACAATAGTGAAGCAACTTAAGACATTGAAGACTATGTGATCATGGTCATTTTATGTTTAATATGCGACCACAAATCTTGATACATAAGAAGAGTTGAAGTCACAGAAAATGTTTTGCAGAAAGTAAGCCAATATCTAATAGCCTAATGGTCTTGTCCAATAGCGGAAGAACTGATCCTTACAGAGCACCCAATGAGCTTGCATTGTTTGATGACAAATATATTGCACCCAGAACTCAGGCAGTTATCCCGAAAGCACTACAGCAACATGTATTTCACCTTGTTTCTGAAGATCATCCAGGTCTTGTTAAGGTGAGACAATGATCCTATGAAGACGTCTGGTGGTACACAGTAGATCACTTCATCGACACCCAGACAAAGAGGCATCTACAGACAGTGAAACATTTGTTAAACTGTGTCCCGTGCCTCTACAACTGATTCTACAGCCAACAAAACCATGGCAACCACTCCAAGTAGTGCAGGCAGCTCAAAGCAATCAATATTTTTTGCTTGTTGTTCATGATTTATATTGCAACTGGTTGGAAATTACCACAATGACTTTCAAAACCATCAATTGATTCTTTAGCATTCTACACATTTTGTTTAGAAAATGAGGTTTGCCAGAGGCTAGCACTACAGACTATGGATCACGTTTTATTTATAGTCAGTTTACAGAGTTCTGAAGGATGTGCTTGTTAGGTGCTTTGATCTGAACAAGTGCCAGACTATTGGCAACTACGGGGATTTCACAGTAACTTCATTGCAGTGTTAATGTCAGCCTTATTTGTGGCTAATAAATAAATAAACTCTGAGTTTGGAGCATGCTACTGAATTCATCACCAGGTGACATTGTGAAACAACCTGCAATCAAATGGTGGCATTAACAGGTGCTCAAGAACAGTCTGAGATCAAGCACATCAATACAGGAGACATTGATCAATCCATTCACAGCTTACTTTGTGAATATTGATCTATCCCATACACTCTGACCAGAAAGACACCAGGCAAATATCCAACTAGTTGTGACTTTCCCTTAGTGCTGAGTGTCCTGAAGCTGGCGGTGTTGTCCAGTGAGAATGTCTGAGTGAAAGCAGAAGAAATTGGAAAGCAACAAGGTAAAGCAAAAGCGTAAGAAAAACAGGGAATGCTGGAAAGTCTCAGCGGTATCCACAGGGAGAGAAGACAGAGTTAACATTCCGACCCCATGTAACTTTTCAACAAAGTCAAGTAAACATGTGCAAGGAAACCACAATGAGAAATTAGAGATTGGGTTCAGTTTAAAAGGCCAGATTGTGACCACGAGCTGGCATCTTCTCGATCTGGATCAAAGCAAAGCAAGCAGGAGCTTGGTACCAATGCTCATCTGTTCAAGGAGAACGCAAAGTAGAATGGGAGATGTTTGATATCGAGCAGACCAGAATATTTCAGGGACAGTGATTATCAGGAAACATTTCTTTTTGTGATGAGTGACCACAATGTGGATCATCTTCCTCACCGGGATGATCACACAGAGCTTTGACCTCAATTTCGTAGATCTTGGTGCCATCCATAGTCAGCAACTTTCACATGTCAAAGATTGTTTCTACACTTAGAGAAAATGGACATTTGGAACTCAATATACACACGTTTGTTGTCCAGCATGATTTAATTTAAAACAAAGTCCTTCACTTTCACAAGGGGAAAAGATATTAGACAGGATTTTCCCCCATTCCCACTGTCAGCATGGGTCTTCCTGACCTGCTAATGGCACCTCACACTGCAGGTTCCCCGGCAATGGAGAGTGCAAAAAAAAGGGAAACCCCATTAACAGCGACAGGACTGGGAAATCTTGCTGCCACAAAACATGCTGCAGACAATTGTGTTCAATTGTAGGGTGTTTCATTGTGTGTGTTTGTTAACTGCGCTCTGTGCTGTGTGCTGTTATTCAGGCCTATGCGTGTGATTACAGTGAAAGAGAAACTGAAAGCAAATTGGAAGCTTGTGGATGCAGACATTTCATAAAAGCATTTTTAATAAAGTCCTGTTCACTCATAGAACATAGCGTATGTCATCTCTGACAATCTCTGATATATAAAACACAATATTCTCACCTACTCTGTCTCCTGCCACTCAGCCAATTTCCAAAGCAGGTCAGTAATTTTTTGTCAGTTCTATGAGCTTCAACTGCAGTTGTCCCTTCTATAAGACCATATGACATAGGAACAGAATTAGGCTACGCGGTCCATCGAGTCTGCTCCGCCATTCAAACATGGCTGATATTTTTCTCATCCCCAGTCTCCTGCCTTTTCCCCAAAGCCCTTGATCCCCTTATTAATCAAGAATCTATCTATCTCTGTCTTAAAGATATTTAATGACCTGGCCTCCACAGCCTTCTGTGGCAAAGAATTCCACAAATTCACCACTCTCTGGCCGAAGAAATTCCTCCTCACCTCTGTTTTAAAGGATCGCCCCCTTCAGCCTGACTTTGTGCCGTCTGGTTCTAGTTTTTCCTGGAACATCCTCTTCACATCCACTCTATCCAGGCCTCGCGGTATCCTGTAAGTTCCAATAAGATCCACCCTCATCCTTCTAAACTCCAATGAGTACAGACCCAGAGTTCTCAACCATTCCTCATATGACAAACTCTTCATTCCAGGGACCATTCTTGTGAATCTCCTCTGATCCCTTTTCAAGACCAGCACATCCTTCCTTAGATATGGGGCCCAAAACTGTTTGCAATACTCCAAATGGCGTCTGACCAGAGCCTTATACAGCTTCAGAAGTACATTCCTGCTCTTGTATTCTCGCTCTTTTGACATGAATGCTAACAATGCATTTGCCTGTTCCTAACTGCCAACTGAACCTGCACGTTAACATTAAGAGAATCTTGAACAAAGACTCCCAAGTCCTTTTGTGTTTCTGATTTCCTAAACATTTCCCCATTTAGAAAATAGTCTATGTCTCCATTCCTCTTTCCAAAGTACAAAACCTCACATTTTACCATATTGTATTTCATTTGCCACTTCCTTGTCCACTCTCCTAACATGTCCAAGTCCTTCTGCAGCCCCCCTGCTTCCTCAATACTACCTGTCCCTCCACATATCCTTGTATCATCTACAAACATAGCAACAGTGCTTTCAGTTCTTCCAAATTGCTGGTGTATATTGTAAAAAGTTGTGGTCCCATCACCGATCCTTGAGGCACGCTGCTAGTCACAGGCTGCCATCCTGAAAAAGACCCCTTAATCCCCATTTTTTGCCTTCTGCCAGTCAACCAATCCTCTATCTGTGCCCTTAACACCATGGGCTCGTAACTTACTTAACAGTCTCCTATGCGGCACCTTGTCAAAGGCCCTCTGAAATCTAAATAAATCATATCCATTGGTTCTTCTTTATCTAACATCCTTGTTACCACCTCAAAGAATTCTAACAGACTTATCAGATATGACCTCCCCTTGACAAAGCAGTGCTGACTCAGTCCTACTTTATCATGAACGTCCAAGTACTCTGCAATCTCATCTTTAATAATGGACTCGAAAATCTTGCCAATGACCGAAGTCAGGGTGACCAGCCTATAATTTCCCGTCTGCTGCCTCTCTCCCTTCTTAAACAGTAGTGTTACAATAGCTACTTTCCAGTCCTCTGGGACCCTCCCTACCTCTGGTGATTCTTGACAGATCACCACCAATGCATCCACAATTTCCTCAGCTCTGTATTTTAGAGCCCTGGGGTGTAGTCCATCTGATCCAGGTGGTTTATCCACCTTCAGACCTTTCAGCTTCCCCAGCAGCTTCTCCTTAGTGATGGCCACTGCGCTCTCCTGTGTCCCCGATTCTCCTGGAGCTCTGGCATCCTACTGGTGCTTTCCACATTGAAGACTGATGCAAAGTAACAGGTTCCTCTGCCATTTTTTGTTTCATATTATTATTTCCCCAGCCTCATTTTCTAGTAGTCCAACGTCTACTTTTGCCTCTCTCTTAACTTTTATATATTGAAAAAACTCTTCCTATCTTCTTTTATATTGCTAGCTAGCTTACACTCATATTTCATCTTCTCCCTCCTTACTGCTTTTTTTAGTCATCCTCTGCTAACTTTTAAAGGCTTCCCAATCTTCTGGCTTCCCACTAATCCTTGTTACTTTGTATGCTTTTTTTGTTGCTTTTATTGCTGTCCTTGAATTTGTCAGCCATGCATGCCTCATCCTCCCTTTAGGATGAGCTTCTGTTGTGCCTCCTCCTTGGGATGAATTTCTGTTGTGCCTCTGAGGAAAGTCGTCAAATCTTTCCAAAAGTCCACATACATAAGATCTATGGACATTCCCATGTCAACCCTTGTAGTCACTCCTTAAAAAAATTCACTCAGGTTTATCATCAATGACCTATCTTAGGAAATCCATGCTGCCTCCCTCTCTAATGAGCTGAAAATTTTCAAGGTGTTCAGTCACTCTGTTGCTAATTATAGAATTCAATAATTTATTCATAAAAAGCAATGTGTAATTTTCCAATCTGAAGAAATGGTCCCTGCCTTGAGAGAACTTTGGTAGATTTTAATTCAGGCATCTACAATGTTCCTGAGTGCTTTCACTAAAACTCTGCCATGGAAACTGTCTGATCCTGAGGGTTTGTCACATTTTAATGCCATTATTTTCTTTATCCCTGTTATTTTGTACATGTTTATTTCAGAGAGTCCTTATCCTTGATTCAATATTAGTTTCCTGGGAGAGGCTATCCTCTTCATCCAATGTAAATACTGTTGCAAAAAATTATTTAACTTTGTCATCATTTCTTACTTTCATTGGTAGTATCACCAATTGTACTTTTCAAGGGACCTATGTGGTTTCTGGGTCACCCTCTTTCTCCTAATATAATTGGGAGGAAAATTGTATTGATCTTGATATCCCTTGTACGTTTCTTTTCTTTTTTTTGGCTCTTATGATCTGTCTCCTTTTCCAGCTCTCATTTGCTAGAACCTGTGCTAGTTTTTGCATTTTTATCTTACCTCTGTTGTCATCTATGGCTGTTTTATTTTTGGTTTCTTGAGCCTTTGGCCTTAAGGTCTATAAATTGATCACATGTCAGATTAAATTTATTATGGGCAAAAAACCTTACCAAATCTAGAATCTTGTCACTGTCTTTTCAGAGAGTCAGCTATATGATATGATCTCAAAAACCCTTGATCAATGGAGCTTCAGATGTGAGTGCCGCTCCCTCTTGTCATTACAATCTCAAAGCTACAAGAAGCTCCCCTCCCTGGATCAGAATTTACCCTGAAAGAAGTCAACTTAGGGTATTAAAGGTTCCACTGCTCAACCTAATGGCTTAGGCAGCATTTCATTGGAATTGTAGATTATGAACCAAATTAAATGTTCATCACAGTGCCTACTTGTAATTTGTTTGGAGATATACGATGGCAGAGAAATGTAACCTTCTGTTCTAATCAAAACTTTTTCAGACACTTTGAGAATTGGTAGATGTGAAATGATTTTGTTTGATGAAGGTAATTTGAGGTGAAGGGCAAAAAACAAGAGAAGGGGCACGGGGAGAAAGAAGTAAGAAGAATAGGAGAAAGCAAAAAAAAGGAGAGTGAAGGGGCGATGAGAAGAAGAGGAGGACAGGAGGAGATCAGGCCATGTTCTCTCAGCTAAATCTGTGGGACACACTTTTTAAGCATTTCAGGCAGCCTGTAAAATTAAATGTTAGGCTACCTGAATAAACACTCTTTAAAAAGGAAAATCTGAGGATATTGGAAATATTTAGCATGTCAGGCAGCATCTGGGGAGAGGGAAAGAGTTAACGTTTCAGGTTGATAATCTTTAAACAGAATTGGGGAAAGACCACTGACCAGAAACATCAATCATATTTTTGTCCCTTCATGGAGTTGGGAATTGGTTTGCAAAACACAGAATGCTGGGTTTTTACAAGAAGATTTATTTCCCTTTGTCTTCCTGGCTCAACACTAATTTCCTGTAGTATTTCACAGGTTGCAAATGCCTTGGGTACAAAACATAACTGAACCTCTTTTGAGATGGGCGTCACCATCGTAAGAACCACAGGAAAATTCTATTTCCTCCTGCACACTACTTTCATGCACTGGTGCAGGTTTCAGAAGCACAAAAAAAATGCACATCCTGGGAGAGTTTGTGGCCACTCTGGGCGATGCCTGCTGAGGAATTTGCTCAGGATCCTGACAGGTAAGTGTAAAAATGTTTTGACACCTTCAAATGTCAGTATTAGATGCTGCATTGTAATGTAGATGTGCTTTTTAATCAACTGATACTTCGAAGGGCTTTGTCCTGCAAGGGTTTAGTTGAACCAGCATAGTGCAAGTGTTGACATGCATTATAGTACATTGTGAGAAATTCCATGATGCATTCCAAAATGTGGAAAAATGTGCTGCCAAATCCTTTTGTCATGTTTGGTTCTGTTAATTAAATATATAGACAGCTCTGACTTTGAAACAAAAGTTCTCCTGCTAGTGAACATTCAGAAAAATCTAAATACCTGCTTCCCATTCATTGACTGACATTGAAATGGAAATGTATCACCATCTGTTTTTTCAATTTCAGGGTCTTGTCGATATAATGGTTTGTTTGATAGCTGTATCTACTATGAATACTTGGCTGAGTTCCAGAATCTATAAATGGCCTGAGGTCAGCAGATGATCTTTTGGCACAGCTGCTTGGGGATGCTTTTCTGGTTGGCAGTTGGTGACTAGTGGAGTGCCGCAGGGATCGGTGCTGGGGCCTCAACCGTTTACCATTTACATAGACAATCTGGAGGAGGGGGCTGAGTGTAGGGTAACAAAATTTGCTGATGACACGAAGATGAGTGGAAAAGCGAATTGCGTGGAGGGCGCAGAAAGTCTGAAGAGAGATCTGAATAGGCTGAGTGAGTGGGCGAGGACCTGGCAGATGGAGTATAACGTTAGCAAATATGAGGTTATCCACTTAGGTAGAAATAATAGGAGGAGGGATTATTATTTAAAAGGTAAAAAGCTGCAGCATGCTACGGTGCAGAGGGACCTGGGGGTCCTTGTGCACGAATCGCAAAAACCCAGTCTGCAGGTGCAGCAGGTGATCAAGAAGGCAAATGGAATGTTGGCCTTTATAGCGAGGGGGATAGAATATAAAAGTAGGGAGGTCTTGCTGCAACTGTACAGGGCACTGATGAGGCCGCAACTGGAGTACTGTGTGCAGTTTTGGTCCCCTTATTTGAGAAAGGATATATTGGCCTTGGAGGGAGTGCAGAGAAGGTTCACTAGGCTGATACCGGAGATGAGGGGGTTAGCTTATGAAGAGAAATTGAATAGACTGGGCCAGTACTCGTTAGAGTTTAGAAGGCTGAGGGGGGATCTTATAGAGACTTACAAGATAATGAAGGGGCTAGATAGGGTAGAGGTAGAGAGATTCTTTCCACTTAGAAAGGAAAACAGAACTAGAGGGCACAGCCTCAAAATAAGGGGGGGGTGGCAGTTTAGAACAGAGTTGAGGAGAAACTTCTTCACTCAAAGGGTGGTGAATCTCTGGAATTCTCTGCCCGTTGAAGTGGTGGAGGCTACCTCGCTAAATATATTTAAGTCAGGGTAGTCAGATTTCTGATAGACAAGGGAATTAAGGGTTAATGGGAGGAGTTCAGGTCTACTTCTCTGGGCTGAGTAATTATTTGACCAAGCCATAGAGAACAAGGCTCAGTTGAGTACTGTTCCCACTGAAGAAGCATTGCTCCCTGACTTACTAACTCATTTGAGAATTCATTAAGTCTTAGGGCTACATTTGAGTTGGTGTGAACGGCCATCTCTTTCTGGAAGAGGAACGTAAAAAGACCAAATCATTCAAAGGCCGTAGCTGCTGAACAGCAGTTAGATGCATGCTCCAAACCTCCTGGTTAAATGATCATAGCTGACAAAGCACAATGCTAAAATCCTGTTTTCTGTATAGAGTATCTAGTCTCATTGAATGCCTGATGGAGGGTTCTAGTACATGCCTATATTCAGTCTGATCAAGGCCCCTTTTGTGTGCACACAGTCTTTCTGAAACAGAAGATCAGCCAATTGTGGTCCTCCAGGATGTCTTTCTGGAGAATGCAACCTGGAGGCAACGCTGCCTTGTTTGCTGCTTGAATACAAATGACTGAAGAACCTGTCACCATCTGGCACAGGTCCATCATGTGCTATTGCATGAGCTATAAGAGGGAGCAGGGCACCAAGAAATCCAACGTGCTCCTGAAGAGTGACAAATGCAATGAAGACCAGCAGCCTGGCTCCAGGTATATCAAAGGCTCTTTTCATATATGGAGATAAGTGAAAGGCATTGCTGGAGATTTTACAAGGATGTGATAATTCACAACTTCCATCTTCTCCATGAAGAGCTGATGTCACAAAGAGTTGGAGGGCATCATATGCTGGTGGCTTTGAAGGTGAACTTTTTTGCAAGCAGGTCCTTCCAGGGCTCCACTAAAGACCTTAGCAGCATCTCCAAATCAGTGATAAATGCGTGAGGGAGATGACAAACGCCCTTTTCACTTGAGCTCACCAGTATGTCCAGTGTTGCATATTTGCCAAAACCAGGCTGCCAGAGCTGTGGGTTTCACAGCAGTATCTGGTTTCCCAGAGCGAGTACAAGACGTCATCGACTGTACACCTGTGGCCTTCAGAGCTCCCTGGCAGCAACCTGTGAAATTTGTCAATTAGAAAGGATTTCACTCTCTGTTCATCCAGCTAATTTGTAATTACAGAAGGCAAAACATGCATGTTTGTGCCAAGTACCCAGGGAGCTCTCATGACTCTTACATCTTGACCCACTCATAGGTGCCACAGATCTTTGAGGGATCTCTATGCTTACACATCAAGCTCCTCGGGTCAAGAAATATGCCAGAAGGTATGGCTCATGAAAGCCATTTGCTTTTTGCATAGTGGTGCTGAAGAGAGATATAATGCTGTACATTCCGCTACAAGGTCCTCAACAGAGCAGAATATAGACCCTCTGGAGTTTCATTTCTGATATTTGACTGTTTCTGGGGACTGTCCAATACTCCCCACAGAGAACGTTCTGGATCATTGTTCTCTGCTGTGCCCTGCACAATGCTGCATAGATGGATGTGTTCCTTCAGAGAGAAATAGAAGAATGATACATCTCTTCTGACAAAGAGGAAAGTTGAAGTTAAATGGGATGGATCTGACAAGAGCCAGGATGTAGACAAGCTACAGGAAGAAGCCATAGCACAGGAATAATGCAGCAGACAGGCCCTTGACAATCTGATAGCTATGAGATTTTAGAAAGAATAGGATGCAGACATATTCTCACAATTATTGGTTTATTTTGCCTTTTCTGCCTTTTCTCCCCAGCATCTTTAATTTGAGAGAGAGATTCTCTCCAAAAGGCAATACTTTCCCGATGATTATGGAATTATCAGTATCAATGTTTGCCTAATGGCAACATATGGCCATTGTTGAGCTTGAAAAGAACTCTCTTCTCGCACATCCTTATGCAACTTTATGTAGTCTGAATTTTTCACCCATCGGGCACACACAGTTGGTGGATCTGGAAGGGGACATACATTGTGTTACTGGGCTATGGTTTGCAATGGAGCGCAAGTTCCCACTGATTGACCAATTAATGAGCAGCAAATTAGTGAGCAGAAAGAGTTGAGAGCTTCAGGTTTTAGGTGTCCAGATCACCAACCTGTCCTAGTCCCCCCATGCCAACACTATAGTTAAGAAAGCCCATCTATGCCTCCACTTTTCCAAAAGACAAAGGAAATTTGGCATGTCAGCTACAACTCTCACCAGCTTTTACAGATGCACCATAGAAAGTATTCTTTCTGATTGTATCACAGTTTCATATGGCTCCTGCTCTGCCCAAGACTGCAAGGAGCTACAAAAGGTTGTGAATGTAGCCCAATCCATCACTCAAACCAGCCTCCCATTCATTGACTCTGTCTACACCTCCTGCTGCCTCAGCAAAGCAGCCAGCATAATTAAGGACCCCACGCATTGCAGTCACTCTCTCTTCCACCTTCTTTAGTCGGGAAAAAGATACAAAAGTCTGAGGACATGTACCAACCAACTCAAGAACAGCTTCTTCTATGCTGCTGTCAGACTTGAATGGACTTAGCTTGCATTAACTTGATCTTTCTCTACACTCTAGCTGTGACTGTAACACTACATTCTGCACTCTCTCATTTCCTTCTCTATGAACGATATGCTTTGTCTGTATAGGGTGCAAAAAACAATACTTTTCATTGTATGTTAATACATGTGACAATAATAAATCAAATCAAATATTGCATAACTGCGCGATGATGTCAGGATGCACACACAATGTCTTTCGGCATGACTTTGTATGCTTCCAGGTCTGGCGCACGTATGCTTGAGTAATGTAAAATTCTGGTCACAGAGTAGTTCTTTCACCCATCCCTCACCAAGTCAGTGTGCATTGCAGCTCATAAGCAACTGAAACTCCAAATTACCAAGGAAGACTTTTATGTCACTCTGACACCTGGTCAGTAAGCGCACATCATGCTTTCTGTTGGACAGTTCAACTGGGAAAAGCATCACGAGAACACCGTGGCCGGAATTTTACTGCCCCACCTGCCATGGGAATTGGAGGGGGCGAGGGGCAGACAATGGGAAGGTCCATTGACTTTGGGCAGGATTTTAAGGTTTCGGGATGAGTGAGGCCAACACATTATGTCCCATAGCCAGCTCTCCTCAATGCAGAGTGATGAGGCATCATCATGATACTGCCAACCAAATGCCACTCAGATATCACAGAACAATAAGTATTAACATCTTGTTTGCATTGCCCGCACTGGGACTGACTCAGCAGGACTGTGCTTTGCTGGGGTACAACCGCTCGGGACCCTACAATCGTTGGAAGTCTGAACAGTATCTCCGAGGTGACCTTGTATTAGGGTGATACCCTGGTGAGTAATTTGGACACACCTTCCATTAAGGAATTGTTTCCTGCAGAGATCTTGGAGAGTTAGTTTTTCATCACACTGAGAACATCATAGTCCTCAAGACAGTACAGTACACAAGGCCATTCCTGCCTCCCTCTCCTAACTCACTGGGAGCAGTCATGCTGTAATTTCCTATTCAAACAGAAAAACTGTACTTTTACCCAAAGGACTCTGACACCCTTGCTGAGGAGGTGTGCAGGTTCAAATAAAAATCATTTGAGCTCAGGAAGTGGCTTCACACGCCCCTTACATCCTACACCCTAATCACTCTCACAGTCAAGACTAAGGTGCCCATTGCCTACTTCAGCATTAAGCCCACAGAGAACAACAAATCACCACAGAAGGACATCCGGCATCAGACACGGACATTACATCTTCCTCCAGAGAGGCATGGGAAGCCTCTGAGCATCGAAAGCTTACATTACAGGACTGCAAAACTCAAAAGCTCACACATGAAAAGTAATTCTAAATAACACATTGGGATTCTAATTTAAGTGGACACAACTACTCTTGCCATTCACAAATAACTGACATCAATGCAACAGCAGCAATAAAATCAATAACCCTGATGAGCACTTCTCCCAAGGCCAAAGCTTGGTCACCTGTGATAATTGACTGATAGAAGTATTGGTCAGGCAGCACTGTCACAAATGATGTGTCCGCTTGACATTAGTCATGTGGAATTATAGACCACTCACTTGGGTGGAAATATGTGACAAGTTAAGCAATTGACGGGGCTATAGTGTGGTGGTGGCAGCGGGGAGTCAGCCTGCTGAATGCTATTCCCTGGTGTCTGCAATGACTTTGGTGGATGTCCTCTGGTGGCTTGAAACCTTGAGAGTCCCTGGCCTGCTAAGGGTCTCCTGACCTGCTGGAGTTGTTGGGGTCATAGGCAGAGGGAAGTTGGTGCAGCAGAGCACCCTTAGAGTGTCTTGGATGGATGGCCCCTTGGTATCTGGCTGGCACTCCTCCTCCCTTGAATGCCCAATGGACCCTCCCTAACTCCTTGAGGAGAAGGTGCATCTGGAGGCAGATTGAGGTGCCCCATCTTCATCTCATCTAATCACTGCTGAAAAGCACCCCAACTGCAGGTCCAAGCACAAAACTGGCTGAAACTGCTGGACCTGGATCTTCTTGATAGCTGCCACCCTTCTCATGAAGACTTCGATGCATTTGCATGTCAGAGACACAACAATAGATAGAACATGAACAGGCTCCTCCAGCCTTTGGTCCAGTGTGCAGGTGGCTTCTCCAACTCTGCCAAATATTCCCCTGCTTGTCTCTGCATTCCAAAGATCCCTTTGGGTCAAGTCCAGAGGCTTGTTATCTCAAAGGCTCAGTGGGTGCCTGGCCTCCAGCAGTCCTCCAAGTGCCAGAGACCTCGCTGTCACTGATAGGTATCTGTGAGGTGATCACCAGATTGTCTGTTCTAGAATGAGGTCCCAAGCTGGTGGAGGGTGCAAGTGAACTTAAATAATGGTACTTCCTCTGTGGGTACTAATGCTGCCTCCTGAAAGGTGGCCTGGGTCTGGGTTGGGGCATCTGGTGGATGACCTACATCCATTTTCATGTGGATACCTGGAATAGGGAAAAAAGAGGATTAGTGATTGACTAAACTGGCCAATACTGCTTATCACTCTCAGTCATTGCCTGTATACTGTAGGTGGAGACCAGATACATCCTCACTGAGTTGCTGGTGAAGGCCAATCTTGTTTTCCATGCAGGCACAGTTTCTCTCCTGCCAACCCTGCGGCCTGTTCTTCAAGGCAAGTGAGAGGCGGATTTCTGGAATCTTTTGTTAAGAGATATCTAATCCTGAAGAAAAATTGTGATTGCGAGGCTGGTAAGTGAATGAGCAATTCAGAAGACTGCATGCCTAATGTTGCTGCTGATCCTTCCCTGATAAGTGATGAAGAATCCACTTGTCCAGTCACTAACATGAGATGATGAGCTTAAAGTGGCTGTCACTTGGTGCTGATGTCCCATCTGCTGGTTGTTTGTGACATCCCTGTGCACCTTAGCCCTAAGACTGCCTGATGCTCTTATGAGAGTGTGAGTTTGCTGTGAACAGATGTTTTATTTATCCTGGTGGTGCGCAGATCATTTATTCTCTTCCCATGGGTGTTTTCCTACCCCAGCGACCTCCTCCCATTCGGGAGGGCCGTCTGCTCCCATCTTGAGGAAACTGTCTTTCCTGTCATCCTGTCTTTCCTGGAGTGCCTAGAGGAGAGGCTTCAGGGAGGTGTTACTGAACCATGAGCTAAAGATTGCTTTCTTTTTCTGGACATTCTGATTGATAAAAAATCTTGAGCTCCTGGCCTATAGTAAGTGAATGTCCTTTGAGGTGCAATTTAAATATGATGTCATGACCTTTGACCCTATGAGGTAACTTCCTGTCCGTCCGGCCACAAGACTCTCTGAGCTGCTCCCAGATGGATAATTAATGAGTTGAAAAACAGAAGGTTGCATGTGGTCAGCCATTCTGCCACGCAGTAGGAGTCATTCCCATTTTCCCCACCCAATCTAATCTCCAGAATTAAAGCTTCCACCCTATGTCTATTTTTAAATAAGCTTTCAAGTTCAAGACACTGTTTGAGCAAACAGATACCCTACATATAGAATTCATTTTATCATTCAGACGCAGGTTTTGTACTTTGAATTTATATTTCTTTCATTCTCAAAATAAATAGTAAATAGCAAGACTACAGAACCGATGCACTGAAGGCAGTTCCCTGTCTTAAGTAAAGAAACAGCTTGTCATCAAGTGACATCGAGAGTGTGAACCTTCTGCAGGTTGAACCTGAGGGGAATGCTTGAGCACCACAAGATACTCAGTGTCTGGAAGAAAAGGGTAAAAAAGGGTCAGGCTTCCTTCTTCTTCAGCAGTGGAAGAAGGAAGACAGAAGATCTGATCGTGGAATTAAAACTCTACATCCATGCTCACAGTCTGACTAATTTGATCAGACAGTATTTGCTGCAGTTGTTGGGATTAAGCTAATTCAGTTAGTTGACCTCTGCCTTATGAAAGAAAGATCTGATTGGATAGTTCAAGTAGGTCATTCAAAAAATCTTTTAACAAAGATACCGACCTTGTATGTTGAGAAACGTGGACAGATGAAATCATTTATGGCCACACTGCGGGTAAGGTTACCTGACGGGTTAAGCGTCCTTTCTTCTTTTCATTTGACATGGATTTTAACTTAGAAATTGGTATACAAGTATGTTATGCTATTTGCTAATTCTGACCAGATGGTTTCTCGCATGTGTTCCAATGATCATAATAAGCTTTCTTTTCGATTCAGGATAAAGGTATTTATATAGTCAAGCTGCTGACTGATCCTTTATAGGTAAAAGTAAAGTCGCCATAGTCTCAGGTGACCATAGGCTGCTCTCCCCTTTGAGGGGCAAAGCTGACTGAGTAGTGATTTAATCCGAGAATCACCATGCTTCAGGCGAGGGGCAAGGTTGAGAAAGCGGGGCCTTCATGAATAACATCAGACTTGTAGAGGAATTGAACCCACATTATTGGCATCATTCTGCTTTGTTAGCCAGCTGTACAGTCAACTGATCTGTACTGACCCCCTTTATTACATTTTAACAAACAAGTAGAATGGTCATTTTTAATTTATTTCTTGAAATGTATTGAAGGAATATAATTGATTAATTTACCATAAATCTGGCATAAAATTCTGGTCATGGTCTCCCACCTGGACCAAATTCAGAACAATCCAGTTTTCTGCAAAATCCTTTTCCATTCATTCAGTTGTTCTCCAAGGCTTTTTCCTCTCCTGCTTCATTCCTTCTTCAAATCAACAACCACCACCACTCGTCATTAAAGCTACATCACTCTTTATTTGATTCTACATTCAGCTATTTTCTTAAGAATTCATGACCTCAATATGGATGGCATGATGGCAGAATGGTTAGCATTGCTGCCCCACAGCACCATGGACCCAGGTTCAATTCTGGTTTTGGGTCACTGTCTGTGCACGCTCTCTCCTTGTCTGCATGAGTTTCCTCCAGGTACTCCAGTTTCCTCCCACAGTCCAAAGATGTGCAGGTTAGATGGATTGGCCATGCTAAATTACCCTTGCAATCAAGGCCAACATACAATTTGCCTTCCTAACTGCTTGCTGACCTGCATGTTTGCTTTCAGTGACTGATGTAAAAGGACACCCAGGTCCCTTGGTGCATCAACACTTCCCAATCAATTCCCATTTAAATGGTACTCTGCCATTCTGATTTTCTGGCTGACGTGGATAATATCACATTTGTCCATGTTATGCTGCATCTACTATGTACTTGTCCACTCGTTCAACTTGCCCAAACCACATTGAAAGCCTCTTTACATCATCATCATCTCTACTAAATTAAGTAATGCATCAATTTTAAAATTTGCATTCTTGTTTTAAATCCCTCCCCGACCTCATCCCTTCCTCCCTCTGCAATCTTCCCCAGCCATGCAATTCTCTGAGATATCTGCGCTTCCCAATTCTGGCCTCTTGTGGATGTCCTGTTTTGATCAGTCTACCATTGCTGGCCACACCTTGAACTGCCAAGGCCTTAAGTTTCAGAATTCCCTCACTGAACTTCCCGACCTCTCTTTCTCCTTTAAGATGCTCCTTAAAAACTTCTCCTTTTGACCAAGCTTTTAGCCCTCTGCCTTAATTTCCTCTATCTGACATGGGGTCAAATTTTGTTTGATAATGTTCCTATGAAGTTCCTTCACACATTTTGCTTAATAACAGCACTACATAAATGCAAGTTGTCATTGAAAGTCAGTCATGGCGGCACAGTGTGAGCACTGCTGCCTCACTGTGCCAGGGACCTGGATTCGATTCCTGGATTGGGTCACTGTCGGTATCGAGTCTGCACATTCTCCCTGTGTCTGCGTGAGTTTCCTTCGATGCTCTGGTTTCCTCCTATAGTCTGAAAGACGTGCTGATTAGGTATATTGGTCATACTAAGTTCTCTCTCGGTGTACCTGAAGAGGCACCAGAGTGTGACAACAAAGGGATATTCACAATAACTTCATTGCAGTGTTAATGTAAGCCTACTTGTGACAATAATAAACAAACTTTAAGCAAAAAGTTAGAAACCAGCTCTATTTTGAATCATGCTCCCTAAAAATGCTGCAAGGACAAGCTTGTTTCCATCTCTGTGGCTGGTACCTGAACAGATGCTGGAATGTTGTGACTAAGGAATTTTCATTATAACTTCATTGCAGTGTTAATGTAAGCCTACTTGTGACACTAATAAATAAACTTAAATTTAGCTCATGAGGGCTGCTACTCCACATAATTCAAACAAAAATATATTGTATGATTTGTTCAATTACATTTAAACTTTGCAGTTGGTTATTTAAATCTAATATTGTCAACTTATTCATGGGTGTTTAATGAGTTTGACTGTTCATTTGGAATGGACTCAAACGAGTCAGGCACTACAAAGAGATTGAATCAAGCCAATTAGCTCCCGCAGTTAGTAAAAACAAGAATAACTGCATTTACAAATAGAAGTTAATTATAAAATATATTTTTACCCAAAGTTTATTTTTAAAACTGTCACTGTAAAGGCTTTTCATTCTTTTTGGATTGCGGTTTCTGATTTAGAAGTAATTTAAGACAGTTTATAGCACAGTCTCTTGACTGTTCACCTGGGCAGTACACCAAGATCCAAAGTGCTCACACCAAATCCCAAGTTCCCAACAGCACTCTGCCTGCTGACCTATACTGACTTTTAGTTCAACAATACCTCTTGTTTTCAAGTCCCTCCATTACCTCATCCTTTCTGATGAGGGGAGGTAGTTGTATTGTCACTGGACTATCATTCCAGAGACCCAGAATAATGCTCTGGGGACCTGGGTTTGAATGTCACCATGCCAAATGGTGAAATTACAATAAAATTTTTTAAAAATGGAATTAAAAGTCTCATGATGACCATGAAACCATTGTTGATTGTCGTCAAAACCTAACTGGTTCACAAATGGGGCGGCACGTGGCAGCAGTGATTAACACTGAAGCCTCACAGCATCAGAGACCCAGGTTCGATCCCGGCTTGAGTCACTGACTGTGCGGAGTCTGCATCTTCTCCCTGTGTCAGCGTGTGTTTCGTCCGGGTGCTTCAGTTTCTTCCCACAGTCTGAAAGACGTGCTGGTTAGATGCATTGGCCACACTAAATTCTCCCTCTGTGCACCCGAACAGGCGCTGGAGTGTTGCAACTTGGGGATTTTCACAGCAACTTCATTGCAGGGTTAATATAAGCCAACTTGTGACTAATAAATAAACTTTAAACTTTAATGTCCCTTTAGGGAAGGAAATCTGCTGTCCTTCCTGGTCTGGCCTACATGTGACTCCAAATCCACGGCAATGCCTTTGACTCTTAAGTGTCCTTCAAGGGGAATTAAAAATGGACAATAAACGCTGGCCCAGTAAGCAATGCCTACATCCCATGAAAGAATAGAAAAACAAGTTGCAATCTCCTCCAGCCAACAACCCTCAAGGTATCTTTACTCTTCTGCTTCTGGCTGCTCAAGCATCCTTGATTTTAACTGTTTCATGATTGGTAGTTATCCTTTCAGCTGCCTTAATCCCAAACCTCCTTAAACCGCTCCACTTCTCTAATTATTCCTGAAGAAATTCCTTAAAGCTTAGCTCATGTGTCCATATATCTCCTAATGTGGCTGGGTAAGGCTATGATAAGGCTTTAATTGGAGCACTGTGTGCTTTTGCACTCCCTCCACCTCAAGAAGGACATTGTGGCAGTTGAAAAGGTATGGACAAATGCAAGTAAGATTATCACTGGCCAATCAGTTTAACTTCAGAGATGGGAAAGCATTAAGAAATGAAAATCTGGAACAAAATTAATAGTCACTTGGACAAATGTTAATTCATTAAGGAAGTCAGCATGGATTTGTTACAGGCAAATAAATCTAACCAACCTAATTAAGTATTCTGAAGCGAGTAATGCAGTTGATAGCATTAGATCAAGTTCCAAAAGAAATTTGATAGGGTGCCCCATAACAGGCTTTTTAAGCAAAGTTAAAGCCTACAGAATAAAAGGGACGGCGGCGACATGGATACAAAATAGGCTAGTGCCAGATAACAATGGTGAATTGTTGTTTATCAAACTGGAGGAAGACATATAGTGGAAATCTCCAGGACTATTGCTTTATTTGATCTATATTAATGACTGAGACTTGGGTGTGCAGGGCACAAGTTCAAAATTTATGGATGACATAAAACTGGAACTATGAGGAGGATTTTGATAGATTTCAAAAGGACATAGGGTTGGGTGAATGAACATAGCAAATGAAATTTAATGCAGAGAAATGGGAAACAATACATTTTGAGGGGAAGAATGAGGAGAGGCAAAAGAGGATACAATTCTAATGGGGTGCAGGAGCAGACGAACCTGGGGATATATGTGCACAAATCATGGAAGGCGGTAGGGCAATAGTCAATAAGAAAATAATTAATAAGCATACAGATTCCTTGGCTTTAAAAATACAGACATAGAGTACACAAGCAAGATGGTTATGGTGAACTTCTATAAAGCACTCATGTGCCCTCAGCTGGAGTTGTGGGTATCACACTTTTGGAAGGATGTGAAGGTTAAGAGAGGATGCAGAAAAGATTTATCAGACTAGTTCCAGAGATGAATAACTTCACTTACAAGGGTAGATTGGAGAAGATGAGGCTGTCTTCTTTATAGAAGAGAAGGTCTTCAACACCATTATTCCTCCAAAATCCATCTCCAAACTCTGTGGCCTCAGGCTCGGCTCCTCCCTCTGTGATTGAATCCTAGACTTCCTAACCCAAAGACCACAATCAACAAGGATAGGCAACAACAACACCTCCTCCAGGATTATCTTCAACACCAGTGCGCCGCTAGGCTGTGTCCTTAACCATTTAGTATACTCCTTATACACTGAGGATTGTGTGGCCAAGTTCCCCTCCAACTAAATTTTTAAGTTTGCTGATAACACCAGCATAGTAGGTCTGATCTTAAATGGAGGTGGAGTACAGGAAAGAGATAGAGAAATGGTGCGATAACAATAATCTCTCCGTCAATGTCAGTTAAACAAAGGAGGTAGTCATCAGCTTCAGGAAGCATAGTGGACAAAATGTCCCCATCTACATCAACAGGAATGAAGTGGAAATGGTCGAGATCTTCAAGTTTCTAGGAGTCCAGATCATCAACAACTTGTCCTGGTTCCTTCACGCTTACACAACAGTTAAGAAAGCCCACCAAAGCCTCTTCTTTCTCAGGAGGCGAAGGAAATTCAGCATGTCTGCTACAACTCTCATCAACTTTTACAAATGCACCATAGAAAGCATCCTTTCTGGTTTTGTCAGAGGTTGGTATGGCTCCTGTTCTGTTCAAGACCATGAGAAACTACAAGGGATTGTAACTGAAGCCTAGTCCATCATGCAAAACAGCCTCCCATCCATTGACTCTGTCTGCATTTCCCACTGCCTCAGGAAAGCAGCCAGCATAATCAAGGAACCCATGCAGCCTGGACATACTCTCTTCCACCTTCTTCCGTCAGGAAAAAGATACAAAAGTCTGAGAGCTTGTATCAACCAACTCAAGAACAGCTTCTTCCCTGCTGTCATTAGACTTTTGAATGGACCTATATCATATATTAAACTGATCTCTCTCTACACCCTACACATGACTGTAGACTACATTCTGCACCTTCTTTCCTTCTCAATGAATGTTATCCTTTGTCTGTTTCATGCACAAGAAATAATACTTTTCACTGTATACTAATACATGTGACAATAATAAATCAAATCAAAATCAAATCAAAAAAAAGTTGATCGGAAACTTGATAATGATGTTCAAAGTCACAAGGGATCTGGACAGAGTAGATAGGGAGAAATTGTTCTCATTGGCGTAAGGGTTGAGAACCAAAGAACGCTGATTTGGGAAGAAGAAGAAGCAAACAAAATGAGGAAAAATTGTTTTAAGTAGTGAGTGGTTAGAATCTGGACTACACTGACAGTGTGGTGGAAGAAGATTCAATCATGGCTTCCAAGAGGCTATTGGATAATTATTTGAAGAGAAATAAATTGCAGGGCTATGGGGAAATGACAGAGGAATGGAACTAATTGAGTTGCTCTTGCAGAGAGCTGGCATGGAACCACAGTTTGAATAACCCCATTCCACATGGAGAAAAGAAGAATGGCTGAATTGTACATTGATTCCTGTGGTTTTGTCAACCAGGAATGAAAAGTTGGAAGGGTTTAAGGCTATAACATATGGAATAGATTCAAGAAATTAAAAATATTTCTCAGTAAAACCTGCAGCAAGCTACATTTTCTAAGAGCAAAGATGACCAAGCTTACACATGGTCAACTCCCTTCACATCAATGTGATATTGCTGATAAACATTACACACATCTAGAAACCATTATCCTGAGGGTCCTTACAATAGCAACTTGTACTCAAGTACAATGCTAGTTTGGATAAGTAAAACCACAATCACAAATAAAACCACAGATAAAGGAACAGTAGGCCCCAAGCCTTATTATCACACTGGATGCAATATGTTAACCAAGCAGTTTGTCCAATATGATCTTTACCCAAACCTAGTTTTTGAAGAATTAATTCAAAGAAAGTCTCAGAAATCGAAGGGGCAACCTCATTGTGATCAGAGGATTTTCCCACCTAATATGGGATAATGATTAGAGGTGGTCTATTATTAAGTAAATGACCATCTTCCATGCTAACTTTTAATTATACAACACAAAAAAACTCATTATAAATGTTCCCAAATAAGTTGAATTTGTTAGGGGAGAGAGTGGTGGGCTCATCTTTACGTGAGATTAATTTTGACTGGTCTTACAGTCTCAGGGTCAGGGTAATATACATCAATAATTGATGGATAGCTGATTACTGTCTTAAATCCTAGTTGTTGTATTAAGTGGAAGTTTACATTTGGGGTTCTCTCACTGAAGTGAGAATATGTTATCTTTTAGTGATGTATAGTTGTCGTGATTTATACTCCTCGTGTAACCATCAAGTTGTATGCTTTTCATAATAAATTTATCTGTTTACTTAAAACTTAAATAGTCTCACCTAACCTTCTGTTTCAAACACTCCATGAACCCAACTCATATTCTCTTTGGTAGGGGAATAATTTCTGAGGCGTTCTCACCCAGATCCCTACAACATTCAGGAAATTTCAATCTCGCTAAGAAGCAGTTGAATTTTAGAATATTGGGAGCAAAATAGCACCCTGAACTGACTTTCCTCCTTTGGGTGGAGGAATGGCTCGACACTGCAGATCCAAATTACGTGCCCAGAGGAGTGGTTCCCTATGGCTGTAATTGAGGGAGTTAGTTTAGTGATATTCTAGATCCTATTGGCTTCACACAGAAGTTACAATTGTAAAAACACCACTGAGGGGTGCCATTGAAAACTGCCCCCTCTTATTCTTTGACCCTTTACCTGGAGTTTTTCCCGCAGGGTCTAAGGGACTAAAGTGAAATGATGTTTGACAAGAATGGAAGGAAAAGTTCAGCTGCTCTGAACAAGCAAATTGATGAAAGTGGCCCAGGAAGTGAGCAGCAACTATATGTCCCCTCAAAGCTGGATACAGTGCTACAAACATTCAAGAGGACAGGTAAGGCATAATACTTTTGCTCTGACTTTTACAACATGCTCCTGCATAACACTCCTCAGACCAACACACATTACAGCTCCATTTATTCCTCTCACTCGAAGCAACTCCTCACATTCTCATCTGAATAACCATCACTCACTCATCCTCATCTTTGTACCATCCCATTTTCATGCCTCATAATCATTCCCAAATAAATCTTGTCGATGCTTCTTTTCCATACAACTCATTTCTCATACTTACAAGTCTCTGCTTTTGCCCCTTACAATAGAAGAAAGAACAGAACTGTTGGGAGAGGCAGAGAACTTGGGATTGTAGTGAGGTGGTGGTGATGCTCAGGTGATAGCCACCCTGACAGCCAATGGCAATGCATGCCCACTCACTGCACTAGGAAAGAGATCTGGTTCTAGAAGGCGGCAGATGTCAGCATTGAGTTACTCTGAAAGCCTGAGCTTCCTGAGGCACTAGTACTTATACATGTTGGGAAAGCTGACCCTCTCTCTGCCTGTACACACTGTGTTGGGGATTTTGCTTCCTTCCAGCTGGATCTCTGCATGTCCATTCCCTCTATCCTGTGAAGGCAGTGGTGCTCCTGCTGATGTTGTTAGTGTCAGTGTTGGTCCTCTTGTTCCTCTTCAGTGGGGGAAGCTAGACCTGTGTGAGCTGCTCCCCAGGCCATAGGTTGACGCAGGAGTGTGCAGATCAAGGTGAATGAAATCCAGAACAAGTAAACTGACTTTCAAGAGGTTGAAAATTACCTGTTATGCAGTAAGAGCAAGCCCTCAGAAAAAGTGTTGTGAATCCCAGCTACTTATCTTGGCAGGCCACAGCTCTTCAGTTTCACTGTTTGAAGGCTTCCCAGCCTGCCACTTTCACGAGCAGCATTCCTGGCTGTGCTATCATTTTGCTGATCCTGGTGGGTTGTACTTAACTCAGGAAAGCTGACTTCTGGCTGCTAAAGCCAGAATGCTGGGTTAAATCATGAGTTCATTGCCTCTTTACATGTTTTTAATGACTTCCCTGACAGCTATACAGGGTTCCCCGTTCATCTGCAAACCCACCTAGGTGAAACTCTGAAGTAGCTGGGACCATTTCAGGTATTTGGTCCAGTGCCACTTTTTGGTTCTTTAACCACTACCACCACAACAATGCTCCCCTGCCCCCTTGTCTCCCCACCCCCACCCCATTCCAGCACCAGAACATATCTCCCTTTGGCAATTGAAATTCAGTCCGAAATGTTTATATTCTCTTTTCAGATTTCAAACTTGTCCCTCTATTAGCTTCACTCATTGGTTTTCCAGTTTCCCCACATTGGCATTATTGTTGATAAGAAAGGTAGAACTTTCTTCCCTCTGGACGTCTGTGCTAATGTTAAAATTATTTCAATCAATTTGCCAACAGATGATGGAGGAAATAATTCCTCCCAAGACAGTTTTCTTTCCTCAGATGACTTGAACATGACAGATGAATTTAATCCTAGGGGGAGGGTTGAAAGCAATCAGTTCCAATGCGGATTCAAGTTTGGCTCTCTGATTTGGAACACACCATACGAGAATCTCAGATGTACAGTAATTCTACATTTATTTGCATTAATTTTATAAATTATGGAAGCATATTATGCACACATTTTAAAATGTTGTTATTTGTCCAACATTAGTAAGCTAGCAGCTGAGGAAGTACATTTGTACTGTAACATACTGTGGGGATGCTGCAAGGATACTGAATTTCCCAAGTGATGAGTTGTGAATCAGAACACTAATAGGCAGAGAAAGAGCAGGAGGAATGCATTTCCTCACTGACTGAAAGGGAAAATGAAACATTAAGCTCACAATTGGCAGGTCTGTGTACCCCTTCCCGTACAGTCCAAAACGTCTTCTTGCAATTCCATTGCTCCTGCACCTTGAGGAGGTTGATGATAAAGCCATGGAGGAAAAGTAGCCAGGAGAGTTCAGCATCATGTGTGCGAGCAACACACAATCTGTGGATACCTGGAGCAGGGGTTATGCAGATCAAGGAGGTCAAATGTGGATTTTTCTCAGTGGATAACATTTGCCTCCCAATACAGTAACTGCGTTATGTCAGTTACTGGTGTCAGATCCGAGGCCCTTTCTCTCAGAGCACAGCCAAATTAATTGGTGTAAAGTTAAAAACAGCTCTAGCTTTCTCTGCCGACAGATGTTTCCAGCCTGCCTCAGGTGACGCGTCAATCAGCAGTGCACTGCTGCATTAAACAGGTGCTGAACAACTTGCAAAGTGGTCACAGGTTACTGTGGCATGTTGCTTGTTGCATAACTTTGCAGTTGGGGACCTTCCATCTACAAAAAATAAAAAAGAAGTTGGAGGACATTGATTCCCTGATCGTGACAAAGGAGCTCTGAATAGAGGAGGTGGTGCAGAATAACAAACTACAAGAGGCACACAAGATTGAACAAGAAATTGTCAACAACGGTGTTGCTCACAGCTAACACTGCAATTGGGGTGCTTTATATTGTGACCATTCAATTTAGCTGTGTCTTTGGCAAGTGGTCGGCATGATGACATAGTGGTTAGCGCCAGAGACCTGTGTTTGATTCCTGGCTTGGGTCATTGTCTGTGTGGAGTTAACACATTTCCCGTGTATCTGCCGGTTATCCTAGGGTGCTCCAGTTTCCTCCCACAGTCCAAAAGACATGCTGGTTAGGTGCATTGGCCATGCTAAATTCACCTTCAGTGTACCCAAGCAGGCACCAGAGTGTGGTGACTAGGAGATTTTCAATGAAGTAACTTCATTGCAGTGTTAATGTTAGCCAACTTGTGACACTAATAATAAACTTGAAACTTGGATCCATGATGGGCGGAATTATGCTGATTTCCGGCGGGGAGCTGATTGCACTAAAACAAAACACCTTGGAGTCTTGCGATCAGCCAGGTGCCAGTTGCGAATCTCACAAAAGGACCTCCACTGTAGTCTCCCAGCCCACTGCACTACTCAGACAGCACAGCAGGCTAGGAGAATCCCAGCTGTAATGTTAAAACTGTCCAAAAGACTTGGATCATGTGAGATGGCCGATTATAAATTTCAGCTTGACCATTAGTTTCTGGGCTTCTGACCAGAATTCCATTGCCTTTCCTTATGAGAAAGACAAGGTAGTTATTAACATCACTTTCAGTATGAATTTTGGCCCTCCTCTTTTGTGATAGCTCAGAGTGAAAAGTCCTATTTGCCTGCACTTTGTCTTCCCTCTCTGGGTACAAACATTTGTACAATGAAGTGTGAAATTCTAGAAAATAATGACTTTATTCTTGAAACTACTGGCAACAGTTCCCAGACCAAGCACCAACCTTGTGGTCACGTGACTTGTCACAGCCATCTTTTTGTTCAGCAGTGAATTGAAAAATAGTAATAAGGATAAAGTTTTGGAGATATGGTGTTGGGGTTATTTTCATGTCATAAGAACTCAACAACATCATGAATACTCACAATATAAAATTTGAGCATTTCATTCCATGATAATATAGCAATTCACATTTGAATAAACAATTTGCTGAGATTGTTTATCCTTTGAATAACGAAAAAGCTTTGTCTTTCATGAAATATGCAAATCCTTTCCTATATACCGGTCAAAGGGATTTCTATAAGTGCCTGACAATGATTCTCACAAAATATATGGATCAGTGACATTTGCAGAATCAAAAATTGCTTCTTAATTCATATTACCATATAAATGGAATATAAATTAATTTTGTTATAAATTTGAATTTGATGCTAAATTGTTGCAGTTCTGCATGAATTTAATGATTTTTTAACATAATAATAAGCATATCAAGCATCGTAACTTCTAAATTATAAGCCACTGAGATTTCTCAAACCATAATGTCAGATGTATCCATCTATCATTTGTCTAAAGCCTCACAGTTGTGCATATCAATGTTCATCTAATCTTACTTCCTGAGAATCTGCCTGCTAACTATGCATCACCATGAGCAAAAGAGATAGCACATGACTGTATGGATTACACACCTATTGTAGATTTCTTCATGTTCTGTGAACTCCAGCAAGTGTATTAAGCTAAGAGAAAGACCATGGCCAGAATCCTCTGATCTCATCAGCAACTGGGATTCTCTGGTTTTGTTGCTATGAATGGAGATTTGGCTGAGTGCCAATTTCTCCATTCTCAGTGGCACCAATACGAGATTGGAGAATTCCAACCCCTATCTTTCCCATCCTATTCTGAGCTTTTACAAATAAATAGTTTGAATTTTGAAAATAAACAGAGAAACACGAATTATCTTATTGATAGAAAGTGTAAATTTTCCAATCAGCAACAGATCTTATCCCTCCCTTCACGACTAACAGTTGTCAGGAATCCACCAGTGAACCAATTCCTACATTCCACTACTAGTTTGGCCAAATATCATTGTACTTCTACACAGCTACCACTGCAGATTTTCTGCTCCAAGCCTCTACTGCTTCCACATTCTCATTGTTGGACATTGAATCACCTAGACCAATCTGTGGGACCAATTTTGATAAAGTCCCTAGATGTTAGTAAAGAGGATGTTGCAGGCTTTTGTCATTTCTGGAGTCTAGGTCCATGCCAGTGGTCAGTCTGGTTTCATAAAAGCCTCAAAACACAACTTTTGACTATGTTTTTCATTATCCTTGACATACTCCCTCTGCTGGTTCAATACCTATTTTCAGAAGCACATGAGATTGTTAAGTGAAAAATCTAAATAAATGATATGTATTTTAACATATCACCTTTTGGTTCCAATGTTCTGACTAAATAGCCCAGCATTCTGCTATCTTTCTAAATACCTTCATTAAAATGCCCAGACATAACAAATGATATGCCCAGAATGAATCTGATGTCTTTTTTATTCTTAGAATGAATCAGTGAAAAGACATTGGGTTCCCCAGTGCCATCAAACAAATTAATCTAACAAAGCTCCCATTCAGATGATGCACATCTAATATTAAACAAAATCATAAGACACAAAAGAAACTTAACAAAATTAAACCAGAATTATTCCATCCATATTGATTATGCACTGCAGTTGTGCCCTTCGCAAAAGGCCTCACATATGCTGGCAGTCACTGCATGCTCCTTCTCTAGGGTCACAAATATAGCCATGTAAGAGAAGTGGGCTGCCGACATGAGTAATTAATTAATCTGGATGAGTGGATGGCCATCTCGGCCAGGCCCAGGAGCACATGCACAAGAAAAGAAAGACTTTCATTGATATAGCCCTTCTCACAATCACCGGATGTCTCAAAGCATTCTACAGTTAGCAAAGTACTTTTGAACTGCTGTCATTGTTTTAAGATAGGAAAAGTGGCAGCCAATTTGTGCACGTCAAGATCCCACAAATAACAATTTAATAATAACCAAAATAATCTGTACTTCTGATCACAGAATTCATAGAATCATAGACTTCCTACAGTATAGAAGATGGCATTCAGCCCATCAAGTCTGCACCAACTCTGACAGAGTAACTTACTCAGGCCCTCTCCTTTGCCCTATCCCCTTGGCCTCACACATTGCTAATCCGTCTAATTTACACATCTTTGGACTGTGGGGGGAAGCCAGAGTACCCGGAGGAAACCCACACACATGGACAGAATGTGCAAACTGCACACAGTCACTCAAGGGCAGAATTGAACCCAGGTCCCTGGAGCTGTGAAGCAGCAGTGTTAACCAGTGTGCCACCCTAATTGTTACAGCACAGAAGAAAGCTATTAAACCCATCATGTCTGTGCTGGCTTTGGTATTAATTTAGGCATAAACATTGACCAAGATACCCAAAATAGTTCATTGATCCTTCTTTGAAATAATGCCATAGGATCTTTTACATCCATCTGAGAGAGAAGACTCACTTTTCGCCTGCAAGACAGCACTTCCAACAGTGCAGCACTCCTTCAGTATTGACTTGCAATGTTAGCCTTGATTTTTATGCTCAGGTTCTTGAGTGGGGTTAATACCATGAACATCCTGACCCAGGGTGAGATACCTATTCACTGAGCCACGGCTGACAGGAGGGCAATGTCTTTTCTCAGCCGCCCTATGCTAATCAATGCCACATTTATTTTTTGAACAATAAGTAACACTTTGCATTTTTCACTGCTAAATGTCATTGGACAAGTGAAACAAAATAATCAATTGTATAATCAATCTAAATCCTTGTTTAATTTTTAGCCCATCTTCTGTTTCTCTGTCTGTCCTGGTGTTATTAGATTTGGTAGCATATATTTAGTTTGGTATTTATATCTTTATGCAATAATCCTTCTCCAGCATAACATAACAAATCCAGCTTTATAAATGGCTGTTCCTTGTAGGGAGACGAGCCAGTCAAAAGGACTTCCCTTGGAACTGCAAGTGGACTCTTTCCGATTTTCTGTCCAATTCTTAACAATAGTTGTTAACCTGTTTCCTCTGAGTGCCCTGGTTTCCTCTACAGTCCAAAAGATGTGCTGATTAGGTGCAATGGCCGTGCTAAATTTTCCCTCAGCATACCCAAACGGGTGCCAGAATGTGGCGACTCGGGGATTTTCACAGTAACTTCATTGCAGCGTTAATGTAAGCCTACTGGTGACTAATCTTTAATCTGTAAACTTTAATCTCTGAGACTACCAGTCACTTTTTTGTAATCCTCTTCTTATCGAATCTTATGCTCTAACTTTGACTCTTGCAGCTTTTGATTTAAATTTGCATGCAAAAAGTGATTAGAAGCCCAGAGGATCAAATGGCATATCTATTAGGCATTTATATAGTGCTGTTATCATGGTAAAACATTTCAAGGTGCTTCATAGGGGGGCTATCAAACAATGTCTGACAGAAGCTACACAAGCAGATATTCAGAAAGTTAATAAAATCCAAGGATCCTCAGTGGATCATAAGGACCTTCTGAAAGTGAGAAGAGAACCCTTTAGAGGAATTTCTAGAACTTCGGGCCCCAGACAACTGAAAGCATGACCACCAATGATGATTGAGCAAAATAGGGAATGCACGAGAGGTTAGATATCTGGAGGAGCACAGGGGTTGGAAAAGATTGTAAGACTGGAGTAAGTTACAAAGGCAGATCATGGATGGATTTGAAACAAGAATGAGAATTTTAAAATTGAGGAATTGACAAATGAGTCGGCAATGTAGGTCAACGAGTACAGGAATGAATGATGATTGAGACTTAGGGCAGCAAAGTTTTGGATGAACAGAAGTTTATGGAGGATGGATTATGAGCAACTGTCCAGCAGAATGTTGTGATCATCAAGACTTTTTCATGAGTTTTCTATCTGAAGACAAGATCTTGGTGCTTATTTGCCAAACCAAGGCTATGATGTTTTTAATTGCAGATAGACTTGGGACCTATCTCCTCAACCTATGTCAGTCAGAATGGGGATTGTTCCCTGTGCTGATGGCGTTAATCTGATCCACAGACTGGCAGTCTCATGAACTGAGGTAACCATTCCCCAATGGACAAATATATAGGTAAAAAGGCAAGGATTAGCACTATCATATTTGGCTGTAATATAAGATGCACCAAACTGTAAAAAACAATAGATTGTCTTTGAAGAAGATAGGGTTCAGACACAAACAAATTATAATCCCATGGGGGAAAAGGTCGGACAAGAAAAGTTAGAGTTCCCTGGATAACAAAAGAAATGCAGAGTAACAACGCAAATTGGTGTGAACAGTGCAAATTGGTATACACAATTGATACGATTGCAGTTACAGAGACATGGCTGCAGGGTGACTAAGGCTGGCAACTGAATATCCAAGGATATTTGATATTTAGGAAGGACAGACAAAAAAGGAAATGAGCTGGGGTGGTGTTGTTAGTTTAGGGTGAAAGAGAATAGTGGTTCAGAAAATCCAGGTGTAGAATATGTCTGGGTGGATCTAAGAAGCAAGTTGCCTTTTGGCTTCCAAACAGTAGTGGCAATGTGGGGGAATGGCATTAAACAGGAAATTCAAGATGCATGTAACAAGGATGCTGCAGTAATCATGGGTGATTGTAACATAGAACATAGAACATTACAGCGCAGAACAGGCCCTTCGGCCCACGATGTTGCGCCGACCAGTTAAAAAACAATGACCCTCTAACCTAAACCAAACCCTTACCATCCATAAACCTGCATATAGTTTGGGCAAATCAAATTAGCAACAACACTATGGCAAATGAATTCCTGGAGTATGTACAAGATGTTTTGTTAGACCAGTATGTTGCAGAAGCAACTAGGGAATATGCTATCCTAGATTTGGTATTATGCTGTGGATACTAAAGAAGGTGACCAAATTGTATTTAGCAAATCTGATTGAGCTTTTCATGACATTACAGCGATGGCTGATGAAGGTAATACAGTTGATGTGGTACACATGGACTTCCAAAAGGTGTTTGATAAGGCACCACATAATAGGCTTGGCAGCAAAGTTGAAGCCCATGAAATAATAGGGACAATGGCAGCATGGATATAAAGTTGGCTGAATGACAAGAAGTGAGTAGTGGTGAGCAGTTGTTTTTTGGATCAGAAGAAAGTATACAGTGAGATTCCTCAGGGATCAGTACTGGGATCTATTAATGACTTAGCTTTGTGTTACAGGGCACAATTTCAAAAATTGTGGATTGACACAGAACTTGTAACAATTGCAAACTGCAAGACTTCTTAAGGATGTTGGCTGGTGGAATATACGGGTTCTTGCAGATAGAATTTAATGCATAGAAGTATGAAATGGTACATTTTGACAAGAAAAATTATGAGAAGCAATATAAAAAATAAAGGACACAATTCTAAAGGGGCTGCAGGGCAGGGAGACCTGGAAGTATATATGCATCAATTGATGAAGATGGCAAGGCAGATTAAGGAATTGGTTAAAATGGGGAACAGGATCCTGGGCTTTAAACAGAAACATTGAGTACAAAATGAAGGCAGTTTTGATGGACTTTTATAAAACAAAGGTTTATCCTCATTTGGAGTGCTATGACCAAATCTGGCCACCACACTTTAGAAAGGATGTAAAGATTTTAGAAAGGTTGTAAAAAAGATTTGAAAGAATGGTTCCACGGAAGGAGATCTTCAGTTATGTGTATAGATTGGAGAAATTGCTGCTGTTCCTTCAAGTTGAGAAGACTGAGAGGAGATTTAATAGAGACATTCAAAATCAAACAGTCTGAATAGAATAATTAGAGAGAAATTGTTCCCGTTTACAGTAGGGATGAGAACTGGAAGAGAACAAAAGATAACATGAGGAAAAACTGTCTTACTCTGTGAGTGGTTATGATCTGGAACGCATTGTTTGAGAATGTGGAGCAGGCAGATACAGCAAGGATCAGTAAGGATAGGCAACAACACCTCCTCCACAATCATCCTCAACACCAATGCCCAATAAGGCTGTATGCTCAGCCCCTTACTATACTCCTTATACACCGACGATTGTTTGACCAAATTCCCCTCCAACTCAATCTTCAAGTTTGCTAATGACACCACTGTAGTGGGCCGAATCACAAACAATGATAGGATGGAGTACAGGAAAGAGATAGAGAATCTAGTGAACTGGTGTGATGACAATAATCCCTCCCTCAATGTCAACAAAACAAAGGAGATTGTCATCGACTTTAGGAAGCATAATGGAGACTATGCCTCTGTCTACATCAATGGGGATGAAGTAAAAATGGTTGAGAACTTCATGTTTTTAGGTGTCCAGATCACCAACAATCTGTCCTGGTCCACCATGCTGACACTATAGTTAGGAAAGCCCACCAACGCTCTACTTTTTCAAGAGAGTAAGGAAATTTGGCATGTCCACTACAACTCTCACCAACCTTTACAGATGCATAATACAAGGTATTCTTTCTGGTTGTATCACAGCTTGGTTTGGCTCCTGTTCTGTCCAAGACTGTAAGAAACTACAAAGGGTCATGAATGAAGCCCAGTCCACCATTCAAAACAGCCTCCCACCCATTGACTCTGTCTACACTTCCCACTGCTTTGGAAAAGCAGCCATCATAATTAAGGACCCCACACACCATGGACATACTCTCTTCCACCTTCTTCCATCAGAACAAAGATACAAAAGTCTGAGGACAAGTACCAACCGACTCAAGAACAGCTTCTTCCCTGCTGCCCTGAATGGACCTACCTCACACGAAGTTGATCTTGCTCTACACCCTAGCTATGACTGTAACACTACATTCTGCACTCTCTCCTTTCCTTCTCTATGAATGATATGCTTTTTCTGTATAACATGCAAGAAATAATACTTTTCACTGAATACCATTACATGTGATAATAATAAATCAAATCAAATCAAATCATGGCTTTCGAATGGGAGTTGGATAAGCATCTGAAGAGAAAGATGATTAGAAACAGCTTGGAGAAAGTTGGCACAGGCGCAATGGGCCAAATGGTCTCCTTCTGTCATAACTATTCTATGAAATTTATAAATAAAGAGTTAGATTTTCATGGTGCCCCTCTAAAACCTGAGCATGTTGGAGAAATATTTTAAAATAAATTTCGCTTTAAATATATTTAAGAGCTAACTGGCTTTATCCAATTGTTCTACCCATTTCCCCACTGTTGAGTTCAGTCTCAGCTAAACCCAATAAAAGTCAAGCAAAGGCATGAGGCTTTCCATGTCCAGAAAATATTGGTGGTATGAAAATGTTAGGGAAATTCAAGAAATTGAAATATTTCTGCTGCTTAAATATTTTAAAAACCATGTGAAAACATAAGTCAATGAAGGCAGGAATAGCATGGCTATGTTTATAAGAAGTTGATGAGCTGTAACACTGCAAACAGATGTTTACCCAAGGCAAGTTTGTAACAATGGCCGATATAACATGAATGGATTTGAATGAGTTGTTAAGGGTTTCAAAGGAAGAGATAAAAGATGTGAGAAGAGAGGTGTTAAGAAATGTTCATAAACTGAGTGTACATTGTGTTTACACTATAAACACTACAATCAAGAAATAAAGGTAATTAACTCTGACTTCTGATGAGGTTAGATCAGATAAGGGCAGATCAAAGGGGGAAAATGTATTAAGGAGATGATTAAGCCTGTGCAAAGGGAGCTGTTTTTGACCTCAATCAATAGCAACAACAATTGGGCAACTTCCAGCAAGAAGTGTATGTGAAAAAAACCTGTGTTAATTGATTTTGTTCATTTTACATTGGAAGCATCTCCAAAGATTTAAAACTGCCCAGTGTGGTAACTGTTACTGGATTTTTATAAGATTTCTAAATCTACAAAGTACTGTGGAATATTTGGGAAGAGTTAGTTAAGTAAATTTGCTTGGACCTGTTTAGATTAGTGACACTGTGTATGCCCATTGTCTCAGATAAGTGTAATTCTTATTTACTTTATTGTTATTTTATTTTTTAATAAACATTTATTTCATTTAAACTCATCACAAAATGTCTGGGACATCATTCTTTGGATGTCAAACCTTTCCTCACAAATTGAGCGGACTAACAAGGCAAAGGAATGCACAATGAATGGTAGAACACTGGGAAATTCTAATGACCAGAGGGACTTTGGGGTGTATGTCCACAGATCCCCAAAGGCAGCAGGAAAGGTAGTTAGGAAAGCAAATGGGACACTTGCCTTTATTCGACAAATCATAGAATATAACAGCAGGGAGGTTATGATGGAGATGTATAAAATGCTTGTGAAGCCAAAGCTGGGGTACTGTGTGCAGTTCTGGTCACCACACCATAAGAGGAATGTGATTGCACCCAAATAGGTGCAGAGGAGATTCACCATGACTTTCCCTGGGCTGAAATGTTTCAGCTAGGAAGGACTGGTTAGGCAGGGGTTGTTTTCCTGAGAGCAGAGAAGGCTGAGGGGGGACCTGATTGAGGTGTACGAAGTTATGAAGGACATAGGTAGGGTAGAAAGGAAGAAACATTTCCCCTTAGTAGAGGGGTTAGTAACCAAGGGACATAGATTTAAGATCATAGGCAAGAGATTTTGAGAGGTTTTGAGGGCAGGTTTTCCCAACAGTAGGTGGTGGGAATCTAGAACTTACTGCCTGAAATGGTGGTCGAGGCATGAACTCTTGCAACATTTAAGAAACATTTAGCTGAGCACTTGAATCACCATAGCAAACAAGGCTATGGATCAAGTGCTGGAAATTGGGATTAGAATAGGTTGGTGCTTGATCGTTATTGCAGACACGATGGGCCAAAGGGCCTCTTTTTATGCGGTAAAACTCAATGGATGGAATTTTACAACCTCATCGTGTCTGTTATGTGGCGGGAAATGTCGTAAAATTGGGTTTGATGCAACTAATGTAAATGGTGCACATTTTTACGCCCATTTCCATTTTACCAAAAACAAATTCAGCATGATTGGAAGCATGCCCAAAATAGGCAAAATTTGCATTTTTTTTGATTCATCACAATGACCGAGCTTCATTTCCAATTGTCCCAGCTCACCTGCCTTAATGACCTCACTCGCTGCAGCTAGATTGGTCAGGAAAAGACCTCCTGTATAACAGTCAGATTCAGGTGCTTGACCAGTGAGGATGAGCGAGGAGGTAAGTCTCTGCATTCAAATGCTCTGTGCTGCTTAGGGGTGGTTGATCCATGGTGACCATGTTGTGTTTTGGGTTGGGGGGAGCCTGTGAGTGTGGGGAGGGCAGTGGGGGCTGGTGTTGCTCATGGGGTCAAACCTCAAATTCTCAGCATGGACCCAGTTCTGAGCACTGACCTTGGGTCTTAGTGCTGACTCTGGGTCTTAGTGCTGACTCTGAATCTTAGTGCAGGCAGCAGCAAGCACTGTTGCAGGTGGGAGAATGGGCTGAAGACTCTCTGAAGTGGCGGTGCTGCAGCCTCAGGGCTTGTCAATCTGGCGAGCTGGTGCAACAATAATAATCCCTCAATCTCAACAAAACAAAGGAGATTGTCATTGACTTCAGGAAGCATAAAGGAGAACATGTCTGCATCAACGGGGATGAAGTAGAAAGGGTCGAGAGGTTCAAATTGTTAGGTGTCAGATCATGGTACGTGGGGCGATACGGTAGCAGTGGTTAGCACTGCTGCTTCACAGCTCCAGGGTCCTGGGTTCGATTCCCAGCTCGGGTCACTGTCTGTGTGGAGCTTGCACGTTCTCCTCGTGTCTGCATGGGTTTCCTCCGGGTACTCCAGTTTCGTCCCACAGTCCAAAGATGTGTGTGTTAGGTTGATTGGCCATGCTAAGAAATTGTTCCTTAGTGTCCAGGGATGCCTATATTAGTGAGTATAATATGTGGGTAGGGCCTGGGTGGGATTGTGTTTGGTGCAGACGTGATGGGCCAAAGGGCCTCTTTCTGCATTGTAGGGTTCTATCATACTGTCAAGCAGCACTGTCTATGGCCATGACTGCATGGGTTCTGGGTGTATGTTTGTGAGTGGGGGGAGGAGTGGGGGGTCTATGTTGCCAGTTTGAGACCTGTGAGGGGGTATGGGAAGTGTATGTTGCTGGGGAGTTTGTGGGGGGGTATGGGGCGTGGATGTTGCTTGGGGTTTGTGGGGGTGTATGGGGACTGTGTGGTACTAGGGAGGTCTGTGGGGGGGATATGGGGAGCATGTGTGATGCTGGGGGTCTGTGGGGGTGACTGTGGGGGGCTGTGGGGGGAGAATGGAGGGTCTATGTTGCTGAGCTGGAGGCGAGCAGAGATCCTTAACCTCTCCACCTGGCTCTCCCCTTCCCTAAATTCCACACCCCCACTTCAGATTGACGAGATGGCTTTTGCAATGCAACCAATCGATCTTGTTGTTCTCTTGGTTGCTGCTGGAGCTAAGGAGAAGGAGCAGGAGGATGAATTGAGGACAGAGGAGGCCCAGGCCTTACACTTATGGTAGGAGAGGGAGACTGCTGCTGGAGGCAGAATGTGGCTGCCATTCACCCCGAGGCTGGGGCAGGAGAAGGAGGGAGTGGCAACGCCAGCAGTTCCGCATGCGAGTGTCCTTCGAGCAATTGTTGGACCTTCTGTGCTGCCAATGGCTCCGACTCCGAAAGGACTCAGCTGGCCCCAGGCTCTATGATCACATCTCCCTCAGGTGCTGGAGATGCAGCACAGAGCCAGGAATCGCAGGAGGGGCTGACGGCCACACTGGACCAACTGCGAGAATGTTGGGAGGAGTCCCAAAGCTTTCATGCGGACCAGCTTTTGCCTCTTGTGTAGTTCCCGGGCCAACACTGCAAGGACGGCGTCCATGCTGGAAAGACTGAGGCAGGAGATCCTCACCACGATTGGCAGATTCCAGGAGGTGGCCGAGTCACAGCAGGCCACAGCTAAGGGGCTCAACAGGCTTCTCGAGATTCTGTAGCCCATAGACGAGAGGCTCGAGTGTTTGCAGGAGACCCAGTGGAACAGTGCTGAGTCATAGCAGGCTATGGCTGTGGTTTTTGAGAATGCGGCCCAGTCACAGAGGGTCACAACTGAGGGGCTGCAGAACCTGTCCCAGTCTCAGAGGGCACTTGCTGCTGCCATTGACTGGTATCCCCCCACCCGCCCCCCCCCCTCCCCCGGCTTCAAAGGGCCATTGCAGAGGCTCGACCACCATGGCAAGAATGCAGGTGGTCCTTCAGGACTGACAGGGCCAGGTGATGTCGGAATTTCTGAAGCACTGCCATCCCATGGAGTGACCCAGCAGCCTACAGGAATCTCGAGGGAGGAGGTAGGGCTTGAGCCAGTGCCGAGGCCTTCCACTCAGGAGACTGTGGCTGTAACTACACCTCTTTCCCCACTTTCTGACACCGGGGCATCTTGGGGGCAGTGGGGTGAAGAGGATGTCATGGGTACGTCCTGATACCTGGAAGCCACCCAGGGTCCTCAAAGTTCCTCCAGAGGATGCTTGTCAAGGGCATCACAGGCCACAGGGTGTGGTAGGCAGCTGGCCACCTCCACCCCCACTGTAATCCTGGGGAGACACCAAGATGTAGTGGTAGGCCATGTAAGCGTAAGAAGTTGTAGCAGTCCTAAGATGGCATGGATGAAGAACAACATTAGGTAAGTACAGTATTTAGGCATTTTAAAGTCTCACGTTCACGTGTTTTTATATTCACACTTATTTTGAAAGCACTATTATTGCAACAGTAAATGTGATTTCCCCCCACACCTGTGACCGCCATTCATTGACTTTGTCTGCACTTCCCACTGCCTCAGCAAAGCAGCCAGCATAATTAAGGACCACACACCCCGGACATACTTTCTTCCACCTTCTTCCACCGGGAAAAAGATTTAAAAAAGTCTGAGGTCTCGTACCAACTGACTCGAGTACAGCTCCTTCCCTGCTGCTGTCAGAATGGACTTAGCTCACATTAAGTTGATCTTTCTCTACACCCTAGCTACGACTGCAACACTACATTCTGCACTCTCTTATTTCCTTCTCTGTGAATGGTATGTTTTGTTTGTATAGCGTGCAAGAAACAGTACTTTTCACTGCATGTTAACACGTGACAATAATAAATCAAATCAAATCAAATCAAACTAACTTGTCTCTAATTAGCCTCGAACAGGGATCTACTTACAATAGTCGCCGGAGGGACCCTGCACGTTGATGTCAGTCAGAGAGGCCACTCAACGCACTGCTACTGAGAAAATCAAGGTGCCCAAATGATTCGCTGGCTACAGCAAGTGCCATGTATTGGCAGCAACTTACAACATCTGCCATGGCATCCCCAGAATCCATGACAGATTCCTTCCCACCCCACTCCACCCATTCCGGGGCCCTCCTTGGGGGTTTAGTGCTCCCTTACTCACCAGCTAGACATGGGCCAGGTACCAGCATGCATGTGGAGCTCAGGTAAGAGTCAGACTAGTTTGCACAGGGCATCTTCACAATGGCTCCTAGTGAGTCGCCAGCACCCTCCTGCCTGCCACAGAAACTTGCTAACACAGCGTACACAGGCCCACCACCATGGTGTGACAATGTTGCAGGAGATTGTAGGACTCCAAGGGAGGAGCTAGGAAAGGGTGGGAATGGAAGCCACATGCAGCAACACAGGCTTCTAGTAACCTAAGCGCGTCGTGATCAGGGCCTCCCTCACCACCTTCGCAGGCCTGATCCTTGCTGCTGCTAGCCCTCCAGTGCCTGGATAGTGTTGCTCATCATCGTCCTCCTCTCCTTGCTAGGTGGCCTCCACCCCAGCGATGCCCAGCTGGTCGGCCTCCACGTCTTCCTCCTCAAAAAGGTCTGCTTACTGCTGCACCAGATTGCATAGGGCACAACACACAACCACAATGTGGGGCAATATTAGGGGCCTTAATTGGAGGGCCCTGCCAGCGTGGTCCAGGCACCTGAACCACAGTTTGAGGAGACCTATGCACCGCTCCACTATTGACCGGGTGGCAATGTGAGCCTCATTGTAACAAGTCTCTACATCAGTCTCAGACCTCTGCACAGGCATTAACAACCAAGTCCAAAGCGCGCACCCCATGTCCCCCACCAGCCATCCCTGCATCCCAAACCCCTCTTCAAAAACCTCTGGTGCATCAGAACTCGTCATTATAAAACTGTCACACACACTGCCATGGTGTCTGGAGCAGATGTTCATGATATTCAGTTGATGGTCACGCAGCAATTGCACATTCATTGAATGAAAGCCCCTTCTATTCATGAGTCTTCCTACATTCTTCTCTGGGGCCTTGATGACAACATAAGTGTAGTCTATAGTCCCCTGCATATTTGGCATCCCCACGATATCTGCGAATCCTGCAGCCCAGGCTTCCTGCTGGGTCTGGTCTGGGTCAAATTTAATATATTGGTCATCCCAAACATACAGGGTATCTGTGACCTCCTTCACACACTTGTGGATGAATGGTTGGGAAATGCCACAAAAGTCTCCCCTGGTGATCTCGAAGGACTTGGTGGTGTAAAAGTTTAAGGCGGCCACCACTTTCAAAGCCATCAAGAGTGGGTGACCTCCCCCACCCCCGTGCCCAAGATGCCAGGTCCATTTGACATTTCCATATGATTAGTGGGTCCGGGATGTTATTCTCTGGGCCCGCTAATGTCTCACTCTTTGCAGGGAGTAGTTCCCTCTGACTGCTCCCCACTAACACAGAACAGGCATCCAACCCTACTGGAGGGAACAAAGACCATTGAGGACCCCTTGGGAAGTTGAGCAAACGTTGAGGGGGGGGGGGTATACCTTTGGCAGTGCAAGCCTGGCCCACCGGCACTGCTGAAGGAGCATGCAATTGGGCAATGCAAAGGGGGCAGGGTCAGAGGGGTGCAGGGCTAGGAGGGGGAGAATGATCAGTGGAGGAGGGAACATGCTGCCACTCTGCAAATGGATCAGTGGGAGAGGAAGAAGGGCAATCAGGGCTGGCCATCAGGGTGGGAGGAGTTTAGGGCTGCCATGGGGAAGGGGTCAGGGCTGGCCATCGGAGGTGGGTTGGACTGTTGGTGGGGGATTGGGTTGGGGCTGGCTGGATTGGGAGGGGATGGGCCATTGCGCGTGCACCGATCTCCCCTCTGATAAATTGGCGCACGCGCAATGGGCCTCTCAGCACTATACTGGCAGCCTCTTAGCTGGGAATAGGCCCTGCCCCCTACTTAACAGAGTGAATCACGCTGAGGCACTCTGCAATGCTCAGACTGTCAAAGATATGCTCTGGTAAGTATGCTAAAAAATACCGGTGGGATTTTCTCCTCTTTGCCTGCACGGTGGGAACTTGGAATTGTTTTGGGAGAATCCTGGCCAAGATTTTTTTTCAGACAATAGGCAGATAAAATGACCCACAGAAGATAGGATCAGGAGAAGACCATTTGGCCCTTCGAACTTGCTGCACCACTCATTCTGATGTGGCGATGTCCAGGTTTGGACTGGGGTAAACCCAGTAAGAAGTCTCACAACACCAGATTAAAGTCCATTCATTATGATTATGGCTGATCATCCAACTCAATCCTGTTTTTACAGTAGATTTTACGAGCTCAGATTATATTTATTTGTGTGTGTGGAAGTGGCTATTTGCTGTGTGGGTAGGAACTTGGCGCTGTGTCGTAATGTGAATGAATCTTGCTCCAGTGCAGAGTTCGCTTCCTGGTCCAATTGATCGCGCGCATCAAGTGCGTGTGAGGCGGCAGCCTGCGCTTGAGGTCTCCGGCCTGAGGGGGCGCTGGCTCTGGCTGGCAGCGCCGCTCCGGTGTGTGCGGAGCGTTGCGGCCTGTGTCGGTTTCCCTGCAGTGGGACAGCACAGCACCATATGGCAAAGTGAAAGTTGGGGCTGTGGGCAGGGGAAGTTTTTTCGTTGGGGAAGCGGAGCAGCGCGGGGTGCCCGGCCGAGCACGAGGGAGGGAGGGAAGGAAAGAAGGAGCGGGGCGGTCGCCGCCTTGCGCTCCAAGATGCCCAGACGGTGAGTGAGTTAGCGCGGCTCCTGTCGGCTCTGGGTCGCGTCCGGAGGACAGGCCGCAGTGCCTGGAGTGGCCGGTGATCGGGACGCCGGGCAGCGAATGCGGCCGACTGCGTAACTATCGCTGCAGGATGAGGCCGGGGCCCACAGAAGGCCGTGTGTGTGTGTGGGGGCCCCCTGCTCTGCCCGGGATCAGCGGCCTGACTCAGGCCCAGGCGAGCGCACTTCAGCCTCTCCCTGTGCCCACAGATCAGTGCTGATGTCTGAAAACCTGCTGAGTCCCAACTTGGGCCCAACTCCGGATTGAAGCAGCTCCTCTTGGGCTTTTTTTCTTCTTCTGTAAACTTTGTCCTTGTAAAAATATAGCTTTGCTTCGAGGTAGAATAATCAGAATTTAAAAACCGACACTTCAAAGGTGAACTATATCTATTTCCAAACGTTTAATTTCTTGTTGACTGAGCAGTTGTTTTGGATTTTGCTTTTCTAAGATTGATTCAATAATTTGTTTTAGGTCTGATGAAGTGACTTTCCAAATTCATGTTAAAAACTTTGCAGGCATGTTTTGCTTTATTTTTGGGCCTTAAATTGTTTATACAGTGGAACAAACTATTGATTTCGTTTCACTTCATGCTAAAAAAATCCATATTTGTAGCAAATATTGAAGTGAATTTGGTATTTTCATCTAGAAATTGTGATCTCTGGATTGTTTTGTAAATCCATAGTTAGAGGTGTCCAAAATGCTGCATGAAAACACATAGTTGGTGGCAAATGTTCTTGATTTTATGGCAGTATATTTAAAATTAATAATGAATTTAATAACAAATGATTGCCTGCTTAAGCACTTCAAACGAGGTTCCAGATTTGATTTTTGATGTGCTCTGGGCTATCTGATCTCGATGAAATTGACAACTGTGATTGATTTCTCCAACATTGGTAAGGTTGGGTAAATCAAACAGTCTTCCCACAAGAGATAGGCAAAGACCAGACAGGCTGTTGAACCTGCTCTGCCATTCAACACAATCGTGGCTAATTCTTCAACACTACTTTTGCATTTGTTTTCCATGTCTCTTTATTCCCTGAGCTGCCTATCTCAGTAAAAGTACTTGACAATAGAACGTCCACAAATCTCTGGGCCAGAGAATTCCAAAGATTCACGACCCTTCAAGTGAAGAAAATTTCTTCAGTCCCAAATGATTGTTCCCTGAGACTGTGCCCCTGTGTTTTAGCTTTTCTCTGTCAGGGGGAAAATGTCTCAAGCTCCTTCAGAATCTAATACGTTTCAAAAAGATCACCTCTCAGTTCTTTTAAACTCCAAAGTATATTGTTTCAGTTTCCTCAGCCTCTCATCCCAGGGACCAGTGTTGTGAACATCTGCTGTACTGCCTCCAGTGCAGGTGAATTCTTACTTAAATATGGGGACCAAAACAGCACACGCTATTACAAGTGTGGCCTCACCAAAACCCTGTATAATCGAAGCAAGGCATTTTTATTCTTGTATTCCAGCCCTCGCAATAAAGGCTAAAATGTAATCTGTCTTCCTACTTGCTGGCTGCTACCTTTATGCTTGCTTTGTATACCTTCTAAGAGTACACCCAAGTGTCTCACAACACGAACATTAACAAGTTTCAATTCTTTTAGATTTCTATTCTTAGCACCAAAGTGAATAACCTTGCATTTCCTCACATTTTGTAAACCCTCTGCTGCCTTGTTACCCCTTCAATTAACCCATCTCTAGTTCTTTGCAGCCTCTCTAATGTCCTCCTCACAACTTACATTTCCACTTAGCTATGCATTATCAATAAACTTAGGTACATTACTTTCTGTGTCTTCATCTAGGTCATTAATATAGATTGTCAATAGTTGCAGCTAATGTGAAGTTTAGGTGTCAACCTTTGTTCAGTGGTCACACTCTTACCTCTGTGTCAGTAGGTTGTATGACCTGCATGGACAAGTTGGTAAGGAGTGAGGATATAGGGTGTTGTTGGTGCTGTTTTTTTTTGGTTGAAATGTTTTGCTTGAGGTCTCATCTCTCCTCTTGAATGAATGGGAAAGGTCTTTGGCACTGTGCAGAACCGGGGGGTTCATCCTAGTCAATATTTATCCCTCAAACAACATTGTTGAAAATCAGATTATCTTGTTTATCATGTCACTGGGCTTTTACTACGAGCAAATTAACTGCCAGATTTTCTGCACAAAAGTGGTGACTGCCTTTTCTAAGAACTTGAACAAGTCTAAGAGCATCTGTGCAGAGAGAACAGAGCGAATATTTCAAATGTGGATGACTTCATCAGACAATGAGGAGTCATCCAGACTTGAACGGCCAGTTCTGTTCTCTCTTCATAGATGCTATCAGACCTGCTGACGTTTTCCAGCATTTTCTGTTTTGTTTCAGATTCCAGCATCTGCAGTAATTTGTTTTTATCCTGAAAATTTCATTGGCTGGGAAGGTCTTTGGGATTCCTTGACAAATAAATTTATATGAAAGGCACTATATAATCACCTCTCTTCCTGGCTGATGTGAAAACTTTGTGTTTCTAGTTTGTGCATATTCATTGCAATATTACATATCCATGAACTTGAATTGTACTGCTCACTGCAGATTGTTGCAAAGAGTTCCTGATTTTCAGACCCTAACCCCAAGTCTACCTGTATTTCCATATGCCAAAATGTGCACAGTTGGTCATCATCTGAAATTTCCAAATTCGCGTCTTGGAATCTGTTTAGATGAATTTTAATTTCCCTTTTCCTATGATGTTGCCCTTGAATTAAAACTGGAACATTAGGGTTCTACTCATGTTTGAACTCAAAGGGTCTGCAGGACCATGCAGGAGATTGCCAAGAGAAGATTAAGTGGTATGGAATGAGAGAGGTTAAAAAACTAGTATAAAATGATTTAAATGGCAAAAGCAAGAATAGGAGTTAGCAGAATGTTTTAAAATGTGGTTGGAAGCAGCTCATATTTAGTGCATTGGATTCACTTTTGTGGCCACTTCTCATCATTATCCAAATCAATCATTTCGCTTTCAGTCCAGAGCAGAGTTCTGGTTTTAGAGGCACTTGCAGCTCTTGAATATCTTATTTGCAATTCCCAACTTGTTGCAGTTGGCACGCACTAGGGTGGAAGAAGGTCGAAAAAGTCAAGTCAAAGCCATGTTTTTATTGTGGGCCTAATCACTATGCTGCATTTCACAGTTTCAAATGATTGTTATAATGAGCAACATCCCTATGCTTTAAATAAACCAGTTTGAGTGGCATAACTGCACCAATATTAAAAATGATGCCTTTGGTTTGAAATATAGGATGAGAAGCTACTCTGTATTGCAACAATCATTAGTTGAAAAAATTGCCTTAATTTCACACATCTTAAGTTAAGATTTGTATTAAAGTTGACTTTACTGACAAAATAATCACAAACAAAAGTTTTAAAAAAGCAAGATAATTCAGAGTTAGGTATATGTGAATTTCTATTTATACACAAATGTAAATTATGCATTATGCCAGAGACAGTGGGTAACTTGCCAAGTATTTGGTTTAGAAATGCTGTATGTTCAGCTTGTTGCTCCTGATGGCTCTTCAGATGAAAAAGATGGTTGACCCCAGTCCAGAATGAACTTGTGCAGAATAGACTTTAAAATGTCTGCTGATTTTGTGGTGCTACGCTCTCTACACCGTATCATGATGAAATTGCAGAAAAGAGTTAAGTAACCACAGAGTTCTCATATCGTATGGATGCATCAAAAAATGGCAGTATTCAAATTGGTATGATAATATTAAAATTGAAATGAAATATAGAGTTTGCAACAAACAGCTTGGGAACTTCCTTTTACAAAGAAAATGTTAAACTTATCCAGCACTGAATACAGAGTGCCTTTTTTTAATAGTTTGTTTTAAATTGCCAGATGATTGTTTAAATGTAAATCAGTAGGTTTCTTTATTAAATCTATTCATTATTTACTCTTCAACCTTCTTCCCTTACTGGGGAACAAATTTTAGTTGGTGGTGTCGCATTGTTCATGAAGTTGAATGGAGGATTGCTTTGAAGAATATACAACCAGTGTTAATTCCTTGCCATTTACCAGCATGTTTTCAGGGCTCTTCTGGCTGCCTAATACAAAACAAATATAATACTTAACTATGTATTGTATGCTAACAAATTTCTTCGTTGATCATTTTGATGTACCAATACAAAATCGAAAGTAATTTGGAATTGATGCTTTGCAACAAAATCACAGCAAGCAGAGCCAACTTGATATAAGTACCAGATGACAACAAAATGCATCTATAATTTTGTATTAGTTTGCAGATTTATTTGTTCCCATTTGCACTGTTTTCCTTATTTCCAATTTGATCTTGTGCAGCTCACTATTTTGATTCAGCATTGAGTTTGAGCACTCAGTTTGCACTTTGCATTCTAAATTGATCATTGAGGTACCAGTGATGTAGAGTTCTGCTGTTAATAATCAAGGCCATAATGAAACATGAATGAGTTTAGAAATGTGGGTTATTTTCCTGCAGCTTGAGTAAATGACAAAATTCCCATGGTGAACAGTTGATCATCTTTGTTGGGTTTTGCATTTTTATATCTGTGTTCCTACTGTATGGTTTCAAAACTTGGATCTGCTTCTGCTCTCGCTTCTTAACTTTTAAACAACTTACTTTTAACTTAGAGTTAAAATCTACTTTGCAAGCCCAAAAGAATATGTCAGATATTACATACAAAACATTATTTATGAATGACTGTTGAAATGTCCTGAAGTTTTGTTGTTTTCTTTTGAAAGAACTAAGAGAACTGAGAAACATTTGATAAATTGTGGAGCAAAAGACTGGAAAAAGAACATTTTAGAAATTAAGAGCCCAAAAAGAGAGCATTCAGTTCAGTGTATTTGTACTGACTTGTGACTGGAACAATACAAAAGTGTTCCCACTGTCCTGTTCTGTTCTCGTATTCCTGTGTCATTATTTGCTTCAAGTGATTAGTCTGTTGTTCACTTTAAAATAGATAGCACTTTCTCAGTGAAGTATGCTAAGATCATTCCATGCTTTTGATAGTTCTCTCTTGAAGGAAATGTTTCTTGACTTCACTTGTTTTCTATGACACTTTTAAATTGACCTATCAATGCTGGCTTCTTAATCAGAGGGCATCACTTCCTATTCGATTTGCCGAAATGAAACCTCCTTCACTTGAGTCAAAACAGTCCCAGAATCTTCAATCTCTTCTTATAATGAGTTTTGAAGCCTTGGTATTGTCCGAACAAGTTTGCACTTTGCACTCCCTCTGCCTTTGTCCTTTTATAATGGGGTGCCCAAAACTGCACGTAGTACCCTGGCCTCACTACTGCATTGTACAAATGTATCCTTATCCCCTTTGTTTTTGTGTTTATTGTTAATTGTTCTTGGATGCAGTTCTTGTTTCTGGTTTGGAATGGTGTGTGGTTGTCCTGTTGTGATTTGAGCTATTTTGTGTATACGAAATGTAATTACGGATTGAATTTGTCATAAAGCTAACAAGCTGCTTTTTAGTATAATGATTGAAGTTAGTTTATCGGAGAAAATTACTGAGTTCAGTTTATTTTGAGGAGACCTATTGAGAGAAGAAAAGTAAATAAACAAATGGTAATAAATAAATGGCAGATTTATTGCACAGGCAGCAAATGCCGAACAAGGAGTTACTTATGCAGTCCAAAACTTCATGTATTACAAATTCTATATGCAAACAGCATTAGTTGATAATGACGATATGTGAGGCTTGAAACAGCAGCCTCTGGTGTACTCCCCTTGTACCTTTAGGAAAAGTGGTGTGACTAGCTGCATTCTGGTAATTTTTGCCAATTTGGATGAACCTATGCATCCACTGATATTTGCCAACAATGCAAACTCCAACCAGGCACTCCTAATTGAACCCAAGATCTGACAGTGGAGTTGCATTTGTGAAAAATATTCTCCAGGATTTAGAACAGAATTCATACAAGTCTAGAAATCAGTGTGATTGATTTGTTCTGGATTGTTTTATAGATATAGAATCTTGCATTTCTAAGGTTTACTCTGGTAATATTTTTCAGGTAATTAAGACATCAAAAAAGGTAGAATAAAGCAAGTTCACATTTATTTTAGTGATTGTTTTTTGCCAATTAATGTGGGATTGGTAGCCTTAGAACTGGAAGAACAATTTTAACAACTCCATTCCTTGTTCTCAAATATCTCTATGGCTTGGCCTCTCCTACCTCTGATCTCTTCTAGCCATACAGCTGAGATATTTGCTGTCCATCAGTTACCTAGGGCCTAATCTGGAGGATTTGTTTCCTAAACCTCTCTGCCTTTTGACCTTTCTTTCCTTCAGTAAGATACTCTGATAACCTACTTAAGTATTTGGTCATCTGTCTTAACGTCACCTTGACATTGCTTGGAGTCACTTTCTTATATAATGCCTCTGTTAAGTGCATTGTGATTTTTTACATTAAAGGTGCTATATAAATGCATTTTATTACCTCTCAGTCTTATGATTTTTTAAAGATTATTTTCTGTCTATCATGAAGTTTTATTTGGAGCTGGTGTACTTGGTCATTGTTCTTTGTCCTGTCCAGCATAGGATGTTAGACTAACTACCGGGTTGGCAGCAGGCATTGGTAGTCTGATTCTCCCTGGAGCTCATGGTATGGCACTTGTATGACACATGTGGGAAACTTTATCTGCCAAATGTTCAAATATTGATCATCAAGTCACCCATAATACTCATGGCCTTGAAAGTGCAAGTATTGGGATAATCCTGTTTCATCATTCTGTAAATGGAATAACGCATTCCACTTTTATCTGCTTCCTGTTGCTCTTTGAAACTTCATTCAAGATTTTCCTGGCCCCCTTCTTTAATACTTAGATAATTATAAACTTGATTTATGATATGACGCTGCTGAGGCCATACTTGCAAGTTTGACATCTTTCAAAAACACAAAGTGACAGCAGACGTAAATATTATTAGAATAGAGAAATGAATGTTGACTTGTTTGAGTATCCAGTAAAGCTCTGAATTGTTTCACAAGCTTTTCATCTGTATTCAACCTGTAATTTTGATTACAGTATTACTATGTAAATTATCTTACGGTAATATAAGTCACATGACATGTTAAGACAAGCAAATGCTTCGGTAATAAACATTACAGGACCTTTTGCTTTATTCTATACCGATTGACTTAGATATCTTATGGATGCTTTGACAGGATGAATCAGGCAGGCTGAAAATTGCTATTAAATATTCAAGTCTGAGAACTGGCTAAAATTAAAGATTTCTGGTCATCCTATCTATTTTGGCTATATTCATACAGAGATGAAAGGACAATGTTTTAATCTTGTATGTTAAATAGTTTCCATATTTTAAAAGCACGGCAATTTAATTACCAGTCTATTGCAATTTACATGTGCCATTTGGGACCTAATGTAAGACTTTGAGTCTTGGTCCTCACTAACTCATGTTTTGGTGTTGCTTTTAAGTTTGAAATTTCAGATGCACTTCTCAAAATAGAAATATGGGAAGGTGAATAGTGCATGTGACGCAGATGCTATATAGAAGTTGATTTTAGGAATGGTATCCTAAATACTGCCAAAATCTAAAGTTTATTTTAATTAAATTTTAGAAAGATTATTTTAAATTGATAATTAAAAAGATTACTTTGTGTTCCTCATCCAGTTTAAAAAATCCGCTTGAAATATGAGGTTGAAAACTGATGGTCCCCATCTGTATCTCTCTTAACAAGGAGTGAACACCAATAATATATTGTTCACTCTTCCTCCAAGCAATCTTCCAACTTGTTTGTACTTGTGATTTAAAGGAAGAATTGTTAAATCTTGTGAAGCCACTGAATTGCATGCGGTTGTACTGATGAAGTCTGGAAGCCTTCTACTTGTTAAACCTTTATTCGGGCAAGGCTGTATCGGGGAAAACTTTGCTGGTATTTTGCATATCGTTATTCGCAAAGCAGTAAGATCAGTTGACGGATGAGTGCTGACTCCTTCAAATATTACTCAACGTTTCCACTCTGCCTCTGCTTCTCCCTGTGCTGAAGTATCGTCAAACCCCTCACATAAGATATTTCTCTTCACTTCTATGTATGATGGTGATTAAAACTTATCACCTAAATTATATGATTTTGCACTTGATGGAAATTGATCACAGTCTGGAATTATAATGGTTTTTAATAAATGCCTTAAGTTTTTTGACTTTCTTGGTTGCTTAGGTGCATAAAGTGGACATGTGAACTTTAGATCACATCTCTCATCTCCTCCAGAAGTCGCAGAGTGCTTTGCTACGTCAGGTTGTTTTGAAGTGTCGTGTAATGATGTAATGTGTGAAAATGCAGGAGCCCATTTATTCTGCAGAATGTTACATGATCAGCTTTGAGATAAATTGGCCCATACTTTTTGTTACTCAAAAAAAGACACTAGCACCAATTCTGTCCCCTCTCAGTACTATTTTTTGTCAGTTTAAATTGTGTTGAAATCTTTGCAGTGGGACTTAAACACCTGACTTTAAGCAAGAGAGCTACCAATGAGCTGGGGCTTACACCTAAGTCTTTGAAAGTACAGGTATTATATGTACAGGTTTGGTTTAGTTATCTGTTTCTAATGGCAGAGGGAGGGTGAACAATTTGGGGTGGCACTGTGGTCAGTACTGCTGCCTTAGTGCTAGGGACCTGGGTTTGGTTCCCAACTTGGGTCACTGTCTATGTTTAGGTAACACATTCTCTCCATGTCTGCGTGCTTTTCCTCTAGGTGCTTTGGTTTCCTCCCACAGTCCAAAGGTGTGTGGGTTAGGTGGGATTGGCCATGTTAAATTGCCCCTTAGTGTCAGGGGGATTAGCTAGGGTAAATACATTGGGTTTATAATGTAATGGAGATAGAGCCTGGGTGGGATTGTAGTCTTTGTGCAGTCTCAATGGGCTGATTAGTCTCCTTCTGCACTGTAGGATTCTATGGTTAGACCACAATTGGAAGAGGTGCAAGCTGGGACATGAAGGCTGGTGAAAATTGCAGAGGTGCAATGTATTGAGGCCATGGATTGAAGATGAAAAAGCAGATTTTAAAATTGACAGGCTGTGCGGTAGGAAACAACAGAAGTTGTCAAATACAGGGCTGATTGATATGTGAAGCATTGTGTGACATTGTGCTGGAAAAGGTATTGTTTGATGAGTCTTTGTAAGTTGGATTTAGAAATGGATGCTGTGAACATAGTGAAAATCATGTTTTCGGGACCAAAAAAAGAGTGAAAGGAAATGAAGGAGAAACCTTTTCGTAAAGGATTGGTGGCTTTGGAACAGGATACTGTTAGTGGTAAAATAAATCTGAATATATCTCAATAAAGAGCTAGTTCCAGTCAATAAATCAGATTTGCAGTATTAGAAGTGCACCTAATGAAATGGTGAATTATATGGATTGAAGATCTTCTACATGAATGATGTTTAATTTTATAGATACAGACTAAAATGTAAAGGCTAGAGCAAAACCTCCATCACCCTACCAAAACTGGGAGGATTCAACAATAATCTCTTGGCAAGTGCTCAGGATATGTGTGAATAGAGCGTGCTTTCACCCTGCAGTTGAAACACCTGCATTGTACAGGTGCCTGATATCCTTTCTGTATCTTTGTTACTTCTGAGTAATACATCAATCAGCTTTGTGATCTGAGCTTGCATCAATGTAGAATCAAATTAAGATTGCCCAAATTCATTTCAATTAGGGCCTTTATAATTGGCTGCGAGCTGACAGGCATGCAGAGTGATCTTTAAAAAAAAGTTTCATCATTTACGTGCTGGTCATAGCTCACAGGGGACTCTCCCCTTGGAGATACTTGGTTTTCGTGGGTTCAAATCATACCCCAAAGATTTCAGCAATTATGCAGTACTGTGGAGATGCTGCACTGTTGAAGATACTTTCTTTTGGATGAGATATTAAACTTCCTCCACTTAATGTAAAAGACCCCATGGCATTATTTAAAGAGCAGCGTAGTTTTGGTGCAGTGGCCAATTTTTATCCTTCCACTGACATCAGTAAAACAGATGAACTATTAATTGCTTTCATGGCTGTTTGCCACGTTTCTGTATGTTACAGTAGTGGCTACGCTTAAAGTATTGGCTGTGAATGCCTTGGGACGTCTTCAGACATTAAAGGTTTTTTTTATTATACATTGAGTTCTTGTTTTTGCTCTTGATGTTGATTTAAGAACTTGGTTTGGAAATCCCCATTCCTCAAGTTGCATGTAGTTTCTGTCCTTCACTGAGAAACTGAAAGATGATAAATTGAAAAAGAAATGGTGAATTGAAAACAAGTGCTGAGTAGAATTAGAAAACTGGAGCTTGATTGTCTTTCCATGTCTTGCTTAGTTACAGAATATTGAAATCTTTCTATAGAAAATGCGATCAGAATGACTATACATAATTTTTACTTTTAATGTGACACTTGCATAGCTTGGTAAATAATTTAGTTTAAATCTTAATCCTATCAGATATTATCTTCCCAATGTTAGCAAGATTTCATGGTAAAATGCAGAAGTAATACAAGTGGGGATTTTCCCTGATTGCAGTTGTTCTGTAATTAAGTTATGTAAATGTCCATCAAGTGGACTTTCATGTACTGCAGGTGTTCTTTTTCTCAGGCATGATCATTCAGGTGGGGGCCCTTCAGGCCTTCGAGTTAATATTGTTTCCATGTAGAGCACTAGAAAGTGCAGAGGAGATTCATCAGCAAGTTGCCTGGGCTGGAGTGTTTGAACTATGAAGAGAGGCTTGTTAGGATGGAGTTGTTTTCCTTAGAGCAGAGAAGGCTGAGGGGGGATCTTACTGAGGTGTACAAAATTATTTTTAGTAGATAGAAAGAAACTTTTCCCCTTGCTAGCAGGGTCAATAACCAGGGGCCTTAAATTTAAGATAAGGGGCAGGAAATTTGGAGGAGTTTTGATTAAAAAAAACTTCCTCCCAGAGGGTGGTGGGAATCTGGAACACACTGCCTGAAAGGGTGATTGAGGCAGGAACCCTCACATTTAAGAAGCACTTGGATGAGCACTTGAAAAACCATTGCACCCACTTCTGGAAAATGGAAATAGAATGTTTGAGTGCTTTATGACTGGCATGGACCTGAGCCAAGGGCCACTTGCTGTGCTGTAAAACTCTGTTTATGACTAATCTCGTCAGTCCCATTCCTCTGCTCTGTTCCCATATTACTGCAAATTTATTTCCTTCAAATGCCCAAATTTCCTTTTGAAATCCTTAATCAACCCTGCTTCCACTACCCTGTAGGCACTGAGTTTGAAGTCATTGTCATTCACTGCATTAAAAAACTCACCTTCATAATCCCATTGCAACTCTCGCCCAAAGGAAACAGCCTTTCTTTACTAATCCTATTTAATCATTGTATGTAATCAGTGTGTGTACACTGTCCAGGGGTAAGGAGCTTGTACAACAGGGAAACCGAACCAGAAATGTAGTAAAGTTTGAAACTGCACTTTCCTTCCCAGCTCAGTTGCATGACCTCCAGGTTTTTCTCACATTTCGTGACTGAGTTACATATGCTGGCCTATACCTGCGCCAAGTTGGTGCACACACATCCCAGAACCACTCACACATGCCACTCAGTGATTTCTGTTGATTAAGAGTACTTTGGGTGCATTGTCTGCTCCCTGCTCTTTGGCAGCTTTGATCCTGTGGGTCCAGTGTTAACTTGCCTGTGCTCTCTCTACAGTCACCGTTGCTGTCTAATCAGAGAGGGAAGTGTATCATAAATGTGATCTCAGCAAGCCCATCAGGGGTCATGGCTCACGATTTGTGAGCCCTTCCCTAAAAAAAAGCCTCATTGTTTCAGTTACAGATTTTACATCTGACTTTGCTCCCGCTTTACCCTGGTGAACATCCCTTCTCATCTAACTGAAATTCTACTTTGGACTCTGACCCAAATGTTTTCCTGTCGACTCTTGGGGATTACTCTTGCCTTTCAGCAGCGTCAATTCTGTGGGAAGCTGAGGTTCTCTTGGAGCAAAGGAGATTTAAGGGAGATTTGACAGAGGTGTCTAAGATCGTAATGAGTTTAAATAAGATCAACAAAGCTGTATCCATTAGCTGATGGGAAAAGACTAGGACTGACAGATTTATGGTTTTGGGCAAAGTTGTGTTGTGGTGGGGACGTGAATGTGAGGAAAAGTTTTTATACAGTGAGAGGTACTGACCTCTAACTTGGTAGTGGAAGCAGGGGCAATTAATGATTTCAAAAGGAAATTGAGTGGGTACCTGAGGGAAATATACCTGCAGGAGTACAGGATTAGAGCAGGGGAATGGGCTGACTATAGAATTGTTGTACAGAGAGCCAATATTTACTTGATGCTGATTCATTGATGAAATAAGGTCAGTTGAAGCCTGCCTTTGTAACTTGGCCCACCTCATTTCCCAGCACCAGTTTCATCAATGCCTTCTTCCAAGTTGAATTGGAATATAATGGATAAGGAAGTTCTTATATATGTTTCTTGCCTTCCTTTCCATTTCTGTAGCATTATCCCAATCGATATTTGGGCAATTAAAATCCCCAATGTCATTATTCTGCCTCCATCTCACTCACTATTTGGAGGATGATTGTATCGTATTCCCACATGACTATTTGTGCTTGTAGTTTACCAACCTTATTTAACAGACTTTGTTCACTTACATACATGCATTCTTCACCTCCTTGTATTCCTCATAATTTAAACTCTCTCCAACCACAGTTAAGAACTTTTCCACCAGGACATTATTGCAGCCCTGTGGGGGTGCAGCCGTTGCTTTAGAAGCGATGCCTCCTGCCCCAGAAAATGCCCCAAGAATCTGAAGCTGTCAGTCTTGCAGCAGGCTTCAAGTCATACGTTAATGCTTTGTAGATTGCTGTTTCAACTCTGAATAGCCTGTGACAGTAGGGATAATACAGAAGTGATTATCTTTAAAATTCTACTATTTAACTTTGTCCCTAGCTCCTGAAATCTGACTTTACAACATCAGTACCTGCCCTTCTGTCATTGGTACCAATGTGTCCCCAAATTTATGGCTCACTCTATTCCCTCTGCAGAATATTCTAAATCCTTTTTCTTGCTAAGTTTAAGTTTATTTATTAGTTACAAGTAGGCTTCCATTCACATGCAATGAAGTTACTGTGAAAATCTTGTCGTCACCACATTCCAGTGCCTGTTTGGGTACAGAGGGAGAATTTAGCCTGGCCAATTCACCTAACCTGCACATTTTTGGACTGTGAGAAGAAACTGGAGCAGCTGGAGGAAACCCACACAGACACAGGGAGAACGTGCAAACTCCACACAGGTAGTGACCCAAGCCAGGAATCGAACCCAGGTCCCAGGTGTTGTGAGGCAGCAGTGCTAACCACTGTGCCACCATGCAGCCTGTGCTGTCCTTTATCGTAGCACCAGGAAGGTAACATACCTTGCAGCATTTACAGTGATGGTTATAGAAATTGCATATCTGTCTCCCTAACTATGGAATCCTTTATATCAACCACATTTCTTTCTTGTTCTTTCCTGCCTACATTGATGCCATGGCCTGCACTGTACTCCTCCAAGGTTCCATCACTTCTAACAGTCTCCAATACTGATTGCTGGTCCCTGCAGTCTTCAGTCGCCAAATGAAAAGTACATTTGTTGGTCTGTCATAGAAGGTTTCTATACTTCCCTGGAGCCTGATGGTGGTGCTGTTTTACCACTTCGGATATAAACTGCAATTTATTTTCAGTGGTAAAATCTTGCTTCTAGAATATTTCCAAATGCTCCTAAAAACTCCATGTTATTCATGTTAAGAATTGAAGCAAGGAATTAACAATGCATTTGGCAACACTTGTGAATATCTGAAACCACCCAGTTTTGAGTAAATTGTGCCAGTCAGTGATCCTTCTGTCCATACTTCAAACAGAATGTATAGTTTTCACATAATCTTAGTTCAGCTGGCTGCAGAGTAAAATGGTAATAATTAATGCACAACAAAGATGGAATGGAAGGTAAACTGTTGTGACTGCAGAATGTGGGAGTTCCTGGACAAGAGTGTGATCCAAGGCAAACACGTTTGTAATATGTGTCAGAGACTCGAGTAGCTTCAATTCTGAGTCATTGAGCTGGAGACTGAGCTGCAGACATTGCGATGCGCCAGCGAGGGGAAAGCTACCTGGTTACTTGGTTCCAGAAGGTGGTCACACCCATTAGGACACAGTCTCTGGATTCATCTGGATTTGATGAATACTCGGACAGGAGGGTGTGACTGAGTGAGGCAGTGAAGGAGATTGATAAGATACAAGTGGCGCAGCCTTAGTTTTTTCAACTGACAACAGGTTTGAGTTCTTGTAGCCTGTATGGATGAAAGTAGAGACTGCAGGATGAATGAGCATACTGGCAATGATACTGTGGCAAAGGAAGCCATTCAAGTCTGAGTGGGCGTTGAATAGGATTGTGGTGGTAATAGGGGACAGTAGAGTCAGTTGGAGAGGGAATTGACACAGTTCTCTGCAGCAGGAACATGCATATCAACGGCTGTGTTGCTGGCCTGATGCCAGAGTTTGAGACATCTGCCGGGGCTAGGGAGGAAGATGATCTAGTTGTTGTGGTTTACGTTGGCACATAGGACTAGGAAAGAGGTTGGGGATTAGGAGCAGCTAAGGGCTAAATTGAAACAAAGAACCTCAAAAATAATCTCTGGATAATTACCTGAGCTACAAACAAATTTGTGTAGGGTAAATAAGTGCATGGCTCAAACGTGGGATAAATGTGTTTCAATTAGTGAGATCTAAGAACTAAATCTTTGGAATGGCCCTCATTTGAGACAAACTGGGACCAGTGTTCTGTCGATCGGTATAGGTAGGATGGTGGAGAGGGCTTTAACTAAAGAGTGGGAGGAAGAGATCATTTGAAAGGAGATGTCGTGAATGCAAGCGTAGTGATGAGATAACAGAGCAGGGGAGTGATTTGGGTAAAGATAACCAGGAATGGACAGAGCATACAAACTTAAAAGTGCAGCAGCAGATAAGGCTAAAGTTTGCAAAAATAATCAGAAGATATAATTAATGGCCCTGTACCTGCACAATATTCATAACAAAATAGATGAATTGTTAGCACAGATAGAAATATTAATAAGCTGATAGTCATCATTGAGATGTGGTTGCAAAGTGACCAAGGCTGGGACCTGAATATTATATTGTAGAATATTTGACATTTGAAAAAGATGGGAAGCTAAGAGAAGCTGGCAGGATAATTCTGTTAATTAAGGATATCATTAGTGCTATAGTAAGAGATGACTTTAGCTTGAAAGAGATGTAGATTCAGTGACACAATTTGGGTAGAGATGAGATGGCGAAAAAGTAAGAGGCTACTTGTGGAAGTTGTTTATAGGTCTTTGAACAGTAGTTACATTGTCAGACAAACTGCGTAGGGAGAAATAAATGGGGCATGTAAGAAAGGTAGTAATCATGGGTGACTTCAATCTACATGTGGATTAGACACAGAGATTGTCAGAGATAACCTGGAAGATGAGTTCATAGTTTGTGGGAAATTTCTTAAGGCAGTATGTTCTAGGGCCAACCAGAGAGCAGTGATTCTAGACCTGGCAGTGAACAATGGGACAGGATAAATTTTTTGATAAGATGCTACATCAAATTTTATATCACTAGATAAGATCTTATGAAGGAGGTAGCATATTATCATGGTTAAAGGATTGGTTAGCTAACAGGAAGCAGAAACTAGGGAAAATGACTCTTTTTCAGGTGGGCAAGCTGTAACTAATGGAGTGCCACATGCATCAGTGCTGAGGCCTCAGCTATTTACAGTTTATATAAATGAATGATTTGGATAAAGGGACTGAATGTGTGGTTGCAAAATTTATTGACACCAAAGTAGTTAGGAGAGTGTCTGCACAGGAATATGGACAGGTTACATGAGCAGGCAAAAATTTCATTAAGTGATGTGCAATGTGATTGAGTTTGTCTACTTTGGCAGGAAGCATAGAAAATTTAAATTGAGGGAGACTGCAGAGCTCAGTGATGCAGAGGGATCTAGGTGACTTGGTACACAAATCAACAAAAGTTGGTGTGCAGGTTTAGCAAGTGATTAGGAAAGCAAATTAAATATTAGCATTTATTGCAAGAGGAATGCAATATTAATGCAACTGTACAGGGCATTGATAAGATATCTGGAATAATATGTACAGTTTTGGTCCCCTTATTGGAAAAAAATACAGTTATATGAGAAACAGTTCAGAGGTGATTCATTGCTAGGATGAAGAGCTCATCTTATGACAGGTTGAGCAGGTTGTTTTTATATCCGTTGGAGTTTAGAAGAATGAATGGTTATCTTATTGAAACACAAAATCTTGAAGGGACTTGATTGGGCAGAGAGTGAGAGGATGTTTCCACTTGAGAGACAAGAATTAGCGGACACAATTCAAGGAGTAAACACAAAATCTTGAAGGGACTTGATTGGGCAGAGAGTGAGAGGATGTTTCCACTTGAGAGACAAGAATTAGCGGACACAATTCAAGGAGTAAGAGGGCTTCCTTTTAAAATGAGATGAGATCTTTTTTCTTGAACCTTGTTAGACTGTGGAATTCTCTTCCACAGATCAGCAGAGGTCAGGGTCATTGACTGTACTCATAGCAGAGTTAGACGGATTTTTGATGCAAAGGGGAGCCGAGGGTTCTGAGAGGCAGACAGAAAAGTGGAGTTGAGACCACAAACAGATCTTACTGAATGGCAGAGCAGTCTTGAAGTGCTGAATGGCCTACTCTGGTTCCTAAGTTGAATGTCCCTATGAATATTAGCATCCTTGCATGGAGCAATATGTGGGTATGAGTTCAGTTTATGTTACAGCATCAAGTGTAAGCTTCCTTCTGGGTTTAAAAATTGAAGGTAGTTGTGTGTACATTTTTAGACAAGGTAAAATTAAAATACATTTATATAGTGCTTTTAATATTCTTGATGTATCAAAGACTGAAATGATTTCCAGCCAATGGCTTACTTTTGAAGTATAGTTAGAGGGATTTTGTCGGTAGATGGCGTAGCCAGTCTGTGCATTGCAAAAGAATGGGTAAATGTTCAAATAATCTGCTTTGATGATATTGGCTGATTTGAATCGATATTAGCCAGAACACGAGGGAAACTGTTTTATGCTTGAATCATGCTGTAGGATCTCTTGTGCCAGCAGAATATGTAGGTGATGCCTCAGTTTATCGTCTGCTGTGAAGGACGATGCATGTGACAACAAAGCATTCCTTCAGTACTGCACTGAATTGTCAGTTTTGATTATGTGCTCAAGTTTTCAGTGCTGTTTGAAAACACAACATAGAACATAGAACATTACAGCGCAGAACAGGCCCTTCGGCCCACGATGTTGCGCCGACCAGTTACAAAAAACAATGACCCACGAGCTATACCAATCCCTTTTCGTCCATAAACCTATCCACAGATCTCTTAAACGCCCCCAAACTAGGCGCATTTACAACTGCAGCAGGCAGGGCATTCCAATCCCTCACCACCCGCTGGGTAAAGAACCTACCCCTGACATCCGTCCTGTAGCTACCCCCCCTTAATTTAAAGCCATGCCCCCTCATGCTAGCATTCTCCATCCGAGGAAAAAGGCTATCACTATCCACCCTATCTAAACCTCTAATCATCTTATATGTTTCAATAAGATCCCCTCTTAGCCACCTTCTTTCCAACGAAAACAACCCTAAATCCCTCAGTCTCTCCTCATAGGACCTCCCCACCATACCAGGCAACATCCTAGTAAACCTCCTCTGCACCCTCTCCAAAGCCTCCACATCCTTCTTGTAATGTGGGGACCAGAACTGCGCACAGTACTCCAAGTGCGGCCGCACCAGAGTTGTGTACAGTTGCAACATGACGCTGCGACCCCTAAATTCAATCCCCCTACCAATAAACGCCAAGACACCGTACGCCTTCTTAACAACCTTATCTAATTGATTCCCAACTTTCAGGGATCTATGTACACATACACCTAGATCCCTCTGTTCATCCACACTATTCAAAGTCCTCCCGTTAGCCCTATACTCGACACATCTGTTGCTCCTACCAAAGTGAATTACCTCACACTTCTCCGCATTAAATTCCATCCGCCACCTCTCGGCCCAGCTCTGCAACCTATCTAAGTCTCCCTGCAGACTATGACACCCTTCCTCACAATCTACCACACCTCCGACTTTGGTGTCATCAGCAAATTTACTAATCCACCCAACTATACCCTCATCCAGATCATTAATAAAGATTACAAACAACAGTGGCCCCAAAACAGATCCCTGAGGCACATCACTCGTAACCGAACTCCATGATGAATATTTACCATCAACCACCACCCTCTGTCTCCTATCTGATAGCCAATTCCTGATCCAACTTCTTAGATTACCCACAATCCCAACCTTCTGGCTTGGAGAGAAGAATGCTTTCTCTGAGCCTAGCTTACAAAAATTCAGTGTTGATGAAAAAAGAGTTTTTTTTGTTGGTCTGAGAAAAGACACCCTGAAAACTGTTGCTTTGATTATCATGATGTTTGACGCTTGCATTCTTCTGCACAAGTCTTTGTTTTTTTGACTGATAAATACTGTGATTTTGCAGTTGTTCACTCCTGGTTTGTTTCTGTCATCTGTCCAGCAGAAGAAAGCTTTTACATCTTCATTTAAGAGAAAACAGATATTCACTGTAATGTAGGGATATGGGTATTGAATAATGCATTATGATCTTGCAGCAGGCTCTCTAAACCCATTGGTGTACATGAAATTACATTGTATAACTCCTTTATATATCCTGTACTAATATGGCTGAAGCCTGTCAAACTGTTGAGCACTGTAATCTAGGGACATGGGTATTGAATAATGCATTATGATCTTGCAGCAGGCCCTCTAAACCCATTGGTGTACATGAAATTACATTGTATAACTCCTTTATATATCCTGTACTAATATGGCTGAAGTCTGTCAAACTGTTGAGCACTAAAAAAATAGAATTTACTTGTTAAACTTTTCTGTATACTAAAAGCAAATGCTGAGCTAAAAGAAATTGCTGCCCTGGAATTTGCTTTTGTTATATTTATCCATCTAGTTATAGTGTATAAATATGTTAAATTCAAATCAGGAGATTGCTGAATGATGGGCCAGTATGGCCCTACTGGTGCAGTTGTTAATCTGATGAAATTCTATTTCTCTCTTGACTTGAGGATTGTACATACAAAGAATTTGGGCATTAACCCGTGGCTTTTGGATATACCACTTCTGGCACAAAATTGTCTGGAATTTTATTTTAAGTTGTTATTATCCAGCCAATCCCAATGATGAAAACCGTATAGATAAGTCAGCTGCAAAACATGTATGTTCATATATCCTGCTAAATTTTTCATATGTTTCAAAGTGCAATGGATTCGTACATTGAATATTTGCACTACAGAGAGTGCACTGCCAAAGCTAGGATTATGGTGCACTATTGGAGCCGACTTAAAGCTTTACTGTCCATCCAATCATGATGCACTTAACCAGAATGTGATGTTCATGCATGATATCCAAAATGGAAAATTGATGGGAAGGAAATAATGTAGAGGAAAAGTTACTTCTGGAAAATCAGTCATGATCTGAATTCTAAGGTATCTATTGCTGTTATCTTATGGAACTCTCTCTCCTTTCTCCAGGGATAGTAGCAGTGACAGTGATTCCAGCTCATCCAGTAGCAGCAGTGGCAGTAGCAACAGCTCTTCCAGCAGCAGTTCAAGCAGTTCAAGTGGAAGCAGCAGCAGCAGCAGCAGCAGCAGTAGTAGTAGTAGTGATAGCAGTAGAAGGAGCTCTTCTTCAAGTCCTCAGGATAAAAGAGGCAGATCACCAAGGAATACCAGCAGGAGAAAGGAGGAAAGGCACTTTGAGAGAAGAGACAGAATTTTCTCACATGGGGACCATCGGATGAGAATATCAGAGCGTGAAAGAAGGGATGAAAAGCTTCCCGCTAGGGAAGAGCGAAGCTCAAATATCAAACAGTCAGCTTGGTCAAAGGATAGGAGGCTAGAGAGTGACAAAAGACGACGCTCCCCGGAGAGTTCTTGGAAAGAACCTTCAAGAAGCCGTAGTCCTCAGGAGATATGGCGAAGATACAGTCCAGATTCAAGGAGTAAAATTGATGATAGGAATAGAAGACATAGAAGAAAATCAAGTAGTCTTTCTCCAAGACATCAAAGGAGGGAATATAGGTCCAGTTCTAGAAGTCCTCATCGGTCATCAAGAAAGGAGGGTACAACTTCAAAGTTCAGTAGAGTAGAAAAATCTGACAGCCACAGAAAAAGTCCAGAGAGTCGGGACAAGAGACCATTGAAAGATACTCGTCCAGCAAGCAACAAGAGTTCTTTACAGGTAGAAGAAAGTTCACGTCGAACACAAACTAGAAACTATAGTCCTTCGAGGTCAAGGCATTGTCTTTCTCATCATGAGTCAAGGGAGAAAAACAGAGAAAGCAGGAATCCTAGATCAGAAAGCTCATCTCGTAGCCCTCCTGTAGAAGATGTTAAAAGTTCTAAGAGCCCTGACTCTCATTGTTCAAATACGAGGCACGACTCCCAAAAATACAGTAAATTAGTAGAGTCTGATTTGGGGAGAAGGAAAGAAGAATATATTGTTACACAAGGGAGAGGGAATACTTCTGAAAGTCCAGATAGTAATGAGCCAAGCACTCGATCACCAAGTTATAGAAAACAATCACAGACTGCAGTGAGCTCTGTTAGAGAATGTTTCAGAAATATTAGCCCTGAAAGTACAAAGCAAAAATCTCCAAGTCCCTCATCAAGAAGTAGAACTGATGAACGTGAATGTACTCCTCGAGCACAGCAACAAAAAGCAGATGATTCACCCTGCTCAAGTGATAGAGAACTGCAGAAATCAGCATCTGAAAGTCCCAGATCATCTCGAAATGAAATTTCTGATTTTCAAAACAGCAAAGGAGTTCTACCAGACAGTCTAGAAGAAAGTAAAGCTCCTACAGTGCAGGAAAAAGATAACCAAAAAACAAGTCCTGATCAAGGGAAAAAAAATTGGCCTGAAAGTATTCATTCCACAAGCAAAATAACTCTGTCCTGCTCTGCCACAAGTTCTGGAAAAGATTTATCTGCAGAAAAGAGTAATGATGAATCAAAATGTCAAGACCTTGATTTGGGGAATAGCAAAAAAGATAGGAGCAGAAACTCCTCTAAAAGTTCAAGGCGAAGATCATCAAGCACCTCATCGTCGTCGTCATCTTCGTCATCCTCCTCTACTACCTCTTCCTCATCATCGTCATCATCTACATCATCTTCATCAACATCCAGTGAAGAAGAGAATAACGATAAACCAAGTTGTGACCAAGAACAGCCAACATCACTGCACAAACATGAGAAGAAAGGATCTAATTCAGAGACTTCGCCACTGCACATAAATACAAATAGTGACAGAGGAAGTCCAGATGGGAAGGAAGAAAACAGGTTTCAAGACTTGGAGCCATTGAGTGAGAGGAGGATGCTCTGTCTTGCAGACAGTACTGGGAAGATTCCTTCGCGAAGTCATAGTCCTTTGGAAGAGCAATCCCAATATCCAACTTCATGTGATGCAATATATGAAAATTTGACGTCCGTGCAGGAAATGCACAGTCCTGATGGAGTATCTTCAAGTGAAAAGAAAGCAGATTATAAAACTGATTCAGACACATCAGCATCATCTCCAGTTAGGGTTACGCCCAGTTCTCAAAAAAGTAGAAAGTCTCTGTCAGACACCGAAAGAGCAGATGAAAGGAGCTGTCAAAAAGTAAGCCCTGACAAGGAACCTGACAGTACTTTGTCATCTGATCCAACAGATGACAAGAACCTGCAAGCCATAAATAGCTCTGAGGTAGAAAATTCAAATATTCAGAGTCCACATGTATCCAGTCAAAGGCAGCAGAGTCCCATTTTGGACAGTGAAGAGAGAAAAGAACAAACTCCTCTTCAGAAAAAGAGGCAAAGATCATCTTCCTCTGAAAGGATGGTTGGTTCTGGATCTGGATCTGACAGCCCTCGGGAACCTCCTCACAAAATAACATTGAAATCGAGTAGTCCTGTTTCTGGTTTGAAGACGGGATCAGGGCTTTCTCCCACTGCTTCATCACAAGAGCAGGAACAGGAGGAAGAACACAGCAAAAGACCAAGGGACATGACAGGTACAGTTACTTTTGATTGGATGCACACTTCAACATGCAAAGCTTAGTTATACAATTAACAATGGGGGAACAATGGGCTTTTATCTTGAAAGTTGTGTGATCTGTAAGAACGATTCTCTAATTTGAAACCGTTGGAAATAGAGCATTGGAGGGAACCAAACAATACTGTTCAGCCCATTTAATTTTTTATTATCATAGTTACCTGTGGCTGAGGTGGGTAAATTTTCTTGTACAAGGGATACATATGTACAACGGTAATACGAACCGCCCCCCCAAATCTTAGTACTCTCTGCCCAATTGCTACCCTGATTTGATTATCCACCTGCCCACTGAATCACTCAGGACTTACCTGTTAATTTCCATTCACTTGCCTGTCCAATCCAAACCTTGGAAACCTTTACACACACAAGCTGATGTCATAAAAAGAAGGCATGTTCTCTACGATGCTCCTCTTTGCCAATGTTCCTCATGGATGGCTAGCCTGAAGCATTGCTGCTCCTGGCTGGAAGGATGCTTGGGTGTGATATAATGCTCTTTGCGGTAAGTGGTAATCATCCAAATCTGGGCCAAAGTAAATCAATTTAGAAATGTCGTATATCAGTCTTTTGTTTCAATGTAGCACTTCATTCAAAAAGCCAATTAGGTATTGTAGCCTTTTTCAGCTTTTTAATATTGTCACTGGCAGCAATTGTGCTATTCTCATTGAAGCAATGAAGTAATAGACTACTAAAGAATATCAATTTTGTCTTATACTGTGAGATAATTCCAGGGTGGATGCTTCTACTCAAACTTCTAGAAAAGCTATGACCAAAACTTTACCTTTGGAGTTTACCAAGATTCAAACAAGCATTACTTGAGATAATTATGACCCTCAAGGTCACAACCACAGTCATTGCTTATTTGGTTGGAATCTTGATTCAAGATATACTCAGACTTTTGTCCAGACTTGTTTTGGTTCCCAGAGAGACTGGTAGTCTAAAAAAAACTTCTAGGTGATAACTGAAAGGATAACATGACAGGATTTTACAATTTAAGACTTACTGTAACAGATTAATAGCACTATGGCAAAACACTGTCATGATAGGCAACATGTTTTTAATCTACAGAAGATATTTTCCCCTATTCTAACGCAATTGTAAAACCCACAGGACACAGTAATAATTTACACTGACCCTTAAGTAGTCATTCCTCCCATTTTACCCTAAATTAAAGCAGTCCCAAAACAGACCAATCTTATAAAACCTTTACATTTGTAACATTGTGTATAACTTTAAGGATAATACTTTCTATAATCCTAATTTGGCTGAAAAGGAATCTTCTTTCTCTTGATAAGCAACCAAACAAAAAAAAATTCTCCATATAATTGAATCCATCCATCTCAATGCACAATCATAAGGGGCATACAACTCTGCCCTTGTTAATAGTAATTGATTATGTAGAATTTACAGTAAAGGGGCAGTAAGAGAATGGGCCATTCAGCCAGCTGGTATTTGCACTCCACAAGAGCATGACCCCGGCAGTCCCCTTCATTTGAACCGATCAATGTATCCCTCCATTCCTTGTTCCGTTCCTTTGTGTACTGATCTGGAACCCCCTTCAAATGCATCAGTGTGGTTTACTTCAGGTTTCAGCACATCCTGATCAATCTCTGGGTGAGGAAATTTCTCCAGAATGATTTTTTAAATTTATTAGTGACTTTCTTGGACTTACTACATCTGCCTTCTCCATGTCTACCTTTTCAAACCCCTTTATAATTTTTATGAATTTTAATTTAGTTGACCCCTCAGCCTCTCTGTTCCAGAGCTGGAGAGTTGCAGTTCAGTCTTTCTCAGTAGCTGTAATCTCTCAATTCTGTTATCATCCTTGTTAATCTTTATGCACCTTCACCTGTGCCTCTTTTTTCCTTTGGGAGGAGGGAGCATTGTGTTGGAGAGTGGGAGGGTGCTGGATGGATGCATGGAGACCAGAACTGTGCACACGGTACTATATGTGGTTGAGCCAAGATGAGTTGTACAATGATAACTTTGTTGCAACATCTGTTCTAGTCAATTCCCATGAAACATGTTGAATTCATCAAACTATTTCTTTTTAGCATGCATATAATTTTTTAAAATTTACTCATTATTTCACAGTTTTTCTTTATGACTTTTATTTCAATTTAAGCACCTTCATCCAAGGAGATTAAGTTGCTACTGAAACCTCTAATTTCTACTGTGGGTTGGGTGATGAAGGCATGCCAGGAGAGGGCACGTTATGAGTTAATCTGTTTGAAGTTAATATCTTCCCAACGGCAGTTGGATACTTTGGTATTTTAAGAATAATGGCTTGGATTTTGCAGGCAGCAAAACTGTCAGTATTCGCAGAAAGTAACAGCAGCATTTTGAATCAATACAAGTGCAGGATAGTGCACAAGTCCAGAAGCTGTCAGTTATTCTGCACTTTTCCAGAAATACCCTAGACGCCAAGCAATACATGAGAACTTTCATGTTTATACTGTTTATCTCAATGCAAGAATCTTTGAAAAAAATCACATCTTGTTGAAGGAAACGCAGCTGGGTTTTTACGTGTCCGAACTTCATAATTTCTGTTAAATGCCCTCACTAACACTGAAATGCCAATTTCACATTTATAGAATGTCAAATTCCACTGTGATAAAAATTCCATATTTTAAAAAAGGCTATCCTTAGTTTAGCTTTCATGTTAATTCAATCATAGTCACTTTTCGTTCTCTGAAAATATATATTAAAAGCGAAGTATATTAAACTGCTTGTAACTTCATGCTTTGCTTTCTGCGAATAGTTGAATGTGTTTATCTGCATTCCTGACACGATCACCTGTGCACATCAAAACATCTCTTTGACTTGACTCCAAATTTAACCTGCCACTGGGAAAAGGCAACACCTTGTCAGTGATCTTCAAGCTCAGCAGCAACCCTCTCTGAATCACTGTTGACTGGAAAATCCAGGTCATAATCTTAAAACTGATTTTGGAATTGACCGTTCAGATGAGTTATGAATACTAAATTGAAATGTTAAGTAGCCCTGGCATGAAAGTTCTGTGTTTTGGGCTGGTGGTCGATACTTTAGAATACCAATGCACATTAATATTAGTGCTTTTAATGTATTAAATATTCCAAGGCACTTCATCCTAACTAGTTTCCCATTTCATAAGAGATTCCCAAGTAGTTCCATTGTGGCAGTTCATTAGTGTAGCGGTGTAACTTGAAATAAGATGGAAAGGTTCGTAACTGTTTTTAAAATTGCGTTCCAAATCTTCGATAATAAGTTAGTAGTGGAATAAGCCGAATTAAATTTTGCCCCTTCAGAGGCACATGGTAATATTTCTTTCTTGATCTAAATCCGTTTAGTGTGGATGTAGATAGAATACAAATGAACCAAATTCAGCAGCTTATGACATTCAGATGCCTCATTTATTGCATTTGAGTTGGGATTGAATCGTGGATCAGTGCTTCCAGAAGATGGCTACAGAGACCATAAATTGTGTTTCAAACTTGCACTTAAATGCTTCAATTTTTTTAAACATTTAAAACCAGCACTGTTAATTTATTTTAGCATTTTTCAAATGTCTACACCCCTACATACGTCCAAGTACCTCATTGTATATGTTTTCTTCATCTATGGATGTGGCAAAATCTGTATATAATTCGTAAACCTCATCTTTTTTGTGCAGAATATCATGCCTGATTTACAATGTCCTTGGAATAGTCAGAATAAAACTGCAAGTTGGCAGAGCAAGTTCTTTTTAATGAAAAAATGTAATGGGAATAAGTACTTAATGTATTTTCCTAATGAACTCTCCTCTGTAATGTGGCACCGTATTTAATATGAACAGAGGATACTTGAGAAAGCACTGTTAAATAGGAGATTAATTGTCTAATTTGGAATCAGTTTGATAGATATGTAGTTAAAGCCTGTAACTAGTTCTACAGCTAATTATGGTTGCATGAACTAATTGTTTTTAACCATTTATTATTTCAACTCTTTATATGTAGCTTTATTTAACTTCTGGTTCAAATTGATTAAAAGTATGGTGCAAAATGTGTTCATAAATATTTTTGAAATTTTGGTCAGGCACAGAAATGGCTGAGAGCTCCCTGAAGGACAATGGCGAGACCGTTCCTAGCAGAGAAGACACCAGTAATTTGGAGAAACCTGTGAATACAGAAGATGGGGCAATTTCAGGCAGTTCAGATAGTGAAGAGAGTGCAGCCAGCAGTGGTACAGCTGTCCAAAAAATGAAAAGCAGTGTAGTCCAGATTCAGGTAAGATTATTCATTAGTCAGTCTGAAGGCTTTGTGCGGTTATAAGTACCTGAGAACTATTCACTTTCTTAAATAATTGCAATTGTATTATCCATGTGTATTTGAATGAAGTTTCTTGTTCATATTACTGGAGTGACTAACTTGAATTTAAGAACATAAGAAATAGGAGCAGGAGTAGGCCATCTAGCCCTTCGAGCCTGCCCCACCATTCAATAAGATCATGGCTGATCTGAAATGGATCAGTTCTACTTTCTCACTTTCTCCCCATAACCCTTAATTATCTTGTCTATCAGAATTTAAACTCTGCAACTAAGAAATCCCCAAGTCTCACACAATAAAGATGCAACTGTTGAGTGACCTGGTTTCTACGTGAGGCAACATTGCTAATGGCTCTCTCTTCGGATGTTGTCTCCTCTATATTTGTTGTCATGACCCCTTGACCCCCAGCATCCTTGCAAACTGCCACCCATCTCCAATTCTCTTTCCTATCCACAGTCCTTGAACATGTTGTTCACTGCCAAATCTGTGCTCGTTTTTCGCAGAACCTTGAGTTTGAATCCTCCATCAGATTTCTGTTTCTGGCGCAGTACTGAAATGTCACTTAGCAAGGTCACATATGACATCCTATGTGACATTGAATATTGGAACCTCATTTTGTCCATATCCATGCAGTCATAGTCAGAGTATCAGTTGTTACGGCTTCTCTTTGCACTCCTCCACTCTTACCTCTCATGTCCCCCAAGGATGAATCCTATATCTCATTTACAAACTTCTCTTCAGTGACATCATCCAAAAAGTACAGTATGTATTTTCACATATATTCTGACATCTAGCTCTAACTCACCGCCACCTTGCTTGACTCCTCGACTATTGCCAAACTATCAGATTGCTTATTACACATTCAGTCCTGGTTGAGCAAACATTTCCTCCAATTAAATATGAGAAAGACTGAAGGCATTCTTCTTGTTTCCCAGTTCAAGCTCCATTCCCTAGCTGGGGGATCCATCCCTCTCCCTGGCAATAGTCTGAGACTAGTAGCCTGTTTGCAATGTTTGTGTTGCATTTGAAGACAAGATGAGCTTCCAATCATATGTTATCGCCATCACGAAAATCACCCATTTCCATCTCCATAACATTGCTCAACTTTGCTTTAGTTTCAGCTAATCTGCTATTGAAACCTTCAGTGTGTGAAAGCTTTGGTATTTTAAAATTATATTTCCATGAACTGTGAGTATCGCTAGCAAGGTCAAAATTTTGTCGTCTAAGCCTTGAGAAATGGCAATGAACCCCTGCATTTGCTGGTGTAGGTACTCTCTCATTGCTGTTAGCAAGAGAATTCCAGCTATTTGACTAAGTAGCATTGAACGAAATGGCAATTTAGTTTCAACTTGGTGGTGTTCTCCTTGGAAGAAAACTTATAAGTTGTGGTGTTCCCATCTGTCTTCTGCCCCAGTCCTTCGAGATACTTGAGGTCATAGGCTTGAATGGTACTGTTGAAGCAGGCTTGGTGAGTTACAGTGCATTTTGCAGATGGTGCACACTGCTGCTTCCATTCTACATGGCGGTGGAGGAATGAATGTTCAGGGTGGTGGATGAGATGCCAATCAAGCTGCTTGTTTTGTATTGGATGAAGCCGTGCTGCTTGAATGTCGTTGGAGCTGCAGACATGCAGGTAACTGGGGAATATTCCTGGCTTGTGTCTTGTGGATGATGAACAGGCTTTTGGGGCATCAGGATGTAAGTTACCTGCTGCAGAATCCCTATTTTTACCTGAAGTCGTATTCAATTCATTTTTGTTCAGTGGGTGAAGATGTTGATGTCCGAGAATTCAGAGATGGTCATGCCATTGTATGTTAAGGCTAAATAATTAGATTCTCTCTTGTTTGAGGTGACCATTGTTTGCTACCTAGGTAGAGCGCATGTTACTTGCCACTTCAGTGTCAAAGATTGAATGTCGGCATAGACAACAATGTTGGCACATGGTATTAGTGTGACTCCGTGGAGGGATGAAAGGGATGGCTGAGGGTTTCTGATTTTTGGCAGAGTATTCTAAGGGTCCGGTTGGTTTGGATTACGAGCCTGCACTTGTGACCTGCAGGAATAGGGCTGTCCTTGTCCTTTACAATTTTTATGGAGTTGGGTCAGCTTTTCAAAGAATTGTGATTCGCGTTTCCTTAAAAGATTTTGTGAACTATAATCGCATGAAAGAATCTTTCGAAAGATAAGTTGAAATGGTTTTTCTCATACATGTGTGTCAGACTGTGGCCCTTGCATGCCCGTTTACTCAATGGGCACCCTATAGAACCAATAAACCCGACTGAAAGTAGAATTTTTTTGAAAGCTTTAAAGTAAGTAATTTGTTGATGATTTTCCACTTCTTGATCAAAAATTTAATTTCTACTGCAGTCAATATGTGTCAATCCAGAGTTTTAAAGTATCAATAGCAGAAACCGCGAGCACTTGAAATCTCTTGCTCTTATGTAAATGAGCATGTTACAATTACCAGATGGGTGTCAACCAAGCAATGTTTTCCTGTAGCTCAGGTGTTTCAGTGCTCCAAGAATGCAAAATGAGGCTTGGCTGAGAGCTCAGACATTCATTAGAGTCGGATCAGGATCATTTATACCCTAATAAATGAAGAATTCTGATCACTGTCTCTCGATCTAACTTCTTGCATCCAAGCCCCCTGATGAGCCTATCCCTCTGTGTCAATACCCCCACATTCATGCATGTACCTTTTCTGTCAGCCATCCACGTGCCTCTCGCAAGAATATGGTGAGAAATTAGAAAAGTGGAATTAGCTTTTTGGGAGCAGCAGGAAATTGGTACTTGATGAATAAGCTTGAGAGAGGATACAGAATAAATACTTAAATTGCTGTCTCTGTTAGATTTTCGTTTTTAATGCAATCTTTATCCTTTCAGCTCAATTCCAGTCAGGAGAGGCAAGACAGCCGTAGTCCATGTCGTAGAAGCTCTTCACCTGAATACAGGTACAATTTGATTGTATACGTTATCTTGGGTTGTTGCCCTTTAGAACTAACATAGTTCATTGAGCTGAACAAATATTTTCAAGTTTTGATCAAAGCGCTAAGTGTGTGATTGTTGACATACCTGCAATTTAATTCAGGCGTAGTGCTAAATGCAAAATAGCTTGGATAGTCATTTATTTCTGCTGTTAAATGCTTCCCATTGGAATAAAAAAAACTCTTGAACCATTGAATCAGTCAGAGTCTTGATGCCAACATCGTTGCAATTTGCTTGTAAATCAGGTTGAATGCTACTGCCTGCCTTCATTGATGGCATTGTTTTTTTCTTATTGGAATTTCTTGTGCAGGTGTTTGCACTGTAAGAATGAAACATGATGAGAGGTTTTGCGACATTATGTATTTACATGATATTTCTAATGTTTCTGTTCCCATTACATTACATCCCTTCAATTTTGTAAAATGATACTTAAGCATATTGTTATTTGTAGTGTTGTTTTATAAATTATTTATGTGGCCACATCTAAGTCATGTCCTGTATGAACCTGTTGAAAGTTTGGCTAAGATCAAGTGTGGTATCTGTTCTTATCAGTTTAATATCTGATGATAATATCTGATATCTGGGGACCATATATGGAGTTGATTTTTGGATAGGGTGGGGGCTTGCTCCGTCTGCTCTGCGTGTCAGCCCGGTGTTGCAGTGTCTCTGGGAACGGTGCACAAAAAAAAGTGTAACATGCAGATTTGACAGGATCAGAGGGGACCGCATGTCACTACAGCACGTCAGGAATTGTGACTCTGAAAAGCTAATCTGTTCCAATTTTCAATCTCTACATTAAATTAAAATGATGAATTAATATAAATAAACAGAGTCAGTTGTACAGAACTTGAATATTGTTGAAGTGAGATATGTCTCTGAAATTTGTTGTGTTGTACTTATTAGGACAAACGCAAAAATACCAAATTTTAAACCTTCATAATTTATACTATGAGAGGAAAGAAAGGGTGCTGATCGATTGGTAAATCAACAAAAGGTTTTGGTAACATGTCTCCTTTTGGCAGTAAAATGCTTAAAAGAGGATCCTTCTAAAAAACTACATTTAATCATAAACTATGCAAAGGAAATTATTTGTATTTTTCAGAGATCAAACATTCCATTTTCATTTATTTCAAAAAGCAGTTATTGATCGCCCCTTAAATGTGCCATATCATAAACGTTGTTATTTTTAGTTTGCGTCGGTACAGTATGAAAATAATATTAGAGGGTTCATAATCCCTGAAAGACAGGATTGGGAGCCAGATGGACTAACTGCAGCAAAGTGATCAGAGAGTGAAGGAAATTGATTTGCAAGATGTTCAATATTGACTGGAATATGTTTTACTGCATTATTCTGATGATACAGAATCAAAGCGTACCAAATATTAGCAAGCACTGGTCAAACAAATGTGACCATAAAATAATCAGAAGCTTAGAAAAGAGGGGGGAAAAAACTGATACAAATCCTGCATAGAATCCTACATTGCAGAGGGAGGCCATTCGGCCCATGGAGTCTGCACCAACCACAAACCCACCCAGGCTCTACTCATGCAATCCCATGCATTTACCCTCCAATCCGCTGACATGAGGGTCAATTTAGCATGGCCAATCCACTTAACCTTTACGTGTTTGGACTGTGGGAGGAAACCGGAGGAATCCACACAGACACAGGGAGAACATGCAAACTCCACACAAGATAGTGGCTCAAGCCAGGAATCTATCCCTGGTCCCTGGCACTGTGAGGCAGCGGTGCTAGCTACTGTGCCAATTTACAGACAGTGCTATAAAACGTAGAGATGTCAATCTGCAGTTGGAAGAATCGATAGAGACCTGAAAAAGCATAGTTGCAGATGCAAAATTCAACTAAGGTATTCTTTCAACATCAATCTGCTTTTATGTTGCATCTTTTTAATGTAAAAAGCCACCAAAAGGCACTCCATAAATAGTAATTGAAAATGTTATTAAACCTAGAAGGAAGAGTTTAGAAGGAATAATCTGAAGTTGGTTTTGAAAATGTTTTTAAAGGGAGAGAGAGAAGTGTTGGAGGCAAAGAGACTTGGGAGAGAGCATTCCAAAGAGTGAGACTGTTAAAGCTGATCTCAGCAGTGGTCTGAAGGGAAAGGATTGCACCAGTGATCTGAAACATAGAACCAAAGGATGCGATTGGGGTGCCATCAAGCTGAAGGAGATTGAGTGGGGCGAGACTGTAGAGAGATTTGAGTATTAGGATGATTAGTTTAAATTTACAGTGCTTGAGATCTGGGAGCCAGTGTTGGTTATTGTAGATGGGGAAGTGGAAAAAGCTGCTGACAGATGCACCTGATGTAATTAAGAGCTTGGGCGACTGTAACAAAGGAAAGGTAAGCAGGAAGCATTCGAATTGTTGAGTTTTCAGTTGACAGCAGCATGGATGAAGATTTTAACAATGGAGGAATTGAGTTTGGCTGTTTTACATAAGTAATGACAAGCTACCATGTAAAGAGATGAAATATAGTATTGAGCACAGCTTGAGGTTGTAAGAGTTTTACAGCACAAGAAGAGCCCTCTGGTACTAGAAACAACAAGGCATCCAGCATTGCTCCCTGCGGTACACCACTGGACACAGGCTTTCACCCTCTGCCTCCTCTCTCTCAGCTGATTTTTGATCCAATTTGCCAAATTGCCCTGGATCCCATAGACTCTTTAACCACTTTGGCCAGTCCCCCACATGGGACCTTGTCAAAAGCTTTACTGAAGTCCATGTAGACTACATCAACTGCACTGATCTCATCAATGCACCTGGTCACTTCTCCAAAAAAATTCAATCAAATTTGTTAATGACAAAATCTCCCCCTGACAAAACTATGCTGAGTGTCCATGATTAATTCTTCCTTCTCCAAGTAGAGTTTAATTCTGTCCGAGAATTTCCTTACCACTGATGTTCCTCAAATAGGATGATGAGATTTTATTGGTACAGCATTAAATCCTGTAAGAAATGAGAACTTGTTGGTGCAGCATTAAATCCTGTAAGAGAGGAAAACTCTGAGAAATGCAACAAGAGCCGAATATTGGCCAGGATAAGCAAATTTAATGTGCAGTGTTAAAGTTTTTGTCTCTCACCACTATCCCAAAACAAATTCACAACTTTTGCAGTCCAAGACTGAAATGCTTTTAAAAAGGTAAAGCTTTTCGGACGTGTGATAATAGATAGGGGATGAAACTATTGGGTTATTGGTGATCGCTTGAGGAAATAAAATGAAAATCCAAATGGAACAGTCAGCTTAGTGATAACTGTAAGCTTATCTAAAGTATCTCATTTTAAAACTTGAAGTTGCCTCCTTATATGTTCAATCTGGACTGCACTTCATCAGAAAAGTGTGGTTTTTGAAAGTGTAACCTTTTATCTTTTTCTTCTCCAGGCGTAAAGGTCTTATTAAGTCACGGTCAAGATCGCCAAGGGATTATCCTGACAGGAATGCCTGTGACCGAGGACCATCTAGTAATGGCAGATATAATGATAGAAATCTGCACCCTAGGTACTTTTTTCCTATTTTGAAATATGTCGACTATTAATGACAATGGTTGAGATAATCATAAAAACCTAAAGCTTGAAATAACAATGGTCAGTCAGTCTATGTAGTATTTAGTTATTTTGTTTTGTGTGTTCAGAGTCGCACAGAGCCAAGCAAATAACCTCATGAGTGGCTAAACAGAGGTATTTAAGCTCACCTTCAAGTGTAGTAAGCAGCCAGCCCTTGACTAGGTGAGTCGTTGTTTGGACTGCACCACAGGTGCAGCCCGAATGGTCTTGGTGACCTCACTATGTTAAATGATTACACAGAGGCTTTGGTCAGTTTAGAAAAGGTTCAACAGGCCCACTATTGCCCTGGGAGATGAAAGCTGGGTGGACGAACCATTGCATCAGTGACGAGAGGTTTGTGGTGGATGTTTTCTCCCACCATGGGACCTCAGCTGCTACTCCTCGACATGGTGAGTTTAACTATGGGGTGGCATGAGGGAAGGCGTGCTGCTGGCTGACTGAGGAAATTATGGAGTAAGGGCAGCCCTGGGTTCATGAAGACTTTCTCAAGTAACTTACTTGTTGCAATTTTCCTCCTCCTGATGTGGGGTAAGGGTGCAATTTGCTCAGGCTGGGTACCAGTTCAGTTGGTCAGAGAAGATGTTTGTGCACATCCTTCGATTATGCATTGATAAGTTTGGTGTTGGCAGATTGGTACCATACTGGGGCACAGAATTCTGCAGTTGAGTATGTAATGGAAAGAGAGGTCCTTCGAGTCTTGGCCTTTGACCCGTGATATACCAGCCAGTTTGCTGAGGAGATTGTTGCAGTATTTAAATTTTACTGCATTCTTGATAAGTTGTTGTCCATATGTGATAGTTCTGTGAAGGGCGATGCCTCGATAAACAGGTTGAGGATCATGCTGCAGTTTCTGGCCACCTTTTGTGTTGGTATTGTGAAGTTAGAATGTGCTGGAGATTGTTTTACTGCTGCGTGGTTGTCTTGCATGATGATCTCCTTTGGCCTCCTTTGTGATATGATTCATTGACAGATGCAACATATATTTTCATAGTTTTCACAATAAGCTTTGTCATAATTTATTATGGGAAAGTTTACACAAATGTGATTGGAATTAAGGTTTTTCATATGAATTGTATTATAAATCTTTTGAGGACTTCACTAGAATAATTGCTTCTTAATTTAGAGATAGAGGCAAAGAAAAAAAAATGAACGTGGATTGTGAATCAGATCACAGGAAAAGACAAAAATCGCCATCACCTATAACAAGAAATGAGGAAGAAACTGCCATTCAAAGCTCTTCTGAACCACCAACGAAAAAGAAAAAGGCAGAGTTAGATCCTATATTAACACGGACAGGTGGAGCATATATTCCTCCTGCCCGTCTAAGGATGATGCAAGATCAAATTGCTGACAAAAGCAGGTAAGTGGAAAACAAAGTGAAGATTTGTTCTATTCACTTTGCTAGGTAAAATTTTAAGATATAAAGTGATTGCATGTCTGCCCTAAAGTTGTATTCTCATTTGGCCACAACATTTGATGAAATTTAGTGCTGAGCTCATCTACGTTATGTCGGTAGTATACTTCAGCAATCTTCTGCCCCATGCTGAGTGCCATTTCTATTCCATCCACCCTCACATTGAAATTGCAGAAGTACTAATTGGTGTGAAATATGAAGATGGTTTTATGCTCTTGTCTCATCCTCTTTGGATGCTGGTTTGGAACTGGTTCAAGAGTCTATTCCTGTGTATGAGATATTCAGGATTGATTTTAAACTCTGTTCGCAATGATATTGAGCAGTTTTGTATCAGAATATGAATGTTTCAAACCTTTAATAACCTAATAGCTTTTAAATGTAATTAATATTTAATTTCATTTGGAAACAAAAGTAAATCTGTTTTGTAAATATAGATTATATAACTCTAAAGAATAAGATTTTACTTCCTTTACGTATTAGTTGAAGTATGACCAACAGTTGTATTGAATCATACTTGTTGCTAGTGCTTGCCTCATGCCCTTGATGAATCTTTCAGATAGGAAAAGAACTGAATAATCAAAGGCAAAATACTGCGGATGCTGGAATCTGAAAAAAAGAATAGGAATTGCTACAGAAACTCAGCAGGTCTGACAGCATCTGTGGAGAGAGAATGGAACCAATGTTTCAAGTCAGGTTGACCTTTCGTCAGATGCTGTCAGACCTGCCGAGTTTCTCCAATATTTTCAGTTATTGTAACTGAATAATTAGTTGGGAGCTTACTCTTGCTCAGTGCCTCTGCACCACATATCAAAGTGTCCATTCACCTACAAAGGATATCATAGAATCCCTACAGTGCTGGAGGAGACCATTCAGCCCATCAAGTCTGCACCGAAAACAACAATCCCACCCAGGCTCCATTTCCGTAAGCCCACATATTTACCTTGCTGACCCTTCTAACCTATGCATCCCAGGACACTAAGGGGAAATTTAGCACGGCCACGCAACCTCACCCACACATCTTTAGACTGTGGGAGGAAACTGAAGCACCCTGAGAAACACATGCAAACACAAGGAGAATGTGCAGACTCCACATACAGTGACCTAAGCTGGAATCAAACCCAGGTACCTGGAGCTGTGAGGCAGTGTGCTGAGCACGGTGCCACCTTGCTGCCGAGCTGATATTTTCCTGTCTGAGTACTGCATTAATATTGGGCCCAACTGAAATCTTGTTATCAAGTTATCCAGCCTGAATTTGTACTTGTATCCCACCACGTCTTTTTCTCAAATGGATATCTCTGTCCTGTTGTGGCCAATCTATCCCATTATGCTGCCAGTTCGTTTTTCTTTCTTTGCAGCCCTCAACATTTGAACACCTGACCTCTGTCATGCCAGATGCCTTCTTCATCAAATTCTTGGATTTTACTCTCTATGGTATTTACCAATGAATTTTTCTGGGTGACATGAATTTTTACCTGAATCCATCCTTTCCCCTGTTGCTGACTTCCTTGCCCTTGTTGATCTTCAACATCCATGACAATGTAATATCCTGAGGCCTTAAATCTCAATCACCAAGATGACTAGTACTCAGCATTTATCTTCAATTCCTTTCTGTTACATGTACTGCGACTATGCCATATCGTTCCACTCTCTTTCCTTTGAGAAACAACTTCACAATCCTGCACACTGATCCCCTTTGATTACTCTTGGTTACGTCTAGTGCCCTTCTGCTAACAGAGTTCTTATTCCCCTGCATGCTGCAATGTTTTCCCCAACACCTCCTCTGCAGCCCTCATCAAATGTATCATGAGCCTGAAACTTGCTCCTTGATATTCATCAGACTTGCATTCAGCCGTTTGCTTACTGACTTCAGCAATATCCCTTTCCATACACTGTTTCCACCTTCTTCAAAAGTACCTTTTGGCGCCGGTAAACCCAAAATATATCCTAATCGTCTTCAGCATTTGCAGTCAACACTGAATCACCATCCTCCTTCTAGTCTTTAAATGTATTTTAATTTTGTAATTCTAGTTCTACCACTACCATAATTACACTATTGACACACCCCAACATGGCTTTCACCCAACCTACAGCACAGAACTGCTTCGATGAAAGCAATAAATAGCATTCTGTACATTGTGTCCATTTATGTTTCTGTATTTTAATGCTTCCGTGCATTTGTCTCTAATGCGCCTCCTCTGCAACTCATTGCTGTAAATCAGGTTTGATTTTCCAGTCCTGTGTTGCAAAGTGAGTATCTTCCCTGAAGCTGCCTTTCTTATATAGTATTACTTACTCCTTGACTTCATCCTTGATCTCCTTCTTTGGCTAAGTTACCATTCCATGGCAGTCTGAAAAGTGGAAGTGAGCTTTCATGAACACAAATCCCAATTCACCTGCAGATACAAATACCTTGGACACATTATTTCCCACTTGGTCATTAGCAGCTGTTTTTGAGTCACTGTGCCTTTGTTTTCTGGAAGTTGTCAGTGCTTTTCTTGCCCACAGAAGACTTTTGTTTTTATTTTCCCCATGTTAATATCTGTTCTTTTGATCCCTTACTTGCTTGGTGTCTACCTTTTTGTAAAGTGCTCTGAGATCCCATTCTCTAATAATGCCATACTTGTTTCTGTTTTGTTTTTATAGTTTGGCTTACCAGCGAATGAGCTGGGAAGCTCTTAAGAAGTCAATTAATGGTCTGATCAACAAAGTGAATGTCTCAAACATAGCTAATATTATTCATGAACTTCTCCAAGAAAATATTGTTCGGGGGAGGTATGTGTGAATTTCATTTCCATATGTCTTGATCAATTAGTGATGTGTTAAGCTGAGTGAGGATAACTTTGAAGTTTTGAGCATTTGTGGCTGTTAGAAAACAGGTATAACGTTATTTGGAGTAGGTTCAAAGTTTGCGTCAAATCTAAAAATTCAACAATTCGGTGTTCATTTTTGAAGGAAACTGTTTTTATTGCAGTAGCATAAAGAAGCATTAAGAGGCTTTCTGTTTTTGTGCCTTTGCATTGATTGTGATGGTTACAAAATCTAAGTAATATGTTGCTACAAAAGCAAAGTACTGGAAATCCGAAATAAAATCAGAAAATGCTGCAAATACTCAACAGGTAAGGAAGTGTCTGATCTGGACAGAGAAACATTTAATGTTCCAGGTCAGAACACTTGCTAATTGAATAGTTTCTATTTAGTTAGTACTACATTAATTTACTGAAAATGGATTAAGAGAGCTTAATGAAGACATGGAAAATGTTACTAATGGAAGGCCTGATATAAATGGTACTAGAAGTTGAGGATAATTGTGAATTTGACCAACCTGGAATATATTTGGTTTATATTCCAAATATTTCCCCCTTTTTATGTTCAAAAAGTATACTTATTAGAATAATTCTGTATTCCTTCTCAATGCATATATATGTGTTCTTTCCATCCAGGGGATTGGTTTCTAGATTTGTTATACAAGCACAGACTGCTTCCCCCATATTTACGCATGTTTATGCTGCTCTTGTGGCAATTATAAATTCGAAGTTCCCTCAAATTGGGGAGCTAATTCTCAAGAGATTGATCCTTAATTTTCGTAAAGGGTATCGCAGAAATGATAAGGTGAGCAAATATTGGTTTCAAATAATCATATTTTTGCTGTAACAAAAGCTATAATGAATCTAGTTTCAAAAATATTAGATTTTGTTTTCAGTTGATTTACCAAAAATTATAATATTTTTCCTCTCCAGCAACTGTGCCTATCAGCCTGCAAGTTTGTAGGTCATCTCGTTAATCAGAATGTTGTAAGTACAGCTATAAATTCCTGTTTCTGCCAGTGCCTGTGTAAAGATGGTTGTCTGTTCAGTTCCATTTGCAGTTCAGGTGGTTGCCTGCAAACTGGTCCTGATTATGTAGAAGAATTGTGTTGGAAGTTGGGAGTCAGTTTTGCACTGATTAGTGGAAAAACAAATGAACATCTCAATGAGTTTTTTTAATAGATTTTTAATTATTCTAGAAGTTTAAGTAGTCCTAAATTGGATGGCCAGTGCACAGTATATTTGTTAGTCCTGCAACTCTTAATAGTTAGCTTTTAATCTAAAAGCAAATATGAATTTTTTTAATTGGAGGTGGTGGCGTCATGGTATCATCACTAGACTAATAATCCGAGACCCAGATTAATATTCTGGGGACCCTGGTTCAAATCCCACCATGGTAAATGGTGGAATTTGAATTCAATAAAAATCTGGAATTAAAAGTCAAACAATGACCCTGAAACCATTGTCGATTGTTAAAAGAACCCATCTGATTCACTAATGTCCTTTAGGAAATGTGCTATCCTTACCTGGTTTGGTGTGCCTGTGGCTCCAGAACCACCGCAATGTAGTTGCCTCTTTAATGCCCCCTGAAAAAGCCTGAAAAGCTACTCAGTTCAAGGGCAAATAGGGAGGAGCAACAAATGCTGACCTTATACCAGTCCCCACATCCTCTGAAAGATTACGAATAAATCAGCAAAAATTATACATGTATTTTTAATTTTTTTTAAATCTACATTTGCTGAGAAGTTGTTGATTAGCTCAGCTGATGAATCAGAAGCTAGAAATCCCAATGTTTCAGATTACCAGTAAATGTATCTTGTTAAATTTTGATTCAGAAGTCAAATCCAATCCCTGTTCCACCTGTGTATGTTCGCCTCCTTTATGCTTCCACTTCCACTTCCATTTTGTTAACTCTACCTTATCTGCTACTTAAACCTTCACCTATACCTGTCTGCCTCCAGATTTTCCAATATGTATCTCACTGTCCTTTCAACCTCCACCTACCTAAACTTCAAATGAATTAAAATTATATTACTTCCAACCGTCTCATTCTCACACAGCTTGTCAGAGAATGAAACTGTTTGTACCCACATGCAGCAAGAAGATGTGGACCAACAGCCAGACTTTGGCTGATAAGTAGCAAGTAACATTTATGCCACACAAGTGCTTGGTGATGGCTGTTTCCAATAAGGCCTTTCGGCCCCCAATGTTGTGCCGAACATGGAGCCAAATTAAACTAACTCCTTCTGCCTTTTCTTGGTCCATACTCATGTGCTTATCGAAAAGCACCTTATAACATCTGCCTGCACCTGGCAGTGCATTCCAGGCACCTACCACTCTGTTTTAAAAAATTGCCCCACGCACCTCCTTTGAACTTTTCCCCCTCTCACCTGAAGTGCATTCCCCCTGGTATTGAACATTTGAACTCAGGGTTGACAGAATCTTTTTTCCAATCAATGCACCTCATAATTTCTAGATTTTTGTCAAGTCTCCCTTCAGCGTCTGCCGCTCAAGTGAAAGCAACCCTAGTTGTCCAACCTCCTTTTCTAATCCCAACCCCTCATCCCAATGGCATTTCCATTATCCAAACCCCACTGTTAACATCCAGGGCATCATCAGTGACCAGAAATTTAATTCAATCAGATATGTAAATGCTGTAGCTATAAGACCAGAAGCTGGATAATCCATGGCAAGTGACTCACTTTCTGGTTCTTCGAAGCCTTTTCATTCACCCACAAGGCTTAAGTAAGGATTGTGTTGGAATACCCTTCATTTGCCTGATTGAATGCAACTACAACACTGAAGAAGCTCAGCACCGTGCAGGATAAAGCAGCTTGCTTGACAGACACCCCACCACCATCCTTAAATATTCATTCCTTTTGCTATTGATGTACAGTGGCTACAATGTGTACCATCTGCTGGATACTCTGCAGTAAGTCATTGAAGCTACTTTGGCAACATTCTCCAAACCCTGGGAGGTGCATGGAACACCAACACCTGCAAGTTCCCTTCCCAAGTCGCACACCATCCTGACTTGAAACTAAATCATCATTCCTGCATTGATGTTGGGTCACAATCCTGGAACACACCACCTGAAGTGCAGCAGTTCAAAAAAGTGGCTGACCCTCACATTTGCAGCTGCATTTGGGCATTAACAGTAAATGATGGCATTGAGAATTCTGCTTTCATCCTTTGATTTTAAGAGTCCTGCTCATGTTTCACCTTCTCCCCACTAATTTTTATTTGGACCCTGACATGATGGCTTGATTTATGTGACCTTGTTGCACTTGAACACTCACCTTCTTCAGTTCCACCTCATACCTTCTCTCCTCCTTACTGTGTTCTATGTATCATCCTTCTGCTTCCATGTTGGCAGCAGAACTGTGTCAGTCATCATCAAGCTACTTCATGCTGTGTTTGCTGCACCTCAAATAACTTAATCTATTTTTGGATCAAATATGTGGCTATTCATTGTTCTTCCTATACTGCTTTAATTTTCCTATCATGCAGCATTTTGGGACATTTGGGTATGTCAAAATTGATATACAAATGCAAATACAGATCATAGAATCCCTACAGTACTGAAGCAGGCCACTCAGCCCATTGAGCCTGTATGGACAACAATCCCACCCAGAACTTAACCCCATGTGTTTGCCCTGCTAATTCCCTTAACTTGCAGATCTTGGGACCCTAAGAGGCAATTTATCATGGCCAATCAACCTAACCCACACATCTTTGGATTGTGGGAGGAAACCAGAGCACCTGGAGGAAACCCACGCAGACACAGGGAGAACATGCAAATTCCACACAGACAGTGGCCTACGGTCACAATTGAACCTGGGTCTCTGGCACTTTGAGGCAGCAGTACTCTGCCACTGTATCACCCCAGAAAACTTGTCTGTTTTCTTTGTGTATCTTGGCATGTATTTGCTGTAAGTAAGCAATACTTTGCTACTTATTTTTAAACCTATTGACTGAAAGTTTTGTTTTGCATCATATTTTAACCACTATTGTAGGCTTTATGCAGGCATATCTCCAGAATTGAAGCCCTGCTGGCTGCTTCCCAGGTACAACTCCTACTGGAGTCATGCACTCAAGTGTGTCATTTGCATGTGCTGAAGAAGTTGAAAGGGTGAAATCCTGACATCACAGCATGCAGGAGCAGCACACAAGTACTAAAATTGACTATAGTCGTGCAAAGAGGGCATCCTCATTTCAGAACAACAAGCATTTGGAAGCAAGATAGGCATGGTTCTGAAGCTATTTTAGGAGCTGGTTTATCTTGCTCATACTATGGCAAAGTTGGTAGAAGCACCATGGTGATTTACTGAAGAAGTTTGAAGATTTCTGCTGGCTACAGAAAATGCAGTATTGGGGGTGGGGGCTAGTATTTGTAGTGCCATTTGCTTTGCAAAATGAGCAAGGCAGGCAGAGGTTGGGAGCTGTCCATGGAAGGCTGTATCCTGCAAAGCTCTTCTGGGTGCAGCATGTCGTCCTAGCGATCACAGTTCACATCGCAGAAGTATTCGGGTGCTTTACAGAAGGAAAGCGAGTTCATCCTCTTCACCCTGAGGTCGAAGGCCTGGATATAAGCCAATGTTGGCTTGTCAGGATCATGGACTTCATGATGTTGCAGTGCCGCATCATCTGCTTACAGGTGGCTTTGTGGGCTACCCACATCAAATGAGGACTGATAACACAAGTGTGACATTTAGTTTCAATTTACCATTGGTGTGCAACCACAGAAGGAATTTATCTTCAATGCCCACAATCCTGACAACCCTGTTGTTGCTTTTATCCTTCCAACACTCTCCAATTTCCTTTGCTTTGGATCCTCTAGACAAAACAACAAGATAGTTGCTCAAGTGGCAAGTGCTACACCCTTGATGTATGGCTTGGCACATGCTACCACCTCACCACACAAGATTAGGAATTCTTCAACAAGAACCCTGGAGTCACAAGAAACACTGAAACAATCCATTGGTCTTTTAAAACAGCTTTCACAGATGGAGCTCTCCATATTTATTGTGATATGCCCTTTGATTTGATTTTTGTCACATCTGTTGGCATACAGTGAAAAGTATTGCTTCTGCACACTATACCAACAAAGCATACCATTCATAGAGAAGGAAACGAGAGAGTGCAGAATATAGTGTTACAGTCATAGTGAGGGTTTAGAGAAAGATCAACTTAATGCAAGGTAGGTCCATTCAAAAGTCTGACGGCAGCAGGGAAGAAGCTGTTCTTGAATCCCTTGGTCTGTGACCTCAAACTTTCATATCTCTTTCCCAACGGAGCAAGGTGGAAGAGTGAGTGTCCAGGGTGCTTGGCGTCCTTAATTATGCTGGATGCTTTGCTGAGGCAGCGGGAAGTGTAGACAGAGTCACTGGATGCGAGGCTGGTTTGCGTGATGGATTGGGCTACATTCACCACCTTTTGTAGTTTCTTGCGGTCTTGGACAGAGCAGGAGCCATACCAAGCCGCGAAAGAAGGCTTTCTATGGTGCATCTGTAAAAGTTGGTGAGAGCTGTAGCCAGTCTTTTGAGAAAGTAGGGGCATTGGTGGACTTTCTTAACTATAGTGTCTATAGTCCAGGACAGGTTGTTGATGATCTGGATACCTAAAAACTTGAAGCTCTCGACCCTTTCTACTCATCCTAGTTGATGTAGACAGGGGCGTGTTCTCCTCTACGCTTCCTGAAGTTGATGACTATCTCCTTCGTTTTGTTTACATTGAGGGAGAGATTATTGTTGTAGCACCAGTTCACCAGATTCTCGATCTCATTCCTTTATTCTGTCTTGCCATTGTTTGAGATCTGTCCCACTCCGATGGTGTTGTCAGCAAACTTGAAAATCAAATTGGAGGCGAATTTGATCACACAGTCAGGTGTATAAAGAGTATAGTAGAGCGCTGAGAACACAGCCATGTGGAACACTAGTGTTGAAGATGATTGTGGAGGAAGTGTTGTTGCCTATACTTATTGTGGTTTGTGAATTAGGAAGTTCAGGATGCAAATGCAGAGAGAGGAGCTGAGGCTCAGGCCACAGAGTTTGGAAATAAGTTTTGTGGGTATAATAGTGTTGAAGGCTGAGCTGTAGTCAATAGGAGTCTGACATAGGTGTATTTTTATCTAGGTGTGTTCCAGGGTTGAGTGCAGGGCCAGGGTGATGGCACCCGCTGTGGACCTGTTGTGGCAGTAGGCAAACTGGAGTGGATCCAGGCAGTCCAGGAGACTGGAAGTGATTTTGTGCTATGACTCAACTTCTGAAGCACTCTGCAATCTCTGCAGTCTCACAGGAATGAGGCCCCAACTGTTATCTTCTGGAATCCAGAAGCCGCCTGGGGATGGAATGTTTGCAATACATATTTCCAAGATCTATATGCTTTTTAAAAAGCTGGAAGAACATTGAATTACTAGGGCACTTCTTTGAGAACTGACCAGTTTTCCCATTTAAAAAAAGGTTATAAGTTCACTTTGGACTGTTGAGTTGCCATTTTCAGGAAGTCAAATGATTTCAGCTAAATGACCCGTAAAGACACCTGAGAAGATGAGAGCGATTTGCTTATTTGAGTTACAATTACTGGAGGAAAATAATTATGTTTCAGAGTATCAGGCCCTGATAATTTTATTGGAAACCACCTGACTGCGAGGAGTTTCTGTTTTGAACTTGTGATTTGGACTCAGTTTTGGGAATGAACCAAAAGGGGAAGGTTGTGCAACTCGCTCTCTCACTACCTTGCCTGAATTCCATTGCAGTTATGTGTCCAGCTACAGGTCCTCATCTCCACATGATTTGAAAGCCTGAGAAGCTGAGCCAAAAGAGAAGTCTTAAGGACATTGACCCTGCCCTGTTCTCCTCCACACCAAAATTCCTTTGGAAAGAACTTCCAGACAGCTACAATGACAGTATTCTATCTTCACACAAAATCACCAGATTGACAGCGTCAAACCCCTTCAGATTTTGGATGTAATTTTCCAGCCTCGCTTGCCCCGAAACCAGAAAATCCCACCCGAGGCCACTGGACCTGCTCTGATCCACATGGCAGGTGGGATGGTAAAATTCCAGCCTTTGTCTTTTCTCATAAGGTTTTCCTATTGGCCAGAAGGTGCTTTTCTCTTAAACGCCAACCTCTGCAAAGACCCAGTTTGTTTTGTGTTTTGTGTGTAGATGTGTTGGAATTTAAAGAGGTATCTAGTTACATTTCCAGATTACAGATGGTATATTGGCCAGTTTTTGCAAGTTGTTTTCCAAAAGCCGTTTTGTACTAAAGCAATCATTGAGGTTATTGAAAGACAGCTGGTTAAAATCACTCTTACTCTGGGTGTAACAGCAGCAAAAATAAATAATTGGTAATTTTGGGTGAGTGAAGTAAACATTTATTCCTGATGTGTGACCTGTGGAATAGCGGGACTGGAGAAACTGCACTCTCCTCTTGTTCCACTTGTAACAGAAACACGGTGGCCTACATAACAAGGCTTTGCTTTCGTTGAAAGTAACTTCTGAACCTCCCAATATGAACCCATCATCTCTTTACATTACATCCATTTCAGACTGCTCGTCACAAAATTGCTTTGGTCAACATCATTCAATGAAGTTACGCACAAAAATTTTCACCAACTTCATCCAGCAATATATCAAGAATACAAAAAACCCTTGTAATCCCTGATGTTGCAGATTGAGCCATCAGTACTACAAATTCTATATTTGATTCCACTCCCTTCTGACCTCAGGGAAAAGTGGTGTAAGCTGCCAGACCAGATAATGATATAGCATTAATAGCAAGGAATTTGAAGGGGGTGGTGGGGAAGATCTTTTTTGTTCAATGCTCCATGAGAGAAAATAATTATTTTTAGAAGTGACATAAATGCTAGATTTTAAAATTATATACCAAAAAAACTACTTGTTTCTTGCTTCTGAATTAGGCTCACGAAGTGCTTTCTCTGGAAATGCTCACATTACTGCTGGAGCGGCCCACAGATGACAGTGTTGAAGTCTCAATTGCTTTTCTGAAGGAGTGTGGAATGAAGCTGACAGAGGTTTCTCCTCGAGGCATTAATGGTGACTGTGCAGCTGAACTCATGTAGCATTTTAGTAACATTAACTCCAATTTTGCTTCTTGCTCAATTTGTGATTTTTGTTGCAGCAATATTTGAACGTCTTCGCAATATCCTTCATGAATCTCAGATTGATAAACGTGTCCAGTATATGATTGAAGTGATGTTTGCAATTCGAAAAGATGGATTTAAGGATCATCCGATCATACCTGAAGGTCTTGATCTAGTTGAGGAAGAGGATCAATTTACTCACATGCTTCCTTTGGAAGATGAATATAATCCTGAAGATGTGCTCAGTATGTATTTGAATAAAATGTTCTATAATTTCCCAACAGCTGCAAATAAACTATGTTGTGTACTTGTAAGATTTTGATGCAAGTGTGCTGAATCTTGGCTCTTGATTTTCACCTTTTCAGTTTTATACAGTGGAGATTTAATGTCATGTACAAAATAATGTCTTGGAACAGTGTGGTGATTACATTAGTGTATAAATAATGCAAATTAATATATATGGATTTATTCAAAACTACCAACACAGGTGGGCTCATCTTCTAATGGAATGAGTGATGAGCATTCAGATGTTCACTGCTATTTTGTGTCAGGAGCCAGAGGAAGTCTGGATGCATGTGCTTAACTGAGAAGGTCAAACACCCAGTGGGCAGAGGTGTGCTGCCTGGACCTCCATGGATGTCTTGAACATTGACCTCACCCTCGTGGACTTGGGCTCAACACCCAAAATTTGTCCAGAATATTTGAACCATTAAATCACCTCCACCAACAACACCCATCACTCAGCCCTCCAGCTGTGTCCACTTCTAATCCATTGGGTAGTTCTTTTAACGCATCAAGTAGTTCTTTTAACGTCCATTGGGTAAAGAATAGAAAAATGCTGTCAGAACCTGAATGCATTTGTGAGCAGCTGTATCCACTTAATTCATTGACTGAACACACGAAAAAATGCACTCAGGCCTAATGCATTTTACTATTTATTTCAAGTACTTTTTGATTTCATGTCAAGATTTTTCTATGTTTCCATACATTAAATTAAAGGCTATACATAATAAGAACATAAGAAATAGGAGCAGGAGTAGGCCATCCAGCCCTTCGAGCCTGCCCTGCCATTCAATAAGATCATGGCTGATCTGTCGTGTCTCAGTTCCACATTCCCGCCCTCTCCCCATAACCCTTAATCCCCTCGCTTATCAAAAACCCATCAACCCGCGTCTTAAAAAATTTAGCGAGGCAGCCTCCACCACCTCAACGGGCAGAGAATTCCAGAGATTCACCACCCTTTGAGTGAAGAAGTTCCTCCTCAACTCCATTCTAAACCACCCCCCCTTTATCTTGAGGCTGTGCCCCCTGGTCCTACTGTCCTTTCTGAGCGGGAAGAGCCTCTCCACCTCTATCCTATCCATCCCATTCATCATCTTATACGTCTCAATGAGATCTCCCCTCATTCTTCTAAACTCTTAACGAGTACAAGCCTAGTTTATTCAGCCTCTCCTCATAGCTCAACCCCCTCAACTCCGGTATCAGCCTAGTAAACCTTCCCTGCACTCCCTCCAAGGCCAAAATATCATTGCGTAAGTACGGCGACCAAAACCGCACACAGTACTCCAGCTGCGGTCTCACCAATGCCCTATACAGCTGCAGCAAGACTTCCCTACTTTTATATTCAGTGCCCCTCGCTATGAAGGCCAGCATCCCATTAGCCTTCCTGACCACCTGCTGCACCTGCAGGCCGGGTTTTTGCGACTCATGCACAAGGACCCCGAGGTCCCTCTGCACCGTCGCCTGCTGCAGTTTTTCACCCTGTAAGTAATAGTCCTTCCTACCATTATTCCTGCCAAAGTGGACCACCTCACACTTGCCAACATTAAATTCCATTTGCCATTTCCTGGCCCATTCACCCAGCCTATCTAGATCCTTCTGCAGACTCTCCACACCCTCCGCGCAATTTGCCGTTCCACCAATCTTGGTGTCATCAGTAAATTTCGACACCATACACTCGGTTCCCTCCTCCAGATCATCTATATAAATGGTAAATAGCTGAGGCCCCAGCACCGACCCCTGGGGCACCCCACTAGTCACCAACCGCCAATCCGAATAGCACCCATTAACCCCCACTCTCTGTCTCCTATTTGACAACCAATCCTCTATCCACGCTCACACCCTACCCCCAACTCCATGCCCCCTTACCTTCTGCAATAACCTCTTGTGAGGTACCTTGTCAAACGCCTTCTGAAAATCAAGAAAGACCACATCTACTGGCTCTCCTCTATCCACCGCCCTAGACACATCCTCATAGAACTCCAATAAATTTGTCAGACACGACTTCCCCTTAATGAAACCGTGCTGCGTCTGCTCTATCAAGCAATTCCCCTCAAGATGCCTCGCTATTTCCTCCTTGATGACGGATTCTAACATTTTACCCACAACAGACGTTAAACTAACAGGCCTATAATTCCCTGCCATACAAATGCATAACAAAGCACTACAGTTCCATTCCTTGTGCTGTTGACATCAAACGGGGTGTGGTCTTGGCCTCAATAATATCTTTGCAGATGATGCACCCTGCACCTAGGACAGTAAGTCCCTTAAGCTCCGGCACAAAAAGATAAGGCTGCACTTTTGAATTGCAGCAAGTACCACAGCCTCAGATGACCAGACGATCTGATCTGTTATTTAACAAACTTGACATTTCAAGCATCATCGCAATCACTTTAGTTTTAGTATTATTTAAATTCTATTGGATGTTTTTTCACAATTAAAACTCTTTCAAATATAGATGTCTTCAAGATGGATTCGGACTTCCTTGACAACGAACAGAAGTACAAAGATCTAAAAAGAGGTAAATTTTGTAATTCATCATTTCATAAAAAACTAAAGCCGCCTAAATGTACAGTAGAAGTTAGTGCTTATTTGTCTTTAAAATGGATATGTGTGTGTGAGGATTGAGGATGTAAAAGTAGTTGTTAATTTTTATTCAGCCATTTCTTGAATTCTCACCAGATCAAGATTTATTCTTTTCTCCATGTCATATACTCGTTCTTTGTATGTTGACCATCGGTTCTTTGAGCGATCTATGTATAACTGTATTTAAGCTTAAGCACTTCTGGAAACAATGATTCAAACTTCAAGGCAAGTATAACAATAAAGATGTACATTGATCATCACCATTTTAATGGTTATTATGAATGTCTTCCACACAGAAATCCTTGATGAAGGAAGCAGTGACTCTGCATCTGGTGACGAAGAAGCAGGTGGTGATGATGAAGATAGTGATAATGACAATGATGAGGATGGTGATGAGGAAGAAGGTCAGTGGTTTTACTGTATTGCTTAATTTCAACATGGCAGATTTTGAACTTCATTTGTTAAGAATCCCACTGACGTTAAATGCAAGGGTATCCCAAAACCCAGAAGGGTAACTTGGAACACTGGTTCTTAGTGATATATATTTTTAATTTGGTCTCACGTGAGAAAAGATATGCAAACCAATAAGAAACTCTACAGTCATGTTGTAATCAATTAGTAACGAATTTATTAACCTAAACGATAACACTTAAGAAAAAAGATGATAATACACTACAACAGCACACTTAACTAGAATAATGTTGTACACACGTCAGATCTCAAGTTAACCCTTGTTCCAAACGAATTGCATTTCCAGAATTCTGAGAAATGGCCTTTTTCCGAACAGTATCCAATCTTATATAACTGTGAACTAAATCCAACATTTGGTTACCACCCACAGGTTATTTTCTAGGTTTGGGATGACTGTCTTCTGTTCAGCATAGCAGTTCTTTTCTGTTAGTGTTTTAAAACAGCAGCTTTTAGAAATAATTTGTTTTCGGGAGAACCTTCTTTCTCCAGCTGAGTGTGGCTATGATGCTAGCTGCATTTTTCCTGCTGTCACTCCGATATTCTCCTATGGTTATACTGCCCTTTCCCTTTGAAATTAAGCCATCTTAGTAATACTGCAGACCAGCCTTTTAGCATATAGCCACTGCATGAAAGGCTGTGTAGTAAGATAAGAGCCCTGGTGTTGGGGGTAGTTTATTAACATGGATAGTGTATTGGCTAACTGAGAGAAGTCAGAGAGTTGGGATAAGAGGGACAGTTTCAGGATGACAACCAGAAACTTGCGGAGCATCACAGACGTCAGTTGTGGTGCCACAATTATTTATTATATATATTGATAACTTGGAATATGGGAAGTGAATGTACTGTGGCTAAGTTTGCTGATACAAACAAGTGTGAAGGCAAGTGGTGAGGATGACACAAGGAGTCTACAGATGGATATAGATGAGTTTGATAAGTGGGCAGAAGCTTGGCAGATGGAATATAATGTAGGAAAATGTGAAGTTATGTACTTTTAAATAGGGGAAAGACTGCAGAAAACTGCAGCACAGAGGGATTTGGGCATCATCGTGCATAAATCATAAAAAGCTAATATGAAAGTTCAGTAGGTAATTGGGAAGCTAAATGGAATGCTGACCTTTATTTCAAAAGGAAAACAATGCCAAAATAGACAGTCTTACTTAAACTGTGCAAGGCACTCGTTAGAATATTATGAACAGTTTTGGTCCCCTTAACTAAGGGAAAATATATTGACAGTCGAGGCAGCCCAGAGAATGTTCACAAGGTTGATCCTGGCTATGGAGGCATATTTTCATGAGGAGTAAATTGGGCCGTCACTCATTGGAGTTTAAAAGAATGAAAGAGGAACTTATTGAGGCATAAGATTCTCAGGAGGTTTGACGAGGTAGATGCTGAGAGGTTGTTTCCCCTTGGGGGAGAGTCTAGGACCAGAGAGCATAATCTCAAAATAAGGGGTCGCCATTTAAGACACATGAGGAGGAATGTCTCCACTGAGGGAAATGATCTGTTGAATACTTTACCGGCGAAACTGTGGAGCTGGGTCGTTAACTATGTTCAAAGCTGAGATAGACAGATTCTTAACTAATAAGGAAATAAAAGGTTATGGGGAGAAGGCAGGAAAATGGAATTGAGGATTGGATCACATCAGACAATATCTCAATGACTGACAGAGCAGATTCGATGAACTGAATGGCCCTCTTCTGCTCCTGCCACTTGTGGTCTTATACAGGTGCAAATTATATTCTTCTTTCTCCACTTTGAACTGACCTCTTCTATAGTTCTAAGAACTATTTCTATACAGCATTGTTTTCCCCCAGTCACTTAGGTAAACACTTGTTATCCTACTGCTTTGTTAATTCGCATAACAAAAACATCCCTCCAGGCAGCTGCACTCAGCAGTTCCCTTCTTATCCAGTTCTTCATTTTACCCCAATTTCGTTTTTAATCTTGATTTTACTTCATTCTTGAATCTTTTACTCAGTATCTTAACACATTGCACAAATGTCACAGTTCCATGACGAATATCATATTTTTATGACACTAAAATGATAACTTTATAAATCTCAGATATTTGTTGCAATAGGCTACAGCATGATTCCATGGATTGAGTTTTGGCATTTAATGTTGCAAAAATCTTTATTAATACTTAGGCACTATTTATGAATTCAGATTTTAAGGAACCATTTAAAAATATTCTTATCAGAAAATTATCTTGCCATATTTTTCAAAATGTTAATGTTACAGGGAAGACCACATCTTATTGCCCATCTCTAGTTACTTTGGGAAGTAATGTTCAGCATTTCCCTTGTATTGCTTAAGTTGCTGGTAACTGATGTTGACAAGTGAATTTCTCAAGTTTGTGATAGTTTGGGAATTCCAAGATATTAACCCAGCAAAAATGACCAAAAAAAGCGTTGCATTTATATGGTGCCTTTTAGGTTCTCCCGAAATGCTTTGTGTCCAAATAAATACTTTGAATAAGCAGCCACTGTTTTAACTTAGGAAACAATATGCCATAATTTTAATGCTGTGTCACTTGGAGCTGATGTTTGCTGCTCTTGCCCTATTTGGTAGAGAAGTAGCAGGAATTAAGGTTTTGCTGACATGTATTATTAGCATCCACTTTGTTCTGAACAATTTGCTGTCCCTTAGTGATGACTTCTGAAGGCACAGGGTCAATTTCCTCTTATTTACTGACAATGCAGAATTTGGCCTGTCAAACACTTCTCTTGACCTTTCCATGGAATTGTCAAATTGCACATTTGACATTAAATCTTGGATGAACCAGAAATTTCTCCAGCTAATTTAAGGTAATATTTCATGTTGATATTTCACAAACTTGCTTGTTTTTCTTATGATGATCAATTTCCAGAATCATTTCTTTAACAACTGAATATTCAGTATTTTAACATACAATACTTAAATATAACTTCTTCTCAAACCCTTTTAACAATGAAAATTCACCCGAAATGCAATATTAGCCATGTCTTTTATTTAACAGATCTTTTACATTTTGTGCAACAAAATCCTGTTTATTTTCTATTAACCGTGAGTCTGAACTTCTTTAATCTTATTTTCTTGTTCCACTTCTTTGATTTTTTTTTATTGGTAACTATATGCAGTTTTTCATATGCCTCTTTAAAGTCTCAGTTTCATTTTCTTTATCCAAGGAACTTTGGTATTAAGCAATGAGATTTTTGATCTTTTGGCCAGCAAAACATTTGAATTCATTTAAATTAAGTCTTGACTATCATCAATTTCTGTAAAATTTTTGGAGAAGACAATCTTTTGGCATCTGGTTTAGATTTAATAAAGTGGTGAAATTGTTTCTGTCATGACGCATGAGCTTCGAACAATGGGATTCATTAAAACGTCGAAGCAATCTTTGACACACAATGCTACAACAGCTTCATTCATTTGAGCCTTGTGGTAGGTAGCTGCCAGGACAGTAGATGGATTGTTTGGAAACTTGAATTACCAATTGCCAAGTATAAAGAGGTAGAGAAATGTTGGAGCTCCTTTGACTACTGCGCTGCAAGGACAAAATGTTAATCTAGGTGAACTTATATTGGAAGTCAGACAGAGAAAGAAAAAAATCTCTTTCGAAGGTAAAAGCTGACCAACTTCATAAATTAGCTATTCAATGTAGAGAACTTAATGTGCTACCAGGGATGGTATAGCATGATTTGTTTTTTCAGTTGTTTTCCAGAATACAGATATTCGTTCATTTATTGCATCTAAAGTATGTTTTTTATTGTGAACTCTTTAGAGACCAATAATGTTTGAAAGCAAACTTAGGACTTTCTAGTTAATATTTTATAACTTTTCTATCAAATTACTAAAACAATATTGTCTAAACACTGTTCCCTTTTTATAGGCAACTTAGATAGGAGGGACATTCCTCTTTTATGCTTGTAACACATTCGGGCAGACCTGAATTCATTACTTGTTTATTCCAAAAACCAAGTTCAAATTCCAATTGAATCCAGTTGATGCAAGGCATGTTAGTAGGCTGGAGAAAAATAGGACCCTTGTCTTTATCAATCTAGGCATAGATTACAAAAGCAAGGAAGTCATGTTGCATTGAATGGAACTTTGGTGAGGCATGCCTTGAGTACTATGTGCAGTTCCGGTTGCCGCCTTCTAGGAAGGATACGATTGCACTGGAAGGGGTGCAGAGACAATTTACCAGAACGCTGCCTGGGATGGAATGTTTAGGTTGTGAAGTGGAGTTGGATAAGCTTGGGTTGTTGTTGTTGGAGCAGAGAAGACTGAAGGTTGACCTGATGGAGGCATGCAAGATAGAGGGGCATGGACAGAGTAGATATGGAGTGGCTGTACCCCTTAGTTGAAGGGTCAGTCACAAGGGGACACAAGTTGAAGGTGAGTAAGAGGAGGTTTGGGGGAAGGGGGAGGAGTAGGAAGTTTGGTGGGGTGTGGGGAGAGGGTTGGGGGGAGGTGTGTGAGGAAAAGCTTTTTTACCCAGGGGTTGGTGACAGTCTTTAAGTGTGCTACCTAGGAGGGTAGTAGTGGTGACTTGCCTTCCTCACATCCTCTGAAAAATACCTGGATGAGCAGTTGGCTCTCCAATACGTTCAAAGATATGGGCCAAGTGTTGGTGAATGGGATGAGGTGGGAGGTTAGGAGTTTCAGCATTGTGGTGCAGATTCGATGGGCTGAAGTGCCTCTTCTACACTGTATGATTCTGTCATTCTATGGTTCCCACAAGAAAGACCAACAAGATCCAAACTGATACGATAGGGCATTTCGCCTCACCTTGGGCTTGATCCAATGTCAGATCTCATCCAAAAGGCCGAGGAACCTGCAGATGTTTGTAGGATATACCTCTTCAACCAGAGACAGCCTCCCTCCTGTATCTAGCTGGGGTTGCTCCCCAAATCTAACAGCCTTTTTTCTCGCTGACTGCAAAGACCTCTGTCCATTGTGATGATATTGATTTTTAGGGAAGTCTGTCACCTGATCTCTCCACTCCTTTCCAATGGTATTGTGAAACCTTTAACCTTGCATCCTGGTTGAAATGCTAATTATCTACCATTGATCTGAACTCCCTTTCAATTTCAAAGTAAGTGGATAGTTCGCAGCCCAATAGTTTAAAATTCAGTACCAACAACACATTTCTGGGACTTTGGAGGACTCCTAGTGTATTCGTGTTAGATTCAGATACTGTTATTGTTGTCTCCAATAACAAAATACTTGCACCACCTTCTGTTGCTTTGAACTTGAACGTTGAAGCCACCCAGGTTTACTGTCAGGCAGCCTGCAGAACAGATCACCTGACCACCATCATTCACCCTAAATTTAACGATACAGTCCCAAAACATAATCTTATAAATCTCATAATTGTAACTGCCGGCTTGTCAAGGAAAATAGCCAGTTCATCAGTTTTTGTTTCATTCAATAGGTAATGTAGTGCATTTTTGGAGTTTTGACAACATAACTTCACATCAACTTCCAATAGTATAATGAGACAGTTTCTAAGTTGCTAAAAAACTAATCACGTTGCTCTGGTCTGCTCCAAAGAATGAGAAAATAATTTGCCAGCAAGTGAGCTTAAAATCGTAGAATCCCTGCAGTGCAGCAAGAGGCAAGTTGGCCCATCAAGCCTGCACCAACAATAATCACACCCTAGCCCTGGCCATGTAACCCCACGTATTTACCCTGATACGAAGGGACAATTTAGCATGACAAATCAACCTAACCCCCACACGTTTGGAGTGTGGGAAGAAACCAGATCAAACCTATGCAGACACAGGGAGTACGTGCAAACGTCACACTGTCACCTGAGGCTGGAATTGAACTGGGTACCTGGTGCTGTGAGACAGCAGTGCTTGCCACTTGGTGATGTTATTCTCATGCAGTTTTTAAAATTGAGAAATGAGTTGCAGTTATCCATTTCCTTTTAGGAGAAAAGAAACTTACCATACATGACAAGACTGAAGTAAATCTGGTTTCATTTCGACGGACTATTTATCTTGCTATCCAATCAAGGTAAGCAAATGTTTCAACACTTTGAAAAAGTCACTTTAAAACACTTTTTCATGGATCATTTATTTAAAACAAATCTTCATCATGACCATATATTTTTCCCTGGAATATTGTTGCCTCATATTATGCAGCGCTTTAAGTTTTAGGATATGTACAGTGAAATAAGTATGAAATGAGTAACTTAGAACATTGAGTTGGCCTGAGCTGATGAGTTCAAATTGCAGTGGCTGGAGAAAGTGAAGAGTTTGTTATATTCTCATGATGAGTTTTGGTCTTGGCAGGAAGGACATATACACCATAGCACGTAAGCATAGTGATTAGCACCGCTGCCTCACAGCGTGAGGGACCCGGGTTCCATTCCTGGTTTTGCTCATTTTCTGTGTGGAGTTTGCACGTTCTCCCCATGTCTGCATGGGTTTCCTCTCACAGTCTGAAAGACATGCTGGTCGGGTGCATTGACCCGAAGAGGCGCCACAGTGTGGTGACTCACTTTCTTCCTTTTTATAGCGAGGGGGATAGAATATAAAAGCAGGAAGGTCTTGCTGCAACTGTACAGGGCACTGGTGAGGCTGCAGCTGGAGTACAGTGTGCAGTTTTGGTCACCGCACTTGCGCAAGGATATTTTGGCCTTGGAGGGAGTGCAGAGGAGGTTCACTCGGCTGATACCAGAGATGAGGGGGTTAGACTATGAAGAGACACTAAATAGACTGGGTCTGTACTTGTTGGAGTTTAGAAGGATGAGGGGGGATCTTATAGAGATGTATAAGATAATGAAAGGGATGGATAGGGTAGAGGTGGAGAAATTCTTCCTGCTCAGAAAGGACAGCAGGACTAGAAGGCATAGCCTCAAAATAAGGGGGGGACAGTTTAGAACGGAGTTGAGGAGGAACTTCTTCACTCAAAGGGTGGTGAATCTCTGGAATCCTCTGCCCGTTGAAGTGGTGGAGGCTACCTCGCTAAATATATTTAAGACACGGGTAGACAGGTTTTTGATAGACAAGGGGTTATGGGGAGAAAGCGGGAAAGTGGAACTGAGCCACTTCAGATCAGCCATGATCTTATTGAATGGCGGGGCAGGCTCGAAGGGCTGGATGGCCTACTCCTGCTGCTATTTCTTATGTTCTTATGACTCGGGAAATTTCACCGTAACTTCATTGCAGTGTTAATGTAAGCCTTACTTGTGACTAATAAACTCTTGAGTCACTGCCTTGACTTGATATATGGTCGCAGTATCTGATGTTGCTATTGTTCATGTTTTTATTTCACAAGTTTTTTTAAACTGGTCCCTGAACTTATTAGATTAAATATCTAAAGTTAAAATTAATCCAATGTGCCTATGGATAAAGAGAACACGCACATCATAATTAGATTTTAAAAATCACAAGGAAGATGATATATTCTACATTGTAATTCTGCAAGATTTTTGTTTTGATGTTTTAGAAATAATGTAATTGACACATTAATTGGTGGAGTTTTAGAAAGTGATATGGCAATGCTTATTTTTGAAATCTGTTTTGAGAGAGCAATGATCTAATTTCCCTGTCAGAATATGCTGCATGATGGGGAGAAAGAGGTTGGTGATGTAACAGGCATTTTCAAAAGACCTCAATAAGTGCATCTGAAAGGATGATGTAGGTGAATGAACTGAGTATAAGTATTATTGTTGAGGTAATTACTTGAGTGCGATTGTGTGTGCCAATTTTATCTTTTTAAGAAGTAAACCTTATTTGTTTTCTATAACCTGAGCTATGCCAAAGCTCTCTGTGACCATTCTTCTGGAAAAAAGTAAACTTCTGCACAGCTTTCTGCACCTATGCTGCATATCTCATTGTGTTCATTTAAGGCATAGACCAACAGATGTTTCTGCAGTATTGCTGGATACTTGGTTTGTCATGTGTGCACCGTTAAACTTGTACACCTCTCTCATCAAAAAGATAGGATAATTTAATTGTCTTTCCCAACTGAAGCAAGCGAGGACTTTGAAAGTACTGAATCAATTGAGACCACATCCAGGTTTCTTGTCCCCATGCCTTTTTACATATTGAGTAAGTAAAAATCTTTTGATTGCAGATTTAACATTAATTCCACACTTCTATAACCCTTTGTGGAAATAAGTATTTTCTAACTTCTGTCTTGACCTGGCAAGGTTATGTCCCTGTATCCTAGATGTTCCAAGTGTTGGATGAAATGGCATCTGCTTGCATCAATGCCGACATCTCCACATCATGCATCAAGGGTGACAGAGGTCACATGACTATTGAAAGCCTACGCACTTCTCCAAACATTCTCCCTCCTCCACACACTTCATGAAGGAAAACAACCTGCATACACTATTGGCAATTGTAAATCAGGCACATATATGACCTACAGTGAAAAAAAAATCACACGTCATTGAAGCCTGACCCACATTCATCTGTCACCACACACATTTTGCACGTAATTCTTAAATTGTTCAGGTCGCCTCATGGTTAGTATGCAGGTTGTTATTGGCTGTTTGTCTCGTGTCTGATCGTTCTAGAATAATGTTGCCTCTCTGGGGAATTTTGTTGCAATGGCGAATGTCACAGCTGTGGTGAATGTTGCTGCTGATCCGTTGTCTTTGGGGGCGGAGGTGGGTTGTTGACCTCTGAGGTTGATAGTCATTCATTTCCCTGAATAGTTGGTGAAATTCACATCAGCTGTCTGCTGTGAAGGAGCAGTTTCTCCAGTTGTATGTATATGTCTGCGTTACGATGATATATTTGGTTTGTCTTCATCGTATATGATCAAGATGGTGATGTCTCTACACGCATCCCAGGTTTTTAAAGTTGAAACTTTATTACTGTCATAAGTAGTGTCATTAACACTGCAATGAAGTTACTGTGAAAGTCCCCTCGTCACCACACTCCGGCATCTGTTCGGATATACTGAGGGACAATTTAGCATGGTCGATGCATCTAACCAGCATGTTTTTTGGACTGTGGGAGGAAACTGGAGAACTTGGAGGGAACCCACACAGACGCGGGGAAAACATGTAGACTCTGCACAGTGACCCAAGTCAGGAGTTGAATCTGGGTTCCTGGCTCTGTGAGGCAGCAGTGCTAGCCACTGTGCCACCATGCTGCCCTAAAAAAGGAAATTGTACCGGCGTGTATTCAAGCAACTTCGTAGCTCTGTTGGGAAATTGAACCTCAGTGCCCTGCATGGAAGACAGGGATACTAACCCCAATACTAATAAGGACTACACTAAGTTGTCAAGAGGATGAGTTTTGTTGAGTGTTGAATATTTTCACTCTGGCTCTCCAATTCTCAGCAATGATTTGGCAGCTTTATCAAAGTGAAATTTGGCTTTCTGTTTTTTGATTTTGTCATTCATGCCTGTTCCCACTTCCGTATGTTTCTGCTGGTGAAAGAGTTGCTTGGATGCAGCATGACATTAGTCACTTAACTGGACTATTTCCATACCCTCAGTAGATGTGTTTATCCACTTTCGGATTGCCATGTACACACCTGTGTTGGGTGCCTTTTGGCAACTTGTCTCAGCCTTTTCCTTTGACTGGGGATAGTGTGGAGATGATGTGCTGAATTTCCCAAATCATTTACAAAGCACCTGAGTTCTTCACTTGTAAACTAAGGGTCTTGCTGTTCCCCAATAACGATTGAAATGTGCTTTCAGGCATCGTACAATTTCACTGATGTTAATTGACGTCTGCTTGTCTAACTCCTGGTAGTTTGTATAGCAGTCAACAATGACACAGTCTTGAATTGCACAGAGAGTGAAGAGATCTACTCTTTCTGGAATGGCATGACTTTTGTTTGCTTAACTGAATATTAATTCCAATCACTCGAATGGCTGATATGGTCCTTGATCTCATCACTCAATTTTAGCCAGTAGAGTACTTCTCTTGCCTTCTTCGGACTAGACTCCATTTTGATGGCTTGCATGGATCTGCTTCAGCATTTCTTTCTTTTGTACAAGATGCCATCTTGGGCAATCACTTCGTCCCTGTGTTCCCAATACTCTTTCAACTACAGATGTGTCCTTGACCTGGCCATTCTTTCATCATATTTCCTGCTGCACTTGCTGTAGCATCTCATTGTTCAGTTTGCTTGCCCTGAGCAAGGCACTGAGCTGTCAGATTCAATGTCTGCGAGATTGATGACTTCCAGAGCCTGGCATGCTGTTGCTACTCATTGAATTGGAATGATTTTACACTCTATGCTAGCATCAGCAACTTGCTTCAGAAGGAGCGCAGCTCTTTACAGTATGTTGGCAATGTACATCCACTGTACTTTCAAATTGTATTTCTGAATTCTTGCCAGATGCTTTGGAGCAGATAGAAGTGGTTTGAAAAAGATGCTTTAAGTGGCTTGTGTGTGGTCTCTCCCAAGCAGGCATTAAGTAAAATACTCAAGTAAAGACAATAGCCAGCCATACTCCTGGTTCAGCGTGGTTCAGTTTCCGTTGCCCTCTGGCTGCAAAAGCAACTAATTGTCCTTGATGCATCAGTGTTGCTGCAAGTCCTGATTCACTGGCATTACACTGCAAGATGACCTCATTGCTGATGTAGCTACTACTTGTTTAATGTGACTGAAAGCTGCTACTTGTTCCGTGCCCTAAAACCATTCATTGGCCATCCTTTGCAGTCAGTTAAAAGTTCATACAAATTACAATCATAGATATCGCCTTGGTTACTATTCAGAAAAAGCTTCTTGTTTCTTAAGGTGGAATTGCAAATGTGTTGTAATAATTAATCAGATTAATTTCTCAAATTAATGAGCAGTTTGCTTCACTGTGAAGTTTGCATTGGGTACAAGCACTTGACTTTTTGCTGAGGACAGATTTTAAAGAATGTTATCTTCATGTACTGTGTACAAAGTATAAAATTAATTCAAGAAGATTTGAAGGTTGGAATGACAATTGGAATTAAGTGCATTGTAGATTTGGTTCTAAGTTTACTCTGGAACAAAAAGGAGCAAGTTTGAACTTAATAAGAATGCACAATGTTCTTCCAGAAAGCCTAATCTTAAGGTTATTATTGGGATAATGTTCAATTATGTAGTTCCTTAAGAATCTCTTCTATGGTTTTTGTTATATTTCTCTTTTTATAATTTTAAAAATTCATGATTTAAAAATGATTTTGGGTGTCATTTATTGGGCCAACATTCAATGCCCATCTCTAACTGTCCTCCATCTCAGAGGGCATTTAAGAGCCAACCACAAAGCTGTGGATCTGAAGACAGAACAAGTAAGGATGATTTGATTTTCTTACCTAAAGGACATTAGGCAAACCAGATGGGTTTTTAAAATTGATTGTGGTTTCATGATCATCAGTAGACATTTTTTAAAATTCCAGATTTTTATTAAATTCAAATTTCACCATCTAGCATGGTGGTATTTGAACCTGGGTCATCAGATCTTGCTCTGGGTCACTTAATCACTAGTCCAATGACAATGTCACTACACCACTGCCTCCCCTAAATAACAATCAAAACCTAACACAATATATTTAATTTTTCTTTAAGGATGTGCAATAGTTTAACATGTCTATCTCTGGATTTTGACAGAATGCTTGCTGTTGCATTTTTGCGAATTATTTTGCAATGTTACCACAACCTGTTTTTCCTCTGAATCTGATTAATATATGTGATAAATGGTTCACACTGGAATGTGTAGAAATGCTTGGTTATATAGATTTATTCTTGGCAGTTTGAAATTAATCTTGATGCATACAGTAGAAACAAGATTGATGATTTCAAAACTTAGTGAAGAAGAATAAAGATGGTGTTTTGGAATACGTTTGTTTGCAGGAAGGGTTATTTTGACAAGAAGTTACTATATAACAAGCATATCCAGAAAGTGGAAACATATGGTATTAAAGTGATGGTGCTAACTTGGGTATTTAAGTAGCCAAGAGATAAGAAGCAGGGAGCTATGACGAATGGATGTTTTTCTGATGGGATGGGAGAGAAGTCTGCGGTGGTGTTCCCTGGGGACATTATTTGTTGTTTTAAAGGGAATGGCCTTGGCCATAGGGTGGATAATTTCAAAGTTTGCAGATGTTTAAAATTTTGGGAACATTGTAAATAAAGAACAAGCTAATAGCAGATTTTGGAGGATGTAAAATGGGCAGGCACAAGACAGATGCTGTTTAATGTCAGGGTGGGTGTGAAGAGATGCAGTTTGTACGGAAGAAAGTTGAGAACCTAAATGCTGCTCCTTTGAAGCTATTGCAAGAGCAGGGGAACAGGTGATGGGTGGTGCAGGTAGAATCACAAAACTTTGAAGGAGGCGTGGCAAGGTGATGCAGTAGTTAAGAAAGCATGCAGGATGTATTGCTTTGTAAATAGGGCCACTGAATATGAAAATAAAGTAATCATGCCACAAATTACTAGTTTGGCCTCTACTAGAGTATTGTGTACCACTTATGGGAGTGGCATGGAGAACGTCATTTACATGGATAGATTGGAATAAGTGTCTTTGTTTTTAAAGCAGAGATGGCTGACGAAGACCTAAATCAAGGTATTCAAAATTGAGGGCTTTTCATGGAGCAAGAAGGGAAAAAAAACTGCTTTTGGCAGGAGGATGGATAAAGGGTCATAAATTTAAGATAATTGGTAAAAGAACTAGGAAGGAAGTGTTTTCACGCAGGTATGATAAGATCTTTAACTCCTCACCTGAAAGAACGGGAGAATCAGATTCCATCAGAATTTCAAAAGGCAATTGGACATGTTCTTGAAAGGACTAATTTCCAACATTATGCAGAAAAGCCTTCAGTTTCGGTGCTAATTAGGGCGCTCCTTCAAAGAACTGGCACAGGCCCAATGGCCGTCTCCCTGTGCTGTAAGATTCTATGTTTTGAATACATTAAATAACTACCTTTACTTATATGCACAAACATTTATGCAAATTAAGGTTCATTATATGAGAAAATGTCAATGCCTATAGATTACTATAACCAGCTGGGGAAATTATTTACTTTGTTTAAAAGTCAAACTGTATTGAGATTATTAACAAAAGATGACCTCCTTAGACTATTCAAAACTACAGGTTCTCAAGTTAACTTTAACCAGTGAGCATTGAGTTAAATTTTGAAACCCAATAAGTGCAAGGCTGCTGCGGAGCACAGTCAAAATTTAGATATCTGCTAGTTAGGAGTGAAGTTGAGCATGGTCTTTTGCATTACTGAAGCAGGAATTACTGGAATAAATGTTATGATTGGAGACAGAGAAGCAAAGAAAAAGCCTCCAATTATTTAGTTAAGTTCACGATAAAGAACATGAATGAATGATTAATCTGCACAATAAGGTAATGTGTATGTAGAAAATATTGTCACGTTTCAGGGAATTCTATGTTACTCAAGTCATAATTAACTCATGATTGGAACCACCTTGGAGAAACAAATCACTTTCTGCTCTTGCACTAAAGAGGAAACAAATTAAGTTGCTGTGAGGCATGCCAATAACTACTACTTTAGTTTGGCGAGCTAAATGAGCTTGAATTAAAGAATCTGAGTTGTTCAGATTTTTGGCCTTGAGCATTGATGCACAGATCTCCAAGATACCATTTTCTTTCACCTAAAGCAGTGTATTTTAATTGATTGCACTTGCCATTTGGATTTATGGGTTCCACAACTGCTTGTGGAACTGCTTGCAGTTTAACTTATTTCCACTTTGTCTTGAAATATAGCAAACCCGATAGAAAATGAAACACAGTCTCTAAGAATCAACTTGCTATTCATATCTGGAATTTCTCACTTAAATGCTAAAATCACAGGAAGAAATTGTGAAGCTGTATTAATTCTGACATTCTATTCATCCTTCAGACAATTTCTGCCTGAACTGTGGCATTTACCAATAATTAACAATGTTTTTCTTTCCTCTTTGGTTGTCCATACAGTAAAGACTAAAGATATTTGGCTATTGACTGGTGTTGGCTAGTCGCTGGGTGTCTTTTTTGTGTTGGAGCATCAAATTTATTACTCTTTTGAAATCAATTACATGGGTACTATTGAAATGTTGACCTCACTATATATTGTTAAAAAAACTAAATGTATTGTCAAATCATCCCATATGTATCATCACATTATTCCATTTGTTGTATAACCTGAAGTTACATGGCTTTGTTACCTTTAATATATCTTACTCCCATAGTTGTTGTATGAAGAACCTGGAGTATGGAAAGAGACTTGGCTCAACAAGCTTTGTCCTTTCACCAGTGATGCACAATTCACTCTGTGGCAGATTCAACCCAATCTAGTTTATCCTTTAAGAAAATGTTCTGAAAAGTTTGTTCAGCCAAATCTCAAACCACAAGCAAATTAAGCCCAACTCCAGCATACCTATGCAAAGCTGTGTTTTTCTTTTATTGTCTGTTTAGTATCCTCCACAGCTAAGGAATATTGCCAAGCTGGATAGCTTTTAGTGAAATAGTGTGTGTTGTATATTCATTTGAAAATGTGCTTCAAGTTTTTAGTAGGGAAATGCTGGCAAAAGCCCAGGTTTTTACTTGTCTGTACTATGAAGGTGGGCCTTCTCCTTGAATCTTGATAGCCCTTTAGTGATGGTATTACTAAAGCTGTGTTCGAGATTTACAGGATTCTAGCTCATGAATTATATGGGTTCAAGTGTATGATTTGGTGGCTAAGTTTGGATATGATGTTGCCATGCACTTGGTACTTTGGTGCGCCCTAATTGAATGAGTATTGTCACTGCATGCAGTGTACAGCGCTGATGTTACCTCTGTGTTGAATTCCTTCTTGCAGTGTATTTGCACTTCTGCTTTCACCCTATTGCCATCATTTCTGATGTTTCACTCAGGATGACAGCAATTGTGTTACACAAGGTCTTCGGCCAATGCATGTCTGTAAATGCAAGGTTTTGAATGGAAGTTATTGATTCAGTTCAGTAGAGAAAAATATGAAGTAGCCCAATTTGGAAACAAAATTTGGAAAACATCTCAAAATGCTACAGTTCTAATGGTGCATATCTGTTGAGAGGTCTTGATCTTGATCTTGATCTTGAGGAAAAGACGGTAGTGCAATAGGAAAGACCTAAGAGATAGTAGAATTCTCGATTTTTCCATTTGAAGGCATTGAACAGTGGTTCCCAAACTTTTTTCACTGGACCACACTTTTGGAATAAAAATTTGCTTGTGCCACACCAAATTTTTTATTGACAAGAAATACATTCAGAAATAAAACAAACAACTCCTACATAGAACACAACTACTTTATAATATGATCATGGGACATCCAGAAAGTATAAAACAATGCAACTACATAAAACGTGATTCATTCCCAAAATATACTTATAGATGAGCCTCTTACATATGTAACCTTAAGTACACAAACTCATTGAGCGGTGTGAGCTTGTTTTTGTCAGGTAATCTCATTTATATTAGGTCTAATATGAGACAAACAAACACTCATCTCACCAATACAAAGAAACCTTTGTTTTTTGGTCTTTGATATTTGTCAGAGCTGAAAATCCCTGTCCACAACAATGTTGTGGAGAACTGTAGAAGAATAGCTAACGCTCTTGAAGAGATGCGTGGCTACTGTTTCTGGTTGTGTATCCAAAAAGAGTCCAGTGACATAGTCCCGTGTTTCATTTTCAAGGTGCGATCACTCAATGCAGGCCATTTCCTCCTCCTCCTCATCCAATGTCAGACCTGAAGAGCTGGAATTTGCAAAGGGTTCTCTAACCCAGTCGAATTTTTCTGTAGACAACGATGGAAAGTAATGATCAATCTTGTCTACCAGTGTTGCAAGATGTTCCTGTGTAAGGCCGTACAATTCATTGCACGTTTTAAAACTTTTTACCAGTGGGAACTTTGAGATTATGTTGCATCGCTCTTCCAAGCCAGAGCTGAAGCTTTTTTTTGAATACAGTTAGTTTGTCTGTAATTGTGAGGAAATTGTCATCGTGGCCTTGTATACTGGCATTGAGCACGTTCAACCGCGAAAAAATATCAGCCAAATATGCCATCTTTGCACACCAGTCATTGTCATCCAGTTGGTGGTACAATGGGTTCCCTTCTTGTTCCAAAAATTCTCTTAATTCATTCTTCAGTTCCAATACCTGATTTAAAACTTTTGTGCGGGACATCTAGCGAACCTCCGAGTGCAGAATTAGGCATTGATGTTTTGATTCCATGTCTTTGCAGAGTTGAGCAAATAACAGCGTCTTTAGTGGTTTTGCTTTGATGAACTTCACAGTGTGCACAGTCTGATCTAGGACCAACTTCAAATCAGCTACAAGGGTCTTGGTGATTAATGCCTCTCTGTAAAAGTCACTGAGTTGATATTACATCTGGATTTTTCTGTTTGAATGCTGCCAAGTCTCTCACATTCCCTGTCATTCATAGCATTTCATCCGTATGAATTCCAATACAAGAATCGCATGAAATCTCAACTTTTTCCAAATACTCAGACAAGGTTTGGAAATTATCTCGTCCTCTGGTATGTTTTTCAAGTTCCTTGCAAAATAGAAACTGTGTGATTATTTCGTCATTGTGAATGAATCTGATATAGGCAAGCAACTGCTTTTCCACTAATGTCGATTGATTCATCAAATTTGAAATTCTTCATACGTTTGGAAATATGCTTCTCAATATTAGCTGACGTATCAATTTTTCTTCTGCGAATAGTATTATCAGACAAAGGAATTTCCATAACTTCTCTCTGAGCATCATCTCCAAACAAAGTTTTCACAATCAAGCTGCAGGCAGGCTGAATCAATTTTTCAGCTATTGTATATGGTTTTGTCTGTTGAACAATCAATTCAGCCACTTGGTAAGATACAATGTGCATCTTATCTGAGGCTGTCATTCGTTTTGCGAAATATGATCGTTGGCGTTTCTGCTGTTCCAAAAGCCTTTCAAAATATTAAACATCCTTGTTTGCCAGATTTCCATGTTTTGACAACAGATGTCTTTTCATCTTGCTTTGGACCATATTGGAATTGGAAAGCATCTCCAGTCCATGTGAAACCGAAACTCAGATAGCTATCCATGTATTGTCGACAAACTTCCTTTTTTGGAGATTTGCTTGGGTGTAGAATTAAATGATTCCGCTATTGGTGTAGAATTAAATGACTCTTCAGCACTCTGTTCAAAAGGTGATTCTGGATCACAACGTGGACTTGGATTGTCCTCAGCATCACTTGGTGCTCTTGCTCTCACTTTGGAAAAAATATCTATCCATGTTTAAATAATTCTTTGATTGTCCTTGAATCTTCCCATCACAATTGCCATCATCTCTCGCCACACCCATTGGGAACCTCTGGCATAGAACAAAAAAGGCAGCAATATACAATAATGTTGAACTTGTATAAGACCAGAAGTACTGCATATAGGAAGTATTTCAGTGATGAAGAAAAATCACCAGGTTGGCATTAATAATGGATTGTTGCTTGGTTGAAAAACTTAAGATATTAAGACTCTTTACTGGAGTTGGAAAAGTTAAATTGCAAGATGATTAGACTAGCTTCAAGACTATGACAAGTTATGATATGGTACTTAGTGGTTGTTTGCATTGTTCAGTGAAAAGGTGATGAGGAGGCTCAAATTTTCAATAATCACCATAATAGTGGGATGCTCACAATTTCTATTTTATATTTTTAGAACATGGAATGAGATCAGCGTTGTGGAAAGAAGCACCAGTGCAAACTTAATTGGCTAAATGACTGGCTTGTTCCTCTGCTGTATGATTCCCTTGCAAATTTCATCTGATTCCACTCGTCAATCAAAACTAGCACTCCTTTCTCAAACAAGTATTACAGCTACTCCCTGTCCAAAACCAGGGCACTGATTCTTGGACAAGTTATCCTGATGCATGTTGTCAATTCATCAATTTTATCCCACCACAGGACTTTGGATTTTTTCATCATATCTCCCTCTTTTTACCAGGACTTACTGCCTAATCATGAATGTAACTTTGATTTATTTTGGGGCCATTTGTATGTACTTGTTGAGCCTATTCCTTCTTGTCAGCCTGGGATTCTTTGACTTGTGCTGAATTATAGTTCCATGGGAATTGGAAGACATATTACTTAGCAAATATTTATTCTGACGTCACATAATCTAATTTTATCATGGATAATATAACAATCTACTTTTAATATCTATGCATAAAACTTCACACAATCAAAAGTGAAAACCTGGCTTCCACTTGGAGCAGACAGCTTTCCACATGCCAATCTGCACACATGACCCAAAGCTGCAATAATACACAAGCAGTTTAAGATTACCTATGATTATATACCCATGCGTACCTGGACATGTAAAATCTTACAGTAGAATGCTGAAAACCCATTGAATATGGTTGTCCACTACTGGATTAGCAATCAAGATTTTGGATTTAGATGTTGAGAGATTGTCTCTCTGTCTCACGAGTTGAGAAACAGTATTTCTATTGGCCATTCAGGGGGTTGTGAGGCTTAGTCAGTGAGAATATTCAAGAGACATTTGGATGCGAAAGCAATGTGGGGCAAGGCAAAGAAAGTGGAATTGAGTAGAGAAGTTTAGTCACGATATTGATTAGAGCATTCATTTAAGATTATGAAAGGGTTTGTTAGGGTAGAAGGATAGAAAATGACTCCAATGGTGGGAGTCCAAAAACTGATGTTATATGGAAAATGGTGACTGATGAATCCAGTTGGGAATTTAGGAGAAACTTCTTTATTCAGTGTAATGCTTTACCAGAGAGATTCGTTGTGATAACAAAGACGTAATAAGGGGAAGCAGGACAGGCAAATGAGGAATAAAGCATAGGATATATTGATGGCATGAGATGAAGGCGGCTAGTGAGGCATAAACACTGGCCTGTCTTTGTGAGTTAGACATATAATTATGTAACCCATGTGACTCTAATCCCACCTTACATTAACTCTGAATACATTATAGCTAGGAGGGATGGAAAATAAATGTAGCCTTGCAAGCAGTTTGCTTACTCAGAATATTTTTTAAATGAAAGGCTGCAGTGGGGAGAGCAGAATCTTTTGCATCGTCACCAATGATATAGCTCTATAGGCAGTCCTCAGATTTGCGACGTGATTAGTCCTTGGAAATAACTGTAAGTCATTACATTGAAAACTGGAACCAATTCCCCGTGGGAGATTGGTTCCAACAATGGAGCAGGGCATAATTTTCACCAGCAAATTGCAGTCTCATTTCCTCAAGTTTTAGACGTTCGTCTCAATGCATTCAAACTTCTGCCACAAACCTCCCCATAGTGCAGACAGCTTGGTTTTGGCTTAAGGCTGGCTACTGCCTCTGGGTGCAGGACACCAAAATTATTCACCACTCTCTGCTTTCTGCGCTATAGCTCGTCGAGGCAATGTGCTGGTGGATCACAGCAACGGTTGTCCATAGATGGCTGAGCTCCATAACCAGCTGGTGGCCCACGTGTTGAAGTGACTTTCTGACCTGGAGTTATGACCTGGTCAGAAGGATCGGGGGCCTGGTATTTCAACAGGAGGTTTCACCACTTTCTCGGCAGCGAAAGTGTTAGCGACCCAATATCATACAGTATATTACTGAATGCTGGATTATCTGGCTTTGTTTCAGTCAAGGCTGCATTTAAAAATATAAGTAGTAGTGTATATGTATAATAAAAATATTAAAGATGAGCTGGCTTGGAGTCAGTCAAAACTGACATTACTAATTTGCCAAAAGCTGTCAATTATAAGCAGTGTAAGTGCCATTTGTCATAACTTGAATGTTGTAAAGCTGAGCACTGCCTGTATCGACAGGGTTATGCTGTGCACACTGCTTCCAGAGCCTCCCAGTAATGACCTCCCACACTCTAGAATAATTTAGTTGGGGGAAAAATGCTGTTTTTGCATTGAACTGGGTATAAATGAAAACCCTCAAAAATTACTATAAGTGAAGCATTTGGCTAACTGGGCCATGCTCAGATTTTCACTTAATTTGCAGTCCATTGTTGCATTACATTAAAGTGGCAGCAGAATAATTTTTCGATCTGAGTTAAGAGATGTGAGTAGATTGAAGTAATTTGGGAAAGCTGCTCAACGTAACAAAATCACAGAACTTGAGGTTGTACCTGTCTTTGAGCCAATGACAGTTCAGCTCATTGATATTTTCCACATCTTGTACACTAAGGATGGAGAGCATTGTTCATTCACCCAGAATGGGTAATTCTAACAGTTCAGGCAACACAGTGAAGATCCATAGATTTGCTCCTCAGAGTTTAGCATAGTGCAACAACTGCACTATATGCTGTTCATGTAATACGTTAAATATATACAAACAATTGCTTTGAATTTCTGCAGTTACACTATGAAAACTGAATTGAATGGTAAAAGAAAAAATGGGTTGTGAACAGAAACTTTATTGAGCAAAGAGGGAGATGGGGCCTTAAATGCTGAGGAAGAAAAATTGTGCAACAAAAAACATAGTTATGGTTTCTTGTTTTGAATTTAAATGTTGCTGAAAACGTTACACAATTTAAGCATGTTGGTGACGCTGAAAGCTTGCAAAAGATTGAATAGAAACATGTCAGTAAATAAATTGTGATCATGATTGTGCCCAATTTATTTTCCCTTAATTCAAAACATTACTTAATTGTTAAATGCATTTTTTCTCATTTTGATTTGATTTCTTTACGTGATGCTTAATTTAATTTTTGGTATGATTGCAATTTGGATGAATGGCGTATTCACACATTTTGGAGCTTTACTCAATGACACTTAAAGTACTACTTATATTTTTACAGTTTGGATTTTGAAGAATGTGCTCATAAATTATTGAAGATGGAATTTCCTGAAAGTCAAACTGTGAGTATTGATTTGCATGTGCTCAGTTGTCAATAGAAGGTTGGTACAGTGGAAATTAAGATATTTAAATGTTGCTGGCACCCATAAGGAACATGACTGATCTAAACTTTGCTGCTACCATATACTGTTTGAGGTCAGTAAGGCTACTAACCATCGCAAATATCATGATAATGGCAAGATATATATAGTCTAAAGGCAGGGAAACACATGAAGTTAAGATATTGCATCAGGTGTGTAATTTGAGGTAAATTTTGAGAATTGACAAGAAGTTGAGTCAATACTTGTTTCATGTTGAGGCATGGTGAGGGTGTGAAACTTATGTCTCAAGGTTTGATTTTGAGACCCATATTCGAGTCATAGAGGTATACAGCATAGAAAGGGGCACTTGCATCCATCACGTCTACTCGGGTCAAAGACAAACAACCTAACTATTCTAATCCCATTTTCTAGCACCTAGCCCATAGCCTTGTATGGCTTGGCGTCACAAGTGCACAATTAAATACTACTTAAATGTTATGAGGGTCTCTGTCTTCACCATCCTTTCATGCAGTGAGTTCCAGACTCCCACCACCCTTTGGGTGAATAAGTTTTTCCTCTCATTCTCTCTAAACCTCCTGCCCCTTACTTTAAATCTATTGCCTCCTAGTCATTGATCCTTCCACCAAAGGGAATAATTTTTTTCCTGTCCACTCTATCTATGTCCCCCATAATGTTATACACCTCAATCCTGATCCCCCTCAGTCTCCTCTGCACCAAGGAAAACAATCCCAATCTGTCTTCATAACTAAAACTGTCCAGCCCAGACAACATCCTGGTAAATCTCCTCAGCCCCCTTTGCAATATCCCTTCTATAATGTGGATTCCAGAACTGCAAACAATATGCTAATTGTGGCCTAACCCAACATTTAACATTATTCCAATATAACCTCCCTGCTATTAAACTCAATGTCTCAATTAATAAAGACTAATAAATAATATTGCACCAACAACTTGGAATTAAATTTTGTCAAATTTGTTGGTCCTAAGTCTGAAGTGTTTAAACCACTTGAACAATTGGATGCCCTGTAAGGAGCCAGAAGCACTTTTCCACTTGAGTATCTAAGAGGTCATAGATGATCATATCTGTTTGAGTTTTTGAATGTTGTGCATCAATTCCACTGTAAATTGGACACTCTATCACAATTTTTAATTATGATTTTTTTCTAATTACCATTCTAAATCAGATATTGTGCAAGTGGTCTCTTTTTGAGGAAAAATTAGCCAAGAATAGAATATTTTCTTTCTGGACCACTTCCATTTGTTTGTTACAAGGAAAAACATTTGTTTCATAATTAATAAACAAAATCTATAATTCTATAATCAGAGCATTGATGTGTATAGGGTCAGGCAAGAATGTTTTAGTAAACCTGGTCAGCACTGGGGTTCAAATTTAGTTGCACAAATAACTTTTTATATCTCTCAATTAATTTTTTCCCAGCAAGTTGTTGTTTAATTAAAATTGCTCATGATTTCTTCCTTGCTTGACTGGCCAGTACCCCATTATATTCATCATTCCATTTTTGTGCTTTATTCCATCACGTTGGGCCAAAATAAGCTATTTTCAGAGTTCAACTTGATAATGTACACAATCATTAATCTCTTAAAATCCACTTGAGTACAACCAGACTTCAGTTTCTGTGGTTACTCTATGTAGTTTTGATGCCAGGCATCAGATAGTAGACCATTTGTTCCATCATCTTTTCCAGCGCCATAATATCCCCATTGTAATAGCAATTCACAGTTATGTTCAATTGCTTCAATTTTGCTGGGGATCCCTCAGTATATAAATTATCGAATAGGAATCTAGTTGATTATCACTCATCTCGGAAAATAAATATTTTTGAGAAATATGGTTGTGATGATAATGGAGATGCTCCCCCATCCAAAATAAAATGTGGAAAGGCCAAAACACTTGTCTCCTGGTCCCACTCCAATCTCAGTTCCCTTGTCACTGACTCCATCCCATTTCTTAGCCACTGAGGCCGAATCAGACCATTGCAGCGTTTATGTTCTGTTTGACTGTTCATCACCGGGACCATCTATGTCCATTTAGGTGACACCTTCCGTCCTCGAGTTGCTTATTGAAACCCAGAATCCTTTTGCATGATTTTGTAGACTCGAATATTCCAATGCTTTTTTCCACCTCGCCCCCCGCAAACTTGAAGTTATGCAAAACTTTTCTGCCTAACCTGTATTGAGCTCTGTTCAGCCATACTGCTCTGCTCATTGATCCATGTTGTCTCCCAGTCTGGCATCTTGATTTCAAATTCTTTGATGGTGCCTGTCCACCCTATGTTGTAACCATCTCCATTCCTCAGATCTCCACACTCTAGTATTTCTGACCAGTTGTGCAAGCCCAGTTTTGATTGCTCCATCAATGCCAGTTGTACTTTCAGCTGACTGAATCTTAAGACCGGGAATCCTTTCCCCATCTGTATGCTCTTCTATTCCTCTTGAAGACATAGCTTAAAACTGACTGAATTTTTTCCATTTTGCAAATGTTTTACCTATCCTAATATTACTAATGTGACTCAGTATCAAGTTTTGTTCAACAAAATCATTGTGGGGCACATCAGAATGTTTTACTATGCCAATATGAGTTGCTCTAAAAATGTATTTGATTTAGCTAATTATTCTTCCTGAACATAGCATTGAATGGAACGCATTTCATTATATACTATATTCCCTACATGTGTCTTCGCAATACATGTGGAAAAAAGAAAAATTATTTGATTGGCATTAAATGCATTTTCAAAATACGCTTTCAGATTCACCTTACTGCACTTCCATTTTGAATATTTACCTAAGTCAATTTTTGGGGGCATTATAATCTTGGCTAAATGGTATTGCCATTTCTCATTTCTGCTACAGTTGTTGACCTGCGTTTTTGTTTTAAGTTTGGCTGACTTGTATTATGGAGCAGCTCTGCCGATACATCATTTTTATTCCATCTAGTGCTGCAAGATATAATGTGCATGTTTTAAATTAGAGGGAGAAATATAATATTTCTGTACACACTTGAATTCCCAACCAAGCTCTCAATGATACCGATGGCTTATTATTTCTTTTACCAGTTTCCTATCATTGTAGGAAAACTGGGCCTTTATTTTGCAGTGGGAAGGGAAGGCAAAGAGGAAGCATGAAAATTGTATCCTTATTGCAGCTCAAGATTGAGAAGATTAAAAAACATGCTCACAGTTTCACAGAAACTTAGCACAAAAGGAAGCCATTTGGTACATTGTATCTATGCTGGCTTTTTTGAAAGAGTAGCCATGCTGAATCTCACAGGCAGCTTTTTGTCTGTGACCTTAAAATCCTAAGAAATGGGAGCAGGCATCCCATAAGAGGTTGGCTGATCTAATTGTGGTCTTTGCTGCATTTTCCTGCCTACCTCCATAACCTTTGACTATTTGTCGGTCAAAAATTAATTTAACTCACTCCTGAGTGTATTCAGTGTCCAGCCTACGCTGCTGTCTGGGGAAGACAATTCCAAAGTCTAACAGTTCTAACAGTGAAGAAATTTTTCTTCATCTAGGCCTCAAGTGGGGAGACACCTTATTTTTAAAACTGTGCCCCTTAGATCTAGTCTACTCTGTATCCACAAGGGGAAACGTCCTTCTAGCATCCACCCTGTCAAGTTCTCCCAGATTCTTCTGTTCTATTCTTCCAAATTCCAGCGGGTATAGGCCCAACCTGCTCAACCTTTGCTCAAGAAAACCTTTTCATCCCAGGAAGTGAACCTTCATGAACTGCTTTCAATGCAAATATATATTTATTTAAGGAGACCAAAACTCTACACAGGACTGCAGGTACACTCACACTAAAGCCGAGTACAGCAGTGGCAATACTTCCCAACTTTTATAATTTTGTATTGAAGTCCAACGTTCAATTTGTTGCCTTTATCATGTGCTGTCCTTGCATGCTAGCCTTTTGTGATTCATGTACCAGGGCACCTAGATCCTTTTGTGCCACAGATTTCTGCAGTTCCTTCATTTGAATAATATTCTTCCTTTCTGTTCTTCCTGTCAAAGTGAACAAGCTGCATTTTTCCACGTTATATTCCATCTGCCAAATTTTTGCCTCTTAATTTATTCTATCAATATCCCTTTGCAGACAGTATTTCCTCTTCATAGTTTACTTTTGTTTATGTCATCAGCAAGCCATGCATTCTATCCCTTCATCCACATCATTGGATTATAAATACCTGAGGCCCTAACACTGACCCATTGGTGCTCTACTAGTAATAGCTTGCCATTTAAAAACAACCCATTTATCTCGACTCTCTACTTGAGAGAGTAGCTGACCAATCCCCCAAACCATGAGCTTTTGTGCAATAACCGTTTATGTGGCATCTTATTGAATGCCTTTGGGAAATCATATAAACCACACTCGACTGGTTCCTTTTTATCACCCTGCTTGTTATATCTTCAAACAACCCAAATCTGTCACAGTTTCATTTTCACAAAACCATGTTGACTGCCTGATTTATGAGTTTTCAAATATCCTCCTATCTCGTCGCTATTGGATTGCAGCACTTTTTTTAATGACATGCACCAGGCTAACTGGCCCATAGTTTACCTGTCTTTCTCATTTTTGCTGTTAGATTTTCAATCTGCTGGGACCTTTCCAGATCCGAGGGAATTTTGGAAGATTGGCACACTCCATTATCTCTGCAACCGCTTTCTTTAAGACCCTAGGATCGAAGCTGTCAGTTCCAGCAGACTTTGCCAACCCTAATCCCATTGAACTGTTCCTCATGCCCCCCGCCCTGTGCTTTTCTAGTAGTCTCGAGATGCTTTACTGTGACAGCAGAATCAAAATGTTCAAAGCCTTTGCCATTCCTTTGCTTTCCACTATGAATTGTCCAGTCTCACACTAAAGAACCAGTTCTCACTGTCACTATTCATTTCCTTTTTTATATACTTGTTTATGCTTTTACTGTCGATACTTGTTAGCTGCTAGTTTTTTTCCCTCAACTTTTTGCTTTTTTGTGGTGATTTTTAAAAATTTTTCCAATTTTCTGGTCTAGCATTTATCTTTGCTGCTTTGTGTATTTCTTCTTTATATTGGATACCATCTTTAAGTTCCTTAGTTTGTCAAGGATGGTGCCACCTATTGAGCACAAGCTGAACAGAATGCGTTCTTACTGTACGGAATGATGCAGACAGCAAATTCTATTTTGTGATTGTTAATTGAGATGCTCCAGTCAAAACAATTATTTTTCTCTGTTAGCTCTTTTTGAGGTTTTCTCAACCTAATTTTCAAATTTCTCAAGGCTTTTTTGAATTTCACGGGCTCCTTTTTTCATTCTAATAAACTCCATTATTAAGTGATGCAGTCACATTACCTTTATTTGTGTTGCTTTTTTTAAATGTTTCCTTCTTCAGATAGATAGCACAAACATCAAACACAAAGATTTTATGATTTAGAGCAGCTCATCCAATTTCAAGCCAGGGATTAATCAAATCAACATAATAGCAATGATACACAATTAGATGCTAACTCTTTTCCTATTTTCCACAAAAAAAAGTACATTTAGAAACTGGCGAGCTGCTGACTTTGATAAAACTGTGTGACTTGCTAGGCCATTTCAGAGGACAATGAAGAGTCAACCACATTAATGCGGGTCTGGCATTGTATATAGGCCAGACCAGCGAAGTGTAATTTATTTTCTTCAAGAATATTAGTGCGCCAGAACTTTTTACAACAGCTCAGTTTATTCAATTAACTGAGTTTAAGATCCCTTGTCAGAAGGAAATTCTGGTCTCCTGATGGTCAATTTAGGCTCTAGATAGTTTGATAAGTCAGTTGACCACACTGCTGCTGCTGCTGCTGGTCCCTGTCATGAACTGAATTTGTGTCAAATGTAAAAGGAGCTTCCCAGATTTCTGTCTTAACTATTCCAAGTTCTGTGTCCTGATATCCATTATTTCAATACTTTGTACCACATCATGCTCCAGGAGCCATATGCACTTATGTACTCCCTGAAGTATGCATCCATACTGTAACTGGGGTCAGCATGATGTGATTCCGAAACCAGTTATAGTGCAAGGTGTCACTTGAAGCCAAACTGACACTAGAGCAAAGTACAATGAGGCATTTTACAGGAGGGAGTCTTGTCCCGATTCACTCTGGAGACATTGTGGATTGCACAATTCCATTGAAAAATTAAACTACTTTCTAACTATGTTATACTTATAAATGCAAATATACTTTTAGGAGCAACTTGTCTAAGGCCAACAATAAATTTAGGGACAAAAAGACTTATAGATTTTTTGAGTAAATAGAACAACTATGTAAATGGTTTAAGGAATGTGAAGCACAAATGGCCCAGAGGAGTAAATGTTTCCCTCATATCTTAGCAACATGGAAGTTAGATTTCAGCTTTAGATGTAGAAAGATTGCTGTACCAGTACTAAATTCTGTACATGTTTGCAGGCGATACAAATTCACTCTTACAGGTCTAATGAGTAATTGCCTTGTTTCGTTTTGAATAGGATCCACAATTTTAAAATCTCAGTTTATCTGTGTTGTGGCGAATATGCAGCATGGAGAAAAACCCCAGGAGTTGTAAGCAGGTTGCTGGCAGTTACAGATCTGAGAAGTCCAATGAGTCTGCTTGGAGTTTGGAGAAACCCTGAGGCAATGCCAGCTTACTGAAATTAAGGGTTTGCAAAAGAGTAGGACTTATTTGCTTCATGGACTGCAGTCTTGGGAGAATAAATTGAACCTTTGGGTGATGAATCAGTCCACGTCAGAGCAGTTTTTGGGGAAATTCGGGGGGCCGACACTTTCAAAGTACACGGTTGAAATCCCTTGAGAGCAGTGGCATTATAACAGGATTTTGTGACTTTGTGGTCACTGACCTCTGTGAGTTGCTGAGAAATTCGTGCGATCTGGTTTGGTCACGTTTGCCATTTACTGTGCAGTCTTTGACTGACCACAGATTACCTGCTAATTCATGTTTACCACTTGCTCAATGATCTGTGATGTTACGTGCCGTCTAACTCCAGCCTGAATGTTATTGGGTCTTGCAGCATGTAGACACGGACTGCTTGTGTGCCTCAGGAGTTGAGAATAGTTTGAAATGCTGCAATCATCAACAAACATCTCCACTTCTGAACTTGTGATGAAGGAAAGATCGTTGATGAGGCAGCTGAAGATAGCTGGGCTCAGGCCACTACCTGAATAACTCCTGCAGTGATGTCCTGGTCTGAGATGATGAACCTCCAGTCGCAACCTTAGCGGTCAGCAATTCCCATTGTTTGCAGTTTTGCTCAGACTTCTTGATGATACTATTATCAAATGCTGCTCTGATGTCAAAGACAGTCATTTCATCTCCCCTCTAAGTTCAGTTCTTTTGTTGATGTTTGAACTCCTGTCAAGATCTGAGTGGCCCTGGTGGAACCCAAACTGGATGTCAGTGAGCAGGTTATTGCTGCATAAGTGTTGTTGACAGCACTGTCGACAGCATTGCTTTAGATGATCTGGAGGAGGGAACCGAGTGTAGGGTGTCGAAATTTGCTGATGACACCAAAATTGGTGGAAAGGCAAATTGTGCGGAGGGTGGGGAGAGTCTACAGAAGGATCTAGATAGACTGGGTGAATGGGCCAGGAAATGGCAAATGGAATTTAATGTTGGCAAGTGCAAGGTGGTCCACTTTGGTAGGAAGGATTATTACTTACGTGGAGAAAAACTGCAGCAGGCGACGGTGCAGAGGGACCTCGGGGTCCTTGTGCATGAGTCGCAAAAACCCAGCTTGCAGGTGCAGCAGGTGGTCAGGAAGGCGAATGGGATGCTGGCCTTCATCGCGAGGGGGATTGAATATAAAAGTAGGGAGGTCTTGCTGCAGCTGTATAGGGCATTGGTGAGGCCGCAGCTGGAGTACTGTGTGCAGTTTTGGGCGCCGTACTTACGCAAGGATATTTTGGCCTTGGAGGGAGTGCAGAGGAGGTTTACTAGGCTGATGCCGGAGTTGAGGGGGTTGAGCTATGAGGAGAGGCTGAATAAATTAGGCTTGTACTCGTTAGAGTTTAGAAGAATGAGGGGAGATCTCATTGAGACATATAAGATGATGAATGGGATGGATAGGATAGAGGTGGAGAGACTCTTCCCGCTCAGAAAGGATAGTAGGACTAGGGGGCACAGCCTCAAGATAAAGGGGGGGCGGTTCAGAACGGAGTTGAGGAGGAACTCAAAGGGTGGTGAATCTCTGGAATTCTCTGCCCGTTGAAGTGGTGGAGGCTGCCTCGCTAAATATTTTTAAGACGCGGGTTGATGGGTTTTTGATAAGAGAGGGGATTAAGGGTTACGGGGAGAGGGCGGGAATGTGGAACTGAGCCAAGACAGATCAGCCATGATCTTATTGAATGGCGGGGCAGTCTCGAAGGGCTAGTTGGCCTACTCCTGCTCCTATTTCTTCTGTTCTTATGTTTACTGATGATTGAGACTAGACTTATGGGTGACTAATTGATTGGGTTGGATTTGCGCTGCTTTTTGTAGACAGGCATACCTGGACAGTTTTTTGCATTGTCATGTAGATGCCAATGTTGTAGCTGTATGAAAGCAGCTTGGCTAACGGTGCAGCTTCTTCTGGAGTGTGTAACTTCAGGACTTTTGCTGGAATATTATCAGGCTCCAATCACCTTCGCAGTATCCATTGCCTTCAGCTATTTTTTCATATCAAAGGTGGCATTTCTGATGCTGGGGACCTGGGTGAAGGGTGAGGTGGATTATCCACTCGGCAGTTCTACCCGAAGATTGTTGCAAAGTTAGTTGCTTAATAGCCAGCACCATTCCTGACTGGATGTGGCAGGAATGCAGAGCATAGATCTGATTTGTTGCTTATGGGATCACTTAGTTCTATCTATTGCGTGCTGTTTTCGCTGTTGACATGCAAGCAGTGTGTGTTGTAATTTCACTAGGTTGAAACCTAATTTTTAGGTCTGCCTGGTGCTGCTGCTGCTGTCCCACCCTTCTAAACTCTGAATCAGGATTTGGGTAGCACATTGATGCAGTGGTAAGCACTGCTGCCTCAGTGCCAAGTCCTCTGGTTCAATTCCAGCTTGCACATTCTCCTCGTGTCTGCAGGGATTTCCTCCGTCTGTTCTGGTTTTCTCCCGCAGTCCAAAGATGTGTGGGTTAGGTAAATTGGCCATACTTAAAACATTGCCAATTAGTGTTGGGGGACTAGCAGGTAGATGCAGGGGATTAAGGGGTCAGGGCTTGAGTGGGATTGTTATCAGTGCAGGCTTGATAAGCCAAATGGCCTACTTTTGTATGGTCAGGATTCCAGGACATCTGTGATAATGCATAGACATGATGGTAATAAGAGTGTGGGATGTGTTGGGCCATGAGGTTACAGATTGTGGTGATAGACAATTCTGCTGCTGCTTTTGGCCCATAACACCTCATGGAGGCAAAGCTTTGACTTGCTTGATCTGCTCGAAATCTATCCATTTAGCATGGCAGTCATGGCATACAATACATTGGAGATTAGGAGTTCGCCTTCACAAGGACAGTGTGGTGGTTGGCCCTATCAATATTGTCACAGGTAAGTAGGTCTGGATGAGGTCAGGTATGATTTTTCCCTCTCGCTGCTTTCCTTACCAGCTGCCAGAGACCCAGTATAGTAACTTTGTCCGTTAGGATTCTGCAAGCTCAGTCTGTAGTGTTGCTACCAAGCCATTCTCGATGACAGGCATTGAAGTCTTCCCAGAGTGCATTCTGCCCCCTTGCCACCCTCTAGTGCTTCCTCCAACTGATGCTTAACATAGAGGAGTACTGATTTAGCAGCTGAGGGGTGGTTGGGTGATATGGTGAGGGGAGAGGTGATAACTAGCAGCAAGTTTCCTTGCCCGTGTTTGACAATGCCATGAATCTTCGTGGGGTCCAGACTTGATACTGAGAACTCCCAGGGCAGCTCCTTCATGACGATATTATTCTGCCATCAGACCTGTTGCCTGGGACATGATTTGTAAGGTACGATTCCTTTTGGATGACTATGTTCGACTATTGCTTTACTAGTCTTTCAGGCAGTTCTCCTAATTTTGGCACAAGCCCCCAAATGCTAGTGAAGAGGGTTTTGCGAGGGCTGGGTTTGTGTTGTTGCTTCTGGTGCCTCACTCAATGCCACGTGATCTGACCAGTTTGTGTTGGATTTTCAGTGGTTTTTGATACAACAAAATGGCTTTTTAGGCCACTTCAGAGTTAACCACATTGCTGTGGTTCTGCAGCCACATGTCAGACCAAGTAAGGACAGCAGATTTCCTTCCCTGTAGGGCATTAGTGAACCTGATAGGTTTTTGTGACAGTTGACAATTTGTTTCACAGTCACTACTACTGAGACTAGCTTTTAATTCCGAATTTATTAACTGAATTTAAATGTCACCAGCTGCCATGGTGGCATTAGTCTGTTATTTGGTATCACACAGAATCAGTTGAATTGGCTAAAAACAGACATCTGTACTGCTGAGACTTCAGGAGGAAGCAGAGATGGATCTTTCACTTAGCACTTCTGGCTACCCCATCAGAATAGGACTGTTGTCTCCATTCAAACCAGTAATGCCCAATTCCTTTCAATTGTCTGTTTCTGTCAAACTGAAGCCTCCCCACAGTTCAGATGTTGCTGCAGCTCCCCAGCTTCCCAGAATTGCACATTTCAGTCCTCATTGCCATCATGCAGCTGTGTTCGTTACTCACGCACCTCAACTGTTTCTGCAAATTGCTAGCCAGCAGCAAAACGCAATCAACTTCTCCAGTTAGTAGCCCGTGTCACTCTGTTCCTCAAGAAAATTGAGTGCAATCGGACCACTGCTGTTCGGAAGGCCATCCCTGCTCTGAGTGGTCACACAATGCTCTGAATGTATTTGTAATTTAAAAGCACCCAGGAGAGCAGGAATAGAGAAGGTAACAAGGGAATTTTTTTTTTTTTGTTTAACTAAACACATCCCTTCAGTGTCTATTTGACTAGAAAGCCAACAACTGAACCATATTCTGATGAACACAAATCTGGTCTGACTGAGTGACTCCCGCCTGTCAGCAACATGGATGGCCCTTAATTTATGGCAGTGGATTAAGGTGGTCTAGTAAGAGAGAGTTTTACTCATAATCACCTCTGTGGCTATAACACAATTCAGAATTGTGTGGCTGTAAAATGGACAACGTGAATTTGTTGCATGTTTATGGCCAGTTCACCCACATGTGATAATTGGTGAGTTTATTGGACACTTTGACATAGTAAAAGGCCATTTTGCATGTGTTAGTTCTTTACATGTCCGAATCCCATTTCCTACTCTTTTTCTGTAGGCGTACAAATTTTTGCTTTTTAAATATATCCTTCTAAAATTACTATCAAGTCTGTACAGCCAACCTTTCAAGCAATATAGTTTTAGCTTAACTCTGGTTTGTGCGATAAAACTCAAGTTTGGTTCAGCATTTTGCTCGTTCTACCATTATTTTAAAGCCAGAGAACCAACCTGGTTCATTGAGAAGTATGGGGCAGCATGCCTAGGAGCAGCAACAGGTATAGCTAAATATAGAATGTCAACCTAATAAAACTACAACACTAGCCTACATGCATGTGAACATCAGAGGCAGCATGCTATTGACACAAGGCGATTGCATAATCACAAATCAGATCAAAACTTTGCAGTCCTGTCATATCCAGTCATGAATGGTAGCAGATAATTCAGCAACAAGCAGAAGAGCCATCCCCAGAAACATCCTTGGCCTCAATGATGCAGGAATCCAGGATGTTGGTGCAAAAGCAAAGTTGAAGCACTTGCAACCTCCTTCAGCCACGATCCAGAGGTTGATTAAACGTCTCGGCAGAGTGTCCAAAAATGGAAGGTGACAGTATGCTGAAGCATGGCAATAATCTTCCCTGCGTCCTAATATATTAACTTTGATAAAATAGAGACACGTTACTTTCAAAGAAACTTAGCTTTTGAAATAAACTGGGGCACACTGTCAGAAACAGAGGATTTCAGTTGACCTGTTACCACCCTATAAGGATATATTTCTATATATATAGCAGGCTTGCTTTGCAGAATAGTTGAATTGCAAAACGCTTTTGAAGCTGTTCTCCCAACGCTGGCAGTAAGTGTTTCAGTCTTGATTGCTGATGGTTTAGAAATCTATTTTCAAAAATTTGAGCAGTTATTTTATTAATATTACATATATTTTACCTCATTCAGTGAATATTATGACCTGATTGCCAGAGGTTAGGCAAGCATGGAAATCCGATTGGACACCACTGTTCAATGCTGTATCATTCTTTAAACTTTTCCCTTTTGGTGCACAGCCTGCAAACACCTATAATGTTTATCTTCATTCCTGTATACTGGTGGTTATTGTGTATGCAAAACCAAAATTTGGGAGCTCTTGAGAATCCGCCAGTTTTTATCATCCATCTGCTGTTGGACGTATATTTGGGAATTTGTGATGACAAACCAACCTTTTGTATGTTCTGTAGGATATTTATGCGGTGAGGTACTGCGCTGCCCAAATTTGTAGCAATAGACCAAGCTTTCGTTGCAGAGGTCCCCTATTGTTCAGCCAGCTGTTCTTGACAAGCATGCTATGCTTAACCATCTGGGCAGTGAAAAAGCTAACTAATGCACTTCATACAGCAAACGGCAACCTGTATTATTTCTCACGATTAAGTATTTTGTGCATGTAGTTGTGAAGATTATGATTATTTTGAAACGTGTATGCAATGGAAGCTCCATTGTCCATTACAGTGGAGTTTCTCCATCAGTAGTTCATTCCAGAAATGGGAAAATAATCAAGTCAGATTATCCAATGTATGAATGATACATGAACGCCAAGATGCTGGTACTGAAAACAGATTCAGTAGGAATAACATAAATTGAATCTTGCTTCCACTGAGTGGTTGTCTGAGAAGTGGTTAACATTTGAAATGCTCATTGTTTCTCATTGTCCAGCAAACGCCACAATCTGGAAGGCAAATAATTATAATATGAAATAATAGAAGTTCCTCAGTGGATGTTTTTTGTGCTTTTTCATAACTTGTCAGTTTAGGGATAATAGTGGAAAAAGTAGTGCCAAAACAGTAAGACCCAAATAGTATTCGGATTCAATTAAAATTGTGTAGTACAAAATGGCATATAAGAACATAATTTGATCAAGAAGTAATATAATTTCACTCTAATGCATGAAATCATCAAAGAAGTTTTGCACATTTTACAACTGAATTTCAAAATTATTGGCAATTTTTTATTGTTTCATGGGATGAGGCAGCATTTGTTGCTCATCCCGAATTGCCCTTGAGAAGATGATAATGAACTGTATTCATGAACTCTGCAGTCCATCTGATGTAAGTGCTATTGGGAAGGGAGTTCCAGGATGTTGACCCAGCAAGAGTAGGGAGACTGCAATATAGTTCCAAGTCAGAATGGTGTGTGACTTGGAGGGGAATCTGCAGGTGGTTGTGTTCCCATGCATTTTCTGCCTTTTTCCTTTTAGGTGGTAGAAATCTTGGATTTGGAAGGCTGTTGAAGCAGCTGCCTTTAGTTGCTGCAGTGCATTTTGTAGACAGTACATACTGCTGGCACTAAGCATAAGTGCTAGAGGGAGTGAATGTTTATGGTGTTGAATGGGTGCCAACCAAGTGAGCTGTTGTGTCCTGAATGGTGTTGAGCTTTTTGAGTATTGTTGGAACTGCATTCACCTAGACTTTTGATTTGTGTATTTTTGTATGGTAGACAGACTGGGGAGACAGGAGGTGAGTATTCCCAGCCTCTGACCTTCTCTTGAAGCCACAGTGTTAAATAACTGATCCCGGTCACTCTCTGGTCAATTGATGATAATACCATTGAATGTCAAAAGTAGGTAGATTAGATTTTTTCTTTTTGAAGGTGGTTGCTTTTTGACACGTCTTTGGTGCTAATGCAAATTGCTATTCCTTGACCCAAGCCTGAATGTTGTCCTGTTCATGCTATATAACATATAGGTGTGGACTACTTCAATATCTGAGAACGTATGAATGGTGTTAAATATTGTGTAATGATTGAGCGGTCACTGACAAAGTTGCTGAAGACATTTGGGTCCATAAGACCTCCCTGAGGAATTCCTGCAGTAATGTCCTGGAGCTGAAGACTGAATATTGAGACGATTGACCTCAAACAACCAGAACCATCATCTTTCATGCTAGGTATGATTTCAACCAATGGTTGAAATCAATCTCATTGATTTCTTGATGATACTTGTTAGGAAAACAGTTTTAAGGGATTTGTATTGGTAAAAATTAGAATAAAGTATGATTTTAAGTGTGTTTAATTCCATGGAAGGAAGGATAAAACTTAGAGTGCGGTTCATGCTGGACAAATGTAGATTCATAGAGGTGTACAGCATGGAAACAGGCTCTTTGGCCCAACTTGTCCATGCTGTCCTCTTTTTTTAACCACTAAGTTTTTGTGTTTCTATGTGTGGCGGTTGGTTTCAATTCCAAGTGTGATTCTGTTGTGCTTGCAGACAGATAATGGTCTGAAGAATAAATAGTAGTAGCAGGGGTTGCTAAACAGTTGGAGCCCTGTTAAGATATTTGATTGCAATGGAGACAAGACGCTGGAGAATGAACAACTCTCAACTCTGCCAGGAGCAACTGGGCAAGACAAGGGAGTTCAAAGATGCAGGCTTTCTAAGGATGAAAATACAGTCCAGATGATCAGGAAATTGGGACAGAAAGAATGTCTTAAGGTGACTGAAGTTAAGAACAGAGACTCAGGTAATGTTCAGAAGAATTCAAGGAAGAGTAAACAAAGTATTCTGAATTAGAGACAATTGCAGCAGCCAGATTTGAAGTGTGACAGCAGCCTTTGAGGTAAATCAAATGTTTTATGCTGTTTTACTCGAGTCTGGGAATTGATAGTTAAAACAATTGTGAACAGTTTGTATAGCAGTCAAGCCAAAAAAATCCAAAAAGGGGTTGGTATTAAACCTGGATTGGATATGCTGTTAAGAGTGAAGCTTTGTTTAAAAGTGTCATTTGGAAATCTTTGATTGCATTTCAGAATACAAACTGCAAAGTGAAACATTATTCTGAAAAGATTTAAAGTGTGTTTTTGGGAGTAAAATTTGGAAACTCTCAAGTGTCAATCTGGGAGGATTCTGAAGAGAAATCTATAGACACTAACTTGGGTTCAGAGTGGAGTGTGTGTATTTGACTATATACAATGTGTGCTTAAAGGCACTCGGTGTGCCATTGTAGCTCAAGGTGCACTTTATAATCCATGCTTACCTTAAAATCTGTGTATAATTGTGAAGCTCAGGATAGTAGAGGAGTATTATGTCATTATCCAATGGTTCATGTTCAATAATTTACTTTTTGTTGAAACTAATTAACCGTTCTGTGACTTTGTTCCTCCATGTTTTATTTAAAAAGTAAAGGTTACTATTACAGAGTGTTATACTAAGCGTTTTCCTATTTTAATGCATAAACTGATGTATTTGTGCGTGTGAGCATGCATGAATGATGTCATTGCTAGACTGGGCTTTCGCGGGTTTCGTCTTTGCATGAGAGACCTGTGTAACGAGCTGCCTTCAGTTCTGAGTATGTGCCATACTATATTTTGATATTTTTGTAGTTAAAGAAGATTGAATACTACAGTGTGCTCAACTACCTTTTTGTGGTCAAGTTATCACAATTATTATCTTCTGAGCGAGAGTTCGATTTTGGGATCTTCCTGTTCAGTTTTAGCATCAGCTGTGGTTATAACATGCCACACATTGTCACTGGCTGCACAGGTGTCAAGGACAATCACTATCGCCTCCCTTCTGTTTTATACATGTATGGGCAACAGTTTTGATGAGGAATGTAGCTGATAGGCCCTGATGAGCCCAAGCTAATGAACCATCAATAAGCACATCATTGCAATATAAATGCCACTTGATGGTACCTTCAGCAATACCTTCAATTACTTGAAATGACTGAGAGCAGATTGCTGGAATTGTAATTAGCTGGATTGATTTGCTCCTATGTTTTTTGTATGAACAGGACATACCAGAGCAATTTTCCACATTGTTGGGTAGATGCCAGTGTTGTACTGGAACAGTTTGCTGGATCTGGAACATGAATCATGATTAGTACTTTCAGGCTGATGCCTGGGCCCATAACCTTCGTAGTGTCAAGTGCTTTCAGCCATTCCTTGATATCTTGTGGAATGAATGGAATTTGCTGACGGCTAGCATCTGTGATGTTTAGGACTTGGATGAGGCCGGGATGGATCACCCACTCAGTACTTCAGGCAGAAGGCCGCAAATGCTTCAGCCTTGTCTTTTGCACTCATGTTCTGGCCTTCATATCATTTAGAATGGGTATGTTGATGAAAGCTTGTCTAGTTAGTTGCTTAATTGTCTACCATCATTCACGACTGGATGTGGCAAGACTACAGAGCTATGAATGACCCATTGGTCATCGGATTGCTTAGTTCTGTCTAGCCTGTGCAGCATGTGCTGTTTAACAGCAAGTAGTCTTGTGTTCTAACTTCACCAGGTTGACCCCCTTTTTTTTCCCGGAATGCTTGGTGCTGCTGCTGGTGTGTTCTTCTGTGTCATATAATGTGCATATTTTGACAAAATTATAGTATTTACACAATATTTAGATTCAAATTAATATGTGCACCTTAAATGTAAATTGAGATCAACCTTCTGATATCCACAATTGTTTGTGAAAACCAAGATAGTAAAGAAAGTTATTCAAAAGAAATTCTATTTCCAAAAATGCAGTAGAACTGATGGTGCTAATTGACCTTTCCACGTCGCCAGTCAGTCCATTTTGCAAAAAAAAAGCTAATTGTCTTCGTCATATTCTATTGATACAAAATTCTTGTTGCCAGTATTTCTCTGTATTACAAATTCATTTGATCTTCATTTCACCAAATAAAGAATTGAAACTATAGACCTGTATGGGGTCAGATGGGGCTGGTTTTAATGGGGAACCATTGTCTTCGTCCCTATTCCTTGCACCAACCCCTCACTGGCCAACCCCTGCTCTAGAAGGCTGCTTTGCAACCATTTTAATACTATGAGAATTGAAGCACAGCAGCCCCCACTGTAGCACCAGGATCGGTGGCCATTGCTGGAACTGCATAATTTTAAACTGATTGTGAGGAAAGTCCTGTATTTGGTTTGAAATAGGGCCATATTTTGTAAGACATAGAAGCAGCATTAGGCCATTCAGCCATCAAGTCTGCTCTGCCATTCAATGGTAGCTGATTTTTTTTCTCATTGCCATTCTGCCTTTTCCCCATAACCCCTGATCCTCTTATTAATCGAGAACCTATCTATCACTGTCTTAAAGAAGCTCAATGAAAGGGCCTCCTCAGCATTCTGTGGTAAGGAGTTCCACAGATTCACCACTCTGGTTGAAAAAATTCCTCCTCATCTCTGTTTTAAAGGATCACCCCTTTAGCCTAAGGTTGTGCCCTCTGGTTCCAGTTTTTCTACTAGTGGAAACATCCTCTCCACGTCCACTCTATCCAGGCCTCGCAGTATCCTGTGAGTTTCAATAAGATCCCCCCCCACCTCCCCCTCATCCTCCTGAATGAGTACAGACCCAGAATCCTCAACCGTCCCTCACACGACAAGCTCTTCGTTCCAGGGATCATTCTTGTAAACTTCCTCTGGACCCTTTCCACAGCCAGTACATCCATCCTTAGATTTGGGGCCCAAAATTGCTCACAGTAATCCAAGTGGGGTCTGACCAGAGCCTTAGACAGCCTCAGAAGTACATCCCTGTTCTTGTATTCTAGTCCTCTCGACATGAATGCTAACATCACATTTGCCTTCCTAACTGCTGACTGAGCCTGCACATTAACTTTAAGAGAATCTTGAACAATGACCCAAGTCCCTTTGTGTTTCTGTTTTCCTAAGCCTTTTGCCATGTAGAAAATAGTCTATACCTCCATTCCTCCTTCCAAAGTGCATAACCTCACACTTTTCCACATTGTATTCCATCTGCCACTTCTTTGCCTACTCTTCTAGCTTGTTCAAGTCCTTCTGCAGCACCCTGCTTCCTCAATACTGCCTGTCCCTCTACATATCCTTGTATCATCTGCAAGCTTAGCAACAGTGCCTTCAGTTCCTTCCTCCAAATCATTAATGTATATTGTGAAAAGTTGTGATCCCAGCACTGACCCTGAGGCATACCACTAGGCACCAGCTGCCATCCTGAGAAAGACCTCTTTATCCCCCCTCTCTGCTTTCCACCAGTCAACCAATCCTCTGCCCATGCCAGGATCTTATCCTTAATACCATGGGCTCTTAACTTACTTAACAGGGTCTTACATGGCACCTTGTCAAAAGCCTTTTGGAAGTCTAAATAAATCATCCACTGGCTTTCCTTTTTTTTAACTTTCTTGTTAACACCTCAAAAAAACTCAAACGGACTTGTCAGACATGACCTCCCCATGACATAGTAGGACTCGGTCCTACTTTATCATGCACTTCCAAGTACTGTGCAATCTCATCTTTAATAATGGACTATAAAATCTTGCCAGTGACCAAAGTCAGGCTAATTGGCCTATAATTTCCCATCTGCTGCTTCCTTCCTTTCTTAAACAGTGGTGTTACATTAGCTACTTCCAGCCCCTGCCTCCAGTGATTGCTGAAAGATCACCACCAATGCCTCCACAATTTTCTCAGCCATGTATTTTAAAACTCTGGGGCATAGTCCATCTGGTCCAGGTGATTTATCCACCTTTAGACCTTTGTTTCCCCAGAACCTTCTCCTTAGTGATGGCCACCTGACTCTCCTGGAGCTCTGGCATCTCACTGTGTCTTAAGAACATAAGAAATAGGAGCAGGAGTAGGCCATCCAGCCCTTCGAGCCTGCCCCGCCATTCAATAAGATCATGGCTGATCTGTCGCTGCTCAGTTCCACTTTCCCGCCCGCCCTCTCCCCATAACCCTTAATCCCCTCTCCTATCAAAAACCCATCAACCCGCGTCTTAAAAATATTTAGCGAGGCAGCCTCCACCACTTCAACGGGCAGAGAATTCCAGAGATTCACCACCCTTTGAGTGAAGAAGTTCCTTCTCAACTCCGTTCTAAACCGCCCCCCCTTTATCTTGAGGCTGTGCCCCCTAGTCCTGTTGTCTTTTTTGAGTGGGAAGAGTCTTTCCACCTCTATCCTATCCATCCCATTCATCATCTTATACGTCTCAATGAGATCTCCTCTCATTCTTCTAAACTCTAACGAGTACAAGCCCAGTTTATTCAGCCTCTCCTCATAGCTCAACCCCCTCAACTCCGGTATCAGCCTAGTAAACCTCCTCTGCACTCCCTCCAAGGCCAAAATATCTTTGCGCAGGTGCGGCGCCCAAAAATGCACACAGTACTCCAGTTGCGGCCTCACCAATGCCCTATACAGCTGCAGCAAAACCTCCCTACTTTTATATTCAATCCCCCTCGCTATGAAGGCCAGCATCCCATTCGCCTTCCTGACCACCTGCTGCACCTGCAAGCTGGGTTTTTGCGACTCATGCACAAGGAGCCCGAGGTCCCTCTGCACCGTCGCCTGCTGCAGTTTTTTGCCACGTAAGTAATAGTCCTTCCTACCATTTTTCCTACCATGAAGACTGATGCGAAGTAACTATTAAGTTCCTCTGCCATTGCTTTGTTTCCTACTATTACTTCTCCAGCCTCATTTTCCAGTGGTCCAGTTTTGCTCTCCCTTATCTTTTATATATTGAAAAAACTCTTCCTATCTTCTTTCATATTACTAGCTAGCTTACACTCATATTTTGCCATTTTAGTTGTCCTCAACTCACTTTTAAAGGCTTTCCAATTCTCTAGCTTCCCACTAATCTTTGCCACTTTGTATTTCATTAACGGAATCTGTAAATTTGGACAATTCCTTGAAGAAACTTAACTTTCTTTTGAACATTGTTGTACACAGGCCAAAGGACAGCATCAGATGATTTTCAAATACATGATTTTCTGAGTTCTTCAAGCCCATTTTATTTGTATTTAAACAACATTTTATTAACATCTGATTCACATCAACTGTTTATCGTTTTGGAATACAATTGGGGATGCCTTCTCCAAAAATGTTGTATTCCTTTGCGTGCTCTACACAAACCTGCATGCTGAAAAACCAAGCAATTGATTCCATAGCTGTGTAGTTACATTGGAAGGTTTTAAATTGTGCGTATTTATAAAAAGCACAATTTCATGTTGCATTGCGACTTGTAGGTACATGTTGCTACTTCTGTGTTCCAACAATTGTATGCGACTCGAGTGGTGCAAAATTATTATTATTATACTGAATACTGCATTGATAACATAAACTGTCACTCAAACATTCAGCTTGAACTATTTATTGCAATCTGGCATTGTTTCCAGCTATCTTTTTACTAACACTTCAAGATTAATGTGCTAATTTCAAGCATATCTCAATTTGCTAACATGACTATTATATTAACATTTTCAACTTGGTTAAGTTATTAGCCCTCTTACCTCTGGGTCAGAAGATTTTGGGTTCAAATCACACTAAAAATTGAATATCCATACTGATTGATTCGTTAAGTACAGCATGTACTTCATCAGAGACCATGTTCAAACTATATTTTTTCCAACATAGTGAAATCCATGTGAGGAAATTTCTGGTTAGCTTTTCAAAATAGAAAAAAGAAAATGTATCTGGTTTGTTATTTTTTCTGTATATGGGAATATGTAATACCAATTGAGATTGGATACAAGCAAATTATTGTCCCTAAGTAGAGAGAAGACACTAAGAGCTGAGTAAATGTACTCTTCTGTGCAGTACCAAGTGGGAAAAAATTCTCCACAAATCAATCAATTTTGCAGTGGGAATGAGGTATCAGCAATACCTGTTAACTGACTTCTCCAACTGATAATTAGACCTCAATGGAGTTTGTAGTATTCTGAACATTTAGAATGATTCATGGTTGTACACTATTTACTCCCACATTTTATAACTCAAAAGCAATGGGTTACTTTTCACAGTATCAGGAATGAAACTGAACTTTTAAACTGGAACATATTTTGTAAAGTTTAAACTGAACAATAATGTTCAGTATGTATAAAGCAAAAAGTGAATGATTGCCTGCAGATGTGCAAAAATGTTTACTTTAAGGGAAGATGATTATGAATTAACTGAAAAATAACTTCGTAATTTATGTTCACACTAGTTTCAAGTCTCTGGCTGGAATTTTCAGTCCATTCACAGAATCCCACTGGTGGTTCACTCCCTCATTGCAAGTTTCCTGGTGGTGTGGTGTGGGGTGGCTTTGATGGGAACCCCCATTGACAGCGGTGGGATCAAAAGATCTCGCTGCCAGTGAATCGTGTGCCACCCATTGCCATCAAGAAAAACACTGAGGGGAAACCAGAAAATCTCATCCTGTGTATTTCAGTTTGAGGTGAATCAGTGGAATGCTTTGCGTGAAGTATTGAAAAGATGTACAGATAATTACCGGTTTCAAAATTGTATAAGTACTGAATTCTTAATGTCTATGAGTTAAGGAATAAAAAGGTATTGTTTGTGTTTTATTGTTAGTGTTGAATCCCACCATGGCAGTTGGTGAAATTTAAATTTAATAAAATCAGGAATTAAAAGTCTCATGGTGATCATGAAACCGTTGCCAATGGCTGTAAAAACACATCTCATTCATTGATGTCCTTTAGGAAAGGAAATCTGCCATCCTGACCTGGTCTGGTGACATATGATTCACAACAATATGGTTGATTATTAAAATGCCCTCTGAAATTATTCAGTTCAAGGGCAATTAAGAATGGGAAATAAATGCTGGCCCAGGTAGTGACACCCACATCCAATGAATAAAAAAAATTATAACTTCAGGGAGCCATCCGAATGTGGTCTGAGTCAAAATACTCGGTGACTCTGGGAAGTAAATTTTAGCCAACTATTTAGTGGTAGTCATGGTGCACATCACATAAGGTTGATGTTGCCCTCAAAACATCCACTTTGTAGCTAAGATCATATGTTGAGTTAAGTAGCTTAGGAACTTGGATTAACTCACAACCCTTCCCACCCCACAATAAGCTCACATGATGGGGAGAGCAAAGACCAGTGGGATCTGACTGTGTCTTCAACTGAGAACAGCTTGCTCAGTTAAATATGTGGCTGAGGCCCCTGCAGAATGTTACTTTTATCCACAAACCATCAAAGGACTAATTTTGACCTGATAGGTCATGGTGATGAGCACCCAGTGCAAATAATAAACTACACTAAAGCCTATTATCTTTTATTCCATATCAAGTTGGCATTGATTTTGCTATATGTAAATTGACTGCCTTGCTTACCTACATAATAGTTACAGTGTTTCATTGTGCTGAGCTGCCATTTGATCTGTAGGTGTTTTTAGAAGAGGTGATGAAGCACTGTTTAAATGAGATAGAGTGGATTGCGTTATGAACCCTGAATGAGGGTTGACTATTAAACTTTGTCTGCTTAAGATCGGACATCACCAAAAATGGTAGAAATGGACAGGAACTCCATTTGAACGAATATATAGGATAATATTTTGGGCAGATTAATAAGCTTTCAGTAGAGCAGTTACAACCTATCTATATGAAATAAACCAACATGTTTGATAGTTTGTGAAGAAATTTAAAAATGGCAAGAGGTGAAATATACTGGATATCGACCACATTTTTAATTGATTTGGCAATTGAACAACAAGAGTGAGTAAAATGGATGTGGAATCATAACTAATTTGCACAATTGGAGCGTGAAATATTTTCAGTATTTGTGGAATTCGTCTGCATTGTAACTCATCTGACCCACCACTTGACATTGCATAAATGTGGCTGAAATTAAACTCAATAATAGTAAATTAAGCATGTGTCTCATCATTCTGCCCATGGATAGCCGTTCTTAGTGTTTAACCATTTCCTTGTCCCTTTGCATGATAATCTCAAATTAATTCCACTTGTTTAAGAACAAAGGGTTAAATCGAATTTTGTTTTGCTTCACAGAAGGAATTATGTAATATGATTCTGGATTGTTGTGCACAACAAAGAACATATGAGAAATTTTTTGGTCTCTTGGCTGGGGTAAGACATTCATTCATTATATTCCTTTGTTTTATCACTTGTAGTTTGAACTGTGGCTAATATTTGAAGCTGAATGGGAGATACTGCTAAAGTAGGAAATTCAGTGTTTTTAAATGCAATTATTCTCTAACAGTTTGATAACTATCAACTTTTCATCCTGAAACGATGATGATTTTAAATACACATATCTTTCAGTATAATCTTTGGTATATGGTATTGGTTTTATTGAATGGCAGACTGCACATTTCATGTTGCTCTTTGCATTTCGATATCCTTGCAGCGCTTTTGTATGTTGAAGAAGGACTACATGGAGGCTTTCGAAGGAATCTTCAAAGAGCAGTATGAAACGATACATCGCTTAGAAACAAACAAATTACGCAATGTGGCAAAGATGTTTGCGCATCTCTTGTACACAGACTCAATTCCGTGGAGTGTAAGTCATAATAAGCCAGCGGCAAATCAGCATTCATTTGTGCTTTTCTTCAGGAACTTGGTATTTCCTAATGTCTGAAATTTATATATATAGTAACCCAATGAATATTTTAGGTTAAGCAAGGCAGAAAAGCTTGTACCATTAATCACAAAATTTGAAGTTGTGGAACTAGTGGGGGAAAATATCTGGTTGGTTCGCGTATGATGGATTTCTCAATTATAACTTTGTATTTAAATCTGGTCCAATCATTTTTATTTTGTGTTGTAACTTCTACATAATTCATAACTGCCGAGATTCAACTGCATGTAAACCCTTATGAAAAAGTTTTGTAGCTTCCGATATTCTCTCTTCCATAAATTTGATGTTATCCAAAACTCTGCTACCTATGTTAATACTCCATCAGATCTCATTTAGCAGTCAAATCTGTGCTCTCAGTCAAGTGCCATCTTGGTTTTAAAATTCTTATCCTTGTTTTCAAAGCCCCCCCCCCACCCCTATCTCTATTTTTCTCAAGTCCCCAAAACTCTGAGCTATCTGAGCTCATCTAATTCTGGCTTCTTGGGATTCCCCATTTTAATTGCCCCCTCATTGGTGGCTGGGCCTTCAGCTGCTTCGGCCCCCAAGTGCTGGAATTTTTTCTTCAACACTATCTCTCTTTCTTTAAGATGTTCCTTAAAAACCTGCCGTTATGATCAAGGTATTAACCATCTGCCCTAATCACCTTAAGTTTAAGCTTATTTATTAGTGTCACAAATAAGCTTACATTAACACTGCAATGAAGTTACTGTGAAAATCCCCTAGTCGCCACACTCCAGTGCCTGTTCGATACACTGAGGGAGAGTTTAGCATGGCCAAAGCTCCTAACCAGCATGATTCAATGAACAGTTTTACTTTACATGCTTCTGTGAAGGACCTTGCGAAGTTTTGTCACATTAAAGATACAATATAAATGTTAGCTGTTGTGAATTTCATAAGTAAACGGTGTATAAATTAAAATGTCAGCTGAGCCTATTACACCACAATGCTTTACCAGCTACCGTGTTGCTAATGTCTTGAGTGTCTGATTGGATGCACTGAAATGTCTGAGTAATATTCTTTTTCACGGCTACTATTCTAACTGTTTTTTTTAATTGGGATCTGTCCAAAATTCAAAAAATGATTTTCCACTAGAAATTAAATGCTGTTGAATCTCAGTTATGGCAAATATATCGACGTTAAAACACACATTTGTCCAACCAACCTGTCTTGTTGTTTCTCAGTAATCCTAATCTACAGCACTCTCCTTGTTCCACATCTCTCTATCCCCCATTTTTTGGACAACTATCTAACCTGTTCTTCAACATAGATACTGTCTTGACTTGAATCGCTAACTTCAAAAGACATTTGACACACCTCTGAATTAAACGTCTCCTGCTCTCTGTGATTTTCTCATATTTGATCCAAATCTATGCCCCCCATTCAAGACCCCCTCAATAACTGGGAATTCTTGGTTTCTGTGTTCTCTATTCCATCACAAAATAATGTTAAGCACATTTCCTCTGTTCTAATTGCAATGATCTCAACGTTGAACATCTTTCATATTTGTATATTTTCATGCCACGCACTATCCTAGTGAATCTACACGACTCTCTTGATTGTCTCAACATCCCTTCTACAGTGTGGAGTTCAAAAAAGGGGATTTTCACAGTAATTTTTAAATCTGCACAAAGTACTCTTAGCTGTAATCTTAAGATTTGATAAAAATTCAACATTCAGTTGTATATTCTGTACCTTTTGCCATAAAACATCAGAATTTCATTAGCTTTTTAATGACATGTCTTGAGAAGGTAGGCCTGATGGGTCTTTCCTTCCTCCATACATTTCATGTTAATTCAGATGCTGAGGCAAAATATCCTGAATGACATATCATGTGAATGCACAGTTCTTAGACCCAAGCAAAACTTCAACTGCTTTAGATTATTACAGTTTCGAGTAAGTTCTTTCAGTAAGGCATTTCCACATTTAAAATTTAAAACGGGTCGTCTTAAGACAGAATACTTCCCTGATTGTGGTCGACTAAACTCTGACAAAAGGAATAGAGAAAAATCCATTATCAACAGCAGACATTTAAAATAACCTTGCAAGTATAATTGTAAAATATTTTGTACCAGTGAAAATTTATGCTATTGTTGGAGGGTGCACTGTCAGAATTTTTTGTTTAATTGCTTTATGTATGTATTATATTTAGGCTCAAGTTTCAGTCCAGCTTCCCTGTCTTTCTGCAGGTTCTTGATTGTGTCCATTTAAGTGAAGAAACAACAACATCTTCCAGCAGAATATTTGTGAAGATCCTATTTCAAGAGCTTTGTGAATATATGGGGCTTCCCAAACTAAATCAAAGGCTACAGGACATGTAAGTGTTAAACTGTGATGCATGAAAGTTTATTTTTATGACTTGGCCATGTAATGACCGCAACAATCAATTGTTTCAGTGCTGCGACATTTTCACTATTTACAGTTGCAACGTCAAATTCTAACATTTGCAGTGTATCTGATGACAGTGTATTTACTGCTTTCAAAAGGGTCTCATTGCGAAACAGAACTGTTAACCTGTCGAGAACCATTATCCAATCTAATCTTCTTGAAACAAGTTTTCTTATTTTTCAAAGTAAAGCATTGAGATTTCAAAGGTTTAATTGCTATGTTTGTTTCAGTTAGTTGCAAAATCATGTGCTGGCTGATTTTAGTTTGTCTTAGAGCTTAAGTGTAGAAGTAGTGGTAATTAGTATTGGTTGATTTTGTTCAATTTATGGTTACTGGTGCAGTAGTTAAACTGAACTGTTCTACTCAGTCAATAGTTTGAATGAACCATTAGACTCAGGTGCCCCTCCACCAAGAATTAGGTTGGAATTGACTAAACTGGGTTCACATATAACCTTTACAGTTCACAAAAAGGAGACTTCCACATTACTTTGTATTTTCCTGTGGTCTTGAAAGAACAAGAAAATCCATGGTAACAATGGCCGAAATGTTCATTTTGGCTAAAAAAGTGTTAGGGGAATAGCAGATTTCTGAATAAAGCAGCTTCTTACCAATGCCTGTATGGCACACCTTGAGTTCAGTTTCTTTACTGCTAAATCACTCTGGAGAAGGCACTGAGAAGTAACCACATGTGTCCTGAAACATCTCCATGGTAAACAGCAAGGGCAGGGGCTTAACTTGATTTTGACAGCTGCCTGAGAGTCTGCTCTTGGTTGGAATGCTGCATATGGTATTATTGGGTCACAGAGCTTCAAATTAGCCTGAGCACTGCTCTGAACATGTTTATCCTACTGCTTATGATAGAGCTGCTTTGGGACTCCTCCTCCTCCTCCTCAAAAGGTGTTAGCTATTAAGAGTCAGGTGGGAATCTTGCACGTTCTATAAAATTGTAAATAGTTCTTTCATCATCGTCAGAAGCACATAAAACATACTTTGCCTAGCTCCCAAACACTGTGCAATTGCTTTATTTTGAAATTTCCCACTTGCATGCAGAAGGGTTGACAGTGAGTCACATCCAGTGTTTCTTCTAAACAGCGCAAGTGTCTAGCTGCATAGCCATCGTGCAGAGGAAAATGACAAGCTACACAAAGCAATCTTCCCTTTAAGGTGTGTGCGTCAATCTTAAAGGGACCACACTGCAATTAGCAGATCATTTACAGTAAGCAGAAATTAGAGGGAACATTGGCCATGTCATTGGTCGAGATGAGAAACATTTCTACTAAATGTTTAAAATACTTTTAAACATTTTGCAATATGTTCTAAAATAAACATAGAATTGTATTGAAACAAAATTATATCCAATGCTGTATTTATACAAAGCTTCAAATTAAATCCTCCTTGCCCATCTCCATTTATATAATTAAATTGATTACTTGACCAGGCAAAAACAAGAAAGAAATTAACACAATTTGCTTGTTTTGTGCTTAAATCTTTATCATACACTGTTTTTGAGTGTTTTATATTTTTGATTATCTGCAGTGAGGCTCTGAGACAATAAAACATTGTCGTAACTTGAAGTTACGTTGTGTTAAAGTTTTTTTAATGCCTGTCTTTTTTTTTGTAGGACGTTACAACCTTTCTTTGAAGGTCTCTTTCCCAGGGATAATCCACGTAACACACGATTTGCTATCAATTTCTTTACCTCTATTGGCCTTGGAGGACTAACGTATGTACACTTGTCTTTCTTTTCTTCACAGTATCTGTTTTGTTTAATATTTGCTTTCAGTAATATTGGTTGTAATTTTCCAATTCAGAGATGAATTGCGGGAACACTTGAAAAATGCACCAAAAATAATAATGACCCAGCGGCAGGATGTTGAATCATCAGATTCTTCTTCGTCATCCTCTTCCTCCTCTGATTCGGATTCAGATTCATCCTCTGATTCAGGATCTGAAAGTAGCAGTAGCAGCAGTAGTGACAGTGACAGCAGTTCTGGATCATCTAGTGGCAGTGACTCCTCATCCTCCAGCAGCAGCAGTGGCTCAGGTATGTACGTTTACTGTAATTTTTGGTTTGGTGTCCCATACATACGTCATTGAAAGAATTCAACCCCATGTATCTCTTTTATCCTTAAACGTGCATATATTTGTACTAGTTGGACAGTTAGGGGAGAATGGCTATGCAATGTGTTTCTTGTATTGTAACATTTTCTGATAGCACCTGCCAACAGTCATAGAAACATTTTTGCACAACACTGCATGTTCGACATCCTTTTAAGTTACAGTATGCGTTGTCAAATCCCATAAGATTAGATACTTAATATTTCAATTTTCTCAACTAATGTTCTCTCTTCCCCTTGTCTATTTAGCTGAAGGTACTGACCATAGTTCCATGCACAGCTGTCGTGTTCTATAAGTTTTTAAAATGGCTGCTATTAACTTATGTAACAAGCTAACTTAATTTTTCTTACGGTAAAGGAACAAACTCCAATTTACTGCCTAAATCAACTTTGAGTGAGACCACTGAACTTGGCAAAATATTTTCTTTTGATACATTTTACCATTCCAGTGTGTTAATGCGTGCAATTAAATCTCTAAATGGCTTTGGTTTTTTTATTGGTTGGCACCATCTCTTATTGTCTTTCCATTGATGGTATAATGGACAGATTTTTCATTTGGTGCTGTAAGTTGAGCATCTCCCAAAATCTCTCCTTGAATCAGAATGTCAGTGTAGAGATGGCAAGCAAATGAGTAGATCCTACTCTTGACCTTGAATTAACTTTTCCCTGGAATACTGAGACCACATTTTGAACAGGGCAGGTAACTTTGACAGTTGTATCAAATAGTTTTGACATTCCTTTCAGTTTAAATGAAACATTAAAACTTCAAATCATTGACAGGTTTTCATAAGCACTAGAGAAATGGTTAGTGCATGTGCAGTACAATGTTTGTAAGTATAAGCATTCTCACCTGTTCTTGAATCAAAAGAACAACTCGTATTTATAAAGCACCTTTTAATGTTGAATGGCATCTAAGACATAATCGGACAAAAGTTCCAGCTATCAGACTTTTCTGACATTCATATAAGTGTAACTTTAAGGAGTGAACTGAACATAAAGTGGACTCATGTCAACATAATTTGCGTGTTTTCATCACCGCGTAAGACTTTGTGATAGACAAATATCTTGAACTTAACTAAGCCATTAAATATTGAAGAACAAAGTGGCAAAAACATGAGGGAACAGATGGCTGCTACATGGACAGCTGCAGGTCTGTGGAGCATTTGATATGACCAGAACAGACAGATCCTTAACAACCAACTGATTGTTGTAACTTGTCAAGCTGAGCTTGGATGGACTTGGATACTATTATGTTTGTTTTGTGTGCTCAATCATTGATTTTCTAATGTACCTTTGAACTGATCCCAATTTTCTTCTGAAATGCTTAAACAAATATTGGAGAGTATAATAATTTGCTGATAAGACAGATGTTAGTAGTTATGTGGCTTATATTTTTTATATGTATGGACAGGTAATAGCACAAATTTAAATGAAGAATGGTAGAATGTAGTGAGTATGCAAATGCATCCCAAGAGGCGCATTATTCTCAACAGATAAATTCCACTTAGTTTTGATGTGATTGGAGTGGAAGAAAACAGATTGAAGACTCATTAGATTCTGATAAGTTTTGGGATTAAATTGGCACAAAGGATTTGAAGGAAGTAATGTAGATTTGTACATGTGCACACAGAGATTCTCTAATTGTTCTGAATAGCTGCAAGCAATCTGTCGAAATTGATGTTAATATCGACTGTCTTAATAAATCTAAACCATTGGGAGGATACCATTTTGTAGAAGGTGATTTTATTTCTCCTGCTTCCTCATTTGCACTTAATTAACATGCAGGTTATTGTTGTATCTAATCTACATTTTTATCCCAGCTTTTTAATCATGTCGGACTGAGTGTTTAAGATGAAAGGCACTATGATACTGCCCTTATCTTTTTAAGTCATGTTCTGGGAACAGTGCTTTTGTCATTTTTCCGTGGCAGGTATTTTTAAATCTATATTTACGGCTTTGATAGTTCATTATAATGTTGACACTAGTTTTATTATTTCTTCAGTTATGGGGTGATGAAATATAAACAATGCTTGTGCATGTTAAAATGTCCTGGTTATTTCTTCTCCGTTCTAATTGAAGTTGATTAAAACTATATAGGTTAATTTAGGTTAGGTTGAAATCCAAATCCGCAGACAGTTGGGTACAAACATGCCATGGCTGTACGATAAATGTAGTTTAACTTCTAAGATCCGTGCAACCCCGAATTTCATACAGAATAAATCCGGTGTGCAGGTTTCTAAATCTTTGAACATAAATAAATATACCACTGTTTGTGAAAAGATTGCCAAACAAAATATTTAAAAGCTACACATTTATAATGGCTGACTCATTTTTCTTCTTTCACAGATGATTTAAATTCAAAAAGCAAGAAGGTACAGAACAAAAAGAAAGAGCAAGAAAAGGTGGATAGTAGAAAACGACCAAGTGAAAGGGAACGATCTAGAAAAGAGCAAGATGGCAGGTATCGTGGCACCAGTGAGGAGCAGGAAAACAAACAGGAAAGAAATAGTGGCAGAACTTACAGGCAATCCAGAGAGGGGAGAGATGAATCAGCTAGGTATGATAGAGAAGAGACACGTGAGCGTGATCGGACACGCGATCGGGACAGGGGTCGAGACAGAAACAGGGACTTCGCAGATAAACGTGCTGAATGCAGAAAAGATGACACAAGAAACCATTCTCGCTCTGAAAATGATCGAAACAGCTCCAGGAGCAAAGATGGCAATGATCACTACAGTCGCAGAAGAGAAAAGTCAAAATCTAAAGAGAGAAGTCGCAAAGAAATGACTTCCAGAAACAGTGAGGAGGACCGCGCAAAAAATGGTGTAGATAAACGATCTGGAAAGCATGACCGCCAGGAGAGCAGGTATTCGGAGCGTTGTAAGGATTACAGGAAGGATGAAGACAGATGGAGAGAAAGTTCCCCAAGAAGACACTAAATAGCATTTATAGTGCTGTAATTTGGAAAAACGATATTGCCAAAGCTCTTGGGGCTGTACTAATGCCACAGCTAAAGGAGAAGAAACCATGTCTTGCAAAGAACTGCTGATCTGTATGTAGTTTCCACTGGAACCTTACAAACTGCAATTTCCAGTTGTCATCTTTTGTAATTAATAAAAATCTGCATTTCAAACAAATTCTGAGGGAATACCTTCAAGCAAATGTTTCCTTTTGGACAAATCTGAAAGATGTGCAGATTTATTTTGTGGACAGTGATATCTTTGATAATGCATTTATAGAGGATTTGACATTCTCTTGTTTCATGTAAATGTTTTGTTTGTCAATTCAAATAAAAATCGTGCAGATATGTCACTTCTTTGAAGGATTTTATCAAATACAGATACAGTTGAGTTTGTACCACATTTTGTTTTCAGGAAGGCCTGTTTCATTTTACCATTTGTGAGTCAGATTAAAAATCAATGTCCAGCAAATAGATCTTTGACTTTGGCAAGTCGTTACACCATTTTTTTTTAAAGAGGTACTGTAATAAAGTTAATTAAATATAATAGGAAGAATGCATCACTTTAATTTGAGATATATAGAAAGAAAAATTATATCTATATTAAAATTCACTATCTCAGTCTAAATGTGTAATAGAATTTTAAATTAATACTTTGAAGTGCCTTTTCTGAAGTTTAGGCAATTAGCATTGACTGGTGTAATAATATGGGCAGTTAGTCCGGTCAGCAAAAGTCAGTTTAATACATTAATACTGCACTACAGCTTAAGCTAAAGGCATTAATAATACTTCAATACTGCAACCTTAAAACGTAATCCTGCCCATTCTATGATTTCACTGTAAAATTTAATTTTGCAGTGCGTTCAGAACAGCACTTTGAAAAGCATAATGTTCCCATTTATCTGTGATTTTTCTCAACCAAACGCTGAAGGCTGTCTCTTGATATGTTATTAGTGGCTAAGACTTTAAGCCATAACATATACTGATTGCTTTGTGACAAAGGTGTGTACAATTAATGTAAACTCACTATGTCTTTGAACTACTTGAGACTGAATCTTTAGATTGGCAGTTGTGAAAGGTTATAAAATCTGGCTGTTGTAATAATATTAAATGAGTTTAAGACCAACCAATTGAATATTTTTCAAATAGTTATAGTTAAGTATGTGTGCTTGAAATCACAAAAATATAATTTACTTGTACCTATGGCAGACACTGATCTGTTGGACTATTTGCTAATTTTTAACAAGTAATTCTCTGCATGTAGATGGTGATGGCAAGGCCACATTTATTGTTCATGCCAAGTACCCACTGAAAATTGATGGGAATTCTTTTAGTGATGGTGTTCAATCAGTGGTATTAGGGAATTCCAGAATATTGATCCACCTTGATGAGAGAAAATCAGTTCATGTCCAAGGCAGAATGATGTGCAGCTCAAGAATTTGGGAGTAATGCTGTTTTCATAATGCTGCTGCTGCAGTTTTCAAATCAGGACCGTGACATATTTTTGAAGTAAAGTTGGCAAGTTTCTGCAGTTCATTTAAGTTGTGAACACTAGCTGGACCCCGCAGAGGTGGATATTGTGCTCTGTGATTAGGATGCTGATCAAATGGACTGCATTGTCCAAGATGGGGCCAAGACCAATGTTGCACTCAGATGAGTGGCAAGTAAGCTGGTCACACTGCTGACTAGCTTTGTTGATGGTGAGCCATTGAGGGGTCAGGAAAAGTGGCAGGTTGCAGAATATCAGTTTCGATCCTGAGATGTTTTAACATGGCTGGTCCAGTTAAACTTCTGGTGAGTGGTGATCTCCAAGGTGTTAATGGAAAAAGATTTGGTAATAATTTACCATTACAGGTCAGGGCAAGAGCATTTTTTTGTTGGAAATGGTCAAAGGTTAGCACAGATGTGGTACTTTTATCTTTCATGTGTCAGTTACATTCAGATTTGGTTGGAACATATAAAGCACTTTCATATTTTGCTTTCATCCAACAAACTACTCACTATTCCAGGAATACTAAAATAACACTAGCTGCCTTTTTTTTTAACTGCAAGAAGTTGTCTTAAATCAAATTTGCCCGCTCCACCTTCACCTCTAACAATAAGTAGAAATCTCTCATAGACCTCTGTCATTACACGGAGACTATCCAATTCCCCTCCCTCTGCCACTTTCTTGCCTTCTCTTGTGGTGACCCCTTCTCGAGCTGTGAACTCTCCTCTCTCTATTTTGTCCCCCTCTCCCCTCATGCCACCTAGGAGCTCATCTTCTCCATGAAACTCATCCCCTGCTCCCTTAACCCTATTCCAGCTAAATAGCTGACCACCCAGCCTGCCATGTTAGCTTTTATTTTGTTGTAGTTCTATCTCCTTGGGTACTGTCTTCTGCTGCCTCACCACCACTCTCCTCTTTAAATCTGCCATTGTCACTCCTCTCCGTGCTATCTATCACCCCATTGCCAATTTCCCTTTTCTTTCCCAAGTCTTTGAATATGCTGCTATTTCCTGAGTCCATGTGTAAGTTTACCAGAACTCCATTTTTGAATCCCACCAATCCAGTTAACACACATGACATCCTATGTGACTGACAAAGATAAAATTTACCCTTATTACTGTGTCAGCTTTGGATGTGGTTCACCACACCATCTTCCTCCAGCACCTCGCCACCGTCATTCAACTGAATGGGACTGGATTTGACTGGATCAGTTCTTATCTACCCAGTTGTAGCCAGCAAATCACCAACAATAACTTCTCTTCTTTCAAGGATTTATCTTTGGCCCCCTCATATTTCTCATGTACATGCTGGCCCTCAGTCACATCATCCCAGAACATACTTCTATTTGAACACTGACAGCACCATTGCTTCTTTTAACCCCTCTGTCTCAAAACTGTCTGACTGCATATCTACATCCCATTCTGGAGGGACAAATGTATTGATGAGACCAAAGCCATTGTCTTTGGTGCCTCTTGCTGACATCATCCCTCTTGTTGACAATTGTGAGTTTGAGCTATAATATTCACATCTATGACCCTGGGATGAGCTTCTGACAATATATCTACACTGTCAGACATTTTTTCTTATCATCTTTGGTTCTTCTGTCATTAATCTTTAAATAGGTATGCTCTGTACATCTGCCATAGCTCATCTGCAGCTGAAACATTCATCTATACTTTTGTTATCTCTAGACTTGGCTTTTAATGCACTCCTGGCCAGCAGCTTTCCCATTCAAGTGTTGTTTTGCACAATCAATTCTTTGAATGCATAGTACCTTTACATCCTCTGGTGAAGTCACTGTGGCATATGCACAGTACTTCACATGAAACAAGACCTGTGCGGCACCTGGCAGCGTGCCACACACTAACTGCTTTTTTGGAGCATTGCTGCCTAACCCCTCTCAGGCTACCCTCTAAACTTGAGCTCATGCAAAGCAATGCAGCCTCTAACCTAACTTGCATTATGTCCCATCCACATGTGATCCACTCTGCTCAGTGACATACATTGACTCCCCAGCTTTACAACTGTTCAAAATACCTATGCTTCTTCTACTGTGACTACTTGAACATGTCTGATTTTAACTATTTCACCATTGGTGCCTTCAGGTTTGAATTCCTTCCATAAATCTCTTCTTCTTGCTCCCTTCTAGTCAAATGCTCCTTAAAACTGGCCTCTTTGACCCTACCAAGTATCTTCATGTGTGGTTTGTATCAAAGTTTTGTTCCTTAACATCGCTGCGAAGGTCCTTTGGGCATTTAAATCCATTAAAGATGCTTTATAAGTTGTAACCCAGGTGCTGAATATTATCCAGACCCTATCATAAGCTGGCCATGGATCTTATTATTGTCATAAGAGTTTAGGACGGAGGTGAACATTATGTAATCATCCAGAAACAGCGCTGCTTAACCTAATATCAAATCACTGATGAAGCAGCTGGAGCTGCTGGTTAAAGACACTGCCCTTAGAAACCTTAGTGCAATGCTCTAGAACTGTGATTGCAGTCCCATCTAAAATATTTTCCCATTGATCTCGCTTTTACTCAGATTCCTGCTTGTCATTCTTTATCAGGTGTTAATTTTCATGTTGAAAGTAACTGCTGTTGTGTTTTTTTTTCCCGTATCATCATCTCAATTGAAGAAGGTGGAAGAGAGTACATCTGGAGTGCGTGGGGTCCTTGAGTATGCTGGATGCTTTTCCATGGGACGTGTAGATGGGTGGGAGGCTTGTTTGTGTGCTGGTCTGGGCTATGTTCAGAACCGTTTGTAGTTTCTCGCAGTCTTGGTAGAGCAGGAGCCATACAGTGCTCTGATACACCCCAAAAGGATGTTTTCAATGGTACATCTAGCAATTGGTGACAGTCATTGCCCTTCATGACAAATTTTCTTAGCCTCCTGAGAAAGTAGAGGCATTGGTGGGCATTCTTGACTATAGCATAGGTTTGGAGGGGCCAGGACACCTAGAACACCTAGAAATTTGAAGCTCTCAACCAATTCCACTTCATCCCTATTGATGGACTTGGGCATGTTCTCCACAATGTCTCCTGAAGTGGATTATCTCCTTCATTTTACTGATATTGAGGGAGAGATTTTTGTCATCATTTCACCAGATTCTCTATCTCTTTCCTGTACTTCATCTTGTCATTGTTTGTGATCAGACCCACTACAGTAGTGTCATCTACAAACTTGAAGATGGTGTTGGAGCAGATTTAGCCACAGAGTCATAAGTATATTAGTAAGGGGCTGAGGACACAGCCTTGTGGGGCATCGGTGTTGAGGATAATCATGGAACAGGTGTTGTTACCTATCCTTAATGATTGTGATCAAGGCCTTTTCCATCATTTGACATACAATTGAATGGAATCCTCAGGCAGTAATTGGCCAGGTTAGAGTCTTCATGTATTTTGTTTGGAAAATATTTGGATAGTTATCTACATTGTAAATACCAGTGTAACAGCCATTCTAAAGTAACTTGTCTTGATTTTTAGTTGAGATCTTCTCAGCTCCCACAGTCTTCACTAAGTTCTATATACTTCTTGAAGTGACATGGAGTGAATGTAGATTGGCATCTATAATGGATACTTATGGAGGAGGTGGCAGCAATTGTAAACATTTGAGCCTTGCTGTTTACACTTGTGTTAGGCTGTTCTTCAAAATAGGTATGTTTTTGGAGCATCCTCTTTTTAGCTGAATGCTTGTCTTCCACCATTCTCAAAAGATTTATGGTGTTAATACAAAACTTGCTGTTGGCCAATAGTTGACTTGCTTTGACAGCATGCTGCTTTGATGTTTAACATGCAGATACATGTTTTGTAGCTTCATAAGATTGGTGCCCCATTTTTAGGTGTGCCCAATTTTTGATATGCTCTTTTATACGTTCCATTGAAAGAGGGCAAATCTCCTTGATGGGGAGGCGAACAATGAGCCAGACCATAATGTAGTGGATTGTACACCTCTGCTGTTGCTAATGACTCAGTTTTTTTAGATGACCACATTTGAACTGTGTCATTATTTTAGAGTGATCTCTGTGTGAAAACTTTACCTTCACAATAATGCTGCAGTACCCACTTATACCAGTACTGTCATCGGCAAATGTGTCTCGCACACTTCGGATGAGGATAAAATCAAGACAGCTATTTTACTGTACTGGTGCTCTCACCACCTGATGCAACCTGGCAGTGTTTAAAAGTAGTCTTTTATATAAATGGCATTGGCATCATTGAAAGCAAAACACTAACCTCACAAGTTAGATATACCCTGGGGTTCTGGAAGCAATAGCAGCCCAGAAATATTTACATAGCTGTTAACATAATTGGATCCATCTCAGTTTGTTTTTCTTGGTTAACCTATGCAAACCAATATATGTTTGTTTGTACCATCTCAGATTTGAGGAATAAAATATGACCAGAGACTAAATCCAAATAAGACTTGTGAACCACTATATACATAACCCATAAGATGAAGATGTTCCCTTTGATGTTTCAGATACTGCCCTATAGAACTGCAGTGAAGTCAAAACAGCAGTTGCTTCATCACATTGCAGAATCACTTCCACTGAATGTATCATAAGAAAGAATGTTTATTAATTTCAAACTCATTGCAAATCAGGAGTATCAAACATTAAGTACATGAAACAGCTTAATATTGTCACAAAGTGTTTTGCTTAGGTTTTCCACACCTCCCTAGTCCCAGAATTAATAACCTTGGAAACTAATGCCTTTTAAACTTTGCACCACCGCAGCACCCTCCCTCTGGCTCACAGTCAGAGGTGGATGGAGCTAGTTGCGGGGGAGAAATCTGAGAAGGGTGAAATACAAAGCAGGATTAGAAGAGGGTGACCTGAGAATAGGTGGCAGGAAATTGAGACTTGGGGGGGGGGGGGGGGTGCGGGTGCGGTGGGAGGAGGTAGATGTTGGATGATTAAGATTTTGGACGGGGGCAGAATGTAAAAATGGATGTTGAGAGGGTAATAAGGGAGAAAGTGAGATTGGCAAAGAGGGAGTGGGAGGTTGTTCAGTGGGGAATTTGGGCTTGACAGGAATAGTGATGTAGTTTGATTAGGAAAGAAAACAAAACTGGCTGGAATACTGAGGAAGAGAGGAATGGGATGGACTGGATGTAAGGTTGAGCGTTCCCTTCAGTGGGGAACAGTCATGTCAAAAAGGAGTGTAATAAGTTAGTGAAACTTTGAACCTTTACCGTGGGTAGACAGTGAAAAATTGTATCCCTTGCTTGGTGAAAGGGGCGCATGAGTACAGGGACTGAACTGCATGCCCAAATTTTATATTGCAAACACCAAAACATGGAGTGAGGTGCAGGAGGACTCGCAGAAACTGACAGTAGTGCTGTGAAGCTAAAAGGAACATGCCTGCTCTACAAAAGAGAAGGGAGAAAATATTACTTCCCAGCTATTTCTTTGGCGACTGCTACCAGTCCTTTTAAGGACTGTCGTTGTGAACTTGCAAAACCCATCCCAGCTTGCTTGGCACATGCCCCACCCAGGTTTCCATGTATTTTGCAGAAGGGACCAAAACAGGTATGGGATCCCTTTTGCATACTTTGATTGTTGCAGTGCTGTTTCTAGACAGGTGCCTGAAAAAGTGAAGGCCACTGCTGTGCCTTGAAATTTCTATATGTTCCCATTTTCTACCCAAAACAAAAGTGAAACCAAATGTGTTCAGACCACATGTTGAATTTGGAGAGTACCGGACATCTGATCATGCCCGCTGTATCCTGAGCTGTGTCAAACAAGTGTTACATAAGTAGGTAGAAAGTTAACTGGCGTCTGAACAAACATGTTAAATGTGCAATGCAAGGACAACTAATTGAATTTGTGTTGAAAGTACAGACAGCAAACTCAACCTGTAAACTTGATAGAGATTTTGGTTATTACTGTGGGACTTGTATGTCTCTCAGCAAAGGCAAAACTGTACATGCATAAGTTTAGTATTTATTTATATGAATGATGTTTTATGTTGGTAGATTATGCAATGGTTTTAGGAAACAGAAATGTTTTAGGTTTCATTTTTTGTTTCCGAAGAATACCTTAATTGGGAATGGTTGGTTTAATTCTTGAAAGGATGATTTCCAAGATTCAGTCAGTTTGCTCAGGTAAATCAAGCATGGATGTATTAATTTTGTATTAAGTATGATTGATAAGATGGGATTATGGTTGCAGTCATTGCTTGTAAGAATTGTAGGAATGGATATAATACTGCAGGTTAAATAGAAACTGATCTATTCAGTATGTAATAATGTATGTATCTAAGCATTTAGAATTGTATAGTTAATGCTAAGAATGTTGCTGACTTGATCATGTTAATTTGTAGTATTTTTTTAATTAAAGGAGCTGTATGCTTTAATTTGTGCCTGACTATCCTTTTTGGACTGAACATTTTTTAAGAATTTGTGCTCTGCCTCTTTACAGTAGCAAGATCAATTTTTCAGAAACACCGTAAATTATCTTAATGCATAATGTCAAATTCTGCAGTCACTTCTGGCACAGAAGGAGGTTATTGAGCCCATTAAGTCCATACTGGCTTCCTGTAAAGAAAGACAGCCCTACTTCCCCTTTAGTTCTACTGAGTGTTTAAGACATTGTTTGGATAACCTATTTTTATGCAGTACTGAATATGTTTTAATTACTGTGTGGTGCCTCTTAAAGATTGCTTTATGGTTTCTACTTGGTTTATTTTTTGAAGTTACAATACAACAATGTGGTTTGTTTCACTGCTAATTCAAACTTGAGTTCCTGATCTCAAGTCACATTGTGTGCAGGAAATACCAAGAATCCAACTTTGGATGAAGGCTTAAACTAAGCTGCTTTATTTGCTTCCTGTAAGGAGTTGTTAACATTAGCAGCAATGCAAGAACATAACATCACTTCAGTACCTCCAGCAAGTAGAGGACAGGTAAGGGACAGGAATCGAGAAGAAATTCGGGCACGTTACCATCCAAAAAGTTACAAATTCGGGTGTTTCCAGCCTGGCATTTTTTTGGTACTTTTAGAAATAATCGTAAATAAGCTCAACATTATAGATATAAACTGTTTAGTTGCTTATTAAATGCATAATAGCCAGTTGATTTTTATAAAAATGACACTTCAGAACATTGAGTGGTAAACTATCACAGAAAAATCAGCACCAAGTCGCATGTATGCTATAGAAGGCATTTATATCTGAAAATTTGAAATGTGGTGTGATGCTGACTGGTGGATGTAATTTCAACAGTACTATATGTTTCACTGGTACACTAGAATAGGCATATATAAAAGCATACAGCTCCTTTACAGAAATAAATTAGACATTAACATTGTGAACTTTTCCTGATGTTTTGCATTTTCTAATGATACAACTAAAGTTAATTACTTTGTCAAACTAATTTCTTGTTCTATGAACAAGATAATATACCTGACCAAGATAAAGATGGCATCAATAATCGAAGGCTGAAATGACTGGTATGTTCTCTCAGATATCTCCTCCAATTGGTTCTGAGTGGGTATCTAAAATCAAGTTGGAGGCTGATATATATTTGTTGTAACTTCTGCAAATGCTGTTTTTGCATGTATGGCTGGCTCTCCATTTATTGATGTTGGGTTTTAATTTCTGGAAATGTTTATATCTAAATGCAAAAGATGGATTTGATGTGTTGTGTCAAGACTTTGGAAATAACCGTAGGATTGATGGTGTAGCTGCCTCATGCAGCTACTGTTGTCCTTATTTTGAATGCTGGATTTTTTTACCACACTGCAATGCAGTGAAGAGGCAATTGTAATGGAAAGAATTTGTACATATATTTCATGCCAGGTTCATGAAAACCCTCAAAAATGTTACGTTAAAACACCATAATATAACGATCTGGCCTCTATTTCTAAAAGCATGCACCAGAATGTTATTGAGTGCTTTCTCTAAAATTGGGTTTAGTTGATTGGATATTTGAGTACTATCTTGCTGTTTTATTGCTTTGCAAAAGGCAATTTACTGATATGTTAAATCTAGGCCTAATTTTGCTATCTTTAATACGTACATAATTGCTTATTTATTAGCTATTACTATTATAACTGTCTACAAGGGGAACTGAATGTGGCATGCAAAACAGGTAAATTTGCATTGCAGGTAATGACTTTGGGGTGGCCTTTACACCGAGAACCACTCAAGTCCAGAAAGGTTGATCAGATCAAAAGAAAGTTGATGCAGAAAAAAATTTCCCCCCAAGAAGTCATCCCAGAACTGCAAATTCCTGCTGCCATAATTTAATTATTTCTAGGATGCGAACTGCTCTGTTGAAAGCAATCAAAGTAGTGGCATTGATCATTGATGTGAGTGGGTTCATTCAAGTATCAGATGGAGATTTCTGAGGTATCTTGCAAACTGTAGTGCATTGTTGCATCATCAAATTCCAAATACCTTGTTTGCCTGGGACACATTTTACATCATTGAAAATTCAAGAGGACCCTACAATTTTACTATCTGGCTGAATTCACTAAAATGTGGAATAGGGGATAATTGTAATGAAATCGGCCATGTTGACTTGTGTGCCAAATATCCATCCCTTTCATTAGTATAAAAGCATCCATTCCGAGAATGCATATTATTCTGAGTTCATGATCATCAAACCGAAGCATAGAAAATAGAAGCAGGAGTTGGCCATTTGGTCCTTTGAGCCGGCTCTGCTATTCATTTTGATCAAGGTTGATCATCTAAATCAGTATCCTGATCTCGCCTTCCCTGCATGTATCTTGATCCCTTTAGCCCCAAGAGCTATATCTATTTTTTTCTTGAGATTACACAATGTTTTGGCCTTAACCACTTTCTACGATAGTGAATTCTACAGGTTCACCACTCTCTGGGTGAAGAAATTTCTCCTCACCTCAGTCCTAAAAGGTTTACCCCTTATCCTCAAAGCATGACCGCTAGTTCTGGACTCCCCCACCATCAAGAACATTCTTTCAGATTAACAAACTGAGTGTCTTCAGCTACGATTTGTTCACTTTATACCAAACTGAAGTGCCACCGTTATTTCTGAGACCAAGATGACTGCATCCAGAATGAAGGATATTATGACCATTTACCCCTTTGAAAACAGTAGACTTGTAGACCTGTGTGTGATGGAGCAGATCAAGAACACCCTGGAGCAAGGTTCAGGTGCCTGGATTGATCAATTCCAAGCTGTCCAACATGATCACCTGTGTGTTGCACAAGTTCACCTTGCAAAGATTCCTCGCCAAGGAGCAGGCAAGAGATGGAAGGATTGTAAGATGACCTTGACCAGCAGTTTGGAGGCTTAAATGAATTGTAAGGTGGGCTGTAACCTAAGATTGATTTAAACACCTGAAGCTCCTGTACACATCAATCATATACATATTCCCAAAATCCTCACCCAATAAAGCATCATTTCACTTGGGCAAGTGTCTAAGCCAAAACAGATGAATGCAACATAATTTTTTCACAACTCTGTTAATGTTAAACCAAAAGAACTGAAGGTACTTGCTGATATCAATGAATCTTAACTTTTATTCAACATTGCAGTCGATGGCGTCGATTTGCTCAACATGCTTTGCCCCAGTGTTTTTCTCTCAGTGAAAATTTAGTAAAAGTTCCTACATCATTGGGTAAGGGAGTTAGATGGCTGCAGGATTCTTGAGTTCTCTCAATGGAGGTAACAGTATCTCATTCTGTTGGCTTAGGAGTTGGACCTGCAAATATTGGCAGCCAGACGTATTAACAACGTATTAACGTTGGCTGCTGGAGCTGTATGCTCAAAGTCACATTTACAAGCATTTGAACTAGATGGCTAGCTAATGGATAACTTCACCCTCCCAAATATCTGTGCCATCTTCCAAAATTCCTTTGTAAGAAGACTCAGAACACCAGGTTAAAATCCAACTGGATTATTTGGAATCAAGAGTTTTCAGAGTGCTGACCCTTCAGGTGATTGCCCTCACTCACCTAATGAAGGAGCAATGCACCGAAAGCCTATGATTCCAAGTGAACCTGTTGGACTTTAACCTGGTGTTATGAGACTTCTTACTGTGCCTACTCCAGTCTAATGCTGACATCGCCACATCAAAATTCCTTTATCACTGGATGCAATAACAACATAAAAACAAAAGCTTGCATATATATCGTGCCTTTAATAACTTCAGGAAATGTTAAATTCTTCCTTAGCCAATAAAGTACCTTTTAAATTGTCAGAAAATGTTGGAAACTTGGCAGCAAATTTGTAAACAGCGAGGTCTCACAGCCATGTGATACTGATGTTGATTGATGAATATTAGCCAGAACATTGGAGAGACAACCCCAATCTATGAACTGATGAGAATTTCAACTCAAACTATTAGTCTCACTTATATGAAAAAAGACTTTAGAAACATTGCACCTTGCTGAACGATTTGTTTTTAATGATGTGCTAACTTCATGATTGCTGTTAAGCACTCACTTTGGCCCTGATAAGCTAATTTTATACTTGTGAAATGTTAAAAATCTCCATTTTAATTTCTGCATTTTATTTTTAAGTTTTTTTTCCATTTCTGAATCCAAGCTTAAATCATGTATTCAGCTCTTTGAACTTTTAAATCAAAACTAGAAGGATTCAATGCTTTGAATTTCTTGATTTTCTGTCCGTTACAATACTTCAATGTGGCTGTTTATGCTACTTGCTGACATTGCTGCTGTTGCTTTTTCCTTAGTATCAGATTTGAACTACTGTTGGAAAAGGGAAAATCATGCCATGATACAACTAGTTTTTTATGGGCAGCTTTCTTCAAGATCACCAATGAATTCTGTTGCTTCACCCTGACAACAAAATCCAGGGCAAAGAGTTGGGAGATAAGCCTGACATTAAAAGATGCCTCCCATTTCTCTCCTTTCCAATTCTCTCAAATGCCTCCAAGTTCCTAATCTGTAGCCTTTCGCCTGTTCAGCAATCAAGTGTTGTACTTGCTGTTCCCTCTGTATCATTGCTAGTGGTTGCTACTTGCCCGCCTTCTGCAAATATTAGAAAAAAATGTTGGAATAATACGAAAAATGTGTCCCAACTTGTGCTACCAAATTCTGACTGTGATTTTCTGAACATGTGATATACAATTAGCATATGTTGACAGCATTTATTGTTTGTATCTTCGCCAGGGTAACCATACAGAGTAGACAGCAAAAATATGGGTGTGATTTGCCATTTGGGGAGTAAAAGGAATGAATGCTAGTAATTCTATCTTGTGATCCTTTATCAAGATGACGTTGAAATTCTGCAAGCATACCATGTCAACTTCCTGTGCTCCTGCTGCTACATCCTATGGGTAGATGAAATGTCATTGGTTTCAGCCACCTCCATTGAGTCAACACCAAAAAGACCACCATTCCCTGAAGTATAATAGAAGCTGCGTCTTGATATAATGCTCTTGACACATGGCTTTGCTGCAGAAACTTTTCTCCTCAGTCTATGAAGAGCTACTGATTTCAGGTAACCTGTCCCTTGTGGCCTTTGCACTCCCAGTATGTCATGTGCTGAGAGCACGTATGGTCTCTAAAGGCACTGGTTGTACAATATGTCAGAAAGTCACAAGGTGTTAAGCATACAGCAGCAAAGAGCAACCCTCCCAGCATCTTTACATTTAGATGTCATAACCAGCCAATCATTTGTGTTGGTGAATTTTTGAAAAAGAGCTGTTATTCAACATTAAGTTTGTGTTGATTTCTAATCTCGTGCTTATTATTGCATCCGTTTACACTCATTATGCTGTACTTATAATGAAGTCATACCTATAGAATGACCTGACACAGCTGAAGTGGCTTAATTTTAAGTGAATGGTTGGTGGTGAGAAAAACATTTCTTTCATTTCACTTTCTGTGGAATTAGTTCCTGGTTACCGTAGTCCATCCTCTCTACTCCTGCCCCCATACCCATTACGTACCCCTTTTTTCACGGTGTAACAGTAGTTCATTGACAGTGTAATTAGGCTAGCAGTTAGTGTAGTTTAAATGCACCTTCCATGGCCTTTGATTACAGATTTATATTGTGAGATTTCTTATTTTAAGATGTCATTTTGTGAGCAACAATAATGTGTTGTACTGTCACCACGACTGTTTCAGCATGCTGAATGCTGGAAATAAAAGAGAATGCAGTCAAGGTTTTTGTGGGTGACTGTAATTTGCCTGTAATTAACATTATGATTTGTTATGCAAGTTCTTTGTTGCACTCCAGTTAAGTCCAAATATTATACCCTACCCTTTCAACTACTATAATTGCAATAGCATTCCTCAATGCAAAGTATGCTATTAAATATGCAAGAAGCAGGTATATTGTCCCATTGAAAATAATTTTGTTGTGTTTGTGCTCATATGGCATAAGTCGTGCTCCGAATGTTGATGTATCAGGAAGTAAGCCAGATTTTTCATTCAGAAACATAGCAGTTAATGAAACTTTTGCATTGCTTTTCTACCATACACTGATAACTGTTTCATTTACAGAATTTGCTAGTGTGAATTAAATGGAGTTTGGATTAAAATAATTATCAATATTTACTGAATTATCAACCAGCAATTTCGAGGCTGGAACTTTTATGCTGCCGTTTTAAACGAACATCTTTCTACTCTGCATTAGCTACGGATACATAAGAACTATTTCTGGCATCCTCTGACGCATTTTGGTTGTTTGGCCCTGATAGAACAGGTTGGCGTATTTGCAGTCAGAATCCAGGATGCACTTTTATCTGCAACCCATGGCTTGGCAGTCTGTCAGTTCAATTTTGAAACTGAATCTGATTTGTGCAAAGTATCATAGAATCCTTACAGTGCAGAAAAAGGCCATTCAGCCCATTGAGTCTGCACCAACAAGAATCCCAGGTCCTATCCCCCATAACCCCACATATTTACCCTGCTAATCCCCCTGACACTAAGGGACAATTCACCATGGCCAATCAACCTAACTCTCACACCTTTGGACTGTGGGAGGAAATCGGAACATCTGGAGGAAACCCACGCAAGGGAGAATGTGCAAACTCCACGTAGATAGTCACCCAAGGCTGGAATTGAACTCTGGCAACAGTGCTGACCACTGTACCATTGTGGCTCCCCTTCAATTGTAAATTTGCATTTACAAGTAAATTGAGGTTTCCAGATCTACAGCAGCTTGAGAGACCTTTTTTTTTCTGTTAGACCAAGCTTACCCAGCATAGGACCCTGGCCCAGATCCACCCCACCATCCCTCTCTATCCAGCCAGTGGACTCACTGTTCAAACTATGGGTCAGTTCATTGAAACGTTCTGCAAGATCTGCTCCTCCAATCACAGGCTGCTTTTCTCCCATGTTTGCTGCTGACAGGCTCATGGGGGAGCCTGTCAGCAGCAACCTCAGGAGAGAAGCAGTCTCTGATTTGAGAAGCAGTGTGAAGATGAATGGTTTCACAGTGTGTGCTCTCTCAGCCTTTGACCATGCTGTTTCTCTCACCATTTTGTGCAACACTGGCCCCTGAAAGGAGTACAGGACATAAGATGGTTGACCAGGCCAGGGGAGCAATGAAGAACAGTGGAGTTGCAGCAAAAGCACTCACCTGTCTTCCCACCTGCTAGAGTCCCAAGCAGAGTGGAGTGAGGAAGCTAATTTCTTCGATGCCCCAAATATCTCCTCAATGATAACATATCCAAACCTCCTGGGCCCTGGTGTGAAGTGAGTCTGGGGGTGTGTGAGTGGGAACCCTATCCCAAGATGTGTATGTTAGGGGAATTAGTGGGATAAACATGCAGGGTTACACAGAGACGACAGCGTGTCAGCTTGGGTGGGATGCACTTAAGGAGAATGGATGCAGAATTGATGGGCTGAATGGCCTCCTTTAACACTGTAGAGATTCTATTGTTCTGAGTCTTGAAGTGAGCTGGACTCTGCTCTTTCCCCTTTCCAAAACCCTATCCAGAAAGCACACTGGGCTGCAATAACTTCCTTGAATAGTATTTATCCACAATAGTTCCCTTGAACAGTATGTAATGGAACTTATCCTAGATTTGATTCTGGGTAATGAGACAGGAATAATTCATGACCTTGAAGTTAGGGATCCTCTTGGAAAAAGCGATCACAACATGGTTGAATTTAAAATACATATGGAGCGTGAGAAGGTAAAATCCAATGTCAGTGTCTTGTGCGTAAACAAAGGAGATGACAAAGGGATGAGAGAGGCATTGGCTAAGGGAGACTGGGAGCAAAAACTTTATGGTGGGAATATTGAGGAACAATGGAGGACTTTCAAAGCTATCTTTCACAGTGCTCAGCAAACTTATATACCACTGATAAGGAAGGACTGTAGAAGAAAAGATAATCAGCCATGGATATCTAAGGAAATAAAGGAGGGCATCAAATTGAAAGAAAATGCGTACAAAGTGGCAAAGATTAGTGGGAACCTAGAGGATTGGGAAATCTTTAAAGGTCAACAGAAAGCCATGAAAAAAGCTATAAAGAAAGGTAAGATGGATTATGAGGGTAAACTAGCTTAGAATATAAAAACAGATAGCAAAAGTTTCTCCAAATAGAAAAAGAGTGGCTAAAATAAGTATTGGCCCTTTGGGGGATGTAATAATTGGAAATGAGAAAATGTTTGAGGCATTGAACAGGTATTTTGTGTCGGTCTTCACAGTGAGACACAAACAATGTCAAAAATTGATGACAGGAAGGCTATGGCAGGTGAGGACCTAGAAACTATCATTATCAAGAAAGAGGTAGTGTTGGGCAAGTTAATGGGGCTGAAGGTAGACAACTCTCCTGACCCTGATAGAATGCATCCCAGGGTACTAAAAGAGATGGCGGGGGAAATAGCAAATGTGCTAGTGGTAATTTATCAAAATTCGCTGGACTCTGGGGTGCTTCCTGCAGATTGGAAAACAGCAAATGTGACACTACTGTTTAAAAAAAGGAGACAGGAAAAAGGCAAAAAATCTATAGGTCGGTTAGCTTAACGTCTATAATAGGGAAAGTGCTTGAATCTCTTGAGACAAATAAACATCTGGATCTAAATTGTCCCATTGGTAAGACTCAGCATGGGTTCATGAAGGGAAGGTTATGTTTGACTAATTTGGTGGAATTCTTTGAGACCATTAGATGCGCAGTGGACAATGGGGAATCTGTGGATGTGGTGTATCTGGATTTCCAGAAGGCATTTGACAAGGTGCCACACCAAACACTGCATAAGATAAGTGTGTACGGTGTTACAGGTAATGTATTAACATGGATAGAGGATTGGTTAACTAACAGAAAGCAAAGAGTGGGGATAAACTGGTGTTTTTCTGGTTGGTGATCAGTGACTAGTGGTGTGCTTCAGGGACCAGTGTTGGGCCCGCAGTTGTTTCTGATTTACATGGACGGTTTGGAGTTGGGGACCAAGTATAGTGTGTCAAAATTTGCAGGTGACACTAAGAGCAAAGTTTGCAGAAATGCTGAAAGTCTGCAAAGGGATATAGATAGTCTAAGTGAGTGGGCAAGGGTCTGGCAGACAGAGTACATTGTTGGTAAATGTGAGGTCATCCATTTTGGTCGAAATAACAGCAAAATAGACTATTATTTAAATAGTAAAAAATTGCAGCATGCTGCTGTGCAGAGGGATCTGGGTGTCCTTGTGCAAGAATTTCAAGGAGTTGGTTTGCAGGTGCAGCAGGTAATTAAGAAGGCAAATGGAATTTTGTCCTTCATTGCTAGAGGGATGGAATTTAAAAACAGCGAGGTTATGTTGCAGCTGTATAAGGTGCTGGTGAGGCCACACCTGGAGTACTGTGTACAGTTTTGGTCTCCTTACTTGAGAAAGGATATACTGGCACTGGAGGGGGTGCAGAGGAGACTTACTAGTTGATTCCAGAGTTGAGAAAGTTGCTTGTGAAGAGAGATTGAGTCGACTGGGGCTATATTCATTGGAATTTCGAAGAATGAGGGGAGACCTTAAAGAAACATATAAGATTGTGAAGGGAACAGATAAGATAGAAGCAGGGAAGTTGTTTTCACTGGCAGGTGAAACGAGAACTAGGAGGCATAGCCTCAAAATAAGAGGAAGCGGATTTAGGACTGAGTTGTGGAGGAACTTCACACAAAGAGTTGTGAATCCATGGAATTCCCCAGTGAAGCAGTTGAGGCTCCCTCATTGAATGTTTTTAAGGCAAGGATAGATAAATTTTTGAACAGTAAAGGAATTAAAGGTTATGGTGAGCGAGCGGGTAAGTGGAACTGAGTCCATGAAAAGATCAGTCATGATCTTACTGAATGGTGGGGCAGGCTTGAGGGGCCAGATGGCCTGCTCCTGCTCTTAGTTCTTAGGTTAAACACAGGCTGAAGGGCAACAGATTTCTTACCTGCAACTTCATCTGAATTCTGCTGAGCCCCACACAGTATGAGCCACCAGAGGAGAATGCAAAATCAGTGTTAGTTAAACCTACCTTTGGCTCAGCTTTGATTCATTCCCTCCTTCTTTACCTTTCCCTGGTGACCAGGACTTGGGGCCTAGTTTGTCTCTCTTTAGCTCTGCTCCTTAGACATAAAGGCAGTAAAGCTTTTATTGGGTAACTCTGCTGCTCAGCACTCTGTTAATGGTCATTTTTATTATTTCCTCTTTTTTAAAGTTATCATGTTGCTTGTGGATCGCTTTTTTAACTTCATGCTTAATGTTATTGCCAAACTTTGTTCAAATTTGTTCTTCAGTCCCTTGAGTAAAGAAAAAATGAAATACGGCCCCCATGCGAAAAGGTTGGACAAGCCTGCATTAGGCTGTAACTTGTTGGAATTTGCATGTGTAGCCTCGTGGTATTATCGCCTGGGTTCTGGGACCTGGGTTTGAATCCTGCCATGGTTGATAGTGGAATTTGAATTCAACAAAAAAAATCTGGAATTAAGAATCGACTGATGACCTTGCGATTGTAGGAAAAACCCATCTGGTTCACTCATGTTCTTTAGGGAAAGAAATCTGCTGTCCTGACTGGTCCGACCTACATGTGACTCCAAAGCCAGAGCATTGTGGTTGACTCTCAAATGCCCTCCAACAGCAACTAGGGCTGAGCAATAAATGCTGGTCAGTCACCCACACCCATGTTCCACAGATAAATAAAAAAATGCTGTGAAAATAGATAACCCACATAGGCTTTGTGTCACCGGTACTGTTTCAGTGGAAGTAGAATTATGACAAAATGTTGGGTGGGATTCTCTCAAAAAGTTCAAAGTGCTGAATTCAGACACAACTGGAATAAATCCTGCTGGTTTTGTCAGCAGGATTTTCAAAATGAATGTCTCACACTCTGTGCCCTGCAGAGTGCACTAGCGTGAATCTCACTGAAAATCAGTGGGTGGGGTCTATTTCCACTGGAGAGGCTGACAGCATAGTGCTGAGCGGGCCACTGTGCATGTATCGATCTGTCAGTACCAAGATCGGCGCGTGCAATACCCCGCATTGCCAGTCTCCAAATCACCGGCCAACCCCGTGACCCCTCATTATTGGATCTGCAACTACCTCCCACCCCATCCCACGCCTGATCACCAGCCTCCCAGACATGATTGGGCACCGGTTTTCACCCCCCCCAGCAGTTCCAGTTGGGTTTCCTTACTTGGCACGGCCTTATGCCCAGTGGACAGTGCCAAGGTGCCCCCAGGCATTGCCATTTTTCCTCTTGGGCAGTGCCAGGATCCAAGCTAGCAATGGGGCATCCCCTTGCCCCTGAGGTGCCTCCATGGCCCCCTGCATTCATAAGAACATAAGAAATAGGAGCAGGAGTCGGCCAACTAGCCCTTCGAGCCTGCCCCGCCATTCAATAAGATCATGGCTGATCTGTCGCTGCTCAGTTCCACTTTCCCGCCCTCTCCCCAGAGTCATTCCAGCAGAGTCGGCCACCAGCTCCCTGCTAGTGGGGAGCTGTTGAAAAACCCTGCTGGAGTGAAACACCCCTGGCAGGGGTGGGGCAGATGCTAGAAGGCCCAGAGACCTCAGTTGCTGGCCACCTATGATATGCTAATGAAAATTTGAATAATTTATTCAGCTCCATGTCGATTTCTGGTGCAGAGCTGACAACGCCAGAAATCCAATGGCCAGAGATGCGTGGAGGCCGTGGCAAAGCCCACTAAACAGAGTCACTTCAGCTTCCCAGGTAATGCAGTGGGCTGGGAGAATCACCCTGTTACATTTTTTTTTATTCATGGTTTATCCGTATTGGTATTACGCTCCCAACTGCACAAGTCTGATCCCAGAGTGAAAACTGGCCTGATAAATCCTAACTTTTTTAAAATCGTGGAGGAGAATTACTCAACAAATTCACAGGAGTCTGCTGATGAAATTTTAATGCAAAAAATAATATTGAACCTAGAAAAGTGAGCTGTCATGTACCACACAAAGGATTGGATGGATTTCAATACAAGCACCAAATGATTCAAGTTTCCACTATTCCACAACCTAGCAATATCTTTATAGACACACAAGCTACTCGAGTTACCACGCGCCTGGCACAAAAATTTCTCACTTGGGACCAGTACAGTTGCAAACAGTTTTCTTTTGGTGAATGCCTAACATTCCTTTGGTGTTTCTCACCCAACTGATGTATATCTCCAAGACATTCAATAGCTGGACTCTAAACTCAGCAGCCAGGATTCTCCCAAAAAAAAATTCTAAGTGTCAAATTTGTGTGAAAACTGGACTAAATTGCATTGTTTTTTCACTGATAGTTAGAAAATAAATTTCCTATATTCTGTGCACTGCAGAGTGCATGAGCATGAATCACACTGAAAAGCTATGGGTGGGCCTCTTCCCACCCAAGAGGCCAACAGCATAGCGCTGAGTGGGCCACTGCATATGTGCCGGTGTGTCAGCGTTGAGATCAGCACATGCACAGTTGCCTCTGTCTGCCAGACTCCCGATTGCTGGGTAGCTCAGTGATCGCCGCAACGCCACCCCACCGAGTCCCCTTCACGGCCCAATCGCTGACCCCCAAAGGTTCCCAGGCCAGCCTGGATGTGGGCATTGTGGCTGAGCCAGTATTTATTGCCCATCCCTAATTGTCCTTGAGAAGGCTTTTAAGAGTCAACAACATTGCCACACCAGGTATGGATGGCAGATTTCCTTCCCTAAAGGATGCTCATGAAATAGATGGGTTTTTACAACAAATGACAATGATTTCATCGTCATCAGTAGATTTTTAATTCCAGTTTTGTCTTAATTCAATTCCACCATCAGCCATGGTGCGATTTAAACTTCCAGAGTATTACCCTGGGTCTCTGGATTATTACTCCTGTCACAATACCACTATGTAATTCCTGCTCCTATTTGTCACACTGCTGGTCTAACGTTCAATACAAGTGCAGCCAGACTGTTCACAGCCTTGGGATTTTATCTGATTCTCAGATGAACTTCTGGCCTCATTCTCAGCATTACTGAGACAGTCTGCAGTTACCTCAGTAACATTGACTTCTGCATCAAGTCAGCATTGTGGCTGAAATGTTCATCCATGCCTTTGTAACCACCAGACTTGGTTATATAAATATATTCCTGGCTGCCTTTCCACTTCTCATCCTACATAGACTTGAAAGCTTTGTTATTTCCCACTTTACACTAAGTTTCATTAATTCATCGTTCCTGTGCTCACTAACCTATATTGGCCCCTGGTGGCACCACAATTTTGGAATTCTTATCCATGTTTTCAAATTCTTCCATGATTTGTCTCTCCCTCGCTTCGTATCCTTCTCCAGCCCTGGAAACCTCCAGGATCCCCAATTTTTTGCTTTACTCCTGTTTGCCGACCAGTGTAAATAGCACTCGGGAACAAGTTCTCTTTCTTCTTTTAGTTCCAGTGAGGTAATCCAGGAATCATTATATGTTATTGACACTGATGTCTTCTCTTCCCTATCTTTCCCTTTACTTCTCCCCCCATACATAAGCGCACACCTGTGTTTTGACATCTGGCAATAAAATACAGAAGTAGCGTTCAGAATAATGTGATCTGTTTAGACCTGTAGTAAAATAAGTAGAATTATTCTAATTCTTGTGCCCAAAGCCACATTAGACCTCTTACTTTTATCTGCTGATCATTCTTATGATTACTTTGTATAACAAATACAGCTTTGCTGTTAGTACCTAATTAACAATTGTGCACATTTTGCCTGGAACTGCAGCTCTCCATCAAACCAAGTGCAGCTCCACACTTACATATTTAAACGTCTGCCAAGCTTCAGTCACTCATGTTATAAGTGATATTTTTAATGAACCACCTATCCTCTCAACACTTCGCTCACATCAAAAAGCGACCATCTGGAATATTTTTTTAAAATATGTTTAAATATGGCCCATTTTAGTTCCAAATATAATGAAGCCAGTGTGAAGTTAACATAGTTAACATTGAAGTGATTTTGCACTGCTTGCCAAGGTTTGAAACACACTGAAACTGCTCCAAACTGCAATTACATTGTCCTTGAGCTGGAAAATTTGTAGAACTCCTTGGGTTGTAGGCCTGAAATTGAATGTATTTTGTGAATATCGGGGGGGCTGGTCAGATGCAGTCGGAATGCCATCAGACTTGTAATCCAGAGACCCAGGATAATGATCAGGGGGCACACGTTTGAATCCCACCAAAGCAGCTGGTGGAATTTAAATTCAGTTCATAAATCTGGTTTATTTTAGGGAGGGAAATCTGCTGACTTAACTGGCTTGGCCTGCATGAGACTCCAGACCCGCATTAATGTGGGGTTGACTCTGAAAAGACCATTCAGTTGTATCAAAGCCACTACAAAGTCTACTAAAAGGAATTAAACCGGATGCATCACCTGATATTAGTCTAGGCACTGGAAATTACAATGGCAAATCCGCACCTGTCAACCCTGAAAAGGCCCACCAGAAGTGGTAGTAAAGTACTATACAGTCAGGATGGAGTTGCCCTGGGACAACATCAACATTGACTCTTTCTTGTGGGATTAGGTCAAAAATGCGCAGATTCGATGGGCTGAATGACCTACTTCTGCTCCGATGTCTTACAGAAACCTCCTCCTAATCACCATCTACCGCTCTCCCACAGTTGATGAATCAGTCCTGTTCCACATTGAACTCCACTTGGCAGAAGCACTGAGGGTGGCAAAGTATTGAACATACTATGGGTGGGGAACTTCAATGTCCAATACTCTGTAACACCACTACTGACTGAGCTGGTCATGACCTAAAGGACATTATTACTAGATTTGGCCTGGAAAGGTGGTGAAGAAATCAGCACAACCTACTTCATCTCATCCTCACTAATCTAACTGTCACATTTACATCTCTTCATGACAGTACTGGTCGGACTGACCACAGTACAGTCCTTCTGGAGATGAAGAACCATCTTCACAGTGAATATACTCTCCATTCTTTGGTGTGGTACTACCATTGTGCTAAATGGGATAAATTTTGAACAGATCTATCAAATCAAGAACGGGCTTCATGAGGCTTTGTGAGCCACCAGCGCAGTAGAATTGTCTTCAAACACAAACTATAACCTCATGGCCTGGCATATCCCCCACTCTGCCATTATCATTAAACTAGCTACAACACAAAACTACTCGTGTGCCAAACAGAAAGCTGTATGCAATAGACAGAGCTAAGCAATCCCACAACCAATAGATCAGATGTAAGCTTTATAGTTTTGCCGCATTTAGACATGAATGGTGGCGGACAATTAAACAGCTAACTGGAGGAGGCGGCTACGCAATATGTCTTCATCCTTAATGATAGGGGAGCCTAGCACATCAGTGCAAAAGCCAAAGCTGAAGCATTTGCAACAAGCTTCAACCAGAAATGCTGAGCGAATGAGCCATCTCCGTCTCATGAGATCCCCAGCATCATAGATGCCAATCTTCAGTTAATTCAACTCACTCCAAATGCTATCGAGAAGTGGCTGAAGGCATGATAGATGAATAGCAAGTAACATTCACATCACACAAGTGCCAGACAATGGCCATCTCTAACAAGAGAGAATCCAACCATTTCCCCATGGTTCAATGGTATTACTGTCATTGAATCCCCCACTAGCAAAAACCAGGGTGTTACCATTGACCAGAAACTGAACTGGTACAGCCATAAAAATACTGTGGCAACAAGAGCAGGTCAGAGATGGGAATTTGACAGTGGGTGACTCACCTCCTGACTCCGCAAAACCTGTTCACAATCAAAAGGAACAAATCAGGAGTCTGATGGAACACTCTCTACTTGCTTGGATGAGTTTAGCTCCAAAAAATACTCAAGAAGTTCAACACCATTCTGGATAAAGCAGCTTGTTTGAGTGGCACCCAATCCTTCACAATGCACTGTGAGTGGCAGCAATGTATACCATCTACAAGATGCATCACACTAAGCTAACAGCAGGGCTTATTAGACAGCATCATCCAAACCCACAACATCTTGCATCTAGAAGGACAAGTGCAACAGATGGATGGGAGCACCACTGTCTGCAAGTTTCCCTCCAAGCCACTCACAATCCTAACTTGGAAATATGCCAGCTTTCCCTCACTGTTATTGGGTGAAAATCATAGAACTCCTTTCCCATCAGCATTCTGTATGTACCTGAACCACCTGGACTGCAATAGTTCGTAAAGTGGTTCACAGCCGTCTTTTCAACAGCAATTAGGTATGGGCAATAAAACTGCCGGTCTAGGCATTGATGTCCTCATTCCAGGAAAGAAAAAAAATAAAAGTCTAGAGATTGAAACTGTATTGAGACACCTCAGGGAAGAACATGGTTAGTGAAGGAAAGTTGAATTCTATTGCATTTTATAATTTTTCAACTTGAAATGTGTTGCCCTAGGGCTTTATGCTTGAGAGGAAATGTATGTTATAGAATTCCTACATTGCAGAAGAAGGCCATTCAGCTCTCTGACAGATCATTTTAACCAGGCCCAACCCTTTCCCTATTCCTGTAGCCCCACGTATTTACCATGGCTAACCAACCTAACCTGCACTCGCCTGCGCTGTGAGGCAGCAGTGCTAACCACTGTGCCACCCACTACCATCCTGCGGCCCACAAAATATCTGTGACTATCACGAGAATTGTAATTGTAAGAATGCACCTAGGAGTGGAACACACTGGGTGAAATTTTCCCATAATGGATCAGGCAAGGAAATCTGTGTGACACTTATTGTCTTCACAGATATTTTTACTCTCCTGATTGACAGCATTCTGTGCAACTTGAGAGTGCTGGTGGATCATACAGCCACCTGGGGAGGGGGGTCAAAACACCAGGGTGCACCAATGTCAAAGTTACATTTATTTAAGACCCCCCCCCCACCTCTGCCACCCCCACGGACATCCGGATCCCTCGCAAGAATCAGAGTTTTGACCCTCTCCCCCTCCACAATGTGCTATTGGTACAATACCCAACAATGGCAAACATTGGACCACCTCCCCTCCTGTCTCCCCACTGAGATCAGGACACTGCCACCACCCCCCCCCCCCCCCCCCCCCGCCCCTTTCACAGGCTCTAGGAACTTCCACCCCCACAATGTAGACAATGACACCAACACCCATCCCAAGCATTCTACCCACCCCACCGCCCCCCCCACACATAAGGGGGCCTCCCCCCAGATGGGGCTCTCCACAATGCTCATCCCTGGCACTGCCAGCCATGACCCACACCACCCAGGGGCTGCACTCACCTCCCATGTTCCCAGTGTGGTCATCATGAGTGGTTTTCATTTTTGATTCGTGCTGGTATAACATCACGCTGGGATTTTTATGTATTCATTCATGGGACATGGGGTGTCTCTGGCAGGGCCAGCATTTATTGCCCATCCCTAGTTGCCCAAAGGCAGTTGAGTCACCCACATTGCTGTGACTCTGGAGTCACATGTAGGCCAGACCAGGTAAGGACAGCAGATTCCCTTCCCTAAAGGACATTAGTGAACGGGATGGGTTTTTCTGACAATTGATAATGTTTCATGGTTGTCAATAGATTCCTAATTCCAGGTATATCTTTTATTGAATTCAAATTCCACCATCTGCTGTGGCAGGATTCTAACCTGGGACCCCAGAACATTAGTTGAGTTTCTGGAGTAATCGTCTAATGACAGTACCACTTGGCCATTAACGGGCAGGTGGGAGCGTAAGATGTAGGTGGATGTTAAGCTGTCAAGAGCAGCATAGTGGCATAGGAGTTAGCACTGCTGCCTCATAGCACCAGGCACTTCTGGGTTCGATTCCCAGCTTGGGTCACTATCTGTGCGGAGTCTGCTCATTCTCCCAGTGTCTGCATGGGTTTTCTCCAGGTGCTCCAGTTTCCACCCGCAGTCCGAAAGACATGCTGGTTAGGTGCATTGACCACGCTAAATTCTTCCTCAGTGTACCTGAACAGGTGCTGGAGTGTGGTGAGGCAGGGATTCTTCACAGTAACTTCATTGCAGTGTTAATGTAAGCCTTCATGTGACACTAATAAATAAACTTATATGTTAATGTATCAAAATTTATGGAAATCAGGTTCCCACCCTTTCTGGGTGGAAACCTGATTAATTCCCTGGCAGAGGGTAGTGAAGATCTCTTGATGTAGTAGCCATTATGTGATTTGCCCTGTGAGCAACACAGCTGCTAAACCATGGGCACTGAGCGGAAGTCAAATTTATAGCACTTTCCCATAATTTTCAAGTTAAGGTTAAGTTTGATAATTGCGCTTCTACAAATGTTATGAATAAAGTTTATTTTTGGAAAAATTGTTTAAATATCAATACGATATGATTTGCCTTCAAATGTTAACTTATTAGGAAAGATTAATCCTCAGGTTTTATGTTTCATATCAGTGTAAGCTGGATACGGATCTGTGAAATTATTTCAATATTTAACCAGCTACTTAATGGATTATCTTCCAACATTCATATGCAAAGACAGCTCATTCTGTTATTCTTAAAATGAGCTGACAAATAACCTGACTTTGATTTTTATGCTTTTTAATACTTGGACCTAAACTGATGTGCCTTTTTTAAATTGTTGCATTGGTAAAATAATCCCCTGTGCTGGATTACCACAGCATGTCTGAGAGGTAATTTAGTCTTGTCCTCTACCTAATCACAGTCTATTCTTTATTTTCTCTCTCCTGTATATTGCCTTTCTCTTCTGCTTACAAGCTGTTCGTCTGTTAACATCTCTCAGTTTAGGTCAGATCCTTGAGGTGTTACAAGGGAGGTCCCAGAGCATTGGAGATTGGCAAAGTTGTTCTTTTGTTTAAGAAGAGTGGCAAGAATAATCCAGGTAATTACAGGCCGATGAGCCTTACATCAGTGGTAGGGAAATTATTGGAGAGAATTCTTCGAGGCAGGATTGATTCCCACTTGGAAATAAGTGGACGTATTAGTGAGAGGCAACGTGGTTTTGTGATGGGGAGGTCGTGTCTCACAAACTTGATTGAGTTTTTTGAGGAAGTAATGAGGATGATTGATGAGGGTAGGGCAGTCGATGTTGTCTACGTGGACTTCAGTAAGGCCTTTGACAAGGTCCCTCATGGCAGACTGGTGCAGAAGGTGAAGTCGCATGGGATCAGAGGTGAGCTGACAAGGTAGAAACAAAACTGGCTTAGTCATAGAGGACAGAGAGTAGCAGTGGAAGGGTGCATTTCTGAATGGAGGGCTGTGACAAGTGGCGTTCCTCAGGCATCAGTACTGGGACCTTTGCTATTTGTAATACCTCTAAATGATTTAGAGGAAAATGTAACTGGTTTGATTAGCAAGTTTGCAGACGACACAAAAGTTGGTGGATTTGCGGATAGCGATGAGGACCATCAGAGGATACAGCAGGATATAGATCGGTTGGAGACTTGGGCAGAGGAATGGCAGATGGAGTTTAATCCTGACAAATGTGAGGTAATGCATTTTGGAAGGATTAATACAGATAGGAAATATCCAGTAAATGGCAGAACCCTTAAGACTATTGATAGGCAAAGTGATCTGGGTGTACAGGTACTCAGGTCATTGAAAGTGGCAATGCAGGTCGAGAAGGTATTCAAGAAAGCATACAGCATGCTTGCCTTCACTGGCTGGGACATTGAGTTTAAAAATTGGCAAGTCAAGATGCAGCTTTATAGAACCTTAATTAGGCCGCACTTAGAATATAGTGCTCAATTCTGGTCGCCACACTACCAGAATGATGTGGAGGCTTTGGACAGGGGACAGAAAAGATTTACCAGGATGTTGCCTGGTATGAAGGCAATAGCTATGAGGAGAGATTGGAGAAACTTGGTTTGTTCACACTGGAATGGCGGAGGTTGAGGGGCGACCTGATAGAAGTCTACAAGATTATGAGAGGCATAGGCAAAGTGGATAGTGAGAAGCTTTTTCCCAGAGCGGAAGAGTCAATTACTAGAGGGCATAGGTATAAGGTGTGAGGGGCAAGGTTTAAAGGAAATGTACGAGGCAGATTTTCGAGACAGAGTAGTGGGTGCCTGGAACTCTTTGCCAGGGAAGGTAGTGGAAGTGGAAACAGTAGTGACTTTTAAGGGGCACCTTGACTAATCCATGAATAGGATGGGAATTGAGGGGGGATATGGTCCCTGGAAGGGTAGGGGGTTTTCGTTAAGTTGGGCAGCATGGTCAGTGCAAGTTTGGAGGGCCGAAAGGCTGTTCCTGTGATGTAATTTTCTTTGCTTTTTATTGAATATCCCAATGTTCTTCTTCACAGTTCTTGCCTAACCAGCTGCGTGCTGCTTGCATTTCCTGTTTTCCTTTCAGATGTCCAGAATTTGCAGTGTTTTGCTTTTTTGCTTCCAGGATTGTGTGTAAACTGAGTAACCTTGGAAATGATGCAGTGCATGGAAAGAGGGAGAAAGGACAAGGCCCACATTCTTGTTAAATTACATTTAAAGTTGTAGTAATTCAGCCAAATGCCAGTTTCCCATCACCAAACACCCTTGATTGTGCACCAAAGGGAAAGACGGCCCCTGCAGTTTAAGCTAGACAGCCTTCACCTTGGGACCTACAACACACAGTCTGGTTTGAGCAGCAAGTATAAAACCTACTCACATTGGGTGATCCTCTGCTTGCTCAATAAGGAAGCTCATACTCTGTGAAGCTCATGGGGAGATCTATCAATACAGGGCCATCGGAACAAAACTCAACTGAAAATTCTTAAAGCTTTTGAATAGTTAGGTATAAAATTTTGTTCTTGTATAGTATCCTTGTAATATGTAGGGAAGGTGAAGGGCAAGTGGTATTATCGTTCGACTATTAATCTGGAAACTCAGCTAATGTTCTGGGGACCTGAGTTCGAATCCTGCCAAGCAGATGGCGACATCTGAGTTCAGTAAAAAAATTTGGAATGTAGAATCTACTGATGATGACCATCAAACCATTGTCGATTGTCAGAAAAACCCATTTGGTTCACTGACATCCTTTAGGGAAGGAAATCTGCCATCCTAACCTGGTCTGGCTGATGTGACTCCAGAGCTTCAGCAATGTGGCTGACTCTCAACTGCCCTCGGGTCACTAGGGATAGCAATAAATGCTGGCCAGCCATTGACACCAATGTTGCATGAGTGAATAAAACAAAAAGTTAAACAAGTAAGGAAGATACTATGTTGATAGCAGTGTTAGAAATGTCTTTAATAGATAAATGCATTTAAGGTACAAGACTTTTTCGAGGCGTGTCTAAGCCAATCAAAGCCTCCCCAACGACACATTTGACATTTTATTTTGTTCAATATCTGATTCTTGCATGACATCTATATATGTGAAAATATTCTGTGTAGACTGCTTCGCCTATCTTAGTTTAATCTAAGTTGCCATTTGTAGGGGGACTAAGGTATTTCAGCTGAGGGGGGAAAAAAGATTTTAATTTATATGATGCCTTTCATAACCAGGGGACACCCTAAAGCATTTGCAGCCACTGAAGTATTTTTGAAGTGACTGTTGTAACAGAGGAAATCAGAAGCCAATGTTGTACAGAGAAAGCTCCCACAAGCTGAAATGTGTTCATGACCAGATGATCTGTGTTTGTGATGTTAATTGAGGGATGAATGTTGGCCAGGACACTGGGACTAACTTCCCTGCTGTTCTTCAAAATAGTGCAATGGCATCTTAATGTATTATCTATAAATGGGCATTCCATTTAAGATGGAGATGAGAAGGAATTTCTTCTGAGGATCGCTCATTTTTGCAATTCTCTCCACCAGTGAGCAGTAGAGACTGGATCATTGATAATTATTTCTTTCCTCTTATACTTTAATGGGGATATGAGCTTTGCTACCAAGGCAAGCATTTATTGTCATAATTAACATCAAATTATTAATTATTGTTATTAATCATGAGCTTACTGAATGATGGATCAGGCCAAATGGATTGAATGGCCTAATCAATCAAAATGTTGACAGATTTTTGATTGCATATTGACCTGCACACCGTTTCAGTTGTGGACTCGCCAAAGTCTGATATAATTGCAGCAATACTTCCTACATCCTGAAATCCAACCTCTTGCATTAAAGGGTAATGTATGATTTGCCTTTCTAACTGTTTACTTTATCTGCATGTTACCTTGCTGTGATTCATGTACAAAGGCATCCAAATCCCAATATTTTTGAATCTGTGATCTTTCTTTTAAGATGATGTACATTTCCATTCTTCCTATCAAAGTGGATAATTCCTGCATTATACTCTATCTTCCATCTTCTTGCCCAAACACTTAAATTGACAATTCTTTGCAGCCTTTTTGCATTGACCCCAGTTAATTAGTTTTGTATTGTCAGGAAACTTTGATATATGATACTGTCTTTTCATCTAAGTCATTGATAAATGTTGAAAGTCCAAGCAACATTCCATGAGTCGTACTTTCTATCTGTTAACAAATCCTCAGTCCAAGCTAAAAAATTAGCCCAATCCCATGAGCCTTAACCTTGTGTTACAATCTCTTGTGTGGCACCTTTTAAATGCCTTAAAAATCAATATATATTACATCCATTGGTTTCCCTTATTTGCCCTGCTAGTTACAGCTAAAAAAACTAAACGTTCCCTCTCATAAATGATGTTGATGTTACCTAATTGCACAATTTTCCAAATGCCCAGTTCATAGAATCCCTACAGTGCAGAAGAAATCATTTGGCCCATCGAGTCTGCTCTGACCCTCTGACAGAGCATCTCACCCTGTCCCTGTTACCCCACATATTTACCCCATTAATCCCCCTAGCCTGCACATCCAGGGACACCAAGGGGCAATTTAGCATGGCCAATCCACTTAACCTGCACATCTTTGGTCTGTGGGAGGAAACTGGGGCACCCGAAGGAAACCCACACAGACATGAGGAGAATGTGTAAACTCCACACACAGGCACCCAAGGCCAGAATTGATCTTGGGTCCTTGGTGCTGTGAGGCAGCGGTGTTTATCACTATGCTGCCCCAAACCCTAGCAAAATCCTCATAACATGTAACATTTTCTGTACCAATGATGCGAAGATGATTGGCTTATAGTTCATTGTTTTCTCTCCTCTTTATTGAACAACTGCCAATATTTGCGTAATATCCACGGGGCGGCATAATGGTTAGCACTGCTGTTTCACAGTGCCAGGGACCAGGTTAAATTTCAGCCTCAGGTCACTGTCTGTGTGGAGTCTGCACATTCTCCCTGTGTCTGTGGATTTCCTTCAGGTGCTCCGGTTTCCTCCCAGAGTCCAAAGATGTGTGGGTTAGATTAATTGGCCATGCTAAATTGACCCTAGCGTCAGGGGGATTCGCAGGGTAAATGAGGGTTAGGGAAAAGGGCCTGGGTGGGATTGTGGTCAGTACAGACCTGATGGGCTGAATGGTTTCCTTCTGTACTGTAGAGGTTCTATGAGACTGTTCTAGAATTGAGGAAATTCTGGAGGATCAAAACCAATGCATCTATTATCTCTCTGGCCACCTCTTTTAAAATGGATGGGTGTAAGTTGTTGGATCCAAAGGAATTGTTTGCTTTTAGTGCTATGAATTTTGATAGAATTCCTTCTTTGGGATGAATTACTTGAATTTCCTTTCTCCCATTGGACCCTTGGTTCCCACAATTTCTGGGGTGTATGTCTCCTACTGTGAAGATAGATGCAAGATAATTATTTGAAATCTCAACCATCTATTTGTTATCCATTATAATTTCTCTGCCTCTCAGGAACCTGAGTATACTTTTGCTCATTTCTTCCTTTTTACATACTGGTTAAACTTCTTAAATCCTGTTTTTATATTTCTTGCTTTTTTTTCCGTTTTCTCTTTGTCAATTTCATGCTCATTTTTTAATGCATGTTGTTGGGCCTTGAACATTTGTAGGAGTACATTCTGACTGGTTGGCTGGATTGAGTTTGTTAGAGAGATTAGGGTTGAGAGCACCACCAAGAAAATAAACATGTTGCCGTAATAGCAGGAAGCACCGGCTGCAGAAGGACACTGACGGGAAATGGGCTGAATATGGATTCGGTCTTCAGCGGTGGGCTGGATAAATGCCAATGATCGGAAAACACCTCAAGTTGTAGAAGATAGTTGAGGTGAACAATAACCAGTGTTGTCAAGTCCGGCGGTTTCCTACAAATTCTTGATTGCCTTTGGGGATCCGAGAGGGCGCTCGTCAGGGGGCAACTGAGGATGGGATTATGATGCGTACAGGCTCCTGTTTTGGATATGTTTTGATGTAACTGAGTGGCCCAGTAGATGCCTTGTTAGGCATGTTTACAAGGAAGTTGCAGTATTTCCAGTATTTGTCATTTCTGTGTTAGAATATCTCACCTAATCACTGCTATTTCACACTAAAATCAATTGAAGCTTCCTCCATGGCTGAGTTGTATTTCCGTTTTTGGAACCCGGCAGTAAACATTTGTGTTAATTTTGTTGAACAGATTGTCACCCAGTATCATTTCCAATATGTGCAGGCCAATGACTGAAAATACTAAGTTGATTTAAATGGAGTCTTCCACAATGTTCAAAAGCCATTCAAACCTCATTACATACCTTTTGAAGCATGGTTACAATTATGTTATCGTAAATCAATCTCAATAATAAAAAAACGATCTCGAAGGGTGAGTAAACTTTTCAATGAAACATAATCTGGAATGAACAACCTGGAAAAACATTTTTACAGTCATACAACTTTATATCCACTAATAGTGAAACAATAGATAGTTGTGAAAATGTATGTATGATCTTAGCATTTATCAAATTTATGTTTTTTGAACAAATGCGGTTTCTGAGAAAAATTAACTCTTAACGAGAAAAATACTTCGGCGTGAAAGGCTCGTGTGGAGTTTTTGCTTTATCTGTCCAATATCGCACTGGGTTGCAATGATTAAAGTTTATTTTGCATCGCAACGTTCCTAAATTTTAGAAAATCTGCAGACATTTTTATGTTTTGATAAGACAAATAATAGCCATTTCTCACAAAAAAAACTGACCGGTTGCTCCCGTGGGTGAAATGCGTCCTTAGGAGGAATAACAAATCCCTTTCTGTTATCAAATTAATTTAAAAATTCAATCCATTTGGGATTGACCTATTTTTGATTATCCTTACTGCACTATGTGAAAGCAAGTGGCTCACAAAAGATTTACCAGCATTGTATCTCAGTTTTATTAACTTGCGTATGTGCCTCTGGCTGTGATCAGTTCGCGCGGGAAGTTTCATTCAAAAATTGCTGCAGTGTAGCGAGTCTAGGCAAAACGCGAAATGCTGTGTGCACGTGTTAAAAGTGATACATCTTAGAGTCAAAATCATAATTTGTTACCTTTACATGGAAAGATCGCTGACATTGAACCCTGGGTTGATACTGAACTTGCTTCCCAACCTGTGCATTTTGAAGATAATCGGATTTCTGTGCTAAACGGTGATTAGATTCGATTGCTACAAGCTTTAACTGGGCAAAGCCTGGAACTGACTTCAATGTCCAGCTTTTCTTTCTAATATCTTCATTGAAACAATCCAAAAACTCCATATTCCGGAATGTGAGCAAAACCTTTTATTTACAGTTAAGTTTTAAAATCTGAGCGGTTTTATTATTATACAAGTAATATTTCTCCCTCTACTTGGAGTGAAATGTACTTTCAGTTCAAGGGAGAGCGTCCACCGTGAATGAAGAAGACGTGCGCAGCGAGGTGCTACTGTTACATTTATCATATTGCTTTGGTCGCTCAGTTAATAGGTCTGTCTGGAATGCCGAGAATTGGAAAATTAATACCCTCTAACAATCTGAAGAGCAGCTAGCCAGGAACCTGCTGTTATTCAGTCGCATCCTCACAGTCCAATCTGTGACTCCGTGTCAGAGTAACGGTAAAATAATGCTCCATCCGACGGTCTTCATTCAATAGGCTATATTGAATACGGACAAGACGGTTCAGCAGGTCACCTTGTATTGTTCACTTGATTGCAATGGATAAACTGATGGGTAGTGGATAAATTTGGGGAGGCGGCTGGGAGGTGGGTGATCGATGGAGCTCGAGATGGGCCCACAAAGTGGGATGGATGTTGGGATCTCCACTGTTAGCTTATTCTGACTTAGATTTTTAGATTGAGAAACTCGACACAAAGCGAATAAATCAATCTTCAATAGGTATCCAGAAACACCCGACTGAATCAAATAAAATATAGAAGTGGCTCAAACAGTAGCACGCATAGAGGAGCATCGTCCATCCAAGATGAATGATGCAGAAGTAGCTAAGGATCAGTAAGACTATCAGATTGTGCCCTGAATGTATGTAGTAAGCGAGGCAAATAAAAATAGCAAAAGCAAACTTGTCAGAGAAAGAAATAATGAGCATTTATGGAGATTTTTCATGTCTTCGGTGTGCCCAAACTTACCACTCACAGACCATTGTTTCAAGAGTAGTTATTTCTGTCGCATTGCCAGATGCAGCATCCAATGTACACATTGTGAGATTGGACCCAGACCGTGGAAATGGGTGTGATGTGGGTTTACCTATTCGCGGGAGATCAGATTGAAAGGCGAGCCCCTGGGTGATATAGTGTGAAATACTGCATGGGGAGGGGAAGGGGGGGGGGGGCACAGATATGGTGCTAGATGGGTAGATGAGCCAGAGTCGCAATTTAGTGTGAAAAGTCAAATACCGAAGAATAAAAAAGTCATATTTGAAAGAGAAGCAGAGAGACGTTGTGGCGCTGTTACGGGGGTCATTGAATAGAACAGTGCAAATGTAGAAAGCAAATCCAAACGTTAGTTTTCATCTATTCGTGGCGAGTGAACAGAAACACGTTTAGACTTGATAATGGGCTCAATGCCCAGTTCCTGTGCCACTGTGATTCTATATTTAATATCGCTAATGATGTTGGTGTAATTGCAGTGATAGATCAACTGCATTTATAATTATGATCTAAATGTTTCTGGGTATCTTGTTTGCGGTGTGATTTATTCTCTCTTGTTCAGGTTTCCCTGTGTGTTTTATAGGAAGAAGTGGGACACCAGCTTGCAGGTGAGCAGGTCATCCCTGGGCGCGTTGTGCGCAGGCGCCAGCCTTCCTGCCGGGGGATTGTGTTGGCTCCTGAGAAGCTGCTGAAGGAAATCTCAGAAACCCGGAGTGCGGATCGCAGGTCCTGGAGCCCCTCCGCTCGGCTGCAGCACCGGCACTGACAGCCATCAGGAGCGTGTCAGAGAGTCCAGTTGCTTTCCATGTTTTATGTGGAAGGGGCGGCGGACCGCAGGCACGAGGTAGTTGCAGAGGACGAAGGGTGTCCTGATCCTGTGCGAGGTTGCAACTGTTTCTGGAGGTGATCTTTCTGCCGCAGGTTGGATGTTTATTTTCCAGTTTGTGAGTAATTTCTTGCTGGTGTATTATTTATTTATGTTTTAATTGCTGTTGTTAAAAAGATGAGAATAGGTGTGGGCGGGAGATCTTTTGCTTTCAAATTATTGTGAATTTGAAGGACTCTTCGTGTTAAACAAATAAATATTTTATTAAAATAAGCGGGATTGGAAAGGGACATGTGGAGAAGTCGCGGGACGTGCGAACTGTCCAGTACATTTAATCAGTGTGATCCCAGTCTGGATTTAGAAACCTTTACATCTGATCGGAAACGTGAGAGAAACTTTAAATTCATGGCAAATGCTTCGACTTTTACCTTTCACCACCCAAATGATGTGACCCACATTTTTCTTCGTTATATTGCGATTTAAAAAAAAATCTGTGAGAATGTAGACCAGTAACAGGATTTATTTAATTCATATATCGAAGTCCAGAACATTTTGAGGTTAAAGAAAGTGACACTTTTACAGATGCTTTATTTATTTGTTCAGCGAGCATTTGTTCAAATGAGCACATTAGTGCGGGCACTGAACAAATGTTTAAGCAGCTGGATGTATAGCACTGTAATCCATGCTTGGAGCTTGGCTCAGAACAGGAGAGGGGACCGTTATTAAGTTAGGAAGGCAGCAGTGGCATTCATGGATTAAGCAATTTTGTTACAGTCTTTAATTATTGTAAGAATCGAGGTGAGGTGAAATTCCTGTTCTGGATCTTGCAATCATTTCCATTTTTTCTTTAAAAAAAGGATTGCTATTCATTGTCTTCAGTGTTGGAAAGCGCGTTCCGAACTCCATTGTAATGCTCCCTCGTCGAATTCCTGTGCGAATCTCATCAACAGCAATCGCATGAAACAGTTTTTTTTTACAGATTATCAGTCCAAAGTGAGACCGAGATGCATTAGTGATGAAACAATTTGCTTTCATAGCTTCCTGCGAATCTGGGAGTTCACTGTCAATCACTTAAGCCACATTATATTTCTAATCCTCTTTGGTTGTCTGTGTGGAGCAACCGGGTCTAAATATAACACTGTCACATGCGAGAGAAAAGAATTTTACAATAAGGATTTTTACATGTCATGAACTGGTGAGTGAAACATCATTTATCCTCTCTTTTGTTTTCTCCAGTTCTGATGATTACAGATCAGGCAGGCAGATGGACTTGCTCATATCTCTGATTTAAAATGAATTTGTTGCCTGTGTTTGAGGAACTTGTTCAGTATGTCACCTAGATCTGTCGTTTGGCATGTCACCTGTGATTTTTCCACCATCATGTCTCACCTCTTGCTGGACTTTTTGAATGACTTTTGATTCTGAGCAGGAGTTGATTTTCCTGGAGAGGGACTGGAGAGATCTTGATATTGAGACACAGAGTAAAGGTCACGGCATCTGTGCAGGACACCGCAGGTTACAGAATGAAACAAAAGACACAGTAAACCGGGGATTCAGGTTTAAGTCTGAAGATTGTGGAGCAGGTGAAGGGAAAAAGGTGGTGAAGAGCTAGGTTTCTGATGAGCTAGAAAGAATGTTAAAATGAGAGTGAGTGATGAGTCTTCATCTCAACACAATGTGAATATATTAACACAATGGAGTATGTCCAGAATGATATATTTGCAGCCTAGGAAGAATTCAGAAATATAATAACTGCTGTATTCTGAGTTAACTATAGAGTGAAGAAGTTGTACCAGTGAGAGGTTGATCGCCAAAGGTGATATGAATGATTGCCACTTCTATGTATTTGTGGGTGGCACAATAGTTGGCACTGCTGCCTCACAGTGCCAGGGACCTAGCTTCAATTCCAGTCTCGGGTGATTGTCTGTATGGGGTTGCTCGTTCTCCTCGAGTCTGTGTGTTTAAGTCTAAGTGGCGTAATTGGTTATGGCGTTTGCCTGTTAATTGAATGGTTGGTGGTTCGATCCATCCAGAGGCGAAGGCTGCAGTTTGACAGGGTAGCACAGTTGTTAGCACTGCTGCCTCACTGCACCAAGGAGGCAGGTTCAATTCCTGGCTTGGGAAAACTGTCTGTGTGGAGTTTGCGTGTTCTCCCTGTGTCTGCATGGGTTTCCTCCCACAGCCTGAAAGATGTGCTGATTAGGTGCATTGACTATGCTAACCCGAACAGGTGCCAGAGAGTGGCGACTTGGGGATTTTCACAGTAACTTCATTGCAGTGTTAATGCAATCCTACTTGTGACAAATAAATAAACTTAACTTTATATTCTTCTTGTGTCTGCATGAGTTTTCTCTGGTGCTCCGGTTTCCTCCCACAGCCCAAAAATGTGCAGGTTAGGCAGATTGCCCATGCTAAATTGCCTCCTAATGTCAGGGGAGTTAGCAGGGTGGGGCTACAGGGATAGGGCCTGAGTGGGATTGTTGTCAATGCAGGCTTGATGGGCCAAATGGCCTCTCTCTGCGCTGTAGGGATTCTATATATTTGCAGCCTAGAAGGAAAGAATTGGAAGTGTAATGGATGACTGCTGTATTTTGAGTTAACTTGAGATGTTGCACCGGTGTGAGGTTAACCGAAGATGAGATAATGATTGCCACTGAGACAGCAGCATTTTCTGATAATTCTGTCCAGTTTGGGTAATAGGTCATAGAGATTTACAGCATGGAAACAGGTATTTTGGCCCAACTTGTCCATGCCGCCTTTTTTTTTAAAACCTCTAAGCTAATCCCAATTTCCCGCCTTTGGCTCCATACCCATGTAACTATCTAAATGCTTTTTAAAAGACAATTGTACCCCCTCTACTACTATCTCTGACAGCTTGTTCCAGACACTCACCACCCCCTGTGTGAAAAAATTTCCCCTCTGAACACTTTAGCACACCTCCCCTTTCACCTTAAACCTATGCCCTCTAGTTTTAGATTCACCTACCTTTGGGAAAATATATTGACTATCGATCTAGCTGATCTGTGCTTCATTATTTTAAAGACCTCTATAAGATCACTCCTCAGCCTCCTAGCTCCAGAGGAAAAAGTCCCAGTCTATCCAGCCTCTTTATAACTCAATCCATCAAGTCCCAGTAGCATCCTAGTAAATCTTTTCTGCACTCTTTCTAGTTTAATAGCATCCTTTCTATAATTGGGTGACCCCAATTTCACACAGTATCCAAGTGTGGCCTTACCAATGTCTTGTACAACTTCAACAAGACGTCCCAACTGCTGTATTCAGTGTTCTGACTGATAAAACCAAGCATGCTAAATACCTTCTTCTTTGCTCTGTCCATCCGTGGCTCCACTTTGAATGAGCTACGAACATGATACCCCAAGGTCTCTTCGTTCTATTACTCTCCCCAGTGTCTTATCATTAACTGAGTAAGTCCTGCCCTGGTTCACTCTACCAAAATGCATCACCTCGCATTTATCTAAATTAAACTCTATCTGCCATTTTTCAGCCCACTGGTCAAGGTCCTGTTGCAATTGGATATAACTTTCTTCACTGTCCACATTGCCACCAATCTTGGTGTTATCTGCAAACTTACTAACCATGCCTCCTATATTCTCATCCAAATCATTAATATGAATGACAAATAACAATGGAGCCACCACTGATCTCTGAGGCACATTGCTGGTCACAGGCCTCCAGTTTGAAAAATAACCCTCTACAACCACAGAAGCCAATTTTGTATCCATTTAGATATCTCACCCTGGATCTCATGAGATTTAATCTTATGCAACAACCTACCGTGCAGTACCTTGTCAAAGGCCTTTCTAAAGTCCGTGTAGACTGTACTGCCCTCATTACCTTCTTGGTATTGGAAGATCCTCCCTTGTTCGAAGCACAATACTTAATTCATGAACTTTATAGCACTTCTTGGGTTCCTGTTTGACATTAAATGAAATTGTATTTCTTACCAGTTGCTTTACTAATGAGAAATATGGGAATGGCACCTGAGGTGGGAGGAAATAATGAGATCCAGAAAATTAATGAACAAAGAATTTCTTGAAGTACAGCCACTTTTTATACAAATATCTATTTAGATGTAGCAGAAATGAGAGAATAGTGTATTTTGTGTAATTCAAAAGTGAAATTACCCAGATTGAAGGCTATAAAGGAATTTGACAGTTAAATCCCTGCACTAAAAAATGGACTGTGTGTGACTGAAGAAAGGTGAGTGGCTGTAGATTGGCTCTTATTATTAAGTCATGGGATGTGAATGTTGCTGACCAGACCAGCATTTATTTTCCATCCCTAATTGTATCTGAGAAGGTGTTGGTGAATTTCCTCCTTGAATGCCTGCAGTCCATGTGGTATGAGATTCACAGTACTGTTAATTAGGTAATTTAGAGACCTTGACCACATGATTTACTTCCAAGCCTGGATTATCTGTGGCTTGGGAGGAAACATGCCAATTGTGGCATTTCCATGTGCCTGCTGCCTTCTAGGCTGTAGAGGTTATCAATTTAGGATGTGCTTTTGAGGAAACCTTGCTGAATTGGTGCCATATATCTTGTTAATTGATTAGACTGCATAGGTGGAGGATGGGGTGCTGAATAAGCAGTTTATTTTGTCCTGGATTGATGCTGATCATCTTGAGTGGTGCAGGAACTGCACTTGTCTATACATCATCGATGGTGGAGAGGCTTTGTGAGTCAAGAGTTTAGTTACGGCAGAATATTCTTTTCTGGTCTCCTGCTTTGGCCATATTTATCCAGTTGGGCTGGTAAAGCTTTGTGTCCATGATGGATATTGTGGTTAGAGATTTGACAGTAGTTATGCCATTGAATGTGAAAGGGTACTGGTTAGACCCTCTTGTATTGGAGATGGTTATTGCCTAGTACTTATGTGACACTGATGTTACTTGCCACTTATTAGTCTAAGCCTAAAGGTTGTCCTTTAGGCTTATGCATGCACAGACTGTTTCAGTGTCTGAGGAATTGTGAATGGAAGTGAAGATCCTGCAATTATCAAAAAACAACACTTTTTGACATTATGATGAAGTGAATATTGAAGTGGAAAATGATTGGGCTGAAGTCATTGGACTGAGGAATTCCTGCGGAGATGTTTTTGGGCTGAGATGTCTTCGCAGAACCATCTTCCTTTGTGAAAGATATGGCTCCAGCCTGTGGAGACTTTCCCCCATTCCACTTTGGCTCTTCTGTCTATGCTTGGACCATGGCTCTAGTGAGGCCTGGTTTTGGTAGAACCCAAACTAAGCATTGACAAGCTGTTATTAGTGAATGTGTTGCTTAGTAGCATTGTCAACACTCTTTTCATAGTTTCCCTGATGTTTGAGTGTTAATAGGTGAGATTGGATTAATTGTGCTTTTTGTGAGTGCGTATAACTGTCAATTTTCTTCTTTACTGGGTAGATGTCAGTTTTATAGTTGTATTGCAGAAACTTGCCTAGAGGTACAACTAATTCTGGAGTTCAAGTCTTAAGCAGTATAGTGGGATTGCATCAGTGTCATAGCCATTACGATATCCAGTGTCCTCAATCTCATGTAGTGAATCAATTTGGCTGAACATTGGCATTTGTGAAGTTAGGGACCTTAGGAGGAGGGAGAAAAATATCATCCACTCGGCACTTCTGGCTGAAGATGGTCACAAATGTTCCAGCATTTCTTAGGTGGTTGTACTGGGCTGCATTATCTTTGAGCATAGAACTGCACATTAAACCTCCTCTTCCGGTTAGTTGTTAATTGTGCACCACCGTTCGACTGGCTGTGGAGCTTTGATCTGACATGTTGGTTTGGAATAATGTAGCTCTGATTATAGCATGCTGCTTTCCCTCTTTCGCTTGCTTGTAATCCTGTGTTTGAATTTCACCGGGTTGGCACCTCATTATTCAGGACATCTGGTGCTGCTCCTGTTTTGATTTCCGACATTCTCATTGAATCAGGATTGATCATTTGGCTTGATAGTAATGTTCGAGTGAGGGATATGCCAAACCATGATGTTACAGATTATGGTGACTAGAATTCCTGCTGCTGATGGCCCACAGTGCCTCATCAGTTTCCAGTTTTGAGTTGTTTGATGTGTTCTGCATCTCTGCTAGTTAATATGGTGGTATTATCTTCCTGAACTATGGTGGGATATAAACTCACCTCTGTGGCCTCTGCAGTCTAGAATTCTAATTTCTATGTTACTATACCCATTTATCTTTGATACATTGTTCCTTTAAAGCAATGATCATGCAACCTTTGGAGCTCAATCCATTGTTCGGAGTCAATAATGGACAGTTGATGTCAAAACCTCCCAGCAATCATGGTTTAGACACGCTTTCAAGCTTTAGTATTTGTTTAAACTTACTTCATTATATTGTGTTGAGCTGTATAGTTGGTACTTCAATAACATATTTCCACAAAGTCAATCAAACGTGAAAAGTAGCATAACTGAATTTTTAAACTCTTCCATTTTCTCTGCCTTTACTGTAACAATCTGCCATGTCACTCCTTGGTGTAGCACTTGATGTACTATATGTCAAGATGGGGTTGAAAGCTTCATTTTTGAAATCAAGTAGTTTTTATATCTTTTAGAAAAAGCCAAAGAACCATAAAGTATCCCAGGAGTATTCATCACAAATATGGAAACTTTACTTTATTTGAAATATTTCACTTAACTGAAGTATATGTTAAATACCTGTTTCATTGGCGTGTCTGGATGCTCCAGCAAACTCTATTGTGAGCTGAGTTGGCTTCTTTAGCATCATTTTATTGATATTAAGTTATAGCTGCTTTATTAGTATGAAAATAAATTGCATGTATTATGATGAAATTATAGTAATGGACAACAAAATGGTTACCCGGCGCACAAAATGGACTCTGGGAAGGGGCATTAAAAGGCACTGGCTTTGGGCACAGACGGTTGCACAAAGAGTTAAAACTTGCAGTATCTGAATTGCTGCAGGAAACTGGTCAAACCTGGGGCACTTTAAGACTTGAGATAAGAGCAGACCCAGAACAATGAGTTTGATAGTAAGGTCAGCCACTGATGGGGACATAAATATATAAATGTATATTTGTCATTGATAGAGGATATAATAGCATGAATGTATCCATTCAATATACATGATGTGTTAACTGTCCACATCCAATGTGTTAATTGTCTGTATCTGCCTACTCAACTTGTAACGATGTGTTAATGACTAATGTACGTACTAGCTATTGTTTAAAAGGTATAAAGATGCAACTACCATTGTGTAGTTGAGAAGGTAGCTGCCAAGTACTGTGGAGTACCAGTGCTTTCTCCCAAAGCTTTGTCCGAAATGAAACTGTTTTGTTGAACCTCCAAGTCTGACTCTGAAGTGGTAAATTTCCCACAACAATTGATATAGTCAGGAAGGATCTCATTATTGGTAAATTTGATTGATTGACCATGACCGACAAGCCGGGGTTGAGATCACTGAATCTGTGGGAATCAGACCAGGTCAATAATACAGTTTAAAAGGGGTTAAAATTAAGAGGTATTTTATGGTATTATAGAGATAAGTACTAACTGCTGATGGTATAGTGATAAGTAACTGTTACTTGTGCTGACCAACTAGAAGATGAGGAACAGCCTGTCTCAAATGCGCAGCCTTAGACCGGTTGTTAAGAGGGGAAATCCCCCATGCGAAGGTCAGGACCCTGAAGTGGGTGTAGCAGCACTAAGGGCACTTAGAATTGTGAAGCACAATTGGCAAAGGTCTGGTAACATCAAACTCTGTAGTGGTGAACAAATGCAGAGTTGCCACCTGTTTGCATGAAAGTTTGTATAGTTGGATACTGGACTGTCAATGTCGTAAAGCGGTGCGGAAAAAGGAGCTGATCAACTCTGACCTAGAGCTGGACTCCAGTGGAGAAACACATTGCTGAGGCGGTAATAGTGGCAGCCGTGAGTATAAATTGAAACCCTGAGACGGTAGTGAAACACGGTGCTAGAGTAGTAACAGTGGCTGGGGGTAGTGAAGTCCCTGATGGTGGAGAAGCACATTGCTGGGAAGTAATCATGGCCATACGGTGCCAAGGAGGCAATAGTCACTGGAGGTGGTGAAGTCTGCGAGATGGCGGATAAAGAAGAGGGACCTGCAGGATCTCTTATTGAAGTGTACATGATAGACAGACAAGCGTTAATAAAGAAGGTGCAAAGGGATGACTGGGATGCTACTCAGACCTTAGAACAGCAGAGAAAGTGAATAGATGGGGAAAAGAGAAACAAGACACAGAAGGCAGGGATATTATTTGTACATCAATTAGCGGGACTAATTGAACAAGTAGTCCCCTCTATTAAAAAGTGGAGTGAAGATAAAGAGAAGATTAGAGTTTGAATCCAGAGTAAGGGAACTGGAGAAATGAAACCAAGTATTAGAAGAGAATCGATGGGGAAGGGAAATTGTTCCTCTATCTCTTATGAGTCCACATGACAGGGACCAACCGCTCCTGCAGAGGAGTGGGAAGCACTAGAACACAACTTAGCACCACTAACCCAAGGGGGATCAAATGCGCAACCAAAAGCGAATTATAAACCATTCACCCCAGGTGAAAGACAGCAGATAATGGTTTCCCTGGGTAAATTACAACCTAGAAGTGCAAACACTAAATTCAGGGAAGAATTAGATACAACATGGATCGGACACCAACTATACCTGAGACACATACACCAACTGGTCAGGGCAGCCTGTCCAGTGGATAAGTGGAAGCAGGTAGCAGGTGGACTCGCCACTCCTCCAACACAAGATTATTGTGGGGGACGTTGGACACATGCAGTCACCCTAACAGCAGTAACAAATGCCCAACAGGCATCCTTCACCCAGTTTAAAACAGAAATTCAGAGAATTTTAGGAAATGCTCCTACTAACTGGAGCAGAATTACCACAATCAAGCAGCTAAAGGGGAAAGGAGCGTCTGAATACAGGGAATGGTTGTTCTAAGTATACCAGGAATGCTCAGGGCAAGGAAATCCAGGCTGTGGGGATCGAGTGTTCATCCAGGCTTTCAAGGATGGGCTCTCTAGTGTTCACTGAACCATCCTAAAAATGGGAATGATTATGTCCCAATATTACGATGAATTGGTAGAATGGGTTAGTGGTGTACTAGGAAGTGGAGAGGAGAAATCCCAGACAAGAGTAAGGCTAGAAAGAGTGCCCGTTTACAATAATGGGAATGGAACTAAGTCCAAACTGACGTGCCACAGTTGTGGCCGTTAAGGGCACTTTGCGAGGGACTGTGGGGTCCCAAGAAGGTGAAACAAATTTGGAAGCAGTGGGAAACATTGTAGTCACTGTAATAAAAATGGACACACAGAAACAGTGTGTTGGGACAAACATGGGAGACCCCCAACCCGATCCAGGAACACAGTAGAATCGGAGGAACTAAGGAACCTCCGAGGTCAGCAAGATTGACGGTCTGCAGCCCCTATTCATAAGGGTAAGAAGGAGGGAAGGATTTATGTGTAGGGGGCAGGCAATGTGAGATGCTGGTGGACTCAGGAACATCCATATCTGTCACTGACCTACCCTTATCCACTACAAGTAAAGTGATTTACCTAACAGGGATAGGAGGGAACAAAAGACTTGCCTACCTGAGCGAGACTACATTAGTAGAAATAAATAGTTTGTATATACCGATGAGGTTTTATGTGTTAAAAAAATAATGAGGGTACAATAATGGGAAATAATTTAATGAAACAATATAAGATTTTGATAGACTGTGGAAAGGGAGAATTAATCTGGCCCAGACAGGATGGTTGGGAAACTAGAATAGGGAAACTCACAAGTCATCTCGAAACTATTAAGGTGGCCACAGCCACCACCAGAAATTGGGTATTAGAGACAGGAGGGTTCAGAGCCATCTGTGCCTCTGTCCCCAGAATATGGGCTAAAACAAAGTTAGATACCATCTTAACTGAAACAGATCCAATAAAGGTACCTGGACCAGAGCATAAGCCCCACCAACAGTACCCAATTAAACCAGAAGCAGAGGCAGTTGTAGTGGAGATAGTTAGTGTTAGTGGAAAAAGGAATTCTGAGGGAAACCACTAGCACCACTAACTCCCCAGCCTGGCCATTGAGCAAACCTGACAGAAGCTATAGACTCACAATAGATTACATTGGACTCAATAAAGTCACGTCCAAGTTGTACCCTGTTGTAGCAACCCCCTCGACAATCCTGAATGGACTGTCTCAGGAGCACAAAATATTCACAGTGTTGGATATAGCCAGCAGATTCTGGTCCCTACCCTCGAATCCCGAATTTCAAGACAAATTCGCCTTTACAGTGGGAGACAAACAGTACACTTGGACTCGCCTACTGCAGGGATTCCACTGCAGTCCCGCTATCTTCCATCGAGTAATGAGTGACAACCTGAACAGGGTAGAACTGCCGGAGGGTAGCACGATCCTGCGATGTGTAGGTGATATCTTTATACCATCAGAATCCAAATCAGGAAACACGATATCTAGTATTAAATGAACTAAAAACCACAGGGTTAAAGATAAGCCCCAAAAAGGCACAAATCAGGAAAACACAAGTCCTGTACCCAGCACACCTTATATCCCAAGGGCTTAAAAAAAATGCAATGCCAACAGCCCGAAAGAAGGCGGTACAACAAATGCTGTGGCCTGTCACCGTAAGAAGGGTCAGAAAGGTGCTGGGACTGTTTAATTATAGCCAATGTTTTATCCTGCGATTTGCAAAATTGGCAGTATCTATACAAAGACTAGTCAAAGGGGGAAAGCCAGTCTTAAATCCTGTAGAATGGGGACCCGAGCAGGAAGAGGCTGATAACAAATTAAAAGCAGAACTGATATCAACCCCTGGACTAGGATTACCAAATTCCAATAAAGACTTCCATATCCATTGCAGTAAAGAGGGAGAGTTCTGTTCCGCAGTGGTAACACCAGGAGCATGGCGACAAAAGGAGACCCGTAGGTTACTATTCAGCCACAGAAGGGCCAGTAGTCACCGGACTGCCAAGGTGCATAGCCGCCTTGGATCGCGCTGCCTGGGCCGTAAAGGTTAGCGAGCCAATAATAATGGTAGAGAATATAATCCTCCACACCAAACATACCTTGGTGGAAATGCTGAATATGGGAAAGCTAAGATCCATCTCAAACATGAGAAGGGCTAAATGGTAACCTGTCCTCCTGCCTCATAATCCAGCAGAAGGGATTTTAGACACAGGAGAGGCACACAATTGTGGGGATATAGATATGAACGTAGAAGAAGGTAGGATAAAGGATGTACCTTGAACAACAGCTGAGGAGATCCTTTTTGTAGATGGTTCACACAAATCACCCCGGACAGGGTGGGCAGTAGTAAATAACAAACTTGAAACAGTAAGGTCAGGAAGAATTGACAGAGGTCTACATGCGTAAGTGGCAGAACTGGTGGCACTCACACAGGCACCAGGATTATCTGAAGGCAAAACAGTAAACATGTATACAGATAGTTGAGATGCATTTGGGATAAAACACGACTATATGACAGCATGGGGCAGAAGGGCGTTCATAACCATGGGAAGAACTCCTATTAAACACCAACAAAGAATTGAGCCATTGTTAAAAGCTAGTGAGAAACACCAAGAAGCTGCAGTAATGACAATTACAGTGCACCAGGAGGAGATAACACAGACTGTTTAAATTTCAAATGGAACCAAGCCGCAGATAGAGCAGCCTGAGAACAGGAGACAATTGGCGAGCTGCCAATAGCATTTACAGAACAGACAGGAGACGAACTAGATATTTGGGACTTATATGAGGATGTCTCGAAAGAGGAAAAGGGAAAGTAGTAAGCACAGGGAGTGATTAAAGGGACTGATAACGTCTGGAGACGAGAAGATAAGGTAATGGCACCAGAGTGCATACAAAACACCCTATTGGAACGACACTATGGACTCTCGCATGCAGGAAGAGAGCCCATGATAACTAGTATAGGAAAGGAAAGGTGGTGGAAAGGGATGGGAAGAGACATAACCCGGCGCTGTCACCGATGCGTGACGTGCGCACAATGCAACCCTGGTCAACCCATGAAAATTAAAATGGGACACCAGCCCCGACCAAAGGGAACCTTGGAATATCTGCAAATGGATTTCTCAGGGCCACTACCACAATCCCATGGCAAAACCTATTGTCTGGTTCTTATAGACCAGTTCACCAGGTGAGTAGAATATTGGCAGAAGAAGTAATCCCTAGATGGGGAGTACTCCTACAAATCGATTTGGACCAAGGGACACACTTCAGCGGAAAGGTGGTTAAAAACAGTGTGCCAATTTAAGAACATAAGAAATAGGAGCAGGAGTAGGCCATCTAGCCCTTCGAGCCTGCCCCGCCATTCAATAAGATCATGGCTGATCTGTCGCTGCTCAGTTCCACTTTCCCGCTTTCTCCCCATAACCCTTAATCCCCTCTCTTATCAAAAACCCATCAACCCGTGTCTTAAAAATATTTATCGAGGCAGCCTCCACCACTTCAACGGGCAGAGAATTCCAGAGATTCACCACCCTTTGAGTGAAGAAGTTCCTCCTCAACTCCGTTCTAAACCACCCCCCCTTTTATCTTGAGGCTGTGCCCCCTAGACCTACTGTCTTTTTTTGAGCGGGAAGAGTCTCCACCTCTATCCTATCCATCCCATTCATCATCTTATACGTCTCAATGAGATCTCCCCTCCCCTCATTCTGGGCTTGAGTGCAAGCCCAGTTTATTCAGCCTCTCCTCATAGCTCAACCCCCTCAACTCCGGTATCAGCCTAGTAAACCTCCTCTGCACTCCCTCCAAGGCCAAAATATCTTTGCGCAGGTGCGGCGCCCAAAACTGCACACAGTACTCCAGCTGCGGCCTCACCAATGCCCTATACAGCTGCAGCAAGACCTCCCTACTTTTATATTCAATCCCCCTCGCTATGAAGGCCAGCATCCCATTCGCCTTCCTGACCACCTGCTGCACCTGCAAGCTGGGTTTTTGCGACTCATGCACAAGGACCCCGAGGTCCCTCTGCACCGTCGCCTGCTGCAGTTTTTCGCCCCGTAAGTAATAGTCCTTCCTACCATTCTTCCTACCAAAGTGGACCACCTCACACTTGCCAACATTAAATTCCATTTGCCATTTCTTGGCCCATTCGCCCAGCCTATCTAGATCCTTCTGCAGACTCTCCACACCCTCCGCACAATTTGCCGTTCCCCCAATCTTGGTGTCATCAGCAAATTTCGACACCCTACACTCGGTTCCCTCCTCCAGATCATCTATATAAATGGTAAATAGCTGAGGCCCCAGCACCGACCCCTGGGGCACTCCACTAGTCACCATCTGCCAATCCGAATAGCACCCGTTGACCCCCACTCTCTGCCTCCTATTTGACAACCAATCCTCTATCCACGCTAACACCCTACCCCCAACTCCATGTCCCTCGACCTTCTGCAATAACCTCATGTGAGGTACTGTGTCAAACGCCTTCTGAAAATCTAGAAAGGCCACATCCACCGGCTCTCCTCTATCCACCGCCCTAGACACATCCTCATAGAACTCCAGTAAATTTGTCAGACACGACTTCCCTTTAATGAAACCGTGCTGCGTCTGCTCTATCAAGCAATTCCCTTCAAGATGCCTCGCAATTTCCTCCTTAATGACAGATTCTAACATTTTACCTACAACAGACGTTAAACTAACCGGCCTATAATTCCCCGCCTTTTGCCTGGCACCCTTCTTAAGCAACGGCGTAACATTTGATGGGGTTAAAATGAAAATTCCAGATCCCTTACCTCCCACAGAGTTCTGGAATGGTGGAACATACAAATAGAACACTTGAGAATGCACTGGCTAAAGCCATACAAACATTGGGAAAAATGTGGACAAGTGTTGCCCACTATTTTTATGAGGCTAAGAGCTACCACAAACCGGACAACCGGATTAACTCCTTATGAATTGATGACATGAAGGGCGATGCAATTACCAGAACACATCATAACAGGTGGGACTGATGTAGATCCACTAAAAGATAAAATCAGAAGATATGTTTTGGAACTAAGCGCCCAACTGAAAGGGATGGGCAAATTAGTAAAAGATAATTAGGAAGAAAGTGACGCACAGAGAGAGAGCTTGAAGTGCTCTCTGACGTCCCAACAGCGGGAAGTCACGTCCCAGTAAAAACATTACCCGAGAAACCAAGGTTTGCACCAAAATGGAATGGGCCATATGAAGTTATAATTAGTGGAGACACCTGTACCTGTCTAGACATAAGAGGGAAAGGTATGTGGAAACATTGGACCCACTGAAATTACACAAAGAAATGAATGAATGAATTAAAGTGACCAGATTGCCTTCCCCAAAACAGGTGAAGACTGCAAGCAGAAGTAGCTGACGCATTCGGGTTAACAATATAACTTTTGAAAATTGTATAACTTAAAGTAATAAGATTGATACTTGCGTGTTGCGGACATGTATGAGATCACGTATGTAACTGTATTACTTTGCATTGTCGCAACTGTAAACTTGACTGGGCTAGAGGGGAACCTATTTCACAAGGCTCCTATACATTTACACAGGAATCAGACTGTATGTTACCTGTTAGCCCAATCTGTAGAAGCCCTATTTGTGGCCAGCCCTGGGTGGACCCCCCATGACTTATATACAGTAGATACACCAGATTCATCCTGTAAGGGACAAATTGGCAAATATAAAAGGGGAATACAGGGAAGCTGTGTGGAACTTGTAAATCCCACAGATCCGTGTGCAGGGGGCTTCAAGGATGGGAGGAAGAGCGTGCTTGGATAATGCCAGCTACCCGCTTTGTTTTGTGGGGCGGGAATGGGGATGTGCATATGCCTTGGTCCCAAAGAATGATTCCTGCAAAAAACGCAGTCCTATCCTCTGCACTGTCGGGCAAATAGGGGTCAGTTTACTTGCACTGTGATGAGCAGAAATGCCTGAATGTAACCGCAGGGAGGCAGCTCATTTGTGGACAGTGTAATAGGAGTCACATGAGCTCAACCAAATGGTCATACCCATTTGATACTTACCAGGTGGTGGAATCAAATGGGGAGTTAAGTAAACCAAGCAGTTGGCAGTACACAGCAGCTAATAATCAGGACACTAAATGCTACTGGGCTAAGAAGGGATTTGTATTCCTCTTCAATGGTACCTACACAACAGCAACACCAACCCTCCCAATCCTTTTTGCGTAGGAACAATAGGACCACTCATTGTTGCATGCCCTCAGAAGGGGCATATCCGGAGAAAGATCACAACCCGGGCCATCAGTAAAGAATTCTGCGCTGATTGGGAAACTTCGGGCACAATGGGATCATTGCTGGGATACAGGTTCCTTGGAGCCCTATCTCGGGGGGGCAGCAGGAGTAATTAGTGCAAAAAATAGGAATCATATTGTCTGTGGACTAACAGTCCTGGGAAACAGCACATCAAAAGCACTGGAGGCTGTCAACCAGGAAATGGCTGAACTGAGATTATAGGCACAGCAGACACGATATGAAGTAGACAACTAGTTAGCACGACAGGGAGGAGAATGTACAATCATTGGAGCCAAATGCACAACCCATGTCACAGATGAATCCTATAACATCACCTAAGTCATTTATAACATTAGAAAACAGCTTGCTAATTTCAGACAAGGATCCAAGAAAGGGAATAGCTGGCTAGAATGGCTCGTGGGGGAATCCTGGGATCCTATTTAATGCATGGACTGATCATACTCATTGTAATTGACTGTTGCCTAATTGTAGGATGCCTTAATGTCTTGTAAAGCAGTGGCGACACGAATTGTTCCAGGAGCCAGTGCAACCATGGAGGAAGAAAACATGATGGGACCCTCTGAAGACATTGAGAACTACAAAGAAGGAAAGAAGATGAACATCTACTGGTGAAGATGCTGTTGTTCGTCTAGGGATTATTAAATAATGATTTTCACCAAAAAGGGAGGGCTGTAATGGTGAAATTAAAGTGATGAACACAAAATGGTTACCTGGCACACACAATGGACCCTGGAAAGGGACATTAAAAGGCACTGGCTTTGGGCACAGACAGGTTCACAAAGAGTTAAAACCTGCAGTATCTGAATTGCTGCAGGAAACTGGTCAGACCTGGGCATTTTAAAACTTGAGATAAGAGCAGACCCAGAACAATGAGTTTGATTGGAAGATCAGCCACTGATGGAGACATAAATGTATATATCGAAATCAGTCATTGATAGAGGATAGGATTGTATAAATGTATCTATTCTATGTGCAATAATATGTTAACTGTCAATGTCCGTACATGTCTGCTTGTAACGGTGTGTTAACTGTCGATGTCTGTATCTGCCTATTCAACTTGTAACGATGTGTTAACGACTAATGTCCTTACTATCTATTGTCCAAAAGGCATAAAGATGCTTACCTACCATTGTGTAGTTGAGAAGGCAGCTGCCAAGTACTGCAGAGTACCATTGCTTTCTCTCAAAGCTTTGTCCAAAATAAAACTGTTTTGAACCTCCAAGTCTGACTCCAAAGTGGTAACTTTCCCACAACATATGGACATGCAACGGACCAAGTGAAGTGAGCTGGTTTCCTTCTCAAAAATAGGCTTTTAATGATGATCCCTTAGGTTGATGGCTACCCATTGCAGATGGTATTAATTCCAAATTTATTAAACAAAATTATGTAAATTATGTTCCTGAACTTCTGTGGTGGGATTTAAACTCGCCATTCAACATAACTGACCCATACTCCACATAAACCTCCCACCTGATTTCATATGAGCCTGTCAAAAATCCTTTTTATCTCTTATGCCTTGTGAGATTTTTTGACTGTCGAATCAAGGGGTTTGTGGACTGGGGAGGAAATAGAGTTAAAGCCAAAGATCTTATTGAATGGTGCTTGAGGGGTCGTACGGTCTGTACCTCCTATTTCTTATATTCTTATTTTGTTGCAGTCTTTAGTATCATTATTTAAAGGATGAAGTAAATATATTGGTTATTTCTAAAACAAAAATATAGTTCTGCCCCCAATTTTATGCTTCTGATGAATTGGTTAAAGGCACTGAAGCTTTTTAAATTACATCGATCTTTCCTCTACATTTCTCACCTCACACATTGTCCCCTCAATGCTCTTAAAAGAAGTGTGTTTGCATGATCAATTTCAGAGCAAATTAAATCCAAAGATTACCAGTTTAAATTTATTCATTATGCAAGTATAACAATGCATTTCTGGCATTAAATCTTTTTGCAAGTCCAGAAATAATTGTTATTGGAAAGAAAGTATTATTTTGGCTGCTAATACTTAACCACACCACATTGAGGACGTTGATCCGAATTGTTCAGGACAATTTTAAACTCCCAAGTATTGTTGCTCATACGATTGGAAGAATAGAAATGCAAAAGATGACACCTGAGTCAACATTGCCACTTCCATGTTAAAATTTGAAGCACTTCAGTGAAATTTAAATAAATTCACAGCTGGGTAAGATGTGAAAGCCATTTTTTAGGGAGCTGTCTCACAAGCCTGAGTACAAAGTCTCTGTCTGTCTTTAGAAATCCAAATATATTCAGTGCAAACACTTAACTATTGACAAGGTTTCTGGCATGTGCTCTTGGGGCATTCCATCTCAGAACTGGGCTGTTTTCTTTTACAGATTGGTAGATTTATTTTTGATGGGTGAATTTTTCAGGCATGTGTATTATATTTGTACAAGTAGAAATTTCTGAATGAGTAACATACATTGAATTTTAAACTTGTGAAACTGATGTTTTGGTTTGTTTAGATTGACGGTGCCTAAGAATTTTAAAATTTGGCCAAGTAAGTATGTTTAAAAGAAAGTAACTGACATCTAGAAATTGCTTCATTTACTTGAAGAAAATATAACCTATATGGCAATTCCAAGTTATTACTTTTAAACTGCATGTTTAGCTTTATTACAACAGTGCAAATTGGACTGAAGTTTGAGAATAACTTTGCATTTGGGCTGTGGTCTGAGGTTCCTGGAGCATATTCCAGAACGGTGTCGTAACTAGTTTTTCTTAAATGCTTGTTTAAATCTATTCGGACTAATTTACATGTTGAACGCAGGAGCTAGTTTACATGATTTCTTCTAGAAAAAGAAAGTGTGTATGAAAGGCATGAATTTCTGCTCATGTTCTAACCTCTGTCCTGTCTACTAATCAGGAAAATTCCAGTCACAAACACTATAAACCCCACTGTGGTTGATAGGGCACTCAACCATGTCCAGACCATCTCTCCTCCCTCCCAAAACCATGATAAGTGTCCTCGTTTTTCACTCCATCAGCCTCCACCTCTGCATTCAAAAGATCATCCTCTGCCATTTCTGTCAACTCCAGCATGATACCACCTTGAAACACATCTTCCCCTCACCACCATTATCAGCATTCTGCAGGTACCACTCCCTCCATGACATACTGGTACAGTCCTCCATCCCCCCCCCCAACTGCTCATCCCCTTCCCACAGTACCTTTCCATGCAGTCACAAAAGCTGCAACGCCTGCCCCTTTGCCTCTTCACTGTCCAAGTCTCCCTAAAAACTCTCTTCAGATGAAGCAACATTTCACTTGCACCTCTTTCAGCTTGGTCCACTGCATTCACTGCTCCCAGTATGGTAGGCTGTACATTGGGAAGACTAAGTGTAGATTGGATGCTTGCTTTGTGGAACACCTTTGTTTGCTTCACAAGCATGACCCCTTTCATCTCACTATCTTGCTGTCATACTCCATTGGCCTGCTGCAGTCCTCCAGTGAAGCCCAACGCACATTGGAGGAACAACACCTCATCTTCTAATGAGGCTTGTTACAGCTTTCTGGGCTCAACATTGCATTCAACAACTTTAGATGGTAAATGGTTTCCTCTGCCTTGACCTTTGCAATGCAATGCCCCCTCCTTCACCGGTCCGTCTGTCATTTTTTTAAATGTTGCTTTCACAGAGCATTGATCTTTGTTCTCCTAATAACCAATTCTGCTATCTTAACTTTATGCCACTATCAGCATCTTTTGTAGTCCTTCACATTACCATTAATAATACTGTTGTCTTGTGCCCTAAGCGTCTTTGTGGAATCTCTACTAGCTCCCACCTATCACTGACAGTCTGTTTTACTCTACCCCCCCCCCCACACACACAGACAGTATAAATTCCATCAAATTTCTCTCTTTTTAACTCCGAAGGAGAGTCACACAAATTCAAAACACGAACTCTGTTTTTCTCTCTCTGCAGGTGCTGCCAGATTGGCTGACCTTTTCCAGAGTTTTGTTTTTATTTCTGATTTCCAATATCTGTAGTATTTTGCCTTTATTTTAACAAGTTTTTGCAGGACTTAATATGAAAATGGAAATGTTGAAATAACAGAATCCACCAAGTCTAATCATGTTGACTTGGGTTTTTTTAACCATCTGCTTCCTCAGCGTTAATCCCTTCGATTGACTTGGATTTCATCGATGCAGCACTGAGGGACTGCTGGATATGTCCTCTTTGACATAAAGCTCCATCTGCTGTTCAAGTGTAAAAGATCTCATGGCACAATTCACAGAGGAAAAGGGAGGGAGTTCTCCTGTTTATGCCAATACTTAAGAATTTATCTGTTAAGTAACGTCATTTAAAAAAAAAGAAGTGGTCATTTTATCCTTGCTGTTTGTGGGATTTTTTTCCCACTTATTACTTAATTTAATTTCCAGCAGCTGGATTTGCGAATTTGATTTTCGTCTGCTGCAAAACTCTCCCTGTCTATCTAAATTACAACCTCTAATATTACAATCCGCCTCCAATTTTTATAATTGGTTAATTGTTAAGAAAATTGATAAATGGGATAGAACGAGTCTGATTTTGGTCAAGGAGCCAAGAGACCAAAGTTAAACACAGATCACTAAATTTAGAAATGCAGAATTGAAGGTCATCTGAAAAGCAAACCAAGACTGGAGTTAATTTCTACAGGGTGGATTTTAAAAAGTAGAAAAGCTATGCTAAAATTGTAATGAATCTGGACTGGACCACACTTGTACTGCTGTGTACAAATTTGCTTGGCATTTTATAAAAAAGATGCAGAAATACCAGAGAAGGTATCAAAGAGATTCAAAGGATGATTGGAAACTGAGAGGATGCACTTCGCTGGCCAATCGTGGACTTGTTGCTCTGGAAAATAAAGCTTGAGGGATTCTTTAAATTATAGAAGAGTTTGATTGGATTGATATGGAGCAATATTTTCCATTTGTGAGGGGACCTAAGTGAGAGGCCACTAACATGAGATGGTTACCAATAACTCTAATAGAGAATTTAGTAGATACTTTTTTACCAAAGGGTGGTAAGAATATGGAATTTGCTCTCACAAGGTTAGCTGAGGGGAATGGTATATATTCATTTGAAGGTGATGATAGATAAGTAAATAAGACAAACAGAAAAAGAAGGATATGCTATTCGAGTTAAGTGAAGATTGTACAGATCTGTGTGGAGCATAAATACTGTGTTACAGACAGAAGGGGCATTAATTTTGACAGCCCTGACTTCTCCTCTCATCATCCATTCATAAACAGAAACTGGTTTTGATTTGCTTCCTCTTTTGTGAGTGGTGACGTATTTCCCAGACCCTCAGTTTTGGTGCAACCCAGTTTTCTATTCATAGCCCCTCAACAACCTTGAAATAAGATGAACTAAAGGTTTTTGTTTATTTGTACACACTCGAACTGTGGGAGGAAGGTTGCTACATTGCCCCCTGTGCTTTCATATAGTAAAAGAGGGATAGAGCAAAGACCATCGAAAAAATAACGTTATTTCACATGACTCCAGAGTTCAGAATCAAAGTCCAACTAAGTATACCAGTGCAGCATGGTGGTACAATGGTTAGCACTGCTGCTTCACAGCACGAAGGGCCCAGGTTCTGTTCCTGACTTGGCTCACCTTCTGTCCAGAGTCTGCGCATTCTGCCCGTGTCTGCATGGTTTTCCTCTGAGCGCTCTGGTTTCCTCCCACAATCTGAAAGACATGCTGGTTAGGTGCATTGGCTATGCTAAATTCTCCTTCGGCGTACCTGAACAGGCGTAGGAGTATGGCGACTTGGGGATTTTCACAGTAACTTCATTGCAATGTGAGTGTAAGCCTACTTATTACACTAATACGTAAAATAAACTAAACTTCACAGAGATTGGCAGGCTGCAAACTGATGCACAGAGGTACCAATAGGAACGAGGTATTTAGTCTAGGTGGAACCTCTTTTCTGTGAGGCTGCTTGTAGATGGTAAAAATGACAAATTGAAGTTTGCAGTAGAGTAAGACAATATAATTGGTTACACCAGCTGGAGGTTCACATCACATGACTTCTGCCTCATAACATGACTTCTGTCTCTCCACAGTATCTTTGACAATGGATGTGTATCCCCCATTGGGTTCATGAGTTGGTTAAATGTTCCAACTATTAAGACTTGAAAGGAAGGTTGTGGGTTGCTTTGTCCCAGCAAATGAATAGATTGTGGTTGGCCAATCTGGGCTAGGAAATGCAAATGATCTTTCTATAGTTCTCTTTGAATTTGGTCTGTGCAAGCCACGATGTGTCAGTTGTGGCTGTTAAACTAAAGGGTGTAAGTCTCTTTGAAACGATCAGGTTCAGGTGTCACAAACAGACGTAGATTCAGCCATCTTAAAAGGTCTTTGTCCAGGGATCTTAGCTAAACTGACTGACTGTGAGTGTGTCGTATATATTCCTGACTGTCCAGCAGTATGGAAACTTCCCCAGGATAACATCAGCTGTGTTTGAGTCTGCACCACATCTATGATTGCCCAGCCTGTGAGAAATTTGTAAGGTATATGCAATGTAGTGACTAACACACAATTAATTCACTAGCTTAATTATCATCAAGATGTCTCCTGTCTGTTGTTTTCACTCTAAACTGCATAACTTCACTGTAGTTAGTATTCTATACTGATCAGCTCATAGCAGTAACTTTAATTGTAATTAAGTTGCTTTCATTCCACTCAAGGCCTCATATAAACTATGAAATATAATAAAAAACACGTTCATAGAATGTAAATTGATCTGTACTTTTGGATTATGTTTACTGATTGGCATTTAGGGAGATGAATAATGCCATTTTGTTGCTTTAATTCTCTTACTCATACCGTGTGTCAGTCCATCATTAAGGGTGTCATTATTATCAATGTATTCTTCCAGTCATACTTTTTAGAATGTTTCCCTGCTGCTCTATTTGGAGCAGTATGTTGGGAACTTGGGAGCAAAGAAACATCAATTTTTAATGCCCTGCCTCACATGGGCAGTGGTCAAGATGCTAATTACCTTGTGGTGACCTACTTCTCACTCTCTCAATTTTCCTTGAAGCCAGATCCTTACAAGAGTATTGTTCAAGAATCTTGCACTTGGATGCTTTTCAGAGAGCCTTGGAAAAAATAAAAGTTGGTATTTATAAAGCGCTGTCCGTGACTTCAGGGTATCCCAAAGCACCTAACAGCCAACAAAATCCTTCTGAACTGTAGTCACTGGTGTAATGTATGAAATGTGACAGCCAATTTGTACACAGGCCCCTCGGACAGTAGAGTGACATTGATTGAGGGATAAATATTGATCAGACACTGGGAATAATTCCCATGCTCCTCTTCGAAATACAATCATGGAATCTTTCATCTGAAGTAATGAACTTGTCTGGTTTCTGACATTTCATCTCAAAGGTGGCCATTCTGACAACAGTTCAGCCCTCACCCAGAAATGCCCTTGAATGAGCTTGAATTTTGGGCAGAGTTCTCCCATCCCACTATTGGTGATGGGCGGGAGCCAAAACCTGGCAGTGTGAAATCACATTGCACTTCTCCCAATGGTGAGTCGATTTTCCTGCTGGCTTTGCCATGATTCCTATATCCTCAGTCACTCCTGGGTGCCTGGGATCTGTGAGGAACAGACGGTCAGCAGGGATGGTTACTGGAGGATAAAGGCTACACACTTTGTGTATTCATGTTATTTCTAGTGTTTCCTCACTAGCAGCTTGGCAGTGGAACAGGGGCACTTTGAGACCAATCACATGATGCTACTGATGACATCATTGGCCACTTGTGCAGGCAAACTGCAGTCTATCTTAGCAGCCTGCAGTATTAGCATCCTTTTAGTAATGCTCTTGACAAAAATGATCAAAAGTATACTGAAAATACGGCAAGAAATACCAGAATACATGTACCTGCTGCTTTCGTAAATTCCAAACCACAGAGGAACTAGAAATTGAGGTGCACCATGAAATCGCTTACCATAATAAAACTCTTGAGTTCATTGGAAAGAGCATTCAGTTTGGAAAAAGAGTTGCTGACTTCCTTCATGCATCAATTGTCAACAAGAATAAAAACATTGCTAATCGTAGACAATGGTAGCAACAGGAGCAAAAGGAGCCAGCACAGAAATTCATGAAGGATGTTTGGATGGGAGTCCTCCAGTTGGAGCTGCTCAGGATGCAATCTGCAATACCCATATTCCTTTCCTATTTCACTCTGTACAGCAGCATCTGAAATCCAATGAACATACCAACAGCAAGAAGAATTACCGTGACCTGGTTTTATTCAACAACCTGACCGTAAAGGCTAAATTTCCTAGGTTCTTGAAGGGCGAGAACCTTTTTGGAAATCCATAGGAGCATCAGCTGAATAGTTCAGAAGTTGCATTCCAAGCACAAGACCGAAAACATTAGGGTGAATGCAGCCTCGAGGGGAGAGACTCAAGGTCTGATGGAGGTATACCACACTCTGAGGATGTGTCACAAGATTCGGATAAAGGAGGGCCTGGAGGGGTAGCTGGTGGCCATGATAAAACAGCCTGACAGCAAGAACTAAAGAGGCTGGAAACTGAGTTGAGCTAAGCCGAAGAACTCCCAACACCCGCAGAATGTCAGCTCCACCTTACTCTAACTAAGATCTGTCCTCAGTGTGCCACACTCACTGTGTGAATTCAAGTTTGAAATGGAATAAACTGCAAGAAAGAAACAATCGGGGTAGAGAAGAGGCTAGCCTCTGAACTGGAAGCTCTGAAAGAGCAGCAGAATCAGGTTATACAGCCAGAACCAGACAAAATGTTGTGTTTATCACCAGGATCAAGAAGTTCTGGCAAGGAACTATACCACAAGTGAAAAGTGGATCCCTACCATCATCGTGCCATTGAGAGGACTGGTCTCCTACGTCATACAGTCATGAGACAATGTAATATGGAGGAGGTATAAGGATCAACTTTTGGCAACAAGAACTAATCTGCCAGAATCCATATCAAGCCTTGCCAAGCTGGACCTTCCTGAGAACCTAACACAAGCAAAAAAATTGGAGCAGACGTACCTCAGTTGAGAACACTTCAACCAGTGAGTCAACCTCAGAACACTATGTTGCCTCTGGTTAAGACTATCATGGATGATGTCCAAACCAAGCCCAAGGCATTAGAGGTTGCAGTAAATACAAAAAAGCAGATACCTGAGGTTCACTGATAACCACACAGAGTGACTGACCTCCGAGATGTCTGACTTATTGACCGCTGTTGTTTGTTAATGGTTTTTCCTGATAACTCTCATCTTCAAATGTTCTTCGGGATCTCAGAGAGCTGATGGGTTGGTTAGTAAGCTGCAGTCTGCTGGTGCCTGAAAAACAGAGAAAGACAATTTCAATGGATGAACTGAAACTAATTCTAAGTACTTTGCACCCGGATTGGGTTAAGTAATGAGCTGAGATCTGTATTATGTTGTTGTGAGTTGCTGCAAGAGTGATCCCTTTCCTTGCTGGCGAGCTCTGCATTAACCTTGCTGAGGCTAGTGGTCTCTGCCAACTCTCCCCCAGTCTGTGCTCATGCTTGTGCGCAGGTCTAGCCTGTATGGAGACAAAAGGAGATGGAGCAGAGGTTGGGTAAAATGCATATTCTCTGTGTGTGCACTACTGAGAAGGTACAGAGAATGGAGTTGGAACAAGTCAGATGGGATGGTGATGTTGTGGAATTCTTGTTGAGAGAGTGAGTGTTGATATGTGCTCCTGTGACTGAATTTGAGGTCCATGAAGAGAGTAGCTGTTTGAGTACTTGTACAATGCTGACAGATTGATAGGGGAGGCAGATTTATCCTGGAGGAGTGAATGAGATCATTCATCTACTTCCTGATCTGGACAGCACTTTGGTGGGTTGCAGCTGTACTCATCTTCTGGGCAACATCCCCTCAGGCTGGAGAGGTGAGGTTGTTGTGCTTCTGTGAGCTGTCTATGGGATGGAGGACATGTTGGTGGCTTGCACTTTCTGAATAAGGGCCTGGATGGCACTGGTGCTGCATTCTTCTTGAGGCTACTTGCCTTTTTGCATCCAGTTTCTGGGCATCCTGCACAATCTGGTGAAGACAGGTGGGCTGGAGAGAATGATGTGAATGTGCTGGACTGATGTTTCAATATGATGCTGGGTTCTTTGAACCCATCAGGTGAGGGCAGACAGCCGAATCAGCTACGGGGCTGCCAGATGACTCGGAGGAAAACTAATACATAATTAATGAGATTCCATATGCAAATCTGATGTGGGATACCACCATTCTGGCCAGTGGGAAAAACAACGCCAGAGCCACCCACCACTGCACTTAGTTTCAAAAATGGGAGAATTCCACTTTTTGCCCTGCTGCCTCTGATGTGCAGTTGCTGCCCGAGAGAGAGAGTGAGGATACAGATTATTGGATTGTTGAACCCAATCCCATCCATAGCTTTGACCTTGCATGGGTACAGATAGAAGCCGTCATCAGTGACCAGGGGCAGAATCCATGAGTTATTTTCCTCCCTCCCCTCCCCTTTTGCAGGGGCTGGTTCTGGTGCCAATAGCTTGCACTGGCTGTGAACAGATTACTGCAGAAACAGAATCCAACCTGAAATCTTGTCCATATGGCTAATGTCTTGGGTATGACGCATTTACACATTAAGCAATTTGTGCAACTGAGTGATGTTTTAAAATTGCACTCGAGAATAGAAGCACAAAAATATTTTTCATGATAAATACACAGATTATTGTAGTCACACTTTTCAGGATTTCTAAAATAAAAAAGACACGACGCACTCCATCCCTGGAAATATGATACTTCAACTCCACCCATTCATTTTTTAAAATGAATTAATAACTTTAATGCACACTGGCTCCTCAGTAGCGCGTGGGAATTTGCTGAAGCCAGTCTGTTACTACTGCTAGGCGCATAAAACTTTACATGATGTTGTCCTGCATGCTAATTCTCTGAATTTCCCTGTTTGCTTTGTGAAATCCTAAGGGAACTGTGGGTGTCATACCCGGTGCAGTGTTAATGGAGCTCTATGCAATTGATGTATGATGATATATTTGCTGAAGGATTGGCACATTTCGATTGTTGGTTCCAAGAGAGTGAATCACCAGGGGGCTAGGTCTGTCTGATATAAACAATGCCACCAGCCAGCAGTTAAATATTATTTTAATTTTGTTTCTTCAGCTTCACAGGATAGAAAACGTAAGAGACCATCCACTTGCTTTGGAGCTCTTTGTTTTTTATGTTATTGTGTTTAGAATACCAAAAATGTTTGTGATCAAAATATCTGATGAGCAACCCATTGACACTTATTAATAAGTATCACTGAAAGCAAAGACCTGGGAGTTGAACAATTCAATTTGAGGTGCTACTTAGCTGATATTCTGGGAATGTAACAAGGGCTGTTATTAAAATAGATAAGAATTTCATGCATTTTTGTTCTATTTATATCAGTGAGAGGCTTGAGCATAGCAGGTGATAATGAGCTTCCCTACTAGGTGCAATTCTGGTTGGTTATTAGCGAGTCTAATGCCTTGAAATTGAGATTATCATGATGTCTGACTAAGAAATGTATTTAACAAATCTTTCACATGACTAAAATGATATGCATAATGTTTATTTGAACTGTTGAGGTTAACTTGGGAGTTAAGGAGTGATATATTTTAATTAATTTGTTCAGCACTATGTCTCACAGGATATCTGTATCTAAAAGGTAATGTAGGCCATTTAGCCCAATCAGCCCATGCTAGCGTTCATGCTCTGTTCAAACATTTTCTCACCTTGTCTCATCTAAATCTGCCATTGCAACCCTCTCTCCTCCTCTTCCCCAAATGCTTATCTAGCTTCCCCTTCAATGCATGCATACTATTTACTTTAACCAATCCCTGCAGTTGTATTTCTTCTCACCACTCGGTAAAGTGTTTCAGTAATTTATGTTGGAAAAACGTCACTGGTTTTATAACTTGGGACTATTTAAAAAAAATCTGTTGGTCAAACTCACTTTAAAAAATTTGGTTTGTCAAAAGGGTGGGTTATTCCAAGTTTTTCCTGTCATCTGATTTACATTAAGATATGGTGAACAAGTTCAAAAGTTTAAATTAATATTTAGTAATTCTTTTCTAACATTAATTGGTCAATTGGCTTTGATGGTCTGTTTGCAGTCATAAATCAGAGTAGGAAAGCACGTTAATTCACGTAATTGAACTTGTCAAGTAGAATGGCTCGAATGAAATTGGTAAGTGATAATTAATGGCTGAATTTTCCCCCCAAAATACTGTGCCATAACAGTGTGAAAACTGGAATTCTCTTTGGGCAAGCTCGGCACAGCAATTTTCCAGTACTTTGTAACTTGTTTTGACAGCTGGGAGCTTTGTACCAGTAGGTGGGGTGGGGGGGGGAAATGGTGCTGAGCCCAAGTATGCCAGTGAAGCCGGCATCAGAGCACTCAGGTACAATTATGCTGGGTGCCCCAGTCTTCTCCTGAATTGGGAGACCTCTTCTCACCACCCGCCTGTGGACCCTACCCATCATTGGTGGCATTGTCACCCCTCCCACATCAATACAGGTCGTTGGCATCGGGGCATCAGGATCCCATCTGGACACTGCCAGGGTGGCACTTTTCTACCATAACCCCAATCCCATGGGGACTTCAGTGCCTCCTATGCATATCTCTGGCCTGCAGAGCAGGTGTGATGTCTCGTTGGTGAGGGCTGGCGGGGGGGGAGCATCCGTGAGAGCAGAAGCAACCATGCCAAACCTGGAAAGTATATTTAAATATAGGCAATCCTGTATTAATAGGCTTTGTCCCCTTTCTGGGCGCAAAGGCCATTCTTGATGGTAAAAAGAGGCCGAAAGGAAAGCAATTGGTGTGAATCAGACTTCTGGCTATTCAGTATCTTCCTGGCTTCCCATACCAGTCAGCTGGCACGGCGAGCTGGTAAGGTCGCGCCCAGCACCTTATGTTATTATCCCAGCTGATGATAATCTTGGACAAATCAGATCCCAGAATGGAACCTAGCTTGAAAGATTTCTTTCTAAGTTGTGAAGGGTATTTACTGAACAGATTCACAGGAGTTGGTAGTTGACTTTTTAACAAAAAGATAAATGTTTATGAACAAGAAACACACTAATTGTATTAAACCGTGCAACAAAAAGGTTGAAAAGAATACAACACAGACACCAAGGGTAGAATTTCATGCGTCATGTGCATGCATGGTGGTTGGAACTGGAAGTGGCTGTACGCCCTGGTCCTGCCTGCCATTAATTAGGAATTACAATATTACTTTGACTGGTCACTTAAGTGGCAACCAGTGTGAATCATGGCTGCATTGGATGAACGAGGGCAGGTGCACAGTAAGCACTGTGTCCAATGGCGGCCCACCACAAAGTTTGAAGGCAGCGTCCAGAGGCCGTTGAGAAACTGGAGATACAGAACATCAGCCGCTAGAAACCACACCAGCCAGAGGGGAGCTCCAGTGGGCAGCAAGCCCTCCCTTTCTCTGATGACTCTCTGTTGGAGGCAGTGACGGCCAGGAGGGACATCCTAATGCCCAAGGATGGAAAGAGGTGGCTCCCCCATCTAACAAAGAAGACCTGGAAAGAGGTGACAGCGGAGGTCAGTGGATATGGCCTGATCCAGTACACCTGGATCTAGTATTGGAAAATGTACAGTGACCTTCTGTGCTCAGCACGGGTCAGTTCTAAGAGAACTTTGTCAAGTGTGGAGGACAGAAAAGGGTTGCCCATCATAGTTGTAATCAGGCATGTGGGTTTCAGGGGGTCTCAAAGCACACATTTGCCCATGCTGAAGAGACTAGAGAGAAGAATCTGAAGCCCTGGGCCCATCAAAGACTGGTAATATTCTTTGGTCTCACGAGGGTGATCCGAGTTGGGGGGGGCAGCATCATATGCTGCCAGAGATGGAGGGTTGAGTATTTGCTGGAGAAATTAGCCATGATAACCAGGAGAGAGCAGCCACTCGTGGTGGCATGCCTAACCTGGCGATTCTCACCTTCCATGAGCTGGGAAACCTGGAACTCAAGTATGTGTGTGGAGGGAGGTCTTCCAGTCTTGGAGGAAGGCAAAAGCCCAGCGAACTGAATCGTGATGCGGTGAATGTGAATATGAAGTATGGGCATCACAACCTTAAGAATGACTCTAGTGATGTGGCAATCAGTGAGATACTTCAGTGTAACTCAAACCACACACACTGGGCAGCATGTGTTGAAAATTGACTGTGTGTGATACCAGTGGTGTTTTTGTCCACATGTTTTCATCCCACAGATGAGTTATCAGCAGAGTCAGTCAGGGGGACACTGACTGTCCCATGACAGCATGACCATGTCCAATGACGGCCCACCGCAAACTTTAAAGGTGGCCACTGGTGTAGCAGTGGACCAGTCACTGGACTAGTAGTCCAGGGACCCAGGTTCGAATCCCACCATGGTGAAATTTTAATAAAAATCTGGAATTAAAAGTCAAGATGACCATGAAATCATTTATTGATTGTCATAAAAACCCATCTGGCTCACTGATGTCCTTTAGAGAAGGAAGTTTAGTGTCCTTACCTGGTCTGACATGCATGTGAATCCAGATCCACAGCAATGTGGTTGACTTTTAAATGTCCCCTCAAGGCAGTTAGGGGTGGGCAGTAAATGCTGGCCCAACCAGTAATGCCTAAATCCCATGAATGAGTAAAAATATATGGTAGAATAACTGATTCCTGTTTTTGTGATTCTTACAGACAGCCAACCAGGAAATGAAAAGCAGTCATAATCAAACCTTGTTTCAAAAATACTAGATAGAGCCAAGTAAAGATTGGGACATAACCGTGGATGAAGGTAGAAGTTCGAAAAATTGAGTTTTAAAAACATAGTAATTAACTATAATAGAGACATGTAACAACATTCCACCTATTTTTCAGGGAAACTCAGTTGTTGGGTGGTCGTTATTACTCAAATGCCTGTTAAAATCTGGTTACACCTCATTGAACAAGTCTTAACTTTGTGTGCTTACTGACAGTGTTATGAGAGTAGGAAAAAGCAAGTTGTCTGCAGACCAACTAATTTCGCTGCTGGCTGTGGATTGCAGTGTGGGAATGCAGTGTCCACATCAGAGCTCTATGTTCTGTGTTCATCTGTGTTTGTGCTAAATCCTAAAGTTGTGGTCAGATTAAAAAGGGATGATGATGGTAAACATTGATAGTGTTCTATCAGAAGATCTATCAGAACACTATCAATGTTTACAAATTCTGGGCCAATATGTAATGCATTTTCTGATTTATCCTTTCTGGCACCGAATAGTAAATAAGACAGTGCTGATGGGAGTTATAAAGAAGTAACAAAATCAAAGCAAATGAATTAAATTATTGAAACCATGAGGAGTTTGAATGTTGCATTTATGCATAAACTTTAACTTCCCTTTTGCTATCTTTTTGTAAATACAGTTCCCACTTTATTGAATTAGCTGTGACCTCACAGCTGCCAATGATGTGCTGAAGCAATACTGACATTGATCATGTGATTTGTTGATGGTTATGAAAAAAATCACATTTGCAATGAAGTTCTAATATTCCAAGTGCATGCTTCTGTACATTTTGGGTATTTGTGGCTTCTGACCAAATCGAGTGGTTTAGATGTTGTATTTCAGGAAAATAAAACTAAAGCAGTTGTAAAAATCCTGACAGTTTTAAGGAGAACCTCCAGCCTGAAAATCACTCTCTGACATGATTTTTGAAAGGTCGTCTATGCAGTCTGCATTCGGACTGAGTAATTGTATATATTTACTCCCTGTTTTCTGGCGGTGGATGACATGCTTGTTCAGTATTACCATGCAATTTCTGAGTGCTGAAGACTTGTTAAATGACTGGTGACATTTTTACAGCTGAATACAAGAAAAAGAAGTAAAGTAGAAACTTTTGAGTACTGAGTAAATGGAATTAATAGAAAAATTATACAATGAAGGTGTTGAGTGATATAATCCAAAAAGTACTTGTAGGATCTATTTATAGGTAAGTTTCCATTCAGCTGAGTTTCATTGGCAGGTTTACTGTCCCGTGAGTCTCTAGGCATTTAGTATTTAGGAGCAACTTTAACCTATTGCTGTCTCTCAACCACCCCTCTCCCCCACTCTCCGGCTGTCAATAAAACTAAGATATCGGATCTTCCACTGGTTTTACATCGCGTTAATGGAAACTAAGCTAAAATCAGGCATGTTTTGAAATGGGTAGACAGTCCAATCCAGTCACTCAGCCTCCAGGTTGGCAATGCAAAAGTAACCTATTTAGTTTTACATTTCCTCCTGTGAGCAAGCTCTTGATCTGCACTTGGCACAGATTGAAATCCAAAGCTCATTGTGATAGGCATTGTAGGTACAAATATATATCTTGGCTTTCTATATTGCAGCATGAATGGAAATATCCAACAGGCTGGGATTGGGTTGCAGAAACTCCTGTAGAATTTGAGTGACCCAGTTCTGAAGTAGCTTTTTCATTTTCTACTCTTCCACAAGAGTTTATTTTTAACTGTACTCTACTCAATACTAACCAGAATATTTCAATTCCAGACTTGACTGACTGACTATCTGTGCTGAGTTTACACATTCTCCCCATGTCTGTGTGGGTTTCCTCCGGGTGCTCCAGTTTTCTCCCACATTTCAAAGATGTGTGGGTTAGGTTGATTGACCATGCTAAATTGCCCCTTAGTCTCGGAGGATTATAAGGATAAATATGAGGTTATGGGGATAAGGCCTGGGTGGGATTGTTGTTGGTGCAGGCTCGCTGAGCCAAATGGCTTCCTCCTGCACAGTAAGGATTCTGTGATTCTATGATGATTTGTGTTTTCAACAGCTTACAGCAGGCACCTTAAATGCACTGGAGAAGTAACATCAGCAATGTCTTGGTGAAACCCTTCAAATCCAATGGCAAAAAAGTGAGCCAACAGCAGCATGCTGTCTCAAGCAAAATGCCCAGTGTCAAGCTGCTCAATACCAGCTCCATTAGACATGCAGATTTTAATGTAGTTTGTATGTCTGACATTAGGCTCCTCAAGTAAATGGTCTACTTGGAACTTGGTTGCTGCAGGAGACTTCTGGGGAAAGGCGGAAAAACACTTGGAAAGTCCTCGAAGATCCCTGCTGACCCATGGGAATCTCTGGCTTTTGACTGAGCAAAGCAGAGGAGGCTTATCCAGAAACGCACTGAACACATTGAGAGACTTCAGGAACATGCAGACATAGAAACCCTACAGTGCAGAAAGAGGCCATTTGGCCCATCGAGCCTACACTGACCACAATCCCACCCAGGCCCTACCCCCATATCCCTACATATTTACCTGCTAATCCCTCTAACCTATGCATCTCAGGACACGAAGGGGCAATTTTAGCATGGCCAATCAACCTAACATGCATATCTTTGGACTGTGGGAGGAAACCAGAGCACCGGAGGAAACCCATGCAGACACAAAAAGAATGTGCAAACTCCACACAGATAGTGACCCAGGCCAGGAATCGAACCCAGGTCCCTGGAGCAGCGAAGCAGCAGTGCTACCGTGCCCAGACATGTCGGAAATAATGTACAAAACTCTAGACAAGCCACCTACCCAAACCTTCACGAACCACTTACCCTGCATGTGGCAGAGTCTGTAGATCATGCATTAGACTCACCAGCATCTCAGAACTCATTGGACCAGACTGAAAACAAGTCATCCTTGATGCTGAGAGACTGCATAATGTAAAGAGTCTAAAGATGTGCTGTTTTTATGTAAGTGTGACAGTGATGTGCATTTGAATCAATTAAAATTTTGTTTGGCTTCTGTTCCGTGCAATGTTTTGTTCTTGTCCATTTTATGGTGTTCAATATGGAAGGAAATACCTTATTTTTGAGCAGAGTGCTGGCTGAGCTGACGCTCTCTAGCACTTTCTGGGCACGTCCATCTCCTCTGTGGCTCATACTTACCTGTGTGTCCCCAGCAGGTTCCATATGCTTGGTTTCCATTTATCACTGAGATTCTTGTTTCAGAGATCTTGCAGGATTTTGTGCCCCCCAGAGAACCTAGATGCAGAATCCTGATCTTTAGGTAGAATTTTCCCATTTCTATTCTCATTTCTGCACAGAGGAGGAAATACAGACTGACATTGGTGGACTGGTCAGATGGGCAGAATGGTGGCAAATGGAATTTTATCCTGAAATGTGTGAGGTGATGCATTTTGGGATAACTAACAGGACAAAGAAATACGCAAAGAATGGAAGGATGCTCGGAAGTACAGAAGACTAGAGGGACGGGGTGTGTGTCCAAAGATCCCTGAAGGCAGCAGAATAGGTAGATAATATGGAATAGTTACTTTTATTAGCCAAGGCAAGAGCAGGGATGTTATGAAAGGTACAGGGGAGCTGTATAAAATATTTGTTAGGCCACAAGTGGAATATTGTGTGCAGTTCTAGTCACTACACTATAGGAAGGATGTGATTACACTAGAAAGGATACAGAGGAGATGCAGCAGGATGTTACTTGATTAGGCTGGGATTGTTTTCCTTAGAGCAGGGGACCTGATTGAGGTGTGCAAAATTATGAGGAACATAGATAGGAAGGAGGTTTTCCCCTTCGTAGAAAGGTTAATAATATGAACACATCCAAATTAAACAGCCCATTTGTAAAAATGTACATCTTTTCCCATTCCCTGTGCCTAATTAAATTGTAAAATCAGAAACTATTGTACCTTATTAATCCTATCCAAGAACAACATCTTGTTATATCTCAGATCATCCTCGTACTGTGATTTGATTGCTTCAGTCACACTAACATTCCGGCCAAGATACCATTACTCTTCCTCGTCTAGTACAAAATATGCCCATTAAAAATAGTTTTTTTTAACTGATTAATTACACAATTCTGCTCATTTTGGAGAAAAAAATAATCTACCCTTAAATTTAGGCGTGCCATTTTAGAATTATTCCAGCCACTCCTTCCCGGCACTCAGTCCTATGAACCCTAAAAAAAAATGAATACCCAAAAATAAAGTACTACAGATGCTGGAAATCTGAAATAACAACTGGTAATGCTAGAAATATTCAACAGGCCAGGTGACATCCTTAGATCAAGGATAATTTGCAGGGCAATAACTTTTCATCAGTTCTGGCAAACTCGGTACATTCTTTTTCATTAACGTATAAAGATCTGCCAAACCTCAGGTATTTTTTGGCCTACATTGCGTGTTGTAAACAATGCACAATACAACAGGCCAATGGAGATGCACACCCACACCTTTTGTGGGAGTTTGTTGAGTGCCAATGTTGTCATGTTGTCTGCATTCCAACAGTGTGTGCATTTCAGTAGGTACATCATTGGCTGTAAAGTGCTTTAAAATGTCTAATGGGGACACTTATGACTGTTGAACAGCACTTAAATTATATAGCACCTTTAACATAAAACTTCTAAATGCGTTTCACATGAGCATTTCAAAATAATAACACCAAGCCACATTAGGTCAGATGATTAAAAGCTTGGTCTAAGAGGTAAATTTTAAGAAATGTCTTAAAGAATGAAAGCGAGGCAGAGAGGTATAGGAATTGAATTCCAGAGCTTAGAGGCTAGGCAGCTGAAGCCATGGCCAGCAATCGTGGAGCAATTCTGATTGGGAATGCACAAGAATCCAGAATTAGAAAGAACACAGGCTTGGAGAACTGTGGGGTTTATGGAAATTACAGAGATAGGGATGGGCAAGATTGTGGAGTGATTTGAAAGTCAAAACTTTAAAAGCAAGACATTGCTTAACTAGGAAGTCAGCAAACTTAAGGGATAGGTGAACAGGACTTGCAGTGAGTTAAGACACTGGCAACCAAATTTTATATGATCTCAAGTTTACGGGGGATAGAATTTTGGGAGACCAGCCAGAAATGTGTTGCAGAAATGTACCTGCATCATTAAGATATTTTCTAAGGAGAGGCAGTGGGATTGTGGTATTGTCACTGGACTAGTAATCCAGAAGCCCAGAGTAATACTCTAGAGCCACAGGTTCGAATCCCATTGCAGTAGATGGTGGAAGTTGAATAAAAAGCTAGAATTAGAAGTCCAAATGAAGATCACAAAACCACTGCAGATTGTCATAAAAACCCTTCAGGGTTCACAAATGACCTTTAGGGAAGGAAATCTGGTGTCCTTATCTAGTCTGGCCTACATGTGAATCCAGATCCACAGCAATGTGTTTGATTCTTAGGTGGCCTACTGGCATATTGATTAGCTCTGCTGCTTGACACCACAAGGGATCTATGTTTGATGCTAGCCTTGGGTGACTGTCTGTGTGGAGTTTGCACATTCCCCCAGTGTCTGCATGGGTTTCGTCTGAGTGTTCCCATAGTCCAAAGATGTGCTGTTTAGGTGTATTGCTAAGTTGCCCCTTAGAGTCCAAGGATGTGTACATTAGGTGGATTTACCATGGTAAATACACAGGGTTACATGAATTGGAAATTCTGTATGGGAGGGGGGTTGGGTGATACAGCAGGGAGGCCCATTTAGTAGATGTAAAATGTATGTTATTTTTTGAGATGGGCCTGAATTGGATTGGGAAACTGCAAAGGGAAACTGTGGTGCAAGGGCCTTGATGGGATGCTCTTTTGGAGAGTTGGTGCAGTCCTGATGGGCTGAATGGCCTTTTTGTGCACTGAAGGGACTCTATGGTCCTACTGAGTGCTGTTGGAAATATGATTGGAGACTGGGGTTAACGATATAGAAGGTGGTGTTCTACAGGAACCTATGTTGCACCGTTCCTATTTATTGTAAATGATGTAAAGTTGAGTAATTTTAAAAATTTAATTACAACAATTTGGGCTGGGATTGGCTGGTGAGGACTGGTTATGAAAGACTGTGACCAGGATTTTGAAAATTACAAGGGAAGGTAGGCTAGTAGGATGGGCAGATGCAGTTCTATGTAGGAATAAAATGCAATTCAAGTAAGAATGATGTGAAAAATCTGTGGTTTCAAACTTTAGATTTTTTGAGATGGATCCCAATTGAAATGAAAAACTGCAAAGGGAAACTATGAAAGGAAACTAAGATTAGAAACCAAAACTTCTGGGGAGAGTGAAATTGGTTGACAAAGCCATCAGAGCCACTTTGACCTCAGAAGTGCAGTACAAGCAGGTTGAAGATAGAGGCAAGATCCAGAAGCTGAGAACAGGCAAGAGGGGGCAGAGAATCCAGCAGGCCCAAAATGGCTTTTACAGTGTTGGGATTTCCCACTGAGATTGTCTCCTCCCGCCCCCTCCTCCCAAACATCCACCTATGACATAATGGGATTCCTACCAGGTCGGGAACCCCATTAGCATACATTTTACATCGACTTAACAGGTCTCCCTGCTGTTTTCCCAAAACAGAATTTCCCCCACTAACTGGCGTGACATCACTTCCATTTGCCAGATGGAAACTGGAAATGGAACTCACCAAGGAGTCACTTGTAGACATAGTCCCCAGGATGAAGATCATGCCCAGGCACTGCTCCCTGGCACAGCTGAAGGAGGGGGTTATTTCCCACATCGGTCGTGGGAAGGGGGAACTTGTTTTATTTCTTTTAGGTCAGGGTGCCCTTGAAAAATGGTAGCATAATCTGTCAGGAGACAAGCTTGCTGATTCATTCGGAACCCAGCCCTCCAACGTGATTTTGCGGGTCCCCGCCAACTCTTACTGAGGCTGTATGTGTTACTTGAAGCCCATTGGTAGACCTACACCATCCATACTCTCGTAAGCATAGCTTAGGCTCTGCAGACATGCACCGTCTTCAGTGAAGACCAAGCCTGTGGAGCTCAGGTTGGTTGTGCGTTGCTGTTGGCAATCAGGCTAAATTGTAGAAGAAGAGGAGCTGAAATTCTTTGTGAGGAATACAGAGTTTTGAAGGGCTTTGTGACTGAGATTGATGACATATCTGCTGCATGGACTGCTGAGCCAATCCATCAGATTTGTCTTTGTTGTATTTGCCATTTAGCATGCAATAAATCAACTGCAATTTGCCTGTTGATTCATGTTTCATTTATGTTGATTCTGGGTTTTAGAGTCGTGGTTACCTATTTAGATAGTACTTCGTGTTTGCTTTCTTTGACTCTGAACAGAAACACTTTTGTTGTAAATTATAGAATGTGGTTTGATTCTCCAGGGAATAACTGATGTTGGGTTTTTTTAAAATCATTAGTCTTGACTGAGATCATGACAATGGGAAAAGTGATGCACTTTAAATTATGCATCAGATGGTGAGTCAAAATCTTTGCTTGTAGATGTATCAATCAGTCAAAATGGTCAGAAAAGCAGAAGCTGCTGTAAAAAGGACAAATAGAATTCTGAGTTTCACACCTGAGGTGTAGAATGAAGATGTGCAAACTGATTTTAAGAGTGTACGAGACCTTGAAGCTGCAGTTAGTTAGAGTGTTGCGCACCATTTTGGCAACTCATTGGAGGAAGAAAGTGAATAGGACTATAAAAGGAGCTCTGTGAACTTTCCAGAAATTTGTCAGCCGTGAGGATCTGTGTTCATGAAGAGAGTTGAAGTTGGGAAATTTTCAATGAAGTGAGCAAGGTTGAGAGGTAATCTGAAATAGATGTTAAAGATTATAAATGATCATTATAAGGTAACTGGTGATGGACCATTTCCCTAGGCTGTGATAACTAAAGAGTTAAAATAGATTTGAGATAAAAGAACGACTGTGGATCATGGGTCACAGGTCCCCATTTCTGTAGAGCCAAAATGCACGTTTAAGCCCATCTTTTGATATATAATTTCACCCCCTCTCCCTTTTTTTAGTGAATGAATGCATGTGTATACTTGCATTAGAGGTTGGCCTCAATGTTTTCAGCTCTGAGCTGCATGTTTTGGGTGATACATTAAAATTTGGCACAAGGGATCAAGCAGGTGATTATGGGCTGTCTTGTCAGGATGTGTAGGGGTTTAAAACACTCCCAAATAGGGCAGATCACACATGGCAACTGATGACAGCAATGGGTGCTCCTGAACCAACACTGATGGTTCATTTTTACATACTCAGCATATAAATCGATACCTGTTTTTGGAAGGATTTTTCAAAGCTTCAAAGGTTGATTTAAATATCGTGATGTGTAGTATTAAAAGGTGGGGATCGGGTTGGATAGAGGCAATGGATTTTGTGGTGACCAATTTCTGTGCTGCAAAAATCTGTGATTTGCCTCTGATAAAATCATGTTATTTGTGTTGTAATTTCTGTGTAATTTCTGTGCAACCTATTTTTACCCCTGTCCAGATTACCTGTCAGCTACCCTCCTTTCCTGAAGGTAGCAAATTTTATTCAATATAGTTATATCATTCCAGCTCATGTCCCACCCTGTATGTCATTTGAGGGTCAGAAAAATGCTGGAAAATCTCAGCAGGTCTGACAGTACCTGTAGGGAGAGAGTGGAGTCAGTACACTGGAAACATTGGCTCCACTTCTTCTGCAGATGCTGTCAGACCTGCTGAGATTTTCCAGCATTTTTCAGTTTTTGTTTCAGATTCCAGCATCCACCGTATTTTGTGTTTAAGGGTAACTGATTATGTCTGACTGCTTTTTCTAGCCCTTGGGTGTGAAATTCTGCACTGATTGCAGTGAACACATTGCTGCCCTCACTGAAATTAGTTTCCTCAACACAGATATAGGATCAAACCCACGATTCTTCAACTCTGAGCAAGTCAGTAACAAGGACAGCTTAATTATAGCTCACATTTGCGCAGCATTTAAAAAAAAATCTTTTTATTTTTAAAATCAAAAATTTGGCTGTTCAAACACATGCCTCTAACCAGCTAATTTATCTCTAATTGAGAATTGGATTGCTGATACTTAAAGTAATTGTTTTCCAGAAAACTGTTTCATTTTTGCTGATGGTAGCAATGTGTGAGGAACTAAAAACCATCTAGTTCCACTTCACCACTGTTTGGATTTTCTTAGTAAAAAGTCTGACAACACCAGGTTTTAGTCCAACCGATTTATTTGATAGTAAACTCACAAGCTTTCGAGGGGACTCCCTCTTCGTCAGGTGAATGGAGAGTTCTCACATCATGGATTTTCTTAACCAAGCTGAGTTCTGACGAGAGGCAAGCTCCATAGCTTTTGATTGAAGGAATATAATCTAAACATAATTTCAGCTGGAATAATGGCCAGAGATACAGTTTTGAAATTACACCGCTAATTTCCAAATGGTACGGAACGGCTGCTGTCAGTACCACCTGGAACAAAATGTGTTTGGATGTGGGTGTAAAAAGATGCTTAAAGCATTCCTAGAGACATGTCATCAGTTGGTCCCCCTCCTACTTATGATATAGCTGTGTGGGAACACTAGATTGCGACTGATGGTGGCCACTCCACTAATTGCACAAAAATATACCACACTTATCTAGTATTTTTGACTGTTAATGCAAAAGTATTGTAACTTGATGCCATGACATAGTGTGAGTCATGAGTACATTTTTTCCTGAATAATTCAATCTGGCACATTTATAAATAACCATTTTTCAAGTGTTGGAATCTGGAAGAAAGTTACCAGAAGTCAAAATTTGCCTTTTTTTAGCATATGGGCAACATAGGCTATTGAGTGGGCCACATTATGGCATGAGCACATGGTTGGCACAGTAGTTAGCATTGCTGCCTTAGAGTGCCAGGGACCTGGGTTCGCTTGCTGTCTTGGGTCACTGTCTGTGGAATCTGCACGTTCTATCCGTGCCTGCATGCGTTTTCTCTGGTTGCTCCAGTTTCCTCCCACAGTCTGAAAGATGTGCTGGTTAGGTGCATTGGCTATGCTAAATTTGTCCTTAATGTACCTGAACAGGCGCCAGGGTGTGGTGACTAGGGAATTCTCATGGATACATCATTGCAGTGTTAATGTAAGCCTATTAGAGGCACAAATAAAAGATAAATAAAATATGAAGAGAGTAGTCATTAACTTCAAGTGGTGAAAACAAAATATTTACAGTTGATTGGATTAAGAGGGAACACAGGCAATCAGTGTGTATCTCACTTTATGTGCCCTTGTTTTACCTGCATATCACCCAGTTGTATTGGTAGGAAAAAAACTACATGGACAGAAATTAATGGAGTGTGACAACTCTGCATGCGCAACAGTCAACAAAATGTCTCATGGGCCGCACTCAGAACCCACATGAGCCACCGGGCCCACCACTGATATATACTGATGTGCTGTGTGTATCCAAGATTCCTACTCAGTATCTCTGCATGACGGTATAATTACAGTGAAAAGGATATGATGAGTTTAATCTGTCCCAGTATTCTTAGTGAATCTTTCCCAGTGTTTGAAATTCTGGTTATTTTTGACAACAAGTGAAAGTGGGGTAACTCTATGTCACTGGTTGGATTTGCAGTGCGGAAACCAAAGAACACAATGAAGGAGTGCAAGCTGATTTGGAGAAGAATAGCCTGTTTTGCTAAATTTCCTTGTTTTAATTTGTGAGGAAAATCATTAGATCCCTTGAAAGGATAATTTTTTATAGCAAAGATTGGTTAATATTCTTAATTCCATAACTGGACTTGTATGTGTCAGACAGTGTCTGAAAAATTATACATATCTGTTGGAGAATGTAAAATGGAATGGGGAGTACTGTTCCTGACAAATTCATATATGACACTTTTATTTTGTGTGTGTATTTATAATGATTTATTTCTAATTATTCTTGAAATTCCCAATGTAAAATAGGGACAAAGAATAAAGCATTTTCCGGTTAGATGCATTCAGATCAACAGTGTTTTATTTTTACCATTTCCTTGAACAAATTGGTGTTTCCTATGCGTGAAAGCAGTAAATAATGTCTAAAATTTTATGTGACATACTCACAAAGCAAAAAACAAGACTTAAATCATTTTGAAGAAAATTGCTTTGTGTGTTGTCTCAGGTTGCTCAGTTCTTGCTCCCACAACCCTTCACTTCTTTGGTTTCAACAAAGGAAAATTGCTTTCAATCATCAAACTGATCATGAAGCACAAGACTGCTGGAAATCTGAAATAGAAACACAAAATGCTGGATATACACAGTTGGTCTGGCAGCATTTGTGGAGAGAAAACAGTTAATATTTCAGGCCACTGACCTTTCATCATGACTGGGAAAATTAGAGGGCAATTTTTTTTCAAAAGTTCAAAGACGACGGAAAGGTCTGTGATGGGGAGCAAGACAGGAAAGATTGAATGACAGAGGAGTTGGTCTTACAGGGTCAAAGTGAATGATGCTGGAGCAGAAAAATAAACAAAAGGTCTATCTCTGTTCAGTCTGCATGTAGGACCTGCAATTTCCAATGGCTGTCAGTTTAATTCTCCACCTTGCTCTTGCACTGACATCTCTGTCCTTGATCTGCTGCATTGGGCGGAACTCTCCCTTTCTGCGACTAACACCAGAGATTTACCACCTTGTCCACCACTGATTGGGATGGGTGAGGGTCCAACAATGCGAATCTCCGTTGACCTTGAATGGGAATTTCTGGTCTCACCCTAAGTCCTTGACAGGGTTGAGAACATGGGACTGTTTCCCGCTGTAGCAGCTGTTTGGGGAACATGACAAATCTTATGGCCCTGACCTGATTGATTGCATAACGGGGTGTTTCACACTGTATTCAGTGGTGGGACAGGTCTGGATGGCTTGTAGCTCATCGCCATCTCTGGGTGGCACATTGAAAAGATGCCTAACGTCACTGGGGCTGGAAAGTCCACCTGCAGATGCATCCCTGACCCACTGCTGTTTTGGTCCAGGAAGGGAAGTCAACTTCACTCCTCAGACTGCAAAGCAGTGGCATAAGGATGGAAGAGATGGCTTAATTATGTCCGCAGTTTTGGCGCAGCACTTCAGAGCAACCAGGCTAACATTGCGAGTGTGGTATCTGCAGTGGAGACCTTGGCACAGGGTGTTCACTCCTCAGTGGGAGGATGTTTATTGCATGGTTTAGACCATGAATGCCACAGTTCAGAGCTTGGTACGGGGCATTAAATTGCATGGTGCACTCACTTGTGGGTATCTATGAGTGCCAGTGCCAGAGGAGAATGGGACTTCTAGATCTTACTCAGTTGCCCCTCTATCCCATGGAGAAACCCAGGGGCCCTCAAACACCCACAGGGAGGAGGATCAGCCTACAGGCTTCCATCCAGGAGACCCTAGCCATATCCAGCCCATCTGACTCCACTCTTCCTGTGACTGATATAGCTCCAGCCCTGCACACTGAGGGAGGAGGCACCACCATCCGTGCCTGGGCTGCCCGAAAGCAGGCTGCGCCCCTCCAGGTCTCACCCTCCAGAGAGCACCCCCCAAGGTCATCTCAGGCAACTGCAGGCCTCCTCCATCTTAGCTGTCGATCCGAGCGGCAGGGTTAGGCAGTTATAGAAATTATCACAGCATGGGGAGGGGCGCTGTTCGGCACTTTTACATCTTCCACATTTATGTTAGTAAGTGCACACCTATGAAATATATTGCAAATCACTCGTTGCACCCTCTCTGTGCCTCCCTGCTCTTATTTCATTATTGCATGCCCTGCCATCTGCCACATAAAGGCTGTATGTTCACTAATAGGGAAGGATTTTATGGCCTCGCTCATCCAGAAACTGTAAAATCTTACCCAAGGTTAATAGACCTTCCCATTGTCTGCCTTTCACCAGCTCCTATTCCTGGGGAGGGCGGGATGATAAAACTCCAGCCATGGTGTCTCCATCTCCTGTCTGCCAGGATGTCAGCTGATTGGTTGGCCCCCCTCATATTGATAAGGCAGTAATGTTAATGTCATCTTGATAATGAGGAGCCTGTCCTTTCCCAGTCAAGGCCACCACTCAGCCTATTCATTTGGGTAGGTCTGATCTCAGCGGATAAAGCCCAGTGGCTGGAGTTGTGTGAGAGATGTTCTTCTGGTACCAGTGACACAGATCCTTATCAGCACCCCTAACTGAGGAGGTAATTGCATCACCAAAGATGGCTCTGTCTCTATATCGTTGCCCTGATATTACCCTGATCAGTGGGAATTCACAAGCTGCCTTCAGCCAGACAGGAGTGAGACATTTACAGTAAATATGAGGATCAGTTCTCTGTCTTCACTGCAAGTCATCATTGTCCTCCTGCATGGTATGGACCATGGGCAACTGCAGCCTTCCTATGATCGAAGCAGTATTGGGACTATAGTCACACTGCCACCGCACAGTGAGGAAGGGCCGCTCTCCATGATGGGACCTCACTGCCCTTCCTGGTCATTGTTTAAGCGACCAGCTATCAGGACATCCTGAAGTCTCCTCCTGTGTTGGGTCCTGGCCATTGTCAAGCTGCCTTCCTCTGCCTCATCCAAGGGTCCCTCCTCGGCACTCTCCTCAACATCATCCTCATCAGAGGAGATGTGACATTCATTCATCTCCTCTTCTGCCAGCTCTTTGCCCTTTGCAGTGTCAGGTTAGGTAGAGCGCAGCATACCACAGTGATGTGCAAAACCACCTGGGGGCTATACTGGAGGACTCCACCTAACCAGTCCAGGCATTGGAACCATGACTTCAGGATGCTGATCATCTGCTCCATGAGCGCGCTGATAGCAGCATGAGCCTCATTGTAACAAGTCTGTGCTACACTCTGTGGCCTCTGCACTGGCATCATCAGCCATGTCCTGAGGGAGTACTCATCGTCCCCAAGGAACCAACACTGTTGCTGCTGGGCTTTCTCAAATACCTCTGGTATCTGAGAGCGGACAAAGATGTAACTGTTGTGGATGTTCCTTGGGAACGTGGCACACATTTGCAGGATGTGCTTGGCATTGTCACAGACAATCTGGATATTCAGGGGGTTAAAGCCGTTGTTGTTTATGAAGGGGATACCTTGATGCCATGGCGAAAGAGAGCCACATGCATACAGTCAGTGACTCCTTGCACTTGTGGGAAGCCAGCCATGTGAGTGGACCCCATGGCTCTGACGTCCTGCCTAGCCTGTTGCACTTCAAATTAATATAATTGTGTGCCCTTGCAGAGTGCTTCCATTCCCTCTCTGATACAGTACATCTGTTGGCCCTTTCAGTGGATGCTGAGGGCGAGCCATGGAATTTACAGAATGGGGAGCTCATTGTAGATAGATTTAACTTGAATGCCAACCAGTGGCACAAACATGTATCACAACTGTGTGACTGGGCTTTGCTGACTTGTCCATCAAGGCTAAGGAATGTTAATATACAAGTGGGCTTCTCCAATAGCAGGGTGCGGCTGGAAGTTCCCTGAGAAGGAGTGCGCAGTGTCTACTGACATGGTTGATGCCTTCCATGCCTGGTGGGCACAGGGGTGCCTTTTCGACTCTCTTAATCACATTTTGGTTCAGTGTTTTAAGTGAATTTGTGATTTGCTTTTTGATTTAGCTAGTATCCCTTTAAGGGGCTGTGCCTTTAATTTCTTCCTCTATTTATTTGATTTAGTTTAAATAGCTATTTGATTTATCCAAAATGGACCCCTGTGGCAGGTATGGGTGAGTGCATTGCTGTCAGGTCTCCATGTCAAACTTAACAGGATCAGGTAACACATCAGTGGCAGACCCCATCCATCCAGAGTTATGCCTTCTATGTACGTTATATTGTGGACACCCACCTAACTCAGCTGCCTTGACGTCCTGGCCCAGAGCCAGGGCCCTTCAAGAGTGCAGAGACCCTTCAGCTGTGGATTCCAGTCTCAGAGTGAGATCTGCTAGTGGCTCCATTGCCCTCTCATTGAGAATGTCCTTGCCAACCCCTTGAAGTCATGCCAATATGGCTCCCCATGCTGCCCTGATGCAACTTCCCCTCCCTTCCCCTGGACCCATGACCCTCTTGCCTGGGTCCTCCCACTGGATGCTCCAGTGCCCTCTCTACCGTGGACTCCCTGATGGACTGTGGCAACCTGTGTGCTCACCTCTGAACTGCTGCTTGGATGTGAGGTTATCAGATTCATGATTTTATGAATCTGTTGTAAACTGTGTTGATATGGTGTCACAGGCAAGGTTAGACTAAGCAATGAGGAGGGAGGTTACAGCGGGACTGCCAGCTAATTAGATGTTAATATATTGAAGTGAGGCATCCAACCTTCCTGGACAGGAATCTCATTACATCACTGGGGGTCGGGTAGAATATAAAAGCTCCATCTCTCTGGCGAGACTGGCGTTTTTTGAGTCTCACAATATTTTGTTCCCACGTCACTGCACTCATGGTGAACCAGGCGCAATATCATGACTTGTGATGTAGTTCAGAAGCTGCCCTTGTTTCTAAACAAGAATGAAAGTTAGAATTGATCAAGCCAGGTTCCACTCTGGGATCTGACTTGTCCAGTGTAACATTAGTTGGGATCAAAATACTGGACATCCCAGTCTTATGATGGAGGAAAGATCTTTGATGAAGCAGCTGAAGATGGTTGGGCGAAAGACACTATCCTAAGGAACTCCTGCAGTGATGTCCTGGAGCTGAGATGAGCGAGCTCCAACAACCACAACCATGTCCCTTTCTGTTCAACCAGTGATTTCTGTTTATTCCAGTTTTGCTAGAACTCAATGATGCCATACTGGGTAAAATGTTGCCTTGCTGTCAAGGGCAGACACTCGCGCGTCACCTCAGATTAAGCTTGTTTATCCATGTTTAGATCAAGGCTCTAATGAAGTAAAAAGCTGAGTGACCATGGTGGAACCAAAACTTACTGCATGAGCAAATTATTGCTGTGTAAGTGCTGCTTGATAGCACTGTTGACAACATCTTCAACACTATGCTGATGATGGAGAGTAGTTGATGGGGCGTTAATTGGCTTGGTTGGACTTGGCTTGTTTTGTGTACAGGACGAACCCAGGCAGCTTTCTACATTGTTGGGTAGATGACAGGGTTGTACTGGAACAGCTTGGCTAGGGACGTGGCTAATTATAGAGCACAATTCTCCAGTAATGCTGCCAGAATATTTCAAGCCCCATAGCTTTTGCAGAATTCAGTGCCTTCTGCCTTTTTGATATCACTTGGAACGAATTGAATTGGCTAAAGACCGGTAGCTGTGATATGGGGACCTGTAGAGGAGACCGAGGTGGAACATCCATTTGTCACTTATGATTGAGGGTGGCTCAAGTACTTCAGCCAGAATTATACTGATGTTTGGGGGCTATTCTTGTTGGAAGACTTTTCATGAGCTTTACCAGTTGATGATTGTGTCTGTCCTATCCTGTGTCTGTGACACTTGAACGAGGGCCAGAAAGGCATAGAATTCTCTCACTGGTGCAAGAAAATACATTTTATTCCCATCTGAGGGATTTTTCTGTTTTATCATGGTGCCCTGCTGAGAGATTGGAAGTGCCTTATTAGAGAAAAAAATCTATTTGTTTGTTGCTTGTATTTGAACCTAGCTGTGGAGTAAATCTGTTATATTCTGTTTGTTGCTGAGTGTGTGTCTTGTTTCAGCGAGGTTTTGGATTATTTTTCAGTGATTCTGCTCCCCCACTACCCCCCCCCAAAAAACTCTGGTTACAGATTGCTCCCTGACAGAACTTCTCAATGACAACATGGAAAGGAGGCGGTCAAAAGTCTCAAAGGCTTCAAGATTTTTTGGTGAGTAGTGAAGAAATCTGTACTTTGTGGGTATTTCTGGCCTGAAAGGAAGGCTGAGAAACACATACTCCCTTCCACTTTGCCCCTCCTCGTAGTGCTGACAAAGGCACAGGCTGAGCTCCATCCCCATCTCCACACAGGGCTGCAAGATGAAGGGTTAATGTATCGTGGAATTAATATGTTGACAACCTCCCCCTGCCAATTTTCTTCATGGCTGATGTTTTAGTACTACCATGCAGATGATCCTTTAGCCTATTGATAATAATTGATTCAACCATTTTGACCAATATTCATGCAAGACTCGGTTATGTCTATGCTCGGATTCGTTATGTGACATTCTTTGAAAATGGGTAACATCTTGCCAGTTTGTTTACCTACTGGAATCTCACCAGAGTTTGTGAGCTTAGTTGTGACCATCAATGTATCATGCATCTCAATCCGTGCTTTTTTATAATTCGAGTCATTATGAATGAATTCTGGTCAACCGAGTTACAACCCAAACTAGCCCTCCCTCAATTAGCCATTCACATGACTAGAGGAAGCAGAAAGCACTTCTAACACTGTTAAGCTGTATTTGAAAGCAGACCTTCACCGCTGTTCACACGATATGATACTCATAGAATGAAACACAAAGTTGCTTTTTCTTTTAGTTACTGTAGTAGTCCATCTAATGACTGGGCTGATTTGTGAATATTGCCCAGAAAGAAAAAACAAGCAAACAACTCTGGAGCTACTGGACTACTCGGTTGCCATTAGAAATGAAATACCCAATCCTTTCAGTAATAACCAAATCCTCAATCCCATGTTTTCTTTAACTTGCACTTTGGGATTGCTTTGTGAACTCAACTGATCAAGACCAATTGAAAGTGCAGATCTTTGCATGTTGATACTTCCTATTATAAATTTCACACCTGACATATTTTGGTTTCATTTTGTGTGAAAGGTTTAGGATGTACTGAGGAAATGCAACACATTCCATATTTATATTTAATATTGACACCACTAACATGTCTGGTAGGCCAGATTCAGAACAAATGGGGTTGAGAGATACGTCTGCTATGATTGAAATGGTGGAGCAGACTCGATGGGCCGAATGGCCCAATTTTGCTCCTATATCTAATGCTTTTATGGTCTAAACCTTCTGTTCCGTTAATTTTTAAATGCCACTCATCAGCATTAACTTGCAATCTTGTCAAAAGTTTTACACATCAAAATCATTTACTTGCAGTTCTCTCTGTCATTGCCATTTTACCAGAATGTTCTGGCATTTTCTGCTTCAGGACCAAGTTGCTAGGACTTTGTTGCTTACAATATTAATTTTTTTGCAACAATAAATGTTTCATTTTCTCATAGCAATCCAGGGCAATGTTTTCAAATTATGGCCTGCACTCATCCCATCCCTTTTATGTCAAACATTTGTACCTGGTAGATGGTGAAGTTTCTCATCCTATCTCATCAAGTGCACTGTACTGAAAACCACACCTTGACTTATTGATAGAGGTACTATATTCCATTACATTTTGCATGCCGTTCTAATAATAGTGATGCTGACATGAGCAGTTCGTCAGTGAGGAACTGGAGTAATTTGTTCAAGTCACATCTGGCACATTTAAAATTCAGTTCTAATTTCATTCGATATCACTAGCAGTATATGATTGTACATGTCAGGTGCTTAACTATTTTTAGGTTGGTGCTACCTAAATCAACATAGTTTCACTAGCTTTATCACATATCACCAGACCTTTTCTGAGTCAGTAAAATTGTGTTTCGGACTACTTTTAATTTGAGGAATAGAATGTAGATTATTCATAATGAAAATACTGAGATGTATATCAGGCAGTGATGATTTAGGGTTTAGCAGATTTATAGCTCTCTGGGGATTGGAGGTATGTGTTTGCTGGAGTATCATGTCCAGAAGATGTCAGATTTGACATGATCTTGACATGAGACAATTTCAATTGGGCAGTATTGGGGATGAGTATTTGTTGGCTGTTCAAACACCTGTACTAGAAACTGTCTTGTGCTCAACGTGATATCCTACATCGTCAATAAAAAAAACAGACCTGCTGTATGTCTTGGACATGAGAAACAGTAATTTAGATCAGCTGTTAACAGTTACTGATAGGACTGTACCCATACATCAGGTTTGTCTTGAGTAAACGTTAGAAAGGCAAATGTGAGAATTTATGAAATGATAGATGTTCATTTAATTTGACTTGTAAATTACTTTACAGTAACACATTTGTGGAATCTGGCTATGTACATTTAATCTTATTTTAAAGAAGAGGATGCAGCTAATAAGCAGACAGCTTAAGACCTTCTATGATATAGGAGTGAGCGTTTCTCTGGCATTGGATTTAATAAGGTTCCATTTCATTTTCTTGCTCTGCATATCACACTTTGTAAAGATTCTCTTGTAGAATAGTTAAGCTCACCTTCATTACGTTATCGACTGACAGTTTTTCACTAAAAATGTAATCTAAGATGGACACCAGGTATCAGAATAATGAATTAATCTGCTAAACACAGAGTAGCAGGTATTACCATGAACAGTTCAAGATTCCTGGAAGTTGTCCTTAGATTTTCAGTCTAAATGCTATACTGCCATTAGCCTGCTTTGCTTCAGGGTTATTTCAGATATAAGCAGAGAATTTAGCTGCAATAGTGTGACTGGCTATGTCACATTGTGTGTTGCTTGACAAAGTACTGATCATTGGCTTCCTGAATAAGTGAAGCATCAAAACCAGGTCAGACATGACTGCTGTAGGACATGTCCAAAATGATTTTTAGTTATTTTTTCCAAAATGCTATAAACCTGCAGGTAGAGCGCAATACAATTTCCAAGGTGATTCAGACACCCTGGGTATGATTTTACCACCTCGTTGTGCCTGGCAAACATTTGTAGTGAGCCAGGAAACTAGTGTGTGATGCTAAAACTCCAATTGGCACGTGGTGCCAAACAGTTTGCTATGTTCCTGGTACTTCACTAATGGTGTGAACCACTTCGCACCCAGAAAGGGCACAAAGTCGATTAGCAAATTTGAAGTAGTATTTAAATATGCATAGCCCATTCAAAACCCAGCGCATGGTATTTTCTGGCCTTTGGACACAGCGCCATAATGGTGAGAATCAGTACCAGTCTCCATTACTGTGGACTTGGCGAGTTGGTTGTGCCAGGGGGTTTGGAGGCCATTGATGTCCCCCCGGTGGTGGGGGCTTGGCTGGGCAATGACATTGGACGGTGCCCAACTGGTAGTACCCACCATGCACTGCCCAATATCATTGCCCAGCCACTGCAGGCACCCCTGCAGCACCAGCCGGGCACTGCCAGTGTGCCAAGGGCGGTGCCCAGGGATGGAGCTTGGATGGGGGCCTCAAACGGGGATCTATCTGAGGAGGGGTCATGCAGGGGTGAATTGTGGAGGGAGAGTTTGCCAGTGGTCATGTTAGGGAGTCATTTCAGTGGTCGTTCAGGGGCACCCATTGGGAGGGCCCTGATATCCCGATGCAGGCAACCCATGTTGGGGCCAGGGGCCAGGGGGACGGTGGTGATGGTCAACATGCTGCCATTGAGGGAGCACCCCTGACATCTGTGAGGGGTTGGAGGGATCTCTCAATGCACTGAGAGATCAGGGTTCCCCATGAAAAGCACCCAGCTCTCTGCAGCCAGACTTCCTCCCCCACCCACCCGAGATGCCTAACCCAGCGCACAACTCACCACTTTCCAAAACAGTGACCAGGAAGATGTCACCACACAGAGCAGCCCCACAATTTACAGAGGGAGAGTTAGGGTGGCTGTGAGATGCCATGAAGGAGGCATGGCCCCCCCCCCAGGATGGTCAGCATCCCAGGATTCAGGCTGGCAATGCCACCTACTGGCACAGAGTACCAGCCCCCAGTGCAGAAAGAAAATTCATGACCTCATTCAGGCAGCAAGGCTGAGTGCCCATCCAGTCCTGGCACCAGTCCAGTCTGTCCATGTCGACCCACCCCATGGCCTTAGAGCACCCAATCCCCCAACCCTTTCAACAAACTCCTCCGGCAACCCCATTGCAACTCCTACCCGCGAAGGCACGGTCCCGACAAACCCAATCGCCCCCACCCCCAACACCCTATGCCCTTCATCCATCAGGCTTTCAATTCCCCCTTCTGTCCCCACAGGAGGAGATAGCCCATAATTACTTGGAACAGGGGCCGGAGGTGGGGTCCCTGAGCTGAGAATCCTCACCACAGTCGAGGAGCGAGCTCTCGACATTTTGGGGGAGGCCAAGGACAGAGCTGTGACTGACAGCCAGGCTGGGGTATGCCACAGAATTGAGGAGCCACAAAACCTTCATTAATAAGACCTATCTCAATAAGTTGCAATCTGTGATACATGCTCCTCTTTTGCACTTAGCCATGTATCTTGTTTTGCAGGAGGCAACCCTGATGAGGCCAGGCTCTCACTCCCCTCCTCCCAGTGCTCCCATTGTCCCTACGATGACCCCAGTTAACACCATGGTGGAAGGCTCCAACGGCACCTCTGAGGAAAGCACCCAACAATCAACACAGGTATCACATGTACTATTCCCCCGTCGCAGATATGGTCATGTGGGACAAGTTAGCGGTGAGGTTTCTGGGGCACGTTCTGGTGAGCACCACGCAGCTGTAGATACACACCTGGTGGAGGTGGGAATGTCTAAGTGTTCAGGCAGGCAGAGGTCTCCTGTTGCCAAGGAGGCAGCTGGCCCCCACCCAGATGTAGGGCAGCTGGGACCAGTTCTCCCAAACCTGCTGGAGATGCAGAGCAGAGCTGGGGTTTGAAGAGGGACTGGCAGCAACATTCCAGCAATTACAAGGCTGCTTGGAGAAGTCACACAGCCTTCGTTCACAGGAGATGGTCCTGGCATGGCATGATACTCAGGCCAACACTGTAAGGCTGGTGACCGCAGTGGAGAGCCTGAAACAGGAAATGGTCCGAGGCATGGCCAAGTGTCAAAGGATCATGGCTGAGAGCCTTGGGTGCACGCTGGTGACTGAGGGCCATGACTGCGAGGTTTGAGAGCTTGGTTCAGTCATAGCAGGCACTTGCTAAGGGGATCTAGATGTTGACCCAGATTCAGAGGGCTGTTGCTGGGAGTTTGCACACCACGAGGCAAAAGCAGTTGGGCTCCTGGGACTGGCAAAGCCAGGTGATGCTGAGGCCTCTCGAGCTCACTGCTGCTGCCCCGCTGTCCCGTGAGTGTCTCAGGTCCACAGGCATCTTGAGGGTGGAGGAGGGACTGGAGCCCATGCCAAGGCCTTCCACACTGGAAACCCCTGCTGTCCCCAGCCTTCTGAATCCCTCCTTTCTGACACCAGTGCATCTCATGGGCAGTGGGATGAGCAGAGTGGCATGGCTACATCTGTGACACCCAAAAATCAGCCAGGGCCCTCCAGGTCCTGGCTCCCCAGGGGAAGTCCACCAAGGGCATCACAGGCATGGAACACAGCTGATTGCCTCATTTGATGTGTATCCGGGGGTACCTAGACATAGTGGTAGAACATGCAAGGTTAAGAAGTTGTACAGTCATCAAGAGGGCATGAAGGAAGGTATCTTTTTTGGCCAACTAAATCAAATAGACTGAGGGACAAAGCAAAAGGGGCAGTCCCTTAAAAAGAGTGGGAACCATCCAGAGCAAAATAAACCAAAGTGTAAAGGAAACTTAAAACATCAAATCAGAATGTGAGTAAAAGGGTTGATAATACACCCCAACTCCTGCGGGGCCCAACAGGCATGGAAGGCCTTGATAATGCCCATAGACCCTCTATGCTCCCTCTCCAGGGTCACCAGGCTGTGAATATAAAACCACGGTAGAAGGGCAGACAATCGGGCTGGATGGCCCCCTCATTCACCCATTGCCTGGACCAGGAACAGGTTCACAAGGAGGTCCTCCGCCTTTCCAGCCCCCCTATTGTGTGCCTATAAATCAGGAGTGTAGGACTGAAGTGTAAACAAAGCACCAATAAAAAGTTTTTGAGGTACCTGAAAAGGGAGTGCAGCCTAAGATAGTGAACAGAAAAGTGGTTCATGGACTCCACAAAACCACAAAAAGGGCAGGTTTCTTGGGAGCCCGTGAACTGTTACAGTTGCATGGAACAGCTGCATCCACCCCCCACCCCAAGTCCCCAATGTGACACGAGTGAAGGCACGTGCTAGTTAGGGTATTGTTAATTGCCACTTAGAAAAATCACTATTAAATGTAATTTCACCCACAGCTGTGGCTAATCTGTCTGTGATCCACCTCTCACAGGGATGACTGCACCCCAGTCGCATTGAGGCTCAGAACGTTGTTCTGCATGAGAGAGGCCCTTTGGCCCATTTGAGTATGTGATCTGCAGTTCCTAGCACCTGTGCCAGACCCCTGACTGCTGTGGCCCAAGCACAATCCCAGCAGGTGGGGCCCCATAGGCCCACAGTGACAGACAGCTTGGCATGGCATGGTATCCTCATCACCCAGCAGATCCTACAACCACGTCATACGCCCACTGTTCCTCCTCCAGGATGTCTCCCTCTTCTGGCACCAGGTTGTGGAGCATACAGTACGCCATGATGATGCAGAAGACCCTCAAAAGGCTGTACTGGAGGGCACTGCCACAGCAGTCCAGGCAGCAGAATTGCATTTTCAGTAGCCTGATGCACCGCTCAACATTGGACCAAGTGGCAGCTTGGGCCTCATTGTAGTGGGTCTCTACCTCGGTCTGAGGCCTCCATACTGGCATCATCAGCCATGACTGTCGTGGGTAGCTCTTGTCCCCATGAGCCGTCTCGGCAGCCTGGGCTGGTCCTTGAAGACACCGGGATGTCAGAACTCTGTAAGGTGTACTTATTGTGCATCGGTGTGCACACACCTCCATGATGTTCAGCAGGTGGTCACTAACTGTCTGCACATTCAGGGATTGGAACCTCTTCCTGTTTATAAAGGGCTCCTTGATTGTATGGGGCCCACAGGGCGACATATGTCCTATCTATATCCCCCTTGCACATGGGACGTTCCAGTGATGGTGGCAAAACCTGTAGCCTGGGCTTCCTGTTGGGCCTGCCCAGACATACAGGGCATCTGTCACCTTGTGTACAGAGGACTGAAGGTGTGACAGAGGTCACCACAAGAGGCCTGAAAGGACCTGGTGACATAGAAGTTGAGGGCTGCTGTAACCTTCACTGCCACTGGGAGTGGGTGTGCTCCTGCCCCCATGAGGTGAAAGTCTGCAAGGACCTGGCACAAGTGCCACACTGTCTCCTCACTGAGCTGGAACCTGTGCCCCCACAGCTGGCATCCAGCAGCCCATCAAAAGCCATGCAGTTGCTGTATAGATGGAATATTCATCTTCAACGTCCTCTGGCCCTCCCCTTGGGCTGAAGGGCGGCTGCATCCTGCCCCCGACTTGGTATGAAAGAGAGAGATAGAGTCAGTGAGGTTATCCAATCTGGGCCCTCGCTCCCTTCCAGCCAGGAGTGTCCCCATGAGTCTGGATGCTGGCAACCCAACAATATCTCTGGTGTCATGCGCTATCTCAGTGTGCTGCTGACTATTGTTGCATCATCACTATGGCGGGCATGGGGGCATACAGGTATCTGTGAGAGGCAGCCCCATTGGGAAGTCTTGTATCATAGACATGAGTGCACCCACCTGTATCTCTGGTGCAGCCGTTCACACAGATGGTGGAGAACTATCCTTGTGACAATCATGAGATGGGCTCCCATCGAGGGCAGCATTGCAGAGTCCATGCAGTGTGAGGAGCCGTGCTAACACCTGCAGAGCTCCCTTGATTGGGGCGACAGCTGTCAAGCCTGGTTCTTAACACTGTTAGTGGGGCCTGTGTTAGAATGTCTGCAATCAGCCACAGAGTGTGTTCAGCAGACCAATGCAAGGTAACCAAGGGTGGCATAGTAGTTAACACTGCTGCCTCAGCACCGGGGATTCAAGTTCGATTCCCGGCTTGGATCACTGTGGAATCCATGTGGAGTTTGACATATTCTTCCTGTGTCTGCGTATGTTTCCTCCCACAGTCCAAAGCTGTGCGGGTTGGGTGGATTGGCCATGCTAAATTGCTTCAGTGTCAGGACAACCAGCTAGGGTAAATGCATGGGGTTATGGGAATAGAGCCAGGTGGGATTGTGGTTAATGCAGACTTATTGGGCTGAATGGCCACCTCCTGCACTGTAGGATTAAAAGATCATAGTGACAACAGTGGAGTTGGGAGTCGAAACTCATAATCAATGTCCAGAGGGTCATTCAGCGGCATGCAACACAAGTGCTAAGCCAGCGGAGACGCCCAACCTGAGGACCCATATGTTTGCATGAGCTCCCCCAGACCTACCCATGTAAGCACCCCCATGGCAGTCGCTGAGACTCCCCACCACTGCACCCGGAGTTTAGTGCTTGGTGGTACTCAGCACCTCATTCCCCTTCAATGTGCCCGACCTAGGCTTGTATCGAACAGTAGTGATTCATGCTGGTGTGATGTCACGCTGGAATGGTGGGAAACATTCGGGGGGCGGGGGGGTAGTGGGTAATGATAACATGCCAAGTGTGCTAATGATACTGAAATCTGTTCAAATTCATGCTAATAGGATTCACGCCCAAATACTGTTTGCACTGTAAAAAAAGGGATGGGAAGATGGCAAATCGTTTGGTGCTGGGCATCAATCTGATTTTTAGCTTCTCGTGCTATCTTCCCAGCTTGCCAAGTTGATTGAATGGCATGGACAGTTGGTTAGATCGTGCTCTTAGTTTTTCTTTGAGAAAATTCTGCCTTCTATTTTTGTACCCAATTTTGTATTGAATCTTGTCCTCTTATTGTTTAACATTTGAATGCTGTCGTTTAACTTGCTAATAGGCTTTGGTTATGGGTAATTGGATTTTATAAGTTAAATTAAACTATCCTGTAAAAAGTTAAATTAATTAAGAACTCTAGGATCTGCAGTGGAAAATTTTAGGTTGCATCCTCCTGCTGTGCTCAGCAGGAAAATAAACAAACGAGTGAAAACTGCAAACTTTGACTTTCATTTTGCTCCGTAGCACTTTATATTCAATTGCACTTTGTGTGGGATGGCTCAAATCAGCATTTACATATTTCTGATGACATAAGTTGCATTGGTAACAAATTTGCAGAGAATCACTAAAATTAGTTGGAAGCTATCATTAAATCCTGACATTCCAGACAGTCCAAATGAAAATTGCAAGCTGCACTGCAGAACAAAAATATGAATAAATATAGTGTTAGTTTGTTAAAACCCGCTCATTACTAAATATTACTGAGTTATCGTTGAGTTTCTGAAGCATAACTTGAGAGAATTATGTTTCATGTTATTGCATAGCAACTAAACAATAATCAGTATAAATAACGAATAATATTTTAACTCAAGAGCCACAGTGCTTTTTTAATTCAGTGATGACTAAAAATCAGCTGCTTAGCTAACCCTTTAATTAGTTGTTCTGTCCTACAATGATTTACTGCTTTGCTGCCATGCATTAAAGTGATGTATGAGTTGATGAGTTTAGGATCTGGAATGGGTTCATATCTGAAGTTGCTTAATGGTGTTTTTATTGCAGGATTATTATATGAGACAGAACTATTCCATTAACTGGAACATGAAATATATTTACAGTAAAGGTGTTATATAAATGCAAGTTAATGTTTCACTAAGCTGTTGATTTTAATTTATTAAGATAAGGACTGAGGGTATGTGTAGCTTTTTTTTGCAACCAGAATAATCTCTCTCAACATTTGCTCAGCCCTAATTAAAGTTTGCAATATAATGTTTAAATATCATCCAGAATGCAAATTAAAATGTTTTAATAAAAATTCCCTTTACAATTTTGTACTTGGAAGAAATTGGAGTGTTGGAAATTTGAAAGTTGGCCCAGTTTCAAAAATTCACAGACCTCCTTAATGTATGAAATTTTTCTTGCAATCTGAAAGATGCTTCGGGCAGCAATCCAGAAGAAACTGGGGTACATAACAGAAATAAATTGGCTCTACACCTTATCCCTGTGGAGTTTAACAAATGACTGCAGTGGCAAGGACGATGCGGTTTGCGAAGGTCAGCTGGTGCCTATCAATAATTAGCACCAAGGGCAGATTTGAAAGGAGCGAAAAGTGAAACATCTGAGTTTGGCAATTCATCATTCTTCAGAGCTGCAGTACGTTTTTAGCAATTGAGTATCATGCCTGAAAGAAATTGATTTTTTTCATACTGCGTTAAAGACCAGGTGGTCCCAGAATTCATTACTTGGGTGGGGCTTACAATTACAAGTTGACCCCAACATTCCTGGCCTTTGGGTGGGTAAATGATGTCCATGACTTCTACTCTTGCTAACCAGCTGCTTCTGTTAGGGAGTGGTAGCATGTGGATATTGGATTTGTGATTTATTCTTATGTATCTGCCTACTCGCAGTCAAGTTGTCATAGAATTGACAGGGTAGACTTCACCGATTCAAGACCAATAAGCTTGGTGGCAGCCCAATTAAGTAAATTTTGGTGAGCTGCTGGTCATATTTCTGTTTGCACCAGAATCAACACCTTGGGGTGTTGATTTGATTTATTATAGTCTTGTATTGGTTTACAGTGAAAAGTATTGTTTCTTGCGTGCTATACAGACAAAGCATACTGATCATAGAGAAGGAAAAGAGACGGTGCAGAATGTAATGTTACAGTCATAGTTAGGGTGTCGAGAAAGATCACCTTAATGCAAGGTAAGTCCATTCAAAAGCCTGATGGTAGCAGGGAAGAAGCTGTTCTTGAGTCAGTTGGTATGTGTCCTCAGACTTTTGTATATTTTTCCCAATGGAAGAAGGTGGGAGAGAGTATGTCAAGGCTATGTGGGGATGCTCGAGAGCCTGGAGCTTGTAGCAAATGGAGAGAAGGTCCATGTACTTGGATGAGTTTTTACCTTCCATTTCAAACTTTGCAGCTCTAAAATCAATCTTTCCTTTATTCCTTTAAAGAGAAGTTCCTTTTACAATGAGTGCCTGCTTTTCAAGTTGAAGCAATATAGGCATTGGGAACACTGACCTTTGATAATTACAGGAAAATGTCAGTGTCCAGCAATTTTATGCAGCTGCTTATTTAGATCTATCCAGTGGACATTATCACTTCCAGCACAGGGATGACAGTTGGCAGAACTTTGCTGTCATCTGCCCCAGGTCAGCTTGGTATTGAATGGAAAACCCACAGAATGGCAGGACTTCACTGTCTAGGATTCCATCACTTGCAGGACTCTCTTCCATCAGTCCCCATCTTATGTAGAAATTCAGCATCAAAAATATTGTTGAACACAAAACAAGCTAATTGTATCTGGAGTTGAGCAATGACAATTGCAGCATTGAAACATTTTCTATCAAGATGTAATTTAAAAGCTGGAGTTTTAGATTCTGTTTGGTTGAGCTGTATTTACTGAGCAGTATTTAAATCAAAACACATTTCAATGCTTCATTCTCCATCTGAACAATAAAACAAATCGCTGGGAAATATTCATTTGTGGATTATAAAAACAGTAGAATTTCCTGGTCACTTTTTTTAGACTGATGTTCATGTGAACTTTGTATTTAATATTTAATATTAATTGTTACCTTAATGAGTGCACAATTACAACTTTCAGTTGCATTGCGTAAAAATGTTGACATAAATCGATGTCACTGGTGCTGAAAAATTCTAAAGCAGTGTATGCTAAATGTCTTCATTCAGCATTTCTGCCCAATTAGAATCCCTACAGTGCAGAAAGAGGCCATTTGGCCCATCAAGCCTACACCCACAAAATCCCACCCAGGCCCTATCCCTGTAACCCCACATATTTAGCCTGCTAATCTCCAAGACTAAGGGCAATTTACCAATCAACGTAACCTACACATCTTTAGACTGTGGGAGGAAACCCACACAGATACAGGGAGAGTGTGCAAATTCCACACAGATAGTCACCCGAGGCTGTAATTGAACCTGGGTGAAACCGCTGTGCCACCACACTTCCCACAATTAAAATTGTTTAATTTTATATTGTCTTCGGTTGAGCCTATATCGTCATTCCTATTAAATTCCTTAACTTGGCAACGTAAGATCTTACAGTTGGCATGTTAGCTGTAGATTGCGTAGTTAATAGCGACTGCATTTCAAAAGTAATGCATTCCTTTGTTGCTGAACAACATCAACAGCTCTGAGGCACTACACAGCAGTGTTACATGGATTGGAGAGGTGGTCTTTGATGGAGAACATATCGAATCTGAAGCACTAGCTGGAGGTCAAATGTGGTGTCAGTTTCGTGAAGTAACTTGTCAACCTGAGGTGATGGACAAGGCAATGGCTGCAAGAAGTGGCAAAAGTCAAAATTCTTGTCAGGGTTGAAGTCAGTGATTTTGAGTTTTATCGTTGCTTATCTGGCTGCATTGCCTCTTTCAATATCGACATGCTGTCCAATTTACCTACAGTTTTTAACCCACTCTCAATTGTGTCATCACCATTTCACTCTCAAATGATTTGTGGCTGCAGAAAGCATTCATCCAAAAACGCTAACTATGGCGTTGCTACTACCGGACTTTACCCAAATAGCCAATTCAATATTTTTAACCCCACCTCTGTCCTTGATGTCACCTTGCTTGTCTGAACTGATGAACAAAAAAATTACTTCACGTATATATCGGGAAGACAGAAGCCATTGTCTTTAGCTTCTATCATAAACCGCATTCCCCAGCCACCAATTCTATTCCCCTCTCTGGTCAGTGTGTGAGGGTGAACAGAACTATTCACAATCACGACACCCGAGTGAATCCTGAGCTAAGCTCCTGACTCCACATCCGCTCAAACACTAAAGACCACCTACTACCACCACTGTCAATGATTCGTCTCCATCTGCAGCTGAAATCCTTTTCATGCACTTGTTAGTTCCAGACTTGATTATTCAAATATTCCCATGGTCAGCTTCACATCCTCCACCCTCAGTGTAAATTTGAGCACATCCAAAACTCTGGTGCCTGTGTCCTAACCAGATCCCATTGACCCATCATATATACATTGGCGTCCAGTGTCCTTGAGGGCTTACAGCTCAAAGAAAAGAAGCATGTGATTTAATTTTATTTGAACTATAAATTAACATTTATAGCTTTTTAAAATAATAATGTGAATTGCAACAAGTTTGATGTCTGCTATCAATTTGAAGACATTGACTCTACCTGGAGCATTGCGATCTGATTAGGGATATGCAACATGGCTTTGTTCAGGGGAGGTCTTGCCTTACGAATCTGGTAGAATTTTTTGAGGAGGTGGCAAAAACGGTTGTCGATGGGCGAGCCGTTGATGTCATCTATATGGAGTTCAGTAAGGCATTTGACAAAGTCCCTCACGGTAGGCTGGTAGAAAAGGTTAAGGCACATGGGATACAGGGACAGATATCTAGATGGGTTGCAAACTGGCTAGGCCACAGGAGACAGAGAGTAGTAGTGGAAGGTCTGTCACCAGTGGTGTGCCGCAGGGCTCAGTACTGGGACCTCCTCTTCGTAATATATATTAACGACTTGGAAGAGGGTGTACGTGGTGTGACCAGCAAATTTGCAGATGACACCAAGATGGCAGGATTGGCGGATAGTGAGGAAGATTGTCAGGTGACACAGCAGGATATAGATAGGCTAGTATGCTGGGCAGATAGATGGCAGATGGCATTTAATCCTGACAAATGCGAGGTGATCATTTTGGAAGGAATAATGCAGGGAGGAGTTACATGATAAAAGGTAGACCGATTAAGAGTATAGAAATGCAGAGGGACTTGGGAGTGCAAGTGCACAAGTCTCTGAAGGTGGCAACCCAGGTGGAGAAGGTTGCGAAGAAAGCTTATGGAATGCTAGTCTTTATAGGAAGGGTATAGAGTATAAGAGCTGGCGTCTAATGCTTCAGTTGTACAGAACGTTGGTTAGGCCGCATTTGGAGTACTGCGTCCAGTTCTGGTCACCTTACTACCGGAAGGACATGGAGACCCTGGAGAGAGTGCAGAGGAGGTTTACCAGGATGCTGCCTGGTATGGAAGGACTGGGATATGAGGAAAGATTGGGTAAACTGGGGCTTTTCTCCTTAGAAAGACGGAGATTAAGGGGGGATCTGATAGAGGTGTATAAAATAATGAAAGGTATTGATAGAGTCAACAGTGGCAGGCTTTTTCCTAGATTGGAGACAAAAATCACAAGGGGTCATGCGCTAAGAGTGAGGGGGGAGAATTATAATATGGATACTAGAGGGAGGTTTTTCATACAGAGGGTCGTGGGGGTATGGAATGCGCTACCAAGTAAGGTGGTTGAGGCAGGCACGCTGGACTTGTTTAAAGTTTACTTAGATAGGCACATGAGTGACACAAGGATGGAGGGTTATAGGTGACAGTTTTAAAAAGGGTCAGAGCCTCGGGTCGATACTGGAAATGTAATACCACATGTTAATGTTTTGTCTCTTTTAATCCGCAGGTGTGTCGGTCCACCTTGTTGTCAAACGAGGGGCATGCACACGGTGGGTCGTGCATGGGCTGCTCTTGGATGTTTCGAGAGTGGCCTAGTACTTCGCGTCGTGTTGTGTGCTTAAACCTGGACCAGCAGATGGGCACCACAACAGCTCAGTGACTATCACTGCTAGCTGTGCAGATACATGGATTTGGGCCGGTGTCTGTAGGAGTTTGCGCATTCTCCCTGTGGTTGCGTGGGTTTCCTCCGGGTGCTCCGGTTTCCTCCCACACCCCAAAGATGTGCTTTTAGGCTGATTGGTGTACCAAATTGAGCCTACACTATTCTCCCCTGAATCTGGTTACAATAGGGGTACCATTAGCATACACACAGGGCAAGGTAGGTGTAGGAAAATGCTTTGTTAAGATGGCAGCGCGGGCTCGTTGGGCCGAAGGGCCTGTTTCTCGTGCTGGGTTGTTCTTTGTTCTACCTGTGGAGGTTAAAATCCAGCCTGATATCAACCATGCAATTCTTCCTGTTATTGTTTTTTTGTTATGAATTTAAGATCCTGGAGTAAAGGATGCATGAAGTATTCATAAGTTTGTGCTACACTATAAAGTTAATAGAATGTGAAAAGCTTACGCATCTTGATAGACAACCATCATCATTTATCTTGATCTAGTTGATCTGTGCTACAATTATAGCACATAGATCAGTATAAAATGACAGGCATTGTAAATATCATCCCACCACTCATTCATCTCTGAAGGATTATCAACTTGAAAGATAGTGATGAGGTTTAATCCAAGTCCCATTTGCTGGAGCAAAAATGCAACTTCAGCCAGTATCTTTAAGTACCTACAGGCTGGATTGCAGCCTACGTTGTATCCTTTGCCTTTAACTTTCATACGGTTGGTTTCATATCAAAACTTCATATTGGACCAGAATATAAACTATGATTAATATTTAATGATGCTTGAATATATTTTATAATCTTCAAAATAGACATATGGACATTCTGGATTTTTGACAGAGCTCTGTGCAGCAGATTAATAACAGTCTGAGAGGATTTAAATGTTAAATGATCGTTTCTGAGGAATGAAATTGGAAGTTGATTAATCCTGCTGGTTTCTTTGAAATTGTGTACGTAATGTAAAATGACAACAATGAAATATGGAAACAACATTAATAAATGTGACAATTTTATTGTGCTATTGTACTAACTCAAAGGAATGGAAGTGCTCACATAAGCTTTATATTCCATGCAATTCTGTGTAATATAAAGGTTTTTTTTTCTGGGAGGGGTGAAATGCCTGATTTGCTTTAGAAGCGATAATGAGTAGGAGCAATATACTTTACAGATGGGCAGTAAGCTGTAACTGGGAATAAAGGAGCTTAAGATAAATAAAGGAAATTGTTTATATGCCCATTCTTCAGTTGGTGCCTCAGTCTTCAACTCTGCCCTCTTGCATCTATTATTCATTCACAATTTCAAGATCTTTAAGTTGTAGCTCCAAAAAAGCTCTTCAACACTAGAACCTGGTTAAGCTACAGGACACTTCTTTTTGCTACAATGGCTGCTGATGTGTTTTTCCAATTTTCCAAAGGCAAATGATTGCAGACTCTCTGGGGAAAATTAGTGTTGGATGAGGAAAGTTGCTTAAAAATCAAATTTAAAGGGATAGGAACAATTAAAAGGGAGTATCATAATAGAGTAATAATGTTCTTAAAAGCACTTGAAAACCCTCCAAGATATTTGAGTGTTCACGCAACTTTGCCAAGGCTGTAGGTGCTTGGGATTGAGAAGGCAGTCAATAATTAAGAGGAAGGAAACCCAAGGTGTAGCTGAATCATTAGCAGATGGCTCAGCAGCACTGCACATTATTCCTTCCTGTTTGGCTGCTAAGTGGAAATGATGTTCCATGGAGTGGTTGGAAGGAGAAATGTTCAATCTGCCAATTGTCCTGATCATATTGAATCTTAATAAATATATGAAAACAAAATGTTGCAGATAGTGGAGATCTGCCGTAAAAATAAAATTCTGGAAAACCTCAGTAGACCTTGCTGCATGTATGGAGAGAGAAACAGAGTTAACATTTTGAGTCCAATAAGGCTTGTTTGGAATTGAAAAGAGGGAGGAGGGTGATGGATTTTGTGTTGTTGAAAATGACTGGACAGGAAGTAGAACAAAGAAAAGGTTAGCATAAGGTAGAGGTAGGGGAGGGTTTAAATAACAAAGATTTAATGGAGAAAAAGGCCAAGAAAGTGGTCATGGTGCCATGAAAGTCTCATAGCATGATTTGTCTCTTTCCAGTGCAGAAGGAGGCCATTGGCCCATTAAGTCTGCACTGACTGTCTGACAGAGTATCTTCCCCAGGCACACTCCACTGACTATCCCTGTAGCCCCACACATTTGCCATGGCTACTCCACCCAACTTACACACCTTTGGACAGCAGAGGGCAATTTTAGCATGGCCAATTCACCAAATAGTTGTTAATAACAGAATAAAGCATTGTCTGAAAGCAAAGTAGAATGTGTGAAAAGCAGAATGAGGGTAGGTGCTTTCTAAGAGCCAAACACGAGAATAAGACACACAGACACTTGGAGGTGTGGGGGGTGGGGGGATGAAATTAAAACACATACGTAAATATATGATGGATGCAAGGAGCAGAATATTGGAAAATGTTAATGACATCCTCCATGATCCCAGGATAGCTCAAAAAACTTCATAATCAAACAAGTATATTTTAAAATGGCATGTCCATTATAACATGGGGAAATGTGGCAGCCAGTTTACACAAAATAAGGTTGCACCACCAGCAATGAGATAAAGAGTTAGGGAGAGAGCAGAAACTGAAAGCATAAAAGCAGCTCGAAGATAACAGGCAAGAGACCATATTACTTAATGTGCATAGTACAATATGACTCCGCAAATGCTCTAGTAAATTTTGCCATGTGTGTAATTTATGACTTCCAGCCTCATTTTATTGTAGTGGAATTGTTAAAAGATCAGATGAGCTTTGAGACTAAAAGGATTTAATTTAATTAGTAAAGAAAACGATCAAAAGAACAAATTAAATAAAAGTTCATTTCATGAGCAATTTAGCTCTGTCTTTCTGCACAATGTGAGCATTGCCATTTGATTGATGTGCCTGGTTAGATTATTGGCATTTATTGCAATTGTGTGGTTCCATCTTAATTATTATCTGCTAAGGTAAATTTTAGACAAAGCATCCATCAGTCATTGTTTCTGGAGCGACTACTCTTCCCCATTCATGTTTCAATGGTCAATGTGCAGTTAAGTTGTTATGGCTCTAGTGCATTTATCAGAGGCATTGTAACATTGGAAAAATATCCATTAAAAATGAAGGAAATATTGGTTGCAATGCTTGTTGTTATCTTTCCTAAGCAGGATTAAAACTAACATATTACATTTTTGAAAAAGATTAAGGCTGATCTCAACTATTGTTAAGCCTGATAACTTCAAAATATTGATTTTTCATCTGATCTCGAAATATGAGTTTTAAGCAAAAATTAAAACCTTGACCACAATATCCAGAATGAAACTTCTCTTAAAAAGGGGAAAAAAAACCGAATCGCATTCAAAATCTATTTTTCCATTAAATTTGAAACGTTAGATTTGATTTATTATTATTACATGTATTAATATACAGTGAAAAGTAATGTTTCTTGTGTGCTCTACAGACAAAGCATACCGTTCATAGAGAAGGAAAGGAAAAAATTCAGAATGTAGTGTTACAGTCATATCTAGGATGTAGAGAAAGATCAACCTAATATGAGGTAGGTCCATTCAAAAGGAGTTGTTATTGAGTCGGTTGATGCGTTGTCCTCAGACTTCTGTTTTTTTTCCCCCAATGGAACAAGTTAGAAAAGAAGCGCATTGGGTCCTTGATTATGCTGGCTGTTTATCTGAGGTAGCAGGAAGTGTAGACAGAGTCAGTGGATGGGGGGGGCTGGTTTGCGTGATGGACTGGGTTTCGTTCATGACCCTTCGTAGCTTCTTGCAGTGTTGGACAGAGTAAGAGCCATACCAAGCTATGATACAATCAGAAAGAATTATTTCTATGCTGCATCTGTGAAAGTTGGTGAGAGTTGTAGTGGACATGCCAAATTTCCTTTTGCCTCCTGAAAGTTTGATAATTAAACTGTAATGTTAAACTACCACCTATCGACTAGCTTTCAATCCAAGTACACAGAGCTGACATGGTCTCAGTGGGCCGAATGACCTCTTCCTGTTCCGTAACCATTCCATGATTCTATGACTACAGTAAGCAGAGAAGGTGATTGTAAATATTGAAATTGTGCACAGAAATATTTAGATGTAGCACACTTAAAAAGATCTTTCCAGTCTAGTTGCATTTTGAGGAATTATGTTTTTCTTTCCAAAATTATATGGTTTGTTTGAAATCAGATATTAATCTTTATAATTACTATTTTGTTGGAAGAACACTGACAGGATGACCTTTCTTTTAGCAGACTCAACTTGTTCTGGGTAACAGATGGAAGCAGTTTGATTCTCTTACTGTCCTGGGGAGAAAGGACAAAATTAAGTGTTGCAAGGAACTGTCATTGTCCTCTGTGTCCCTGCAGAGCTCGTACTTCAAATGCATCATTCCATTCAGTGTGTTCAGCCAGGTTGTCAAGTCCTCTTTGCATCAGGGTATTTATTGCACATTTACAATGTCAAGAAAGGCATGCTCAGAATCAGTTTTCTCAATGGAAAATCGTGTCTTTATGGTCACGAGTTCACGCAATGTTTTTGGGTCTGCTTTTCTCATTTTGAAATTGTTGTAAACATACTGGTATTTTTTTAAAAAGATGTCAGTGGACCTAACTCCTTACTTTGACCAACAACTTGCATTCAGCACCTTTTTCATAGAAACAGCCCAAGGTGTGTTACAGCCAGCAGAAAAAATAAAACGAATAGTGAAGGCTGGGGCTCAATGATAGAACACTGACCTCTGAGTGTTTGTGGCTTCAAGTCCCATTCATACAGGATGACTGTCATTTTAAACTAACACCCCCTGCCTTCTCACTCTGATGGATGTAAAAGATTCCATTACACTTTTTTGAGGAAGAACAGGTTAAAATAGTTATTAGGCCATTTGCAAAGACCACTTGTGGGACCTTGCTATGGGCACATTCGCTGCTGCAGTTGCTCCCTTAATTCAGATATTGAAAAACAAAGAACATGTGAAGGGGGAGATCTAAAAACTGTCTTTGGAAGTTAATGTGAAAAAGGCATATTAAGTTGAAAGGTGACAATTTGATTTTCAAATTTAGAAGTTAAATAACACCATTAATGTTGGGTTTCTTTTTACTCTACAAAGTTTATTTTGTCTAGCAATTAACCTATTCAAGTAGTATAGAGGCAAATTACTCTGGATGTCGGAAATCCTAAATAAAAACAGAAAATGCTGAAAATACTCAGGAGTCTGGCAGCATCTGAGGAAAGAGAAACGGTTAACATTTCAAGACAATGTCCTCACCAGAAATGAAATAACATTATTTTATCAGAATAGTTAAATGGTAAACTAGAGCTATCAGGGATCATCTGTTTGCATGTCCTGTGTCACAGACGAGTAAACTTCCTTGGGTTCCTGAAGTTCAAAACTCCATGAAGTTGAGCAATTGAAACATAATTCACAATTTAAGGCTTGATGTCCCAACGTCATGGTCCATTGAATCATTTAACCTGTCCATTGCATCGTGTTTAATTGTTTAATGCAGCTGGACTGCCAAATGATTAAAATATTAAGTATTAAAATCACTCAATAAAAAATACTCATTATTTTCAATTTACACATTAAGGGTGGAATTTTGCTTAATAATTTCTTGACACAATCTTACGATCTTGTCCTGCCTGTTGTTTGACAAGGCATGGTGGTAAAGATTGCGCGTGGAGTGATATTTCATTTTCACCCAGTACTCATCTCACCAGCCACTTTGTCCAGATGTGAACAGCTTTGCTCCCAAAATGCGCAAAATATCAATTTGCGTGTATTTCAATATAATTAGTGAGTGTGGTATGCAATTGTCCCCTCCCACTTACGTTAACTATCTTGTTGGTCAGACGTCACATTGTTGAGAGTTACAGTTGCTCTGTGTAACTGACTATCAGGCACATCAGTGACGAAGGCGAGGAGGTGAGTATCACTGAGCAACAACCTCCGGGAGGTAGGGGTGTCTCGGCCAAGGCCATGGTGCAGTGCTCTGGGAAAGCTTGTGTCGGTCTGGGGTTCCAATAGTTGAGGGTCGGCGCTGGCTTGGGGCTCATGTTGGGCACATTCTCCCTGTCCACTGAACGATCCCTGAGGGGTTGCATATGAGGTCAAACCCCCAACCCCATTGACATTGCCATGGTTATCCTATGATCTGGCTGCTGGCTCTCTGGCTGACTGGCGACATTCCAGCCCAGGCCCCACTAACAGAACAAAGCACAGGCTGCTCCAATTAAGGGAGTTCTACAGATGTTGACACAGCTCCTCACACTGCATGCACTCTGCATTGCTGCCTTTTTTGTGCTAGCCAGAAGGGTGCTCCTCAACTGTCTGTCAACTGCAAACCATTCCTGTAAGCCATTGCACCAGACACCCAGGTGGGTGCATCTATGCCAATGCTTCAAGGGTTCCCAATTGGGATGTCCACACAACTTCCTGTATGCTCTCTCTGTCTCCCCATGGTGAGGGTGAGTGACTGTTGCCAATCTGTTGAAGTGGAGCATGGCACCAGGGATGGTGTTGGGTTGCCACCATCCACTTTCAATGGGACATGGGCTGCTGGGAGAGAGTATGGGGCCTGGGATGCTGGAGCCTGGTGCTCCCTTGAGCGCTCCCCCGCGCTCACTTCCTCGCGCTTGCACCCTCATACTCGCACCCCTGCGCTCCTACCCCCGCGCTCACTCCTTTTCATTCTTTCACGTGTGCTCTCTCTTGCTCTCATGCTTGCTCTCCTGCGCTCCCTCTCTCTCGCGCCCTCCCTCTCTCTCGCGCCCTCCCTCTCTCTCGCGCCCTCCCTCTCTCTCGCGCCCTCCCTCTCTCTCGCGCCCTCCCTCTCTCTCGCGCCCTCCCTCTCTCTCGCGCCCTCCCTCTCTCTCGCGCCCTCCCTCTCTCTCGCGCCCTCCCTCTCTCTCGCGCCCTCCCTCTCTCTCGCGCCCTCCCTCTCTCTCGCGCCCTCCCTCTCTCTCGCGCCCTCCCTCTCTCTCGCGCCCTCCCTCTCTCTCGCGCCCTCCCTCTCTCTCGCGCCCTCCCTCTCTCTCGCGCCCTCCCTCTCTCTCGCGCCCTCCCTCTCTCTCGCGCCCTCCCTCTCTCTCGCGCCCTCCCTCTCTCTCGCGCCCTCCCTCTCTCTCGCGCCCTCCCTCTCTCTCGCGCCCTCCCTCTCTCTCGCGCCCTCCCTCTCTCTCGCGCCCTCCCTCTCTCTCGCGCCCTCCCTCTCTCTCGCGCCCTCCCTCTCTCTCGCGCCCTCCCTCTCTCTCGCGCCCTCCCTCTCTCTCGCGCCCTCCCTCTCTCTCGCGCCCTCCCTCTCTCTCGCGCCCTCCCTCTCTCTCGCGCCCTCCCTCTCTCTCGCGCCCTCCCTCTCTCTCGCGCCCTCCCTCTCTCTCGCGCCCTCCCTCTCATTCTCTCTCTCACACTCTCTATCTCATGTTTTCTCTCACTCTCATGTGCTCGCTCTCTCTCTCTTTCTCTCATGTTCTGTCTCTCTCTTGGGTGCACTCGCTCCCTCACATGCACTCTCGCTCACTGTGTCACAAGTTCTCACTCGCTTTCTCATGCGCTCTCGCTCTCATGCTGTTCTCTTGTGTGCACGTGCTCCCGCGCTCCCTTGTGTGCACGCGCTCTCGTGCCCTTTGTCGTGTACGTGCTGTGATTGTCCCCACATCATGGGAAGAAAGAATCAGGTTTTTAGACAATAGGCATTAAAACAATGACAGAATTATTAGCAAAGAGTTAAATGATTCTTAAAAGAAGATGAGAAACTTTCAAGCAAATAGGTTACACACAAGTGAACGCAGTCAGTGAATTAAACATAATTATGATTTAAAACATATTTGCTGATATTGTAAATGTATTTTAAATATTGTATGATTATTGTTCACTTCAGCCGCAGACAAGTTACCACAAGGCGTGGTGGTCAAGGTGAATAGTTCAGAACCAAAACCTTGGGAATCCTATAGTTAGCAAAATTCATATCAGAAAGTTTCACACGCGGGAACACAAATTGCAACTTTATAAATAGGCGTATTCATTGTCCAGACTCGGGATTGAAATGTGCCCGGATGTGAGATCACATGTCTCTCCAGTTTGGCAATGATCCGGTGGGACCATTCACTTTGTCCTCTATTGTGAGTGTCGAGAATAAACTGGCAACGGGGAAATGACTTTAGCCAAGGTGGAAGATAGCGTCTGGATTTCATGGACAAATGAGATATCATGAGGCTGGATGGTAAAATTCAATTGGCTGAGGTCCATCACAGATTATTACTGATATATATATATTAGAGATGATTGATTTTAAGCTAATGTAAGGCAGGATTGATTGGTAAGAAGCACTGGCTTTGTGAGTCTTGTATTGTTTTTGAGTTTGACCGTAGTGGTCACCTCGGGTACCCCAACAATAACCCCCTGCCCCCCAAGCAAAGATGGATTTTGGCATGGAGCCAGTAGACACGATGGTTATTCTTGTGGCTGCTATTGTGAAGGAGGAGGAGGAAGCCATCCACCCACTGCAAGGCCAGCTCGGGCCAGAGGCTGCAGCGGGAGGATGGAGGCTGCAGGTCATAGGCAGGAGGCTGGTGCCCATTCCCTGAGGAGGGGGCCAGGGCATAGAGGAGATGGAGACCCTGGCAGTTCAGGACATGTATGTCTTTTGAAGAGATGACGGATGCCGTGTGCTGCCATGGGTTCCGGCTTAGCCAGGAGACAATGTGGCACTGGTGTCAAGGTCTCATGGACTTGGCACCTCGAGGGACAGGGGGACACCCGCTCCCGGTGGTGGTGAAGGCTACAGCGACCCTAAACATTTGCACAACTCGGTCCTTCCAGACCACTAGTGGGGATGTCCTTGTGATCTCCTAGCTCTCAGTCCACAAATGTGTCCGTGAAGTGATGTATGTCCTGTATGCCTGGGCGGGCCAGGCCCAACAGGAAGCCTAGGCTGTAGGCATTTCCACCATTGCCCTGGCATGCTGAATATGCAGGGGGCTATCGATTGCACACATGTCACCCTGTGGTCCTGGAAAGCACTGCGTTTCGTAAACAGGAAGGAGTTCTCCTCCCTGAACATGCAGATCAGGCAGCATGCATGATAGCTTCATTCTCTAGAGTCTGACACCTCCGGCTTGTGGGGGCTACCCGCTGAGCGCGTGGCTAATGACTACAGTGAGAAAGCCTGAGAACAATGCAGAGTACCGTTATGATGTGGATTGTATACTCCGTGGGCTGAAGGGCCTTTCCCACACAGACCAATGCTCTGAGCCTCTCGGTACAGTCGGGGTAAGTTCATCATATGGAAGGTGAATCACAGATCCCTTAGCCCCAGCTGTGGGATTTGTGAAACTAACAGTACAATAACCTGAGTTGGTGATATTTAACAGTGCAATAGAACAGGTGTGTGTGAAACGTCTCACTGCCAAGGTGGGGGGGGCAAAGCAGCCATACTGGCAGAAACAGCCGTGCAGGACTCACTGACTACATATTAATATAGTCAATCCTTTGCTAATATGTTTTGCGTCTTTCCTGTGCCTTGCAAAGCTGCTCTCATTGGCAAAACAGGGCCGGGCAGATAGCAAATTGATTTGCACCCAGCAGACTTTTGGCCTGGCACACTATCTTCCTGGCTCGTCACACTGGCCGACCCGTGCAGTGAGCCGGTAAAATTGCACCCATCATGATGGGTTATGAATGGCCATGAGCATTTTCTTCAGTAAGAGCATACAAAATCTAAGGATGTCTTAGGAATGTTTTGACATCATTATGAACTTGATTAGAAGGTATCAAATGTGACCTTTAATTTACTGCATTTGAGATGAAGGAAATTGCACACTTGCAGTTACAGAAGGCTCTGCATAGAATTGAAGAAAGAAGAAGTCTAGCTGGAGGGTGAGTTATTGTACTCTGTTTTGCTGCACCTCCAAGTGGTTAATTTATGAACAGCATTGGCAGAGTTTTAGCAAGATCTGATGATGTTTGTCCAAATCCAAAACAAGCCTCACTAACATGAATTTGAACTGATAAATCAATTGTACTGTGTTAAAATGATCATTCATTTTCATGAATTTATCTTGTGTCAACTGAAATGTTATAGTGTTGTTACTTCACCTTTGTTACCACCTGTGGATCAGTTTCTAACTTCCATGTTTATGAAGATCTCCCAAGGGGAGATCAAGTCTCGTATGAAACATTATCTGCCATGTAAAAAATTAAGCACTGTGCAACAGAAATTCTTTGGTCCAAGGTGTGTCAGCAGGGTGATTAGTGCACAATGTCACTTGAGTCCAAATGCTGCAGTAATTTCAGTGCGGGCAAATATGTGACTAAATGTGGAAATGGAGATGTTCCATTTGTAGGTGCACTGCCCACCCATTCGCTTTGTCAAAGCAGTATCTCGCTGTCCAGCTCACTATTCAAATATATTGAGTAGCATGAAGTTTCTGCATTTGCAGTATGAACTTGAAACTTAAGTTGTCATTTCATATCTAAATACCATTTTAACAATGTGTGAAGTGTTTATTGCCAGCAGGCAATCTTTCAGGCATTGAAAATGGATAGTGTAGTATGTCCTGGAGAAATCCAGAAGATCGCAGTAGAACGAGGAGAGGATTGGACAGTCCCCCATTTATGACAATAGCTGCTGTAGTCTTGTAATTATTTAAAGGTCAAGTCTGTTAATGAGGGTGGTTTAAAAAATTAATGAATAGGTCAGTGAGTGGTTGGGTGAGGGAAGGGTGGGCAAGGTAAATGGCCAGGGTCTGATAGGTAATTGGGTGGTCGGTTGTGGAGATACCCAGGTGTTAGACCTGATTGGACATTTCCTGGTCACCATGTTTGTTCCAAGTCTCTAACTCTAGCTCGATTAGGCGCAGGCTCCCAGGCAGCAGGGAATTGCACATTGTAAGTTTAAACTTCCAGGACAATTACATCTGAACATCAGGACTGCCACAAGATCCTGACTTGCTTTTTCTGTTACACGTCTATTTTCCAACAATCTGGAGACTGGAGATTTAGGCTCATTTGTTGCAGATATAGATTCTCAGTCTTTCAGGTCTTAATTTTTTTTTATTTTTCCTTTCTGCCTTTTTTTTCTCCTTACTTAATTAATTCATTCTTTCTTTCTTTCCCTCTCTATCTTTTGTAACTGGTTTGATGCTGAATTCACCATTCTAACTCGTATTTTTTCATTCAGATCTTGTACAATTCACTTTGCAATCCTTCAATCCTGTTAAGGAGATATGGCGTTGCTTTTCCTATTTACAGGGATCTGGGATGCAGATGAAGGTCTGACCGGAATCTTCCACATGCCCAATTCACCGTAGTGCCAGTGGGAAACTGAACTTTACTGAGACTCTCTCCTACTCAAATCTTTCTCTGGCATTACACAATGCTAACCATTGTGCTACTTGTTGCTTGTTCTTTCTCATTCACACCTTATACCCAGCTTGGCTCCCAATGTTTTTCTCTTTTTATTTTGCTGTCTGTCTCTCTTGCACATTATTTTAATGAAATGTTTTGCTGAGATGAATTTTCTTAATCTGTTTGTAATGCAAGAGTGATCATGTCAATTGACCATCAAATATAAATGAAGTAGGGAAAGGGTTAATGAATTTAATGCATTTTTGTACCTAGCATGTAAGACAAACATAATACTTCCTCATGGCTGATCTCCTCAAGCTTATACAGCTCCTAGTATCAATATAAATTATTTATTCATATTTTCCTTACTTGTTCACGTCTTTCATTCTTTAACTTTCATTTCCAAGAAGACAGATAGTCAGATGTGAATGTTACTTTGCAGACATTGCAAACCTTACCTGTTTGTGCGAACTGAACATCGTTAAACAGCTGCAGCTGGTACATTGCGATAACGGCTTTTTGACAGGAGGAGTCCTGCTGGAACAGCCACAACTGCCCAAGTAACCTTAAGGAAGGAGATGCCGATGCCTGTGGAAGTGTTGTGGGCCGTGATCGGACCGAAGATTATATCGTGACTGCAGCTGCCAGATGGACTGAGAGTCCTGGTTGAGTCTGGGGGTTACATCGTGACTGAAGTCCTAACCGGAATCGGGAGTTTGCATCGTGACTGATACTGAGACTCATGATGTATAAGTACCCACTTGTATTTGTGTTCAATGAGAAGCCTGGTAACCCACTGTTAGGGCCAGGTGCTTTTTACCTACAACATAAAAATAGTTTTCTACAGCAGTAAGTATCATAGAATCCCTTCAGTGCAGAAAGAGGCCATTCAGCCCATCAAGCCAACAGCAACAACACTCCCATCCAGGCCCTATCCATCATAACCACATGTGTTTACCCTGCTGATCTCCCTGACACTAAGGAGTAATTTAGCATGGCCTATCAACCTAATTTGCACATTTTTGGAGTGTGGAAGGAAATTGGAGCACCCAGAGGAAACTCATGCAGACACAGGGAGAATGTGCAAACTCCACACAGACAATTACCAAGAAATTGAACCCAGGTCCCTGGTGCTGTGTGACAGCAGTGCGAACCAATGTGCTGCCTTCAAAGTACCTGTAAAATTGTAACAGGGATACACTGCATCCTTACTGAATTAAAAACATCACTTGTCACAGTATTTGTGGGATTGTAATTTTAAGAATTAATTGCTGAAGTGCTTTACTGTAGTATAGATTGCGTCCTAGTGCCTGCTGGTTCATGTGTAAAGCTTTTTTTGGATTACATTTAAATTAATTCAACTAAAAATCTCAAATCAATGGTTTCCTTGGGCTTGCCTGGGACCATGAGGCTATTTAATCATAATCAAATTCATGTCATATGTGAAGCACTTGTGTAACACTGGAGAAAGATTTGAGTAGAAGAATGTCTCAATAAAGTCATACTTGTTGAATTGAAAATTTATACAGTGCTTAGCAAAATGAACCATATAATCCACTTGACATTGTGAAGATTTTAAGGCATTTTAGAATCAGTAGAAGTTTGTTACAGAACAGATTTTTTCACATTCCTTTTGCTTCAGAAGAGCACCAAGTGAGATAGTGATAAGCCCATAGGCTTCCCCTAAGGGAAACACTCTAAAATTTGAGCTAAAATGAAGGGCTCAAGGAGATAATTGGCAGTGGAGAAGAGATCAATAATTATCTCTGCTTTTTCTGGTAGTCCTGCATGACAGGAAGAATGAGGCCAGAAGATGCTTAACATGGTCTAGCCATATCCCTTGATGATGACTTAAATCATTTATGTTGTAGATATATTCAGTTTTGCTTTCCTTGGACTTGAGTGAGCTTTATAGGACACCACATGATCTGCAGTGAATCAAAAAGGCAGATCATTACCACCTTTTCAAGGGCAACTGGTGATAGGCAATTAATGTCATCCTTGCCAGGAATGCCCAAAATTCTTCAGCCTGATTTGTTAATGAATGAGGAAAAATTGACTGGTGATATCGAAACTTTATGTACTTAATCCTTATTGTCGTTGAAGAATATGCATGGACACACTGATTTCCAGAGAAATGTACCTAACTGGCTACTGGAAGGTAAATGCTCTGTCACACAAAACGTTTAAGTTAAACACTACAGCCTAAAGCATAGCAACTAGAGCATAAATGATAATGCAAAAGGAAAATACAAGAATTCTGGAAATCTGAAATAAAACTGAAATCACATGAAATAGCCAACAGGTCTTGCAGTATCTGTGGATAGAGAAACAGAAATGTTTCCGGTCTTATAACCTTTCATCATAATTCTGTTAATAATAAATCTAGTAAATAGAAGTGCAGAAAGGACACATTTAAAGTAGGGAATTGCTGTTTGCAAGTGAGAAATTTCCAAAGACTGCTGCCTGGTGGGTGATTTTTAAGAGCAACTCAACCATGGTTCAGTGTGCAAGATGATGGCATTTTATTTAAGAAATTAAGATCGTCACTGTGGTGCTTTTGTGATGCTCAAATGAACCGGGAACAGTGTCAGTTCTCTTACCTTGTTTGTCCTTGTGAGATCATTAAATATTTTTCTGTGCTTGTCGCGCATTCAGAGGTTGAGAGAGAAGCCACTCTGCTAGTACATACAGTATTAGCAATCCTTTTCATTAGTTTTTCTTCCAATGAGTGCAGTAGTTGGGGTCTCCTTGCATTCATCTTGTCCAAAAGGGTCTAGGGGTTTGTGACAATGAATTTTCAGTACATAAGAAAAATTAGTCAAAAGTGAAATTGATGTTTTAATGGATACTACCATTAATAAGTATTTTGTAATTTTTATAAATATACAGGCTGATAGTTTTGGTCTCTTATTGATAAAATGTCTATGGGCTTCTCAGGCATTTTAAAAAAAAAATGCCATCCTTTTAAAGTAGTCTTGTAAAAGCAGAAAAATCCTCAGGCAAGAAATCAATTTAGTTGCACTTTGTGACAAAATCTGAAGAAAATGAATATCAGAGTGGCATGGTAGCGCAGTGGTTAGCACTGCTGCTTCACAGCTCCAGGGTCCTGGGTTCGATTCCCGGCTTGAGTCACTGTCTGTGTGGAGTTTGCACATTCTCCTCGTGTCTGCGTGGGTTTCCTTGGGTGCTCAGGTTTCCTCCCACAGTCCAAAAATATGCAGGTTAGGTTAATTGGCCATACTGAAATTGCCTTGAGTGTCCTTAGATGTATAGGTAAGAGGGATTACTGGGTAAATATGTAGGAACGTGGGGGTAGGGCCTGGGCGGGATTGTGGTCGGTGCGGACTCGGTGGGCTGAATGGCCTCTTTCTGTACTGTAGGGATTCTAAGTCTAAGTCTCATCACTTACCCAGTCATGCTCCAAACAGTTGTTCTGCTTTGAGTCACTGCAGATTTTCGTATCCTGCAGTCAGAGGTTTATTCCCACCCATCTCCACACACACACACACACACACACACCGGTGCTTCATTTGCATTTTAGACTGCATCAGTTCTTTTGCAATGATGTCCTGAATAAAAGATGGAAAAGAACTTGAAGGACAATCTTGGGCTGAAATATGGTTAACTGACAATAACACTGCAGTTGACTTTGGATTAGATAAGACTCTGCACAATATTGTAAGAGCAAGATAGATTGCCTAGCCTTTGGCCGTCTATTCATCACCCTAGTTGTGTGGATGCCAACCTGCTTAACTACTCTCTTGTGCTCATCTGTAATCCTTTTGTCATCAATTTTCACTCTCTCCTACCTTGGCTAGTTGCCTTTGTATGCCCCCAGTCTTTAATTCTTTTAAAACAACTGTTTTTGAATATGAGCATTTTGGCAAAGGACCTATCCCTAATTGCCCTTAAAAAGGTGATGGTGAGTTGCTTCTTGAATCACTTCAGACTGAGCTCACTGAACTCCAAGGAAAACAAATCTGAGCATATCGAGTTTATAGTTGATGTATTCAGCCATCACTGCATATGGCTTTAAAGTGTGGGACAGAAACATTTTCATTTACACTTCATAGACATGGAAACCAATCAAATTTTTTTTCTCTACAAAAAGCTGATTGTAGATCAAGTCATGTAAGATGATAAGGAACAGACATGGAACATTAGCTAAATTTCTGACTGACAATTTGCTAATGACTAGGTTATAAACCTTGTGATCATGAATGCAGCGGTGGGAAATCCTTTCATCAATGGATTCTGCAAAATAAATCTCATGATGATTGATTTGATGTTGCAGATGATCTTAGCTGATTAACCAAACTGCAAATTGATAACTGCCTGGGTAAGAATGGTCCATACAAAGATTTTGCTTCCACTGGTTGGGGGTATACTCCTTGTCAATTGGTCTATGGGAGGAATTCCAAATTACCTTTGGGCTGTGTGATAGTCCTCTGCCCTAGAAGAGACTACAATTGCGAACATACAAAATAGGAGCAGAAGTAGGCCATTTGGCCGCTCAAGCATGCTCCACTCTTCAGTGAGATCATCGCTGATCTGTTTGAGTTGAGATCTACATTCCCATCTACCCCTGATAATCTTTGATTCCCTTGCCTAACAAGAATCTATCTATCTCTGCCTTAAACATATCCAATGGGCCCCCTTCACTGCCTTCTGAGGCAAAGAATTCCAAAGACACATCACTCTCTGAGAGGAAAAAAACTCCTCTGTCCTATAAGAGCAACCCCTAATTTTAAAACTAGTTCAGGATTCACCTGCAAGGGGAAGCATCCTTCCAACATCCACCTTGTCAATACCATTCGGGATCTTATATTCTTCAATCAAATCACCCCATCACCCTCCTAAACCGTGGAAACAAGCCCAGCCTTTCCAGCCTATCCTCATAAGACGACCTGCTCATTCTAAATATCAAAGTTGTAAACTTCCCCTGAACCACCTCCAACATATTTACATCCTTTCAGAAATAAGGAGACCAAAACTGCACACAATGTTTGAGATGCAGTCTTACCAATGTTTGTATAACTGAAACAGAGCACCCTTACTTTTACGTTTAATTCCTCTCATTATAAAGGATAGCATTCCATTAGTCATCTTGATTACATGCTACACATGCATACTAACATTTTATGACTCATGTATGAGAACACCTAATCCCTCCGCACCTTAGCAGGCATTCTTCATTCAAGTAATACTCTGCTTTTTTCATTCTTCCTACCAAAGTAAACAATATTTTCCCACATCTGCCAGATTTTTGCCTACTCTTTTAACCTATCTATATCGATCTGCAAATTCCTTATATTGTCTTCACAGTATACTTTCCTGCCTATCTTTGTGCTGTCTGCAAATGTATCTAGGGTTGAACTTATAGAGGTCTATGACATAATGAGGGGCACAGATAAAGTAGATTGTCAACATCTTTTCCCAAAGGTAGGGAAGTCTAAAACGAGAGGGCATAACTTTAAGATGGAGAGGAGAGAGATACAAAGCGGTTCAGAGGGGCAATTTTTTCATGATGTGGGTATGCCGGCGTTGGACTGGCGTAAACACAGTAAAAAGTCTGACAACACCAGGTTTTAGTCCAACCTATTTATTTGATAATATACTCACAAGCTTTCGGGGTTAGTCCCTTCGTCAGGTGAATGGAGAGTTCTGGCCTCAGACAGAGCATATAAAGCACAGACAGTTTAGAGATTACTGATTAGAATGCGAATCCTTACACCTAACCTGCTGTTCAAGACCTGAAGTGGCTGATAATGTGAGTGGAAGGAGCACTGATCACAGTTTAAAGAGATGTGTATTGTCTCCAGACAGTACAGTAAGTGAGGTTTTGCAAACCCAGGCAAGTCACGGGGGTTACAGATAGTGCGACATGAACCCAAGATCCCTGTTGAGACCGTCCTCATGTGTGCGGAACTTGGCTATCAGTCTCTGTTCAGCGACTCTGCGCTGTCGTGTGTCGTGAAGGCCGCCTTGGAGAATGCTTACCCGAAGGTCAGAGGCTGAATGCCCGTGACCACTGAAGTGTTCGCCAACAGGAAGGGAACAGTCTTGCCTGGTGACTGTCGAGCGATGTTCATTCATCCGTTGTCGTAGCGTCTGCATGGTCTCCCCAATGTACCATGCTTCGGGACATCCTTTCTTGCAACGTATCAGGTAGACAATGTTGGCCGAGTTGCAAGAGTATTTACCATGTACCTGGTGGACGGTATTCTCACGTGTGATGATGGTATCCGTGTCGATGATCCGGCATGTCTTGCAGAGGTTGCTGTGGCAGGGTTGTGTGGTATTGTGGTCACTGTTCTCCTAAAGGCTGGGTAGTTTGCTGCGAACAATGGTCTGTTTGAGGTTGTGTGGTTGTCTGAAAGCAAGAAGTGGGGGTGTGGGGATAGCCCTGGCGAGATGTTTGTCTTCATCAATGATATGTTGAAGACTCCGGAGAAGATGTCGTAGCTTCTCCGCTCCGGGGAAGTACTGGACGACGAAGGGTACTCTGTCCACTGTGTCCTGTGTTTGCCTTCTGAGGAGATCGGTGCGGTTTTTCGCTGTGGCGCATCGGAACTGCCGATCTATGAGTCGAGCACCATATCCTGTTCTTATGAGGGCATCTTTCAGGGTCTGCAGGTGTCTGTCACGATCCTCCTCATCTTCGTCGTCCAGTACTTCCCCGGAGCGGAGAAGCTACGACATCTTCTCCGGAGTCTTCAACATATCATTGATGAAGACAAACATCTCGCCAGGGCTATCCCCACACCCCCACTTCTTGCTTTCAGACAACCACACAACCTCAAACAGACCATTGTTCGCAGCAAACTACCCAGCCTTCAGGAGAACAGTGACCACAATACCACACAACCCTGCCACAGCAACCTCTGCAAGACATGCCAGATCAGCGACATGGATACCATCATCACACGTGAGAATACCGTCCACCAGGTACATGGTAAATACTCTTGCAACTCGGCCAACATTGTCTACCTGATACGTTGCAAGAAAGGATGTCCCGAAGCATGGTACATTGGGGAGACCATGCAGACGCTACGACAATGGATGAATGAACATCGCTCGACAGTCACCAGGCAAGACTGTTCCCTTCCTGTTGGCGAACACTTCAGTGGTCACGGGCATTCAGCCTCTGACCTTCAGGTAAGCATTCTCCAAGGCGGCCTTCACGACACACGACAGCGCAGAGTCGCTGAACAGAGACTGATAGCCAAGTTCCGCACACATGAGGACGGTCTCAACAGGGATCTTGGGTTCATGTCGCACTATCTGTAACCCCCGTGACTTGCCTGGGTTTGCAAAACCTCACTTACTGTACTGTCTGGAGACAATACACATCTCTTTAAACTGTGATCAGTGCTCCTTCCACTCACATTATCAGCCACTTCAGGTCTTGAACAGCAGGTTAGGTGTAAGGATTCGCATTCTAATCAGTAATCTCTAAACTGTCTGTGCTTTATATGCTCTGTCTGAGGCCAGAACTCTCCATTCACCTGACGAAGGGACTAACCCCGAAAGCTTGTGAGTATATTATCAAATAAATAGGTTGGACTAAAACCTGGTGTTGTCAGACTTTTTACTGCAATTTTTTCATACAGAGGTTGGTGAGTGTCTGGAATGAGTTGCCAGAGGTGGTAGTAGAGATGGTTACAATTTTGTCTTTTAGAAAGCATTTAGACAGTTACATGGGTAAGATTGGTATGGAGGGATATGGGCCAAACGTAAGCAATTGGGTTAGCTCAATGGTAAAAACAGGGTGGCATGGACAAGTTGGGTCGGAGGGTCTGTTTCCATGCTATAAACTTCTGTGATCTTGTGATCACTGCTGTCTATGGGGTGCTTTCACTCTGAAGTTATTAATTAGTCAGATCACACCAAATCTAATATAACCTGCTCTTTGGTTGGTTCCAGAACCTGCTGCTCGAAGAACAAGCAGAGAGTAACAAAACAGGATTTTGTTTCTTGACTTGTACGTCACAGGAAAGATTTATATATTTCCTTCTATAAAGTACATTATCACGTAGGAGTGTTCTGTAGAGAGTTGATCAGTAAAATCTTGAATGATGTTTGATTTTACTATATGGGTTTTTTTTGTTATGCTAATTGGAGTATAAATCCTTGGCCAGCTTAATGGGACATGTAGCAGCCATTTGATGGTAATTGTACAGTTTAATGTACACCTGTAAGAATCATTCTGACACAGACATTTCTGTCAGTGGCAAAGTGCTTGGTGTTTGTTCACCTAGCTGATGATTGTGCGGCGTTTCCTTGGACTTGTTAATGGAGATTTCCTCCAATTTGGCATCTGTTACAGCAAATCACCCACTGTGGTCTGATCTATGAACTGAGAAAGAATCCTCAATGAGCCTTGCACAGTCTAAACCAGGAGGTTTAAGGCAGAAATTATAAATTAAATTTAAGCATTGCACAGAAAAAGAAATTAAAGATTGGGAAATACGATTTAAAAAAAAAGGTGAAGGAAGCAGGATAAAAAAGACAGACGGGAAAAGTGGAAAGTAAGAATGTACCAGCCCTAATCTCTTCAGCCATCTTTACCGGGGAACTGATGAGTAGGCACACCTTGATCACATTGTGTTAGTTTCACTGCTAAATTCATCACTCAAGGGTTGCAGTAGAGCAACAGAATGTCTCTAACAGCAACTGCCAGATTTTTGAGTTTAGTTGTGCATGTGCAAACATTCAAAATTGCTGTCCAATTTATCATGTGATCAGTGAACGTTGATGGCCTCACTGCTGATATTACTCCAAAATCCAGGCGATTGTATTTAATAGTACACCTTAAATATTTAATCATAATAGTTTTTTAAAAAGTATCTAGGTTTTACATGATCTGATTGCCTAAATATCTTGTGTTTAAATTGCTGCAGGTATGAAGCGACCGCTGAGTCCTGAACATATTGCTGAAGATGTCACGATGAATTCGGCAGACCTTTACACTTACAATGATGGGAAGATACTAAGCAGTGAATACTTGGATTATCAGTTGAACATAGAGAAAAGAAAAATCCGACTAGCATTGTGTGAAGTGTGTAACATTCAGCTGAACTCGGCAGCGCAAGCTGAGATTCATTATAATGGGAGGTCTCACTTGAAGAGGATGAAACAAGTCAATGGCCACATTCCAGTTACTTCAGCACCGAACACCATTGTTACTAGCAGCAGCATAGGTATGTGTAATTACTTAATACGAATTGTCAGCATTGTGGCTGAAGTAATTCTCATTGTGTTATTTAGTGTATTCACTGGTAGTTTCTGTACTGTCCAGTCATATTTGATCTCTTGTTCAGTTGGTTAGTTCATAAACTAAAGTCAGAATATATTCAATCCGTATATTTTTCCTCTGTTGTAATCTTGGCTTTTGGACCTGTGGCTGTGCAGACAGTTCACCTGGTAAATCGGATGCTTTCGTAAGCTGTTTTTGAATTGCCCATTTATCTAACATGGGCCCATTGCGATTGAATGGTGGACTTGACCTGAAACCCTAGTTTTATACTGACAGTTATTAGAAAATTATCTTTGTGATGCTAAAACCAGCAGGGTTGCTGATTATGCCGTTGCTCCGTCCTGGATGCTGCTACATTTCTGAACTGTTGATGCTGCACAGGCCTAGGTTCGTGCTGTATTACAGAGATGAAGGCCCCGATTCTCCCAAGTGAAATCTAAGTACTGTTGCCAGCAGGAAAATCGGTACGTTTTTCACTGACATTGGCAGTGCTGCTGAGGGTGGGATTCAACGGCTTTAGAACTGAAAAGATTGTCCCCACTTGCATCACTCTGGGCCAAATGCGCCAGACGTGTGAGGCTCCCGAATTGGCGATCAGCTGTTCAGCTGACACTAGCTTCCTCCTTTTCCTTCTCTCAGAATAACTGAAGGAAGGATAAGCCAGTCTCACAATGCAGGAAGCATTTTATTAGATCTTTTATGAGAGCAATCTATTTGAATTGTAACTGTGGATTGACCTTTGACTGTCTCTACTGCAGCAAGAACGCAGCAAAAATAATTGAAGCCTGTATCTGAACTGCTCTCCAAAAATTTAGTTCATTGCAAGACTAATTAGATGTTCCACATCTCATATTTCATTGTTGTCTCATAAGCCAATGGCAGAATTATTTGGATGTCCTATTAGGAATGGTTCTTCTGAGGGACTGATTGGATGAAGTAAGGAGATTGGCTGGAGAATTTATGGGAAGTAATATTCAACCCATTGGATGTCTGTCAACTGAAAGATTCATTTTTCGGCCCTTGGCAGTAGCCCCAGAGATCATGGTATTGCTAATAGATAACATGTGCTGCATGTTTTAGAAGTTTTCTGCCTCCACACGGCTTCCCCACCACCCACTCTCTGGGTAAAATAATTTCCTAAGTAGAGAAGAAGCTGTTTTTGAGTTGGTTGGTACATGACCTCAGACTTTTGTATCTTTTTCCCAAAGCTCAGTACTTTTCACTGTATACTGATTGACAAAAATTTTTTGTTTCATTTTAATAATTTGAGGGTTAGGCTGTTGCCTCCCTATACCTTAAATCGAGAAAATCTAATATTCCCTCAGCAGCTGCATGTGATCTCCAGTTGCTCTTCATTCATTATTTTAGCTCTTTAAGTGCACATAGTTTACATGGACTGTAAGTTTAATTTCCTTATTTGAGGAACAGTGATGCCATCTGCAGGTTGCATTGTAACAGAATAGTGAAATAGCAGTGAATGCCTTGGAGCAGCAGCCAATGTTTGATGACTTTGCTCCGAAGGAGCAGCACAGACTACATAACAAGAGTGTCAAAGATGCTGACATTCACAACCACCTCAATCATTTGCAAAAAAAATTGCATTAATCATTCTTTGTCAGTACACAATCTTCTGTTAAAACTATTTGACATTGATGGGTGAATTGGCAGCAGAATCAAAGGCTCTGTTGCCTCGTCAAATTCTAATAATTAGCCTGTTCCTGCAAAATCAGCCAGGATTGTGGGAGGAAATTAGGAGCATGTTGGAATGGGCAGTTTGAACTCCTGCATGGTCCAAAATCTGCTGCAGTAGCAGCAGGAAGGAGCAGCTGTGTTCTGATGGAAGGTCCGTACCCAAACTTTTGAAATTTCTTTTTCATTTCAGGCACTTATCAATCTGTCGTGTATTTTGTCTATTTTCATTTTATTTCAGAATGTGAACGTTTTGATTTTATTTGCAGCTGGAGATAAAGAATGGGATTTTATGGCCTCACTCTAGCGAGACTGGAAATTCCCACCTGAGGTCAACGGGCATTTTCATTATCCGCCCCTCATGCGCTCTGATTCCATGGTGCGCGGGGCAGTAGAATTCCAGTGAAAATGTCTCAGCTTTTTAAAAAGCTTGGGCCTTTGTCACAAGGTTTTCCTGCAGCTTGATACAGGTTTCTTGTTCGGCAAGTGATTGTCATTAAATATTTTCGTAGAGGGTTGGAATATGATCCAAACTTCTTGGGTGGGATTTTCTGGCTGTTCCTGCTGGCGGAGTCATCCATCCCCACCAATGGTGAGCCCCTGGCATGGGTCCCCCAGCGACGAAGGATGTGGGCAACTGGAAACCCCATAGACAGCAGCGGAGCTGGAAGATCTCATCATCAACCCATTTAATGGAGGGCCATCTCTGCTGCCACAGAACACACTGTGTGGATGGGGGGAGCGGGTAGCGGGGAAGGCAGGTGGAAAATCCCCTTGTGGTGCCACTGTAATTATTTTCTAAATGAGAAGGATATATGCATGTTTTAGTTTTGACAATGAGGCAAATAATTACAATTGCGAAGTTTATAAGACTGTGTTTTAAACTTTGTTTATAATTTAAGGTAAAACAGAAATGCGCTGAAAAGGTTGGGGGGGTGGGGGGAAGCAGGGCGGGCAGGGGGGGGACGGACTTAGTGTGAGATTGTATAACTGCCCAGTAACGTCTAGTTGGTTTGGTTAACATGGGAACCCAAGCCAAGAGACTTGGGGGCAAGGCAGAGGGGAATGGCATCATTCGGGGAATAAATGCTGGATTAATTCATACTGCTAATAGCTGGTTCAAGACTCATCTGGCAACTGAGTCACTCAAAGTTCTGACTCAATGAAATGGGGAAAAATGAACTTGTTGGATTTATTCTTGGGAAAACTGTGTGGAGAGTGGGACTTAAATTACAACTGCTATGACATTTTCAGTTATGTGAAAAAGTTAGAGAGGATTTTTTCTGTAGCTTAGAGTATTCGTTGCCCACAAAGTAGCATTTAGTTGAAGTTGCTTTTGTTATTTTGTCACAGTAAAAGTCTTAAACTTGAAATCTCGTCTGGTGATCCTTCCAGTTGGTTGCTGGAACTTAAATCTCTTACAGTTTTGAGCTCTACGAGGTTTGTGGCAATTCCAGGGCACAAGATTTCGAAAGTACTGTTTTGAATGGATAAACTGGGAATATATTGAGTAATGATAGGAAGTTGGTATTTATGTTGACATTTTAGTGATTTTGGCCATTAGTGCAACACCTTGTTTCTCATTAATTTGTGCCCTTATTTTTTCCTTCTTAGTTTTGAACATTTCTTTTTTATTTCATTGTTATTTTGGCTGATTTCTCTATTTCTTCCATTATTATGGTCCATTAACTTGCTGAACTTATTTTTGGTGTTTCTGTTTCTCTTTTGCCATTGACTATTGTGCTTGAACTCTGCTGAAAAGCAGAGTGTGTGTCAATAACAGGCATACTTTTCCAACACACACAGTTTCTTGTGTGTTCTTCCTCAACAACAGATGAAAATTAAGCAGGTTCCACCTTCATGAAACCAGGAATATTTAGACAAGGAAAGTGATCATAAATAACGCATGAAGGTAACCATTGTATCACTGACAAAATTGTCTACATTTGGAACTGATGTATGTGGAGAAGTTTTTTTCCTTTACCTTTTTATCTTGTATCAAATGTGTCTATTTTTAGCTATGCCAGCTTGCTTAACTGCAGATGCAGGATTCGTGAGTGAAACTGTATTATTTTTCATTTAGATTGATGATGAATTTAAACTTGCATCTTCGTAGAATCCAATGATGACTATAACACAAAAGAAAGCCATTTAATTTGTCATGTTCTCACTGGGTCTCTGCAAGAGCACATCAGCGAGCTCGATTTCTCCAGAGCTCTGCAAATTATTTTTCATCAGGTGCTTAACCAATTCCCTTTAAAGCTACAAATGAATCTAACCCCATCACAGAGTAGGCACTGCATTCCAGACCCTGACCACATGAAGAAATTCTTCCTCATGTTTTCTGTGCTTCTTTGTAGTCCACCTTATACTCGTGTTCTCTGTTTCTTAACCATTCTGCCAAGAACAACTTCTCTTTATGATACTCTGGCTAGTCCCATCATAACTTTGAAGATTTCTATCAGATCTTCTCTCCACCTTCTCTCAGGAGAGAACAGCCTCAGTGTTTCCAATCAATCCACATAACTGAAGCCTTTCTTCCCTGGAACCATGCTTATAAATCTTGCCCAAGACTGCTCAGAATTGGATACAATATTCAGTTGAAGCTGAAGCCGTATTTTATAAAGGTTCATCATAACTTTCTTGCTTTTGTATTCTCTACCCATATAAATCAAGCACAGGATTCCATATGTTAGCCATTTTCAAAACATAGCAACTAGAAGCAGGAGGCGGCCATTTGGCCCTTCGAGCCTGCTCCACCTTTTAGTTTGATCATAGCAGATCATCAAATTCAATATCCTAATCCCCCTTTCCCCCATATCACTTGATCCCTTTAGCCCTTAAAGCTGTATCTAATTTATTCTTGAAATCAGACAACGTTTTGGCCTCAACTACATTCTGTGATAGTGAATTCCACACATTCACCACCCTCTGGTTGAAGAAATTTCTCCTCACCTCTGTTCTAAAAGGTTCACCCCTTATCCTCAAACGATGACCCTAAGTTCTGGACTCCCCCACCATTGGGAACATTATTTCTGAATCTACCATGGAGTTTTATAAGTTTCTACTAGATTCCCCTCACTCTTCTAAACTCCAGTAAATATAATCTAACCGACTTAGTCTTTCCTCATTTGACAGACCTGCCATCCCAGGAATCAGCCTGGTAAACCTTTGCTGTACTCCCTCTATAGCAAGGACATTCTTCCTTAGATAAGAAACTGCACACAATACTCCAGATGTGGCCTCACTAATGCCCTTTACAATTGCAAAAAAAATCCCTATCTCTATACTCAAATCCTCTCACTATGAAGGCCAACATACCATTTGCCTTCTTTACTGTCTGTTGTACCTGCACATTTACTTTCAGCGACTGATGCATGAGGACTCCAAGGTCTCGTTGAGTGTGCACCTCTCTCAATTTCCACTCATTCAAGTAATAATCTGTCTTCCTATTATTGCTACCAAAATGGATAACCTCGCATTTATCCACATTATACTACATCTGTCATGCAGATGCCCATACACTCAGCACATCCAAATCACGCTCAAGCATCTCTGCATCCTCCTCATAGCTCACCCTCCCACCCAACTTAATATATAATGTGAACAGTTGGGGTCCAAGCACAGATCATGCAGAACCCCACCATACACTGATTGCCAATCAGAAAAAGACCCTGTTTATGCTCACTCTTTGCTTCGTATCTGCTAACCAGCTTTCTATCCATCTCAAGACGTTACCTGCAATCCCATGTGCTTTAACTTTACATAGTAGTCTGTTAAATGAGACCTTGTCAAAAGCTTCTGAAAGTCTAAATGATTTTGGAATTAGGACACTACAGACACCAGACTTCCCCCTTCTCAACTTACCCCTGCCACTTTCAATGATTTGTGCACATGTATCCAAGACTTCTGTTCTGCAACTCCTTTAGCATTACACCCTTTATTTTGCCACTCCTTGTTTTGCCTACCAAGATGTATCATTTCACACTTAGAACCAATCCCTGGAGGATTCCACTTCCTTTATTTATTAGTGTCAGCTGTAGGCTTACATTAACACTGCAATTAAGTTACTGTGAAAATCCCCTAGTCGCCACACTCTGGCGCCCATTTGGATATACTGAGGGTGAATTTAGTATGGCCAATGCATCTAGCCAGCATGTCCTTCGGACTGTGGGAGGAAACGAGTACCCAGAGGAAACCCACACAGACATAGAGAGAATGTGCAAACTCCACACAGGCAGTCATCCAAGGGAATCGAACTGAGGTCCCTGCTGCTGTGAGGCAGCAGTGCTTAACACTATGCCACCATGTCAGGATGGAAAATCTTCTGTCAGGTTGGAAAAGCCTCTTTTATGTTGAAAAGTTGCAACCAGTGTCTCTGCAATTTCCACCTTCCTTCCTTACTCATCTCTCTTGATGACTTACCAACTTTAAATATAGCCAGTGTTTTCCAAAATAATTTTTTAGACCATGCAATGTCTCAAACGACCTCCTTTACTATGGCATGCAGGAGAATCTTGCACCGTTACAGGTGCATCAGGAATTGGTGCAGACTTGATGGGTCAAATGGCCTCCTCCTGCATTGCAGGGATTGTATGATAATTTACAAATGGTTTCTTCATCTGACCATTTCACTTTCTAAATAATTGATATCAGTTTGATCTGGACAAAAATATTCAGCTTGTACAAACAAGGTTACTAATTGCAAATTAATTTTAATTCACAATAAATTAGGGACGTTGCTCTTTGCAGCAAACAGAGAAGGAATCACTGTTATCAAATGATTTCAAATTGAAATGTGTTTAAATTTCATATTTTGAAAAGTCTAATTTCTGAAATGGTATATTTAAGATCATAGAATCCCTACAGCGCAGAAAGAGGCCATTTGGCCCATTGGGTCTACACCAACCAAAATCCAAGTCCTGCTCCCATATCCCTATATTTTACCCACTAATCTACGCATCTCAGGACACTAAGGGGCAATTTTTTAACATGGGCAATCAACCTAACCCACGCATCTTTGGACTGTGGGAGGAAACCAGAGCACCTGGAGGCAACCCACACAGACATGAGGAGAATGTGCAAACTCCACACAGACAGCGACCCAAGCCAGGAATTGAACCCAGGTGGCTGGAGCTGTGAAGCAGCAGTGCTAACCACCATGCCACCCAGATGTAGTTTGACTTATCCCAAAGTAAGTTTAAACAATTGAAACAAAAAAAATCCATCTTTCACTGTTGCGGTTTTGAATATCTAAAGTTTCAAAGAGGACCTAGAAGCTTATATTCCCTGTGCAACATCGTATCCTGAAATTTCTGTTTTGTGATTGCAAAATGTGTACCAACTGACTCATCAAAAGAGATTGTTGCATTCCAAGAAATTTAAGGAGCAATGTTTTTAAAATAGCATATGAATGTCAGATTCCAGCTCTCGTGTAGCTATTGTACTGTTTTAATTTGCTTTTGTGTATTATTTTATTAATATGTACACACTGCTGTATCCTATATAAGACAGTTTAATTGTATGATATTTTCTACCTTTAAGATTGACCAGGATTCTGTGTATTCTCTAGAATACAATTTGTTACAAATCAGTTAATTGCAAGACCTGGGATATATCTATTTATATGCATCAGCAAATGAAATCTTAACTTCATAACATTGGCTTTCACCAGAAGTTTCTGAGCCATTTATTAAACATCAAGTAAATTAAAGGCACTCTATCCATGTTCCAGTCTGAACTACATATATGTTAAATTTTTAGAATTAAATGGAAGATAAGGAAAATTGACTTCACCTGAGGTAACAGGTATAATGATACAAAAATGCAAAGCGAAAAATGGAACATTTTCAAATGGTCACAGAAGTTCATAGTACTTTCAATGCTTGTGTTTTCAGTATCATTGTGACTGATGACCACATTTAACAACGACATGTGTAACTTTCTCCAACAGCAAGTTGAATAATTTTGGAGTTCTATATTATACTGCAGCATGTGATTAAGATTTATATTATCCAGTAGGTGGCAGCCAAAGCATGTGGTCTGTTTATGTGCTTAGGTCTGTTTACCATGCATATTAATCAGACCATCTTTTCGTCTTTATTTTTTACTTCATGTGATTGGATTTTGCCTTTGGGGATTTGTGTATCAAATGGAGAACTTTGTGCAACATTTTTATTGGCATCCATCCATCTTAGGAGATGCGCCCAGGATGCATGTCAATTCTAGATTGATTGGGCAATCTTAGCAGCTACACGTATCTTTGTGATCTGAAATGTTTTGTCTTACATTAGCGTATATTTGTTATCGTTAATGACTCAAAGCTTTTTATTCAAATAGTAATATTTCTCTTGTGTGGATAACTTTTGGTGATGAGATCACTTTTCAGCGCTGTGATATATTTAAATATGAATGTAACATAGCAGACAGCTGTTGATCTAAAAACACCAATTTAGGTACAGGCTGAGGAGATAATCCCTTTCACAGAAAGTATCTAAATATTGCATTCTTCCTGCTATCAAGGCTCCTTATCCCAATTTTATTACCATTAAAGGTTTAACTAACATGACAAAATTTTCAATCTGAAGTAAGCAATTAAAATCAAAGCTTGCAACCTATCAGATAGATTGTGAAGCAAGTAATTCAACCTTGATATTTGAGATTTTTTAAAGGATCGTTCAATGTTACATAATATTGCTGCAGTATCCTCATTCACTATTTCGGAATAACTTGCAGTTGGAGTCCTTTGCTGAAAGAGATTTATCTTCCAGTGGTCCAATCTCTATCATTCAGCATGAATATCTTAACCATGAGACCCAGAAGTTAAAGGAGTATGATATGTATTAAAGCAAGTTTCAGAAACTTTTGGAGTTATACCAAGAAAGGTGATTAAGAAGTATGTTGCATGAAACATTGAAGAGAGGAAATGGGTGTCAACAGCTTCAACGTCAATATGATGGGGGGATTTGAGTTAAGAATTGTGAAATGTGTAGTGAAGCCTCCTAGATCAAGGGGATGATATGGGTAGAATTTTTGACCTCACAAGGGATGAAGATGGAAAACTCTAACCAATCTAATATGGAGAAAGGCTAGAGGAGCAAGGTCTAGACTGAACCCAAGAGAACGATCAACTGCTGCGTAACAGGCCTGTGTGCTCTCTGAGAATGTAAGAGATACTCAAAGGGCATTGTCCATTCAGGAGTAGTGTTCAAGTCTTGCAAAGTCAAGACACCCTCCTAGACTTATGCATGCTATATATTGCATGACAGTAAGATTGGCTTCAATTGTGATGCTCTCTATCCCACATGTGAGTTATCCTCAATCATTCATTGTCAAGGTTCACATGATGATATCTGCTTAAATGAGGTTCTAAAGGGTGTGCCCACAACAGGACGCCAGTAATGAGTGAATGGGTTAAGGAGATAAAGTGAATGGAGAAAATAGTTTTGAAAATTTTCCAATGTGCTACTGATCTGAGGCTGAGTTTCAAATCTCGTCGCAAGTATTTATTATTAATTCTATGATCAATATTCACTCATATCTCCACCCAGTATTAACATCCATTGAAATCAATGGTTGAGGCTAGTTAATACTTGGAAGATGATTCCTCCAATTTCTGTCCTTTACTTGTTTTATTGAATTAACAGTACTTTGCATCACATCATTAGAAATAGGAGCAGGAGTAGGCCTTACAGTTCCTCAAACCTGCTCCACTATCCACAAGATCATGGCTGAACTTATAATTAACTCCACTTTACTGCCAATTTAATTTGCTATCATTCAGTTTTGAATTCACAAAAGTTATTAAAAGTGCATCATCACAGCTGTTCTATGGAGCAGTATACTCCAGTGTTCAGAGAGATATACAAGTTATTTTCGGTTCTGAACTGTAAATGACATATTAATTGATACATTTACAGAAATTCAAAGTTTTCACTTGCAAGATCTACCAGTATTGAGACACATTCTTTTAAAGGTACAATAAATCCCAATCCAGTTGCAGATTAAATATGGTCTGTTGGAATTACATGTCCTGCTTTATCACATGCTTATTTAGCCTCCTTTAAACCCATTTATACAATTTATCTGTAGTATTAAGTTCCACGTTCTCACTGGACAAGAAATTTCTTTGAATTCCCCATTTGATTTCTTGGTGACTTTCTTCTGTTGATAGTCTGCAGTTCTTGCTTCTCCCAGGGAAGCAGGTAGAATTAGGGACCTTGTTGTGAGGGATCCTCTTGGGAAGACTGATCATTGTATGGTGGAGTTTCTGATGCAGATGGAGGAGGAGAAAGTAGGATCCCGGACCTGTGTCCTTTGTTTGAACAGAGGGGAGCACGATAGGATGAGAGGGGAATTGGCGAATGTAGATTGGGGGTGCAGATTGGTCGGCAGGTCTGCTGAGGAACAGTGGAGGATCTTTAAGGAGATCTTTCTTGGTGCTCAGCAGAAATTTATTCTGATGGTAAAGAAGGATCGTAGGAGGAGAGATAATCAGCCGTGGATAACGAAGGAGATAAAGGAGAGTATTAAATTAAAAGCTGATGCGTTTAGAGTGGCTAAAAGTAGTGGGCGAGAAGAGGATTGGGAGAAGTTTAAATATCAACAAAGAATGATGAAGAAGTTGATAAAGAAAGGAAGGATAGACTATAAATCTAGGCTAGCGCTAAATATAAAAACGGATAGTAAGAGTTTTTATAAATATATAAAAAGGAGGAGGCTGGCTAGGGTGAATGTTGGACCCTTAAAGGATGAGAGGGGAGATTTAGTGGTGGGGGATGAGGAAATGGCTGAGGCCTTGAATAACTTTTTTGCTTCGGTCTTCATGGAGGAGGACGTGAATAGTTTGTCGGGTGTTAACGATGGAAAAATGGTAGGAGTGGAGGGCCTGAATGAGATCATTGTTGCTAGAGAGGCAGTGCTTGACAGACTAGAGGGACTGATGGTGGACAAGTCCCCGGGACCGGATGGAATGCATCCAAGGGTTCTGAAGGAAATGGCAGAGGTGATAGTGGATGCCTTGGTGATTATTTTCCAAACCTCACTGGATTCCAGGGAAGTGCCGGAAGATTGGAAAACGGCTAATGTTAGGCCACTGTTTAAAAAGGGTAGCAGGCAAAAGGCAGGGAATTATAGGCCGGTTAGTTTAACGTCTGTTGTAGGAAAAATGCTTGAATCCGTCATCAAAGAGAAAATAGCGAGGCATCTTGAGAAGAATTGTTTAATAGAGCAGACGCAGCACGGATTCGTTAAGGGGAAGTCGTGTCTGACGAATTTATTGGAATTCTATGAGGATGTGTCTAGTGCGGTGGATAGAGGGGAACCAGTGGATGTGGTGTTTCTCAATTTTCAGAAGACGTTTGATAAGGTGCCGCACAAAAGGTTGTTACAGAAGATTAGGGGGCATGGAGTTGGGGGTAAGGTGTTAGCGTGGATAGGGGATTGGCTGTCAAATAGGAGGCAGAGAGTGGGTGTCAATGGGTGCTATTTGGATTGGCGGTTGGTGACTAGTGGAGTGCCCCGGGGATCGGTGCTGGGGCCTCAGCTATTTACCATTTATATAGATGATCTGGAGGAGGGAGCCGAGTGTTAGGTGTCGAAATTTGCCGATGACACAAAGATAAGTGGAGCAGCAAATTGTGTGGAGGGTGTGGAAAGTCTGCAGAGGGATCTAGATAGGCTGAGCGAATGGGTGAGGACCTGGCAGATGGAATACAATGTTGGCAAGTATGAGGTTTTCCACTTTGTTAGGAATAATAGTAGGAAGGACTACTACTTACAGGGCAAAAAGCTGCAGCATGCTACGGTGCAGAGGGACCTGGGGGTCCTTGTGCATGAGTTGCAAAAATCCAGCCGACAGCTGCAGCAGGTGGTCAGGAAGGCAAATGGGATGCTGGCCTTCATAGCGAGGGGGATTGAATATAAAAGTAGGGAGGTCTTGCTGCAACTGTACAGGGCACTGGTGAGGCCGCAGCTGGAGTACTGTGTGCAGTTTTGGTCGCTGCACTTGTGCAAGGATATTTTGGCCTTGGAGGGAGTGCAGAGGAGGTTCACTAGGTTGATGCCGGAGTTGAGGGGGTTGAGCTATGAGGAGAGGCTGAATAGACTGGGCTTGTACTCGTTAGAGTTTAGAAGGATGAGGGGGGATCTCATTGAGACGTATAAGATGATGAAAGGGATGGATAGGGTAGAGGTGGAGAGGTTCTTCCTGCTCAGAAAGGACAGCAGGACTAGGGGGCACAGCCTCAAGATAAGGGAGGGCAGTTTAGAACAGAGTTGAGGAGGAACTTCTTCACTCAAAGGGTGGAGAATCTCTGGAATTCTCTGCCTGTGAAGTGGTGGAGGCTACCTCGCTAAATATATTTAAGACACGGGTAGATAGGTTTTTGGTAGGCAAGGGAATTAAGGGTTATGGGGAGAAAGCGGGAAAGTGGAACTGAGCCACTTCAGATCAGCTATGATCTTATTGAATGGCGGGGCAGGCTCGAAGGGCTAGATGGCCTACTCCTGCTCCTATTTCTTATGTTCTTATATTTATTCTATCAAAGCATTTTATCATTATTTTCTGTTCATTACTGGGATATAAACATCACTGACAAGGTCACCATTTTATTGCCCAAGCCTAATTGCCCCGCTTTGAACCACTGCAGGTCATGTGGTGTAGGCACACCCACAGTCTGTTAGGAAGGGGGTTCCAGGATTTTGACCAAGTGACAGTGAAAGAATGGGGAGGTTCCTTGTTGAGGTCAGGATGAAGGGAAACTTGCAGATGGTGGTATTCCCATGCATAATCTGCTCATGTCCTTCTAGGTGGTAGAAGTGACAGATTTGAAACGTTTTTTCAAAGGAACCTTGGCAAATTGTGTAGCCAAGGTGCTCTGATAATGAATTTGTTTAGTTTGCCCTGGTGGTGTCAAATGTGTGTTGTCAGAGCTGTATTCATCCAAGCAGGAGAGAGTATTTCATGTAATTTCTAACTTGTGCCTTGTAGATGTGCGCAGGTTTTGCAGGGTCAAGAGGTGTTACTCATTGCAGGATTCCAGCTTCTGATCTGCTCTTGTAGCCACAACATTTATATAGGTAGTCCATTTAAATTTCTGGTCAGTGGTAACTCCCAGGATGCTGATAATGGGAGAATTCCGCAATGGTGGTGCTGTTCAATGTCAAGGTGAGATGGTTAGATTGTCTCTTATTGGAGAAGTTCATTGTCTGCCACTTGTATGTTGCAAATGTTGCTTCCACTTATCAGCATAACCCTGACACTGCAGCAGTAATGCAGAATGAAGGCATAGAATTTCCAGTATCTGAAGAGTCATGAATTTTACTGAACACTGCATAATCATCAGTGAACATCCCAGTTCTAACATGATTATTATTATTGACGAAGCAGCTCAAGATGCTTGGATGAAAACACTCCCCTGAAGAACTCATATAGCTATGCCCTGGGGCTAAGATGATTGGACTGCAATAACCAGAAGCATCTTCCCTGGTGCAGATATGACCTGAGCATTGGAGAGATCTCCTTGGATTCCCATTGATAGGGCAGCCCAGTGGCATAGTGGTTAGGACTGCTGCCTCACAATGGAAGGGACCTGGGTTCAATTCCTGGCTTGGTCATTTACTGTGTGGAGTTTGCATGTTCTCCCCATGTCTGTGTGGGTTTCCTTTGGGTGCTCTGTTTTCCACCCACACACCGAAGATGTGCAGGTTAGGTGGATTGGCTGTGCTAAATTGCCCCTTACAGTCTGGGGGACTAGCTAAGGTAAATGCATGAGGTTATGGGGATAGAGCCTGAGTGGGATTGTGGTTGGTGCAAACCTGATAGGCCAAATGGCTGCCTTCTGCATTGTAGGATTCTATGATTCTAAGATGACTCCTCAACATCCTCAATGCTGCACTTGGTCAAGGGCAGTCATTAGCTCTTTTGTCCATGTTCAGAACAAGCCTTTGATGTGGTTTGGAGTCAAATGGTCTAGGCAGAATCCAAACTAAACCTTATTGTTTCCTTTTTGATCACCACTCAGCCTTCTCATTGCAAGAGAAAAGAGACTCAGACTGTTCACCTTATTCCGATAGATATAATATCACGTTTCTGGTACCATCCTTGTAAATCTCTTTGAGTCTGCTCCAAAGTGTCAGCTGTTACGGTCCCCATAAAGACCGCAAACTAGGATTAAATTCCCATTGATCGACTCATATGATCATACATTAAGGTAGTTCTAGTCACAAGCAACCTAAAATCACCATTAACTAAATCTTTCTTAGTAATATTGTAAATTAATATTGTAAACTTCAGGAAAGATACCCCCAAACTTCCTAAGATGACCATAAACTCCATGCAATGTTTACACATTACATTGCACTCCCAAATAATTGTAGTCTTTACAGGAGCCAGTCCAAATTTACCCCCAGTTTCCAACAGGCTAGCTTCTTCCTGTTTTGCTCAGTCATAATATCCGCTGTTCATCAAATTTTGTTTCTCTCCATCTTCTCAGAAATCCCATGTGGACTTCCAGCAGCAAGCCTTACTCGGGCAACGCCTCCTCTTGGTCATGCCAAGGCAAATCTTCCAGTGTTCCTAAATTGCCATTGATCCTGTTCCTTCGACCTGAGAATGAACTCCCACCAGCATCCTGCCCAGTGGCTGTCAGGATGCACACCTTTCCTCTGCTGTGCACAGCAGCTCTTGCTTTCATTTCTTTCTCTCTAGGACATATACACACATTACTCCCTCTCGCTCTTAATCAAGGATATCTCATTCAGTAAATCTATAATTAGCAAGATCACCTTTGTGTTCAGGTGCTAAATCTGTGACATAACTTTGAATAAGTTTTGACCTGGGCTACTGTCCCCATAGCAACCAGCTTACTTGGGCTTATTGCCAGGTAGAACAAGCTGTGGTCACATGCTACCCAATTTATTCTGTTATATCTTGATTTAAAGGAGATAGTTTAAAGCATAACCATCTCATGAAGCTTTGCATTGTAACACAATAGCCTTTCTATAATAAGGTGACTGGACTGTGCAAAGTACTTTGTATGTCTAACCAAGAATGGATGTAAGGTTTGTACAACTTGTCTACTTTTCAATTCTGTCCTTCTAGAAATAAACCCCTACAATCTGGTTTGATTTTTAAAATAATTCCCATGTTAATCTGCGTCGATACTTGGGGATTTGATTGTTCCTTTATCCTATTTAGATTCATATTTTTGGAATAAGATGCTTTTTTTGTGCAGAAGATGACATTGAAAATCTGAGGTACTGTTTTTCATTTAATCCATCTTTACTATAAATATTCTGCAAGGTGATAATGCATTTATGAATCAGTTTGCCACATGTAATGCTACAAAATTAGCATTTCAAGAACATGTTTTAATTTATTCCATTGTCCCAAATGATCAAATATTTTCCCCCTCCTGGCAATTTTTAGTCAAAGCTTCTGTTACAGATGTTCTGTGGCATCATTCGATCACGAAGAGCATCTTACTTTGACAAAAATAGATTTAAACTGTCCTATATTTTTGTACAATTGCATAACCTACCATATAGCAACAATGGCCTGATATTCCTGTGTTTTGTATGCGTATTTCTTTAGCCCGTCTGAAGACAGATCAAGCTAACAAGATGAGACGAAGCTTGATTTGAAGCACTAAGCTGTTTTATTCCATAGGAAAGTGAAGTCTGAGTAATAATTATGATCACATTCACTTTGTTCAACCGATACAACTTAGCTCTGCATAGCACCATATCAATGAATATCCTAACTACTTAAATAGATTTATTGCTGTGCATTCTAAGTTTCTGAGCCTACTTTTTTTCTGTTGGTGTGACCTTTCTGCTTCAAACACCATATTGACATTTAATGTCTTTCCGTTTTGATATCTTCCATTTCACAGACTGTGATCCAAGATTTTTCTAACACATTGGCTGAAAGTGGTTTCCTGATACAAAGACTTCTTGTTATGTCTGTGGTGTCTGGGAGCAACTTCTGTTTAGCATATGAACCACCATTTGTCTGTGTTCCTTTTTTAAGAGCTGTAAGAAAACACTCTCTTTTAAATTCAGCATTAAAACTAATTATTTTTCCAAATGATCAGCCATAGCTCGGATGGTAGCATTCTTGCCTCTGAGTCACAAGGTTCCAACTTCAGAGCCTGTTTCGGGGCTTGAGTACAAAATGGAAAGCTGAAAGAATGCTACACAATTGAACATACTATTGTTTGGATGAAACATTAATCTGAAGCATGGCCATCCGTTTGCACAGAAGGAAGTAAAAGATCTCACGTCACAATTTCAAAGAAGGGTAGGGAAATCATTGCCAGTATTCCGGCCAATTAATATCTCTCAATTAACAGCACAAATACAAATTCATAGAATCCCCGCAATGCAGAAAAGGAGGCCAGTCGACCTATCAAACCTGCACCGACAATCCCACCCAAGCTCTATCTCTGTAACCCCACACACTTACCCCGCTAGTCCCCCTAACACTAAGAGTCAGTTTAGCATAGCCAATCAACCTAACCTGCACATCTTTGGACTGTGGAAGGAACACAGTAAGAAGTCTGACAACACCAGGTTTAAGTCCAACCAATCGTTGTCAGACTTCTTACTGTATTTACCCCAGTCCAACGCCGGCATCTCTACATCTGTGGGAGGATACCAGAGCACCCAGAGGAAACCCATGCAGACACAGCGAAAATGTGCAAACTCCATACAGGCAGTAACCCGAGGCCAGAATTGAACCTGGGTTCCTCATATGTTGAGACAGCAGCGCTAACCACTGTTCCACCGTGCTGCCCATTAATTAGTCGTTATCGCATTGCTGTTTATGGGAATTTGTTGTTGATGGATATTTGTTTTACACACATGGGCTACCATGTTTTCTACATTAAAACATGGCTACACTTCAAAAATTACTTTATTGGCTGGAAGGCACTTTGAGACATCCTGTGATGGTGAAAAGTGCTTCATAAATACAAGTCTTTTTTTCTTTCAAGTCCTTTCTGTGAATAATGAGCAAAACATCCTGAGGAGTATTGATTTTTTTTTGTAGATGCAATCTATCTAACCCAAGTTGATTGTAAATTGTTTCCCAATACATTATTCCATTATTTAAATAAAAACAAGTATTCTGCTGAATTATTGCTCCATCTATTATGAATGAAATTACTTATGCCTATAAAGCAAAGCAAACTTTGACACTTGTGACTTCGGTTAATAGAGAAGCAATTATATGGAAATGTCCTCAGAGGTCACGTGCAAGCGAAGGCTACATAATAGTCTGAGCACTTCACAAGCTATAATTTGAACATTTTATTAAGTATAATAGGATGTAAGAAAATTCAGTGATGTCTGGAATTAGTTATAATAATCACGCGGTTGCTGTGATGATCTGGACGAGGCAAGTTGTGAGAGTTATCACCTGGCAGGGAGGCCCGAGGGGGAAGATAGCTTTTCCCCTCATTCAGCTCTCTTTCAAGGACACGATGTTGATGCAGTCATCTGCACTTAGGTCATGGATTGTAAGGTCTGTGTTCACAATACACTGGAGGGAGGTACAGAGGGGGCGATTGATATGAACAGGGATGGGAGAGAACTGAAACTCCTGTTCCCTTTGCTTAGTGTTTGTGATTGATGTTTTTATTGAAAGGGAAGGTGTGTGTTTCTTTACCCTGAATACACAATCAATTTGAATAACCAATGAGTTTAATAAGGGGGATTGAGTTTGACTCTGGAATAAATTAATTTACAGGTGACTTGCCTGTGAATTTCTTCCTTCCATTACCCATGGATCTAATGATGCAGGTTCTGGTATTTATTTTTTATTAATGCTTATTTCCAGGGTGAATGTTGGTGGTAAACTATTTTTAAACCCCCGATAAGGTTCTCCTGCATCTTGTTTTCAGGTGAGTTCTAAAGCTGAATTGGGGGTGGGGGCGTGGGGTGGTTCAGTTAGCTTTGAAGCTGACTATTAATCCTTTAGTGGCCAATCCACACTGAATGCATGTGTTTTCCTTGTGGTTTTCACACATGCTGTTCATCCAAGGGTGTGTCATGGGGATGCATTTTCCCCCAGTCTGTCCCATGTCACCTTGGACACTGACTTGCAAGCAGATGTCTGGCTTCCACTGCACTTCTCTGTGGTACTTCAACTAGATGAAGCATCTCCTTCAATCTTTGCTTGCTTGTTTGGGACATTTTTCTTGTCCCTATTTAAAGCTGTCTGTTAACCAAATCTCAGGTTCATCCCTTTCAAACTCTGCTGCTTTTATCCTGGCTCTTTTGCTTTCTCCTGGTTTTAATCTTGGGTTCTATGTGTTTTATTCCGGTCTCTTTAAACTTGATTAGCTTTTCTTTAGTTTTAATCTTAGCTGGAGTACTGTGTGCAGTTTTGGGCGCCGCACCTGCGCAAAGATATTTTGGCCTTGGAGGGAGTGCAGAGGAGGTTTACTAGGCTGATACCGGAGTTGAGGGGGTTGAGCTATGAGGAGAGGCTGAATAAACTAGGCTTGTACTCGTTAGAGTTTAGAAGAATGAGGGGAGATCTCATTGAGACGTATAAGATGATGAATGGGATGGATAGGATAGAGGTGGAGAGACTCTTCCCGCTCAAAAAAGACAGTAGGACTAGGGGGCACAGCCTCAAGATAAAGGGGGGGGTGGTTTAGAACGGAGTTGAGGAGGAACTTCTTCACTCAAAGGGTGGTGAATCTCTGGAATTCTCTGCCCGTTGAAGTGGTGGAGGCTGCCTCGCTAAATATTTTTAAGACGCGGGTTGATGGGTTTTTGATAAGAGAGGGGATTAAGGGTTATGGGGAGAGGGCGGGAAAGTGGAACTGAGCCACGACAGATCAGCCATGATCTTACTGAATGGCGGGGCAGGCTCGAAGGGCTAGATGGCCTACTCCTGCTCCTATTTCTTATGTTCTTATCTGCAGTGGCCTAATTGTAGGGTTTTAGAGATTTCCTAAGCCCCCTGCAGAGCAGAATTTTGCTGGTTCCCCTCAATTTCCCCAGTCTCTGTTGACTGCTTTGGATCCCCTGAACACAAGACAGGATATCCCATTAAGTTGCTTCTGACCAATAGGCACTGGTAAGCCTGGAATGACGCTATTCATCACTATAGCAGTGACCAACTTATTTTGCAGGAAAGTTTTAACTCAGGGAATCTTCAACATTTGCCAGTAGTATGGTATTGTTCTGTAATTGAGTAGTATCTCTGCAACCTTTGCTACTGAAGTGTCTGTAGGCAGTGGTTTCTTGAAGTTAGTTATCTCTTTCCCTGGTGCCGTGGATATGAAAGGACTCATTTTTCCTTTGTGCACAAAGTTCTGGTATGTATCTTGGTCCTTTCCTGCTACGTTTGAGTATAGATTCACTCCCCCCTTAGTGACACACACTACCTTGACTGCAGCACCCCTTATTGGTCTTTTGGGATGCCAGCAATTCCCTCTGAGTGTCCAGGCTTTCTGCACGGAAAAGACACTGAACGTGTCCCTGCTGCTTCACAGGATTGGCTCTTTTTAAGAGTTGTGGACTGGTCTGTTTTTTCTTCCCTACTCTTTTCTCTCAAACCCATCTCAGCTTTATCCATGTCCCTCCTCTTACTTCCTAATGTGGCCCAATAATACAGGTCACTAGACAAATAAATTACAAATCTAGAGCAGTGCGCCAGGGTTCTAGGTTCGAACCTCACTGCGGCATATAGTCAAATTTGAATTCCACAATAACCCTTTCCCTTCCTAGCTTGCAAGGGTTACCAGATCCAAATTTATTTTGAGTTGGAGTTTTGTGGGTTAATTCTGCCATGATGGCTGTTTCCCTGGTTTTTGAAACCCTACGTTCCTTTGTGTTTTAACCTTTCAACCTAATTTGCTCCATTCTCCTTGCATTTCATCTTGTTCTGCCCCTCTCACCTGTCATTTAGAATCTCAGGTCTCAATCATTCAAGAATAATGCCATTTTCTCACTGAACCATTTTCACAGCTCTCCTCCCTCTGTATTGAGTGACTTCTCATCTTCTGTGATTTTAACTCCGTCTTTATTCATCACGTTCTTCCTCCTCTGCATTCACTGCTCTCCTGTCCTTTAATCTCACGCACCATGTAAATGTCCCAACCCATGTTCATGACTACTCACTTAACCATGTCATCTCATGCGACCTTGTTATTTTGAAAGTATCAATCACAGGTAACGCCATTCCTGATTGTATCCTCGTATCGTTCTCCATTCCTCCTCCCAACCACATTTGCTTTGGTAACTACCCTGAAAAAATTCCAATTCACTTTGAACTTTCAAAATTACAGCTATCTAATCTTTGGCACTCTGTTCACCACACCATTTCTGCATCTACCGACCTGCTTAACTACATCCTCACCTCCAATTTCGATGCCATAGTCCCTATGAAAACAGTAACTCTTTCTCATCTTATTGATTCCCTCTCTGTTGACCCTCTTCTCTGCTCCCTTAAGTCCAAGAGATGCAGGTTTGAATGATAAGACAACTGGTTTAGCCATCCACTGATCGTCTAAAAGCCTTCCTGGTTCCTATGTTCAGTAACATTCTTGATAGTTCACCTCAGATCTTGCCTCGTTCTCCTTCAAATCTATCAACATCACTCCCCTCCTCTAAACAACCCTGTATCCTTTTAAATTACGAATCTCTATCCAAACTCCCTTTTTACTCCAAAGCCCTTGAACATATTGCTACCTTCCTCCCAGGTGTTCCCATTTTTCCCAGATCTCCATGTTTGAATTCTTTCAATTGAGTTTTCATTCCTGCCACAGTATGAAAATGGTTATTTTCAAAGTCACAAATGACATCCTATATGAATGTTACAAAGGCAAATTATTCCTCCTCCTCAGCTTACCTGAAACCTTAGACACAGTTGATCGTGCCTCCAGTGCCTCTTCACCATAATCCAGCTGGACAGGACTGCACTGCTCTGGTTTTATTCCTTATTTAACTATATAGCCAGTGAATTGCCTTCAGTGGTGTCTTTTCTAGTAATCTCTGGTGTACCTCAATGGATCAGTCTTTGGCTCCATTCTGGTTTGCATCTATATGCTGCCCCTTGACTACCTGTATTATCAGACAGTGATTGCATTTTTGGGATATAGGGCTTGCAATAGTTCACTGTTTGATTATTGTTATCAAATCGTTGCAAATTTTTGTTTGTAATTGTTTGTACAATTCATTATCCTGAATAGGTATAAAATATCAAATGATCTATTTGTACATTTATGATTTCTGATGACTTGTCACAAAATAAACACATGTACTGGTTTCAAAAGTAGTAATCTTTCTAGTTTTTATATTGTAGGTAGAAATTTTAAAACATGCGTTAAAACATAAACTGGTTCTTTAAAGAAATGGGGTTATAATTTTGTATAGTTTATATTCCAGAGGAAATCTGCCTTTTCTTTGGGGGGGGGGGAATTTGCAATTGTTGGGGAATCGGAAATAAAAATGAATAATATCAAAGAACACTTGAAATAAAAAGTGGATTATTATTTTGTAGGAACCCATCAGGACTAACGAGTAACCCTAAATTATCATTCAGGTGAGCAACAAAAAATATTGTCAGGAAAACATTGGTATCAGTAAATATGAAGATCTGCAAAGTTGAGGATGCATGTATGAGCTGGGTAACAGATGCCTTCCTACTCAGTGCAAAGTGAAGGTGTGTGATCTCTCACGAAAGCTTTAAATTTCACTTGGGTGCAACTGTGATTTCTACACAGAACAGTTAATCAGAGCATATGAAGGTTTATTTTCTCAGCATTGAAATATTTTCAAGTGTGTTTGGATTACATACATTTCCCTTTGAAATGTGCACAGAGGAATCCACCATTTCATCTAGGTTGAGGCAAAGTTCACCACTCATCACATTAGAATCTGATTCAATGAATGTTAGTTCACCTCTCAGGCAAAAGCACACATCGGAGATGGCTGCCAATTAAACTATATTTCATAATTTGTACCCATGTCAGCAGGACTTTTCTTTTAACTTGTATTTTTTCTTATCTGTCATTTCCAATGATATCAGTTGTCGGTTTGGCCTGTCTGAGAAAAGGCAATTATTCTGATTTTCTGCAACCCTCACAATAATAACTCATCAGCTTTGGATTTGTCATCCTTTCATTGCCAGAGTGCCATTTAAATTGCAGAAGCAGAGAACACTGATTTCCTTCTGTCTCCGCTGTTTATCATTGAAAAGGAAAATGCTATTTTTAGCATTAACACAATGTTCATAGATGAATCTCCATCTGTAGCTTGGATCTGGCCATGCTGCGAAACCAGTAATTGCAACATTGTGGTGTTTGAATATCTTACTGCAAGTGATTATCTTCACTGCCAATGGGGACTTTCTCTGCCTGTTTCTACATGTCCTGCTACTTGGATTTCTTACAAGACATGCATTTCCTTTGCCATAGCATGTAGCAGCATATAGCTATTGAACTGAAAATACTTAGCTCTGAATGTTCATTTTATTTCAATGGTACAAATTTATCCAGGATTTTAAAAGACCACTGACTCAAACCTGCACCCAGGGAAATCTAATAAAAGAACAACTCACCTGATTTCCAGCATTATATTACAGACCATTAAGCCAGTAATCAAGGAGTTTTAACTGCACAACTGCCAATCAGGCTTTTATTCTTCACAACATTGCAATTGTATATTTGATGCTGCAATCATTATGTGGAGTGGATTTCTCAACAGAGGTGAGTACCATTTTGTTTATTTTCCTTGATATTGAAACCAACAAATGGATGATCGGGTGTATACCTCAGTTCTTTTTTTTAATCCATTCATTGCCAATAGCAGTTTTGGTGGGAAGTATTTCGAGTTAGTAATTATTGAAGCATAAATAACATTCAGGACTGCTTATGAGTGTGGTGCACAGTTTAAATGTTCATTTTCCTTTTAAAATGCTTTCCAAAGATGGGCTTCGTTATGCAAACTGTTCATTTTTACAGCCCTATAATCACCTTCCTGATGATGCCCTTGAAATCATATTGCTGTAGTGAGTGTTGTGTTGGTCTTTCTGTCAGGGCACAATTTATTCATTGATGTGATAAAGCACACAACAAACCTAAATTTTTGTTTTGAACCCATTGATTGAAAATGTCAGTGCGTTTTTTGAAATTAAGACGTTGTGTTATCTTTTATCTCCAGCTGTGTTTTTCTGCACATTTTTATTCCTGGATCTGATAAAATAGCAAGGAAATATGCAGAGCCATGCAGAACTCAAATCTACAAAACTACAACTGAATCTTTTAACCCTGGTGATACTATATTTATTTTGATGGTGAAATTGTATAGCACTGAGGCTGGAAATGTAATATGCCTCTGTTAGTTTATGCACTTCTGGATGGATTGAAAGCAACCTAACAGGTTATTTATGATGCAATTTAGAATGGACTTAAAACAAAATAGCACTTTCAGTTGATGAGTAAAGATGGAATAAGGGTGTACATTTCATCTAATATTCTAAGAAATTGCAAGTTTTTTTATGTAGCCTGAATATTTTGACACGCATCTTTTCCTATTCTCTGAATAACTGTATGCTGTCTTGTGAACAGTTAATGATGTGTAGGACAGTCTGAAATAGCCCTGACAGCTTCCTGTAATAATAAGTGTAACTTCCAGGTTGAGTGCACTGCTAGGCATGTGCAGAAGCTCAGTAATGTTATTAACAATGATTGTCCACTGCCTTTTTTCTATCTCGCAAGTAATAAATTAGCATTAATAAGGCCCTTTGATCTTGCTGAAATAAACTCTGATGAAGAGTATCCAGACATGGAACGTTGGCTCTGTTCTATTTCCACAGGCCTGCTGAGATTTTCCAGTGTTCTCTGCTTTTGGTGTTGACCCTAATATACTTGTCAATTTTACCTTTTCCTTTATTCAACAAATAGTTTCTAACCCACTAAGTTTTCAGGAGAGTTAATTGTGACCATGACCTGCGCCCTTATGGTTTTGTCATATTTTAAGACAATACGTTTTTGTTTTATATTCACATATGAGTTTTCTGCCGTAACACTATTGTCTTTAAACCAGTGGAGGGAGATATTACGACTCTTGCACATTTTTATAGCCACTGAACACACAGCTCTGTGATCAGTGAACAACAGACATAATTTCTATGTATTTTCTCTGCCTAAGGTTGGATTTTCTGGTATTGTGGAGCATTGCATCAAATGTTCTGATTAAGAACTGCCAAATCATTGAGTATTCAATGGCTCAATCAAGAGCACAGGAGAGCATGACAGGAGTTGCATGAGCCATATCTAAAAATTAGAGGCCCTTCATGCCATTCTCCCACTGCAGTTTGGTTGGAGAATTTGGCATCCAGCCAAATCTCCATTCTCAGCAATGGGAGGGAAAATCCCAGCGGCATAAATGTCTGTAATATTCCGGCCTAGGTGTCAACCTGGTGAAGCTGCAACATCGGGCTATTTGCATGCCAAACATTGAAAGCAGCATGCGATAGGCAAAGCAGTCCCACAACCAAGGATCAGATCAAAAGTTCTGCAGTCCTGCCATATCCAGTTGTGTATGGTGATTGACAATTAAACAGCTAGTTGGAGAAGGTTTGATTAATTTGATTCAATTGATACCAAGAAATAGCTGAAGGCACTGAATACTGCAGAAGCGTAGGCCCTGACCAGGTTCTGACAGTAGTACTGAAGGCTTGTGTTGCAGAAACAGCCCTGCCCCGAGCCAAGGTGTTCAAGTACAGTTACGACACTGGCATCTACTCAACAATGCGCACAATTGTCCAACTATGTCTTAGCCACAAAAATCCAACCCAGCCAATTATTGTCCTATCAATCTGCTCTTGATCATCAGCAATGTGATGAAAGTGTTATCAACAATATTATCAAGCGGCACTTAGACAGCAATAACCTACTTGCTGACACTAAGTTTGGGTATCCATCAGATCTGCTTGACTTCTGACCTCATTACAGCTTGGTCCAAACATTGGCAAAAGTGGGTGGGGGGGTGGTGGGGGAGAAATCTTCCCTGGTTTAAGTACCTGGGGGGACCCACTAGCAAATTGGTATTCTATTTTGGAGGCTGGTTCCTGTAGGGAGTGCAGACAGAGTCAAGATTCTGGCACCACAAGCAGCCATCTGTACAGGAGGGGAGAGAGAGAGGAAGAACAATAGTATTAGGGGACTCTATAGTCAGAGGAACAGATAGGTGCTACCGTGGCTCTCAACATGACTCCAGGATGGAGCACCTCCCTGGTGCTCGGGTCAGGATGTTACTGAATGGCTGAAGGGCATCCTGAAAGGGGAGGGTGATATGGCAGAGGTCATCACACATGTTTGTACCAATGACATTGGTAGGAAGAGGGATAAGATCCTGCATCAAGAATTCAGGGTGTTAGGCAATAGACGAGAGAACAGGACCTTTTGGGTTTTCAACTTTGGATTACTCCCAGTGCCATGTGCTAACAAGCACAGAAATGGGAGAATAGCACAGATGAATGTCTGGCAAGATTTGATGCAGCAGAGAGGGTTTTAGATTCCTGAATCATGGGGACTGTTTCTGGGGAAGGAGGGACCTGCACAAGGGGGACAGTCTACATCTGAACTAAAGCAGAACTTGCTGGCGGTTTGTTGGTGCCGTTGGCAGGAGTTTACACTAATTTGGCGGGGAGAGGAGACAGAGAGTGTTAGCATAATAGGGACACAAAATAACATAGTAAAATAATAAAATCAGGGGGAGTCCAGCTGTGTTAGGTTTCAAGGGAGCCGGCTAGGCAGACTGGCTTTTACTTTAATCCCAGGAGTATTATAGATAAAACGGATGAGTTAAGGGCGATAATTGACTGTTGGAATTGTGATATAGTAGCCATCACAGAGACATGGTTGAGTGAAGAGCAGGATTGGCAGCTCAACATTCTGTGATATAGAATCTTCAGGTGAGACAGGGAAGAGGATAAGAGGGGAAGGTTTGCGTTATTTTTGAGGAGTCAGTTACTGCAGTAAGCAGAGATGATATCTTGGAAGGGCATCGAATGAAGCATTGTGGGTAGAGTTTAGGAATAAAAAAGGGGCAGCTGCATTGCTAGGTGTTTATTTTATACTCCCAGATAGTCAGCGGGAAATTGAGGACCAAATACATGCAAAGTTCGCAGAGGTGTGTAGAAATAATACTAATAGGGTAATTATATTAGATGATTTCAACTTTCACAACATTAATTGGGATAGGCATGATCTTAAGGAATTGGATGGTGTGGATTTCTTGAAATGTGTACAGGAGAACTTTTTGGATCAATATTTAATGGGTCCAACAAGGGATGGTGCAGTCCTGGACCTAATTCTGGGAAATGAAGCCAGACAGGTGGTTGAGGTGGGGGAACATTTTGATGATAGTGACCACAACATGCAACAATTCAAGCTTGTTATGGACAAAGAGAAAACCGTTTTTTTACCCAGAGGGTGGCGGTGGTCTGGAATGCGCTGCCTGGGAGGGTGGGAGAGGCGAGTTGCCTCTCATGCTTTAAAAGTTACCTGGATGAGCACTTGGCACGTTACAACATTCAAGGCTATGGGTCGAGTGCTAGTAAACACAATTAGGTGGGCATGTTAGATGGTTTTCGTGTATCAATGCAGGCATGATGGGCCGAAGGGCCTGTTCTGTACTCTGTGATTCAGTGATTCTGTAATTTGAAGGTATTCCATTTACTTTATCAATTGTTACTTTCTTAATTTTGATTCATCAATTGACTTCACTGCCTGCATACTCAGGGTATTTAATCCACATCAGTGATTCTTATAATCATTTAATTAGTTTCTTACGCTGTATTCACTTAATTTCCATTTACCTGTTCTTTAAGCTTTCGTTTTTGAGCTTTAATATTTAATTTGTTGCATGGATTGTGTTGTGATTTCACTTCTAACAATCTGTACACAATGTCATATTATCAACTAGAAGGCAGAATTAAGTTTTGTTCAATCTGAGGATAAATTAGATGGCACACATTTTTCATCTTCTCATTGCTTTAAAAAAACTAAGGCCAAATTGGGGCACCTACACATTTTGCAGCTACTGAACCAATAGAGATCAAATGTGTACTCACCGTTAACTTCCAGGAAATTAATCTCCCACGATAACCACTAAGGGTGAAATATAAACTTATCACTGGACCATTATGTTATTGACAAACTCCACTTTATATCACTTTAATTACACCATTGGTAGGAAATAGTGCTGTCCTTTATGTCACAGAATCCACTACATGCTGAATTAACAATATTCCGTCAAGTGTCATGACAGTAATTAGGGGAGTGAAATTGCACAGCTCATGTACAGGGGCATACTTTTATCCTGTTGGTAGATATACGTATGTTAGTCAAACTGGTGTCTGTGAGCAGAAGAATAATTTTTATCCTTCATTAGAAATCCATAATTTATTGAAGAGTTTCGTCCCATTATGAATGGCTGTAGAGCAGGCTTCAAGAAATACATTAGTGTTTGATCAACGGTGCTGCCATATGGAGGAGACATTGGGGGTAAAATTTCTCTAGTGCTCTTATGTGTCATTGATACACAGTCTAGGGCTCACTACAGTAGAAGAGTGTCATGGTGACAATTATTCTGTGCGTAAAGACTTCCACTTACTTTACTGTCAAACACCCGCTGTTGTAATTGCTGGAAGGTTGAGCTGTTGCAGCTGACCCAGTCTTGGATCTCCTCATCAATGCTGTCTGTTCAGAAGGAGGTGGCTGCCAAGTTTATGGGCCGTGCTTATCATGTTCCAGAGTCTTTCTTTTGACAAATATGGGATGGAATATTTGGTTGACCAGGTGTGGGTTGATGAGTTTAGCTTAGGCGACTTTCAAGGATAGGCTGCATTTATTGTATGCAGAATTGAAGAGATCAAGATTGGCTTGTAAATCTGGTACATGGACAGGACACTGACCCGATGGCCAAAAATTATCCCCATCCTCGCTCCCAGGTGCTGTTTTCACAACTCTCAACGTCTAGGGAAGGACAAAGAAACATTTCAAATGTACTCTGAATCTCTCCTTGAAGATGAGCAGTGTTGACATTAAAAACTGGGAGGAGCTTGCTTCATATGGTTCAGAATGGCAACAATTTTCCAATATAAACTGAATCTCAACATTTTAATCATGAGGCAGAGCAGCAGCAGAGAAGGAAAGAAAAGCAAGCCAATCCTGTACTGCAGATCCCATGACCTCATGGGTCATCCTGTTCCAAGTGCTCAAAGGTATGTAGGGTGAAACTTAGCCCATTGATCAAATGAAGACCCATCGAAGAAACCAATCCTATCCCTGAATTGAGAGGCAGCTGATGATGACAATCACAGTATGAATAGACAGAAAATCGGATTAATTCCTCATTTCAATTTTTCACCCTTTCCATGTCTGGAATAATCTTGTAAACAGGTACAGGTAGTGAAATAACTTTGAGTTATATTCATATCTGATTGCAGTTTACACTCTGACCTCAGCTTGAAATCTTTTCAATGTTGTTTGTGCTTTTTGTTGTTGTAGTTTAATAATGCTGCATTTCAATGGACTGTTTTCTCTGTCTTTTCTCATATTGGCTCATGTGGCAGGTTCGCATACAACAGTGATTACTGAGTGAGTACTAGCACCAAATTATTTATCCCTGTGTGACTCTAGGATGGAAACTTAACAAAAAATGGCAAATTGTCAAGAGTTGACTGAAAACCGAAGAGGGCCGAAGCACGCCAGCAAACCTGGCTGCACTGAGATCAGAGGGAAAAATAACCCCCACTCCACCCCAACCATGATCAGAGCTGACATTCCATAACACCCCTCTCCCCAAAGTCAATGCCGGCTTACCCCTACCCTTCTGAATATCATCGGCGTCAGACCCCCTTCCCCACCCAAACAGCCATTGCTGGCAACCCCAGCTCCCCACGTCTATTCTCACACCACCGCAAATAAATGATTTCCTCCCCCCACTCGGGTCTGTCCCTGGTACTGTCCCCAGCACAGGTTGACACTTGTGACGCTGCCTGGACATGACCCTCTTCCCAGGGGCCAACCTTACCTTTACACCCCTGGGGATCCCCACAACAGGTTCACGCTTGGATGAACTTGTTGAACTCCACCCGCCCTTGTTGCCTGGCCCCTGCTCTGAGATGCACTCCTTTCTATGCACAGCATTTTCCCTAGTGTACTTTGGACTCAGTAAGAAATCTCACAACACCAGGTTAAAGTCCAACAGGTTTATTTGGTAGCAAAAGCCACGAGCTTTCAGGCCTCCAACCCTCGTCAGGTGAGTGGAGAGTTCTGATCACAAACAGGGGATGTAAAGGCACACGCTCAGTTTACAGAATACTGATTACAATGCAAGTTTTTACAGCTAATCAAGTCTTAAAGGTGCAGACAGTGTGAGTGGAGATAGCATTAAGCACAGGTTAATGCTATTCACACCAACATTGTCTGAATATTCAGTGCAGATTCAATATCTGACATGAGTGCTCACTAATGATTTGCTGAAACATTCAAATTGACTTCCCACCGTTCCCCAATGTGTTCCACATCACTTCGCTGATAAGATTTGTTCAAAATCAGAATGCACGATGTCAGTGGCAAGAATCTTTTTTTTTGGACTCTCCGCATTTTGACCTCGTGCCAACATTCCAGTGGATGGAGAGAGTGGGCTTGTGATCCTGCCCAACATCTTTTCTGGTATCAACCCAACCAAAACAGATGACTAGGCCATTTATATCTTTGTCATTTATCTATTTATTAATGGCTGCACTTTAAATTGTTCTTCATTGACTCTGAATTTCTTTGGTTAGAAAAGTCCATTGTTGAAGATCGAACTGATTGCTCAGAGCAATGGAGAATATTGGCCTAGACACCTGAGCATATCTTCTTGTTATTTCCAGCAACAATGGACTTAAAAGCTGCATATCAAGGGCAAAATTGTGTAAAGTGTTTAAATGGTACAGCCTGGAAGAATTTAGTGTAGATTTATATTTAAATAGGTACAGCAGTGAGGAACACACTTGTCTTCACTTACTATTGGCTCTTTGAAAAGCACTTTGATGACAGATTGATTTAAAGCACCTGAATATCGAGATGGGCTTCTTCAAGTTGACTTGTGTGTCCTTGCATTGGAAGTTGGCTTTCAGCCTCAGATACCTCCTTTGGTGAACCCCTTCATCAGGACCAATGTAAAAGGGAATAGTGTTAATAGCTAGCTGCAACTGTTCAGGAACTGCTTGATTGCTGGATTTATCAATCTGAAATTAAGCCAAGGTCTCCAGACAAGATTTTAAAATTAGGGGGAGGGACTTGCAAAATAAACTGGACAAGGAACAGCTCCTCTGCACTAAATTCTCAGGCCAGAATATGCATTGTGCCAGTTCAACCCATTTTTCCTTTCTTGGTAAATCAGGTTTCAGTATTGTCGCAAAGTATAGAAACATAGAACAGTACAGCACAGTACAGGCCCTTCGGTCCTCAATGTTGTGTCGAACTATGTCCAAACCCAAGGTCAAGCTATCTCACTCCCTATCATTCTGGTGTGCTCCATGTGCCTATCCAATAACCACTTGAAAGTTCCTAAAGTGTCTGACTCCACTATCATAGTAGGCAGTGTATTCCACACCCCAACCACTCTGAGTGAAGAATCTACCTTGGACATCCTTCCAATATGTCCCACCATGAACCTTATAATTATGCCCTCTAGTAACAGCTACATCTACCCAAGGGGAAATAATCTGTGCATGTCCACTCTATCTATCCCCCTCATCATCTTATAAACCTATACTAAGTCACCTCTCATCCTCCTACGCTCAAAGAAAAAAGCCCCAAACCAGGCAGCATCCTTGTAAATCTCCTCTGCACTCTCTCCAATGCTTCAACTTCCCTCTTATACTGAGGTGACCAGAACTGAACACAATATTCCAAATGTGGTCTCACCAAGGTCCGGTGTAGATGCAGCATAACCCCATGGCTCTTAAACGCAAACTCCCTGTTAATAAATGCTAACTTCTTCATGGCTGTCTCCACTTGAGTGGCAACCTTAAGAGATCTGTGGATATGAACCCCAAGATCTCTCTGTTCCTCCACATTCCTCAGAAGCCCTACGTTTGACCCTGTAATCTGCATTCAAGTTTGTCCTACCAAAATGATTTTATCGCACTTATCAGGGTTAAACTCCATCTGCCACTTTTCGGCCCAGCTCTGCATCCTATCAATGTCTCTTTGCAGCCTGCAAGAGCCCTCCACTTCATCCACTACTCCACCAATCTTGGTGTCATCAGCAAATTTATTAACCCACCCTTCAGTCCCCTCTTCCAAGTCATTGACAAAAATCACAAATAGCAGAGGACCCAACACTGGTCCCTGTGGTACACTGTTGGTAACTGATCTCCCGTCTGAATATTTTCCTTCCACCACCACCCTCTGTCTTCTATGAGACAGCCAGTTATTATCCAATCAGCCAAATTTTCTTCTATCTCACACCTCCTTACATTCTTCATGAGCCTACCATAGGAAACCTCAACAAATGTCTTACTAAAATCCATGCATACGACATCAACTGCTCTACGTTCATTTGCATACTTAGTTACCTCCTCAAAGAATTCAATCAAATTTGTGAGGCAGGACTTACCTCTCATGAAACCGTGCTGACTATCCCGGATTGAACTGCATCTTTCCAAATGGTCATAAATCCTATCTTTCAGGACCCTTTCCATTAACTTACTGACCACTGAAGTAAGACTAACTGGCCTATAATTACCAGGGTCATTCCTATTTCCTTTCTTGAAGAGAGGAACAACATTCACCACTCTCCAGTCCTCTGGCACAATCCCCGTGAGAAATCTCACAATACCAGGTTTAAGTCCAACCAGTTTATTTGATAGTAATCCCACAAGCATTCAGAAACGGTGTTCCTTCGTCAGGTGTGTGGAAGGTTCAACATGCCTGACGAAGGAACACCGTTTCCAAAAGCTTGTGTGATTACTATCAAATAAACTGGTTGGACTTAAACCTGGTGTTGTGTGACTTCTTACTGTGTTTACTCCTGTTCAACGCCAGCATCTTTACATCATGACAATCCCCGTGGACAGTGAGGACCCAAAGATCAAAGCTAAAGGCTCCGCAATATCATCTCTTGCCTCACAAAGTATCCTAGGATGTATCCCATCTGACCCAGGGGACTTATCGACCTTCAGGCTTTTCGAAATTATAACGTCTGTGTTTGTGCTCGAAGTGCTATCAGACAAGAGATTGGCCTCAATTTATTTGTATTGTGTACTCTAGCAAAACACTCTGCTTATGACAAGTTTGAAAAAAATGACATCTGATATTTTTCTGGTTCAAATTACATATTTCATTTTCTGTTGCCTAGTACATTTTAGTATTTCTAGGTTGTTAGCTCAAACTTAACCTGTGATTAGTGCCATTTGTTCTATGTGAGCCACAAAATCTAGCCTGATGTGTAACTGTGTCACAATTAGGATTTAGTTTCTTTATTTACGGGTTTGGGTGGGAGAAATAAAGTTTACTGCATATATGTGGCGCTAATATTTATTCAGTTTTACAATAGATGTAATAATCAGAGAATCATAGAATCTCTACAGTGCAGAAAGAGGCCATTCGGCCCATTGAGTCTGCACCGATCACAGTCCCACCCAGGCCCTGTTTCCATAACCCCATGTATTTACCCTACTAATCTCCCTGACACTAGGGTCAATTTAGCAAAGCCAATCAATCTAACCTGCACATCTTAGGAATGTGGGAGGAAACCGGAGCACCCGGAGAAAACATAAGAACATAAGAACATAAGAAATAGGAGCAGGAGTAGGCCATCTAGCCCTTCGAGCCTGCCCCGCCATTCAATAAGATCATGGCTGATCTGTTGTGGCTCAGTTCCACTTTCCCGCCCTCTCCCCATAACCCTTAATCCCCTCTCTTATCAAGAACCCATCAACCCGCTTCTTAAAAATATTTAGCGAGGCAGCCTCCACCACTTCAACGGGCAGAGAATTCCAGAGATTCACCACCCTTTGAGTGAAGAAGTTCCTCCTCAACTCCGTTCTAAACCGCCTCCCCTTTATCTTGGGGCTGTGCCCCCTAGTCCTACTGTCTTTTTTGAGCGGGAAGAGTCTCTCCACCTCTATCCTATCCATCCCATTCATCATCTTATACGTCTCAATGAGATCTCCCCTCATTCTTCTAAAACCCATGCAGACACGGGGAGAACGTGCAAACTCCACATAGACAAGTGACCCAAGGCTGGAATCGAATCCAAGGTCCCTGGCGCTGTGAGGCAGCAGTGCTAACCACTGTGCCACTATGCCGCCCAATGTTTAGTTTCAATAATATTGAAATGAAATCAGAAAATATTGAAAACAGCTGCTGAAGGGAAAAGCTAAATTAGTATTTGGGGCATAGCCTTATGACATTATGTATGCAAAGCATGTTTATAACTCTTATGATCCTGCTATGGAACCATTGATGTTTCAAGATGAAATCTAATCACCCAACAATTGACTGAAATAACTATAGCACAATATTTCACATTTTTAAACAAAAGCAAACTTTATTGGGCGCCAAAGAAAATTGAAGAAAGTAAACACTATTAACTTAATACTATAGCTTAAAAAGACTTTAACTATAAACTCAGTTCTAAGAGTTCCTTTATCTTTGGAACTGTTGAAGATTGATTCATTTTTCCTGAATCCTATATAAAGGTGTGCCACAGCTCTCAGGAATCTACTTAATTTTCCTTAGCATTCAAGTTATGGAAGGGGATCCTTCCATTAGTGTTTTGACCAAGTGATCCTCCAGATTTCTTCAAAAAGACAACACAACTCTGGACTCTTCAGTTCCATGGCAGGCTTAACTGGTTTCTTGTTTAGCTGTTTAAACATCCAGGACACCCAGTCGTTCCTCATGGCCCTTGACGTTCCCACAGCTTTCCTGCAGCTGCTGGTCCCACAGTTCATTCCAGCTCCTGGCAGATGTTTTTCCCCTGCTTATTCCAAGCTGACTGATGGTTGCTTTGTGCCACAAGGCTCTATGAGGATCACTGTAGATTTTGTCCACGAGCTGCAAGTTAGAACAGAACTTCCAGGTGCTTTTGCCTCACAGAACTAAAACCAAACTGCACCTTGGCAAGGGGCAGTGCCCAGACAGAGTAGGGTCTAGTGCCTGGGGGGTGGGGGAGGGGTTCTATTGAACAAATCAGATTGGGAGGTTCCCTGGGAGGAGAGAGAGGGAGTGTGTCCATTGGAGGTTGTACTTCCATTGGGGAGTTTTGGTTGGTGGTGGGAGGGAGGTCATATGTCCATGGGAGGAGGGTTTCTGTGGGTGGAGGGCGGGGGGAGCATGGGGCTCTTTAATTTTTGTTTTTTATATCTGGGCACCCTTTTTAAGGGTGGCTAAGGAGTTGGCTCTGAATTCGCTTGCATGACATCTTGGCTTCTGCCCCTTACATTTGTTTTTTCAAAGTTCTTGAAAATTTAGTGGGGAAAGGTGGGCTGCCCTTCACTTTTCCTGCATGAGTAAACAAAAATCATAAAATTGTGCCCACTGTTTTTGAGTGAGTTGCTAAATCAGTGATCCTATCTGCCTGCTTGGATGATATAAAAGATCCCTCAGCACAATCTGAAGAAAAACTGAATTTTTCCTTTGCTGGCATCTCCTTTGATTATAAAAATAAAAACAACTCCTTTAATGTTAACAGAAATGTGTTGTGTACTGTTGCCTGCATAATAACTGACTGGACTTTAAAAAAGTAATTTATTCTGACAAGGTGATAAGGTGCTGTAAAAATACTGGTACATGTTCTTTTCCTTTGAATTTTCAATTGCTTTTTCAGCGACAGTATCTACATATGTAAATGGTTGGTTATTTTTGATTCCCTCTGAAAATGAAAATCTGCCCAAAGTGCTTTTTCACTGCCATTTGGAAAATAGCTCAGAATTTTTCCCCTGGACTTTTTTACTATTAACTCACCTACAGCCTCTTATAATTGGTTTTAAATTGGTATTTAGAGGCGATTAGTTAAGATGTTAGCTTGTTTGCATTTTATGGAATTTATTAAAGTGGAGAAATAATTGTTGAAACTTGGTGAGGAAGACAAAATTACAAACTGGGGGAATGGGCAAGCCAATTTAGTAAGCTAGATGGATGTTGAAAGCACTGAATAATCAATTCCATTTTAATTGTGACAGGCCTTTACTAAAGCAGATAAAATAGCTGCAATATAGGGACCTCCACCCCCCAAACCATTGGTGGAATTTTACGGCTGTGTTGTGGTGGGGGCGGGGCCAGGAAGTAGGGCGAGCTGTTCAGTAATTCATTGACTTGAGCAGGAACAAAAATATCCTGCCGGTGAGAGGAGTTGTAAAATTTCGTTCATCACTTTGTAGGCTATATCTTGAGTATATCTGATAGTAATTTAGAAACAGATTTCAATTTAACCGCTTATGCGGCAATCTTTTATGACGGGTAGCTCACTTGTTTTGGTGTTGACTCAATTTTAAGTCTTCAGTTAAAATGAATGGATTCTAATATCGGGAGGGTTCTACAGTTTATGTCAAATGTCTGCCCAGGTAGTGGTAAAAATTACTTGCTTATGTTTTGAAGCTATTAAGTTAGATGAGAGAGGGTTGCACCTGAACCTCTGGAACAAGCAGATGGGTCTGACTTTAACTCCTGATGCACTGGTTGCACCTTTGGCATGACATCATGATCCATCACATCACTTGCATCTCAGTTTAAATTATGTATCAATTCTCAGAGTGGGATTGTAATCCACAGCCTTGTCAGTCAGAGGAAACATGACTGCAACTAGTTCAAACTACTTCAAAATATTCAAATATACGTTAGGAACAGTGTTGCTATCCACAAGGCAATTGCCCCCTTTTATGATAAAACCAGTTCCAAAAATTCATTTTATGCAATGTTGCTTTGCAAAGTCAATTATAACGGTAATTTTTCTTTTTTGCAACTGTTTGATTACTTAGCATCATGGAATTGTTACAGCAGTGATGGGGACCATTCAATTGTCATGTCAGTGCCTGCTCACTGGAGAAGCAGCTTGGCTTATTCCAGTTCCTGTTACCCTGCAATTATGGTCTCTTCAGATAATTATCCAATTCCCTTGTGTAACAATTGCACCCACAATTGACTTGCTCATACCATGCTGCCCGGTAGTGCATTTAAGATCCTTGCCTCTCACTGCTGAATAGTTTTTCTTCGTGTCACTCCTGGTCTCTTGTCATTCACTATATTGATTGTAACCCTTCCACCAAGGAGAACAGTTTCTCCTGATTTACTCTGTCCAGATCCCTCATGAATATCTCTTTCAAATTTCCCTTCAATCTTCTTTCCTCAAGTGAACAACCCCAGCTTTGCCAATCTATCCATGTAACTGAACCATCTAAACCCCAGAAATAGTCTAATAAAATGTTCCTGAACTGTTTGCATTGCCTTCACATCCTTTCTAAAGTCAGAATTGGACACAGTGGGCTGAATGTTTGGGCCTTACTGAGGTTAGGAGGAGTAAACATTATTTACATCTTATTTTATTACCTCTGTCTATCTATATGTAATTTACTCTGCTATTTATATATAATGCTATCTGTCTCTCCCAATTTTTTCTGCATCTTGTTTTTCCTTTCTAATTTTCACCCTAGTTTCCATTCTTGAATCCAAGTTAGGTTAATTATTCCCCTATACCACTTAAAAAAAACTTGCAAAGACATTTGTCTTGGCCCAGTTGAAATGGAAAACATCCACCCATACAGCCTGCATTCTGCAGAGGAAACGTCACTTACCAGTAATCAGAACTGAATATTGGAGAGAGAGTTGCAATCAGGGGACTCCCGCAACATCATCCTGGACTTTTTTGCCTGCATATTGGATCCTCATTCCCTTTCCCTAAAACATACCCTCAATTTGTAGGATGACCATATCCAGAAACGTATTAGCCACCTCATCTGATCCTCATGGGTGCACTGTAGCTCCTCCAGCTGATGGCACTTCCTGCACATGTTTGTCCAGGAGATAAGGGTCCTGGAGTTCTCACATGGAGCAGGATCTATCTTTCATAGGACTGAAGATCCCTGCCATGCTTCTGATGAAAGACAAAAGAATTCACCAGTCAGCACTCACCTTTGTGCTGAAAATACTTTTTGCTAACCTAGTTCTCTGACCTTCACCCTGCTGTTTCTGAGTTCCTTTAGCTATGTGCTCCTTCTCCCAGGATGCTCCAAAAAACCAAACATCTGTCTGCTTGTCTTGTTACATTATTTTTGTTGATTTGTTCTCACAATGCTCTCTCTCTCTCTCTCTCTCTGACTCCTGCTGACTCCCCACCAGCAATATTTTCCATCGGTCTCTGTCATTATTTTCCCTCGGGCTCCCTTTCTGGTTCCCTGCCAGTACTTTCATATGTGGAGTTTCAGCACAGCATTTGCCTCAGGTTCACTCTCAACAAATGCATGTTAAGCGTTCTTAGCAAATGTCAAGGTAAGTAGGTGATGTTGCTGATTAGGGAACTATTGCATATTTCATGTTTTACTTGCATTTATTGACTTCCATAATTTAACCATTTTCATATTTCCTTTAATTGATGGGGATAAATGTAAAATACAACCCACAAGACAAACTTAGTTACCATTTAAATGACTCGCTACGAATGTTATTGGCACCAATAATCAAGTGCCAAGCAACAGTCAGATATATGATTGGTCTGTTTTTATTCGATCATTATTTCTGTGGTTTGTTCGGGACAATCTTCGAGTTCAAAGTCTTCAAGCAAAACAGTTGGGAGAATGAACTTTTTTTAAGGCTTTTTACCTTGTGCTGCATTTTTTATGGAGAATGGAATCAGAATTCTGCAAATAAATATGCAGATATTTGTATTTTAATTTATATTTGTTATAATATCATTTTTGTTATAATCATCTCAAATGAAGAAATTGTGTCTTTTAATGGTAATTAATTGATTGAAGAAATCTAATCAGTTTTGTGTGGTTTAGTTTAAATAATTTTATTATTTGATAAAATTATTTTGTTTCCATTAATGATAGGCTTGGTTAGAATGATGGCAGCATGAGCAGTGCCAGAAATATCATCCCTGCAGTCCTGGGCTATTATCTCGCTTGAAGCGGCTGTGTGCTTTAAAAGCATGAAATTAGTTTTATTTAGAATACATGGTTTCTCATTTAAAAGCTCTTTTAAGGTAATGGTCAATTTATGGTTCGCTGCCAGAATTGCTGCGTTTTTCTGGACTTGAATACTTTGTGCTAAGGTGTCCTTTTGAGATAAAACTTAATTACACCCTAGAGAGAGGACAGCATCACTGACCAAGGCTGTTGTGGGGAGCATTGAATTAATTGTGTAATTTTCCAAAGAAATATCTTTTTCATTTGAATGTGTATGGAATTGTCTTGTGAGTAAAGATTAGTGGAGTATTTTGCATCAGTTTTAATGTTGACAAGGGGAAATATGGGGATTGTTACTTTTTTTAATGTAAATTATGGGTTTATGAACACCATTAATGGCTTTTAGAATTTCTGAACTTCATAGTCAGGAAGTTGTGGTTCTGCTGGGGAAGTAGGCAAAAGAAATTGGTGTAATGTTTGAAGAAATGGCAGAACATATTCTGAGATCCCTTTGTGACAAATTGGACAAATAAACTTATTGCTTTGGATTCTATTCAAATTCAATAGCCAACAGACAATAAGAAGGTCAACTTAATTAGCTTGCAGTACCGAAGATGATGCTCCCTTAGTAATGTGAGAATTGATTCTCAAGTTAATGTAAAAATGAAAATGCTGTAACCAAATTAATTCCAGCATACACATCTGGAAATTTAGCTTGCAAATTCATGATGTTCAACAATATTCATATTGTCAGTTCTCAGTTGTTCTTATTATGTTCTAATGGGTTGGAAATTGAAGGAGTGTAATGTGGAGATGAATCAAAATATTTCTTCTGCAAATAAAACCTTAGATGTAGCCAAGTAATAGTAATGTTATTAGTAACAGGCATGCAACAAAAATGAAGGAAACTGTTTCTAATGTGTATGTGTACAGATAGATTATTTCAGCTTTAATATTCTGCACATATTCTCAGGGGTAACTCCCAGTTCCCTGAAGTATGCCAGTCTTGGTCGTTATCCAAAGCTTATCTGGATATAAATTAAACGTGGATGGCAAACAAGTGTTATCTAGTGATTGCATTTAGCAACTGGTCTTCTCCCATGCTCCCACTAACAGGTTACAGAACTGACATCAGAAATTGTAATAGATTTAAGAAATAAGCACATTTATTTATAAAAGGTGTACAGGCATATGTGACCAGCATTTTAATATAGTTACACAGTTATGATCAGCATTGTGATGATACTCTGCTATTTTGATATATTTATGTTTCAGGCGGGGGTGCTTTAAGAGGTAGTGATTTGTTACAAGAGTTGATTAGTGTTGTAAACATGCAGCAGGTGTTACGAATGCAGGCTAATAACTGGTTTTAGCGAAGGAATATCTTATTTTATAGGTTAATGGATCTTTTGCTTATTTAAGTTTTCCTGCAATTTTAGATTAGGTTGATAGTCATGTGGTTCATGGGAAGGGCTAAGCTTGCAGAAAGAAAGTTTCATTTTCATTTTGAATATAAGCAGTTGTTGCTTGTGCTGCCTGAAGAAAGCAGTGTCTATTTCTCTCACTCTTCTCTCTCTCTCTCTCTTTCTTTCTCTATTCAAAGGTTTTCTGAAAACACCAAGCCTGCTAACTTAAGTTAAATCAAATATGTCTAAGGAGGGATTTAAGTCTATAAGGGAAATTTTGCTTGATTGGAAATCATACTGACAAGTTAATTGTTAAGACTTGTACCTTGTCATGTCTTAGTATTGTTTTAAGCTAATTAATTTGTTATAATTAAACTGTGTTGTTAAATAAAGTTTGTTTTGACAATAGCGTTGTAGTGTAGAATCGTGCCTGGAGTGAAACATCTTACCATCACACTAATGCCTGGTTTCATAAAACACCTTGAGGTTTCTGATTGGATAGCCAACAGCATCATTTTACCAGCTCCACAAATGAAACAAAATATAAGAAAGGCAACTCTGATCCAGCTGAGTTTCTGGTCAATATTGACATCCCAAGATGTTGTTGGTGAAAAGTTCAATGACAGGACTGCCATTAAATGTCAATGAATATAGTTGATGTTAATTGTATATCAATTGTGCTTTTATTATATGTAGCATTTAAAAACAAGATACTGAAATTGTTGCATGGTTGAGAGAGTAAATGTATGCTTATGATGTTTCATGTTGTACATAATTGTCAGACTCCATAATGTTTGGCTCTGTTATCAGTCTTCACCACCTGGCTTTCCAGAATCAAATAGCTCGCCACAGCCTTGTTGGAGGTGGTTATTGCCTGGGACTCTGGTGTGAATGTTAGTTGTCACTTATTAACCAACTTTAAGCACAGGAAATACCGAAATGTTATGTCAAGCTGTTTCAATCAGTTTGGGATTTAGTATTATGCTGCACAATTTATGCAAGTTATATTGGTTATCCTAAGGTATCGTTGAGTTCTGTCTGTGTGGAGTTTGCACGTTCTCCCAATTGACGCTGGGAGAATGTGCAAACTCCACACAGGCAGATTATGTTATCCCACTATTAACCCTGGTTTAATATGGTAACAGCAATGTATTTCTTTATGATTTAGCCTGGTGTACTGACAGTATATGATAGACTGCTGTTGCACATTGTAAATGCCAGTGTTTGCAGAAAGCTTTCAACAGTCTCTTCAAATCAATCTGCAAAGTAGAACTAATTTTAGTAATTAGAAAATGATATCACTGGTATTCACGTGGAAAGATGAAACGTTTCACTACCCAAAACTGGCTGTCTCAAATATATGTTGCCCTCCTGATGAAGTATTTTTATTGCTCAACTGCTATTATTTTTAGTTCAAACAAATAAAATAAGTCAGAGATAGCTGACCAATTAGCTAGATAGAGGGAAGTCAGAGACAAACATCCCCCAAAATACAAGCTAATGGTATTTAATTAGTGACACAATTTGCATCCACATGTGGCAGGATCTAGATAATCAGGTTTGGTCTGATAAGAAATGCCAAACAAGAGAATTTCCAACAAGGGAGAATTTGACCATCGTTCCTTTCACTCCCTTCCCCACTGATTCACAGTATCATCTACTAATGCACTGCAGCAACTCATCAAGGCTTCTGTGACATTACCTTCCAAACCAAAGGCCTCTGCCTTGTAGAAGGACATGGGCAACAAATGCATGGGAATACCACCACCTGGACATTACCTCGAAGCCTCACATCATCCTGACTTGGAAAAATATCACCATTCCTTCACTGTCAGTGGGTCAAAATCCTGGCACTCACTTCCTAAAAACACTGCAGCTGTTCCTACAAAGCATAGACTGCAAATATTGAAGAAGGGGGCTCACTTGAGGTCCTGGGCCCTAGCCTCCAGCTGCCGTGGATGCCTTGCTCCAGGATATCTGTCCTGCACTACTGCAGTAGCGGCACTGCATGTCTGAGGCACTTGTTGGCATCCATCAACGTTAATGCCCACTGGCGGGGAGGGGAGGGGCGGTCTTGAACACACTCCAACTGCCCCCTCCCTCTCAAGGAGGCAGTCAAGGATCCACAGGCACCCATAGCGAGGAGGATGAGCAGGTGCATATCCGTCCACCCAGCTAACTCTGGGAGCATCCAGCGGTCCAAATTCCCTCTCCCTGTGACCCCTTCTGCCAGCTCCACAGGTCGAGGAGGGTCGCACTGCCACAAAGCAGCATCCCGAAAGCAGGTTGGGCCCCCATCCTTGGTCTCAGCCCGACAAAGGACACCTGCTAAACCTCCACTTCCATTGTGGATGTTGGAGATGTACCAAGATGTAGCAGCAAGGTTAGAAAGGTTAAAAAGCTCTTGTTGTAGAGCGTGGGCACGGGTGCTAAGCACTTTACATGATATTAGCCAGAGTAAATAAATTCGCGTCAGTGTCACCCTATCTATGGCTCATTGTTATGGTGTCAGTCTGAAGTGAAAGCTTAGTTTCTGGCACGAGATGAAAACCTTCTCCCTGTGCTAAGTGAAACCTTCCTGGTGCACTGATGACGCACCAGCCTTGACAGTCACTGGGTGCATCTGTCATGTCTACATCTCAAGGGAAGTTGTCATTGCTACCGGAATGTCCTGAGCTGGTGTCACAAAGTTTGATCGTTCTCCCTGTGTGCTCTCAGCATGTTTCAGATGCAGCTGGCCCTCCATTTCATCAGCTTGTGTCTCCAGTGACACTGTTATCCTGAAGTTTTCAGCTCACAAGGATGTCATTGGATCAGAAGTTAAAGTTTTCCCGTTGCATCTCCATGATATAACTCTGGTCGTTGAACAAAAGTGAGCTGCTGTCAGCCAAACTGGAGTCATAGAATCCCTGCAGTGTGGAAGGTGGTCATTCGTCCAATCTTGTCTGCACTGACTCTCTGACAGAACATCTTTACCCAGGCCTCCTCCTTGCCCTATACCCATAACCCACTCATTTATTCTGCTCATCCCCTTACGTACAGATCTTTGGACACAAAGGGATAATTTAGCATGGCCTATCCACTAACCTGCATATTTATGCACTGTGGAAGGAAACCAGAGGAAACTCATGCAGACACGGGGAGAACATTCATGGGGAGTCAGCCATTCACAGATGCTCTGTGAGGGTCCATGGACTGTCCCCACTACTGATCGTCATCATCATTTTCCTGGAATGTATGGACACATCTACTGTGTCTCCATGACAGGAGCCTTATCACAGAGGTATGTGCACTGCCATCAGCCAGATTGGACTCAGACATTCACATAACCCCTGTGAGGATCTCTCCCTGAGGATCTATAGATTGCCTCGACTGCATGTTGTCATTCTGCTCTTCCTCCTCCTCTTCCAGTTGCGCATCCTCCACCCCAGTGATGACCAGCTGGTCGGCCTCCATATCCTCCTCCAAAAAGGTCTCCTCGCTGCTGCACCAGATTGTGTAGGGCACAGCACACCATCAAATGTGGGACGATATCAGGGGCTATATTGGAGGGTCCTGCCAGATAGATCCAGGCACCTGAACTGCATTTTGAGGAGCCCTACGCAACGCTCCACTGTTGAATGGGTGGCAACATGGGCCTCATCAGCCTCAGGCCTCAACACAGACGTTATCAACGTTCATACCCGGATCCGTGCTGAGAGGTCAAAGTCGGACTCTGTGAGCAGCAACAGCCCCCCACCCTCCACATATTCACAGGATACCCCAACCTGAAACGCAACATGGCCACCACGAAACAACCCCCCCGCCCCGAGCAGTATAGAGCAGTAGAATGCAAAGTCTTACCTCCTCACTCACCCTCTCTGCTCAATCGCCTGAATCCCACTTTTATACACGATGTGTGTTCCTAACTGATCTGGTTGCAGTGAGTGAAGTGGTTAAGGCAGGTGAACTGGGATGATTGGGAGTGAAGCTCGCTAATTACATTGTGATGAATGCAAAAACATGCAAATTGACGTTATGCCTGTTTTGAGAGGACTCCTGATCATGCTGATTTTCTTCCTGGTAAAATGGGAATGGGCATGAAAACAGGCGTCATTCTCACTGTTTGCAGCACGCTTGATTTTATGACATTTTCCCACTGCAAAATGGGCATGGTGAGGTTGTAAAGTTCTGCCCACAATTGCAGCTGGTTGAGTCTAGAATTGAGATTGCAACCTGAACATTATAGCCAGATCTTTCTAGAGGAAAGTGAGGAAACATATCTATATGCAGAGTGGGTGGTCAAAAGTCTTCCACAAGTGGCTGTTGATGCTGTGTCAATTGCTAATGGTAACATTTTCATCACTGTCTATCTCAAAGACAAGTGGATAGATTTCAATGATATTTTGGATAGGATAGAGGTGGAGAGACTCTTCCCGCTCAGAAAGGACAGTAGGACTAGGGGGCACAGCCTCAAGATAAAGGGGGGGCGGTTTAGAACGGAGTTGAGGAAGAACTTCTTCACTCAAAGGGTGGTGAATCTCTGGAATTCTCTGCCCGTTGAAGTGGTGGAGTCTACCTCGCTAAATATTTTTAAGAAGCGGGTTGATGGGTTTTTGATAAGAGAGGGGATTAAGGGTTATGGGGAGAGGGCGGGAATGTGGAACTGAGCCACGACAGATCAGCCATGATCTTATTGAATGGGGGGGCAGGCTTGAAGGGCTAGATGGCCTACTCCTGCTCCTATTTCTTATGTTCTTATGTTCACACAGATAGGAAATGATCCACTATTGATTTCTGATGAAGATTAAAATCTGGATCCTGGAATTTTTCTTAAGGATCTACTAACCTTGGGTGTTTGGGATTTCTTTAGAATGTTGAATTGGTTTATTTAGAAGGTTATTGATTGTTTTCAAACATTATGGATCATTTCAGCAGCTGTGGTTGATTTTGTCACAGCAGTTAACACATGAGCAGTATTTTCAGAGCTAGTTGTTGGATATGGATTTGCATGAAGACTCTTCAGTGAAAAGGAAGCTCTTAATTTTTTTTCAGCTTTGTAGCTACAGAGCATCAACAAGGTAAGGAAGGCTTGTAAGAAGAGCTGCAGGATTGTAATAATGTTGAGTTAACACAGTGTGATGGACTTATGAGCTCCACTAAGTGCACTCTTCACTTGTTTTAGATCTAAAGTCGATGGATTTTTTTGTAATCAAAGTCATCAAGAAATATGCAGCAAAGGCACACTTTAGTTCACAGTTCAGCAATGATGTTACTGAATGGCTTTATAGGCTTGATATGTTAGGTGACCTATTTCTGTCCCATCTGTTCAAATTGCTCTAATTCATTATTGATAAAAGGAATAATGATTGGATCCACTGGATAACGGGTTTATGAATTCCTTACCACATTTTTGAGCTACAGTAACACTGCCAATCTAAAACCGACAAGGTGCCTGACTCACAATCCTTGAGGGACACATGACTTTGGTCACTTTGTGTTGTATTTTCAGGTATTATACATTGCCTGGCAGTCTTCCTGGAGCACAGCTGTTTCATTACCTCCCTACTAAACCTCAGTCCCTTTTAACTTAGCTCTATAGTTGCAGATTGGCAAGACTTCACAGTGCCGCTATTGGATAGCAGATGCAGCCAGGTGCTGTGAGTCCTCAGCTCCTATGTCAGTAGGACACTAAATGCATATTGATACATAAAAGCCTAAAATATGGTAAGAGGACTTGTGGCTGCCTCTCCAACTCTGTCTGTTCACATGTGGAACACTTCACTCAAGCGTCTGAACTGTTGATTTAATTGTCTTTTTTCATGAATTATTGATTGGCACCAAATCATCAATTTAATGCAGCAGCATTTATGTTGTTCTTGCAGCATTGACAATAGTTCACCAGTAATACTTGTTTGTTAGTAATAGGGCAATCTATGAACATGACTGTTAATATTTCACAAGCTTTCATGTTGTATTTTTTATGTATTAAAATATTTGAATGTTTAGCTAAGTATGTTGCTCCAAGTAAATGTGAATGTTAGAACTGGGCTGTGTCTATTCAGTAATTAAAATCTTGCTGCCAGCTAAGAATGATATAAGCCATTGTGATGGATCAACTTCAATTTCAAATTATTTTCCAAACAAATCAAATCATATTAAATGTGTGATATACAAAGATTGCAAACTTTTATTTTACTGTTTTTAAATCTCTTAATTGGCAACTTTTATAATCCTCAACCACTTTCCCACCTTATCCTCCCAATCCTTGATTTACTTACTGATTAAAAATCTGTCTATCTCGGCCTCGAACATATTTAATGACCCAGCCTCTGCAGCCTTCTGCAGTAAAGAATTCCACAGATTTACTGCCCTTAGTGAAGAAATTTCTCCTCATCTCTCTCATAAATGGCCGACCCCTTACTCTGAGATTATGACCTCTAATCCTAGACACACCCACAAGGGAAAACAGCCTCTCAGCCACTAATCTGTCAAGGTCCCTGAGAATCATGAATGTCTCAATAAGGTTGCCTCTCATCCTTCTAAACTTCAATGAGTACAGGCCCAACCTACTTAACCTCTCTTCATAAAATGCCTCCATAACCAGGATTAATCTAGTTCACCTTCTCTGGACTGCCTATAATGCCAATATATCTTTCCTTCGGTTAGGGGATCAAAGCTGTTCATGGTATTCCAGGTGTGGTCAAACTAATACATTGCATAGTTTTATAAAGGTTTCGTACTTTCATATTCCATTCCCTTTGAAATAAAGGCCAACATTTTGCTTGCCTTCCCTAATACCTGCTGAACTTGCGTGCTAACTTTTTGTGTGATTCATGCTTGAAGACCCCCAAATCCCTCTGTACTGCAGTTTTCTACAATCTTTCTCTGTTTAAATAATATTCAGCCCCTTTATTCTTCTTACCAAAGTGCATAACTTCACATTTTTCTACATTATATTCCATCTGCCAAGTTTTTGCCCATTCACTTAATGTGTCTATATCCCTGACTCTTTGGGCAGGATTTTACTGCCATGCTGGTCCTAAAACCATAAAATCCCACCTGAAGTCAATAGATCTTTCCGTGATCCACCCTTGCCATGGTGGGCGGAATGGAAAATTCACTCCTTTGTGGCATCCTTATTACTTGCCTTCCCACCTATGTTTATGTCATCTGCAATCTTGGCAATAGTACATTCACTTCCCTTGTCCAGTCTCTGATATATGTTATAGATAATTGTGGCCCCAGCATTGATCCCTATGGCACTCTATTGGTTACTGGTTGCCATCCTGAAAATGCTCCTCTTTTCCCAACTCTGTCGTCATTGGTCAATCCTCGATCCATGCTAATATAAAGCATTTAATCAGAGTATAATTTGGGTGGCATGGAGGTTTCACATGACACTCTGCAGATTAGCTCACCAATGGAAAGTGGCCCAAACCATAAGAAAGCCCACAAAGTCAGACAGAAGGGCTAGAAACTCAATGCTGGCAACTGTAACAAGGTGCTTGTGCTGTGAGGGGAATATCTAGCCGAGAGCATAGAATGCTTCCCAAATGGGAAAATGGGACATTTCAAGTATTTCTGCAAACCCCATAATTTTAATCAAAGTCAAAGATCAGAATTCTTGCTCCTCTTTGTGACAAGGGATGACAAATCATTGATTCTCTCTATGTTCTTCACAATAAATGTACATCTTTATTGAGTGGCGATGTTGGCATACTTGTCAGAATCCTAGAAAAAACAGATAATGCTCATCATTTGAATAACTCATGGGGTGGAATTTCATGGGAATGATTGTAAGTGTCCAGCTAGCATGAAAATGGGAGATCCCTTTTTTGGGACCTGTTTTCATGCCCAATCTTACAGACTTAGACATTGAAAATATAGGCTAGACCATTTATAGCTGCTGCAGTGGGCTGGATTTAATTTGCCAGCCAGCCTGGAGAGGGAGCTATTGCGCATGTGCAGATGTTGGTGGCTGCACATACACAATAGCAATTTCAGAGGGAGCTCTTGGGCATGTGCAGGCCACTGATTCTACATATGCACAATTCCAACAGCAGGGGTCTGAGAGACAGAGAGCTTGTGAGGCTGCCTGCTGTTGCAGGCAGCCTCACAAGCATCATCCCCTCCCCCCCCCCGCCATCAGAGGGCCCACAGCCAATTACAAGCCCCACTACATGGTCATGTAGCCCCTACCACCCACCCCCTGCTGACCAGACTGCTCATGCCTCCCTCCTCCTCTCACCAGTTGGAGCTGCAGAGCAGCAGTGGACCCCCTCCCCAGCCAATCTGATCATGGTGCAGAATGGCAGTGGGCCCCCCTCTCTCCACCCAGTCTGATTGCAGGCAGCATGTACAGCGGGCCCCACTGCCCCGATACTGCCTGATGGACACAGCCAATTGGACATTGCCAAAGTGCCAGGCTGGCACTGCCTAATGGGTATCCCCCTTGCTATCAGCCTCCTGGAGGGCCTCAATAGCCCACAGTTCTACCTATGAGGCCAACACAACTTCTCCGTTCATGGGAAGCAGGTGTTTTCCTTGCTGGAGAGACCCTCTTCTGGCAAGGCCATGAAGGCAAGCGAGCCGGGATGATTCAGCGCTGTGCTCACTAATGCCATGGAAATTAACACTAAATGTACTTAAATAATTTATTCAGCCTCCAGCCCATTTCCAGCGAGAGACTGAACTCGCCGGAAATCAAGGTCTCATAAGATCATAAGAGCCAGGAAATCGGGCATGCTCCTAATTTCTTGTCTCTCATGTGAGACTGGGCTTGCTCCACCCTTCGATGGGTGGGATGAAGTGGTAAAATCCTGGCCACCATCTTTTATGCAACAATCTTCAACCTTATATTTAGAAGCAGTGGATCCTTCAGAAGCTGAGGAAGTTTATACACTCAGTAGCAAACTCCTTTCTTTCTTCCCCTAGACCCCAGTTGAAGATTGAAGTTATGAATCTCTCAATTCTTCGCAAATTTAGGTCTGAGGTGGTGGGTACAGAAGACACTATGGCAAAGAGTGACCATCCCTATGAAGATCTGCTGGCCCTGAATTAGCTCCTCCGAGAGAGTGATGAGGAAGAATCTCTATCAGTACCGAGTGACCTCTTGGATATCTAGATCCTAGAGGATGATTCATCTTTCCAGTTGATGGGTGGCACAGTAGCACAATGGTTAGCACTATTGCCTCATAAGCCACGGATCCAGATTTGATTTCTGGCTTGGGTCACTGTCTGTGTGGAGTTTGCATGTTCTCCCCGTCTTTCCATGGGTTTATTGCAGATGCTCCAGTTTCCTCCCACATTCTGAAAGATGTGGTTAGATGCATTGACCCAAACAGGCGCTGGGCTGTAGCGATTAGGTGAATTTCACAGTAACTTCTTTGCAGTATTAATGTAAGGTTTACTTGTAACACTAATAAATAAACTTTTAAAATAATGGAAGCACCTTGTGAAATCCCTGTTGTCTATTTAATGTGTTTTTAGTGGCTGCAGCAAGTGACACAAATGTCAATCACATCCCTCTGAAGCAGAGGTATCTAATGCTTTGCCCCTCGGTGAAGTTGGTGTACGAAATTCTGTCCTGCACACCAATCTTGTAAAGATTGTCCTGCACCACCAGCTACTTGGGCCTCTTGCAGCAGATGCAGGACAGGACACTCTCCCTAGCTGCTGCTCTTTGTCCTCGAGTCCCAGGGACAGATGGCAAAACAAATATGACAACAGGAATTGTACAGAATTCTGAAGTTCAGAAAGTAAACTCCTGTGTCTCCAAAAAGATAGCTGAAATATTTTTAAAAACATGACATGTAAGGTGATAAGTTTTCAAGGTTTGGCTGACTTTATAATGTCACAACTTATGACGTTTGAGACATCACTCAGTGGAGGCAAACTCTTTTCCGTTCTTGGCATTCTACCCTCTTCTGGACCACTTTATCTCAGATACTTGATGGGCCCACAATGAACAGGCTGCTCTGTGGCCACTTTGTGGAGTTTCCAATTATTTAAAGAACGCATAATTAGCTCACTCCATGACATGTTGCTGGACAAGCTCCCAATGAGAGGCATCCTCCATGCCTGAGGTTTGCTTAGATTATTATAATCTGGCTGACCCCAGCAATTCCACTGAGGTCAATACAGGGTGAAACTTGGATGCAGTCTGACTTGCAGTAGGCCTTATGCCAGGTCTAATCATCTAAATTCTTCAGTCCAGTACTGCTACATTGCTTGTACAAATAAAGGTCACAGCAGTATTAACCTGCTTTGCTACAATTTAATTTCATGAACCAATGGGCATCAGCCAGGCATGCATTGTACATTGTACGTCTTAAATTAATGGAGCTTTTATCAAGTGAAATTATTTTTATATTCTGTTTTCCGGGCTAATACAACACCATGGATTAAATTTAACACCTCTCAAATATTGATTTTGCAAACCCCTCAATGTATTTGTTTAAGCAGGATTGTTAAATAAAACAGTCACATGCCTTGAATGTCAGTTGCCTGATGTTGTATTCAAAATCATTTCTCAAAATGTGCTCTGTCCCTGAGGATCTCCTGTTTGTTCATACAGAATTAACAGTTGCCCATTTTGTGCTGTTCTCTAATTCTTTAAGCTTTACTTTATACAACTGTTTGCTTCAGTGCTTCGTATTAGTTGCCCTATAAGACATACCACTGTGTGGGATAGGTTGGATTGACCAATAGATTGTTTCTTCCTGTCATTTTTGAGCGTTAGTTCATATGTCCATGTAGCATTATCTACTGTCACATTTTATAACTGTTTATCTGCCCACGTTTTATAATTTCTCCACAAAAAAACTAAAATGCAGAGCTTCAAAGAAATCACATTATGTTTTCAGTTTCATTTTTGTCAAAGTTGAAGAATAAATCCTGTTTCCAAAAATCTGTGACTCATCTAAGTGCATGGCTGTATCCAGTGGTGACCCCAGATTTTGATTATGTTACAGTATGTAGGGCTAAGGGAATATCACCTAATGTAAGTAAGCAGGCAGCACCCACATTGTTCAGCTTGGGAATTTCCTGCCTGTCAGAGGTATCCTGTGTATTCCACACTTTGGTGATTTAAGGTTATTTATTTTGAAACCATATGGAATTTCAAGATTTTAAAATAGTGGAAATATTTTGTACTGTTGTAGAACTGGCAGAGTGTCTGAGTTCACTGCACCGTGGAGGGAGTAGACAAGTACTATTTATATTTGATACTGGAACATAAATCCAATTTACAAAGTTGCACCCTTAAATTTCTCTAAATGTTCATGGGCTTAATTTTATACCCATCTGGTGGCAGGTTGGCCTGTTAACTCTTACGGGTGCCATACCTTCAAACTGCCTCTGAACTGTTGCAATTTTACCAGCAAAGGAGAACCATCGGGAGATGGAAGGTCTTGAGGGCCAAATAAAACTCTTAAGTGGCTAATTAATGATGACTTAAGGGGCTGATACTAAAGCCAGCAGCAGGAGAGGCCCGTGTCAAGTGCCAGCCTGGCAGCTTTTACAGTGCGGCTTGGTGGCAGGCAAAGGGGGAATGCCTTCTTAACAAGCTCCCTGTGTCCAATGGAGCGCTCCACAACCACCCATAAACCTGCTATCTGCTGCTCTGACCACACCAATCTTATCTCTCCTGTTTAGACTTGCCAATCTTCCCCCCCAGCAAGACCCTTTCCCCACTTGTGTAAAAGTCCAGTTCCGTGGTTCCTTACCGTTGAGGATTGGATATGGTACCAGCTGTGGCCACCTCTCCCAGTGACACTATTGGAACCAGAGAGCTCCCAGCCACTTGATTCGCTGTTGCTCTTGAACACAACTCCCTGTGGGGCCATCCATCACAGCAGAGTCACACTCACCCTGACCTTTTCACCTGGGAGGTGGATCGTGGTACACTGAAAAATCTAGCCTTCTGTTTATCACTTAAATAAATTTATGGCTCTGTAATTTATGTGTATTCAGGCATATTCTATAGTTACCACCTCTCCCCCGCCATTCCAGTCAGGCTCAGTTTAAAAAATACATCATTTTGCCTGATTAGAAGCTGAACCACAATGATATATTTTTGGCTAGTAATGATGGTTCAAGTACATCCTTATAACCAGCTACTTAATGAGTGTTGATTGATACTGGGGAATATGTTCCAAGTATCTAACATATTGTGACAGATATAATTTACTGTGTTTAAATTTGCTGGAGGTGTATTCATTTTAGGCTTGAATTTCTTTAGTTCTGCACTGAGTTCAATACTTGTTTGTACCTCCAGCTCTCAATACTTTAAAGATTGGAATATTCCAGCTGCTCAATTTTTTCTTTAGAATTAAAAGCTTAGTTCATGAATATCACTTTAAAGCTGAGATGCCAAAGTCCCTGTATCCCATTCTTATTGTTCTTCTCTGAACCCCTGGGTAGGGCATTGACTGTTATTACATAGCACAAGGATGAGAATTTGAGCTTCTGAGTATCCATGAACTCTAGTCCTTACGGAACTGTTTAGTTTTTGGCTGAGCCACTATTAATGCATTATACAGCAGTAATAATGAAGGTTACATTAATCATTCTAGAGTAACCAGCCTTGACATCCAAAAAGTAATTTGTCCTATGTGATTTTAGCAAGAAGACCTGATACAAGATTTATATAGGCCATGTCAGGGTGAAAGGTGAAGCCTTTAGCATGTAATTTTATTAGTAGGAAACGGGAGCATAGACAGGAAGTAGACAAAAGCATAACTTTTATCCACCTGACATGCAGAGCCCTGATGCCACCACAACTTTGGAGTCAACTCTACTAAAATATTATAGAAGAACTGCAACTATTGAAAATATTTCTGGTTATGAGCTCATACATTGAAGGGTACCCATTGTATGTTGTCACAGGATTAAAATGTCTGTGGCAGCATGAAGGGGTAGGCATCCAGCCGCTTGTAATTACAAAAATAACATTGAGGAGGACCAGCATATAGGAGAAATGCAGGAAACAGCCAAGTTTCCTTACAGAAGCCAGAAGCATTGTTACAAATAAGACAGAGGAACAGTTACTTTTGGAATTGGCAGTCACAGCCTCCTGCTCCCAGTGTGCCATGCCACACATATAAAGTCAGAGCATGCTTTAAATTACGTCGATAACATACTCAACAGCCCAATTTCAGAGAAACCCTGACTGTAACAAATCAACTTTCTCTACTGTTTATCGTGATAATATTTATTGTCTAATATATTCCTGATAAATTCCTGTGATTGCCCATTGAAGGTGACACTGACATAACCCACTGAAGATCCAATGGAAATGAAAATTAGTTCTGATTGTTCACATGACAAATATGATTTAACAGAGCCACAGCAAAATAGAAGCTGGTCTTGATTGTTGGACAGCCTGAGGGAAAATGTAAACTAAGTGAAACTTGAACCTTGTATTAAATTTAACAGGCACAGAAATGGTATCACTGTCCTGGGACTGGTGAGGGTGGGTGTCAACAAAATATGTGGAAAACATTTGGAAAACATGTCTGAAATTTGTGATAGAAATACTCACGTGACTGCAATTTCAAATTTAATATTTTGCTCACTTGCATATATCCATGTGTTGACAAAAGAAAATATTCACTGCATTTTAACAAAAATCTTCATGAAATGATTTCATTTTAAAATCACTTCAACTTCATTACAAGTGCTTCTCATTTCCTGAAACTTCAATGTGGAAAAAATACAGAGTTAATTGAATGAACCTATCTCCACTGAATGAGATAGACAGACAAAATTGAATTCATATTTCAGGCTGGAATTAAACTGATTCTCCAGAGACACAGAGAGCATTATAAATCATTTTACTGTCTCTTTTTGCTGTAAAGTTCCGCTAAGTTTTTATTTGTTTATTAAATCATTTAAGTGTATCAATTTTTTGTACCATATTATTACGCATCTAATAATATATTCTTCCAAATATAATTACTAGAATTCACATTTTATCAGAATTAATAATTTGAAGCTATATTTTAATTGTTCCTGAGCTGCCTTCTATAAACAGAGCCTCTGTTTATAGAAGGCTGTAAGGAGCAGTTGAATAACTGGTAAAATCTAGAAAGTTTTAGTTACATCATATTTTTAAAAGCTCCTTCTTTGGAGCTGCTTTTTAGTGTGAGCAGGAAGAATGCCTAAAATTCTAATGCGGAATACAAAGTTAATATCACATGGGTGAGATATGCATTTGATCCTTTTTAAGGTCCCCTGTGCAACATAATATATACCATATGACCAAATTATGCAGCAAGTGTTGCTGATAATGAATAGTGCCAAAATCAAGTTGACATATGTGAAAAAAACTGCCAAATAACTGCAGGAACACATTGCCAAATGATGGTTGAAAGAATAAACTGAACCATAAGTTTGTAAATGAAGTCTGAAGGGATAAACTTTGAAAACATAATTTGATAGCACAATTTTAGTTACTTCCTTAAAGTAAATCACCAGAGATGAAGCCAAGTATTGAATGACAGCACAATGACATCAAGATTCCAGTTGAGAATATGAAATATTCTGCAAAATATTTAGTAAGGAGATGAATTATATGAGATGACAACCCAACTAACATTGTTTTCCTAAAAGCTCCTTTGGACCTGGGAGAATCGCCCCATGGCTTCTCAGGTCTATCTATTTTGTGTCCAAAGTGTAAACTTTGCATTTCCATATGTTGAATTCCATCCGCCACAGTCTTGCCCACTCATTTAACCTATCAATCATTTACACCAATGGTTTTCAACTGTGTGCCACGAACATCTGCCGCGTGTGCTGTGAAAAAGATTCAAAGTGATTTGGAATTCATGTAATTAAACTAAAACTAACCTTCGTCTTTGGCTCTGTGGTTGGTATCTCCAAGGTCTGATGAATCCCAGACCTCCCTGCTGGCTGGGAAAGAACTGCACATGCAAAGTTCAGACTTTTGATATTGACCAGGCCCATGCACATGACCAACAGGACTTGGAGCTGAAAACAAAAGCCCCATGCATCCATGCATACACTGAAAACTCAGAAAGGGTGCAAAAACCCTGGAAGAAGTGAGTGCGATGGAGAAGTTAAAAAAAAACAGGCGTGAGGATAAGGAGAAGTTCCCAGTAATGGAAGAAGACAGAGTAAACAAGAGGTTTGCCTCAAAATTTGTTTATAATATAGAGGTGTGCTGTGGCAGACACAAGTTTGGGACCACTGACCTGCACTGTCAGTAAACTCAGATATACAATTCTCTATTCCTTCATCAAATCTAAATGTAAAAAAAAACTTTGGCCTCAGTACAGACACCAATGGTTATCTCCTATCGTTAGACTATGTAGCCTATTACCCCTACTTTCTGTTTCCCAAATCCTGACCAATTCCATACCAAATCAAAAGATTGCTTCTATTTCCACATGCTGCCATTATTCTGAACAGTTGACTGGTACTTTATCGAGTGCCTTCTGAACATCTATGTAAATAACGTATAACATTCTCTTACTTGCCATTTTGGTGATCAGCTCAAGAAAGTCAATCAAGTTGGTTAGGTATTACTTACTTATTATAAATCCAAGCTGTCTCACAACCATTCATGTTTTCAGTCCCACTTTCCCAAATAACTATTCAGGTAACTTCTTCATAAAAGACACAAGATTAATAAATCTATAATTTCCTCCTTTATCTCCCACCCTGATGCAATGGAGTGATCTTGGCAGTTTTCCAGTCTCAGGGAGCAGTTCCTGAATCAGATGGCATTGGCACAGTTATACTGAATTGCTCAGGGAACAGCAAGTTCTGAAGTTCAAGGGCGGAATTTTCCTGTCTTGCCCACCACAGAGATTGTAGGGGGGGCGGGACAGGGGGTGGATCATGCAAAGGCCTTTTGGTCTCAAGCGGGATTTTCCAGTCTTGGGACAAATGCGGCTGGAAAATCCCACCCCAAGTTTTCAGCAGTTCTGCTTAGCTGCGGTCAAAGTCCATAAACCTGGACAGAAATGCAGAAATATCGGCCACCCAATTGCTAAACTTCTGGGAAAACATCAAAAACTGTGTAGTATGAATTCTAGGGTTTTGAGTCAGTGCCCTGTGTAAAACTGCATGCTGAAACTGCAAACATTCTCAACTCTGTAAACCCGATTCAGGAGAAAATGCTTTGTTTGGGTTTTCATTCCAGGGCTTTTGTTGTGAGGGTGGGGGGGCAACTTAGTATCAGTTCATGCCATCCCATAATTCTTCAATCATTTCTTGGCCTTTTGTCTCCTTTGACAAGAGAGTGCAACTCATCACCCCCACACATCACCTTTGCCCTAGCACTCTCCATGCTACTTTCATAGAATGATAGAATTTATAGCACAGAGACAGGCCCTTCAGCCCAAACTGATCCATGCCAACCAAAATGCCCATCCAAACTAACCGCATTTGCCTGCATTTGGCCCATATCCCTCTAAATCTTTCCTATCCACGTATGTTCAAATGCGTTTTGAATGTTGTCAATGTCCCTTCCTCTGGCAGCTCATTCCAGATACATACCACGCTCCGTGTAAAAAAAAAAAGTTGCTCCTCAGGTCCTCATTAATTCTTTCCCCTCTTAACTTTAACCTATGCCCTTCAGTTCCCAATTCCCCAACCCTGGGAAAAATACTGAGTGCGTTCACCTTATCTTATTCACCTGTATAACATCACCCTCAGTTTTCTACCTCGAGAGAGAAAGGTTCTAGCCTGTCCAATCTCAGTTCCTTGAGTCTTGGCAACATCCTTGTTGTACTCTTCTGCACTCTCTCCAGTTTAATAACATCTTTCCTATAGCAAGGCAACCAAAACTGAACACAATACTCCAGGTGCGGCCTCACCAACATCCTGCACAACTGGGACATAGCTTTCCAACCTATATACTCAATTTCCTGACTGATGAAGGTCATCATGCCGAAAGGTTTCTTCAGTGCCCTATATACCTGAGACTCCATCTTTCGAGAACAGTGCACCTCAAATCCAAGGCCCCTCGGTTCCATTGATACTCCCTAAGGTTCTACCATTCACTGTAAAAGTCCTACCTTGATTTGACTTTCCAACAGGTCACCTCACACATCTGTATGGAACTTTATTTGCCATCTCTTGGCCCACTTCCCCAGCTGATCAAGATCCTGCTGCAATTTTTGATAACCTTCTTCACTGTCTGTAATACCACTTATTTTAGTGCCATTTGCAAATTTACTGATCATGCCTTGTATGATCTCATCCAAATCGTTCATATAGATAACAGCAATGGGCCCAGCACTGACCCCTGAGGCACACCACTAGTCACAAGCCTCCAGTCCAACAAGCACCCTTCCACCATTAGCCTCTGCTTCCTTCCATCAAGCCAATTGTATATCCAGTTTGCCAGCTCTCCCTGGATTCCATGTGACCTAACCTTCCACAGCAACCTACCATGTGAAACTTTATCAAAAGCCTTACTGAAGTCCATATAGATTGTATCTACCACCCTTCCCTCATCAACCTTCCTGGCCACTTCATCAAAGAACTCTAACAAATTGGTAAGGCATGATCTCCCATGCACAGAGCCGAGCTGACTACTTGTAATGAAGCCCTGTCTTTCCAAATGCCTGTATATCTTATTGCTCAGGATCCTCTCTGATAACTTAGCTACCACAGATGTTAGGCTTATGGTCTATAATTCCCAGGGTTTTTTTGCAGCCCTTCTTAAATAAGGGCACAACATTTGCTATTCTCCAGTCTTCTGGTACCTCACTCATGGCTAAAGATAATGCAAATATCTCAGCCAGGGCTCCCGCAATTTCTTCTTTGGCCTCACGCTAGTGTTCTTGGGTCCTCGGTCAGGGCCAGGAGAGTTATCCACCTTTATACATTTCAATACGCCCATCACCTCTACTGTAAGTGAGCTGGCCTCAATATATCGCCACTAACTTTTCCAGGTTCCCAAGCCTTCAGGTCTTCCTCTACAGTAAACATAGAGGAGAAATATTCATTGAGAACTTTACCATCGCCTGCAGTTCCACACGTATGTGTGCACTTGGTTCTTGAGGGGTCCTATTCTCTCTCGAGTTATTCTTCTTCCTTTAATATACTTAAAGAATCCCTTCGGATTCATTTTAATCCTCTCAGCTATAGATACCTCATACCCTCTTTCTGCCTTCCTAATTTCCTTCTTGAGTATTCTCCTGTAGCCCCTGTATGCCTCCGGGGAATCCCTTGATTCCAGCTGCTTGTACTTGAGCTTCTTTCTCTTGGCCAAAACCTCTATGTTTGCCATCCAAGTTTCCCCAGTCTTGTCATCCTTCACGCTAATAGGAACATATAGACCCTGAACTCTAGCTATTTTACTTTTAAAAGCCTCCCACCTGCCCAAGGTCCCTTTGCCTTCAAAGAAGCTACTCCAATCAACCCTAGCAAGCTCCTGTTTAATTCCGTCAAAATTTGCCTTGTTCCAATTTAGGACTTGCACCTGTGGACTAATTTTGTCCCTTTCCATAACTATTTTAAAATTAATAGAATTATGAACTACGGTCACTGGTCCCAAAGTGATCCCGCATCATCACCTCAGTCACTTACTCTGCCCTATTTCCCAAAAGTGGGTCAAGTTTTGCCCTTTCCCGAGTAGGGCTTTCCCCATGCTGCCTGAGGCAACTTCCCTAAACACACTTAACAAATTCCATCCCATCTAAGCCCTTAACGCTATAGCAGTCCCAGTCTATGTGAGGAAAATTAAAAAACCCTACTATGACAACTCTATGACTGCTGCAAGCGTCTCCAATCTCCCTGCATATTTGTTCTTCTAATTTTCATTGACATTTGGGGCCTAAAGTACAATCCCAATAAGGCTACCATTCCCTTCTTATTGCTTAGTTTCACCCACAAGCCTTGCTGGATGATCCCTTGGTTATTTCATCGTTGACTACTAATTTATCTAATATTTATCTTGGATAGAACTCAGGAGCCATGATGTGATGAAATAAAATAAAGTTCTAAATATGTATTGTAGACTTCACTGTATTTAACATGAATACTCTCATCCATAACATTTAAACTCTTTCACATACTTAAACCCCTTATAAAACAAACACTACCTTCAAGTACTTAATCTATTATGAAATTAAACATTTGTATTCATAGCCCTGCATTGAAGACAACTGATCTCTTTATAACTGCTTGGTGCTGTCAGCCAAACTGAAACTTTTAAGCCCCCTATTGTGATGATAAGTTACAGAAGCAATGATCTAGCACTAATCTTATATTGACAACTCTCATGTTTATGTGAATAAAAAGTGAAATTGTGTACCAATTTTGTTTAACTACAGGCTAGATTTTTTTTAAATTTAAGGGCTTCGGGATTAAAGTGCCTTGACAGCTTGACCATTCCATAGAGCTTATCCATCTTTTATGCCCATTAATGTCTAATAACAATCCCAAAGAGGTACCTTCCCTCTCCAAATAATTCCTTTCCTAAAATATCTCAAGTCCATGAATCACATTTTGGACATCCCAATAACAAAAGTTTTACTCCTGTTCAAAGGGAGCTGCACCTTTACATGCACAGTTGCACCTGTAAAGTGTGCAAAGTACAATCCACACTCCCACCCTCCCGACTATAACTTTCACCACCACCACCACCACTCCTTGGCAGAAATGATAGGTAAACACAGTAAGAAGTCTGACAACACCAGGTTTAAGTCCAACCGATTTATTTGATAGTAAACTCTCAAGCTTTCGGGGTTTCTCCCTCCGTCAGGTGAATGGAGAGTTCTGGCCTCAGACTGAGCATATAACAGCACAGACAGTTTACAGATTACTGATTAGAATGTGAGTCTTTACAACTAACCTGCTATTCAAGTCTTAAAGATGCCAACAATGTGAGTGGAAAGAGCATTAAGCACAGCTTAAAGAGATATATATTGCCTCCAGACAGCACAGTAAGTGAGGTTTTGCAAATCCAGGCAAGTCATGGGGGTTACAGATAGTGCGACATGAACCCAAGATCCCTGTTGAGACCGTCCTCATGTGTGCGGCACTTGGCTATCAGTCTCTGCTCAGCGACTCTGCGCTGTCGTGTGTCGTGAAGGCTGCCTTGGAGACCCTGAAGGTCAGAGGCCGAATGCCCGTGACCGCTGAAGTGTTCGCCAACAGGAAGGGAACAGTCTTGCCTGGTGATTGTCGAGCCATGTTCATTCATCCGTTGTCGTAGCGTCTGCATGGTCTCCCCAATGTACCACGCTTCAGGACATCCTTTCCTGCAGCGTATTAGGTAGACGACGTTGGCTGAGTTGCAAGAGTGTGTACCGTGTACTGGATGGATGGTATTCTCACATGTGATGATGTCATCCATGTCACTGATCCGGCATGTCTTGCAGAGGTTGCTGTGGCAGGGTTGTGTGGTATTGTGGTCACTGTTCTTCTGAAGGCTGGGTAGTTTGCTGCGAACAATGGTCTGTTTGAGGTTGCGTGGTTGTCTGAAGGCAAGAAGTGGGGGTGTGGGGATGGCTCTGGCGAGATGTTCACCAGGAAATGTTGGGTGTCATCATCAAATGATGGAAATGATGGGTGCCAGGCTCAGGATCAGGACTTCTGGAATCGGGGTTCCAGCACCATTTGGCTGAAGTCCTTCTGTCTTGCTATAATTCAGGCTCTGTTGCTTGTCCGTTGTAGCAGTTGTTGATGCACATTTCACAAAGAAAATTATTTAAGACTCCATTCAATGTGGTATGCAGAAGATTTTATCAAATAAGATCTTTGATAGATTCTGAAACATATTTAACACATTATCATAATCCACAAGAGGGAGTAATTGACCATATGTTAGATTAAATTGGAAGCGTGCCAATGCAGTGAAAGGTATATTTTGATATAGAATCATAGAACCCTACAGTGCAGAAAGAGGCCCTTCGGCCCATTGAGTTTGCACCAACCACAATCCCACCCAGGCCCTACCCTCATATCCCTACATATTTCACTCGCTAATCCCTCTAACCTACGCATCTCAGGACACTAAGGGGCAATTTTAGCATGGCCAAACAACCTAACCCGCGTATCTTTGGACTATGGGAGGAAACCAGAGCGCCCGGAGGAAACCCACGCAGACACGAGAAGAATGTGCAAACTCCACTCAGACAGTGACCCAAGTTGGGAATCAAACCCAGGTCCCTGGAGCTGTAAAGCAGCAGTGCTAACCACTGTGCTGTCATGCCACCCATTGTTGCAATCATTTCTGTTCTATGTTTACTGTGGAGGAAGACCTGAAGGCTTGGGAAAGTTAGTGGCGACATATTGAGGCCAGCTCACTTATAGTAGAGTTGATGGACGTACTGAAATGTATAAAGGTGGAAAGGATTTGCATTGTCTTGAGTATAGAAGATTAATAATTGGTATAATTGAGGGGTTTGAAATAATTTAAACAATTTGATAGGTTGGGTAGAGAGAAATTATTCCCTCTGGGGACAGTCCAGCACAAGGGGCACAAGTGTCACCTTGAAAATTATATGAATTTGGACACACCATATTACCATCAGTCAAGTTTTCATTGTTAAAGATGTTATTTCATTTTAATTCACCAGATTTACTTGTTTTTCTTGCTGTGCTTCTGTCTAATGCTCCTGTATGAACACCCTGTAATTAAGCTGTGGAATGAGACTTGTTTCTGCTTTCATGACACAGAATGTCTGCTATGACATTCCAGCAAATTAACTCTGTGCTGGTTGGATCCTACTATCATTCAGCTGCTTCTTCTGCAGTTTTCTGGGGGAACTGACTGGATGGGTCTTCACTTCAAGAATTCAATAAAGTCTTATTTTGTCTTTCCTTATTGCCATTTTCCAACTGTTAGCTTCCCCTTACAAAAATCTAAACATCCCCATCTCTGGAAAACATCATTGACATAAAGACCATTAGGCTAACAGCGTGATTCTCTCAAGCCAATGTTCTAGACTGTGTTGATCAGAAGTTAATCTGCCGTAGGTCGGAACCGAAGGTCTCAAGGAATGCGAGAAACAACACCAGCACTTGGACTGTCTACACTCTCTTGCAACATGTTCTGGAAGCCACTTATTTGGCTGTATCTGATAGATCTTGGCTGGGATCCTCCATCCTTGCCGGCGGCTGGGATTCTCCGTCCTTGCCGGCAGCTGGGATTCTCCGTCCTTGCCGGCAGCTGGGATTCTCCGTCCTTGCCGGCAGCTGGGATTCTCCGTCCTTGCCGGCAGCTGGGATTCTCCGTCCTTGCCGGCAGCTGGGAGTCTCCGCCCCTGCCCGTAGCTAGGATTCTCCGCCCTTGCCTGCAGCTAGGATTCTGCGTCCTTGCCCGTAATTGGGATTTTCCAGTCTTGCTGTTGTGAATGAAGATTTAGCAATGTGCCAAAATCTCTGGTCTCGCTGACAGCAGTAGGAGAGTAAATGAGCCCAGAGATTTCAGGTCCTTCCCTTCATGCCTACACCAGCAAGCACTGCTGCTTGTTTATTTTATGCAGGAAGCCCTAACGATTCTCAAATGAAATACTTCAAATGAACAAATGCAACTTTATGGGACTGAAGTGCTGAATAGAATAGAACATTAAAAAGTGGAAAATTGTCTTTGGCTTCACCTCCAGTATAGCATATAATCACATAGTCATAAGTTTAAAAACAGTGAATTTTTCATGTATATGTACATACATTTGTGAGTATATAACACGCGTCCATACGATGCAAACATAACACATTGCATTCTGCCATTACAGCACTTACTGCAGTTGAATGAATAAAATCAGCGGGTTGGGTTTACATTGCTATTTAGTAAGCTTATGGCACTGAGAACGAAATACCTCTTGAACGGATTTTTCCTGGCTATTGGTATTCTAAAACACCTGCCTGAAGGGAGCCTTTCAAAGAATAAGAGGGATGACTGATCATGCCCTCAGCTTTCCTCTTAACTGCGTTGTTTAATAGGCTATTGAGCTGTGTCTGCTGTCTACCAATGATTTTACCTGCAGTGTTGACAATTCTGGCCAGCTTAGTTTTGCATTTCACACTTAGGTTAACATACCAAACTGTCATGTCAGGATGCTCTGTACTGTGGTTGCCTTTGTGATGGTTTGCTACTTCTCTCTACATTCAATTTCATTTTGGGAATTTTTTACTCTGCAAAAGGGAACATACTATTACAAGGAACACAGTGAATTGCTATGCAGTCAGTAGGAAGAGTTACAGATAAACAGATGTGACTGTGTGTCATGTTGGATGCTGCAAAGTAGAGCTAGCACAAAGCTAACAAGGTCTCCTTCCGCAATTCCCTCTATGGACTCCACATGCAGTGATTTAAAGGACCTGCTCACAGTATCTGGGAGCAGTATAAGTTAGCAGGTCAAGTTGTATGCAAAAAAGATTGAGTAGCCTACTTCAAGGAAAGCACAAAATTAGATATTTTGGGTATTAGTAGTGAAGGTCAATTGCATTCTTATCGCTAGAATGAAAGTGTTAGAGAACACACGACTAGTTTGAGGAGCCATATGGAGTGGATGAGTCAAGGTCTGAAGTAAGCTTTTTGAATTTTGTGAGTAAAGGAAAGAATTGTTCTACCTGTTTTTGTCATTTTTGTGGCACTGCCAAAGTTAGCGATTAAAGCAAACTAGCCAACTCTGAACAATGGGTTCAGTAGATGATCAGGTTCAGAAGGAGGTTTAGCAGGATATTGGAACAGAGTAGGATTAGAGCTATTGCTTATGTGGAGGAAGAAAACCAACTTGAACAGCCTGTTCTAAATGAACTGTTCACATGGCCGTGTGGTTTGAATGTTCATTCCGTAGATACACAAATAATTACACAGTCTCCAAATTGTGCAAATCGAACATGGTATTAAATTCAAAATGAGGTCTCCAAACCACTGCCAGTCTTTCCAAAATGTTTTATTTTCCTAAATTATTGAAGATAAAAATAAATTTATCACATCAGTAATTGTTTCCACAATTTCCAGTGGTATGCTTGGCACCATTTTTTCTCTGTTATTTATTTTGTTTCATGACTATTTAGATGTATTGGATAATGTGAATTGCTGTTGTATGTTGAATTTTAGCCATATAAGCTTGATGCCAACAAGAAAAGAACTGAAACTGGCCTGACCTGGTTTTATGCATGGTTGTAAGAGACAGTGATGAAACAGTTTGTCTCATTTTTATCTAAATCTAAGCAGACTAATTCATTTCACACCAAAGAATGGAGTTTAAGTGTTGGCAATTTCCCAAGTTCATGGAATTATGTTCATTTCATCTCCTGAAGTTTAATTAAACATGTAGTGTTCTGCTATGACGGTCTTAATTTTACCCTGGTTTAATTACCAGTTGTTTTCATTCCATTTTAAACTTTTTGCGTAGTGGTGGGAATAGTGAGAGAACATGGTTACCATATTTATTCAATAACTTTACTTTAGCTTTAATGAAGTATTCCCCTCCATTTGTATTGGCAGAATCCAGACTACTCCAACTTGTCTGGGACTACAGACACACATCTGCATGGCTTAAAATATTCTGGCATAATTGTGGAAAGACAATCAGGAAATGATTAACAGATGTTTGACCTAAACAGCCAATTGGAAATTCTATGCTCATTAAATTGATTAGTACAAATAATAATGCAGGTTCAAACTTGGTGGGCTTTCTCTAATAAAGGCATTTTATATCTTAACACATGAAAACTTGCATCACAAAAGATTTGTATCCTGCATTTCCAGAAATAAATGAAAAGGAGAGTTGGCCGTCCAGTCCTTCAAACCTGTTCTGTTATTCAGTGAGCCAAAAATGATCTGTATCTCTACTCTATCCACCCATCTTGGCTCCATAACCCTTAATATTCTTGACTAGCAAAAATCAATTAATCTTAGATTTAAAATAATGAATGAGTATCTATTGTTTTTTTTCAGGAAATATTCCCATACTTCTAGTAGCCTTTGTGCAAAGAAATGTTTTCTTACTTCCTTCCTGCATGGCCTTGGTCTGATTTTTAGCTGATACCACTTTGCCTTAGATTCCCCCATTAGTGGAAAAAGATTTTCTCCAGCTACCCTGCCAATTGTTTTAAAAATCCTTGAATCCTCCAGCAAATCAATCCTTAATCTGTCATGTTCCAGGCAAGAAAGCCTAGTTTTCTAAATGTGTTCACAGCTTAACCTTTGAAGCTCTGGGAACACTGGTGAATCTCTGCTGTACTCTTCCCAATAACAATCCTGCAATCTTTTCTGAGTTGAAGTGCCCAAAAATATACACAAAACTGGTCTTTATATAGCAATGACAAACTTAATGGAACATGAGATGTGGGAGTAGGAATAGGCCATATAACTCCTCAACTCTGATCCACTTGATCTTAGAGCTAAACTCCTCAAGAATATAATGAGTAGAATAGATGAAGGGAATCCAATAGATGTAAGATACTTGGATTTCCAAAAGTCATACACAAAAGGTTTATACCGAGATGTTATTTATTTATATGCATGGAGGAGGATCATTTTGTGGACAGGAAACAGAGTGCAGAGATAAACAAGACATTTTCAAGATGGCAGTCTAGTGGAGTGCTAAAAGGATCACCACTAAAGCCAAATGTATTTACAATCTCTGTTAACCACTTAAATACATTACTCCTGGTCTGTTGTCTAAGTTTGCTGATGATATAAACCTGGGTAGAAATGTAAACTATGAGAAGGACTCAAAGAGGACTGAAGATATTGTAAAGAGATATCGACTGGACAACATGATGGTAGACGGAGTATAATGGAGTGAGGGATTCACTTTAATTGTAAGAATAGAAAATAATTTTATTTTAATATTGAAAATCAGAATATTTTTGAAATATTTAAAATATCTTAAGTTGTAGATATTAGTATTCAGATAAACTTGAGTGTGTGTGTCCAAGGAACATCAAATTAGCATGGAGGTATAGAAAGAAATTAAGAAGGCAATTGGCGTTCATTGCAAGGGGATTGGAATGCAAGAAAATCTTGCTATAATTGTGCAGATCTTGGTGAGACTACACCCAGTGTGCAATTTAGGTCTGGAGGTGGTATAGTTAAACTTCACTAGATTGGTTGCTGAGATAATGATGCGATGTTGCATAAATTGGGCTTCATTGAAATGTATAAGACTGTGAAGGGAATTGATGAGCTAGCCATAGAGGTCGTTTCCTCTGGCTGGCGAACCTTGAATACACGGGCACACCCACAAGTAAGATGGGGAAAAATCTTTTCATTCAAAGTGTTGGAAGTATTTGGAATTTCTACCCCAGAATGTTGATGCCACTCCACAGTTGAGTATATTTAAGTCTGAGATTGATGATTTTTAATCTTGAGATGTCCAGAGGTATGGAGAACAGGCAGCAAGTGGGCTTAAGGGAGAAGGTCAGCCCTGATTGTATTGAATGGTGGAGCAGGCTCAAGAGGCCAGATAGTCCACTTCATCTAATTATGTTTTTAACACTCTTGCCCTACCTGATCTCTGTATCACTTAATTTCTTTAGAATCCAAACATCAATCAATCTTAGCCCTAAACACACTCAACTATTGAGCATTCCCAGTTTTCTTTGGAAGAAAATTCCAAAGATATACAATACCCAGAATGAGAAAATTATTCCTAGTCTTGGTCCTAAATGGCCATCCCCTTATCATGAGATGGGGTGCCCTAGTTTTGGACACTCCGGCTGGGAAGACAGTCTCTCTGTGTCTACTTTATTAATCCCTAACAGATTCTTATATTTTTCAGTGACATCACCCCTGACGTTTCTTACCTCCAAAAGGTGTGGGCCCATTTTTCTCAATCTGTGAGGATCAGACTCCACAAATATTATCATCCTTGAAGATCATGGAGTCTAGCTCAGCATAACAAAAGCCGAGGCTGAAGTGCCTGCAATTATTGTAATCCAGAAGTGCCAAATGGATGGTCCCTCTTTGCCTCTTTCTGAGCATCTCAGACACCAACCTTCAAGCAATACAATTTATTCACATGATACTAAGAAACAACTGAGTGCAAAGGATACAGCAAAATATATGGACCCGACAACATCCTGACTGTAGTATTGAGGGGTTGTGCTCTAAGTAAGTAGTCTGATAATTTAGCAACAGTCCAGGAATTGAGAAAGATGGTGGTGAGGTAGAATTGGGTATCATCGGCAAGCATTTGAAAACTGCTGTCACTGAGGTGCAGCATGTAGCTGAGCAATATGAACGGGCCAAGGATGGGTCATTGGACATCAGAGGTATTGGCATAGGGGCAGGAAGAGAAAGCCATAGCAAGTGATCTCTGTCTGTGGCTAGATGGATAAAACTGGAACCAGGTAGAATAACCCTACCTAGCTGACAACAGTGGAGAGGTATTGGAGGAGGATAGTGAGGTCAACCAAGCCGAAAGCTACAGATAGATCAGGAAGGATGTAGAGGGAAAATTTATCTTTTGTCTGAGTCCCACAGAATATCATTTTTGACATTGATATGTTTCAGTAAAGTGGCAAGGTGGAAACCTGATTTGAGGAATTCAAACATGGAGTTCTGGGAAATATAGGATTGGGTTGTGAGGGAAAACAAGTTCAAGGACTTTGGAGAGGAAAGGAAGATTGAAGACAGGATCTAGTTTGCAAGGATGATGGTGCCAAGGTTTTGTTTTCTGCAGAGAGGGTGTGATGACAGCAGATTTAAAGGAGGGAGGGATAATACCTGAGGGGAGAGAATCATTTATAATATTGGGTAACAGGTGAGAAAATTGGGTAAATCAACAGTTTAGTGGCAATATGAATGACAGGACAGGAGGTGGGTCTCATGGACAAGGTGAACTCAGGGGTATGAGCTGAGAATAAGAGAGAAACTAGAATAAGTTGGGGTTTTTGTTCATTGGGTCATCTATTGCTAGTTTCTAAAACTCCCCCAATCCTGCTTGACAACATCATAAGCAACTTTTTCTAATTTAATACTATTCTTAACTTCTTTAGTTAGCAACAGATGGATCACTCTTCATGTATCAATTTTAGTTCTCAATGGCATGAGTGTACATTGAGAATTCTGAAGTATTTCTTTTAGTGGTGGTTATTGTTTATCTGCTGTTAATTCTTCTCTGATTTCCCAAATGAACCTCATCCAACTCTCCCTTATCGTTATGTAATTTAGTTCATCAAAGACTCTTATTTTGTGTTTCCTACGTCACTCTCTTTCTGTCATATTATGATCACTCTTCTCCAGAGGTTTGTATTCCAAATGTTTTCTAATTAACCCTCTCTAATTGCACACAATAAGATGTAAAATTGCCCACCTATTCCTGGTCAATTTCATTGCTGTCTTGTTCTTGGGATCTGCCTTAAATGTTTTCCAGAGACTTGCCTTCTGATTTGATTTGTTCAGTCAAAATAAAGATTGAAATCTCCCACAATTACTGCTGTGCCTTAATTACTAGCTTCCCATATTTCTTGATTAAGGTTTTGGCAAAAAGCATAGCTACTCTTAGGGAGCCTATAAACTACTTTTACCAGTGTTTTCTCTTAATTCCACCCATATCAATATTATTTCCTGATTTTCCAAGCCAAGACACTTCCTTATTACTGTCCTTATGCTCTCCTCTGGGTTACTTGCATCCCCACCGATCATTCCAAATTTTCATTTAGTCTGTCTTTTCAAAATGTCAAGTGTCTTGAAATATTTAGCTCCCAACCTTGGTCGTCATCAGTCATATTGTTATCATGAATATTAGTTCATACCCATTTTATCTTGAGCTGGACCATTAATTAATTCATCTAAATTGTTACCAATGCTTTATGTGATCAGATAAAGAACATTTATTTTAATTTAAAATTTTCCCTTGATTTCTCTTGACATTAGGCACTGTAACAATTAAACTCTTTGTACATTCCTGTCAGATTATGCTTCTCATTATCCAAACTGCTGCTCTACTCTATGGTCTTGAATTTTCTGTTTAGTTTTGTTAATTTTCCCTCACCAGAACCCTTGAGTCTACACTGCCACCCTCATTTGCTTAAGAGTCCAGCCTTAGTTATTCAACTCACTGGGATATCGGTTCCAGCCTGGTTTAAGTAGAGTACACCTCAATAGAACTGTTCCTTCTTTTCCCCCCTTCACCATTCCTGTTAAATTGGATTGAAACCCCAACCTTCAAACCAGTCTTTGAGCCACATATTCAACTCTCTTATCAGTTTGTCATCCAAGGAAGCATCAAGGAATAAATAAACCATTGCAGTAGATTAAGGAGCAAAAAAAGGCAATACTCACTAACTAATCACCTTTCTCTTAATCTTGAGTTACAGAGGCCATTTTTAAATTAAAAAAGTTTAAGTAGTTGGGGAAAAGGTGCCTAAAATTGGAGGCACCCCCTCTTTTACCTGTTCCACTGGCTGCAGGTTCCTAGCAGGAGGGCCTCCAATTGTTCTTGCACATTTGAGAGTCTGCTTGCCCTCCATAATTAGATGGCATGTCTCCCCTCTTGACAAATTGGCTAATTCAAGGAAAATCACTACTAGGTGACTTTTACCCCACACAAAGTCGGGCTATGATGCCCATTTGACCTCTACGTCAGAGAACCTACCCAGAGGGCAAAATCCAGCTCCTTAGCTCTACTGAAGTTTATCTACCACAGCTTTGCTCACTCACTTAACCTACAAGGTCTTGTCATTTTATGTTCCTGTCTACGTTACTTAGTATGACAGCAAATTTGGATGTATGGGTCTCTATTGTGTTATTTAACTCAGTAAAATGAATAATTGAAGCCCCGATACAGATGTTTGTGTGAAACCATAATTTACTTTCTTCCAATTCAGCAATCTCGAATTTACCTCCTTCCTATTACCCTTATCTCTTAATCAGGTCAACAATTTGCCTTCAATTCCACATTGTTCAATTTTAGTCTTTTATTTGGAAGTTTTTAGAATGCTTTCCATACATTCATATAGTAAACTATATTGGCATGACTATTTTCTCCTAAAATTTAATTAATTTTGTTAAATATAACCTATCTTTTACAAATTCATGTTTATTCTGTCAAAGTGGCTCAGATTTCCACAAGTACTCGGTCTCTCTGTCTTTAATGAAAGATTCCAATAACTTCACCACAACTGACATTAGGTTAGTATGTTTAGAATGAATCATAGAGTCATAGAAGCCCACAGTGCAGAAGGAAGCCATCTGGCCCATCAAGCCTGCATCAACAACAATCCTATCAAGCCCCTGTTCCCATAATCTCACGTATTTACCCTGCAAATCCCCCTAACCTATGCATCTTGGGGCACTAATGGGGCAATTTAGCATGGGGCCAGTCGACCTAACCTGCACATCTTTGGACAGTGGGAGGAAGCTGGAGCACCCGGAGGAAACCCACACAGACATGGGAAGAATGCGCAGACTCCACACAGACAGTCACCCAAGGCAGGGAATTGAACCTGGATCCCTGGTGCTGTGAGGCAGCAATGCTAACCACTGTGCCGCCGTGTCGTCCCATTTTCATTCCCTGACTGGGAAACGAACCTAGGCCGTTGTAGTGAAAGCGCTGAATCCTCATCACCAAACCATCAGGGAAGATTTGGTTTTGCTTTCTCATCTTTCTTAAATAATAGAACTACATTTAAAATTTCCAATTTAAAACATAAATTCCTGAATTGAGAGTACTTTGAAAATTACATTAAATCATCTGCACTTTCCTCACCAGCTTCCTCTTAAATTCTGGGCTGAAAGCCATCAGGTCCTGGGGATTTAGCATTCTTTACTGCCATTATTTTTTAAAAAATACTGTTTTCTTGCTTATATTAACTTTAGTGAGTTTAAATATTTGATTTGCTTTCCTGGAATATCAGGTATATTATCCTCTTCTTCGATTATAGAGATTGATGCATAGTAATTATTCAATAAGCCTGCCATTTCCTTGTTTCAATCTGCATTATTCCCCACATCTATATGTAAAAAAACTCGCATTACGGTTGACTACCCTTTTCATGTAATTGCATAATTGTTGCACTGATCTTGATATCCCTCAGAAATAAAACAAAATAAATCCAAGTTAATTGTAAAGTAAAAAGAGAAAATCAGCAGGTAAGTCAACACCTGTGCCTGGAACAGCAGTGTTAACAGTCTATTTGCAGCCAGAATTCTACAGAATTGCTGGCGAGCATCGTGTTGCTATTTGAAGTGTAAGCTCCTTGTAAGAGCACATTACTGCCAGTGATGGCATGGACTTGATGGTTGATGGTACCTGAACTATTGCTTTTCACTATTTCAGAACTAGCTATTCAGACTTGCAATTGTTCTCAGAAATCTCTGTTTTTTATTTCAGATTTACTCTGCCTGTAATTTATCGTCCTCTCCATTCTCCCTTCGTTTTCTGTCCGATGATTTTTTGTGAGTTTTTTTTTCCTCTTCATGTTTTATCATACCCCACCAAAACATGACATTTTTTAGGCAATTAAGTTCTTGTCTATTTGCCTGGGGTATCTTTTTCCTCCATTCTTTGTTTTCAACCCTACTTAAGTGATTTGTTTATCTTTGTTTTCTTTTTTGACAAAGAACAATACATTAAATAGGATTTTATTTTTATAAGTCCCACCTACATTGTTTTGGACTGAGCAGAGATAGCATTATTTGCTTCCTAGGAATTGTTACACTGGGTGAGATTTTCTCTGATATTGACAAAGTCCAATGTCAGACTGTGGTGGTGGCATTGGTGACAATTCATATTTATCAGAGAATTTAAATATTGACATCAGCCCTCTTTGGGCTCAAGGCTGATCTTGGTGGAAATCTGGTGCTGGTAAGATGGTGAGAAGTGAGAAATCAGGTGCAAACCCAATTTTCCGCCTCTCTCGCCATCTTACAATTACGACTTAGCATATTGGTAAAAACTCAATTACACCTTATTAAGCAAGGTGTAATATTTTGAAAGGTTTTTACATTGAAAATAGTCTATAAAAATGGAAGTACAAGCCACACCTTTAATTTCTGTGCTGATTACATTGACAAAGACTGCAAGCATGTACTCTGTCAAGGAGCAGGGTGTCCCTGACAGCAAGTGGAAGCAGTGGTGTAGTGGTATTGCCACAGGACTGGTATTCCAAAGACCCAGGGTAAGGTTCTGGGGACCCAGGTTCGAATTCTATCACAGCAGATGGAGAAATTTGAATTGAATAAAAATCTGGAATGAAAAGTCTAATAATGACCATGAAACCATTGTCGATTGTCATAAAAATCCATGTGGTTCACTCTTATCCTTCAGGGAAGGAAATTTGCCATCTATACTTGGTCTGGCATACATGCAGTTCCAGATATACAACAATGCGGTTGGGTCTTAAGTACCCTTTTAAGAGCAGTTAGGAGCAGGCAATAAATGCTGGCCCAGCCAGTGACACCCACATCTCATAAAATAATTAATGAAAACTTTCTTGAATTGCCTTCTGTGATCAGAAATTATTTTGCAGTTCCACCAAGAATGATAAGTTTCACATTAATGATGGCAAATACTGACAGTTTCACCATCATTACAGCCAGAAAATGCGAGCCATTGACCTTTGTTCTTCCCAGTACTTAATTGAAGGAAATTTCTGACCATCTTAAGATTTTGGAGAGGAAAGGGAGTTTGGAGATGGGGTAGTAATTTGATGGGCAGAGAGGTTGAGGGTGGGTTTCGTGGGAAAGGAATGATGATTGCAGATTTTGCAGCCAGTTGCACTTGTGTGTAAGCATTAAGCGAGTTTCACGGTTAATATTTTATTTGACCAACATTATTAAATTATTGGAATCAAATTTTGTTCATGACGTTAGACTGAGCACATGGTGAAAAACAGAGTCAAGTTTTTTCAAAAAAAACTATTAGTTCTTTTCCACGACTTAATTAGCCGGAACAGGATTTGAGTCACCTACCTACAAGCATCGTACATTGAAGTCCACTTTCAAAACCAGCTATTGAAATGTCATGGGAATCAAACATTTTATTTTTAAAAATTGCAATGACTAGTCATGACACATGAGCAAACTTTGGCATTTGTCCTTATTTTCTGTTGCTCACAATGAGCATCTTTTTTTAATGCACTATAATTATATGGTACAGAACTTCAGGATGCTTGTAAGTTGTTATTAGGTAGCAGTCTTCTCCAACTGTGAAGAAGGTTTGCAGTTTATAACTCTTCCTTACACTCTTTTAATATACTCCAAAAATGCGGACTAAATTTAGCCTTCCTGACTGTACTCAGACAGCTGAGATTCTCTTCAGTTGTGTTCCACACTAGCTTGGGAGCTGCTTGTTCACGTCAGTCAAGTCAGATTACTGGCTCACTTTATTCTCCTTGCAAATCTGCAATACGTAAAACTTACAACATCAATATTAATTCAGACTTTTCCATTGTTGTTCTTTTTTGATAACTAGAGTCACTTTTTTATGTGTGTAACAGGTTTTGGTCATAGAAGATGTGGTTGGCTGGATTTCCATGTTACTGTATCTCTGGTGGTAGGAGAAATGACACTATTCAGCAGATGTGTCACTCCTGACTCTGGTCATCATATTCAAAATACAATCCACTTTCTCAGCAATCAAAAGCTCACAGTTCGCAGGAAATTTGACCACTTACGTTGCCATGTAGTTTGAGGAGCAAATGTTAAGTTGTTTTTTGATAACTTGGCATATTTCAAGTCTTCCTCTAATTGGTTACATGTCAACGATTGCTGCATAAATCCTGAAGTAATTTTTCTAGTGGAAACGAAAAGGTATGAGGTGAATATAGAACCATTTGAAAGCCTGATTACATTTGCCAATATGCATCTAAGGTAATTTGACTGTTCTTGACATTTGCTTGATCAACATTGATACCCAGCACCAGTGATTAAGGTACAGTAATGTCTTGGTCACGATAAAGTAAATATATTTTCTATGTGACAAATAATGTTTTAATACTATTTGGTGTTTTAAATAGTAATAGTTTTCAAATTTGTTTTCTAACTTTGATTTAGTAGATGGTGGTATGTTTGATTGATAATTGAGTTCAAAATTAGGAATGGACAAAGTACTTTTTAATGACTTGTGATATTTAGCAAAAATATGCATCAATCATAGACTGGTAATTATTTCAAAGACAAACCTTCATTTAGATGAGTGAAGATGGGACTACCTTCTGGAAGCAAATATATGTGTAATTTTTGCACTTTAGCAGCTCTGATTTAATATTACAGAGAGTTCCAACAATTACAATTTATTCTTCCAGTAAATATTCTACTTTTAAAGAGCTTTTCAAACTTTTCAACAGCCAAGGATGAAACAATATGCAGTTTTACTGCAAATGTTCTGAACCTTAATCCTTAACTATGTTTTTCTGTAAGTTAAGTTATAAAGTGACTCGAGTTCACATCCGATAGGAACTATAGAAGTTAAAACTCAATACGATTCAACTGTTACCCAAAATCCTCTGTGATGCATTTGAAAACCATTCTTTCCAATTGAAGGAAAACAATTTTTGAGTGAATTATTGTTTAAGAGTACGGTTTTTTGAAAAGAAATGTTATATTTGTAAAAAAAAAATCCTTACTTACTCAGCTTATTAACGGACAGTTAGAGACTTCCAATTTAAGGTTTTGAATCTCACGGACAGCTGCTGTGCCATGGGCCTGTGTTGTACATCAGCTGATGGTGTCTTCTCCAACCTTGAGAATTTGTTTTGATTTGATTTATAATTGTCACATGTTAGCATACAGTGAAAAGTATTGTTTCTTGTGTGCTATACAGACAAAACATACCATTCGTAGAAAAGAAAACGGGACAGTGCGGAATGTAATGTTACAGCTATAACTAGGGTGTAGGGAAAGATCGACTTAATGCAGGATAGGTCCATTCAAAAGTCTGATGGCAGCAGCAGAGAAGCTGTTGTTGTGTTGGTTGGAACGTGACCTCAGAATTTTGTATCTTCTTCCTGACGGAAGAAGCTGGATGAGAAAATGCCTGGGCTGAGAGTGGGGTCCTTAATTATGCTGGCTGCTTTGCTGAGGCAACGGGAAGTGTAGACAGAAAGCTGACATGATGACTGCTACTGAGGAAATATTTATCTTTGCAATTACAACTCTGTTATATCAATAGGAATTATGTTACATTAGAAATACTCCCATCCCACCAACTCTTCTACACTGTTGTTTCTGCTTAATGAAGCAATTTGTTAAAAAAGGTTTAAAGTACATATTGCCATTTTCAGCAATTTGAGCTTTCCAATTGATATTACATTTTCAAATGTTTCCTAATTCCAGTATATTATTCAGAACTGAAAATAATGCTCGCCTACAGCAGCAATCTGATGCTGCTTAATAACAAACCTAACATGAGATCAGTTTGTGAATGTTTCCTGAGAGCTGAATTTTAATCACAGGTGGTGGAGTGGTTAGTAATAATTACCCCCAAGGCCAGGATTTTTCCAGAATTTGGTTTCCTGTCCTGCATTGTGGGCATGAGCTTCCTGGGATGCAATTTGTCACAGGTTCCATCAGGCAGCAACAGTGACTGCATGTGTACACTGTCCTGCTGTGCATATGCAGCCCAAAGCTAACACAATGCACATGTGCAAACATAAGCTTGTATAGCCACCATGGTGCATTCGCTCGCCCTCCCTTCTAAGAGTTGTCCAGCTTTGGCAGCTGGTTGGTTGGGAATGTGGGGTGTTGGTGGCATGTGCAATCTGGTGGCATCAGGTGGGATGGGAGCTACAATAATACAGATTACATCATGTGTATTCAAATTCCTGTTTTGCAAAGTTGGGAAGAGGTATTGAAACAAAGCCTGGTGGAACTGATCCTACAAATTGTATTGCAAACAATTCTGAATTGCAAATTGGAGGAAACGTCAAATTAACAGAACACTCTGTGGGATGCCTCATTCCAGAAAGATTGTGCAAAATTTGCTCCTAAGCTTCTGTTAACAAGAATCAAGTTCTCTTACCCATTAGGAAAAAATGAACATCTAAAGCCATTTTTACATCTTCTGGACACCCTAGTTCTGAATCTCTGTGCCAAGGGCAGGATTTCTGTAACTGGTGTAAAAGTGTGACAACCTGGGCAAGACTGGATACCAATGTATTTCATTAGCTTGATGGAAAGTCCACCTTGGAGAGTTGTTGATGATCAGCCCGCAGCTCTCCATTGAGATATTCCCATTAAACAAACGTGACACCTTTTTTTTGAGGAGCACAAGTGTAATGATTTTAATCAGGCAGTTGAGGTTGGCCTACTTGAATATGAACTCCCTGGTTAAGGGACCTGCCTTCCATGCACACTGGGCACTGCAGGGACGGGGGTGTACTATTGACCCCTTAATCACATTTTAATTCGATGTTTTAAGTTTCCTTTCCGTTTTTTGTTTCGGACAGTTCTCCTCCTTTTAGGGAGCTGCGTCTTTTGAGTTGTCCCTAAGTTAATTTGATTTTGTTTATTTAGTTCAACAGGAAAAGAGTTCCCTGATTAAGGGCCAAATTGATGATCCAATCAAGGAGCCGAATCTCTGTATTTAACCAGGAGTGTCAGTTCCTTTGCCACTCCAGATGTAGACTGCATACTGAGAGCACTCTGTATCGAGTTGTTGGATCTTGTAACTAAAGGAATTTTATTGAAGGGACTTCTGCCTCCAAGGACTTATTACAACAACCAATAAAGAATATAAAACAAAAGAAAATTTTTACATATTATCACTCTTGTCCGCTGTCCCCACCTCTGTTAGCACAAGCTTAACATGACCATCCCTACCCCACCAAGCCACTTGCCACCCCCCAGCTTTCTGTACCGAAAATTAGTGCATCATCTTCCATCAACCAACCAACAGCACCAAAAAAGGTTCTGTTCAGGTTTGAAAGCCTAGTTCCCATCTACACTGCTTTACTGGAAGTTCTGAACAGCTATACCATCACTTTCAAAACTAATTCATCCCTGCGTGCCCATCTCATTGTGCAAGTCATCTCTACTAGAAAAGTGAATTATTCAGCATCAGTTTTTGATCTGCTGACCTCTATGAAGGAATGCACATTGGACTTTGATTCTGAACTCTGGGCTCACCTGAAACATTAATTCATTTTTTCTCGAGAGTCTTTGCCCTGTAAATTTTACTTTCACTATTCCTTCTTTTATTGTATGAGTGTGGCTTCTCTCCTCCCACTTTTCAGTGTGTGCCAAAATAACCTCATCCTCTGAGTTTATCCTGTCTGGAATTATCTGTGGGGTTATTAAATAGAAAATTGGATCACACCATAACTGAGGAAACATGTCATTACTTATAAAGGGGAAATCAAAATCAAAGCACCTGTCTGTTTATGGACGAATGATGAGAGGGGAAATTAGGTCTGTTTAAATTAAACACCCTCTTGTCCATAACACCCTATGCCAGGGTCAAATGGGGGGCCCAACTCTAAATCCTGCTCATTGTTCTTGTAAAGAGTTCTGAATTGTTTGAAATTAAATAAATACGAATGAGAGTGATAAACTGACTGTCAGCCTATATTGCTCTGTGTTTGAACAAAAATGCAACTCATGGTTTTTATACAAGATCTCTTGTCTCATGTTGGCATTATTTTGAAGGCAGTGGAGCATTTGAGCCTTTTTCCTGTCTTTATTCAAGATGAGCAATTTATTGGGAAAATAAATCACAGGGATGAACACTTTTAAAATCCGTGATTCCTGAGAATCACTCTCTTAATGCTCTGGGAACTTAGGTTCAAATCCCACCTCACAGTTGATGGAATTTAAATTAATAAATCTGGAACATATGTTCCAAATGTCAGAAATAGTGACTGTGAAACTACCAAAAATAATTGCAAAAATCTATTTGGTTCACTAATGTCCTTTAGGGAAGGAAATTTGCTGTCTTTACCTGGTCTGTTCTACATGTGACTCCAGACCCACAGCAATGTAGTTGACTCTTAACTGCCCTCTGAAATGTTCAGCTCAATTCTAATTATGGATTGGCGATAAATGCTGGCCTTGCCAGCTGCTTCCACAACCCATGTAAGTGTATAAAGGAAAGAAAAATAATTCTTTGGAGTGTAGAAGAATTACGAAGGGGTTTGACAGGCTAATCACCAAGATTGTTTCCTTTGGCTAGGAAATGTAGAACATGGTAACTGTTTCAGAATAAGGGGTCAATCATTTATCACCTAGGAGGAAAGATTCATCATTCAAAGGATTGTGAATCTTTGTACTTCTCTATCCCAGGGGGTTGTGAATGTACCACCATTTAAGCTTGAAAGAGACAGATCTTTAATCCATTGGAATCAAGGGATATAGAGAGCGGAAGAGAAAGTGGAGTCGAAGCCTAATATCAACCGTGATATTGAATGGCAGAGTAGGCTGTATGGACCAATGAATTCTAGACCAGAGGCACCAGTAGAGTTGTTAAGGCAGTTATCAACTTTTTCATGGAACATATCATCTGCTCCATCGGCCGGTTAGTTTAACGTCTGTGGTAGGTAAAATGTTAGAATCTGTCATTAAGGAGGAAATTGCGAGGCATCTTGAAGGGAATTGCTTGATAGAGCAGACGCAGCACGGTTTCATTAAAGGGAAGTCGTGTCTGACAAATTTACTGGAGTTCTATGAGGATGTGTCTAGGGCGGTGGATAGAGGAGAACCGGTGGATGTGGTCTTTCTAGATTTTCAGAAGGCGTTTGACAAAGTACCTCACAAGAGGTTATTGCAGAAGGTCGAGGGACATGGAGTTGGGGGTAGGGTGTTAGCATGGATAGAGGATTGGTTGTCAAATAGGGGGCAGAGAGTGGGGGTCAACGGGTGCTATTCGGATTGGCGGATGGTGACTAGTGGAGTGCCCCAGGGGTCGGTGCTGGGGCCTCAGCTTTTTACCATTTATATAGATGATCTGGAGGAGGGAACCGAGTGTAGGGTGTCGAAATTTGCTGATGACACCAAGATTGGGGGAACGGCAAATTGTGCGGAGGGTGTGGAGAGTCTGCAGAAGGATCTAGATAGGCTGGGCGAATGGGCCAGGAAATGGCAAATGGAATTTAATGTTGGCAAGTGTGAGGTGGTCCACTTTGGTAGGAAGGACTATTACTTACGGGGCGAAAAACTGCAGCAGGCGACGGTGCAGAGGGACCTCGGGGTCCTTGTGCATGAGTCGCAAAAACCCAGCTTGCAGGTGCAGCAGGTGGTCAGGAAGGCGAATGGGATGCTGGCCTTCATAGCGAGGGGGATTGAATATAAAAGTAGGGAGGTCTTGCTGCAGCTGTATAGGGCATTGGTGAGGCCGCAGCTAGAGTACTATGTGCAGTTTTGGTCGCCGCACTTGCGCAAAGATATTTTGGCCTTGGAGGGAGTGCAGAGGAGGTTTACTAGGCTGATACCGGAGTTGAGGGGGTTGAGCTATGAGGAGAGGCTGAATAAACTGGGCTTGTACTCGTTACAGTTTAGAAGAATGAGGGGAGATCTCATTGAGACGTATAAGATGATGAATGGGATGGATAGGATAGAGGTGGAAAGACTCTTCCCGCTCAAAAAAGACAGTAGGACTAGGGGGCACAGCCTCAAGATAAAAGGGGGGCGGTTTAGAACGGAGTTGAGGAGGAACTTCTTCACTCAAAGGGTGGTGAATCTCTGGAATTCTCTGCCCGTTGAAGTGGTGGAGGCTGCCTCGCTAAATATTTTTAAGACGCGGGTTGATGGGTTTTTGATAGGAGAGGGGATTAAAGGTTATGGGGAGAGGGCGGGAAAGTGGAACTGAGCCACGACAGATCAGCCATGATCTTATTGAATGGCGGGGCAGGCTCGAAGGGCTGGATGGCCTACTCCTGCTCCTATTTCTTATGTTCTTATGTTCTTCCACATTGTGATTGCGAAATGATACAGTAATATGGGAAATAGCAGGAAAACCTGCTGGGGACCCAGGACCAATAATCCTGGTGCTATTTTCATGTGGCTGGTGGGAAGGGGTGGTGTGGTGCAAGGAGGGGAGGTGAAGTAATAAGACTCACTACCAGAATTTGGAGCTGGACTCTGCTTCAAATGGAAATCGCTAGCAGCAAAGGATGAGGCAAAATCTGGTCTCATTCTTTGCTGTGTGTTATTCCATTTATTGAGTTACTGTAAAATCCTTCATTATCCTATTCCTTATCCTGCGGTTGTTCCTTCATTCTCAGCAGAATATATCCATCCTGTTAAAAATGCTTTCTGATAGCTTTGTTGCATTCCATGTGACAGCAAATAAAGTACCTTCATATTCTATACTTCTTAAAGTGAAACCCCCACAAGCAAATACATGAAATATCACTCTCTGCTGAAGATTGTTAGGAACACTTCAGCCTTATTGTTTTCATTAATGTGCTGGCTACATTTTTTAATTTCCATCACCATTCCCGGCTACATGGAGCAGTGCTACAGAACTTAGATCTGATCCACTGCTTAGTTCTATCACTTGCTGCTTATTCTGTTTGGGATGCATGTTGTCCTGCGTTGTCGCTTCACCAGATTGACACCTCATATCTATTGATGCTCCTGGGACTTTTCATTGAATCACATTCATTCCCTGGCTTGCTAGTAATGGCGGAATGTGGGATATGTCAGGTCACAAGGTTATACATTGTGGTTGAGTGCAATTTTATTGCTGCTCATAGATGCCTCATGGATGTCCAGTCTTGAGTTGCTCAATCTGTTCGAAATCTATCACATTTGGTGCAATGGTAGTGCCGTACAAGGTGCGGGGTATCCTCAATGTGAAGGTGCGACTTTGTCTCCACAAGGATTGTGCGGTGATCACTTATACCGATGCAGCTGGTGAGGATGAGGTCAAGTACGTTTTTCCCTCTTTATGGTTCCCTCACCCCCTGCTGCAGTCCCAATCTAACAGCTATTCCCTTTAGGACTGGTTAGCCCTGTTTGTGGTCATGTTACCAAGCTAATCTTGGTGATGGGCATTGAAGTCCCTCACCAGAGTATATTCTGCTCCCTTGCCACACGCAGTAATTCATTCAAGTATTGTTAAACATGGAGGAGCACTGTTTCATCAGCTGAGGGCGTGAGCGCAATACATGGTAATCAACAAGAGGTTTCCTTGCCCATGTTTGACTTGATGCCATTAGATTTCATGGGGTCTGGAGTCGATATTGAGGAGTTTGGGTTCTTTTCCCTTTGCAGGCAGGGACGTGGTGATGAGACCTCCTTTGCACCTGAGGCTATTAGAGGCATTCACCCTCGTAACTCTCCTCATGGTCCCTTGAGCCCCCGCCTTCATCTGCACACTGACCCGCTCACCATGGATTTGCGTGGGCTTCTTGGTGTGGAGGGGCTACTTTTAATCCCAGCCATGCCCCCACCCCGCCTCCCCAATCTGGCACAACTGGCACTGCAAAACCACCAATGAAATGATTTGCTGGCAGCCCTCCAATGTGGACTTCCTCCTGCTCCTAGTATTAAATTACTGTGGGGCAATCATTGGGATTGTGGCCGGCTCCACCAGTGGCTGGGGACCCTGGTGCCTGGAAAATCTCCCGCGTCTTTAAAAAAGAGCAAACTGAATTATGAGAGCGCCCCAATGGGCTGCAAACAGGCACTACTAATGGAAACTCATGATGTTGGTTAATTTAGTCTGGGGAAGTGCCAGTTTTGTGGGCAGTCAAGTTTCCTACACATTCATTTTAAAAAGCAGTACAAATTATTGCTGAACATAGATTTGAGCGAGATGTAACGGCACATGAAATTCCTTTGTGGCCGGGATGCTTTCAGGCAAATTAATAAATGCAACCTAGCAGAAAACTCATGAAGTTGTGATTTACCAGCAGTAAGGCAACATTGGCTGAAAAGTCTGAAGATTTGGTTTTAACAATAAAAGTCAAACAAAATGAACCAGAAAGTTAGAAATATGAGTGCAAGTAATAAGAATGAGTTGCCTGAGCTTCACTTACTAAATTGCCAGAGTTTAGGGATCATAGGTCGCCCAAAGGCTGCAATTTGAATGTTATTAATACATGTCACTGTCAGGCTTTAGATTTTGCACATTCACTTCCTGTGTCATATGACCTGTCTCACGGTAAAGTGCAATGGTTGTTGAGAAGAATATGTGAAAGAAGGTAAAATAATGAAAAACAGTCCTAGAACACTGGATTATTTTGTTTGTTGCATGTTCAGTCATACGTGATTATCCCTGGAAATTAGGCTTCTCTTCTAAATCTAGACAGAAAAAGAAACATCAAATCAGAAAGGGATTCAATAGAGCTTTAGAGTTATTTTAGGAATACTCGTGACTAACAACAATTAAGAAAAGCTCACTGCCATCTCATATTTCTGGGTAAAAGGATCATATGTGCTTTTGGTAGCCTGACAATCTTGCTCTGGCCTTTGTCTTGCATATAGGTTCTAGCAAACCTAAGTAATGTGAGCCCAACTGATAACGTTAAATTGGTTGTTAGTGTAAGCTGCATATATTCAGTCATATGGACCTGTCCTGTGCATGGCAGAAGGGACATGTCCAGCCATTCCCCCTGGTTTGAATTAAATAAAAGTACTGGGGACAATTGATCCCTGGTGCATTCTCCGTGGCAAAGCATCAACTAATCAGAGTTGAATTGCCAACCAATCAGCACACTTCTCTTCCATGGCATAAATTGTTGCTACCTTTGAAATTTGACAATCTTGACTCTGACCTGAGAAGTGCAAGACTAAAACTTTGACAGCATGTCTAATTTTCAGCAATATGAATCACAATGATTTATCATGATGTTACTATTTATGAAAGGAATTATTACCAGTGCACAAGGGAAGGTGATGGCCTAGCAGCATCACTGCTAAACTATTAATCCAAAAACTCAGGTAGTGCTCTGACGACATGAATTCAAATCCCGTCACGGTAGATGGTGGAATTTGAATTCAGTAAAAAATATCTGGAATTAAGAATATACTAATGGTCATGAAACCATTGTCAATTATTGGAAAAACCCATCTGGTTCATTAATATCTTTTAGCAAAAGAAATCTGCCATTGTTACATGGTCTGGCCTATGTGTGACTCCAGTCTCACAGCAATGTGGTTGAGTCCTAAATGCCCTCAGGGATGAGTAATAAATGCTGGCCGCATCCCATGGATGAATTAAAAAATAATTTTCTGTGTGTGAACAGAACGGTCTTTAATAGCGCTCATGACCAGTATTCTCAATTTGTTAATTATGCCAGAGATACTTAGGAATATTTTAAAGCTTCCTCTAACTCTAGTGAACTATTATGTTCTTCTGTACTGGAACAGGGAGGATGTCAGGTAAAAGGTTGCAACTGATATTCGGATAGGATAGGTAGTTTTTATTTAATAATTTTAGAATTCTAAAAATGGAACAATGGAATTATATATTCGCTTCACTGATTAATTTGTCATTTGAGAGCAATTGATTTTCTGTGGAATTGCACTACATTAATCACTGCTGATTATGTTTAAAATGGGATTAGCACTTCCTCTGAACGCACTAATGCACCATTACCAATATTTCAGAGCTGCAAAAAAATTCTCTCAATATCATTGTATTCCAGAAACGACAAAAGCTAACACAGTCTGCAACCCTGCAAAATCTTCCTTACTAACATCTGGGGGCTTGTGCCTAAGTAGGGAGAGCTGTCTCACAGATTAGTCAGGCAATAGCCTGACATAATCACACTTAAGAAATCATATCCTACAGTCAACATCCCAGACACTGCCATCACCATTTCTGGATATGTCTTATCCCAGTGACAGGACAGACCCACCAGCTGTGGCAGCACATAACTCACAGTTGAACACCACTTAGAAGAAGCACAGAATGTAGACTGGGTGGGGGTCTTCAATGTCCATCACCAAGAGTGTCTCAATAGCATCACTACTGACCAAGATGGCCAATGCCTAAAGGAAATGGCTGCTAGACTGGGCCTTCAGCAGGTGGTGAGGGGACCAACAAAAGGGAAAAAGCTACTTGACCTCATCCTCATCAACCTGTCTGCTGCAGATGAATCTGCCCATGACAGCAGTGGAAGGAGTGACGTGTGTTCACATTGAGGATAGCCTCCATCATTTTGTGTGGCACTACCACAGGTGAAATGAGAGAGATTTCTATCAGATCCAACAGCTCAAAACTGGGTATTCTTGAGGTGCAGTGAGCCATCATGATCCCTTGAGTGTGGAGGGGCTACTTTTAGTCCCAGCCATGCCCCTCCCCCTTGAATCTGGCACGACTGGCACTACAAAGCCACCAACCAAATGATTTGCTGGCAGCCCTCCAATGTGGACTTCCTCCTGCTCCTCGTGTTAAATTACTGTGGGGCAATAGTTGGAATTGTGGCCGGCACCACCAATGGTTGGGGACCCTGGTGCCTAGAAAATCTCCCATGAATTGTATTCAAACACATTCTGGAACCTCATGGTCCAGCATATCCCCCACTCTACCATTGCCAACAAGCCAAGGTATCAACCTTGTTTCTGTGAACAGTGAAGGAGGGCTTGCAAGGTACAGCATCAGGCATACCTAAAAGTGAGGTGTCAACCTAGTGAAGCTACAACCGAGGCTACTTGCATGCCAAACAGCGGAAGCAATGTGCAAAAGACAATATTAAAGATGTGTGCACCAGGGCCAGCTGCACCCTTATCCAAGTTGTTTCAGTGCAGCTACAACACTGGCATCTAATGTGCAAAATTTCCCAGGAATGTGCTGTCCACAAAAAGCAGGACAAATTCAATCCAACCAATTATTATCCCATCATCTCCTGTCAGTCTGAGCAAAGTGTTGGAAGGAGAGATTGAAAGTGATGTCAAGTATCACTTACTAAACAATAACCTACTTACTGACACTCAGTTTGAGTTCTGCCCAGGCCACTCAGCTCCTGATTTCCTTACAGCCTTGGTTCAAACATGGACAAAAAAGCTGAACTCAAAGGGGAAATGAGAGTAACTGCCCTTGAAATCAAGGCCACATTTAACCAAGTGTGACATCAAAGGATCCCAGTAAAACTGAAGTCAGTGGGAATTGGAGGGAAACTCTACTGGTTGGAGTCAGACTTGCACAGAGGAAGATGGTTTTGGTTGCGGACAAGGACAGAAAGCCACAGAATAGAGTGAGAATTGTGAATTGGACCATTTTACGGCATCTGTTTCAGTTTTGCATGAGCCAGCCAGACTCTTTGTGGGGTTTATGAAAGAGATAGGCTAAATGAGTCTCTGGGGAATCTGTGGCATCAGGACTGTTATGAGCCTAGCTGAGGAGATTCTGCAGGAGTACACCATTCAGGTGACAAATGTCTCCAGTGACTCAGATGAAATGCCAATCAACACAATTGTAGGGCTGAGGCGCTTGAGGGGAAGTGAGAGATCCTGGATGCTAACATAGAAATTTTGGAACTGCATTTGATGCCACATGACTGCAGGGAATGATGCTGGTGCCTCTGATCTGTGTAAGATGTATCCCTGTATCTTTGATATGTCAGTTGTTTAAAATGAAACTTACATTCTTATTTAAAGTATCATTTGCCAGTTAATTTATGTTTAATTTGCATTAGTTCTGATTCATCTTAAAGTAAAAGTGACAAAAAATGAAATCTTGACCCAGATTTTTGACATGACCGAGAGGCTCTCCAGCATGGCAAAAATCCCAAAATTGGACGAAATGTCTATGGCCCATCCCTGAACCCAGTATTTCCCATCTTCACGGGGGTGGGATTGGAATTAGACCTCTGTTTATGGATGCAAACATAGAGGCAGCGAGTCAGCTCAGTTGCCTTCACTGTGTTCTGATTTTGGAACCCTAGCAGTGTGAATCAGGAGTGCCCAGAGCAGATGAGGTAAGAGTAGGTCTGAACTTACTGGGATGGCACAATGGTTAGCACTGCTGCCTCACAGCGTAGGACACCCGGGTTCAATTCCTACTTTGGGTCACTATCTGTGTGGAGTCTGAACGTTCTCCCCGTGTCCGTGTGGGTTTCCTCCAGGTGCTCCGGTTTCTTCCCACATTCCAAAAGAGGTGCTGGTTAAGTGTAATGGATATGCTAAATTCTCCTTCAGTATACCTGAACAGGTGCCGGAGTGTGGTGACTAAGAGATTTTCACAATAACTTCATTACAGTGTTAGTAACACTAATAAATAGACTTTAAAACTTAAAAAAAACTTGGTGGATTCTTTGGCTAACTATGACATCCCTTTGGACAGTATTCCTTTTAATAGGGTCCTGGGACACGTTTGGATGCATGGGAGCAGACCTTCTTCCCAACTGGTCTCAGTGCTTGGCAGCCTCCACACCCCGACTCCTATTTCAGCCTACTCCCTGATTAAAGATCTCACCTGTTGGTGGCCAGTTTTAATGGCCAAGTTTGCCAGGCTGGGAAATATACTGTCTTGGTGAACCCAACTGGGGGACAAAACTCTGGACCTTTATTAGTAATTCCTTCATTTGAGAATTATTTGATAAATTTGGTAATTTTGATCTACGGTCCTCCTATATGGATGGTCACAAGATCACATAAATTTCAACGTTTTATTCAGAAACTTCCATAAAAATGAAAGATGTCACAGAGAAGAGAGAGAATGGAATTTCACATTCATTTCTGACCAGGGCCATTAGTGTGACTAATGAGATTCAATGTTATTCCAACATGTAATTATTTTCATTCTGATGGAGCTGCAGAATGCTGTCTTTTATATCTTGTCTAGAAAAATTCATACAGTAATGCACAATTATATAGAGTAATGGATTCTTCAGCCTTCTGAGAAATCATGGGCCAGATTTTTGTGGAGGAGGCAGCAAGGTCAACAGAGATGCAGTGGCAGACATTTAAGGGACTATTTCAGAATACACAGAATATATACATTCCAACAGGAAAGAATAATTCCAAGGGGAGGACCTACTATCTCTGGTTAATAAGTATGGGAGAAGGTTTGTTTGAAATATAAAGACATATTGTAAGAGTTTCTATAGATGTTGTAAAAAAAACAAAGTGAGCTGTGGTCTGACACAAAGAGAGTCTGGGGAATGAATAACTGAAATTAAGGAGGTGGCAGATCATTTCAACATTTTGCATTAGTTTGCACTTTAGAGGAATACAGGGAACATCCCATTCTTGTAAATCAGGAAATGGAAGGGAAAGAGGAACTCAGGAAAGTTACAATCACCAGGGCAGTAGTTGAGCAAACTGAGCAAATTGGTGGAACTGTGGGGTTCTCAGATTCCTGATAGATTTCATCTCAGGGTCTTAAAAGAAGTGACTAGTGAGATAGCTGATAGTTTGGTTTTAATTTTTCAAAATTGTTTAGATTTAGGGAAGTTGCCATTAGATTGGAAAATAGTGAATGTAACTTGTTTGTTCAAAAAAGGAGGGAGACAGAAACCAGGAAACTGCAGGCCAGTTAGCTTGACATCTGTCACAAGGAAAATGTTAGAAACCATTGTTCAAGATGTTTGATGGGGTTTTCCGGCTGCATGTGCCCCAGGAGAAGAATTTCCTGAACGAGTTCAACGAACCTATAAATATTCTTCCAGATCCAAATGTCTCACCTGTTACGATTCCCACAGTGGGTGGGACAGGAAATTTTCAGCCATTATCCAAAATCAATGCCAAGGTACTCAAACATTCAGCATGGTTTTGTTGAAGAGAAATCATGCTGAACAAATTTATTGAAGTTTCTTGAAGAAATTACAGGTGGGTGGATAAGTTGGATGTATCATACTTAGATTTCCAGAAGGCATTTAATAAGGTGCCACATCAAATGTTATTACAGAAAATAAAAGCTCATGGTGCAGGGAGTAACATTTTGGCAATCCAAGGAGGTTATGCTTCAGCCAAATAGGCCATTGGTAAGTCAACATATGGAGAGAGTATTGTGTTCAGTATTGATATCCTTATCTAAGGAAGGATGTGAATGCATTGGAAGCTGTTGAAGGAAGGTTTAATACCTGGAATTGGCAGGTTATCTTATGAGGAAAGGTTGGACGGCTGGGCTTGTATCCTTTGGAGTTTAGAAGAGCAAGAGGCAGTTTTACTGAAACATGTAAGGTCCTGAGGGGATATAACATCCTGTGGAAAGGATGTTTCCTCCATCAGGAGATCTAGAACTAGGGGTCACAGTTTAAAAATAAGGGATCACTCATTTAAGACAGGAATGAGAATAATTATTTTTTCTGAAAGCCATAAGCCTTTGGAACATTCTTTCTCCAAGGCCATGGAGCATGTCTGTGAATATTTTTAAGGCAGAGGTGGATGGCTTCTTGATAAGCAAGAGGGTGAAAGGTCATTGAGTGTAGGCAGGAACGTGGAGTTAACGTTAAAATCGGCTCAGCTGTGATTTTATTAAATGGCAGAGCAGGCTCAAGAAGCTGAGTGGCCGACTCCTGCTCCAAATTTGTGTGTTCGCATGTTAGGTTGAATTAGGAAGTAACTCATTTGGCAGACCCATCTCCTTTAAAAGGGTCCCATAACACCATATTTTTATGTCTGGAGGATAGGGTGAACAAAATCAGGCCCACTGCCTTGGTGGCAGGCCCAAGACATTAACTGAGATGGGCCAGTGGTGAGGCCAGCAGGCTAGAATGCCTGCCTACATTTAGTGGGACATTTACCCATTCCATATGTCCCACCATATTCCCCATTCCCCCTCCAGACTCCTCATTCCTTATGCCATTATGACTCCCCTGACTCTCCATGCCACATGCATTCTCCATAGCCACTCACTCCACATCCTCTATGGATAGCCCTCAGGAGCCATGCTTTTGAAATGGAGATAAAAAAATTAAAATGACAATCTAATAAATCTCTCATTCAAATGCACTTCATACTGAAAACAGAACGCCCAACTGTCAATCCGTTTAACTGGTCAATCTACTGTAAAAAGAACTATTTTACTAACCACAAAGAAACAGTTAAATCCTTTTATAAAGTCTTAAAACTGTTCATCAAAATGAGAACATTTTTCCCCAAATTCCGATGGGATTATTTTAGAATGTTGTGGATTATCTCAAATGCTGAGATGAAATTTTGTCACAGGTGACAAAACATGAGCAGAGTTTTCAGAACAGATTGTTGGATGTAGATTGGCCTGAAGATTGCTCATAAAAAGATTTGTTTTTTCAGCTTTGTAGTTACAAAGAAGAACTGCATAATTAAGATAAAATGTTCCACTGAGTGCTTTCTTCACTTGTTCTTTGAAGTGAATAAATTGTTTCAAAAATCTGCTACCTTGGATGCGTTCTCATTGTGTCAGAGTAAATTTTTGAGATTAATGATTGTGTTTTCAGTGTCAGAAGGTATAGGAGGCTTCATAAATAGAGGCAGAGAGTACGAAAGCAAGGATTAAACTAAATCTCAATAAAACATTGTTTCAGCCCCAGTTTGAGTATTCTGGGCATCACACGTTAGGAAGAATGCCAGTACCTCAGAGAAAGGGTAGAATAGATTTATGAGAGTGGTAGTAAACCTAGGATGAAAGACATCAGTTTTGTGGAGAGACGAGAGGAACTTGCATCCTTGTAGCAGAGAAGTTTAAGGGGAGATTGGATAGAGGTGTTTAAAAATTATGCAGGATTTTGATAGAGTAAATGATAAAATAGTGTGACAGAGGGGTCAGTAACCAGAGAGACAGTTTTAAGGTAATCGACAACATGAGGAAAAGGTTTATTTTTATGCTGAGTTATGTTGATTTGGAATGCATTCCCTGAAAGAGCAGTGAAGACAGATATAGTAATAATTTTCAAAAGGGAACTAGATAAATACATGGAGTGGAAAACAATTGCAAGATTATGGAGAAAGATCAGGGGAATGTGAAGGATATATCATGAGTCAGGGGCCCAGCTTTGGTGCCTAATCACACACTGATTCCATGGAGAACTTGACACATAGGATGTGATCTTACCAGCCATTCACACCCTGCTCCCAGTGCAACGAGAATGGAGAATGTGGCGCACAGATATATTTCCACTAATTGCAGTGGGACTAGAAAATCCTGCCAGTGTGAATGGCTGTAAGATTCCAGCCATAGATTATTCCTTGACAATTCAAGACCATTAGGAAATAATTCCCCCAATTGCTACACACAATATCCTTCTAAGAGTATCATAGAGTCGTAGAATCTACAGTGCAGAAGGAGGCCATTTGGCCTTTCAAGTTTGCACCGACAACAATCCCATCCAGGTCCTGTTCTATCCCCGTAACCCCACATATTTACCCTCCTATTCTCCCGGATACTAAGAGACAATTTATCATGGCCAATCAACCTAACCCGCACACATTTGGACTTTGGGAGGAAATTGGAGCATCTGGAGGAAATCTGTGCAGACACGGGGAGAAAGTGCAAACTCCACATAGTCAATTTAGGCCAGAATTGAACCGTGGTCCCTGGTGCTGTGAGGCTGCAGTAAAAACCACTGTGCCACCTTTCTCCATCCAGAATTTCTAATGCAATTTTAAACACAATCTAAACTAAATAAACTTCTTGTTTGGAGGAGACTCCGATGTGATTATATGCTTGAATGAGTTACACTTTGTTTGGATATTTTCGTTGTCTATCAGTGTATTGCAGCGTAAAGGGTTGATGTTAAGATTAGCCATGTTGCTGATAGTAAAGAGATAGCTCTCAACTCCAGAATGATGTCAATGGTTTGGTTGAGTGGGGAGAGAAGTTGTAAATCCAGAAAAGTGTTAGATAATGCATTTGGGAATGATGTACAAAAGCATGGGAATCCACAATAAAATGGGAGGATATTGAAAGGGGTAGAGGAAGTGAAACACCTTGGAGTGCATGTCCACAGGTCATTGAAGGTCGCAGGGCAGGTGGACATGATGGTTAAGGAAGCATATGGAATGCTTTACTTTATTGGGCGAGGCATTGAATACAAAAGCAGGGATATAATAATAGAACAGTATAAAATATGGTTAGACCACAGCTGGAATTTTGTTTATTGTTCTGTTCACCACATTACAGAAAAAATATAATTGCTCTGGAGAGAGTGCAGAGAGTTTTCAAACAAGCACCAAGATTGAGCTTGGCTGATGATGATAAGAGCCCTCTCCGTCAGATCCTCCTTATATGCTTACAGTCTGACCCCTTCACTTGTTGCCCTTGAGGTGGCTACAGTGAGGAAGAGACTGTCACTCACCTCCTTCCAGAATGCGCCTTTTCCAAAGCAGGTCAGAAAAGAGATGCAGTGTTTCTGTTCGAGTTTCCACCTGAGCAGCTCTTGGTAAACAGTAGGTGGTGCTTTGCAGGCTGTGCCCAGGGACACAGATCAAGACATACATTAACAGTTACTGGAAGAACATAAACTCAGTGAAAGAAACTGCTCTGCCCAAAACTTTCTGCTCTTCCAGTACAGAGACCTGACTGAGTGTTGCAGACTGACACATTCCAAGGTCCAGACCTATGTGCTGAGGGATGCACTAAAGCCTATGGCAGCTGCTACAAAGTCTCAATGGGGGAACACCCTCCTGCCATAGTATATCAAGGAGCTGGAAACCTTGGAAAACGTCTTGGACTCTATGCACCAGAGAAACTTTGATGTGAAATGTAACTTTACTTTGTAAATATAACCTGAAATGACAAGTGTAGTGAGGCATGTCGTGTATTCAAATAAACTGCTCTGTTTATATAATACTTTATATAACATCATGGGGTGGTAAAGTGGCATAGTGGTTAACACTGCTGTCTCAGCGCCAAGGACTGGGTTCAATTCCAGCTCTGGATCACTGTGTGTGGAGTTTGCACATTCTCCCCGTAACTGCATGGGTTTCCTCCAGGTGTTCTGGTTTCCTCGCACAGTCCAAAGATGTGCTAGTTAGGTGAAGTGGCCATGCTTAGTGTCCCTTAGTGTTTAAAGTTGTGCAGGTTAGATGGAATAGCCACGGTAAATGGGCGGGGTTATGGGGATAGGACAGAAGAGAAGACCTGGGTGAGATGCTCTGCCAGAGAGTCAGTACAGATACATTGGGCCGAATGACTTCCTCTGCACTGTCGGGATTCTATGAAATTTGAACTATTGTGTAATGTATTTTCATAATATAAATTAATGAGGTACATTTTTGGAATAAAGCAAATTTAAAATTCAGGTTTATTGTTTTTCTAAATGGGAATCTCTAAACAGGGTTGTAAATTAAGTGTAGGTGTTTCATTTTGAGTACAGTGTATATACAAAACCTTGCCAAATGTATGTTTTTGTTTTAATTTAAAATAATTGATAGGAAGAAGAAACCACCTTTGAGGTTCCAAAGAGGGGCCTGTTTTGAGATTGGGATGATTCAACTGTTGAAAATGTAGAATGGCAATTATTGAATGGAGTTGTGGTTTGCTGACCAACTTTGGAAGTACGTTCAAAAACATTAGTTCTTCAGGAAACGTTTAGAAAATTGCAAATAAGGCTGTGTATAAATGGTTTCTAAATTTATCTCCAGTGCAGTTTGATTGAGGTTTGAATTGAAGCAAAACCAAATTAAAGAGCAAAGCTGCATAGCTGTTCTGCTGTCTTCAGTGGAAGGTTATTCTGGTACCATGTAATCTTAGAACATACCATAGAATTTACCCAAGAAATGTAGACTGTAATCCAGATAGTATAGTGACCCCTTTTGAAATAGTACCATCATGTGCCATCTTCTAGATATTTCATGTTATGTTATATGCTATAGGATAATGCCTGTAAGTATATTAACAGAGCCAGGGACCTGGGTTCAATTTCGGTCTAGGGTGATGATCTGTGTGGAGTTTGCACATTCTCTGTGCAACTGTGTACAGTTCTGGTCACCCTATTATAGAAAGGATATTATTAAACTAGAAAGAGTGCAGAAAAGATTTATTAGGATGATACCCAGACTTGATGGTCTGAGTTATAAGGAGAGGCTGGATAGATTGGGACTTCTTTCTTTGGAGCGTAGGAGGCTGAAGGATGATCTCATAGAGGTCTATAAAATAATGAGGGGCACAGCTTGATGGTCAATATCTTTTCCCAAAGGTAGGGGAGTCTAAAACTAGAGAGCATAGGTTTAAGGTGAGAGGGGAGAGATACAAACGCGTCCAGAGGGGCAGTTTTTTCACACAGAGGGTGGTGAATGTCTGGAACAAGCTGCCAGGGACAGTAGTAGAGGCAGGGACAATTTTATCTTTTAAAAAGCATTTAGACAGTTACACGGGTAAGATGGGTATAAAGGGATATGGGTCAAATGCGGGCAATTGGGATTAGTTTATGGGTTTAAGAGAAAAAGGGTGGCATGGACAAGTTGGGCCGAAGGACGTGTTTCCATGCTGTAAACCTCTATGACTCCCTGCATCTGCATGGATTTCTTCTGGGTGCTCTGGTTTCCTCCCACAGTCCAAAAATAGTAAGAAGTCTCACAACACCAGGTTAAAGTCCAGCAGGTTTATTTTGTCGCACAAGTTATAGTGTGCCTACCCCAGTCCAAAAATATATAGGATGTGTGGATTGGCCATGCTAAATTGCCCCTTAGTATCCAAAGATGTGCAACCAACTGAACTAAAGTCGATTTTATCCTTTGTGTTTGGTGTGATATTGTAAATAAGAAACTAAACTTCAACTAAACTTCATTTCAGGCTGCTGAAATCTGCTCCTCCTGCTCCTATTAGTGCTAATAATTTTGTAGAGATTATCTTTTCATGTTGTGCCGGGAGAGATATATATTTCATGTATGTAGATCAGTTGTTAACATTTACATTCTTTTATATCAGTGAGGCAACAGATTGTAGCTTTTAGATTCAAAAGCTTTTGAAGGCTTTTGAATGTGTTAAGCGAAACATAGGGCCTGATTCTCTGACCTCTTCAGACAGTAGGCAGCAATCCCAATGCCCAATGAATGGGGCATCAATCAAAAATCAGAATCCCCAGTAGGCGTGAGGGCTGTCAGGATTCACCCAGCCCGTTGGCTCCGATTGGGTTGCTGCCCAGAATGGGCAGCAACCTGATAATTATACAAACACATTAATTTGAATGTCATTAGTGTCTTTGGTAGACAATTCACCAGCCTCCTGCCATTTACTTGGCCCACCAGTGGGAACAACAGGCTTTACATGTGCTACCCACAAGCGGGGACATGGCATGCTGGACTTCAAGGGTCCAGGGGAGCACCATTAATCTCTCAGAAAAGAGAGGTATTCTCCACCCCACCACTCAATCACTCGTCACCCACTCGCACTTCACACAGTGCTGAGGGCGATCTGACCCAACCCAACTCTCCTTAGGCTCCCTTCCCTCTCAGGCACCCCATTCAGCCTCCCTTCAGGTCACGAACATTGGCAGTGCCAACAATGCACTACCCCAGCACTCTGGCACTGACACCGTGGCCTGGTACCTTGGGCCCCCGTGGGAGCTCAAGGATGTCGTTCCAGTGGCCATTTGCCCCTCTATTGCTGCCAGTTGCAGAGGAAGAGTCCCTTAAGGATTCTGGGCGTTGAGTGGACTCAGAGGTTGACCTCACCACTCTCTGCCTGTATGAGGATGTGGTGGCTGAACTGCTCCTGGCAGACCTGAAGGATCATCCTTGGCATGGTGATATCAGGCAGAACCTGTGATCAGCATCTGCATTCGTGCATTGAATTTTTTGAGATCAAATGGTTTGGTTGGAATGGAGAGTTTTCTGGGTGACATGGCCACTTCAGAATTTTCACAGCTGACAGATGGGAAAGCAGATATTGATCACAAGGGTACTGAGATCATCATGCTAAAGATAATCTATACAGGTCTTCCAGGGCGTGTGGTGAGGTCAACTCCTTGCCTCCAGCCTGAACCTACCCACCCCCAGGACCCCTGAGAGACCCTTGCTCTTCAGCCTGGCAGCAGCAGGGACAAATGGCCACAGTACCTACCTCCTTGAGCTCCCTTGGGGCCAAGGCACCAGGCCAGGGTATGACATCGGAGCCAGGGTACTGGAGCAGTGCAGTGTCGGCACTGCCAAGGCACGTGGCTTGAGGGGGGTCTGAGTAAGTTGAATGAGGGGGATAGAAGATGAGTGGTGGGTCTGAAAGGGAAGGGAGCCAAACTGAGGGTTTGAGGGGAATGGGTCACCCTTGTGTGTGTGTGTGTGTGTGTGTGTGTGTGTGTGTGTGTGTGTGTGTGTGTGTGTGTGTGTGTGTGTGTGTGTGTGTGTGTGTGTGTGTATTAGAATTCGGCTGTTAGTTACTTGACCAGGCGAAGGAAGACTATTTATTTTTAACAGGCCTTTTAGAAGCAATTATGATTTATCTTGACACTCTTGACCTCTTTACTTGTTTTTCTTCAAATCATTTGGATGCTGAGTGCTAATGGCATAGTTCGAGGATTGGGTCAAGGCAGTTCATTCATCCAGCAGCATGAGGGTACTGAATTTGGATTCAAAGAGCCTTGTAAGAACATGTTGGTTACATTTACACATGTTAATTCACTTTCCTCTTGCTGTATGTGGCTTAGCGGATTGTCAGTCCACTGCAATAATTCCATCAACATGTATGTAAACAAAATATTTTGGACAACAGCTGAGGAGCTGTCTGCACGATAGAATAAAAGCTTGTCAACATTTCACATTTTAATCAGAGATGTAAAAATGACAGCAGAAAGCAGCTGTGAAGAGCATCAGAAAAATCAAATAGAGGAGACAAAACAGGTTTCAGAAAACAAGAAGTCAACTACAGAGGAAATCACTTTTGTCCCCTCTATTTGATTTTTCTGATGGTCTTCACAGCTGCTTTCTGCTGTCATTTTTAACATTTGTTTAAGGGGTGTGGGCATTTCTGGGTCGGCAGCATTTTATTGCCCATCCTTAATTACCTTTAGCTAAAGGAGAAAACAGTTATGACATGGCCAAATGAGGGTAATATAGAGGTGTTTTCTATCTGTGCTATATCCCAGAGTAGGTACATTGAAATAGGAATATGATCTAAGTCAGATGTTCTATCACTACGTCTTCCTTTGTGTTAGCTGTAATTATTATTGTGTCTTTTGTTGCCATAATGGAACAATAAAGGCAGAATTGAGTTCATAGGGACAAAACAGCAATATTAAATTTCCTGTCAGATCCGTGTTTTGTTAGTCTGGCTTAATTTTAAATTGTTTCCTCTTCCTCCACTTGTGTCTTGAGGTCTTTTGATGCATTTCATTTAGTTTTTGGAGCTAGTCCCATTCTATGTAGTATATGGGAATTTCACTTGGGAATAACTCTTATTCCTCTCCCTTACCTGCTAACAACATGCAGCAATTATGGGAACCCATGTTGGCCAGCTTAGACAAGAGACCCACCCAAAAGAATTTGGGGACTCTGTTGTTCCGAACTGCTCGGTTCCAGAAACTGGAAATGAGTTGTGGTACCTGCTGCAATCTAACTGCAGATCATCTCCAACTTGTGCGTCCGCTGCTCCTGACATGGCCAGAGCGTAATTCTGTGCAACTTCAGAGGATCTAAGTAAAATGCATCAAGGAGGGAGCTGGGATGGCTTTTAGTGGCCAGGAAGTGGGGAATACGGAATGAGGAATGCCGAGATCCACCAAATTTAACTGGTTTATTTCCTTTTCTCAACTGGCAGCTGGCTATGTTGAATGGTAACCAGTGAGGAAGGAATTGTGAGTCAGTATTGAATTGGTCAGGACGGGGTGCAAGGGTGGGACTGTTAATCTAATCCTGGGGGTTTGGGAGTGTTGACTAATAGAAGGGAGAGGGATGCAGGACGTAACAGCTTGAAACACTTAACTGCTGGAGCTGGCAGTTCTCGTCTCCCTTCAGCTGCTAGGTTTACCGAGCCCTGGAAAATTCAGCCGGCAGTCATTAAACCCACATGGCTGCTAAAATTTGAGGCATGCAACCTTATTTAGATATTATAATTATAATCCCAAATCTGCCCTGTTTAAACCAGAAATAGGCGTATTTGAGATCGTGTGTCTAATTTTTAAGAATTTAAATCTACCACTCATTCTGATGTTTAAAAAAAACCTGACCCCTGCCAATTTTTAAAACAAGACAATGCATTGGCTTCCCCGTTGTTGTGAATTTTATGTCAGAACTATACTGATATGACATGACAGATTTGTTCCCAATGCTTCGGAATGACTGCTGCATGATTCAGCTCCAGCTTCCCACCCCTTCTACAGCTTGTTTTCTTTCCTTCTGAGTCCACAGCCAGGTTTGATCAATCAAGAACAGTGAAATCAGTAGTAAACAGGCTCATAAGCCAATGCAGAACAATTCAACATTACAGCCATTGCCACCCAGAATAAGAACAGGAGCATTATGCAATTTTATGAATTTGTAAATTTCCCTTTGCGTTGGGGTGCATGGATTGTGTGACATTGATCAACTTGATTCTTTTTGTAAATGATAAGCTTTTTTTGTACACTGCAAATGAAACCTCCCATTCCTGACAGTTGCTTTGCATTAAATCATTCCACCTTTCCTGCACCTTTTCAACTAGAAAAACAAATGTCTAAGTGGATTCTGAACAATTAAACTTTTTGTTTCCACCCTTACCTGATGATATCTGGGTACTTTGGCAGAACACCAGCTAAGATTTATTTCAGTGAGACCCTCCATCTACTATGCTGTGTTGGCAGGATAACACCCATCATCTGCCTCCAGTTTTACAGTTTCACAGCCCACAACCTCTCCACTCCATCATGACCCCACTCAGGCACCACACTGGCGGTACGCAACTAGCAATGCCAGGCTGTCCAGTGACCACTGCCAGGCTGTGCCTGTGTACCAGTTGGGCACTGCCCAACCTTGCCCCCGACATCCTGGGAGCTTCAGTGGCCCCTAATCCTCCTCTCTCCCATCATCCCCGGCATGACCACTGTGCCAGGTCTCCGCTGAGACCAATAATGATTCTCACCGTTATCGCACCGCGCCCGAAGGCTAGAGGTTTCTGAGTGCTGGAAGTCGAATGAGCTATGCATATTTAAATGCAATTTTAAATATGCTAATCGGGCATGTGCCATGAGAAAGGGGCAGGGAGGTTTGCTGACTATTTAGCATGGGTGCCAAATGGATTTTTAGGCCCAGCACTAATCTGCGTGACCAACACAATCTACTAACAGTTTGGGTGTAGTTGGAGAATCGACCCTTCCCAAAAGGTTAGAATTGAATACACTGGAGTCAAGTTCACTTAGAATTTGCAGTCTCAGGAGTAACTGTGTTTTACTGTATTACATTGTGATTAGATAGAATGTGCAGCATGGAAATACGCCATTCAGACCAAGAGGTCCTTGTTGGTGAATATGCTCTTCATGAACTTTATGACTGTGCTTCCATCCTACTTTATCTGTATCAGCATAACCTTCCATTCATTTCTGCCTCATAAACTCATCTAGCTTCCCTGTAACTACATCTCTGCTTTTCACCTCAGATAACCTATAGGGTAGCAAGTTCCACATTCGCACCTGGAATCCTTATTGGATATATGGATAACTATCTTTCTAACTTGGTTTCTAAACCTGTCGATTGTGAAAGAAAAGCATTGAGCTTTACGTGAATGATCAGACTTGATGAGTTCAAGTTAAAACTTTGCCTACTACACGTGCAATGCTACTAAACGATACTAGGCCTACATTCCGTTTTTTTTGAGTTGTCAACTTTGGTGGTCAACTTTTCTGTTTTCTAGTTTTGCATTCATCCAAAGCTTTAGAAATACTTCATCAACATTAATATGCATTATGTTTAGGATTAATGCTGAGATGTTTAATGACAAGAGACATGTTTTCCAAAAGCATTAATTGGAAGTACAGATGAATGGAAAAGTGAATCTGGCATCCTACTTTGCCATTTCCCGTACCATCCTCTTCAAGGTGGTAAGAGGCATTTGTTTGGAAAATGGCAACAGTTCATGTGGGGAATGTCTGTCTATTGTTAGAACCAGCGGCTGTCTTTCCTTGTAAGGCCAGTGCAGAGTTTAATTGGTTGGTATGCACTGTCCTCCAATAAACTGCTTTGATACAAAGTCCAAGCTTCAGATTGTACTGATCTGCCTGTTTTCTCAGCATTCTGTTAACGTTTTGATTGCTTCTTGACCCTAAACTTGAAACACAGTGACAGGTCTTTCATCGCTCTCAAATCTCTTTCTAAGTTCTGTCTGCCATTTTAGATCCTTTTATTGCATTTGAACTCTTTACATAAAAGATTATGTGAAAAATTAGTGTTAATGTTTTGCTATCTTTAAATTCTTTGGGACTTTATTTGCCCCATCTTCTTTATTTATTGATCTCTTAGCAAATTTGGTCAGTTTACATTTGATTTTGATATTTGTTCATGAGGCCCATCTCTGCTACTCTCCATTTGGGTACCCATTGTTCAAATCCCATTTCACTGGCAGTATTAATTAACCATTGACTTTTCCTCCTTCAAAACCACTATGACTCTAAAAACCCAATCTCAGCTTATTCATCAACTATCATCCCACTCCCTAATGTCCTTTTCCATTTTAAGGCTTAGGGTATGTTTCTCGTTCCATATCCTTCTGAAAAGAAATTACCTATTCAAATCTCCTCAGCCGAGATTCTGCCCATTTCACAAAACTGAAAACTTTGTGATCAGAATCACTAATCCCCCTTGGCCTTGGGTTTATGTTCTTTCTACTGTTTTGTGTCGTGCTTTTGGCTGTTTTATACATTGCACTTGCTATGTGAATGTAAGTTGTTGATATCCATGTCATTCATGGAGGCTGGAAATAACAAGGATCTTAGGTATAAAACTCAGAATTTTTAGTGGTTACACATCTCATTCAGTCTCTTATTTTAATTTAACTCTTTTATGTTCCTGTAATTGTTTATTTCCTCAGACATCTTTCAAGCCAAAAGGTTCTTAGTTGGATTGTGAGGAATTCCACTGTCTAATTTATTTGTGAACTCAGAAAACCAAGGTGGCTTGTCAAACCAAACCTTCCTTTCAACATTTGTGCTGATTCAGTTATTGCTGTGTAGGTGCTACTTTAAATAATAACAAACATAGTAACAACAATTAGAATGATATTACCTTTACAAATGTTTGACCGAGGCCAACAATTGCTTTACAATCAAAATGGTCTCTAATGGAGAGAGGTGCCAGTGGTCCTTTATGAACTACGGCTAATTAGTCACACAATTTCTTTTATGCAGCCAAAACTTCATCTTTTAATTCTTTTATGACCATGTCATGGTTCATCAGATTTCCTTCTCAGACATCTTCATGATTATACAACATGCGACTGCTAAGATTTGTTAATTTTAAGTTAATTCAATTTGTGAAGTACTTCTGTCATACTAACTTCAAAATCCTCAAGAAATTTAATTATGTCATGTTGGATATTGAGTTGATATTGATGTGATGTTTGTGTAACTGTCTGCCAAAAATATTCAATTAGTATTTTAATGTTTATTTTCCATTTTACTGCCACTTTTATCTTCAGAATTCTTACTGAATTTTACTGTTAAAATATTGAAAGCATGTTATCTTCATCTCTTCAGATTTTCTGAACCATTATTATCTCTTTTAACTTGTCTCAACAAGTTCCCAGTCCCCTCTGGGGTGGTCACTAATTTTTATTGTAACTTTCAAGTAATTTGCCTCTCCTTCCATTTTAGTCATTCTATTCACTCATTTTGGAGATTTTTAATTTAGTTCATATTTATTCTTTTTTGGACATTTATGTGTCTTGCAACTGAGCAACCACTAAGCCACTCTAGTTAGGGTGAGGAGTACAATAATTTTAACTCATCAATGACTAATAGCATTTTAAAATGTGAGGGATGGCTGTAGATTGGGAGTGTACTCTTTGTTCAATATTTTTCTTAGCATAATTATGTTCAGGATTAGAATGCAAACATAATTATTTTGAAGGATTGATATTGATAGCACTTGTACATTTTAGCAGCTGCAAAGGATGTGATTAAAAGAAAATAGTTCACTGAAGTGAAATATCAGGTGTGCGTTTATTTGAAATCAAGAATACATTATTTTGTACTCATGTAAAATCTTAGAACAAATTTGTTCAAATTGCTTAACTTACCTAATTAACAACAATTAACATCATTAACAACAGCTCAACCAATTTCTATAAATACTGTAGAATCTCACAATTTCTGTTTAATAATTCATGCCACATATATTATGAGACACAGTTCAGTAAAAAATTATATCCATTTAACAATATTAATAACTTGCATTTTATGGTATTAAATATGAGAACATAATCAACAAAATTCAAGTTTTGTCTCAGTTTTTTCTTCTGTTTTCTTTCAAGTAATTTATTTCCACATTCAGTGAAATGCATTAGCATGTCTGTTTAATATTCCACTCCTCTTCTCGTCTGCAGTATGGAACAAAGAGTAAAAGATGTCTGAGACTTGATTTATGGTGGGCTAGATTCTTTCAGGCTCTAAATCTTAGCTGTGAGGTGTATGGTAGAAGAGATTATTTCTGATTTAAATTAATATGAGAGTAGGCCATCCATGTATTCAAATCTTAATACTTCAAGTTGGGAACTTTAGTGCACTGACCTAGTTTTCTGTGGCTTCATGGGTTTGCAGTTTGAGGTGGCTGCAGCTGCTGACAGTCACTCTATTGTTTCAGTTAGTTTCTTTAAAGGAAAACCAATAGAGGGTGAGCACTTCGGTTGCCTTAGGGTACAATTCAATAGAAGCATGTTTCTGAAGTCTCACGTTCAGTGCTTTGTGAAAACTTTGCAAGACTGATCGACTCAACCCACAGCTTTTTTTTAAATGCTTTTTGAGACTACTTTTCATAGTTTATTCTTTTGCTGAACTTGTTGAATGCAAGACATGCTGTTGGGTAAGTAAAACCATGTGGAAGATAGATTTCTGTTTCTAACTGCGATCTTCAGCAGCAGCACTTGAACTATGTATGCAGATTGTTTGGTCTTTTACTGCAGAAGTCGGTCGGAGCTTTGCCCTATTTCAGGAAGAAGGGGTAGATATGTGGCTAAAGTTAAGAATTTCCATTGGAAACTCAGTTATGATGTGGTGGAAGTTACTCAGTAATTTAAATTCAAAGACTGTTAACTCAGGAACATTCATAGATTTTTTTTGAATATGAAGTTTTTGAGATCCAATTGAATGATGTATCTGAAATATTTGAATCATGTTCCGTGAAGAGCTTTATGAAAAGTTTGCAAATATCCAATGTAAGCAGAATAGAAACCTGAAATATGCTATAAAACATCTAGGAGCAGACCATAACTTATGGCTGTCAGTGCCATCTGATTTTATGAAATTACTTATTTTTTGCCAAGCATAAACTTAGAACATCTAATTAAGGGGTATTTATTTAAAAGCATTGAATAATGCTTTGACCTTTAACTTGTAACTCTGTTATCACTATGATAATTAGTCTATGCATGTTAAGCTGTTTTGCACAAAGTATTATTCAGCAGACAAGATTATTCGTTATCTGAAACTTAAAAAGGCAGTTTTGTCAGAATTGTTTGTGAACAATTTAAAAATATTTATCGTAGATGGGCCAAAAGTAAAGGATTTCTTGTGTTTAATTTGCAATAATTTGTTAATGTGTTAACAATGTGGGTTTGCTAGAAGGCTGAAATGTTAAATTGGCAAAAGAAGAATTCATTTAGTGGATTAGAAGTAAAATCACTCAACCAGGAGAAGTGAATGCAGTTGTGCCAACAGAAAACAGCTTTTGATTTAACTTTTGGCCACTTCTAAGTATCCACTTAATCAGGTGTTGAATGATGTGAAGTTGAATGTACAATTGCCAAAACCATTACATAAACAACAACCATTGCAATTGAAATTTTTGTAATAATGCTCCACTATGAAGCAACATTTTACAAAATGCCAGAAAGATATGTTTGTTTTAGCAAACCAAGAAGGTGACTGATGCACACTAAATGTTCCTGTTACTGCCAAGCACCAACATTGTGGCCTCTGGGGCGTTTTTTGCTGCTTGTTGTACTGATTGCAATAATATTTATCCTTTTGTTTAAATGAGCAACATTACTGGAAAAATTTATGTTATTGCAGTTGACTTAGATACTGCTTCCACTTTGTTTTATAGTTTTACTTCATCAGGTGTACCTGTTGGATCTTGCTAAACTTCATTTGGCTATTAACAAGTTGCGCAAGCCTGGAAGTTTTCTCATTTCCCTGAGGGCAAGATTAGCACAGATGATAATTATCTATATGCCTGCAATTTTTGCAGCTGTTTTCAAGGTTTCAATTAGATAAGATTAAGAGCAAAATTTCTAATCTCCTTCCAGATGCTATCAGGTATGTCCCATTATACTTGTGCAGGTTCACAAAATTATTTGAAGGAACACTGAATAAAGTCATTTGATACACTTTTACCGGAATCGTCAGTTTGTAAATAATTTACGAAGTTGCTATGCGTAGTGCATTTGAAGAAGATTAAGTGTTTTTGATTGCTCCCAGATACTGCTGTATAAATTGACCTCAGTTCAAACAGAAATTTCAAAGTGCAAATTACAAAGTGACTAGCTTATGTTTTCCCCGCAAAAGAGAGTCTGTGTATATTAGCCTATAAATTAGTCACTTGCAGTTGAAATAATTACAACATGGGTAGAACTTAAAAATTACTCACCGTTTTACAGTTGAAATCTATGGTATCCTTTGAATAGAATACTCAGTATTTAAATATAGTTTACGATTACTCTTCACAGGTTAATGATAGAGAAAGTAAATCCTTTGATTATGCATAAATTTATAATTGTGCACAATCTCAATTTTGACTTGACCTTACTGAATGGACTTCCCACTTCCTCAATTAATTTTTGTCTCATTTTTACTGTTGGTTGGAAGTCGCAGAAATACTTTTAGTTCCATTATTTTTCTGAATGTTCATGGTCTGAATACATGCACAGGACGGGTACAGTGTGATAATAGCTATCAGCCTCTGTGAAAGAGAACACTGACATCATTTGGAAAGCTTTCAGTGTTACCATAGAAGTTCATGGAATATTGCATTGTCAGAGCTGTGGGCAGGTTATCAAGGATGCCTTCGATAATTTATAGAATCTGAACTTGCTTAAGTGCCTCCTCACAAATTTGAAACTCCTGTGTTGTAGAACAGTCTAGGTCTGGTCTCTTACAAAGTGAATGTGCATGCAGACCAGGATATTTACCTGAAAACTAGTTTGTTTTCACTATTTACAGTATGTCCAGAATGGATTGCAGAGAAGATATCTCCTCTCACAGTTGCTGATCTGTTGCACAGAGTGCGAAGCACGTGACTGTCTAATGTCAGTGATACATCAGCTTCATCATAGATTAGCGTACTCTTTCTGTTAATCCTTTAAACTACAGCCTGCACTGAAGAAAGTCAGTTTTTAAATAATGGAACTGATTCTCAGACAGATAGTCCTAGTGGCTGCACTCTGGTATTTGATAAGTGGGCCTGAGAGTTGGAATCACTGTGCGCACTATTTTGCAGTGGCAAAACTTTACAATTTTTGGATGTCATGTTGAGAGCAAGTGTAGGCCTCATTATACCCTAATTTTGGTCAGTTTTTTTAAAATTAGTAATTTGATGAATTCTACACATCTCTACTCTCAGGACTTCTAATGTTGCACAGTCAAATAAAACAAAGGAACCCATGCTGTTTGCTTGAGAATTTTGATTCTTAAACCTGTGACTGACAGATCTGTACCATCTTGTTGGGTGACTTTCATTCTCCCAATTTCCACATGACCTTGTTTTAGTGATGTTTCCTGCTGCATTTTAACATAGGGTTCCTTTGTGCATAAACCTGCAATCACAATGCGGCTGCTGCTGAAACCTTCATTGGACTTGCTCTATCGAGAACAGACATTCCACTGGGCCCAGTCCGTGGTTGTGCATTTGAAGGATGAAGTGGAATTCAGGCAGTGGGAAGAAATGTACATGGGTTTACACCTTCAATCTGTGACAACCATTAATAGTTGGTTCAGAATCCAGGAATTCATGTGCAGGCAGATTCTTGACCTTTTCTGGGGAGACCTATCTTGACTGCCACTGTGTTATACCTTTCACTAAAACAGTTCCTGCAGGCATTGGGACCGCCATACTGTTACTGTGAAGGTCATCACAATCCTGAACCATAGTTGAATCATTTCAAGCTACTGCAGCTGACATATACTATAATGGTCAGATAACAGAAGCTGTATTTGTCAGCAGAAACACCTCCATCTATTTCCTCATGAAAGAAGGCAAAAGCATTTGTAGTAGGTGATTGGCTTCCCTCACAACTTTACTGCAATATAAGTAAAGGTCAAGGCTGCTCGCAACTCTGCCCTGTTATGAATAGAAAAGACTTTCATTCTGTCTACATACAAATGGTTTTGGATAACAAAACTAGAAGGATATGATGAAAGTTAGAAATGTGGAAGTCCAAAGAACTTAGGGATCCAGGTATATGCGTCATTAAAATGCCATGCACAAGTACAAAAAATAATCAAAAAGGCTAATGGAATGCTACCCTTTATATCTGCAGGACTAGAGTACAAGGGAGTAGAATTATACTTCAACTAGTCAAAGGACTGATCAGACCACATTTGGAGCACCACAAATAGTTCTGGGCACCACACCCTTGGAAAGATATATTGGCCTCAGAAAGACTACAACATAGATTTATCAGAATGCGAGGGCTAAACTATGAGGAGAGAGTAAACAAACTAGGGCTTGTATGCCTTGGAATTTAGAAGTGTGGTTTGATCAACGTTTTCAAGTATTTAGGGGAATAGGCAGAGTAGATTGAGAAGAAACATTTCCACTCACTGAAAAGTCTCAGACTGTAGGGAAAGTCCAAAAATAATGCCAGATCTTTCAGGAGTGAAATTAGGAAGCACTTCTTCTTACAAAGGATGGTAAGAGTTTAGAATTCTCTCCCACAAACAGTAATTGAGAGATCACTTGCTAATTTTAAATCTGAGATTGAAGGTAACCAAAGCTATGGTGGGTATATGGACTTGCACTGGATTATCAACCATGATCTCACAGAATGGCAGAACAGGCTGAGGGGCTAAATGCCCTTCTCTAGCAGCAGCCATGGCGTCCCTACTTGTGGTAAGTCCATTGTGCCAGCAAGTAAACTGGACAGCTGGCTGTTGGAACATAATGATTGCTGCTGTTGTTAAAAACAATGATGAAGCCCTAAACTAAGGCAGTGGTTGAAAGAAAAGAAATCTCAAACCATCAGTTGAATTAGGGTGGTATTTACAGCAGGCATTTTAAACCAATTAGGTTCCCTCATTTACAGCACTGAGAATATTCTGCAAATGGATCACACAGGTTATATGGTTTAGAATGGGCTGTTCTCTCCAACATGGTAAAAAGTCTGACAACACCAGGTTTTAGTCCAGCCGATTTATTTGATAATACTCTCAAGCTTTTGAGGGGACTGCCTCTTCGTCCATTCACCTGACGAAGAGGCAGTCCCCTCGAAAGCTTGTGAGTATTATCAAATAAATCGGTTGGACTAAAACCTGGTGTTGTCAGACTTTTTACTGTGTTTACGCCAGTCCAACGCCGGCATTCCCGCATCATCTCTCCAACATGCCCAGACCAGTGTTATGCTCTACTCAAATCTCCTTTCAACTTTCCTCATCTAAATCTATCTTCATAGTCATCTATTCTCTTCTTCATGCGCTTGTCTAGTTTCCCCTTAAATGCATCTATACTATTCATTTTAACTGTTCCCTACATTAGCGTTCTACATTCTCACCACCTTGTGGGTAAAGCTTCTTCTAAATTCCTTATGGAATTTCTTGATGACATAAAGATGCTACAAGAGGATATTTATAGTTGTTTGGTAGTACTGACCTTGAATTTTGTTGAAAAAATACCTTTTGTCAAAACCTTTCATCTTGCACTCATCAGGACAAGGGAAAGAAAGAATACCTCAAGATGCACGCACAACATGTATGCACATGGTGTCTGTTTTAGCTAAACAAAGTAAGTGATAACCATTCAGTGATTCATTTCACAGAGTAACGCCTTAACCAATCAGTCAAGTTGCCAGGTTTAAATTTCAAGCAATGCTTGGCAGTTAAGTTTCAGTCACCATCAACTGGTGCATTTTTCATAGTAAAGCCTCTGTCAATCAGAGACCTCTTGCCAACCAATCAACACCCTTTTTCATCTGGTAGTAAGTTGTTGTTTCCCCTGACATTGGTATCCTTGAAATTGACCTGATGAGTACAAGAGAAAAAGCTTCGACAAAATGCAAAATGTATTTTTTTCAGCAAAGCAAAAGGATATGCAAGATGAGTGGGCAAAGATCTGGCAAATGGAATTTAATGTGGGAAAATGTTAGGTTATCAGTTTTGGTAGGACAAATAAAAAGGAAGCATATTATCCAAATGGTGAGCGATTGTAGAGGAACCTGGGTTTCCTAGTGCATGAATATTAGGTACTAATTTGGTGAACATTTGCTGTACTGCCTTGAATGCAACTATATATTTCCTCAAATATTGAGATCAAAACTGCACACAGTATTCCAGATGTGGTCTTCCCAAAAATCTACTGCAACAACTGGAGCAAGACTTATTCATTTTTGTACTCTAATTTCCTTGCGATAAAGGTCAACATACCATTTGCTTTCCCACATCACTTGTTGCACCTGCATGCTAACGTTCTGCATTTCTTGTACAGTTGCCCCCTTCCTCAGACTCCCCATTCAGCCTCACTTCAGGCCATGTGCCTTCACAGTGCCAACAGTGCACTGCCCTCCGGCACTGACACATACTGGCCTGGCGCCTTTGGCCCAGGTCAGTCCAGTGGCCATTTGCCCTACTACTGCTGCCAGGCTGCAGAGGATGGGTCCCTCAAGGATCCTGGGGGTTGGGAAACTCCCAAAGGGTTTAAGGGTTGACCTCACCACTCTCTGCAGGGATGGGGGTGTCTTGGCTGAAGTGCCCCCTTATAACCCTGGCACACCTAAGGATCACCTCTGGCATGGTGATTTCAGGCAGCCTTGTGATCAATATCTGCATTCCTGCCTGTCAGCTGTGAAAATTTTGATGTGGCCAGGTCACATTAACCAACCAGACAACCAACCAACCAAACCACTCCCCCCACCCCCCCCACCACCACCACCACCACCACCACCACCACCACCACAGCCCTGTCAATTGGCAGGCGATTACATCATTGCAGCGTTCCGTTATGGAGCAAAGGTTATCTTCAGGTCTAGAAGGGGTGGAGCAGCCATGATGACTCCAGTCCAAGTCCACCCCACCCCCCTAGACCCATCTTGTGCAGCCTGGCAGCAGCAGAGGGGTAAATGGCCACTGAGCCTATTTCCTTGAGCCACCTTGGGGCCCAAAGAACCAGACCAAGGTATTGATGCCAGGGGCAATGCACTGTTGCTATTGCCAGGATGTCTGGTATGCTGTGTTGTGGCCTGAGGAGAAAGAAGAGCTGAGTGGGTTTCTGGGAGCAAAAGGGACTGCTTTGGGTGGTCTGAGGTGGAAGATGGCTGAGAGGTCGGGTCACTCTCATGCCTGGGCAGTGCCGGCTTGGCATCTTGGCAGTGCCCCCTGGGTGGTGCCAGGGGTGGGGCTCCTGGAGCAGGGCTTATGGGTAGTAGGGCTTATGAGGGCAGGGTCTGAAGGGGCGGCCTGATCAGAGAGCGAAGGTGGGGGAAACCTGCTGCTGCTCTGAAGATGCCTTCAGTGGGGAGGGGGGGGTGCTGCATTTCTGCATAATATGGGGCTCAAGATCAACCTCGGGGCCCTCACTATTGCTGGGGGTGAGAGGAGGGGTTGTGTTCAGACTACCTGCCACAGCAGAGGCCTGACAGTGCTTTCTCTGTCAGACCTCTGGTGTTGCCATTGCACAGGTGCTGAATCAGAAGTCAATGCATGTGCAATAGCTCCCTTTTCAGGCTGGATAGTTGCTGCTGAATTAAGCTCCACCCACTGCATGCAGCAGCTAGAAATGGTCTAGCCCACAGTTTCAATGTCTAAGTCTAGAAGATTGTGAGTGAAAATTCACCCAAAAAATGGATCTGCAACACTCCCATTTTTACACTACTTGGACACTTAGAATCATTCTCATAAAATGCTGCCCATGCCATTAAGTGTGTTCTAGTGTCAAATTTCACAACTACTGTATAATTTCTCATTACAAAATGAAGTTCACACATTCTGCCCCTTCCTTTTATTTTCAGGTAACAATTTGCTTCGTTACCAACCTTCTCCTTTAATTTTGATTTTCTAATTTTCCATGCAACTGAACCATTCTCCACCCTCCCAACCCTTTTATTTAGTTTATGGCCTGCATCTTCAGAGCAGCAGCAATGACTGTCAGATATCCTGACATTACCACAATTGCACATTTCCACCTGGACCTTGGGAACCTGACTTCCACAAAAATGCATAGCAGAGAGTCCATCAGGGCTGTTGTAAAAATAGGGTAAAATACCATCTTCTGTTCCTTTAACTGCTTTTTCTCCAGCGTAAGAGTGGTTGGGGGAATGTCATTTTTGTCATTGCTCAGCGGTGGGAGATGATTGTGAGTTTACTTTCTGATCCACTGGAGACTGGAAAATATGGCCCAGTACATCATTATTGATAACTGCAGATCCTACCACTTCCTTGCTGCCAGTAAGCAATAAACCTTGGAGCTAAGAGAAAAATTACATTTCAACCCCTCATTGAGCAGTAATTCCTGGAACTGAAAGTGGGGTCACCCCACCACGCAACACTCTACCCCACTGTCTCCACATTCATTCTCATCCAAATTAACCAGTAACTCTTTTGAGTAATCAAAGAATTGGCCATCTCCTCTTTCTCACCCAATTTGAGTAGTGAATCCCTGTCGACAGAGCAAACTCAGCCATTCCCCAAACCCTGTCTCCATCCTCCACTCCCTTCTATCTGACCAGAGAGTAAATTCTGTATTCCCAAATAAATTAATAATAATGAACTATGTTAGGTGGGTTTGAAAGTGCCGATGATGCAGCCAGTAATTGTTTTGGAGAGTTTTGTAGCAATCTCTGAAGTAGACGTTGTGGTAGAGTTCTCACCTGCCACGCTGGAGGCCCGGGTTCGATTCTTCGGCTGGCATGGTGGCACAGTGCTGCCTCACAAAGGACCAAAGTTCGATTCTCAGCTTGGGTGACTGTGTGTGGAGAAGCATGTTCTCCCTGTATCTGTGTGGGTTTCCTCTGGGTGCTCCGGTTTCCTCCCACAGTCAAAGATGTGCAGGTTGAGTGGACTGGCCATGTTAAATTGCCCCTTAAGTGTTAGACAGACCTGCAGGGTAAATATGTGGGGTTACAGGGATGGAGCCTGTTGGGATTGTGGCAAGTGCAGATTGACCACAGTCCCAATGTCCTCTTTCAGCACTGTAGAGATTCTAAGTGGATGTGTGTAGTGTGTTAGGGAGGCAGCTAACCAAAGTTTTGGGACAGATAAGTCAGAACAAGGCTACAACAAGCTAGGAAGCTTTTTTTCTCTCATTTTTCTCTCATTTCCTCGAGCACATTGGAATTTAATGGAATTTAATGTTAATGTTGGCAAGTGTGAGGTGGTCCACTTTGGTAGGAAGAATGGTAGGAAGGACTATTACTTACGTGGCGAAAAACTGCAGCAGGCGACGGTGCAGAGGGACCTCGGGGTCCTTGTGCATGAATCGCAAAAACCCAGCTTGCAGGTGCAGCAGGTGGTCAGGAAGGCGAATGGGATGCTGGCCTTCATAGCGAGGGGGATTGAATATAAAAGTAGGGAGGTCTTGCTGCAGCTGTATAGGGCATTGGTGAGGCTGCAGCTGGAGTACTGTGTGCAGTTTTGGGCGCCGCACCTGCGCAAGGATAGTTTGGCCCTGGAGGGAGTGCAGAGGAGGTTTACTAGGCTGATACCGGAGTTGAGGGGATTGAGCTATGAGGAGAGGCTGAATAAACTAGGCTTGTACTCGTTAGAGTTTAGAAGAAGGAGGGGAGATCTCATTGAGACGTATAAGATGATGAATGGGATGGATAGGATAGAGGTGGAGAGACTCTTCCCGCTCAAAAAAGACAGTAGGACTAGGGGGCACAGCCTCAAGATAAAGGGGAGGCGGTTTAGAACGGAGTTGAGGAGGAACTTCTTCACTCAAAGGGTGGTGAATCTCTGGAATTCTCTGCCCATTGAAGTGGTGGAGGCTGCCTCGCTAAATATTTTTAAGAAGCGGGTTGATGGGTTCTTGATAAGAGAGGGGATTAAGGGTTATGGGGAGAGGGCGGGAAAGTGGAACTGAGCCACAACAGATCAGCCATGATCTTATTGAATGGCGGGGCAGGCTCGAAGGGCTAGATGGCCTACTCCTGCTCCTATTTCTTATGTTCTTATGTTCTTACATTACTGAACCAGACCACTTCTCCAAGAACCAATAAAGATGGCAAAAGTAAGCAAAAGAGTGTGGATGTCGGAATGTGAAACAAGAACTGAGGATGCTGGGAAAACTCAAGAGGTCTACCAAGAGAGAAACATGTTAATACTTCAAGTCAGGGAGTCTCCGTTAGAACTGAAAGGAGGGAGAATCACAGAGCAAAGGAAATTGCAACAAAAAAATGACAAGTTGAAGGACATTTGACAAATTGCCAAGTATGAGAATAGGAGGGGATGTTGTGCATTGAGGCAAGACATGAATGGAATATTAAAAAAGAGAAAGGGGGATTTATGATGGAGGAGAAAGATCAAAATCTAAAGTTGCCAAACCCAACATTGAATTCTGAAGACTGTGATGTGCCCAAAATGAGATTCTGCTCCTTCAGCTTGCGCTGGGCTTCACTGGAGCATCACAGCTGGCCAACAACAGACACGTGGGCCTGAGAGCAAGGTGCTGAATTAAAATAGTATGCAACAGGAAGGTTTGGGGTCCTACTTGCAAACGGAGCGAAGGTGTTCTGCAAAGCAGTCGCCCAGTCTGTGTATTGTCTCCACAATGTAGAGGCGACTGCTTTCGGACCAACAAATACAATAAATAATAGATTCTATCTATTATTGTACCTTTTTCATTAAATCCACTGACCAGAAGAAATGTGATGTCATTACCTTTTGCTTACCCGTCTATGAATTATGTTGGAATAATATTACAGGGATTATCTCTGAAAATAATTATCCAAATTCAAATTGATGACATCTGTAAAGTGAACATCCATAATACAGATTACAGTTATTTGTAGACTGAAAATAGTATCTTTAGGAACAGACAATTATAGGGTTGGTTTTGCACTCCCAAGCTAACTTTGAGTTCTTGTGTCTAACAGATTGCCTAAAGCTGATCCATCATGCAGTGAGCTGGCTGCAATTTTCCATAGTTAGCTCATTTGAATAATTATTCATTAGTGTCGGCACAATTTTGGCCTTGTGGGAAAGACATGTATTGGATAAGTAGCTCAAAATGAAATGCTGCTCTGTGTTTGTGATTTCCTAACAGAACAAAAGCGCCACAGCATGGAGTCAGGTACAATTGTGAAATTAGTTTAACCCGGTTTGACTTTTATACAAATATACAAACTCAAATAGCCACAAGGAAGTACAGTTACACTCTTCCCTCCTCGATGAGAAAGTCAATGTTTCTTTGTTTTCTTCTTATTCACTAATCAAACTTAACCACTGCTTTCCTATTCTTAAAAGGATACTTTGTTTGTTGACCCCATTAGCAATTACAGAAGGATTTTGACCCATTTCGGAGTGTATCTGAGGAGAAGGTTTCTTCCATAAAGCTGAATTTGACCTTGACCACACTTGTATTTTCCATTATCAGTCATTTCTCTCTGAGTCTTGTTTGGCTCTAAGCTGGGTTCTGGCACAACTTGCGTTGGAGTAACTATTTATCTTTCACTCAGTATCTGATACATCAGACTCATTTGATTCTTCCAAACTTCTTTCATTTTCAGGAACCACTGAAGGTAAACATGATCTATATGTACAAACCTAACCTTTCGTCTGCCAAACATCTTGACAAAATATGTGCAAGAGCCACATATTTTCAAGGTTCTTCCTGCTAGCCACTTCAAACATTTCTGATTCTTGATATGACTCTTCACTATAACCTTCAGTTTCAACTTCAGATTTCTTTCACTTTACCCTGATCCTGACTCACTTTCTGTCTTAGTTTTTCCTCTTCTACTGTGGCTTTAGAATTCTAGACTATCTTCTAAGAAACAATTTGGCTGGCCGGTTGAAATGCGAGGTCTGTAACAATAAAAAGAAAATTTGTCATTCGGTGATCCAATGAAAATTGACATTTCTTCAGATTTGTATCTAACTTTTCCTTGCCAAGAGCATGCTTAACAATTTGTCCCATGTTCTGCTACTCTGTTGTGAAGCAAATAACATGGTAGAACAGTAATATGTTTTGCCCCATTACTTCTCATGAATCGTGCAAACCTTCCTGAACAAATCGAAGGTCCATTGTCAGACACAGTTCTGGGAACCAGGAACAACAAACAAACTACGCAAATACCTGGAGTTTCGCTAGTTGTTGTTCCATGCATTGAAAACCCCCTCAACCAACTTTGAATGGCTATCTATCATGATGAAGAAACATTGCCCTTCAACAGCTGTAAAGTCTATGTGCAGCCTGTTCCACACTCTGGCTGGCATCTCCATAGTTGCAAAGATATCAATGGTGGCTTTTTTGCTGTTTGACCTACTCTGTGCTGTTTTGCTGTGCTGATGTCCTTATCTAATCTTGGCCACCAAAGATGGCCAACTCCTTGCTAGACTTTTTTGTCAGACCTATTCCTAAGTTTGAATATATATCACACAGCGACTGCTATCTGTACTTTCAGGAATTACAATTCTGTCTCCCTGGATAACATAGCCTTTATCAATTGACAACTCATTCCTGTACATAAAAATGGCCTTTTTCTACATGCACTATCTGCATTAGATACAAACATATGAATTAAGAGTAGGCCACTCAGTCCCAATCCTATTCTGCCATTTCATGGGTGGAATTTTTCCATGTCTGCACAGTCCTTTCTGGGCGGCAACCTCATTATGTTAAAGCTGGGAGCAGGGACAATGGCTAAATGAGATCTCACCACCGAGATTCTCGTTTAAAAGCTCTCTCAAGATTTCCATCGGCACTGCTAATTTTGCTTGTAATGAACACGGGCAAAAAACTCAGCCTGTGGCTGATCTGATTTTAACCTCAACTCTACATTCCTGCTTACTCCGATAACCTTTTAGCCTCTTGCTTATCAAGAGTCTACCTACCTCTGCCTTAATGATGTTGATTGGCTTTGCCTCCATTGCCTTTTGAGGAAGAGAATTCCAAAGACTCTCAATCCCTGAGGGGGAAGAAAATCCTCAGCCACGTCTGAAATGGGCAACCCCTTATTTTTAAATAGTGACCCCAGTTCTAGATTCTGCCACAAGAGGAAACATTCTTGCCACATTACTACCTATTTGCTGTTTCGTTGCACAGCCTTGCCCACAAGAGGTCTCGACGAGTTGTTCCAACAATGTTGTCTGCTGTGACTGGTAACTCACTGCACAAAAAAAGAAAAATGCACCTTTCCTGAGGGCTTCCAAGTCCAATGAGAATGATAATCTAGATGTTGGATCGGCAGTATAATCTTCCAATTATGCCGTACCTATAAGCAGACAAAATCAAAACCCATCTCTGTGTTTGGATTGCAGTTTAATCGGTACAGGAGACCTTGGATTCAAAATTTCAGTCAATGACATGATCAGTTTTAATCATGAAACTACGATCATACAAGTATTTATGAAATCCTTTTACTTTAGAAATCAAGGACACTGCTTCATGTTGTATCTGACCATGTTTTCACTCACTGGGACTGAGCATGTGTGACGTAAACGCAATCAGTCTGTCCTCAACACGGTCCAAAATGTGAGAGATCACAACACCTAGTCCGTATGGGGAGGCCTCACAAGTTAGATTAATCTCTTTGGATACATGGCGATGTACAAGCACCCTCTACGATTTGATCTTTTTACACAACTTGAATGCTTAGTCATTCAATCCATGGAACACCTTTTCTTAAGAGTTCATTCAAAGGATACAATAACGTTGTCAAATCTGGTATGAATTTACTGTAGTGATTCACTAGGTCCAAGCTATTGCTTTTTCTCTTTGTAGGATGTAATCCATCTTTGCTTACCCTGTGACTCAAATACAGTAGAGTTTTGAAACATCTTGCATTTCTGTGCCTTCGCCTGAATTCCATGATTATCCCAATTTTGGAGCACCTTTTGTGCGATATCTGTTTAAAGCTGAAATGCATGTCATCCAAATAGCATTCCACTCCTGGAATTCCTTACAGAGTTTGGTTAATCATCCTTTGGAAATTTCCAGGGACTGAACAAACATCATCTGGCAGCCTATGTAAATGAAATAGACCCATGTGTATACTGCTAGTCAAATATGACTTGGACTCGCTATCTAACTCAAGTTGCAGATAGACATTAGTCACACCTAACTTTGAAAGAAATGTGGCTTCCTGACAGCATCGTGAACAGATTCATGTTTGACAAAATATCAGGTGGATTATATTTATAGTACCTGATTTATAGTCACCTCATAATCACCACATGTTCTTACACTACCATCTGATTTTAGTACTACTATTGTGGTAGTCGCTTAATTACTCTGTTCTACCTTAGAAGTAATGTTCCCAGTCACAAATATTTTCTGTTCTTGATCTGCCTTCTCTCTTGGAGCTTAGGATATGGGATGAGGCCCCCCATAAACTGATCTTGCATTCCTCTGAACTCATAGCCTTGTACCCTTAAATCAGTTTGCCGGTTTGCAGCGACTGTCATTTCTTCTAGCCAGTGTTCTCTCCATTAGCTTTTTTGTCACATTTCTTTGGAAGGTGATCCCTCTTCTTACAGTGGTGCACTGTTTTAACGAATGTAAAATTCTGTACCCATTCTTTCTCTAAGTTGCTGTGAACTTCTGCCGCTGGAACCTTCTGCTCACTCATCTGCAACTTATTTACTTTAGCAGATGACTAGCAGCTGTTAGCTCCAACTTTTTTCTTGTCACATTCCACCATGTCCATGGATAATGCTGTTTGAAAAGTTATGTTGCAAGTTAACTTTGGCAATGTCTTCAACTTAGTGCAAAATCATTTTTTTTCCAAAACCGCACATAAATCTGATGTGAAATTCTCTTTCTCTTGAAATTCTTCAGTATTACCATGAATAGTTGCCTTTCCCACAGCCTTGATAAACTCTCCAATGTCTTCACTGGACATCTGATTCCTTCTTCCAAATTAATAGCTTTCTTCAAAGCCTTTAGAGCCTTACTCTTAGAGAAAGAATGCTCACAAGTTCCTCTGCTGGTTTGCTGGAAGCTTAAGTTCAGAGCACGGTGGCATAGTGGTTAGATTGCTGCCTAACAGTGCCAAGGACCCATTGAGTTCCGGCCTCAGGTCATTGTATGTATGGAGTTTGCATGTTCTCCACGTGCCTGCTTTGAGTTTCCTCCGGGTGCTCCGGTTTCCTCCCACAGTCCAAAGATGCATGGGTTAGGTTGATTGGCCATGCTAAATTAACCCTAATATCAGGGGGATTAGCAAGGTAAGTGTGTGTTGGGGGGTGGGGGGGGAGGGGTTGCAGGAATGGGATTGGGTGGTATTGTGGTCAGTGTAGATTTGATGGGTTGAATGGCCTCCTGCGCTGTGGGGATTCTACAGAATTTATTCAGCTAGGGAATCTGCAGTCTCTTCCTCATCACCAAATGATAATATATTCACAGAACAAAAGCACTTGTGTGAAAAGCATGATGTCTAGTACAAAAGTGAAACTAGTTTAGTCAGGTTTAGCTCTTATACATGCATTGCCACAAGAGGGAATAGTAGTGTTGCTTGCCATTTGTTCCATGTTTACTCCCTGACCATATGAAGCTCTGCTACAAATGAACAGCCTATCCATTAAATTTTATGCATATGCATGTCTCCTCATTCGGGCAAGATTTCACCTTCAAGATTTAATGGGCAGTGAATGTGCTGCTATGCTTATGCTCTTGAAGAACATTACAGCTCAAGTCAACCAAAACACACTAGCTGCATTGTGTGCAGTCAGATCTATGTTGACATGGATGTTTGCTCTAATCTTTGTGGTCTGTTGAATGTCATGATTGTAATGGCTAAAACTCTGCATGTGAGACTTGTCGTTCCATTTCCTGCACTTGTGTTGAATGCCCATTGGCAGATTATCACCCATGGATACCACAGAAACCATTGTATTACCTTGATTAATGTATATTGGTTCCATTATTCTTTTCTTATTCATTCATGGGACATTGGCGTCACTAGCTGGCCAGCATTTATTGACAATTCCTAGTTCCCCGAGTGTAGACATTGCTGTGGCTCTAGAGTCACATGTAGGCCATACCAGGTAAGGATGGCAGATTTCCTTTCCTAAAGAACATTAGTGAATTCTAATTCCATTGTGTTTAATTGGATCATATATATGTGCAATTTCAACTTACAACATTTCAAGATTATAAGTAAAGTACATAAACAACATGACACCTTGAAGAAAAGCCTCTCCAATAGAATATTTGTGGTGAGCATACAACATACACCTCTGATATACCCTAATAGCTTTGGTAGGCTCTGCAATGTACAGCAGATTAGTGTGACCTGCCTCAGGTACAGGTTGGCCTCTCTCTTCTCCTTCTCTCAATCCTCTTTAACTTCAACTCGCAAGGGATTGTCTGTACCAGCAAAACCTGACATAAGAATGGTAAGTGTAGCATAAAGGGTTAACGGATAGGATATGTTTATGTATGAAGTAGATGATGATGTATTACTGAGATAAGTTGGTCATGTGTTACACATGAGAGAGGGGCTGAGGTCACCATGCCCAGAAGCAATATGTCTACTTTGTGGCTTATTTAAATGTACTACTAATAAACAATGGTTAATCAGATACCAGAGTATGTTAACAGTCTGTCCAGTTATCAACTATCATGCTGAAAGTTTACAGATAAGGACCATCTTAGAACAGAATAGCAAAGTGTGTTAAAATAAAATTATTCCTCTCACTGCAAAGAACTAACATTGCATTAAACTAATTGCAACAGAACAACCCAATGAAGCAAATAATAGCGCTCACTCATTGAGAATCTAACGACACACTTCTTTCCCAAACTGAAGGATGGGAAGACTTTACGATATTTTACTAATTAGGTGCATTTTTCTGGTATCCTTAATAAGGAACATGCACCAATTGTACAAGTCTAACATGAGTGCAACCCTCCCCTAGCACACTTTTGGGGCAATAATCCCCCAAGCTAGAACATCAAATGCATAGATCACTGTAAAAGTTCCACTTGCAATAATACCAAAAACTGTTGCCACATATTTGCATATAGTGTATGCTCTTATTTTAATTTTAGATGGTTATAGTATACATTTGTTTCTGTTATTGAAACAATACAAAGGGCAGACTCACACACTTAACCAAACAAGGAATTTTAAAGTAAGCAAATCACACCAAAGGTACTGTAAAAAAGACACAAAAATAGTTGGAAAGGCAAATTGAGAGAGGAATACAAACTGTTTATAAAGAGATATTAATAGGTTAAGTGGGCAAAAAGTTGTCAAATGGAGTATAATGTGGGAAAATTGAAGTTGTTCATTTTGGATGGGTAATGAAAGAATTTAAATATTTATTATATATGATTATTTAAATGGAGAAAAACTACAGAAAGCTGCAACACAAAGGGACTTGGGGTACATGTGCAATGAAACTCAGAAAACTAGCACGCAGGTGCAGTAGGTAATCAGGAAGGTTAACGAAATGTTGGTCCTTACTTCAAGGGATTTGGAGTATAAGAGTAGGGAATTCTTGCTGCACCTTAACAAGGTGCTGCTGAGACCACATCCAGAGTACCGTGAGCGATTTTGGCCCCCTTCTTTAAGGAAATGTGTTATTTCACTGGAGGCAGTTCAGAGAAGGTGCACTAGGGTGATTTTCGGTATGGAGGAATTGTTTTATGAGCAAAGATTAAACAGATTGGAACTCTATTTATTTGAATTTAGAAGAATGAGAGGTGATCTCATTGAAACATATAGGATTCTTAAGGAGCTTGATTGGCTAAATGTTGAGAGGATGTTTCCCTCCATGGGAGAGTCTAGGACCAGAGGACATAGTCTCAGAATAAAGGGAGCCAATTTAAGACTAAGATGAGGAAGAATTTCTTCTCTGCGTCTTTGGAACCCCTTGCCACAGAATGCTGTGGGGCAAAGTCCTAGTATGTATTTAATGTTGAGAAAGATTTGATCATTGAGGGAATCAAGAGTTACGGAGAAATGGGCAGGAAAGTGGACATGAACAATGTTGGTCAGATCAGCCATGGTCCTAATGAATGCAGAGCAGGCTCAAAGGGCTGAATAGCCTATTTCTATTCCTATTTCTTATGGTTATGGTCCTAAGTAGGCAAAGATTTTGTTCAGGAACATTGCTGAATTTTATTCAGGACCACTGTGATCTATTAATGCAAAAAGCTATTTCTGCCATTCAACACAGCATAGCACTGATTTGCTCTGACATGTAATTTTATTAAACTATAATGGTATGAGAAAATCTAAGCAGGTGATAATCCACTCCTCATTCACCATTGAAAGCGTTAACAATATTTCTATATTGTACACCTTCCAATAAATATCGTCAGCTTTGCATCCTATTTTTTACTTTCTTTTTTAATAATGCAATAAATGGTTCCAGTAGTTTGGAAACATGGAATGCAACCCACAATTTTCTGACAACAATAATGTGTTGTCCACTGATATTTCTGGGTAATGGCTTCACCAAGTATTCAATGCCTGCTACACTTTATGAGGACAGATCTGTAGAAACACTGAATCAGGCGCTGTGTTTGCCTGGTATTTAGACTGTGAACATTGAATTGTCCTGTAAGTTTGGTTTTAAATCTGCAAAGTAAACAACCTGAGTTAACACAACAATTTGTCAGTTCCCTTTATGTTGATGTATTGCATTTAAATGAGAAGCTTCCTGAATTATGTGAATCTTTGAATCCCCTGCACAACGCCATAGATTCAGGAATTATATGATGTGACACTGAGTCAATTTTGACCAGGATGATCTATGTGTGAGGTTGATCCCTCCTCTTCTACCTGACTTCAGATGTAATGCTGAAGGAGAGTGGAGGGTGAGGGGGCAACAGAAGAAAGGCAGAGAAAATCAGGTTGCCACTCCTGATTGTGAAAAGTGTTTTGCACACACTTGTTGGATGATTTTATCTCAATTGCATTATTCTTCATAACTTGATGACCTCTAAGTGTAGACTGACCACCTATGGGCGTGAAATATGTCCACTTGGGTGAGGCACTATAGCATTGCTTACACTTATGGAACTATGCCCAAATCTGAGTCACAGCCTTCAAGAAACAAGGGAGAAAATTGGACTTTATTTTCTTTGAAACAGCATGCAAGTCTTACAGTTCCTGTGACCATTTATATTATAAATAATCTGAGACTGTTTCAATTATGGAAAATAGGCAGAATGCCATTGTAAATGTTCTTTTAAAAACGTTGATTAACGTCTAACTTTTGTGCAGAGAAAGCTTCACTGTTTAATAGTAATTTAAGTATGCTGTTGGAGAATACAGTTTAAAGTTATGTTGCACTGGAATTTCAATTTCTTTTCACTTCCAATTGCACTAAAGTCAAATGCAGATACTTCCTTAAAGAGTATTTTGCAAATTACTATTGAAATGGAATTTTGCCAATGAACTGTAAGGAAAGAAGAATTCCGTGCATGTGGTTAATTTATCTTTCATACTGTGCTGTATTCAGAGAGCTCTTCTAACTCTTTTTGGGTCTCCATGGAAACTACAAAATTGAAACAATGGATTTTTTCAGATAAAATCAGTTTCTGAAAGTAAGTTATACTTTATTTTATAATCATTGACATCATGTCTAAATACTTATGGCAACAGAACCTGATAATGATACATTCTCAATGAAACAGAATAAAGCTTTAGTTGAGATGTAGAAATTGCAATGGTGAGCAGTTTCAGCAAATTTCCATTCTGCACTGCAGCATATAAACAGGAACTAGTAAATCAGTAGTCTTAGAATCATTTGTTCCAAAGATATTCAAGTTTAACGGTAAAAGTGACTTTTGAGAAACACAAAGCAATAAGTGTTCACAGTACGAATATGTCCTGCTCATATGCTCATAAACAATTCCTGTCTTGATGGCTGGCAGGAAAATCAGGATAAAGAATAAATGTCAATTACAAACCCATAAAATTTGAAATGCAAGCAGAAAATGCTGGACAACCTCAGTAGGCCAGACAGCATTTGTGGAGAGAGAAACAGAATTAACGTTTCGAGGCAGTATGACCCTCCAGAAAAACAGAAACTTGATGTTGGTTGTAAAACCAAGAGGATCTTCTGAACAAATGGGATAGGGCAACAGTCTTATTCAGTTGAGTTTGTTTGATTCCTACGTCTACAAACATACAAAAAAATTGTGTGCAGCAACATAGTAAATTGAAAGAAGATGGTTGAATTTAAGATCCCCTTACCCTTGGAATGGCATGAGCTAAAATGGTGGGAGCTACAACATGTTCCCAATGAGTTCATGTTCTCACCTGACCACCCCTCTGTTTTGGTATTGTTGATTGACAAAAACTATTGACCAGGAAACTGGGGATGACTCACAAGTGTCCTTTGCAACAGTGTTCTGCAATCTCTTATGTCTGTGTGAGAGAGCCTGGTTCATCATTTCATCCAAAAGACAACAACTCAGCAGTGCAGAATTGCAATGGAGTGACAGCGAAGTCTTTGGGCCCAATTTTCAGCGCAAAAACTTGGTAAAATCGGGCATGAGGCGAATAGCCCGATCCTCACCTGCCTCCGCACTGGTTCCCCCTTTAACAAGGCCTGAAAATGGCTGTGATTGGGGCCATGCCCGAAATGGGCACGACGGCTATTTAAATGCATTTGCATACATTTAAATTTGACTTAATGGGGCTGCACGCCGAATCTTACCAGCACTTCCCCCTTTACCACTGCATTCGCCAATCCAGTTTTGATGCGAAACAGACATGCTGTACAAAAGTCCAATCCAGGCGCTCCAGTTAGTGAGGAGGTAAGTGCCGAGCGTCCAACAGCTCTGTGCCTGAGTGAGGGGGAAGGGGCTCGCGATCGGTCTGGGTGGCGGAGGAGGTGGGGGAATAAGGGGGTCAGTAATGTATGAGGGTGGGACCATGTCTGTGGGTGACAGGGGGAGGCATTTTACGGCTGGAGAGCGATGCAACAGGGAAGCCACATTCTATCATTTTTTTCTGCATGTGCGCAGTTGGAAGCGCCGAGCGGAGCTGCACGTTAAGCCCTGCCCACAGGTTTCTGTAGCATGATTTGGTATTGCTGATATGTTTTCAGGCAGAGTGCATATGGGGGCACCTGAGAGTGAGTCAAAAAGTTGGATCTGAAACACTCCCAATTTCAAGTCCACCCCAGCACTTAGAATCAAAATGGTCAAATAGGGCCCTTTACTTCTCTGGAGTGGGACTTCAACCAACAACCTTTCGACTCAGAGGCAACTTGTTTACCAGCTAAACCAGAGCTCTTTTTAAGATTTTACATAAGATCATCAGAACTAGGGACAGGAGTGGGCCATTCGGCCCATCAATCCACCATTCAGTAAGATCATGGCTGAGCTGATTGTTGCCTTAACTTCACTTTCCTGCCTTCTCCCTCATAACCCTGGACTCCATTGTTGGTAAAAATTCAGCCTAACTCATTCCTGAATATAGCCGATGATCTGGTCGACATCCACATGCCCTGTGGAAGAGAATTCCAAAGATGCTTGGTGAGAAGAAGTTCCTCCTCATCTCTGTTTAAATGGGAAAGGCCTTAATTTTAAATTATGCCTCCTAGTTCTAGATTCCCCAAATGCGGGGATACACCCACTCAGCATTTACCATGTCAAGATCCTTCTGTATCAAGAACACACAAAATTGGAACAGGAATAGACCATATGCTGTTTTGGGCTGCTCTCCCATTCAATACAATCATGGCTGGTCTTGGGTTTCAACTCCAATTTCCTTCCTGCTCCCCATCCCTTAATTCCCTGACGCCAAAAATCTGTCTATCCCAGCTTTAAGTGTATGTAGTGATGGAGCATCCCCATTCCCCTAGGTTAGAGAATTCCAAAGATTCACAATCCTTTGAATGAAGTAATTTATCTTCATCTCAGTCCTAATGATTGACCCCCCGATCCTGAAACTGTGCCCTCATGTTCTAGACTCCCTGACCTACGGAAACAATCTCTCAATGTCTATCGTATAAAGCGCCTTCAGACTTTTGTAGGTTTCAATTAGATCTCCTCTCATTCTTCTCAGAGAATATAAACACAATTTACTCAGCCTCTCACCATAGGGACCACTCATCCCCGGGAGAAATGAACCTTTGCTGTAAATCCAAGAATATCCTTTGTTTAATATGGAGACAAAAACTGTACACTATGGTCTCATCAAAACCATGTACAAGCCTTGTGGCAAGACTTATTTATTCTTTTTCAGGCAGTCCCCAGACTTATGACACAATTCATTCCTCGAAATTGTGTGGTAAGTCAAAACATCATGAGGAACAATGTTAAAAATAGGGGATTCATTCTGTAAGTGGAGCAAGGCAGCACTTTTACCAACAAATTATAGCCTCAGATGTTCATCCTAGTGCATTCAGAGTGCTGCCTGTGGGTCAGAGTGACTCTTCTCCATGGGTGGCTGAACAAAAAGGCTTCAGACCAGAGGCACGGAAGATGCCATTGGGAAACGGCTGGAATTTTGCAGCAATTTGCACCTCATTTCCTGCTTTTCAAAAACAATTCTCTGGTTTCTGGGCTCTGGCATGGCAAGGCAGCATGTTGCCAGCGGGGCACAGCGACTATTCTCTGTAGCGACTTCCTAGCCCAGATTTATGGCCTGGTGAGTGAAGGGGGCTGGTGGCCTGCTCTTTCAGTAGGAAATTTCACAACTTTCCCAGCGTTGTTCACAACATATGGGCAATTCTCCCATCCCACTGTGCTGACTCTAGCGACAGCCGATTTGCACTTGGCATCTGGGCCTCTGAATGTCTACCAGCGCTGGATTTCCAGCGGCATCAGCACTGCACCAGATATCAGCGCAAAGCCGCCTAATCTGCAGCAGCTAATTTAAATCTATTTTGGATCATAAGAACATAAGAAATAGGAGCAGGAGTAGGCCATCTAGCCCCTCGAGCCTGCCCCGCCATTCAATAAGATCATGGCTGATCTGTCGTGGCTCAGTTCCACATTCCCGCCCTCTCCCCATAACCCTTAATCCCCTCTCTTATCAAAAACCCATCAACCCGCGTCTTAAAAATATTTAGCGAGGTAGCCTCCACCACTTCAACGGGCAGAGAATTCCAGAGATTCACCACCCTTTGAGTGAAGAAGTTCCTCCTCAACTCCGTTCTAAACCACCCCCCCTTTATCTTGAGGCTGTGCCCCCTAGTCTTACTATCCTTTCTGAGCGGGAAGAGTCCCTCCACCTCTATCCTATCCATCCCATTCATCATCTTATACGTCTCAATGAGATCTCCCCTCATTCTTCTAAACTCTAACGAGTACAAGCCTAATTTATTCAGCCTCTCCTCATAGCTCAACCCCCTCAACTCCGGCATCAGCCTAGTAAACCTCTTCTGCGCTCCCTCCAAGGCCAAAATATCCTTGCGTAAGTACGGCGCCCAAAACTGTACACAGTACTCCAGCTGCGGCCTCACCAATGCCCTATACAGCCGCAGCAAGACCTCCCTACTTTTATATTCAATCCCCTTTGCTATGAAGGCCAGCATCCCATTCGCCTTCCTGACCACCTGCTGCACCTGCAAGCTGGGTTTTTGCGATTCATGCACAAGGACCCCGAGGTCCCTCTGCACCGTCGCCTGCTGCAGTTTTTCGCCACGTAAGTAATAGTCCTTCCTACCATTATTCCTACCAAAGTGGACCACCTCACACTTGCCAACATTAAATTCCATTTGCCATTTCCTGGCCCATTCGCCCAGCCTATCTAGATCCTTCTGCAGACTCTCCACACCCTCCGCACAATTTGCCGTTCCACCAATCTTGGTGTCATCAACAAATTTCGACACCCTACACTCGGTTCCCTCCTCCAGATCATCTATATAAATGGTAAATAGCTGAGGCCCCAGCACCGACCCATGGGGCACTCCACTAGTCACCATCCGCCAATCTGAATAGCACCCATTGACCCCCACTCTCTGCCTCCTATTTGACAACCAATCCTCTATCCACGCTAACACCCTACCCCCAACTCCATGTCCCCTGACCTTCTGCAGTAACCTCTTGTGAGGTTCCTTGTCAAACGCCTTCTGAAAATCAAGAAAGACCACATCCACCGGCTCTCCTCTATCCACCGCCCTAGACACATCCTCATAGAACTCCAGTAAATTTGTCAGACACGACTTCCCTTTAACGAAACCGTGCTGCGTCTGCTCTATCAAGCAGTTCCCCTCAAGATGCCTTGCTATTTCCTCCTTGATGACGGATTCTAACATTTTACCTACAACCGACGTTAAACTAACCGGCCTATAATTCCCTGCCTTTTGCCTGCCACCCTTCTTAAACAACGGCGTAACATTAGCCGTTTTCCAATCTTCCGGCACTTCCCCGGAATCCAGCGACGTCTGGAAAATAACCACCAAGGCATCCACTATCACCTCCACCATTTCTTTCAGAACCCTCGGATGCATTCCATCCGGTCCTGGCGACTTGTCCGCAGTCCTGGGACTGAGGTCTCCGGGCCTGCTAGCCTCTCCGCTCCCACCAGGAGTGGTTCACTGTAGCAGGGTTTACTAATGTGACCTGGCGGCCCAACCCCACTGGAGTGAAAGGGGCAATCAAGGCCCCTCAGAAGTTCAGGTGCTGGGGGCTACATCCTGAACATTGCCAACCTGGCAGTGTCAGCCTGGGCCCCCGGCACTGCCCAAGGGGCAAAGTGCCAATGTCCAGGGGGTACATTGGCATTGTCCATCCAGCATGAAGCAGTGCCAAGGGGACGGGGCCTGATGGGGCAGGGCCTGATGGAGGCAAGACCCCTGTGAGGGTGGGGGTATACCGCTGTCAGCCTGATCGGGGTAGGACTTCTGGGAGGGGTGATCTGTGGGGATGGGGGGTCCCGCTATCACTCTGCAGTCGGGATCGGTGGGGGAGAGAGGGAGACCAGTAATCGGGGCTGACCAATTGTCAGGAAGGCAGGGGTTTGGGACCGCCAGTGGTGGGAGAGCCAGGAGGATATGGGGTTCGAGGCTGGCCATGTCCAGAAGCCCAGTGATCAGGCCATGTGGGGGTGAGAGGGCCGGCATTCCGGGGATTGTGGGACTGGCCAGCAATCAGGAGGCCGGCAGACAGGGGACACTGTACATGCACTGATCTCAGCACTGACAGATCAGCGCATGTGCAATGGCCCACTCAGCACTATGCTGCCAGTCTCTGGGGTGGGAAAGGCCCTACCCACTGATTTCTGGAGTGAATCACACTAGTGAAATCTACAGTGCACAGAGTGTAGGAGATTCATTTTGAAACTCCCACTGAAAAACTTGCATGATTTACTCCAGGTTTTATGTGAATTTGACACTTAGAGTTTTTTTGGAAGAATCCCACCCCTGAAATTTATAAATCATACTTGGAAAAATATAAAAGTTAGGCTGGCTTGGCATCATAGAGTCAAAATTGCCATCGCAAATTCAAAACAGGATGTCAATTTTTAAATGTTGCAGGTCGAGGACTACCTACACTCCAGTCTCCTTACAATAAGAACATAAGAAATAGGAGCAGGAGTAGGCCATCTAGCCCTTCGAGCCTGTCCCACCATTCAATAAGATCATGGCTGATCTGAAGTGGATCAGTTCCCGCTTTCTCCCCATAACCCTTAATTCCCTTGTCTGTCAAAAACCTATCTCCCCGTGACTTAAATATATTTAGCGAGGTAGCTCCCACCACTTCAACGGGCAGAGAATTCCAGAGATTCACCACCCTTTGAGTGAAGAACGTGCAACATGTAACACGTTGCAACGTGTAACGAGTGAAGAACGTGCAACATAGAGTTCAACGTGCCATTTGCCTTCCCCTTTGCTTGCTGAACCTGCATGCTAACTTTCTGCGTTCCTTGTACAAGCATACCCGAGTGTCTTGGATCATCAACACTTCCAAGTTTCACTCCTTTTAAAAACTATTTTGCTTTTTTATTCTTGAGACCAAAGTGAATAACTTTGTACTTCCCCTCATAATACTCCATTTGCTATCTTGTTGCCCACTCACTCAGACTGTCCATATTTCTATGCTCTTCCCAAAATCTACCTTCTCACCAACCTCAATATCATCAGCAGATCTTGCTGCATTTATCTCTGTCTCTTCAAATAAGTCACAAATACAGATAGTAAGTAGCTGAGGATCCAGTATTGATCTTGCAGAACTCCATTAATCACTGCCTGCCAATTTGAAAAACCCTCATTTATGCCCATTCTCCGTTCTCTATCTGTTAACCAATCCTCCATCCATGCTGAAATATCACCTTCAAATCCATGAGCCCTTATCTTGCCTACTAACCTTTTTATGTAGCACCTTATCTTGTTCCAAGTCCATACCTTGTTTCCCATTACTAATTCTCCAGTCACACCCTCAAAGGGACCAGTGCTCACTTCATCCCCCTCTTTTCTTTTGTATATACTTGCAGAAGTTTTTACTAGCCTGATGCTGATACTAGCCTGAAACCCTGATGTCCTCAGGGTTTCTATTCTGGCCTGCTATCCTGCCCTCGCTGGATGTTCCTGGAATTAAAATCATCTGTGGATTTTAATTGCCATTGCCAAATATATAATATGGTGAGATTCTGTTGATGAGATTGTAATTGAAAGGTAATGATAGCCTCTGTGGATGGTGGAACATTTGGAATTCTTCACTAATGAATTTTTTCGCTGACTGCAGCTCTTGTGTGGTTCCTTCAGTTGGTAAAAAGCACAAACCTTTGTCATCCATTTAGTATTACAGAATTCAGCATATATGACATTATCAACTTTCACACCTCTGAATTAGTAGTGCTGTGGAGAGTTAAGTTATGAACAATGTATTTGAAACATGCCTTAACGATCACTTGTCAATGGAGATTGCCTGACATCTGTCACAAGATCAAATTAATCACTCAGACTTGAATTTGAAATGTATTAGTAAAAATTATTTGAAGTGGGACCTGATGATTCAGTGCATGGATTTCTCAGTATTCCAGGGGTCACAGGAACTGATTATGAAGGAATTCTCAAAACACCAATCTATCTACAATGCATTCTAATTCACGTGGAAGACACCTCCGTTTGTTTTTGCTTCTTTCCATTTGTGTCTTCTGGTAGTTCAAAGCAGTGAGAGGATAAACAAATGAACAGTTGGATTGAATAATCTGATGAGTTTTAAAATGTGTAGATGAACTTAATGCTTCTTGGGTGAATGTTTGAATGTAATGCAGCTGAAGACTTTTCGTCCTGAGCACCTGGTATCTGTTTCAGACACCGTGATTGGGTGCAATGCAGAGTGAAGCTCACTCTTCTAGGAGCTCTATACCTGTTCCTTAACTCCTTTCTGTTCCATGATCATAGCCATGAATATTTCAGTATTTTCTCTGGAATCACCACCTGATTTCATGCCCCTGGCAATCCTTCAGCTAATATCAGGAACTTGGAGTGGAATTTTCCATTCATGCAATGGTGTGGTAAGTGATGGTTTCAGGGGCACTCACCCCGTTGGCTGGAATGCCGGAAACCCGTGCCTGAACCGGCACTTGGAAGCTCATTAATTATGCACAGGTGAGTATTGGGCCAAAGCTGCTGACGTGCCAGAAACTGATTCATCTGCCCATTGTCAGCTGGCAGGTTTGATGGTCTGGGCACCATATTTAAACGTCAGTCCAATACTGATGTGTCATTCTCTCCAGCCCAGTTGTTTTCAGGAGATCATCACAGATATCTGGCAACCAGAAGAATAAGGCTTGCAGCCTCAGGAAGAAGGCAGCACCCTGCTTCACCCACCAGAGACTTGAGGCTTTGAATAGAGGAGTGCAGGCTCATGGGCATGCTCTGTAAGGCAGAGAGGGTACGAGGAAGCAGACCAACCTCACACCTTCGACCTGGGGGAACAGCACAGAGCAAGTCAGCATGGCTGACAACTGTGCCAGAAGACTCTTCTAGTGCAGGAATAGGATGACAGGGACCACTCAGGTCACTGGCATTCTGAGGAGCACAGGAGACTCAGCACCCCTCAATCTGAGTCAGATGATGAGCCCCTGGAAGCAGCTGCAAACTTGATGCTGGAGATACAACAAAATGCAGCAGAACATCAGGCAGAGATTTGACAGTCACTGAGCAGATTAGAGCGAATGATGGAGGAGACCATCTGTGTCATGGCTCCAACATAGAAGGGCCTCAAAGTCACCAGGGGAAGGTTGGAGATCACCATGGAGGCCTTGGTCCAGTAGGTGGTGCCAAATTTGTGCTCAGCTTTGCATAGGGAGACGTAATAGTCATGGTCTTGTCATTTCACTAGTATTCTCGAGACCCAAGGTAATGGTCTGGAAACTCAGGTTCAAATCCACCACGGCAGATGGTGAAATTTAATTTAACAAATAAAAAAACCGAGAGTTAAAAGTCTAATTATGACCATCCATTGCCGATGGTCATAAAAACCCATCCGGTTCACTAATGTCCTTTAGGAAATCTGCCATCCTTATCTGATCTGGCCTACATGAGACTCCAAACCTACAGTGATGTGGTTTACTCATAAATGCCCCAGCAAGGGTAATTAGGCATGGACAATAAATGCTGGCCACATCCCTGAATGAAGGAAAAAAAACTCCATGGCCACACACGCTGGTGGGCATCATCAGGTAGTAGGCAACTTGTGAATGAGGCACTTTGACTCCTTCTAGGTTGACCATCTCCTGCAGGAATCAGGGTGGGACACTCAGAAATCCACAGGGAGGACACCCCAGGGGCCTCCTGTCCAGACACTCTGAGGATGTGCAGCCATTCACATCCCTCTCTGCCTGTGACTCCATGCACTCCTGCTTCTCACGCGCTTAATTCCTCAAGTGCTACACTAACAACCTCCCATCCTGCGTACATCTCCTTCTAGTCAAAACGATGCTATCCCTTTGTACTCCTTATTCATCAGCATTTCACTCTTATCAGACTGTATTCCGATGGCAATCACTCTACCAAGCAGAGGGTTAACTGACCCACCATTACCCCATCATCAGGAGAATTGCAAATTGTTTTTACATTGGTGGGTTTTCAACTTTTTGCCTGCTGTTAGATTCTCTGCTACTACCCACCACAAAACCCAGGATGGGAAAATTTCACCCTTGATCTAAGTGGGGTTGCAGAAATGAACCTATTCTTAAGCACAAGGACAATGATGTGCCAAATATATCTGCAAGAAATATTCTCTCGACCATCAGCTGAATAGTCCCTCTCTGTGAGGTTGGTCAGAACCTAATCAATTGTTGATGACTGTGTGAATGCTGTTGCACAAACTCACAAAACAGAGGACAAACAATTGCCTTTGTAGGTTGGTTAGTTGGAACAAGCTTCAGTATGCCTTATGCTGATTCTGTTGGAATCTTATTCAAAATTCAGATTGCAGGATAATAGGTGTAAATGGAATGCTAGGGTGGAATTCTCTAGTCGCTGCGCACTGTGGGAATCTTAGTGGGCTGGACAGAAAATCCTGTGGACCATGTAAAGGTCTGTTGACCTTGGGTGGGAATTTCTAGTGTGGAGGCGCAGGCAACTTGAAGAATCACACTGCAGTAGAAAACACCTCATTTGTGTCACACGTTAAATATATTTCATCACGGCCCTATTATTAAAATCATTGAAAAGCATTATAACTATGAAAAGTACATGTAATGGAGGGAACATTCAACTACATTATAAGGGTTGTTTTGCAAGGTCACCTCGCAAGATAGGAGTGTAGATTCCTGCATTGATCTTTGACTTTATAGCCCCATATTTCATCCATTGTTTTTAGCATATGTGTACAAGAAACAAAGGCTCACCAAGTTACTCTTTTTATCACTGCATAACATTCCTCAAACTTAATCCAAGTCTTTTGGTATCAGTATAAAAATAGGAAATATATTCTTATTTAAAAAGATAGGGAAACAACCACTAAGACTTCTTGCTACCCCAGTGTGAAAAAAAGAGTGACACATTCCATTACCTCCACCAATTAGGTTTGTTACCATGAAATTCCAGCATAAATGACAAGTTAGTTCCTATCATTTCAAGCCATTGCTAGGGTGATTTACAAGTGGACTCAATGTTCTCTTTCATGGTCTGAGATTTCTAAAATATGTTGCAGTAAAATAGGTGCTGTTCTGTCTTCAATTACAGTAACGGGTTTAGTGGTTCTCAGCAAACCTGCCAATTTAATTGATCTTGTGCTCAGTGTGATTCAACACAGATTTTAAGTGAACCTTTTTCCAAGACTTTGTTACTTCTCTTAGAGACAAAGCAGATACAAAAGGGGAAAATGGGAGATATTTTTAATGCAGGTGCATAATAATTTTTGTTTGGTTAGCAATTATTATTTTCAGGATTATAAATTGCCTGACCAAACGGTAAAACCAAAAGCTAAGGAGAGATTTAGGATCAGCTTTTACATAAACAACACAATCAGTGGTACTGTAACTACAGTTAATGTCAAGTACTGTGGGAGCGATTTTATGAGAAAAATTCTAAGTAGCTAGAAATTGGAAGAGTTTCAGATCTGTTTTTTGGGCGAGTCCAAATTGCATACCTTATGCAATCAGAGTAGGAAAAAAATGGACTAGACTGTTTCTAGCCATTAGAGTAAGGGGATGAGGCTTAACTCACTACAAAGGCTGTTGCAGCAGCAGAGGGAGCCATTGCGCATGTGCAAATGTATGTGGCTACCCATACGCAGTGGCAACAGCAGAGAGCTGACAGATCTCTCTCTGAGATCAGCTCTCTGCTATTGCAGCTGACCTTGACAAATGACTCAATGCCCGCCCCACCAGATATCCCAGGGGCCTACGGCTGATGGCGAGCGCCCCGCACCTGGAAATATCACCCACACCCTACCAACCAGCCACCCAGACTGATCTCTACCAACTGCTTAACCCACCGATTGTGTGCAGAATGGCACCAGGCCCCCTTCCCTCCCCGATCAGCCTGCCCCCTCAGGCCCTACCCTGACACTTCCTGAGGTGCACCCCCCCTTGCCCTCTATCGGCCAGGGGGATCTCAATGGCCTCCGGCTCTACTGATGAGGCTATTACAATTGGTCCCTGTTTGGGCAACCGGGTGTTTTCCTCGCCAGGGAGAACAGCTCCCAGCGAGGCCACAAAGGTAAGTGAGCCATGACGATTGCGTCCCGGGTTCTCTAATTTCATTTGAATTAGTTTTAACATATATTTAAATGATTTATTCAGCTTCTTGTCAGAAATGACGGGAATTCCAATGCTGGTAAGGCTGCGAGAGGTAAGAAATTGGGTACGAACCTGATTTCTTGGCTCTCTCGCAATTTTGCTGGCTGACCCCATTCAGTGCTGGTAAAATCACCTCCTATATCTTTCAGACTTCTTACACAGTTGTTTTCTCCTTCTTCCTCCTGGACTATAAGGCTGTTCAGTACAGCAAGGCTTAATCTGGTATTTGGGGAACAGTACCGCGGAGAGCCACGTGATAACAGACAGTGTGTAGTAGTCTGGAAGGAGCAAGCATGGAGATAGCACAGATACAGGGCTTTACCTTGGAGATGTATATAGTTATGATTTGCTAATAAACACTGTTCAAACATACTAACCTCCAGATTTCTCCATGAGACACCATCCAACCCTTACAACAGTTCCTGCTTCGCCAACATGGGTTCCCACTTCCTAGTGCTCCACTAGAAAATACCTTGTTTGCAGTTAAAATTAAATCACTTTTAATTTTAATCACTGCAGGATAAGAGGATCATTATCATTGTCCGTTTCTCCACTTGTACAACATCCCCTATCGTATATTATGATCCAACTCATTTTTCATGAGAGGATGAGATGGAGCAGCTGAGGGCTCATGGTGCAGGAAACCTTCATCTCAAAAGACTTTGATAATATGATGCCATACTGAAATTGTGAGATCATGTCTGCTGGATATCAGGTTTAAAATAAAATCTTTAAAAACACCAAATTTTAAAATCAAGAGTTTAAAAATCCTAGTAGAAACCACCCTTTTGGTATTTTCAGAAGGGTTATTTTTATCACATGGAATCTACTTTCTGGTTGGAAAATATAATTTAAGAATTGCAGTTCATAGCCAAGAAAGACACGAATAAACTTGAGTTTTTTTTCAACAAACAAAACACAGTTTTCTGAACCAAAATTGGTGGTTTGTGTGTGTACACAGGATAAATATGGGACTCAGTTGTGATAATGGCAGACAGATACAGGCAGCTGCATGTGGGTGAGTCTAAAAAGAAAGGCCTCCAACATAGGATTAAATCACCGAAGGGCACAGTACTTTTTGTGAGGGCAAGGTTAAAAGCTAGAAGCTATGGTCCATATTGGAACCAACAGCATAGTAAGAAAAGGTTGACGTTCTACAGACAAAGTTTCAGGAGTTCAGGAAAAAGTTAAAACGTAGAATTTAAATGTGGTAATCTTGATACTACTTTCAAGGGATATAGGAAAGTAAATTAAGGGGTGAAATTTTCATAAAGAATCCCTGCAGTGTAGAAGGAGAGCATTCATCCCAACAGGTGTGTACCGACTCTCCGAAAGAGCATTTTACCCAGATGCCCCCCCATCCCCATAACCCTATACATTTATCATGGTTAATCCACTAACCTATACAGCTTTGAACATGAAGGGCTCTATTTTACCACTTTGATTCTCAGTGCTGGACGAACTTGAAACTGGGAGTGTTTCAGATCCCACTTTTGAACCCGTTCTGAGGTGCCCCCGTTCGCACTCTGCATGCACAAATATCAGCAAGTCCAAATCATGCTGCACAAGCCTGTGGGTGGGGCTTAATGCGCCCAAAACCCTGCAGCTCCAATCGATGCTTCCAACTGTGCATGCGCAGAAACAAAATGATAGAATGCTGTTCCCATGCCACATCCTTCCCGGGCCGGATAATGCCCACCACTGGCCCCCAGAGACATTGCTCCACCTCCACAACATTACTTACCCCCTTATCCCCCAAATTCCCACCACCCAGACCGATTACAGGCTCCTCTCCCCCCTCTCCCCCCACCGACCTCGGGCCCCACTCCCCCTTTCCCTCCAGTGATCTCAGGCAGAGTGGCAACAGACTCCCTCTTTCCCCCCACTGATCTCTGGCAGAGTGGCATCAGACTCCCCCCTTCCCCATCCAGACCGATCTCAAGCAGAGTGATAGCAGACTGACCACCCCCCGCCTTTTTTTGTACCTCCTCACTAACTGGAGCACCCAAATCAGACTTATATGGAGCATGTCTCTTTGATGCTGATTCTGGATGGGTGAACGCAGTGGTAAAAAGGGAAGTGGCAGTAAAGTTGGGCGGGCAGCCCATTAAATCAATTTAAATGCATGCAAATGCATTTAAATAGCCATTGCACCAGTTTTGGGTGCAGTCCCAATCACAGCCATTTTTGAGCCTTTGTGAAGACAGGCATAGATCACATTCCTCACCTCACGCCTGACTTTACCAAGTTTCCACACCTGAAAATGGGTGAATCGTGATAGTAAAATCAGACTCTAAGAGGCAATTTAGCATGACCAGTCCGCCCAGCCTACACATCTTTGGACTGTGGGAGGAAACCGGAGAACCCGGAGGTAACCCAAGCAGACACAGGGAGAACATGTAAACAGACAGTCACGCAAGGCCAGAATTGAACCCTGGATCCTGGTGCTGTGAGGCAGCAGTGCTAACCACTGTGCCACCGTGCAGCCTCAGTCTTACCCCAGCCAGATTTCCTGGTTTTGCCAAAAGTCAATGGATTTTTGGCTGCTTCTCCAAATTTTCTGTTCCCACCACAAGCAGGACAGGAAAATCCCAGCCAAGGACTGTTTAATATGTGGTTGGAGAAGTGCTGTTGGAGAAACAGTTTCAGATGTCTTGGGCTTTGGGTCATCTTGTGTGACAGGACAGACCTATTCAGAATAAGTGAATTGCATTTTAACAGAGCTGGGACCAATGTCCCCAATTAACCTGTCCTCCTATTTCCAGACAAGTAAATTGATGATATTGGGCATGTTGATTTGGAGATGCCCACCTCCTGCCCAAAGGTCACCCCTTAGTTATAACCCCACCCTGTCCCACATGTGTCATTCAACCCAATTAGTTCATACTAGCATTTATGCACCGCTTCAGCCTTCTCCCATCCTCCTTGTCTAATTCTCAGCATATCCCTCGACTCCCTTCTCCCTCATGTACTTGTTTCAGTCACTCTGAGTTTGTAAGTGAATTCCACATTCCCACCACTCCCTAGTTAAGGATGTTTATTCTGAATTATCTATTTAATTTCTTAGTGACTGTTGAATGTTAATTGCCCCCCTCCAGCTTTGGAGTTCCACATAAGTAGAAACATTCACTTTGTGTCTAACAGAACCTTTCAGGATTTTACAGAAATCTATTAGAATCATAGAATCCTATAGTGCTGAAGGAGGCCATTTGGCCCAATGGGTCTGTACCAACCACTATCCCACCCAGGCTCTATCCCCATAACTGCTAGCTACTCCCTCTAACACTAAGGGGCAATTTAGCATGACCAATCCATCTAATCCGCACATCTTTGGACTGTGAGAGGAAACCAGAGCACTCGGAGGAAACCCACGCAGACACGGAGAGAATGTACAAACTCCATACAGACAATATTGCAAGCCGGGAATCAAACCCAGGTCCCTGAAACTATCAGCCAGCAGCGCTAACCATTGCCACCATGCAGCTCCATTATTAGGTTACCACTCTTTTGTTCATCCTTACCTACTAGGTATAACAACAGTTATCTCGTATCATCTTTGTCAATCATTTTTACATCTATAGTTTTAAATAAATACGAATTTCATACTTAATCTTCTCTTGTTCAGTAAGGCAAATGTGGCTATGTACTCACTGATGACATGGTCTCAAGCATTTGCATTCATAAACATCGCAAGGCATTTTAGAAGAGGAATAGATAACAAAGAGCCAACGAGGCACAAAGAGAGGACTGAAAACATGGTTGTGAAAGAATGGAAGAAGTGGCAAGGTGGGGTTTTTGGAAAAGACTTCCAGCGAATCTGGCTGTAAGTGGCTAAAAGCTCTGCAATCAGTGTTGGAATGAAAGGGAGGTTTGCATGTCAGAGTCAAAAATCTGAAGTAACTATGAGGTAATGCAAAAGGTGGCCTGGAGTGCAAGCCCATGGCGAGATTTATAAACAAGCGCAATGATTTGATTGAAGTGCATTGAAGGACAAGGAACCAATTAAGGTTGGCAATGAGGAAAGGTAATATAAGAAGCATGATTAATTTGGAACAAAGTGCATCTGTCAGAATTTTGGACTTTGTGTAGAGTGGAGTTCAGGAAGCTAGTGAGAAAGGTGTGGGTGAAGTTCAGCTGGAGGTAATAAAAACATGGCTAAGTGAGTGATTTGCTAGGATGATGGTATTGTTTGTAGAACCAAGGAGTTGTTAAATAAGAAGAGCAAATTTGATCCCATTAGAACATGGCTGGTGGTACTGCCTGAAGCAACTTTTCTAAAATGTCAATTCCTTGTTCTTATTGTATTCAAGGCCTTCCTTGAAATGTTAAATTCCTCTCCCCACTATCACCACATCAGCAATACAGTGGCCAGGAATACATTAGCATTGCAGTTTTTAATGTTACAAAAACATCATTGATGGAATAAAACAACATAGCAGATCCCTCTCGTCTGTAATTTAGGACATAAAGTCGATGAATTTATATGTTTTATATACTAAGTTTTTATTTATGCTTGGGATGTAAATGTCACTGGCAGGGTCAGCATTATTACCCATTATTAATTGCCCTTGAGAAAGTGGTGGTGAGCTGCCTTCTTGGATGGCTACAGTCTCTGTGATATAGGTATAACCACAATCTTGTTAAGGATGGAATAGCAGGATTTTTTTACCCAGGGACTATGAAGAAATGGAGCTATATTTTCAAGTTAGTATGGTGTGTGACTTGTAGGGGAATTTCAAGGGGGTGGTGTCCCCCATGTGTCTGCTGCCCTTGTCCTTCCAGGTGGTAGAGCTTAATGATTTTGTCGGTGCTGCCATAGGAACCTTGGTGATATGCTGCAATGTATCTTGTAGACAGTACTTGCTGCTCTATTGTCACAATTCTGTGGTGCGATAGTGAATGTTTAAGGTACTGGAATATTTTTATTCTTTCATGGGATGTGGGCATCAGTGACAAGGCCAGCATTTATTGCTTATCCCTTGAGAAGGTGGTTGTGAGCCACCTTCTTGAACCAGTGCAGTTTATCTGGTGCAGTACACCCAAAGTGTTGCTGAAATGGGAGTTGCAGGATTTTGTTCCAGAAACAGTGGGTGATGATATTGTTCCAAGTCAGGATGGTGCACCTTGATGAATTCTTGTAAGTGGTGATTTCCCTGAAAGCTGTTGTCCTTCTCCTTCTAGGTGATAGAGATAGCTAGTTTGGTGGGCGCAGTCAAAGGAGGCTTGACGAGTTGCTGTAGTGCTTCTTGTATATGGTACACACTGCTGCCATTGTGCATCATTGAACATAAGAACATAAGAAATAGGAGCAGGAGTAGGCCATCTAGCCCTTCGAGCCTGCCCTGCCATTCAATAAGATCATGGCTGATCTGAAGTGGCTCAGTTCCACTTTCCCACTTTCTCCCCATAACCCTTAATCCCCTTGCCTACCAAAAACCTATCCACCCGCGTCTTAAATATATTTAGTGAGGTAGCCTCCACCACTTCAACGGGCAGAGAATTCCAAAGATTTACCACCCTTTGAGTGAAGAAGTTCCTCCTCAACTCTGTTCTAAACTGCCCCCCCCCCTCTTATCTTGAGGCTGTGCCCTCTAGTCCTGCTGTCCTTTCTGAGCGGGAAGAACCTCTCCACCTCTACCCTATCCATCCCTTTCATCATCTTATACGTCTCAGTAAGATCCCCCCTCATCCTTCTAAACTCTAACGAGTACAAGCCCAGTCTATTCAGCCTCTCTTCATAGCTCAACCCCCTCAACTCCGGTATCAGCCTAGTGAACCTCCTCTGCACTCCCCCCAAGGCCAAAATATCCTTGCGCAAGTGCGGCGACCAAAACTGCGCACGGTACTCCAGCTGCGGCCTCACCAGTGCCCTGTACAGTTGCAGCAAGACCTCCCTACTTTTATATTCAATCCCCCTCGCTATGAAGGCCAGCATCCCATTTGCCTTCCTGACCACCTGCTGCACCTGTCGGCTGGGTTTTTGCGACTCATGCACAAGGACCCCCAGGTCCCTCTGCACCGTAGCATGCTGCAGCTTTTCGCCCTGTAAGTAGTAGTCCTTCCTACTATTATTCCTAACGAAGTGGATAACCTCACACTTGCCAACATTGTATTCCATCTGCCAGGTCCTCACCCACTCGCATAGCCTATCTAGATCCCTCTGCAGACTTTCTACACCCTCCGCACAATTTGCTGTTCCACTTAACTTTGTGTCATCAGCAAATTTCGACACCTTACACTCGGCTCCCTCCTCCAGATCATCTATATAAATGGTAAATAGCCGAGGCCCCAGCACCGACCCCTGGGGCACTCCACTAGTCACCAACCGCCAATCCAAATAGCACCCATTGACACCCACTCCCTGCCTCCTATTTGACAACCAATCCCCTATCCACACTAACACCTTACCCCCAACTCCATGCCCCCTAACCTTCTGTAACAACCTTTTGTGCGGCACCTTATCAAACGCCTTCTGAAAATCGAGAAACACCACATCCACCGGTTCCCCTCTATCCACTGCACTAGACACTAGACACATCCTCATAGAAGGGAGTGAAGGGAGAATGGGAAATCAGACAGCAAGGTTCAAACTCTTTGGTTCAAACAAGGTTCAGCCACAGTTCAAACTCTTTGCTTTACAGTCTGAGTGCTTGCTGAAGGGAATGACTGCTGAGGGCAGTAGACAGGATTCCAGTCAAGTACCTACTTTGTCTTGGATGGTGTTGATCTCATCCAGTCAAGTGGAGAGTATTACATCATATTCCTGACTTGTAGCTTACAGATGGCGAACAGGCTTTGGGGAGTCAAGAAGTGTTTCATATCAGAATTTGAGCCTCTGACCTGCTCACAGAATCATAGAATCCCTGCAGTGCAGAAGGAGGCCATTCGACCCATCAAGTCTGCACCGCCCACAATCCCACCTAGGCCCTATCCCTTTAATCCCAGATATTGCCCCGCTAATCCTTCTAACATGTGCATCCCAGGACACTAAGAACAACTTAGCAGGGCCAATCTGCACATCTTTGGATTGTGGAAGGTAATCGGGGTACCTGGAGGAAACCCACGCAAACGCAGGGAGAATGTGCAAATTCTTTACAGACAGTGACCCAGGGCTGGAATCAAACCCAAGTCCCTGGCACTTTGAGGCAGCAATGCTAGCCACTGTGCCGCCCTACTGTGCCATTATTGCTGTCCTTAAAAGTTCCTTTAAATTATGAAGCGGCTTGATGATATTCCATTCTGGATTAACAAATGCATCATAAAATGTTCGAATAGTACAGCATGGGAATCTTTCATTCTTTGTAAACTGTCATTTTAATATTGTAAACTGGAGGCTGCATCAAGACAGTTCGTCTGCAATGGTAGATATCTGGCATTGTTTTGGTAACCAGAGTCTTTCAGGGAAATTATGGAAAACAACATCTTTGAGAAAGAGGTTGTTTTCAGTTTTGCTCTTGTATTTAATTCTGAGTTAAGCTTTTGTACCCCATACCCACTTCATCACAAAACCTGTCCACTTCTACCCTCACAACATTGCATCCTTTACCTCTACCTCTGCCAGCCACAGTTCAAACTCTTTGCTTTACAGTCTGAGTGCTTGCTGTCTGATTTCCCATTCTCCAATGGAAATGGTGACAGAAAGCTGAGCAGGAAGATGGCGTAACACATCAGCTCCACTTTCCACCCCCATCTACACTTTTACCACCTCAAAAGTGACTAGAATTTTAAGGAAAGTTTAGGCCAAGGTCCAGACTAGAACTGGTAGTTTGTCGGAATATCTCCCGGATATATCTTAGTGTAGTGTTGTAGCTCTGGCACTTGATATGCCAGGCCTCCATTTCCATAATCTCCATGGCAATGACACTACGGCTGGCCAAGAATCAATCGGCTGTTTTTATTTTGTTATATACACACACCTATAAATAAACTTATGTCAGTGAGTATATTAAAAAATTCCTCTTTTTAGCAAGCCTCAATGTACACTTTCATTGTGGACACAAATTTCCCTCTACACTACACTGATATCTGGGACACAATGGGGCTATGCTGCATTAACCTTGATCTTTCCAAATTACAGAACCTTTCTTTTAACATTGCAATGTTCTAATTGATTACGCCAGTACTGGTGATATCCAACGCCGTATATTGCCATAAAATGATGGACTCATAGCTACCAGTGTCACAGCTTTTCATGTGTGCAATGTGCTTGTGATACCAGATGATATATACATTAGTGAACTGAAACCCATTTGAGTTTGTGAAACCTGTGAGATTGGAAATATTTTCAGCCACATCTGCACCATTAATAATGCTGTGCACTTCGGGGCCCATTGACGTGGAAATGATGCTGTACTATGTTATGCTGCTGACTACTTGTCTGAGAGAGAGTAATGAAGGAGTTAGTACTGTCACTTGAAATGTTGTGAAATGTGACACACATCTCTTACATCTGCTTGGAAGGACTCAGTCACTTGGAAGTTTAAGACGGTAAACACCCGGACAAGCAGCCACTTGTATGTTTTGCCTTAAAACATAAACGTATTGGGAATGGAAATTTGCTGTTTAGTCCATGGAAGCTATATTGCAAACTACATTTTGTTTTCCCTCTACATTGTAAGTATAATTCTACTTTCACTAAAAGTGCATAATGTGCTGTGTCATCACTTACATTTCTCAGTCAATACATATTTTTTGTATATTTTTTGTTTCTTATGTACATTCTGGCAATTTTTTGAATTTGTGTCCACCATGAAAGTGTACATTGAGGCTTGCTAAAAAGAGGAATTTTTTAATATACTCACTGACGTAAGTTTGTTTATAAGTGTGTTGTAAGTATATAACAAAATAAAACCAGCCGATTGATTCTTAGTAGAAAGTGAGCAAAATGTAAGTAAAACACTTATAGAACTTCAGTGGATCAAAATCAATGAGGAAAGAGGATAAAAGAAAAACAGTTTTTCCAATGGCAACTTTCACAGGAGCCAGACATCAGTTTTGGTGCAACCTATACATCCTGTCATGGGGTAATCAGGAAGGGTCAAGTTAATGATAATTTAGTTTTGATTTGGTTTTATTCCAGGACTGTATTTTATAATTGAAGTGAAGCAAGATGAAAGAAATTATGCTAACACAATGATCAAGCTCCTGAGCTGCAGAAACCACAGCTCCCATCATGGGAGTTTTTGAGATCTGACTTTTGGACCCCCTACGCACTCTGCCTGCAAAAACATCAGCAAGTCTGAATCGTGCTGCACAGGCTTAACACGCCCAAAACCCTGCAGCTCCAATTGGCGCCACCAACTGCGCATGTGCTGAAAAAAAATTATACAATGCAGCCCTCTGCCATATACCTCCCAGGCTGGATAATGCCTCCCCCTGGCCATTGCCCCCACCCCCACAACAATACTGACCCCCTTCCCCCACACTGATCTTAGGCAGAGTGGCAACGGGCACCTCCTTCCCCTTCACTGATCTTAGGCAGAGTGACAACAGACACCCCCTTCCCCTTCACTGATTTTACGCAGAGTGGCAGCAAACTCCCACTCCCCCTCACTGATCTCAGGCAGAGTGGCAGCAGACCCCCCCACCACCACTGATCACGGGCAGAGTGGCAACGGAACCCCCTTGCCCCCCACCAGTCTCAAGCAGAGAGCCATCGGACACTTGGCACTTACCACCTCATTAACTGGAGTACCCGAATCGGACTTTTGTGGTGCATGACTGTTTCATGCCAATTCTGGATGGGCGAACACGGTAGTAAAGAGGGAAGTGCCGCTAAGGTTGGGCATGCAGCCCATTAAGTCAATTTAAATGCGTGTAAATGTATTTAAATGGCTGTTATGCCTGTTTCTGGCGTGGTCCCAATCGTGGCCATTTTTGGGCTTTGGTTAAGGGGAACTGGTGCGGAGGCGGGTGCAGACCACGCTACTCACCTTATGCCAGGCTTTATCAAGTTTTCGTGCCCGAGAATGGGTGCAATGCAATGGTAAAATCGGACCCTTAGTGTCAGAGGAACTAGGTAGAACTAATGCATAGGGTTATGGGGATAGGGCCTGGGTGGGATTGTGATTGGTGGAGACTTGATGGGCCAAATGACCTCCTTCTAACTGTTGGATTCTATGATTCTATAAACTAGCACCATTTTCCGTTTTACTGCTGAGGAGTGCCAGGACAATACGCTTTGCCCAATTTCACTATATTTCCATGTTCAGGTATCAGTTACTGTGATGAGATGTGAGTATCACTAGCTGGGCCAGCATTAATTACCCATCCCTAATTGCCCTTTAGCAGATGGTGATGAGCTGCCTTCTTGAACTGCTGCAGTCCATGTCATGTAGGTACCTCACAGTGTTGTGGTGTTGGGGCAGGGAGTTCCAGGATTTTGACAGTGAAATGTCAAGAATTGAGGGAAATCAGATTAGAAAATGCAATTGTGATAAAAATATAATAAACAAATGAGATAAAAAGGGAACCAATAAGTACAGGTGTCTGAAGGGATATTTTTGAGTTGTGAATTAATGTTTACCTAAGTGGCATTGCATACAGAAGAGGTGATTTCAAAGTGGAGAGATAAGGGAACCTATATGCTAAAAGCTTGGTCCACAGATGGGTAACATGAAAGGGGGAAAAACAATATATTCATGGCAAGGTAACTGGAGAGAGTAGTAGAGAAGCAGCTACCATCATTGCCACAGCAAAATGCAGAAAGTAGGCTCTCCCGAAAACAAACTGTGGCTGAAAGGCTGCTGTTTAAAATCAAAATTCAAGCAAAGACTCTGTACACTGAATACTGAACATGGCTACCAAACCTGGAAAATGACCTTTGGGGTTGGAAACTATATGCTAGATTTAGCTCATACAGTTATATAATATTGGATGTTGTTTGGGAAGAAGGGGTGTCTCAGAGTTCAGGAAATAGTTGGGAACAACGGTAACTTCATGAGATACTGTGTGCATAGCCATTAGTGTAGTTAAATGTACCGTTGTAGCATATTCTAGTCCTCCTTGTGTGTTTTTTTTCTAAATTAATATCTATTATTTATTAATTAATCACAACAAGACTGGACTATTTCTTACTAGTTTGCATTTGTTTCCCACATTATATCATGTTGAAAATGTATGCTACTAAGAACTAAGTGTTCCATGTTACCCTTATGGGTTTAGGGATACTCTTGCACTTAACACCAGGAGGAATGTTAACAGAAGGAACAGCGATACGTTTCCAATTCAGGATAGTGAGTGACTTGAAGGGGAGCTTCCAGATGACGGTGTTCCCATGTGTCTATTGCCCTTGTCCTTCTAGATGGTAGTGGCTGTGGGTTTGGAAGGTACTGCTGAAGAAGATCCTGCAATGCATCTTGTAGGTGGTACACACAGCTGCCACTGTGTGCTGGTAATGGGAGATGTGCAGGTGGTGGTGTCCTATTCTGAGCCATATGTATAGTGGGCAGGCTCTGATAAAAGTTTATTACCATAAAAAATGATATTGCAATACATTGTATGATCATTTCAATGATTATATCTATGTGGGAGTGAATTTGAAGAGGAACAAGACATGAGGGCAACTGGCCCTGAATGTGAAGGAAGCTTTCATCTGCCCTAACTATACTCCTTTCTCTTGGACGCAAGGCGGTTTAAAGTGACCTCCTGCAAAGCATTGAGATCTCTGCACTGATTTATTTCCTTACCTTATTTTCCCCATCCTATCATCAGAGGAATGAGATATTCTTGAACTGTTGTAAGTTGAACAAGTCCGTATTCGGGACTTATTGTTGCTGACTTTAAAATGGTTACACGTCATTGTTCGATTTTATAAATAAAGCTCCTTTTCAAAGTGGTAACCGAGTATGCTTAAATTGGGATATTTTGAGAGGAAGTTGTATTAGGTTATATTTGGTTGGGACTGTGATGTCAGAGATGCAGTCAGGTTACCCACCCACCTGAGATCAAGTTTCATACATCAGCAACAGCAATTAGAGCCTGGCAGCAATTACCTTCTCTTTGTCTAAACTTACCCTAGCCTGCTGTTTCCTAGCATCCATCTTTACATGGAAATAGTGCATTGCCATGAAAAGGAATTTTTGACTGCTGAAGCCTGAGCGTTTGATGTTTAGGGACAGCAATAGACTACTGGATATACTTAACATGCAAGGTATGTCTCTCACAATATGCTGTACTTCAGACCTTTTGTGATATCTACTATTAAGAAATTATTGCATGTAAATACATGGCAGAAGGAAATCACTTAGTAAATTTTAAACTAAGGCAAATTGAATGGAGGATTTTAAGAGTTATCTTAGCATAGTCTGTGTTAAAATTTTGACATGCTTGAGATCTGCAGTTTAAGGGACTGCAACATAGCATAGACAAGCATTTGGACGAGTTTAAACTAGTTTGGGAATTATTTTAATAATATTGAAGTACTATGCAATGTGCTTATGAGGCAACCAATAAGTTACCACATCTTTTTCAGCAAACATTCTTAATATGTTCAGTGCATCCACTTTTAAATTTATAATTCTTTTTAAAAACCAGTGGCTGCCTTTGTGTTCAACTGTTTGTGCTTTGTTTTTGAATTGTTTTTCTTTAATTCTGTCCAATATCCACTTTTGCAGCATTGACACACATGCTTTGCATTTGCAGAACTTTATGCAAATTTGGTATAATTTGTGAAACAGGTAGCAGTGGTGTGTTTACATTAAAACTGGGGCGGAAACTCTTGAGAAACAAAAAAACTGTTGGGGTAGAGATTAATGCAAGCCAACTAATTCTGAGGCACTAGGTTTTCTGCAACTACCTTGTTCATTAAAATACATTTTTCTTATTCTTTCATGGGGTGTGGGTATCGTTGGCTAGGCCAGTGTTATTGCCTTCCATTTGCCCATAAGGAGGCAGTGGTGAGCCAATTTCTTGGACCACTGCAGTCCATGTGGTGCGGGTACACCCACATTGCTGTTAGGAAAGGAATTATTCTTCCACTCTCTTTATGGGCAGGTATCGCTTTGAAGGTGAAAACATAATGTTCAATACTTTATTGCTGGCATTTTCAAATCCTTCCATAAGTTTAGCCCTCACCAGCTTCTGTCCCCAGTGAGTTTTCGAAAGAGCATCTGATGGGATTGTTGTCTGTGTCAGGAAACACGCAGCAGGGAAAGGCTGAAGAATTGGCCTTGAGCAGCACAGTGGGATGTGGCTATCATAGTTACTTCCAGGATACTTCAGAATTCATCTTTTAAAAGAATCCCAGGCAGAGGGAGTGCAACAGATCGTCATAGAATCAGTCACGCTTTATTGAAGGGTTGAAAATCTTCCATCGCAAAGACATACAGCAGAAAGCCTGGCATTCCTAGCATCTTGCATTGCAAAGACAGGATGCTGTAAGATGCTTTTTCATTATTTGATACATCCACAAATAGCCTGATGGACATATTCAACATTCTTTCTCAAGAAGCAATGGAATGATTCCCCACCAAATCATTTGCTCTGCCCTGCCTGGCAGAGCTATATTGATTCAACAGAAAATTTCTCATCATTTATCACGAACTGACATTTGGCCGCAGTTTAGCAATGGTAAATGGCATGCAAATATGATTTACAAATCATTGACACACAGACTTTGCATTTACAGAACATTATGTAAATTTGGTACAGTTTGTGAGATGGATAGCAGTGGAGTGTCTGCATTAAAACGGGGGAGGAAACCCTTGAGAAAACAAAAATTGTCCAATCCATTGAAAGAATAAGAAAAAATACTTTAATGAACAAGGTAGTTGCAGAAAACTGGTGCCTCAAAATTGTTGGCTTGCATTAATCTGCAGTACGCAAAGAGGCCATTTGGCCTATCAGACCTGAGCCGACACCAATCCCACCTAGGCCCTATCCCCGTAACCCCATGTATTTACTCTGCTAATCTCCCTGACATGAAAGGGCAATTGAGCATGATAAATGCACTTAACCTGCACATCTTTGGACTGTGGGAGGAAACTAGAGCACCCGGAGGAAATCCATACAGACACAAGGAGATTTGCAAACTCCTCACAGGCAGTGATCAGAGGCTGGAATTGAACCTGGGTCCCTGGCACTGTGAGGCAGCAGTGCTAACCACTGTTACCGAGCTGCCCTCTTTTAAATGAGCATTATATTTAATTAATTTCGATATCAGAAATACTGGTTAAAGTTCTGAAATGCTATATAATGTTAATCTAGAAACATTACAAATCGTTGACACACGTTAGTTCATGAAGGTACGGTTTGGATAAGGTAATTAAGCTTGTCCTGCTCCCGCGTCCAATAGTAACCCAGCCTTGAATCTTTCGAGGATTTGCCAATTGCCATCATTCCACTCTTATTTTATTGCTTCACGCTGGACCTCTGCATTTCCAGCCTAGACTTCCAGTCCCAGCTTTTCCAGAAATGGAATTGCATCTTTGTACTGGCAGATCACTGGGGAAGACAAATCACCCACTTTTTTTTAATGGTACTTTTTGATAAGTAAATAATTTAAATGCCCCAAAGCTTCTTTGAAAAGTTGTGAAGAGATTGTAAGTGGGTAAGAAGTAGGTTGGGTAAAGCAAGGGGATTAATGGTAGGGCGTATAAGGTAAGCGGTATGGGTGAGGGGGTAGGGGAGCATCTGACTCAGGTGGGGAGGTGGGCTTGGGGAGGGCGAATGGAATCGGGTGGTTGGTGGAGTGTGGGGTCGTCACAGGGGGACCATGTCAGGTCTGATCAAAGGAACGTTTCTGGGGGTGAGTTGGGGTGAAGTAGAGTTGGATGGTTGTGTAAAGGTTGAGCAGGATATTGAGAAACAAGGGTGGGTGTCAGTTACATAGTTACCTACGTGTTAGACTGGGTTCTAATTTGTCTACATTTCCTGGGTAAGAATTCAGGTAGATAAGTCAGAATTGTTCGAACTCTCTGACTCTAACTCAAACATTGGAGACTTTTTCAGAGGGTCTCAGGTAACAGAAGAATTGCCCATTGGAAGTTCAAACTTCTCAGGCACTTCTCATGGAGTCAGTGCATCAGGACTTCTAAGGGATTCCCTGGCACATCTGCAGTGGTACATAGAGTCTCTGACTATTCGGAGACTGGAAGCTACAGCCCCTAGAATTCCATGATCATGGTATCTCACTGCCTGTTTGGCTCCGAATGTTTACTTCCAGTAAATTAACCTGGACAACTATTCTGGGTGTTAAATTCTCTGTGAATAGCAATATTTCTTTACATCAGTACTTAACTTTTTTTTTCCTTCTGGTTGTTTATGTCCTTTTGTCCTACATTGATTATTCTCAAACATTCTCAAGATTAATCTTTTGAATTTCACATACAGGGTGGAATTTTCCCAAAATCTGGCAGAGTATCAGGTTCAGACTGAAAACCGGTGTGTCTCTCTCCCGATACACAGCTGAATTTTTACTCCAGATTTTTGGACACGCAGTGCACAGGAAACACGGGGACATGGTTTGTGCCATGGCTTTGACAGCGTGGAGCCTGATAGATCTGGCAAGGCTGGCCCCACAGAGCTCAGGATGTCATCTTTAAAGGGCACTCCCATCTGCATTTAAAATAAACTTCTGCCCAACCATCCACAGACATGGATGACGCCCCCCCCCCCCACAAACATTGGGGCACTGAGTGGCATAACATGAATATGGAAAGGGTACCAGCATGACGTTACCCGGCTGGGTGGGGTGATACGTAAAGCATGGAAGTAGCGGTGTTAAGCCTGCTAATGACTTTTAAATTTATTATAATCTATGTTTATCAGGCTCACGTCCTTTAAGGACATGATCACGTCATCAGAGAGATACAGAGAAGATCATGTTCTGAAATTTTGCTGGCACAAATTCCATTTTTGGCCTCTCACGATATATTAGCGACCATTACGTGTTTGTGCCTGCAGCTAACATGACTACTAATTCGCGGCCACTATCTTTTACATTTCTCATACATTTCGAAGTTGAAAGATCCAAATATTTTTTAACCATCCGAATGCGGTCCTCTGATAATAGGGATCAGACTTACCATTCTTCCGGAGCTGAAGATAATACTCAAGATTCATCTAGATTCCAGTACTGCCCAGCTTCGAAATGATGGCTCAGACTTAAACTGTACTGGTTTTGCAATGTCCTTCCAATTATTATTATAGAGTAGAAACAACAGCACCCAATGCTCTTTGTGATCCTATGAAAGATCATCAATCAGATTTGTAGTGTCTGTATAACTCATCTTTCAAACAGTTCATCTGGTAGAAAGACTCCATCAGTACTTGAATCCATTTATTAAGGACAGTATTTGACTGTCACACACAAACTCTACTCCAGCCCACCAGATAGATCGATAAAATGAAAATATGTGTGACTTTGAAAGACCAGCAAAATATTTATTTAGTGACAGTTCTGGGAAATTCCTCTTGCCAGGCACCAAATTCTTCGCAAAATTATATCTAAACTGCTGTGCTAACTTTATTTTTTCTAGATAGAATTTATTTACAGATAATATAGTTTATGCAAAGATTTGGTGCACTGTTGCATGTTCAGGTCAGAACTTACACGTTGAGGAGGTTTAATTGATACAGCATGGTCACTTAACCATATTCATCACCTGTATGGTCTGATTCCTAAGATTCACAAGTTTTATTTGTAAATCCATATTATAAGTAAGAGGTTGTGTTAACATGTTTGTCAGGATTCTCCATGGTTTTTGTTTATTTACTGACAAGACAAACTCACCTTTGTAAACTTAACCGTGCAAATGTTATTAAGATGGGCCAGGCACATTTTGTATATTGGAAATCTGCACTTCAGAATGGTGGATAGTTGTCATCAAGCTCAAATGTCCTTTGTTACATTTTTCAATCTCCATGCTTTGCAGCAGTATCACAAAGACAAATTGGTCTTCTGCTTCCCTTATCTGAAAAAGTATTGAAACACTAAACTATTCAAAATGATCATTTCAGTGCACAATGTGAATATTTGAGAACAAATGGGACAATGCAGAACTAGGAATGAATATTGAAAGAGGTGGTTTTCAAATTTAAAGCAGAAAATTATAATGATTTCAGCTTGTCACAATTTAACCAAGAATCGATGTTTATAACATCAAGAAATGTGATGCCATTATTTCACACGAGATGTATTTTTACATCAGCTGCATTCCCAGAGAGAGATCAAAAACATTGCATTCCATCGTCTGTCAGGCTGTCCCCACAAAATCAATATCCCTGACATTGCAATCCTATTTAAAGCCAGGCAGCCTGCTACCACATTACATGGGCAGACTGGCAAATCATTTTGTGAGTATTAGGCAGTGAGTAGAATTAAAATGAAACCTGTTTCAAACATACGCACAAAAACTATCACTACAGCAGGTGTCAGTTAATGATGATTGGTAGTTCTTTAGGCGTCACTTTGACAATGTTAGGAATCAAACATAATTGGTGAATTATGAATTTGCATCAATGAGTACAATTAAAAGAGTAAAATTCCTCGATGACATATAAGGAGCAAAAGTTAAGTTCTGTCATTTGCTTGGTGGGAGATGGGGACTACAGAGAATCTTAGAGGACCTAATCAAATTATTTCCAGAAAACAATGGCCAAAACCTTGAGCCTCTGAAGATTGTAAGATGTTGTGTTTCCTGTTGATATTATTTTCATATGTCTAATATGTTTAAACCCATTTATATCTTTAATTTAGATTTGAGTTGGATTAAGTGTAGACAAAATCAAATATAAACCATTAATTTCATGTAAAAAGATATGTTGGAAGGTACAATATTGGTGGGTGACTAGATTGAAACGTAAAATCTTGAAAGGGTTTCTTGACTGGGTGGATATGGGAGAATGTAGAACTAGGGTCACTGTTTAAGAATAAGGGGTCGGTCATTTAAAATAGATGAGGTGATTTATTTTTTTCTCAGAGGATCATGAGTCTTTGGATCACCCTTCCTCAAAAGGGGGCGGAGGCAGAACATTTTAAGGCAGAGGTGGATAAAGTCTTGATAAGCAAGGGGCGAAAGGTTTTCAGGGGTAGACGGGTATGAGGTTTATAATCAGACCTTATTGAAAGATAGAGCAGGTGGAGTGGCCTACTCCTGCTCCTAAATCCTTTGTTGCATTAATTAAGCATTTCGTGTCAAACAACTGGAGAAATGTTATGCTGTCTTAGCACACCTGGATTTAGTTCCAGCCCTGATCAACGGATAACACAGTTTTCTATGTTAACCTGGAAGTGCAGGCAGGACTCATTAAATAACAATTGCTGTAGTCATGTTGACTGGATACAGTTGGGTGCTTTGAAGCACAGAAAACTATTCCACATGCACGGACAAGTATGCACTGCAAAGAATGCACAATACGAGTTTTGAACAAAGATGAACCAACACGTGTATCCAGTCTATGTGTAACATAGACATTGGGATTTAATTTCAATGGAGGTTATCCCAATTGGAAAGTTAGTCACATTATACTTACCTGTGTATTGCTTGCCAGTTGGAGGATGTCTGTAATGATCATGACATCATGCTGTGCATTATTAGCAAACATTGTGACTTTCACAGCTGTTAAATTGGTAACAGTATGTTAATACGCAAGCAATTTTTTTTCTGGAGCTTAGAGTTAGTTTAGTATAAGCGATGTTTGTTTTGGTAGCTGATCTTTTTAACCCTGTGCTACTACAAATGTAAATGTGTTTGAATAACAATGAAAATCTCCTCTGCCTTTTTGACATCAACAATCTCAACTCAACTCATGAAGGATTGAGACCACAATACAAAATTATTGATAAATTGCTACTAAATTAGCGACTTTGATTTTTTAAGAAAAGGAGTGGTTCAGCAAACCCTCGCGGGACCTAATTTAGGAATGGATAAATCTAACACTGTCCAAGAAAAAGAAACATTTCAATCTGACTTCCTGAGTTTTTTCAATTATTTCAAAAATAGTTTCAAAATTAAAATTGTATATACTAATTTTATACAATTGATAATTGTAATTCATTATCGCTGAAAGAAAATGGTGATGGATTTTTGCCTTTCAGAGTATTTTAGTAAACTATGGGACTTTCTCTGATGCCTTTAACTTTCTGTATGAAGTAAAGATGTCTGTTGTGAGAACTTTAGTGCATTAATAGGATTGCATTCCAGCTGCACAAGTTTAAAGAAATTACTGTGTCTTTTTCTATTGCCAGCAACAATATGCCTGTTATTTGCATGTGCCCATGGGTGGGGAGTGTGGCCAGCCTGTTCACGACAGGAGATAATTGAAGACATTAAGCAGCTAATTAATGATCACTTAAGGACCTCCTCCCACTGACACTGGGATTTTACCCAGAGTGGGGGAAGACCCATATTGTCCAAGCTGGTGGATGCTGCCCTTTGGGGGGATGGGAGAGGGGGTACGGTTAATGGTGGTCACCCCTATGTCCATTGGAGGACTCAATGCGACATCTCCTCCCCCCCCCCACCTCCCCCCCCCCCCCCCCACCTCCCGTGGCCTCAATGTGAATTAACTTCTTGCATTCTCTCATTGATTTTTCACCCATGCCCCCCCCCACCCCCTTTCATCCACTCACTTCCCTTGAGGGGCCTGCAATCCTTGATTCTTGAGACATCAGACTCACCTCATAATCCAGGCTCTATTGCTGAACTAATGGTGGCAACCACTCCCAGTGGTGCTGCTGAGACATGTTAGCTGTTGGCCATTTGATTGGCTGTCAGCTTTCTGAGGCGGGAGTTGGAAGTGGCAGAAGACACATTTCCAGCCAAATAAAGGTCCAATGGCTGTAAAATGGTTGAAGGGTGAGTCAACCAGATACAGGTCGGACCCAATCCTTGTTCTAGTGTAACTTTCAACCCATGTATTGGGCTTCATCGTCATTGGAAATGGAGAAGTTCATGAAGCTTCCTTCTTGAATTGTCTTCCAGAATTCATGAGTGAATGTGGCAGGACTGTAGAACATGGATCCAATTCATTAGTTGTGGAGTAGTTTGGCCCTGTCTACAGCATGCTGCTTTACTCTTTAGCATAGTCCTGTACGGTATTTCACCAGGTAGGCATCTCATTTTCAGGCACACTTCCCATTGAACAAGGGATAGTCATCTGGTTTGATGGTAATGTTAGAGTGAGGGGTATGCCAATCTATGACATTAACTGTTTGTAGTTCAATGTACTTCTGCTGCTAGTGATGGCCCACGTTGCCTTACAGATGCTGCATTTTCAATTGTTGGCTCTGCTCTGAATCTGTCCTCTTCAGTACAGTAATAATGTTGCACAACACAATGGAAGGTGTCCTTAATGTGACAGTGAGACTTTATGTCCACAATGATTGTGTGGTGACCACTCCTACCATGAAGAGATGCATTTGCAATGAGTAGATTGGTGAGCATAAAATCAAATAGGTTTTTCCCTCATGCTGATCTCTCTCCACCTGCCGTAGGCCCAACCCGAGGTATGTCTTTCAGGATTTGGCCTTCTTGGTCATTACTGGTAATACCGAGGTTCTCTTGGTGATGAGTATTGAATTTCCTCACCCAAAGCATACTCTGTGCTCTTGCTTCTTCCACCTGTGGTTCAATATAATTGGCATGCATTCATGGAATATAAACTGTACTGATTCATCAGCTGGGAGAAGGTGGCAAGTGTTTATCAACAGGAGGTTTACATATTCATGATGCCATGAAATATCTTGGAATCAGTCTGGAGAATTCCCAAGGCTGCTCCCTGTCAATTGTATGTGTCACTACCTCTGATGTATCTTTTCTTGTGGTGGCATAGGTTATAGCGAGGGATGGTGATGGAGGAGCCTGAGACATTGTCCGTAAGATATGATTCAGTGCATATGATTACATCAGACTGTTAGGTGATCAATCTGTGGGATAGCCCCAGGTGGTCATTAAAGAGAACTTAGCAGTGCCAATGAGGTTGAATGTACCATTGTCCTTTCTGATGCTGAAGTCAATGTCAGGTGCTCAATCCATTTTTATTCATTTTAGATTTTATACCAGTAGGATACAATTGAGTGGCTTCCAAAGCCATTCAGAGAACATTTAAGAGTGGCTACGTGGCTTTGGGTCTGGAGTCACATGTATGCCAAATCAAAACAGGAAGTTAGATCTTCTTTGCTGAAGAACATGAGTGAACCAGTTTGGTTTTTATGACACTCGATGATGGATTCATGATCACCATTGCTGATACATATTGAAGTATCTCAAAAATTTGAGCAACAGATGAAGTGAACAATTTCTCACTAGTGCTATGTTGTTACAACATGAGTAGTATTTTTCAGTGACAGGTTGCTGCCATCAAGCCAAAAAAGACATTCTGCCTGTCATATTATGCATAATGTAGTATATTAATTTCAGTACCATTGTGATGCCAGTTAGACATCTCAGTGACTGGCGGATTGTATTAAATTGTTCACAATAGGCAGAGGACTGTCCACACTAAGACAATTTAGTATGGCCAATCCATCTAACCTGCACATCTTTGGACTGTGGGAGGAGACTGGAGCACTCAAAGGAAGTCCACACAGTGATTGCACCTGTGATTGGACAGTCCTTGCTGAATACTCCCAATGTGCTAAGAAGTACTAACAACCAATTTGTAATTGCTAGAAGCTACATACATTTATGTGCAGAGACCTGTTCTCTTGCAGGCAAAAAAAACATGTTCAGACCGTTCTTCTCTTTTAAAATGAATCAAAAATTTGGGGTCTCATAGTTCCCCCTTACATTCTCTATGGCAATGTCATGACCAATCAGGGTTGGCTTGCCAATCAATCAGCACCCTTCTTCATGCAGTGTAAGTTGTTGCTCCCTATGAAATTCAGCATTTTTGCATCTGTCTTGATGATTGCAAGACCAGAAGTTCTGACAAGATGTCATCTTTTTCATCAATATTCAAGTTCTGTTGTACCAAATGGCTAATTAGATTTTTAAATGGTAGCACAGTTATCTTTTACTCCAGTTTTCCAATCTACATGAGCCAACTTGCCCCTCACACCTAGTAGTTTGCCGTATTCATAGTTAAAACCTCAATTTGGACTCAATCAATCACTCTGAAATAGTACAACATCCTTGCATCCTTTCACGCTTTCCCAACAAGGATTTAATTCACAATTGCCTTTAATGCACTCAGTTCAACTATATTTCCAAGAAATCATTACTTTAATTCCACTGAGCCTGGGGAGGACTTGCGCTAAATTTAGTAAAATAATTTAGAAGCAGGAACTTCATCTCGTTCTGTAAACAGGAAACTAACTGAAGTGAGAAATAAAGTCTAAGGGTGGAATCCTATGGCTATTCATACCCCACTATTGCTGGCAGCAAGGATGGAGAATTTGGCGCTCAGCCAAATCTCCGTTCATTGCAGCGGGCTCAGAGAATCCCACTAATATGAGTGGCTGGAAATTCTGCCCCAAATGTTACATTTACCAAGCTCTGCTCTCCACCTCACCTCAACATTATCATTTTCTAAGGTGGTTGAGTTGATCACTTGATTTAGGCAGAAGTCTCGTACAGACAGCATCGTACTACTATTTAACTTCTTTACCAACCTGAACCTCTCATTTAGTATAGTCTGGCAAGGAAACCAGCGGAGTAGAATTTATTTGCAAGGGCAGCACAGTGGTTAGCATTGCTGCCTCATAGCGCCAGTGACCTGGATTCATTTCCGGTCTCGGGTGACTGTCTGTACAGAGTTTGCATGTTCTCGCTTTGTCTGCGTGGGTTTCCTCCAGGTGGCCCGGTTTCCGCCCACAGTCAAAAAATCATAGAATCCCTATAATGCAGAAGGAGGCCATTCGGTCCATCAAGTCTGCACCAACCACTATCCCACCCAGCCCTTATCCCATGGCCGTAGATGTGTGGGTTAGGTTCATTGGCCATGCTAAATTGCCACTTAATACCAAGGAGACTAGCAGGGTAAATATGTGTGTTTGTGGGGATAGAACCTGGATGTGATTGTGGTTTGTGCTGACTTGATGGGCCAAATAGCCTCTTTCTGCACAGGAGGGACTCTATGACTCTAATGTCTAGAGTGGGGAAGTGGGAAGAATGAATTTTGAAATCTCCAGTCTGTATATCATTCCATTACCCAGGCAAACTGTGCACACACAAATCTTAATTTCTCAAGAATTCATTGAAAGCAATACAGCTATTATCTACTTGCTGATTGGCTCAAACCAATTTAAAAGCCATTCATCACCATCTGCTTAGTCTAATAGATCAATTTCCCCAGGAACCAATCCAACAAAACAATCAATTATTTACATAATTTACGATCTCTCACCCACCTCTTGTGTAAACCTAAATGTTTTTCCCTTGCACAACATCATGGGAGATCCATTAAACTCTAAAAAAAAGCTCGCTTTACTGGCGAGCTTTAGTGCTGGTTATTTGGCTTATTATGATGTTCTGGGAAACTTTAATTAGATCTCACAATAGCAGCAGTCTCAGTTCATCAAAAAAAAATTTTACTTTGATTACTTGCAGTTTGCAGCAATCTTTGATTCCATGTTATTGTAGTGTTAGAACCACATGTTCTGTTGTTATTCTTGTAAATATTCTTGCAACTTTAATGTATTAGATTGAGGGTGACGTGATGTTGTTTCAAAGCACCCCCCACCACCCCAGGATAAAGTTACAGTGCAGTCATTGGAATTATACATTTGTCAAACTAAGTTGTTTGTACATTTTGTTTCATTATGAAAAGTTTCTGGCACAGGGTGCTTTTTGAACTGGGAACATTATGTCAAAGATGGAATTGTTGCTGGGAACTTTCCTCTAAACACATGAAGATCCTGGCACTTTCAGATAATGTTGCCCCCACCACACCCTATGATGCAAATAATATAATTGACACCATGTATAAATATGGTGCAACATATGTGGCTAAGAAAATTTCCACAGTTGGAACACATTTCATCCACTTGAACTGGTTCATATTTTAGCTGAATTATTTGCATTATCACTGAGAGAGACTTAACTTTGTTCCTATGTTCATGTTGATTAGATGAATTGATTCACAGTGTTTGCTTTAAATCACGAATCAGCTCACATTTATGGACGGAATTTTTCCAAAAAACAGCAAAGGCCGAGATTCTTCTCATTTGCCCCACCACCGCTGCCAGCAATAACGGAAAATTTGGTGCTCAGTCATATCTCTATTCATTTCAGCAGGACTGGAGAATCCCAGTTGTGAGATGATGGAGCTGAGGGCTCAGGAGAGGGATTAGTAAAGTTTCCAGACCATGTAATAGAACAGAAAGTATAGAAGGTGGCAGGAATCTAACCTCAGACAGGACAAAAAATGTGACAAGTATGAGAAGGGAGGTGGTTAATGCAGGACTGAGGGTGTTGTACCTCAATGTGCGCAGTATACGAAACAAAGTAAATGAGCTTGTTACACACATTGAAATTGGCCAGTACGACAATGTGGGCATCACAGAGATGTGGCTGCAAGGGAATCAGGGCTGGGATTTAAATATCCAAGGTTTTGTGTCCCATCAGAAGGTCAGGTGGATGGGCAAAGGGGGCGGGGTTGCATTGTTAGTAAAGAATGAAGGTATATCGATAGCAAGGAGTGATATAGGATCAGAAGGCCTAGAATCTCTGTGGGCAGAGTTGAAGAATCGCAAAGATAAAAAGACTCTGATGTGAGTTATGTACAGGCCCCCTAGCAGTAGTCAGGATGTGGGGCAGAAAATAAATCAGAAGATAGAAAAGGCATATAAGGAAGGCAATATAACAATAATCATGGGGACTTCAATATGCAGGTGGGCTGGGAAAATCAAGTAGGTAGTGGATCCCAAGAAAAGGAATTCATTGAATGGCTAAGAGATGTTTTTTTTGGAGCAGCTTGTGACAGAGCCTCCTAGGGAACAGGCAATTCTGGATTTGGTGATGTGTAATGAGACAGACTTGATGAGGGAACATAAGGTGAAGAAACCCTTAGGGAGCAATGACCACAATATGATAGAATTTACTCTGCAGTTTGAGAGGGATAAGCTGGAATCAGATGTAATAGTATTACAATTAAATAAAGGTAACTACAAAGAAATGAGGGAGGAGCTGGCCAGAGTTGATTGGAAAGGAAGCCTAGCAGGGAAGACAGTGGAACAGCAATGGCAGGAGTTTTTGAGAATTATTCGGGAGACACAACAGAAATTCATCCCAAGAAGGAGGAAACGTGCTAAGGGGAGGACGAGGCATCCATGGCTGACGAAGGAAGTCAAGGACAGCATAAAAGCCAAAGAGAAAGCATACAAAGTAGCAAGGATTAGTGGAAAGCCAGAGGAGTGTGAACCCTTTAAAAACGAGTTGACAACTAAAAAAAGCATTAAGGGGGTAGGAGAGAGGGGAAAAATGAAAAATGAGTGTAAGCTAGCTATTAATATAAAAGAAGATAGGAAGAGATTTTCTTCAATACATAAAAGGTAAGAGCAAGGCAAAAATAGTCATTGGACCACTGGAAAATGAGGCTGGAGAAGTAATTATAGGAAACGAAGCAATGGCAGAGGAACTGAATAGTTACTTTGCATCAGTTTTCATGAAGGATGCCAGGGGAGTCAGGGAGCACAGATGAGTGTAGTGGAGAAGATCCTGGGAAACTGAAAGGTCAGAAGATGGATTAATCACCTGGGCCAAATGAACCCTGGATACGTTCTAAAAGAGATAGCTGAGGAAACTGTGGAGGCATTGGTGCTGATCTTTCAGCAATCACTGGAGGCAGAAAGGGTACCAGAGGGCTGGAAACTAGCTAATGTAACACAGCTGAGTAATAAGGGAGAGAGGCTGCAGACGGGAAATTATAGGCCAATTAGCCTGACTTCAGTCATTGGCAAGATTTTAGAGTCCGTTATTAAAGATGAGATTGCAGAGTACTTGGAAGTGCATGATAAAGTAGTCAGCATGGCTTTATCAAGAGGAGATCATGTCTAACAAATCTGTTAAAGTTCTTTGAGGAGGTAACAAGGAAGTTAGATAAAGGAGAACCAGTGGACGTAATTTATTTAGATTTCCAAAAGGCCTTTGATAAGATGCCACATTGGAGTCTGTTGAATAAGTTAAGTGCCCATAGTGTTAATGGTAAGATCCTGGCATGGACTCAGGATTGGTTGACTGGCAGAAGACAGAGAGTGGGGATAAAGGGGTCTTTTTCAGGATGGCAGCTGGTGACTCAGGGGTCAGTGCTGGGACCACAACTTTTCACAATATACATTAACAGTTTGGAGGAAGGAACTGAAGGCACTGTTGCTAAGTTTGCAGATGATACAAAGATATGTAGAGGAACAGGTAGTATTGAGGAAGTGGGGGGCTGCAGAAGGACTTGGACATGTTAGGAGAAGTGGGCAAAAAATTGGCAGATGGAATACAATATGCAAAAATGTGAGGTTATGCACTTTGGAAAAAACAATAGAGGCATAGACTATTTTCTAAATGGGGAGATGCTTAGGAAATCAGAAACACAAAAGGACTTGGGAGTCATTGTTCAAGATTCTCCTAACGTGGTTAAGGTTAACGTGCAGGTTCAGTTGGCAGTTAGGAAGGTGAATGCAATGTTAGCATTCATGTTGAGAGGGTTAGAATACAAAAGCAGGGATGTGCTTCTGAGGCTGTATAAGGCTTTGGTCAGACCCCTTTTGGAGTATTTAGAGCAGTTTTGGGCCCCATGTCTAAGGAAGGATGTGCTGGCCTTGGAAAGGGTCCAGAGGAGGTTCACAAGAATGATCCTTAGAATGAAAAGCTTGTCATTTGAGGAATGGTTGAAAACTCTGGGTCTGTACTCATTGGAGTTTAGAAGGATGGAAGGGATCTTATTGAAATTTACCAGATACTGCGAGGCCTGGATAGAGTGGATGTGGGGAGGATGTTCCCACTAGTAGGAAAAACTAGAACTAGAGGGCACAATCTCAGGCTAAAGGGACGATCCTTTAAAACCGAGATGAAGAGGAATTTCTTCAGCCACAGAGTGGTGAATCTGTAGAACTCTTTGCCACAAAAGTTGTGGAGGCCAGGTCATTGACTGTCTCTGAGACAGAGATGGATAGGTTCTTGATAAGGGGATCAGGGAATATGGGAAAAAGACAGAAGAATGGGGATGAGAAAAATATCAGCCATGATTGAATGATGGAGCAGAATCAATGGACCGTGTGGCCTAATTCTGCTCCTATGCCTTATGGTCAAAAAATGACCTGTTTCCCCCTAGAGAAACAGGCAGTTTTCACTCTAGATCTAACGACACTTTGGCATTTTAAATCATGGAGGCGTGTTTGCGCCATCATTGTAAGGAGTGGGGCCTAAAGATGCTGGCAAGGTCGGCTCCACAGAGATTGGCACCACTATCTCAAATTAACATTATTTGCCAGTATTGAGCCCACAGGCAGGATGCCACGCTGGGCAGGGCGGAGCGTGGGGCAGTGGGGATGTATGGTTGCAATGTATGTTAATCCATGTTAATCATGTTCATGTCCCCGCTAGGCGTAAACCTAATAACATTGCCAATGCGGGGGAGTCATTCTGAGGTCTCCCCAGTGCAGATCCCATTACGGCCTTCTCATTAGAGTCTTCAGTCATAACAGGATTTGCGTCACCACGAATAGGGCTGGAAAATCGCCCCTGCAACTGTGGCATACAAAAGAATCATTACATGTTGACAATATGAGCTTCAGTAAATTGTTTACTACCTTTTCTTATGAAATATGCTTTATTAGAGATGTAGTGCAACTGAGCATTTTCTGAGAGTCATTCAGAAGTGTTGAAAAATTGGCACCACCATGATTCATTGTAGTTTCCATATGTATGATTTCTAAAGATACAAAACGTCTTGATCCTCTGCCAGACCAGTCTTTTTGGATGTTTGCTGAGTGGGGAATACAGCAGCTACATATTGGTAATACCCAATATTTTGCCTTGTCCACATTTTCTACAATACTATTCTTAATTGGATTACTATACTATTTATAGTATAATACTATTATACAATAATATTATACAATATACTATTATACAATACTATACTATTATACAATACTATTCTTAATTCCAGAGATGAGGGGATTGGACTATGAAGAGAAACTAAATAGACTGGATCTGTACTCGTTGGAGTTTAGAAGGATGAGGGGGGATCTTATAGAGACATATAAGATAATGAAAGGGTTGGATAGGGTAGAGGTAGAGAGATTCTTCCTGCTTAGAAAGGATAGCAGGACTAGAGGGTACAGCCTCAAGGTAAGGGGGGTGGGGTGCAGTTTAGATCAGAATTGAGGAGGAACTTCTTCACTCAAAGAGTGGTGAATCTCTGGAATTCTCTGCCCGTTGAAGTGGTGGAGGCTACCTCGCTAAATATAATTAAGTCACAGGTAGGTAGGTTTTTGACAGACACGGGAGTTAAGGGTTATGGGGAGAGAGCGGGAAAGTGGAACTGATCCACTTCAGATTAGCCATGATCTTATTGAATGGTGGGGCAGGCTGGAAGGGCTAGATGGCCTACTCCTGCTCCTATTTCTTATGTTCTTAATTGGGGTGATTTTTTTATTTATCGTGGCCCCAAGTAAATTGTAAATTCCCATAATTCTGAATCATTTCAAGGGAATGCAACAAGAATGTTTAAATATCTGTGTTCTGGTGAAGTGAATAGACCTTCCACAATGGAAAATAAATCTGGATGGAGTTGTACAGTGGTCTTCTAAAGCACTGTTGATTGTAATGTATTTCACTCAAACAAAATGTAAGTGTTACGTTTGTATGCTTTTCTCCAGTTTTAATCTCAGGACCTTTGACTTTAATTTCCTTTTTCTCATTTTTTTAAATTCAAATTTCATATAGTTTCATATAATTCAAATGCTACGTTTTCTTTCAATTTTGCAATCTGTACTTTTTCCCCTCATATTTTAGTACATTTTCCTTTAGTCTACACAATCTACGCATTCCATTTGCTTCTGAGCACTAGCATTGGTAGATTTATCTTTTCAGAAAAGATTACTTACATCTAAAGTAACCATTCATTGAATATTGAAATTATGAAAGTTAATTTCTGGGAGAGTTGGGAGATTAATACCCAGTTTAATGCATTGAATTGAAGTGCCAAGTTTATTGATACTGGTAATTGTTTTTCGATACAGAGCCAATATGACCACTTCTGTTTATGCTGGAAGTAGAAATCGCCCACACTTTGTTGGCCTCCATATAAACTCATATTTATATTCCAGTTTACGAACTTAATGAATAAAGAAGTCCTCTGATGGCAAGACTAGATGGTGCAATATGTCAGCAACTTGCCTTTCGTAGCAGGAATGAGAAGTCAAAACTAGTTTATAATGCTGAGATTGAAGGTTGACCATACTCAACCAGCCCTTGCTTGCAAGACACAAACAAAATGTCTAACGTTAGATGTGATTTTACGATTTAGCAGCACTTGCTGAACAATTCCTGAGTTCATTAATAGCTATATTAGCAGGAAATTTAAGATAATTAGTCAAGCTCATAACGTGGTCCGTTTGGTTTGCCCAAAGTGACATATATTCCTAAAAAGGGACTCATTCCTGCTTACAAAAGAATTATGCTCAAATCTTGTATCTTTTTTGAATGACCGAAATTGTCAGAAGCACATAGTCCCTCATTGATTTCTCCGTGGCAGTGCCTCAGCCAATCAGAAACAACTTGCAAACCAATCACCATCCTTTTTTCCTGCAGTATAAATTGTGATTGTCTGAAATCTGGCATTTTTGTATTTGTCCTGATGAGTGCAAGGAGAAAAATTTCAACAACATGTCTCTTTTTTCCGCAATATTCAAGGTGCTCTTTCCATGTTAAAGATTCTACTTGAAATGGATTTGGACAGTTTTGATGCAGTTATTAATCACCAATGGTTTACTGTCCAAAGTCTCCTCAAATTTGATGCTGCAGTCTATTTCTGGTAATTCAAAGTTTATTTTTGTGCTACAATAACTGAATTACTCATTGATTTGAATTTAGCAATATGAGCAGCACTAGGAAAGTGAGAATTTAGTGTCAAAAAGATTGAATTATCAGACAATCTGCATTCAGCACCTTTTAATTAAGAGGAAGAACCTAATTATCAGTGTAATTCATCTAAGTTTAGGATGGTTGTTGTGTTAAACTTAAAACTGTGCCATCCCAGAGGTGGTTGTTTGAAGTTGGGAGGCAGAGTAAATTGCTGGGATTAAGTCAAGCATGTTTCTCCAACTGTATTTCACACAACCCAAGTTGTTTTATGTGGCACAAAACAGACGGTAACAAAACTGGTAGCTGTTTCATTTTCATTTCATCTAAGAGCAATGGAAATGAAACACAATCAGGGTGTAAAATGAGCTGCTATGCGCTGCTGATTTCTTATTGGCATTTTGTGCAACTGCAAAGATCAAATTCATTTTAAGCATGAGCAAATGGAGTGGAAATTATAATCTAGAATATTTATTTTAATCTAACTATTAGGCGGCTAAAATCAAGACTGTTACTGAAAAGATTCGCATGTAATGTGTGCATTGGTATAGTCTAGAGGTTGGCAAGTGTCCTCCACAATTGGACTGTTGATCTGCGTTTCAGGTATTATGCATCATTTCCTGAACATTGGCATAAAATTAAGATATCTGCTGATTATAACATTAAATTTGGAATGAATCACTTAAAGCAAGACTTCATTCCCTGCTTTCAGATTTTGTGTCAGTATTCTGTGGACAGTAGTAAGTCAGAGCCCCGCCTCCAGGTCCTTAGGAGGTTGTTATCGACTTCAGGAAACATAAAGGAGAACATGCCCATGTCTATATCAACGGGGATGAAGTAGAAATGGTTGAGAGCTTAAAGATTTTAGGTGTCCAGATTACCAACAGGCTGTTCTGGTCCCACCCTGCCGACACGATAGATAAGAAAGTCCACTAATACCTCTACTTTCTCAGAAGACTTAAGGAAATTTGGCATGTCAGCAACAACTCTCACCAACTTTTACCGATGCACCAGAGAAAGCATTCTTTCTGGCTGTATCACAGCTTGGTATGACTCCTGCTCTACCCAACACCACAAGAAACTACAAAAGGTTGTGAATGTAGCCCAAACCAGCCTCCTATCCATTGACCCTGTCTACACATCCGCTTGCTGCCTTGGCAAAGCAGCCAGCATAATTAAGGACCCCACGCACCCCAGTCATTCTCTCTTCCACCTTCTTCAATCGGGAAAAAGATACAAAAGCCTGAGGTCACGTACCAACCGACCCAAGAACAGCTTCTTCCCTCTGCAGTCAGACTTTTGAATGGACCTACTTTGCATTAAGTTGATCTTTTTCTACACCCTAGTTATGACAGTAACACTACACCTTGTGGTCTCTCTCATTTACTTCTCAATGAATGGTATGCTCTGTCAGTATAGCACACAGTAAGCAATAATTTTCACTATATGTTAATATGTGACAATAATAAATCAATTCAAATCCAGATGCATTCCTAGCCTAGATATCTTGATAGTGAAGCTTATGGCAAGGATGGGAGGTACTTTTTCCCAGCACTTGCGCATGATGATCCAGCAGCATTGGATATATATAACACAGGATCAGTGTCAGCAGCATCTACCTCAGGACTTGGAATTAACATAGGAAGAGGTTCAGTGACTTAAAGAAGGTGAATATAGCCTTTCCTCTCTCCAAATTTCTCAACAACATCCCAAAATATTCTTCTCACCCCTCCTCACACTCACAGCAATTTCCTCCCTTCCTCCTCCTTAGGCAGTGCCTCAGAATAATTTGCTGCCACTCCAGTTCGATAGATTTTGAGATAGCTGATAAGTCCAATGCAGAATCTGCAAAAGCCACATTCAGGGCAGGTGGTACTTGAAGTGTTAATTGGATAGTTGTTTGGAGGTTTGTGCACTACCTCCAATACCTTAACTCCACCTCTGCATGTTCCCAACAGAACTTTCTCAATGTGTTCAGTCCCTTCCTGGATAAGTCTTATCCATTTTGGTTATCGCAAACTAGAGACTCCCATGATCGTCAGGGGTGAGTTTGATGACATCTCCAAAGTGCTTCCACTGTTCTCTTGGGTGTGTCCTGCTGCGACCAAGTTCCAAGCAGAGGAACTGTTTTGGGAGTCAGGTGTCAGGCATATGAACTATATGTACCACTCAGCAGAGCTGGTTTTCAGTGATTAGCGCCTCTATGCTGGGCAAGTTGGCTTGTGGGTCAGTCTTTCTTGCCACTGGATTTGGCTAGTCTTGTGAAGCCATCGCTGATGATACTTCTACAATGCTTTAAGGTATCCTCTGTAGGTTGTCCAAGATACCAAAGCCTATACAAGTGCAGGGATCATTGCTGCCCAGTAAACCACTGCCAAGCCGTGAGTTTGAGATCCTCAGTTGGAAAAAGGTTGAACTGGTCTCCAACTTACTCTTCAATAAATAATTAGAGGATACCACTGCAGCACCCTTCTCTTATTTTATTCAACTTTTTCTTTTGCTGTCTTCACACCACATGCCACAGTATTCTCTTTTTGCATTCTAGTACTTGCAAAAATAGAAGCTCCTCTCAGTACATGTTCCTCATCTGACATGCCATATACTTGGCTTTCCATTCGCTACCTTGCCATTGTTGTTCCACCTTTTTCCTAAACTTTCAGCAGAAGTAATGCATGCACAACCACTTACTTTCCAAGAGATATTTACTTCTGACCTCTTTTTGCAGAAGGAGAAAGAACATAATGTAATGGAGAAGAGTAAGGCGAGGAATGGAATACTTGGTATAATAGCTCGCACCCAAGTAGAGTGGGAAGCGTGGGTCATCATTAGCCCAGGAAACACCATGAGCTTTGGGGACGATGAGTTTGCAGATCAACTGAACAGGTTGTCTGCATTTTCCTTGGAACTTTTCATTCATTTTAACAAATATTTAATAATCTTGATAATTTCAAACTATAATATCAAGACCGTTATACGCTGACGTCCAACCTAATTCTTACTTCTTTACTCTAAATCCCTGAACATTGGTGAGATGGCTATGTTTCTTAACAAATAGAATAAATTTTACGAAACAAGAATGAACAAAGCAGTCTTTACAATCTGGTTTACACACTTATTTTCAGAATTAACATGAAGTAAACATGAATTAACAGGAAAACTGCGGCTGACCACACCACAGACGGCAGATTAAGTTGCAGACACAGCCAAGAGTTTCTCAGCAGCCCAGCCAGATATCAATGATCACTCAGAATCACAAAATTTATTTGAAACTGTCTTCCTGATGAGGAATTTCAGCTGTACTTTTCAGGATAAAATATCTTAGCAATTTCCTGGATACTTTGCATGAGCTTGCATGATCCTTCTGCTATTATCAAGTCTACCAGGCCATCAATGGACTCACCAAGTCATTTCTATTTGTCAGTGCTGAGGACTAATATTAATGACAACAGTTGTGTAGTCAATGACACCCTAGACACCTGGAGAGAAGCCAATTATTGCTTCATGTCCCCAAATGCTCTCCTGGTGTCTGATATCGAATGAAAGGGTTGCATAAGAAGGGTGCCAGGCAAAAGGCGGGGAATTATAGGCCTGTTAGTTTAACGTCTGTTGTAGGTAAAACGTTAGAATCCGTCATCAAGGAGGAAATAGCGAGGCATCTTGAGGGGAACTGCTTGATAGAGCAGACGCAGCACGGTTTCGTTAAAGGGAAGTCGTGTCTGACAAATTTACTGGAGTTCTATGAGGATGTGTCTAGGGCGGTGGATAGAGGAGAGCCAGTGGATGTGGTCTTTCTTGATTTTCAGAAGGCATTTGACAAGGTACCTCACAAGAGGTTATTGCAGAAGGTCAGGGGGCATGGAGTTGGGGGTAGGGTGTTAGCGTGGATAGAGGACTGGTTGTCAAATAGGAGGCAGAGAGTGGGGGTCAATGGGTGCTATTCGGATTGGCGGATGGTGACTAGTGGAGTGCCCCAGGGGTCGGTGCTGGGGCCTCAGCTATTTACCATTTATATAGATGATCTGGAGGAGGGAACCGAGTGTAGGGTGTCGAAATTTGCTGATGACACCAAAATTGGTGGAAAGGCAAATTGTGCGGAGGGTGGGGAGAGTCTACAGAAGGATCTAGATAGGCTGGGCGAATGGGCCAGGAAATGGCAAATGGAATTTAACGTTGGCAAGTGCGAGGTGGTCCACTTTGGTAGGAATAATGGTAGGAAGGATTATTACTTACGTGGAGAAAAACTGCAGCAGGCGACGGTGCAGAGGGACCTCGGGGTCCTTGTGCATGAGTCGCAAAAACCCAGCTTGCAGGTGCAGCAGGTGGTCAGGAAGGCGAATGGGATGCTGGCCTTCATCGCGAGGGGGATTGAATATAAAAGTAGGGAGGTCTTGCTGCAGCTGTATAGGGCATTGGTGAGGCCGCAGCTGGAGTACTGTGTGCAGTTTTGGGCGCCGTACTTACGCAAGGATATTTTGGCCTTGGAGGGAGTGCAGAGGAGGTTTACCAGGCTGATGCCGGAGCTGAGGGGGTTGAGCTATGAGGAGAGGCTGAATAAATTAGGCTTGTACTCATTAGAGTTTAGAAGAATGAGGGGAGATCTCATTGAGACGTATAAGATGATGAATGGGATGGATAGGATAAAGGTGGAGAGACTCTTCCTGCTCAGAAAGGACAGTAGGACTAGGGGGCACACCCTCAAGATAAAGGGGGGGGGGGGCGGTTTAGAACAGAGTTGAGGAGGAACTTCTTCACTCAAAGGGTGGTGAATCTCTGGAATTCTCTGCCCGTTGAAGTGGTGGAGGCTGCCTCGCTAAATATTTTTAAGACGCGGGTTGATGGGTTTTTGATAAGCGAGGGGATTAAGGGTTATGGGGAGAGGGCGGGAATGTGGAACTGAGCCACGACAGATCAGCCATGATCTTATTGAATGGCGGGGCATGCTCGAAGGGCTAGTTGGCCTATTCCTGCTCCTATTTCTTATGTTCTTATTGGTTGTCCTGGATGAACAAGGCATTAATGGGCAGATAGAGCTTATTGAGAGAGAGAGAATATCATAAAGAAGTAATTTGGAAGCTGGAAATTCTGCGCATTCCATGCAGGATAATGGCACCGCACTCCTCGACAGTTATTTTAACCTCTCATTTGCATTTCACACCAGATGTTCAAGTCACGCCCATTTTTTTGGGTTAAAGAAGTAGATATGAAAACTGTGTAGCCCCAAACTTTAGTTTTATTGTCCAGTGATAGCAGGCAAAGCTATTCAAGTTGTTCTGTCATTGGTCTCAGCTCTGGCATGTTAATGGCCGACGGTTGATTTGAGTAGACATGCTTCAGCACTGAAGTTTTTGCATTTACACTCTTTAAATTTTAAATAGGCCAGCCTTTGGCAGGCTCAATGAAATGCATAAAAAGCACTGAATGCAAATTTGAAAAGATTTTGCATTCGGTACTACTTCAGCTGTGAGGATATTGGTGTCACTGAAATTTACTAAGTTTTGTTAGTCTTTTGAAGACTGAGTGTGTGTGTGTGTTATGTTTGTGGGAGAGAGAGAGAGACCAGCTTTGAAATCAATCCTGTACTTTCAAACATTTCACTGTTATTAGCATTCAGAGCTGAAGTGCTCCCATGGGCAGTACGAAAAGCAATGAATTGTGCTGACACAGTCAGCTTCATATAATTGCGAAAGGCATTAAAATTAGCATTGTTGGAAAAGTATCAAATAATCAGGACTACAACTGCTTAAAACCCTTTAAAGGGTGAGATCCCGGATAGGACAGATGCTTTAATGGGACAGTGCAGCAAATTATTAGCACTAATGATTTAATGAAAAAAGCGATTTTAAGCTAATAGTGAATTAGGCCAGTCCCAATATTCAAAAATTGCTATTTTCTTTATTTTCAAAGGATATTGCTTGAGTTAATACCTCAACTGCTGATTAACATAAACAATTTATTAATGCAGGCTTTTTAATCCAGGTATCTCTGCATTGTGTTGTGTAACAAATCAATTTCTTTAAGGGTAGGGTTTTAAGGGCTGTTCGCATAGAAATAATAGTGATGAAGATTTTTCTTGAATTCATTGAGTCAGAAGACAAGGTGCATATTGCAAAAAGGGTCAGACTGATTCAAAGGTCGATCACTTTGCATTAATTAAGGGAGAGGTCCAGATTGCTTTGATTTTTTCCCAATAATGTTCATTACTCAATAATCTAAATCAATAGGCAGTTTGACACAGAGAAACAATGTCTTGATTCAGCAAAAAATCAAAGAACAAAAAGCAGCACAACATAAGATTAAACCCTTTGGCCCACCAAGTCTGTGCCGATCATGTTGCCCCATCTGGACCAATCGCCTGTATCCCTCTATTTCCCCGCCTGTTCATGTGTCTATCCAGATAAGTCTTAAATGTTACTAACATGTCTGCGTCAACCACCTCACTTGCTATGCATTCCAGGCCCCACCACCTTCTGTGTAAAAAAAACTTCCCCCACATGTCTTGTTTGAACTTTTCCCCTCACCCAATATTACTGTCCTCACCCATTTTAACCCCTTCTCTATTTCATCAGAAAAGTCCTATCACCAGAGACATTAAGTTGTCATTCTTGACCTTTCTAAAGCCACATTTCTGCAATAACTCTAATTTTGTACTCCCAAGTATCTGTCTGTGCCCTCAGCTCAATTGCCTTAGTCATTAGATTCCTTGGATTGAAGTATATACATATACATGTTTGTTTTCAAGCTTTTGCTTCCTGTGCCTTCCATATTAACGTACTAATTTTCTGCTATCTATTTCCAGCAATGCTACTTTCTCATCTGAATCAACACTCAGGTTCCCAGGCCCCAACCAGGCTAATTTAAACCCTCCCCAGTCATGCTCACAAACCTCCCTGTGATACAGATCTTATCCCTGTTGAGACACAAACTGTCCAGCTTATACAGGCTCCACTTACCCAAGGCCAGGCCCAGTGCACCAGGAATCTAATACACTCCTGCACCATCCACACATTGATCTGCATTGTCTTCCAATTTCTGTGCTCACTGTGTGGCATGGTGAGTAATATGAATTGTGCTGACACAGTCGAGCTTCATATAATTGCAAAAGGCATTAAAATTAGCATTGTTGGAAAGATATCAAATAATCAGGACTACAAGTGCTTTGAGGTCTTGCTCATCTCATCCCTCTTCCTACCTCATCGTTGATAACAATATGAAACACAGCCTCTGACTGTTCACCCTCTCTCCTTTAGAATGTTCTACATTTGCAGACAGATATCCAGAACTATCAAATTAAGGAGATAACATCCTTCAATAAATCTATGGTCACAGAAACAAATGTCTGTTCCCTGAATGATTGAACCCTTTATTATTATGGCTTTTCTGACCTTCCTCCACACTTACTGTTGTAAAGTTGAACCACCAATGCTTAGCTCTGGTTGTACTCCCCAGAGCTCTCACAAGAAACGACCTGGATGTTTTTGACAGCACTGTGGTGACCTATGCTATAATCTCTATTTATTAGATGACTATGTAAATTCACTGGAAGTGAAATCCACCTTTGACAAGGTGCTGCATAGGAGATTGTTAAATAAGTTAAGCGCCCATGATGTTAAGGGTAAGATCCTGGCATGGATAGAGGATTGGCTGACTGGCAGAAAGCAGAGAGTGGGGTTAAAGTGATCTTTCTCAGGATGGCAGCCAGTGACTAGAGGTGTCCCTCAGGGATCGGTGCGGGACCATAATTTTTCACAATATACTTTAATGATTTGGAGGAAGGAACTAAAGGCACTGTTGCTAAGCTTGCAGGTAATGAAGAGAGAGAGATAGTATTGATGAAGCAGGGGGGGTGCAGAAGGATTTGGACAGATTAGGAGAGTGGGCAAAGAAGTAGCAGATGGAATAGATTGTGAAAAAATGTGAGGTTATGCACTTTGGAAGGAGGAATAGAATCATAGACTATATTCTAAATGGGGGAATGCTTAGGAAATCCGAAACACACAGGGACTTGGGAGTTATTGTTCAAGACTCTCTTAAGGTTAACGTGCAGGTTCAGTTGGCAGTTAGGAAAGCAAATGCAATGTTAGCATTCACGTCAAGAGGGCTAGAATACAGGAGCAGGAATGTACTTCTGAGGCTGTATAAGGCTCTGGCCAAACCCCATTTGGAGTATTGTGAGCAGTTTTGAGCCCAAGATCTAAGGAAGGATGTGCTGGCCTTGGAAAGGGTCCAGAGCTGGTTCACAAGACTGATCCCTGGAATGAAGAGCTTGTCGTATGAGGAATGCGTGAGAACTCTGGGTCTATACTCGTTGGAGTTTAGAAGGATGAGGGGGGATCTTACTGGAACTTACAGAATACTGCGAGGGCCGGATAGAGTGGACATGGAGACGATGTTTCCACTAGTAGGAAAAACTGGAACCAGACGGCACAACCTCAGGCTAAAGGGACAATCCTTTAAAACCGAGAAGAGGAGGAATTTCTTCAGCCAGAGAGTGGTGAGTCTGTGGAGCTCTTTGCTGCAGAAGGTTGTGGAGGCCAGGTCATTGAGTGTCTTTAAGACAGAGATAGATAGCTTCTTGATTGATAAGGGGATCAGGGGTTATGGGGGAAAGGCAAGAGAATGGGGATGAAAAATATATCAGTCATGATTGAATGGCAGAGCAGACTCGATGGGATGAATGGCCTAATTCTGCTCTGATGTCTTATGGTCTTATGTAAATCTAAGGCTTGACTCTTATTTGAGCCAAAAACAAATCTGCTCATCAGCTACTGACTAATCAGTTTCTTCTCTTGTGCTAGCACCACTTTTTTTTCTCTGCCTGATGCTCACATTCCCTTACTTCAGTCTATATCTGTAGATGTGTTTTTATCTATAAGGCTGTTTAACTGTTCAGTTAACACCCAAAACATAAACTATGCCACTTGTTGAAATGTTCTCTTTTCTTTGGTTTTCTGCTGCTCTGCTCCTGATAGGCTGTACTGCTGCTGGTGCTCTGAAGCCGTTTACATCTGCCTTTACTGCTCACCATAGGCTGTTTTTTGGTAGGAAGAATGGGGAGTAGAAATATAAATGAAATGGTACAATTGTAACGGGGGTTCAAGAGCAAAGATCTGGAGGTCTACGCACATTAATCATTGAAAGTGACAGGACAAGTCAAGAAGGTTGTTAAAAAGGCTTATGACACTTGGGCTTTATAAATTGATGCATAGAGTACAAAAGCAAGGAAGTTATGCAGAATCTTTATTAAATATTGATTAGTCTCTCGTTTGACTATTATGGCCAATTCTGGGCACCACATTTTATGAAGGATGTCAAAGTTTTTGCAAGGGTGCAGTGGAAACTTAGAACAAAACAAGTGATAAAAGACTTCAGCTGCATCAAGAGACGAGAGAAACTTTGGTTGTTTTCCTTAGATCAGAGAAAATTAAGAGGAACCTTGAGAGATATTTTCAAAATCATGAAGAATTTTAATCATGTAATTAAGGAGGAATTGTTTCCAGTGACAGATGCTCGGTAAACCGAGCACACAGATTTAAGGGAATTGTCAAGAGAACCAGAGATGACATACAATTTTTTTGCAATCATTTCTTGTGATCTGGCATGCACTGCCTGAAGCAGTGGGGGAGCAGATTCAAAAATAACTTTTCAAAAGGGAATTGGATAAATACTTGAAAAGAAGGATTTATTAGGCTGTGGAGAAGGAGGAGACAAGTGGGACTAATTGGATAACTCTTTCAAAGAGTGACACAGACTCAATCAGATAAATTGCCTCCTTCTGCAATGAACCATTCTACGATTCCAAGCAGTGTACATCCATATTTCAACCCAGGTCAAAGATTTTACAGATTTCCTTTAGGGGCACATTTTAACACTGTCCAAGAACAAGCTGATACACTGGCACACAGCTGAATTAAGGTAGTGATGAGAGAGGCAGAGAACAAGGAAGATGTATGTGTATGAGAATATCTTTATGAGGTCCAATGGTTAAAATCTTTAATTTTCTAATGCTGTACCTTCACATCCATGTTCTGAAATAATGCATTTTAAGTAAGTGGAAATTCTGTAAGATATGCATTCCTAAATACTGAATGAAGTATTGGAAGGAAAAATTCAATCATTCACTGTTGATCCACATTTTGAATGAATGAATATGAGAATTAGTCCATACTCTGGGTGAATAAGGGTGTTTTTGGCAAATATAGTTTACAGTAGCATTTGATTTTGTTCAGTTATTATTTTGAATGATGTCTTCAATTGATTCAATGTTAAATGATAATGGCTTTAAGTTATTCGTCCAACTGAGATTGTTGTTTAGTAATACATATCATGCAATCAAATTGAACTGGTATTCACGACATTCAATTATTTATTCCTTTACCTGTGCAAGTTAAATAATGATTTCTTCATTCATTCTCTAGAATTTGCCTTTCCAGCCATCTGCCTCTATTTGCTTCATAAATTATTTCTGATGTGGTATTACTGCCTAACTAATGGATTGTTCTGTCAGCTTTCTTTCCTTTTATAGCATAGTTTCAATTGTGTAACTTTAGTATTACGTTTAACTTTTCGCTCTTTTTAGAAATGTTTTCAGATAGGATACTTACCATCTGTGGCAATACCGCTTGTGTTTTATCCGGATGCACTCTATCAGATTAATTTAATCACGTGATTGATTGCTTGCCCTAGGCCTGAAATGTAATTTCCGTTGGCAGCAGATACTTTGGGAAGTAAGTCTGTGTGCCATATTAAAAGTCTTTGTTGCTGTGCACTACACAAGGAAAACTTTTTGAATGTACATGGCTTGAGGAGTAGAACTAAGCCTGGTGGAGATGTAGTGAAGCATTTAAAATTTAAAGAAAGGATAAAAGAAGACAACCTTATTTGACTAATACTAAAAAAGCATAAAACTGTAAACAGATTTTGTAATTTTGCTATTCTGTTAATGAATCCCTGTATGGTCGGAACTTATTGCCACAGCTTTATAACACTACAGTGAAATAAAATGTTTCTTGGAGATGATTATAGCCTCTGGCCTCTTGGAAATGAGTTTAAATCCAGCTCGGATTAACAGGATTGAAGGTCTTCTCTGCCCACTGATCCTATCGTTCTGGGATTCTGACACCACAAACTTGAAATGTGAAAGATTGGATTTTTCGCTGAAAGCTGGATTAGCAGCGCGGGAGCATGTATGCCAACCCATGTGATCACATTAATCTACTGAGGTTTCCTGAAGTGGCAGCTAAATTATGTAGAATTTACATAATTTTTATTTTTGTATCAGTTTATATCAGTTTGTATCAGTGAAACCGATGCTCATCACTTTACTGTCACTGGAAGATGGTGAGGCTGGACTGGTGCTTCACTGTTTAAAACAATGTAGTTAATTAAAGGCGCTAACAGTTTTGGCAGGGACAAGGCAAGGATGAGTTAGACGGTAGCTGGGTGCTCGCCTCCAAACGATTGAACTTTTCCTAACATGTTGGAAAACTGAAAGTCAACTCGAAAATCCTTGTTGGCTTCCATTCATCCCTCAAAAAGGCTGTTGATGAGCTGAGTTGAACCTGCCTGTCTCAAACCGACCTCGACCAAAATGGCTGATGCCAAGAATGGCATTGGGAACCCAGCACATCAGTGATGGACCTGACAATCCTGCCCTTTTGAGCCTGTTAAGCCATTCAGTTAGATCGTTGTTAATTGGCACCCCAACTCCATTTTTCTGCCTTTGCTCCACCTTAATATACTTACCTTACAAGCATTGTGAGTTGGTGAGAATTTAGTCAAAAGGTGTAGATATTGTGTTAAGAAATAACAGCAGTTAGTCTATGAAACGCTGTATACTATGTGGTGAATCTGTACCATAGAAGAAAGCAGCACCAGTTTTTGGAAGTGGAATTTTTTAGTAGCCGAAACGATGCAGACAGAGTCCACACGAGCAAGGCAGTCAAACATGTTTGACAGCCCCACGATTCCGACAACTGCATATTTAGCTGTGAAGCCATTACTGTTACTTAAATGGTTTAGAGAATTTATGCAACCACCACTGGTACAGTCAGTCACAGTATAAGCTAATACTGAGTTCCTTATGTATTCTACAAACGATTTACTCTATCTTGCAGTAAGGTTACTGCAAAACAATTCATAATTTAAGCCAGACAGCTGAACTACTTTGTGATTATCGTTTTCACATTTCGTTTGGAGCACAGATTTGCATTTGACATTCTGTCTGAAAAACCAAAACAGTGTCTCATTATGCCTGTATAAATCAGACTGCTTTCTCAAAGGTAAATTAAATTTTACAACAAACAAACATGCAAAGTTGACTACTTAGTGAATATCAAAATCAATCTCAGAAATGCAAATGAATATTGTGAATAGCCTGTTTATCCAGATAACTCAAAATCATGTAGAATGTTGAATAATAGTTATCCGCTAGAAATTGAAAACTTGTATCAAATTGAAATGTTCAATAAATATTATCAGCAGTGAGACTTGTATGGTTCCTAACCATGACTAGAAATTACATTTTAAAAATCACTCTTGAGAATAAAACATTTTTGTAGCACCACATAAATGATTCTAGTTGACATGTTGAAAAGTTGGATGTTGATATTGTGGAGGCTATCCTTGCTCTCCTTTAATATTCACTAAAGTGTGCCAACTGTTTGTGGTGCCAATACTCAGCTTATCTGAAATTAATTTGATTACTGAAAATATTGTGCTTGCTGTAGTCTATGATGATATCTCAGCTTGAAGTTCAATTAATCATTGTGAGTTTTTAATGCACGTGATTTATTCATCTTTTGTAAAGCAAGTACATCCTTTACATTCATGCTGTTATGTTCTTATTTTCATTCCTCGCCTGCTCTGTGTTCATGAGCTCATTGGTTTTACAGTACAGAGTGTAAACCTTTGTGGACAGCTATAAATTTTGTTTGGAATCTCATGTTTAACTGCTTTGACCCTTTTGAAGATCGTGGAGCCATTTCGACTGCAAACATATAAAAGGAAAATATGTCTTAAGATGCTTTGCAGGTATTTCTGAAAAGCTGAATGCTGTTTTATTCAACAAATTTCATGAATATTACTTTGTAGTCCTACACATTCTAAATTCACATATGTTTTACAGTTGTCTATGTGAGAAACTTCATATATATCTGAAGTGTAGCAGATATTTATGATGTTAATGTGATTAGTTGACGTAATTTCATTGTTTAGTTTTAAACTCTTCAGTCGACAGAGCTAGCAAAAGTGCAAAAAAGCAATTGAAGTTCACTTCGAGATAAATAAATTCTAAAGCCAAGAAGTCATTTATGTTAAAAAATGTCATAAATGACATAGAATCTTCATAAAGCCAGAACTGATTAGGTACAACTATAAGGAAAGTCTGAACAGGCGCAAGTCCTAATCAAGCGTTTCTTTACTGGTGCTCCTCTCAGGAATTTGCAGTTTCATGCAGTTGACAATAGAGATTGTCTTCTGTCATTTTAAGAAGATAAAGGGCAGCACAGGTATGTCCATTCGAGAGAGAAAAAAACTGGTTTTGGATGACATATGTGACTCTGAGTACCTGCTCGACTCCATGCCTTCATCCTTTTATGTGTATACCTATGGCCAGAAGTCAGATTCCTCCAGGCCCATAAAGTGGTCTGTCTGCCCTTTGTAGTCAGAAGTGTCTCAGCCATGCTTCCTTATCCAATAGGGCCATAACATTGGCTTCTGTGTCCAACTGAAGTTGGTGAGATGTCTCTTTACTGAAATATTCACATTCCAGGATGACTGGCCTTATCCAAGAGGCATGGCTGGGTCTCTTCCTGATGTGATACCTCAATATCACAGATTGTCTTGTGGTCATTCACCTGTCTGGGTGTCTTAATTTTGCATAACATTCCAAAGTGCCCCGGCTGTTGCAGTTGAAACACTGCACTGTGATTGTTGGATGCTGCTGTCACCTGTAAGGTCTTTTGGCTTCACAGTGCTGACATGTTTGCTTACCCTCTTGTGGTCTGTTTGGTTTCCTTGCAGTTGAGTCTCTCCAGCTCTTTGCTGCTTCACTAGCTGAACAGTTGGGATTGCTCTGTACCATGGCTTACTTTCGCTGTGTAAAATAGATCAGTACAATTGACTTTAGTTTTGTGCAGCAATTTACTCAATCAACTATTTTTGGTCTTCCCTGCAATATCAGAAGATTTCTGCGCATTTTACTATTGATTCCCAGTTTTTGCTGAAGTTTTAAAGCCTTCTGTTTTTATTCCCCTTCCATCCAGTACCATCACTATGTGGAATGGTGCTGATTCTGACTCTGAGCTGGCTGCAGTGCTTTCAGAAATGGGCTGCTCTGACTGTTTTCTTTTACTGCACAGAAACTTTTGAACTCATCCTGGTTTAGAACTGAATTTTTTGCTCGCCCCGTTAGGTCCTTTGATTTGGCGCTCTATATATTCACAGTGGACCTCCCTGAGACCTCATGGAGCTGTCAGGTGTACAGTGGAGTTGTTTCTGTTGCCCTCTGCTTCCACTTCTGCAGTGGAGCTTTCTCTCTCTATCTTCAGGCTATTTTCTTCTGTGTCTTCACTTCAGATGCTTTCAGTTAGTTTTCAACACTTTTCTGCTCCAGATTCTGAGTGATGTTGGATTTTTCCATTACCTGCCACCATGTTATATATTCTCCGTTCAGCCAGTCTCACGAAGAGATTCGGACTCTTGTGTGGTTTAACATTAACTGTTTATTGATAACACAGTCCTACCTTAACCCTAGCCCTACATAAACTCCTTCTATCCCTTATACTACAATGAGGTTTGGAATGGATTAAAAATCCCTATTACTACGTTAAACTTACTGGACATGTCACTAAGTCTTATGCTTTTGAAAATGATACAGTAAAATTCCATCAGGCTGCAGCTTAGGCAGTAAACCATGGAAGGGCGTCATTAAATATGATAGTAGCAAAGACAGTCTGCAATACCTTTTCTGGATTTGTAACATGCATTGACCATAAATACAAAATAATTTCAAATGTAATATTTTGCTGACTCCACTGCTGCACAAGCTGGATCTGGGTCAGTGACATAAATTATACTGGGATTTTCTTTATATCCATAAAGCCTGCAGCCCAGTCTCGAAAGCTTTCGAAGAAATGTCGAAGAAATAGTATATCAGGGTCATACTCCTTGCAATATATGGCTTGTTCAGCCAGAAATAAAGGAACTCAGAAATGCATCCCTCAAGTTCTTAATATATTTTCTGCAAATAAAATGTATTTTCATGAGAAGAATGCACTATACGTTGAATTGAATAAGAAAGTCGTGGAGCTTGTCTTCAGCAGTTCTACATTTGAAGCTGAATAATAACTGTCAGCAACCAGAATTTAAAGTGACTGCCAGTTTCATATTTAGATATATTGAAATACAGAGACATATTCATGACTAGATTTAGGATTGAAACTCCCTGCTTGTCACTGATATTTAATATCTGAGATGCTGCTGATAGAGTTCAATAGACTCAACTTGCTTGATATGATGAATTGGCAGAATTCATCTTTTTATTAGCTTTTTTACATTTATAGTGGCTATTATTTAAACATTATAATTTTGATATTTTTGTGTGCTTTATGAAAGGTTAAGAATTATTACATGTAGCTTGTTTTAGTAGTGCACGAAAGGACGTGATCTTGCTGGGAGGCATTATTTCCATCACTTTTCCTGGTGAAAATTTTCCTCGCTTCATTGAAGTTAGTAGTTATTTCTGTGAACTGGTTTCACACTAATCTGTCATTAACCCAATTTAGGATTGTGGACAAAGTTAGCAACACAACTCAAGTAGTATGTACTAGCTTCAAGTTTTTAGTGTCCAGATCACCAACAACCTGTCCTGGTCCCTCCATGTGAATGCAAAAGTTAAGAAAGCCTACCAATGCCTCTACTTTCTCAGGAGACTAAGGAAACTTGGCATGTCCACATGCACCATAGATAGCATTTTTGCTGGTTATATTCTCTATCCAAGACCGCAAGAAACTACAAAGGGTTGTGAAAGAAGCCCAGTCCATCAGTCAAGCCAGCTTCCCATTCATTGACTCTGTCTATACTTCCCACTGCCACAGAAAAGCAGCCAGCACCCCAGACATACTCCCCTCCATCTTCTTCCATCAGGAAAAAGATACAAAAGTCTGAGATCACGTACCAACCAACTCAAAAACAGCTTCTTCCCTGCTGCCATCAGACTTCTAAATGGACCTACCTCACATTAAGTTGATATTTCTCTACATTCTGGCTATGACTGTAATGTTACATTTTCCATTCTCTTGTTTCCTTTTCAATGTATGATATGCTTTGTCTGTATAGTGCGCAAGAAACAAAACTTTTCGCTGTATTCTAATACACGTGACAATAATAAATCAAATCAAATCAAAAACATGTCAAATTTTCAACACATTGACATCTGTAAAGTCCTTCAGGTGTCTGTAGTAAACTGGAGTTTAGTAATGTTTGTTGAGGAACATAACTTTAAATGTGCAGCACAGATATTTCAGTGGCAGGACTATGGAAGCTGATACACCAAACTTGAATGGACAATGCTTCCATTTAATTTACAGTTATGAATGCTGATAGCAAAGTGTGACTAAACATTGTGACAACAGAACACAAAATCTTAGACATGATTCACTTGCTCAACACAAGGATGTTAAACCTTTTCAATTAAATATGTGCTTCACGACTATTGGTAAGATCCCAACTCAGTAAAAGGATAAAGTTATATCTGATGAAAGTAATTGATTGTGGGAAAGTCCCGGTTTGGTAATTCAGAAGCAATAGCAATTTGGTGACAGTCATATGCCTGAGGTTTTGGGTTTACCTTTCTTCATGCAAGCCCACTTAATGCAAATTATTTGACAATTCAATTTGATTCAATCTTAAGTTCCTACCTTACGAGCATTTGAAAATGATGGAAAGGAAAAGCAGCGTAAGTAAACACTCTTTCCCTCCCTCGACACTGCTCAGCTGGCCCCCTCATCACCTTCATTGCTTTAGTCATGTTTTCTCCCCATTGGTCATGAACATTCAGTGACTTGTGCACCGTGATCTTTTTCTTTCTTAGCCTCTTGCAGAATGTTCACGGCAAATGGTTTTTGTATTCTGTTTCACTGACCAACGTGCATGACATTCCATTGACCTAAATGCTTCTTTTATTTATGTTCAGTTGAAATTATTGCATAATTTGACTTCTTAACACAAAACACTACAGATTATTAAAAATGAATTCCTGAACAAAATTCTTCAGTAAAATGAAGCTCCCTAATTAATTGTGAATATTGATTGATGACAATTCCAGTTCTTCATAGCAAATTCTATCACCATACTAAGATAATTATTTGTAAAAATGTTACCTTGATTTAGGCCATAATTTTAATTGCTTTCAACTATCTCCAAACAATTCTGAATGTTAATATGTCAGGTTTACTCAGCAAAAAATTTCATGCATTTGACCAGCAAGCGGATCGACTAGTTTCTTTCAAGCTCTTAATTCTTAAAATCTTAATTGTATTGTCTAATTTAACATATTGATTGGACTGAAATTTATGAGCCACCCGTGGGTGGGAAAACAGGTACGTGGATCCATAAATTAGGGTGCCATGCCATTGGCATAGCCAATGCCGTCCATCCACCCACATCCCTGCTACAATTTAGGGCAGTAGCGAGACAACAGGTGGATTACCTGTGCATGGCCTAATTGATATTGTCACTGGGCTACTAATCCAGAAACCCAATGGAGATGATTCTCTCAGCCTATGGTGCTGCTCTGGCAGTGGGCTCCCAGCTGGGCGCCATGCCCTCCATGATGTCCACACGTCTCCAACTCCTAGTTTTCTGGAGTTCTCAGCTCATTTCCAAAAATTGGCACGGTGCGGCTTTAAATACTTAAAAATCAAATTTAAATCCTATTTGTGGGCCCTGGACACAAGGAATTTACAACAGCTCCCCACTAATGGGGAACACATGGTCAATCTGCTGGAGTGAACAGAGGCCATAGAGGCCAAACTCTAGGAGCTTGGGGGTAAGAGGGCCTGTACCCTGAGCCTTGCCAGCCTGGCAGTGCCAATCTGACCTTCTGGCATTGCCCAAGGGGCATCTTGGCACTGCCCACTGGGCATCAGGCAGTGCCAAGGGGGTGGATCCAGAGGGGGCAGGGCCTATAGGAGGGGCGGAGCTTATGGGGCGATTAGTGGGAGTGGGGGTTCCCGTTGCCACTCTGCATTGTGATCGGTGGATCATGGGCAGGGGGAGGGAAGGGGTGATCTGTCTTTGCAGGTTGGGGTGGGGGTGGTTAGGGTCAGGGCTGCTGAAGGTGTCAGGCCTGCCAGAAGTATCAGGGCTGCCCCTGAAGGGGGAGCCAGGACCGGTGGGGGCGGTTGGCTGGGCAATCGGGGCTGCAGTTCTCAGCACCATTCTGAAAATTGGCACAGTGCAGCTTTAAATACTTAAAATCAAATTTAAATCCTTTTAGCGGGCCCCGGACAGAAGGAATTTACAACATGGGGAACAGATGGTCAACCTGCAGGAGTGAACAGAGTTGGGGGGGTGGCAGCAACGCGGGGCCATGGGGCTGGCCAGTAATTGATAGGCCAGCAGTGCAGGGCTACTGTTCACACGCCAAGGTCCATTCTGACAGATTGGCATATGTGCAATGGCCTATTCAGCGCAATGCTGCCGGCTTCTCCAGCAGGAATAGGCACCCACCCCCTGATTTTCAACATGAATCTCGCTAGGGCACTCTGAATGCTCACAGGGTGGGAGATTCATTTTGAAATTCCCACTAAAAAGACCACCAGGAGTTACTCCAGTGAATTTAGCACTTTGAATAAAACCACCCTCCCCCTCCCCCACTTGGAGTGGTTCCCTCCAGCAGGGTTTGCGATGGCTCCCCACTAGCAGGGAACAGGTGTTCTCACCCACTGATCTAGTAAGTTTAAGGGCTGTTCAGGGTGAGCAATAAATATTGGCCCAGCCATCGACGCTCACGTCACATGAATGAATAAAACTAAAACATCCACCCTCCTATCAATACCTCCTTACTAGGGCCTGTCAGCCTGGCTCCTGAGAGATCTCGCACATAACCTCTATTTATGGGCACACCACCACATGCCACCTCTTGCCCTACCTGCAGCACCAACATGGCCTACTGCTCCTTCTTGGTGCCACTGAGCAGCAGCTCTAGGAGAAGGACTTCCTCTTGAACAAGATTAGAAGTCCTGCATCATGCTAACTAAAGGTTCATCACTCTCAAAATTAAAGCAGGGTGAGCCAGCTAAGTGCTGAGGTTAGGTTGGAAGCCCATTCTCAGTGTATAATTCAGCCATTGTTCCTGAGAGCTGGAACAGGAGTGGCCATGCATCAGAAACAGAATTCCTGTTGGCCTATCAGTTTCCCAATGTCTTAGGGACAAACGGGAATTTTCATGGTTTGACGAGGGAGGGGTGGTGGTGGGGAATCAGGAACCCACTTCTCTCAAATTAACAGTCTGTAAGAACATAAGAAATAGCAGCAGGAGTTGGCCATTCAGCCCTTCAAGCCCACTTCACCAATCAATGAAATCATGGCTCATCTACTTCAACAACATTTCCCTGCACTGTCCCCGTATCCTTTGATGTTTTTAATATTTAGAAACCTATCAGTGTCAGTCTTGAATATGCTTAATGACTGAGCCTCCACAGCCCTATGGGACACAGAATTCCAAAGAGTCATTACCCTCTGAGTGAAGAAATTTAGTTTCATCTCGCTCCTAAATGGTCTGCTCTTTATTTTGAGACTATGACACCTGGTTCCAGACCCCCACTTCAGCCAGGGAAAACGCTCTTCCTGTATCTACTCTGTTGAGTAAGAATTTTGTACATTTGAATGAGAATGGAGTTGGGGGTAAAGTGGTAGCATGGATTGAGGATTGGCTATCTAACAGGAAGCAGAGAGTTGGAATAAATGGGTGCTTTTCCAGTTGGCAGTTGGTGACTAGTGGTGTGCCGCAGGGATCGGTGCTGGAGCCTCAACTGTTTACCATATACATAGACAATCTGGAGGAGGGGACCGAATGTAGGGTAACAAAGTTTGTGGATGACACAAAGATGAATGGGAAAGCAAATTGCCTGGAGGGCAAGGAAAGTCTGCAGAGAGATTTGGATAGGCTAAGTGAGCGGGCGAGAATTTGGCAGATGGAGTGTAACGTTGGCAAGTGTGAGGTTATCCACTTTGGAAGGAATAATAGGAAAATGGACTATTATTTAAATGGTGAAAAATTACAACATGCTACTGTGCAGAGGGACCTGGGGGCCCTTGTGCATGAATCACAAAAACTCAGTTTGCAGGTGCAGCAGGTGATCAAGAAGGCAAATGGAATGTTGGCCTTTATCATGAGGGTTGGAGTATAAAAGCAGGGAGGTCTTGCTGCAATTGTACAAGGTACTGGTGTACAGGTGAGGTCGCAACTGGAGTACTGCATGCAATTTTGGTCCCCTTATTTGCGAAAGGATATATTGGCCTTGGAGGGAGTACAGAGAAGGTTCACCAGGTTGATACTGGAGATGAGAGGGTTAATTTATGAGGAGAGATTGAGTAGACTGGGCCTGTACTCTTTGGAGTTTAGAAGGCTGAGAGGAGATCTTACAGAGACATATAAGATAATGAAGGGGCTAGACAGGGTAGAGGCAGAGAGATTATTTCCACTTAGAAAGGAAACAAGAGCCAGAGGGCACAGCCTCAAAGTAAGGGGGAGCCAATTTAGAACAGAGTTGAGGAGGAACTTCTTCTCTCAGAGGGTAGTGAATCTTGGGAATTCTCTGCCCATTGAAGCAGTGGAGGCTACCTTGTTAAATGCGTTAAAGTCACAGGTAGATAGATCAATAAGGGAATTAAGGGGTATGGGGAGCAGGCGGGTAAGTGCAACTGAACCACTATCAGATCAACCATGAATTATTGAATGGTGGGGCAAGCTCGAGGGGCTAGATGGCCTACTCCTGTTCCTATTTCTTATGTTCTTATGAGAGCATCTTTTTCTTGCTGACCCCAGATACTGAAGGTCCAGTCTGACTATTAAACCATTCCTCTGTGGACAATCCCTCCAAGTTACTGGATCTAAGTTACTGAACCTTTATTGCACTCCCTCTATGACAAGTATATCTTTCCTGAGGTACGGATGCCTCCTTGAGGAGCTTATTAACGGGCAAGGGAGGGTGAGAGGTAATTTTTAATTTGTAAATCACTAAAACCGAATAGTCTGATGCACATTAATGCACACCTAATGGACTCAATGCAGGGAGGAATCAGTTGTTTTTTTCTGATGGAAAATATTGGGAAAGAGTGGATCTTGCTCTGATTTTGGTACAAGACCTTTTGGTTGGCCTTTTGGCCACTTCTGTGTGTGGTGAGGTTGCTGCCCCTCCACTTGTTTGTGTTTAGATATATGTTGGTTATTATTAGCAGTGAAGCATTCTGAAAGAGGTCACAAGAGAGAAATGTTAGAGTGTTATTGTGAACAACTCAGCTCTGAGGTGCCACATCTTCATTTCTGTAAGGCAGTGGCATGGCCCATCATGGCTGTTGTCTACCTTTGTTGCTCATGTTCTGCATTCAAATCCCACCTCCTGATAATACTGGTCACCACTAATTAGATGCCAAGCTCATCTCAGCCCAATTAGGGCATTTACATTTAATGATTGGGTAATGAAGTGTCCCATGGTGCTTCACAGAAGCATTATAGGACAAAGTATGACCCAGAACACGGAAGGAGATATTTGGTCAGGCCTAATCAAAGAGGGAGGTTATGAGGAGTGCCTTGGAGGAAAGTAAGTCAGGTGTAGGAGGGAACTCCAGAGCTTGGGCACAAGGCAACTGAAAACGTGGCCACCAATAGGGTAGGAATTATAATTGGGAATCCATAACAGGCCGGAAGTCGAGGAGCGCAGTTATCTTGGAGGATCATGTGGCTGGAGGACATTTTAGAAAAAAAGGGATATGAACAAAAAAGCATTTAAAAACAAGGATGAGAATTTTAAGATGAAGACATTGCTTGACAGGGAGCCAGTGTAAGTCAGTGAGCATGTGCATGATATGGGAATGGGGTTTGGTACAAGGTAAGATGTGGACAGCTTAAATTTTGGATGACTTCAAGTTTACAGAGAGGAGAATGTTAAAGCCAGCCAGGAGTTTGTTGGAATAATTGAGTCTGGAGGTAACAAAGGCATGAATGAGCAGCAACAAATGAATTGTGACAGGGGTGAAGTTGGACGATGTTTCAGTGATGGAAAATAGACTGTCTTAGTGATGCTATGAATATGTGTTTGCAAGCTCATCTCAGGGCCAAGTGCTGCAACAAGGTTGTGACGAAACTGGCCGAGTATCAGACACTCGCGCCGTCCAGCCTTGACTGGATAATTTTACTTGTGGAATTTTTAAATTCCTAATTTTTTAAATTCATAATGTGAATTATGAGTTGCACGTTTAAAATAATAACTATTGCTTAAATACCATGACCCTGACCCTGGGCTGTTTTAATTCCAGAAGAATTGATGCAGGTGTTGGAGGATGGTGTGAAGTGGTGGTTTGTAGCTACCCTTTTGCAGTGACAGATACCCCATTTGGAATTAAATGGTTTATTAAGATGCAACAAACAAGCAATAGAGGCGGCCTACTGCCTGCAGACCAACTGGTGGTGCCATTGTTCCATCTGTGGGGGGGTAGGTGGGGAAGGTTACCCACTCCTCCTAACACTTGCCATAGCCATTGGGCTACAGCTCATCCAGTAAAGTTTGGGGAAATGCTTTGCTTCAGCTGGAAAATAATTTTGTGGGTTTCACTTCTCTGTTGACATGTTTGTTGTAATTTTTTAGTCTACATAACAGTATTGCCAGTCAGAAAATATTCCACATGACTGCAAATGTTTTGTTTTTATTTTATTAATTCATCCATTTTCTTTTTCTCATTGACAGGAAGTACATGCCATGCTAGCACACTTCCTGCATTTGTGCGGGCACCTACCCTGATGATGCAGCCATCGCTTGACATTAAATCATTTATGCCCTTTGTCCCTCCGCAATGAATGCCTGACAGTTGAGGCCTTTTCAATGTTCAAAACTTTTAACATTTATTCAGAGGTTATTTCCACCTTGAGGTGTTTTCTCATTCTTCCTCCTAGATTGGTAGCTCCCATCTCAAATGGTTGGACTGTAAACGCGTGATAACTCTAGAGTCTCCAATTAACCTTCCACCTTCAATGCCTTCCTGCCATCATGAATTGGTCAGCGAGTACTGGCCTCTAATTGCCTGCTCATCAAAAGTTATGTCAGTCACCAGGCGGCAATGCGATCTGAGTTCGGGCCCCGGAAATTTGCCTGTCCCGGCCCAGAACAAAAATTCAGCCTCAGAAGTCAGTATTAGCACAATTCCGAGCCTGCATGACCATAGAAGGCTTGATTCTTTTGTGCAGAGTGAAATTTGCATTTAATTGACTCTCATAAATCTGTTGTATAATTTCCAGTGGGCAAATTTCAGAGGCTGTGAAATAAATTAGTTGCTTTTGTTGTTTACATAATGCTGCAGCTGTAATTCAGAACTTACTTAAATCACATTCTGTTTTAACATTGAATATTGTGAACGAATAATAAACTAAGCGATTAGATGGCCTGTAGTGTCTAAGATTTGCATAATATCCTTCACCCTCCAGTTCTGTGCTCCAATAGGTTAGTTTGCTTTCAATGAGCATCTGGTTTTAATAGGTGCCTGTCCCCAGCTCCAACAGAATTGTTCAGACGAGGGAGACACACACTCATTCTACCTGCCAGGATGACTCACGCACCATATGTCTCCTCTGAATCTCAACTTGAATGGCTTTGGGGAAATGCTTTGCTTCAGCTGGAAAATAATTTTGTGGGTTTCACTTCTCTGTTGACATGTTTGTTGTAATTTTTTAGTCTACATAACAGTATTGCCAGTCAGAAAATATTCCACATGACTGCAAATGTTTTGTTTTTATTTTATTAATTCATCCATTTTCTTTTTCTCATTGACAGGAAGTACATGCCATGCTAGCACACTTCCTGCATTTGTGCGGGCACCTACCCTGATGATGCAGCCATCGCTTGACATTAAATCATTTATGTCCTTTCCAATGGACACTGGCTCAGCTGTTGGACTCTTCCCGAATTTTAACACAGTGAGTAGCAACTGGAATATTTTCTTTCTCTCTTATGTCTCCTAGATTGATTCAAATATTGGTACCCAGTAGATGGAGCCTTTCTCACAGAATGAAAGGACTCACAAGTCTTCAGCTACAAATATTAATCCAGGCTTTCAAACTGTTAGTTGATTTTATTACGTCAGGGACTTTGTCCGGTTGACATTCCATATTCATCTGTGCAAATAGTCTTACTGGCTTCTGTTAACCCACCACGTTGCAAAATAGCTGAAGCTGTGCAGCATCAAGCTACGAACAACTGTGAACTGTTCATGCTGTTAAAATGATGTTGGTCTGCTTTCGGTGGAGCTAAAAGAGCAGCAGAGTAAGAGAAGGGAATATTGATTTTGAACTAAATGGGGAAAAAAAATGATTTTGACTGGCTAATGTAACCAAAAGCTGTTTAATTTTTGTGATGAAAATCAATTAAAAATTTTTATTTCCATGACGTTAACATGTTTCTAGAAAAAATGCTCGACAATATTTTAAATATTTTTTCAATTGTTATGATTTTGAAAACTAGATCTTAGATTACAAATTTTAATAATTTTTGAGCTTGTGGAATTTAATATGATTAAATGATGACTAGAAAACTCTAATAAATAACAATGTAGTAGACAGTGTCTTGATAGTTGTAGTTGGATTCAGTTGCTGCTTTTTTGTTTCTCAATTTATTTTGGTGAGTCCTCAATTGTTACTGTTCCTGTTACAGAGGTAGAAAAACATTATGACCTTATCGGAGGCTTAGCTTTTGGTATGTGAGAAATAGTGTTTACAGAATACATGCTGGGCTGTCACAGATTCAGTTGCATTGTAAATACCTTTGAAATATTTACAGTGGTCAGTACACAGTGAAAATTGTACTAGGTGTGCTCAGGATATCCTAACTGATTCCAGCTTGTGCAAAAAAGTAATTTGAATAAAAACCAAAACAAAACACATTTCCATATGAATGTAAAGTTATATGAGGCAAGATATTCCTGGTTCCTTAGAGAGTACAGATTATGTATGTGGTAGTTTGATTTCTGGTATAGCATCATAAATGTCTTTGTAATCAATAAAGAATTATGTTATCAACAGGAGCAGACTGTAGGTGTTTGAAATATAGCCAAGTGGTTAACGACATTAATTCTTTTAGCAAATTAATCTAGCGTGAAAAGAGAATGTAACAGGGGATTTCTGGTGTGTTGTAAATTAAGCTGTTGTCAAATACACTGTTTTTCAGCCAAGGTTGTGTTTGAGAATCTCGTGCATGATTTAGAATTTTCTAGTTCCAATTGATTAGGTTAAAATCAGGAAATGGGAACTACCCTCTGAATTATTCTGTATCAATATATTCCTTCTTGGTCAGAAATCTGGAGAATTTTGACTTAATGGCTATTCATTAAAATCAGACATTTTTGAATGAAATTAATTTCAGGCAGTCTTGAATTTTAGCTTTAATGGCAAACAGGAAAACATGACGGATATATAATGTGGACTGATACTTACCATGATTATAATTGCCACTCTTCACCACTAAACTGAAGGGAATTGGACGCATACTTACACCAATGAACTATGTAGAATCAGCAATACCAGGGAGCACAGATATCCATCGTTTGACTGCCAGGCAAAAAGATGCAAGTCCACTGGTAGGCTGCTCTTCTTTCCAGACTCACTCACTAGACCATATGGAATAAAGAAATTGAAATAAAAATGAACACATTTTCCACTAATACTGCCCAAAGCCAAATATTCCTATTAATGAACTTTAAAAAGCTATAAAATTAATTGGAAGCTATATTTACCAAAAATTAAATTAGAACATCATACATACAGTATACTTTGTAAATGTAGTATGTTATAAATGCATAATTTTAGGCACAATATGTTTTAGCATTGTAACTTTTGGATTATAAGATATTATTCTGGCTCAGGGGACTGTGAGTTTAAATATGAGATAGATGAAAGGAAATTTGGTCTGGACAGCTTATCAGATAGATCTGGAGTTGTATATCAAAGGAGAAGTCTTATTGTGTAACTGTGATGGTGGTGAGATGTAATAAGATTTAGGATTATCATGGTCTCTTGAGGAGATATGCTTTCAGGCATTCTAGGAGAGGGTTTGAAGTTAGGTGTAAACAGAGTTTAAAGTATTTATGTAACTTTCCAAGATCAAAGGGCAATTTTAAACTATCCATATACTTTTCAGATCAAAGGACAGGTTTAAAGTTAAATAATAAAACGGCAGCTTTTATGCATTGCTGATGTAATTCAAAGTATTTTGATATCCTGCTACGTCCAGATAACTAAGTAGCAATATATTCTTCCCTGTGATATTGACCAGATGCAGTGTTAGCACAGTGCATTGCACTGGTGCTGGGACTTCAGAACTGAGATTTCTTGTAAGTGTTCATTTAAAAGCTGAGGCGTACATCAGGTGCTGGATTGCATGCTATGAGGATCATCAGTGCAACAACAATGTTAAAGCAGAGGACCAAATGGAAGACCAATAGGAAAAGCAAAATATATTTTTGTTTGTTATTTTAAGTAGTGAGCAAAATTTTTGAAGTGTCAGTTTTTTATGATTTGCGCTAAGTTTTTAATTTATTTGATGTGCCGAGAAGATGTGGTTTGTGCCTTTATGTATACTTGAAGAGCCTATCCCCTGTGAATGAGTTTGCATTGCTGTGTCATGGCTCAGTTGGTAACAGCAACCCAGGTACCCCTGTATCCAGCCTTGTAGAGAGCTGCTAAGAGGTTGGTGCTGTTAAATCATATGGTTTGCGGTAGTCAAGAGAAACAAGCGTAGGAACGAAAACTGGTGGTTTTGGAAAAGGAGAAGGTTGATGGTTTGACTGGCTTGGAACTGGGTCATTGCAGGGGGTGGTGCAATTTCTGTTCTGTGATGTGGAAATAGTTGTTGGCAATTCAGGAGAGAATCAGGCAACTGTTTTCAGTAGCTGTTGAGAGAGTGCGCGATTGTTTTCCCTCCAACTAAACCACATCGTAAATAGCAGGAGTGTCACAGTACTGAATACTGTTTCCATCACTAAATGCAAATGAATGACAGCATCTATAATAAGTTCAGAAGTAACAAAACACCCTTAAGGCAAAAATAAAGATCTTTCCTGTCAATACCAAACTGCCCCTTGAGACTGATGGGACTAAAAAATTCAGTGAAACCAGTTAGCTGACATGGGGTTATGATGTTTAATCATCCTGTCTCTGGGGTTAGGCAGGCAGTATGGAAGCTTTGTTGTGTTGCCCAATCACATCAATGATAATGGTGGACAGACAATGTAAAATGTGCAACGGACTGTTTGCATGTTGAGCAGGTATCCAGGTGTGAGTGCAACTGATCCAATTTCTAGCTAGTCAGTACTTCTTAAAACAGATATACGGGGGTTGTGGGGGGGAGCGGGGAGCATGAGAACTGTTTGTGAAAGGCTTTGAGAGAAGCTATCAATGAAGCATCAGGCTAAAGAGAGGGCTCGAGGTTCTCTAATCTGGTACTAGGTGTTTTATTTCAGGAAATGGAAAGGAGGCCAAAGGAGCATGCTTTTGCAGGGGGTAAGGAGGCCTCCAGACACACATTGTGAAGGGATTGGGAGCAGATGGTCATAGAAGTCCATGCAAGGAAGCTAGCTCCAAAGACCTAGCTGTGGTATTACAACAAATTCACTGACTTCACACAGATGATAAAAGTCAGTAAATGCACGTTTGAAATGACAACTCCTATCCACTGTAGCACCAACCTCTCGCACAACTCAATTCACTGCAGTCTCATAATTCACCCATTCTTAATCTGAAGCAATCAGACTCAGGCCTAACATTCAGATGCTCCACCGCACCTGACACATTTTCACATATTTTTCAGCTATGAGAGACATTTCAGCCAAACACCTCGCAGCTCATTCATTTTCCCTCTCACTTGCAGGACAAGTCTGCATATTACAACAGTAGAGAAGTAGTAGAAGCCAAGTGCGCCTGCATCTCCTGAACCATTTAAATGAGATAGTGCTCTGCATTATAGGGTCAACTGTGGCTGAGGTTGTTGT